>NC_138578.1:51863761-53273927 GCF_964289735.1 Phaethon aethereus | reverse complement strand
GAAAAGAACTAGACAAATTTTTTTCGGGCAGATTTAATGTGTTGTACTGTAAAAGCCTAAGCCCTCTAGGCACTACACAAAACTGATTTTCAGTCTGCTTTACTGACTGTAGTGTAGTTTCTTTTCCACTTAGATAACAGTAAAACACACACCTTGTTTAAACATTGTGTAGCACATTGGAAGGTCAGAGCATCTGTTTTATTTGTATTGCAATACTTCAGTATAAAGAACGGGCAAACTCAGACCAACAACAATAGGAAGGGTCAAACATTCAAAGAAAATTGTTTGCAGCCTGCTCCACAATGTAAATTTATCCTCCCCACCATGCATCTGTCACATATAAACAATTGCATGCATCTAGATTGCTTTGTCTTCTGCTTTTTTGCCTAATTTCTTTTTAAGCACTTACAGTAGCTAGGTTGACAATATACCCACTCAATCCGTTCTCAGACTTGACAACCTTTCTAGCTGGATTTTCATAATGTCCAACCTATCTTTGCTGAATTTTTCAATGAAGGGCACAGAGAATATTTACCCTTTTATTTTTAGATGCCTTTCATGGAGACCATTATCTGCTCTTCCCTCACTCTTAGACAAAGACTTCTAGACAGAACAACCTTGTTTCTTTAAGTCTTTTCTCATAGGTTATGTGTTCTAGAAATCTAATTGCCGTAGGACTATTTGAATTGCTCTCCCCATTGTTGAATTTTTTTTTACAACTCAAAATTCTTTTCAGTTCTAGTTCTGTCCTCTTCTGTGTTTTTAGCTCTTTCCTGCTTGATATGTCTTGAAACATCTCTTTCTCTCAGCAAATATGGAATAATAATACCAGACTTTTTTGGTGCCTTTTATGCATCAGAATCCCAGCAAGTACTTCACTGACCCTTGACTTACTGCAAATTTGCAGAGGGGGAATGAAGCAGAAGAAATGTTACATAGCACAGTACCGTCAGGCAAAACTCAACCTACACTACTTGCAAGAAGACATTCAGAGCAGTCCAAGAAATCTGCCAAGCAGAGTGCGCTGCCTAGCACCTGGCAAAGGAGCTAGATCTTCTTAGTGTTAACAGAAACTGATGCCTACATTGGTTATATATTGTTACAAAAAAAGTCGGCAAAAAACCCCCCTAACACTTAGTTTGAAGTTTTAGCAAGCAGGCATTCTTTATTGCAGCGCTGGATGCACAGGGGATCGCTCTACCTAACGTGCATACCCTGAAACAAAAGTTGATCCTTTATATACCTTAAAGACATGAATATTCACACATTTTCCAAGAAATCACCGCCTCCTTGCTTATCTATACATTTACGTAATGCTGGCGTTGCAAAACTACACTACGCATGCGCGGGGGTCTCGGGTGGTCGTCGGTGGTCGTTTGAGGAGTCAGCCCCCTACTCCTTTTTCCCTTTTATGGTCACGAGTCTCCTGAGGATAGTTTCTTCTCCTTAAGCGTTTGTCCCTTCTGTTGTACAGCCAAGCGATTCTTTCTTATCATACTTGTTTTAGCATTCCTGCTAGGATGTTTCTATTCTCAAGGTTAAGATATCTCCTCTGTACTCATTAATTTCTCAGTCCTTGCTCTTAACTCTTCTTTTTTTTGATTTCATGAGGCCTTTTGGTTAGCATTGAGGCAAGTATAGCCTAAGAACTATGAAAGTAGGCTGTTAATCACACAGTTATTAAGCTAAAGAAATCTGTACAAAAGTTAAACTAATCATGTAATCAATAACCCTCCAGAAAGTACATAAATGTATCAACATTAATAACTTCTTTAGCTTTAAAGCTTGCCAATGAGAGAGAGGGAGGCAGCTTCTTTGTTTCGGTGTTGTTGCAGCAAAATATTAAGTAGGACTTCAGATGATACCAGAGGCTATGAAATATTTAGAAATACTAATAGGGCTTTGGAGAGCATGGAAAAGATGATACGGGATAACTTACACCCTTCTCCACTGTTTAAGATGCTAAAAATACATTCTTATAACAAACCCTGATTTCTTCTGTGGAGAGGTACTTAACTGTGTAGCAAACAAGGACTTACTTGGCAATTTATGGGAGCAGGTTGTTACTCAGATAGGACTCTGGTCTCCGGCTTCTTCTGATACCCTCCTATTCCTACCACTGCCTGTTCAACTTTTATGAAGTTCCCGCCTTCTTGTTTTTTTTTTAATTATTAGAACTCCTGAAACCTGTCCCAACAGATACATCAGCTTCATCATTAAAAAAAACAACCAACCAACCAACCACCAAAAAACCCACTATTTGATTCCTGGCTAGAGATTTCCCTCAGTGAGATCTGCTGATCTGCTGCTTTCCCCACACAAGCTGTTCTGTCAGATGATTTCCAGGTATAAAAGGCTTCATCTGTGACCCGCTGCTTTGTTGTGGACTACACTACAATTCTTTCAATGAAAAACAGTGTCTTCCAGAAATCTTCCTAACATGAAGGGTAGCATTGTCTTTGCTCTTGTCTCTGCCCTTTGCAGTTGTGATAAGGACTGCAAATTGGTCTTTGTGGATTGGGTGCAATTTCCCGACGTATGCAGACCAAAATTTACTTAGTTAAAGTGTTGCAGTTACGTTTACTAAAGCTGCTCAAGTGTATCATCAAAATGCACTAGAAAAGGGTGAATGGCTCCCATGTGCAGGTGCTTCTCATCCAGTGGTAGAAACCATCAGTAGCAGTAGTGAGGAAGTTCAGGGCGACCGGAGTCTGTCAGCCATAGCACTGATTATCCAGGGGGGTGAAAGTAAAATCTGGAACCAAAACAGAAACAGCTGTTTGAGAATTAGAACAATTACAACAATTAGAATCCCACACAAATTCTGTTGAGGATTTTGTTGTTGGTGTTGTTTTTTTATTTAGAGAAAATCTGATATAATGACCTTCTCCAGTCAAGGCAGACCTTCAGTTTGACACCCTGTACCATTACCTTTTTCAATGTTTCTTTTCTTTTACATGCACCTTCTCTAGTCTTAGCAATAGATCACCCAGGAAATGTAAAGAACTTCTACCTAACCTCTGCTGTGCTCCAGAGCTTTGAGTTCCGAAATCCTCTAAATGCTAATCCTTCAGTAGTGCTAATTTATATAGGTACAGTATCTGCAAAGATTAAGATATCTACAAACCGGGGTGGAAATGGTCAAAAGTGATTGATGGGATGTATGCTACTAGCTAACAAAAATAGTCTGTGTTGACTGAAGTTTCAAATTCAAGAGGCGGGGGAAAAAAGAAAGGGGAAAGTAGAAGAAAAATGTTTTTATAATGACACTTTTTCTTATCACATCTCTTTCTTTCCAAATTTCCTTGGCTGCTTCCTCCTGCATTGTTATAAACAATCTGTCTTCACACAGAAGGCACTAAGCTTTGTCCCTCTAGTCTCCTACGAGGTATGGTGCTCTGGCAGAGGTTCTCTCTTTTAATTATTTTTTAATTTATTATTACAGAGGCTTGCAACACATACTTCAAAACTGATTGCATGGAAGACACTGCAAAAATATATGGCTTTGGAAACTCATAAAGCAAAATTAACAAATTAACATCTCCCTGTGACTAATCAGTTATTTTCAATTCCCTGTGTTCAGGCAGAATAAAAGCTGGAGCTGGTTTGTAGTAGGTTTAGCAGTTACTAAGAAAATAACGTATTTTATATTATGTCATCTTCCTTCAGATTTTGGTGTTAGAGAACCTTTTACTTGACTTGCTTAACCAGTGCATAGTACACCTATTCCAACCCAGTGGCCATAAATATTTCCAGCAAATATATATAAATAATACATATATATATCCAGCATCAATATATAAGTACATATGTAGATAACGTCAGTGACTTCAAGTGGAAGCTAGTCCTAGGAAAATAAACTTACTGAAGACAAATCAAAAGTCACATGAACATTTTGTAAGGACAAGCAGATCAATTTTGAGACAGAATAGTAGGTGCTTACTTGATGCATCTGTGACTTTTTTTTAGAAATCAACAAATTGAAAGTATATTGTTTAGTCTTGTACAGATATAAATTCTCATAGCATGGAAGAAAAAAAATAAGGCTGCCAACTGCAATTGACTTTTTTTGAGCAAGTATTTTGAGAGTGCTGAGAAAAGTAATTGATGCAAACTCCGATTTCAGGTAACATGGTAAGTGCAATCCCATCGGTATGTGTCAAGATTTGAAGCAGTACATTTACCATTTGTTTGCATAACACATGTAAGACGTATCTATCTCAGTCAGACACCCAACAGTTCTGTTTGCTATGATGGTAGCAAAACTAAAATATTTCTACTGATGTTGTCTACTTTACAATGTAAAGAAACATTGTTTCTTTAATGTACCTGTTTTCCTCCAGTCTTGAGAATGACTAAGGTTTTTTTTTGTCTTAGTCTGTACTGCACTCCCTAGTGATATTACAAAACACAACCAAATTTTTCGTATAATAATTTTTGCTAAGTATCATCTTTGAAACACAGTAATAAAGACATTCAAAACAGAGGTTGGGTCAACGATTAAGCTTTGAGATCAAGAAGTCAATTTTCTTAGTCTTGTACATCCATCTAGAGGAAGGAAGAAAAATGTATAGACCAATTACTCAGTGTCCTTTAAAAGGTCACAAGATCCAGCTCTTTCACAAGAAAGAAATCAGTACTCAATTACTTTTTTTAAGAAATAATGGGTTTTTTTCAGGTTAACATACCTTATGACTGTCTGGATTAATTCTTCACTTTCAGTGCAGCAAACCAGTGCAGTTTGAGAAACATGATGCCATCTTGTAATGCAGATGACTATATTTATGCTTTCATCAGTATTCAGTTGGGAGCTAGCTACAATTCTGAGTCATTGTAGTTGGGTTGTATGGAAATCAATACCACCACCGCCATGCCTACTGGGACAAATAATGAGAGACCAATTTTCCATTTATACATAAAGTCTAGTTATTGTTGTCACTCTTAAACAGTTGTTTAGCTATTTAGTTTGTTGGCAGAGAGGAGGTAGTTATGAACATCTTTAATTACTTTTTCTGTCACTTGACAAAACTGATTGTTATCAGGGGAAATTAGACTTTCAAAAGCAATAAAAGAAAGGAGGAATCAGCTATGTCAGAGGTCTCCCATACAGCAAGAATAAGTGAAAGGACTTATCAGTTGGTTTCTAATTGAGTCTGATAGGAATAAAAGATACAATACTGTTTAATAAGACATGTGCATGTTTTAAGCATACTTCTTGTTGTTTTTTTTCCATGAATGTTGACGCATTCATTTTACCCCATCACCCCCTAACAATGGGACAGAGTAATACCATTTCACAGAAATCATCTATATTTTTTAATCCATTACGTTTCTGAAGCAAGAAGAATACTGCCACGAAGGAAGAACATGTTAAATTCAGTTTCAAATGCTAGCTAGATCCAAAGTGATTAGATTTCTTCCTCAGACTTCATGAAAAATATATCCCTGAAGGTAAAATCACCATTGTTTTGTAGCAACAGTTTCATGACCAGCAGAGAAGTACAGACGCTGCTTAGCAAATTGGTTCGTCCCTGCTCATAACAAAAAAAAGTAATCTGTCCATCAGTAATGAAGTAATTTTGCTGGGATCCTAAAATATATACAGCTGACAGTTGAATAAACTCATTACAAACCTACCAAGGAACAAAATATTAGAGAAGACTGAAACTTGTACATGGTCAGTTAACTGGGCCACACTTGCCTGCATCAAAATCCATTTCAAATCCGAATTAATTAATTTTTTTTTCTTTTTTTTAGGTTTTTTTTTTTAATTATTTGTCTGTTTTTGTTTACGGTGGGCAGCACTGTTTGTTGCACCATTTCTAAGGGGAGGGAAGGAGTGGGCAGGAGGAAAAAGAGAGAGCTGAAGTCCAGAAACAAAATATTGGATTGCTGGAAGATAAAACAAATCTTTTCTGAACACATGTCCCTTTATAATATACTTTTTTTATTAGCAGTCTTTTCTCAGGCCCAGGATGGAATTTACACATTTTCTACAAGTTCACACTAGTACTTTCTATGGGAAAACAGAGTAACAAAGCTGTTCTAAAGCACAGATTCCAGATATAGAGGTGGTGGGTAACAATAGCAGGTTGCATGTCTTAATAATGTGGCAGTATGTAATGTGCCGGTGCTCCATTTAGAAAGGAGAGTTCTTAAAATATTATAGTGATAGCTCTAAGCATTTATGGACAGGACTGTAATACTAGCTTCCTCTTAACTGTTTTAGGTCAAAGGCCTCTAATAAGCTTAATCTATTCCTACTGAGAGAATAATACAACAACAAACTAAGCGTATTTTTAAACAAATTAGAAAGGTCAACAAATTAACGACTGAAAAAGGCACACAGCTTTCAACAATATTACAGCCTGGTAAAACAGCATACACTCCATTATGGAGCACGTAAAAGCATCACGTGCAATGTGAAAGAAAAGACTCAAAGGAGTAATACTTAATTGAGAGATGATATGCAAGTGGTGATTTATAAAACAGTCAAGGTTTATTTCTTAGAAAACTACTCAAAATGGTGTGCTGAAGCTAATCAGAACTGACAACTTTAAAAACTGAGATTATATAGCAAAGTTATATGAAACTGTAGGAATGGAGCAACACAGCCAATATTTTATCATGCCAAACAATGTTTATCAAAATTGCCAAATTTAAATGAATTTAAAGCACAGCAAAGGTGAATAGATTTTGCTTAGCTATAAAGAAAGACTTTGATTCGTCTATTACGGAAATTCTAAAGTAGAAATTTCTTCTAAAAATATTAAAGCTATCTAACATGGACTGTGTTAGAATAACATGGCCAAAATTGGTATTGTTTTTCTATATTTATTACAACATGGACCAAGATTATATCACTAGTCTTGCCCTCAGATTGGCTTTTATTCTTTTGAGGTTTTTGATAGCCTTATACTTACATATAACAATATTTCTTTTTGAGATTATTACCATTTACTGTTTAAAATGGCATGGATATAAGTCATGAATGAGAGAGCTGGAGGAACGACAGGAAAAAAAATCACATTTTCTGTACTAGAACACCAAAATACACTGCAGCATAAAGGGGAAAAAAAGTTCAATCAATTTTCTCATCTAGGACTTTGAAATATTATTTTCCTTTAAAATTAATTTATCAAAGCATTGTGTGGAAAATATAATAGCTACTATGATAAATACTCAGCTCTTGTATTTATACATATATATACATATATCTACATATATGAGAGAGATATATACACACCATATATACCTTATATATTCATCATCATTTTGAGCACTGATATTTTTCCTCTGGAATCAAGACAATTTATATAAAATAGATCCTGTAAAAAAAAAAAAAAAAAAGACAAGGAAAAAAAAGTATTTATTACAAGCGGGACTTAACAAAGAAAAAACCTAAATTACTAACCAGGGTCACTGGTACCAAAAACTTGTATTAGTTAATAACTGCATCTATACCAATTTCAGCTCAATGCAGATATAAATATCCTAAAAGTTTTGAGCTAAGTCTGCCACTACTTCAAAGAAAAATCTGTCAGTAATTCTTGGAAAAAGCTACCTAAAAAGGTATTTAGTCCTAAAGAAACTGGTGTTCATTCTTTCCCTAATTTTCAAGGAATAGTTCATTTTACACTTGTTTCATAAACTGAATCTCATAGCCCCAGAATGCAGGTCCAAAGCATAGCAGGAATTTTACTAACAGCAGAACTTTGTTTCCTTGTGGGATTTCTCAAAAGTACTCAGCAAGAAGTCCCAGACTCCCAGTTAGTACTCTTCTCTTCCTATCTTTCCTTTTAGCTGCCTGCAAACACTACAATTTGAGTTAGCTTGGGCTAAATACAGTAAATACTGCCCCGCAAACATGATTTTGCTGTTGACACAGTTTCCAGATCAACGTGATCTTTGACGTTGGTTTTGCTCTGAGTGAGGTGGGACCTCCAGAGGTCCTTTCCACCCTAAATTATCATAGAACATAGAATCATAGAATCATTAAGGTTGGAAAAAAAACTTTAAGATCATCAAGTCCAACTGTCAACCCAACACCACCATGTCCCAAAGTGCCACATCTACACGGTTTTTTTGAACACTTCCAGAGATGGTGACTTCACCACCTCCCTGGGCAGCCTGTTCTCTCAGTAAAGAAAGTTTTCCTAATATCTAGACTAAACCTCCCCTGGCACAGCTTGAGGCCATTTCCTCTCATTCTATCTCTAGTTACTTGGGAGAAGAGACCAACACCTACCTCACCAGAACCCCCTTTCAGGTAGTTGTAGAGAGTGATAAGGTCTCCCTCAGCCTCCTCTTCTCCAGACTAAACAACCCCCAGTTCCCTCAGCTGATCCTCATAAGACTTGTGCTCCAGAGCCCTCACCAGCTTCGTTGCCCTTCTCTGGACACGCTCCAGCACCTCAGTGTCCTTCTTGTAGCAAGAGGCCCAAAACTGAACACAGGATTTGAGGTGCGGCCTCACCAGTGTCAAGAACAGGGGCATGATCACTTCCCTGCTCCTGCTGGCCACGCTATTTCTGGTACAGGCCAGGATGCTGCTGGCCTTTTTGGCCACCTGGGCACACTGCCGGCTCATGTTCAACCAGCTGCTATATTCAACCTTCAGCTCATATTCAACCTTTTCTGCTGGGCAGCTCTTCAGCCACTCCTCCCTGCAAGCATTGCATGGGGTTGTTGTGACTGAAGCGCAGGACCCGGCACTTGGCCTTATTGAACCTCATATAACTGACCTCAGCCCTTCAACCCAGCCTCTCCAGATCCCTCTGCAGATGCTTCCTGCCCTCCAGCAGATCAACACTCCCACCCAACTTGGTGTTGTCTACAAACAGTAGCCAGTTCTTTACCCAGGGAAGAGCACACCTGTCTAAGCCACGAGTAACCAGTTTCTCTAGGAGAATGCTGTGGGAGACGCTGTCAAAGGCTTTACTAAAGTCCGGGTAGACAACATCCACAGCCTTTCCCTCATCCACTAGGCAGGTCACCTGGTCATAGAAGGAGATCAGGTTGGTCAAGCAGGACCTGCCTTTCATGAACCCGTGCTGGCTGGGCCTGATCCCTTGGTTGTCCTGCACATGCCCTGTGAGCACTCTCAAGATTAATCGCTCCATAATCTTCCCCAGTACGGAGGTCAGGCTGACAAGCCTGTAGTTCCCAGGATCCTCCTTCCGGCCTTTCTTGTAGATGGGTGTCACACTGGCAAGCCTCCAGTCATCTGGGACCTCCCCTGTTAACCTGGACTGCTGATAAATGATGGAGAGTGTCTTGGCAAGCTCCTCCACCAGCTCCCTCAGTACTCTTGGGTGGATCCCATCAGGCCCCATAGACCTGTGAGTGTCCAGGTGGTGTAAGCAGGTTGTTAACTGATTCCTCCTGGATTATGGGGAGTTTATTCTGCTCTCCATCCCTGTGTTCCAGCTCAGGGGGCTGAATATGCTGAGGATACTTGGTCTGGCTGTTAAAGACTGAGGCAAAGAAGGCATTAACTACCTCAGCGTTTTCCTCACCCTTGGTGACAATGTTTGCCCCATAGCCACTAAAGGATGGAGATACTCCTTGGCTCTCTTTTTGTTGTTAATATATTTGTAAAAACATTTTTTGTTGTCCCTTATGACCATGGCCAGATTGAGTTCTAGCTGGGCTTTTGCCTTTCTAATTTTCTTTCTGCATGACCTAACGAGATCCTTGTACTCTTCTTGAGTTGCCTGCCCCTTCTTCCAAAGGTGATAAACTCTCCTTTTTTTTTCTGAGTTCCAAATGAAAAACATATGAAGCACTTGTTTAAAATAAAATAAACAAAATTCCCTGTGTGTGTCCCAACAATGTAGTTCACTCATGGAAGTGCTACACAGTTATTTGCAAGACGTATTCATTGAATACACCATGGTCCGTGTCTCATGTTGTTATTGTGGGTAAGTTGTGATATCATTACATGTTTTACTACTATTAAGCCTATTTGAAAGAGTCTTTAGGATTTCATGCATAACAGGGGAAGAGTATCCCAGATTCTCACCCATTCTAAAGCAGCTGCTCGGATGGGATCTCTCTTGGGAAAATTACTCCATGGCAGCGGCAGCAGCTCAGGAAAGTGCTGGCATCCCCACTGTGTTTCTCAGTCTTTTGATATCAAACCTCCACCTCCTCCTTCCACAACCTTATGGCTTAACCATTGTTCTGGTATCAAAGACTACTAGAGAAAAAAATAGTTTGAGATTAGAGTATCCACATTTGAGCATATCTGAACTGTAATAGTCAAGGAAGCTATAGTCAACACAGGCAATGGTGATATAGACAATGCAATCAACGGAATCCAGAATTCAATATTGGTCAATTTTCTTCAGCAGCAGCTAAGCATGTGCTTTAGGGAAAACTTAGACACAAGTGCTCCAACCTCCATTGACTATAGATCGCTATTGACAGTAGTGGGAGCCACCGAGATCCCAATTCATAGACACACCTGTTTAAGTGCTTTAATTAGGAGTTGAATCCCACCCCTACTGACTTAATATGTGAGGTAGCTTATTCTGCACTTTGCAAACTAAGGGGAGGAAGACAATGTGTAGACAGGGAGAAAAGGGTGCTCAGCCTGTCTTCACTCCTGAGCTGAGAAACCATGCAAGTGACACCACCCCAACTCTACAAAAGTGAGTACAGGAGAAGGGAAGGGGACTGGAGGAGCACATAGGCAGGGAAAGAACAAAGGCACATCAGCCTGAGCAGCACAGGAGTGCAGCACAAACCCAAACTTAAGGCCCCTGGTGACAATAATGACACCCAGTAAGTTCAATAGCAACCTGTGCTTACCACCACTACATTATCATGGTGTAATTTCCTGCCCTTTGGGAACAGGAACACACTAGGGTTTATGTTGATCTAATATATTTTTGTCAAATTTTGCTTTTGGCATCTTGTGTAGCTTTCTTAAGATAATATAGAATAATATTTAATGTTCAGCTCTGTCATCTTGTTGTCAGTCTTTACACTGACAAAGTAGATACAGGTCTGCTTTTATCTGAGGTGTTTTCTACTGATGCCTGTAAACTTAACCAGGATGTTCCTAATCTCAGCTTGAGTATTCTCCAGATATAAACATCCACAGGCAGTGCTACAACCATATAATCAAGTTCCTACTTCACAACATTAAAATTATCTTTAAAGTCTAATTTTAAACAACAAAATCTTTCTAACCGGATTCCATATAAAAACACCAAGACCTTTTTTTCATAATAGTACTTTTTAATATGCAAGTGACATTGCTTTCTTCTTGTTTTATATGGTACATTTCCTTCCCTATCCACTTCTGCAAAAAAGGCTAACTAGACTGAAGACATAATTTCTCACTGAGGTATCTATTGGGAGTGACTTGTCATAGTAATTTAAAATCTTTACTGATGAAAGTACAATCAGCAGCAGATGTAGATACATAGCAATACATTTTAAAAATGTGTTTCCCTGCCTGAAATTACTGGTGCTTGGCCCTTTTAAGGCTACTTATATAACTAGTCTCGCTATTGCTGTGATAATTGTATTTCTTAGACTATGGAATTGCATATTAAACTACACAGCATATTAATTTAAATAAAATGGGTATCTGCAGCCTGACTAAGGTAATACAGGGAGTGAAAAATTGGCTAAATACAAAAAAAAACAGTTCAATGAGAGGCAAAATTCCAAACAGTGTGATTTGGGTGAGTGTTCCAGGAAACCTAGTGGAGTCATGACTAAAAGAGGAATGAAAACTGGAGAGAGGAGAAAAATCCATTTAATGCTCCTACACATGCTGAACTAGGCTGAATAATTTTGACTTGGTTTTACTTTAGAACTCTTAAATCTTCACTTTCTTTTTCTGTTGTCTTTGAGAGGTTGTTGATAAGACCTCAAAAACACTGAAACAGTGATGGCAAATAAGGTTTTTAGTTTACAGTCCGTTTCTTTTGGATCATTTGGAGGATACAGTTTTAACCAAGTTTCTTTTCAAATCTGGTATTTACATACAGTTTCTTCAGCAGTAATAGAAGAGTTCTATGCAAATAAGGCAGCAATTGCCTACCTTGCAGTTGCTGATTTAAAATAAAGCAAATTAAGGAAAGTCATAGATATGCACCAGCCATCCCTTTCCCTTCCGATCACATACTCAATGATAAAATACAAAATAATGTCTTAAACTAGACTAGGAAAAAAATCCTGCTAGAAATATGGTAACAGTTTTGTGCTGTCTGCGAGATAGACTGGGTAAATTGATCTTCCATGACATTATGCTCACATATAAGGATAAATTAATCTTGGCACTGCGCTTAGCTGTCTGCATTCACACTCAGGAATGTAGAATTCATTTAATTGGATGAATTGCAAGTAATACTGGAAACTTCTCCCAATGACCAAATTGAATCTTCCCAGAATTAGAAAGGCACAAACCATCCCTGCAGAGAAGTGTTGAAAGGTTTGACAGCCAGTTGCTGACCTGTGCTAGAATGAATATATGTTTCATATTGAAAGGCAGAGCTGCTTTATATAAGATCTCTGTGTTTCCCCTTTTTAGTATATATGCCTAATTATAAAAGAAGTGTTTCCCTTATGGTATATGCTAGCGTGACTAGCACCCTAAAAGTGTTTCTCTCCCAAAAGAATGCTAAATTTAAGCACAACAATGGTTTTCTGTTAAGAGTTACCTCCTTTGTAGCTTTTTAGTTTATGTCAGTCATACTTCTTCAGAATAATCTTACCAGTAGCAAGAGTGATACTCTGGAGTGATAGATTGCTTATATGCACTGGCTTTTATACTATTTTGCACTATGCTGTATTGACACAACTTTCTATAAAATGGGTAATGAATCAGAGTATTTTTTAAAATCACCTGCATATCAAATTAATCTCATCTGAGTCAGCTGCATTTGTCACGTATATTATTAATAACACTAGAAGTAGTGATATAACCTTCTTTGTCTTAGTTTCTCTGCTGACAACACATTAGTCAAATATTCTTATTGATTATCCTTGACACTTTCTTTCTCTTTTTAGTTCCCTTTTTTATGTGTCAGACTCTGTTTGTCCATTCACAGTGTTGAGTGGCAAGGGAGATAAAATAAGATTAAATGCAAGCAGCCAGAACAACCTAGTAAATACACTGCTTCAAACACCTCACCTGGTAGATTCAGTCTGTTGTTGTCTATATGCAGAAAAGCAATGCATTATTTATAGTAACTTCAACATCATGATCATTCCTGCATAAATAAACCAAAGCAAAACAATATAAAAAGCAGTACAGAAAGAACAAGTTCAACAGGTGCTTACACCTCTATTGTCATGAAATTAAACCGAGTTCTTGTATATAATCTTTTTCCCCCCCTTAATAAGAACAGGTCAAACATGTAGGTTAGGTCAAATCATGCATGCATATAGTTGACATATTAGTAAAAATAAGAGGAGATTGCTGTAATGCTTCAAGGTCATGTCACATAACACTTATTTACAATACAATGTTACCAAGAGTGATCAACTATTTTTATATTCCTTTGCTTTCTTCACCACATATCCCCAAATTATTCTGAATTTTATTTTATTTGTTTATGTCTATCAATTCCAGCATTGATCAGAGCTTTACTTGACTCTAATTACAGACAAGGGAAATTTAAATGGACAGTTCCTGTCCCTAAGCATTTTCACAACTATTTAGATACAGATTACCTATTACACTGAATAGTGACTGATACATTTGAAAAAAAAGAGTGTATTTAGCCATATTTGGCACAGCATTACACCACATGCAATCTCTTTGAAATAAACAATATTGAATAGGGAATAAACCTGAGCAGGTTGGCATGCTGTGTGTATTTCATAGGCAGCATCAAATTAAGATCATCTCAAGCTATCTACTCTGCATCAACAGCAACAGACTTTGTTATTTCCCATTTGCACACATTTTTGTTGTGGTTGTTTATGTCCCACTGGAGTCCCATCTTCCCGCCATCTATTATCAGCCTAAGTCCCTAATGTGGCTCTTATTTTTTGTAGCTATTTCCTGTGAAATGAGAATGTGTGAAACAGCCAGATCCACATGCCCTATTTCCCCCTCCGCTAAACTCCAATACTTACAGAACAGTCTTTCTTCTCTTTTCTTCTTACAGGAATTATCTATCCTATGGACTTCTCAGATTCAGAATAATTTTAGAGTTCAGGCCATGTAGGTTGGAGAATTTACGTCACTTGATGATCTTATCCATAAGTACAGACACATGAGTTTCTGTAAAGGTTTTTCTTGCTAGGCTCACATTTGCCCTCAAAAGTTTACACATTGAAGGGAAGTGGGAATCCAATACCTATCATCACATGCAAAAAGCTCTGGTGTACACTAGCTATGTATATATGCACATGTAATTTAAAACTGCATACATACAACCAAACTTTAGGAAGTATCTTTAAGTGTTATGTGTGCACAAAAAGGCATCTGAGATAAGCTCTAAATGTAGGAAAGCCCATATTTTCCAGTACAGTCCCACAGAAGAATAAAACTCTTCTTCTGCAAAACAAGAAAACCTCTGCTCAGTATGAAGTTAAAGATATCTAGTTAATGAAAAAAAAAAACACTTAAAGAACTGCATAATTTCTCATTCAAATGGTGATTATTAAAAACAAACATGGATTTGAGTTCTGTAAAGTGGGAAAAATTGTAGCTGTGCTCTGCTGATCCAGCATGTGACATACAGTGGTATGAAGAAAATCTACCAGTGTTCATGTTGAGAATAGTGATCTAGCTTTTATTAAATAATGAATAATTTGTAAAATCAAAGTCAGATCAACAGCCTTTTGTGGAATTCATGTTCACTTCTGTAGAGGTGAACCAAGACTGCTCAGGAAGGGACTGCACTGTGGGCAATGGGAGGAGGCACAGGATGCTACTCCCTGTCTTTACTTGTTGAACAAAAGAGAGAAGACAAAGGAGTTTTCATTAACCGATAAAATAAGAGGAAGCATATGGGATGGGGGAAGCCTGAAGAAAATCTTTTCAAGGAGCTTGTTTGATTTGTAATCACAACAATTCCTGTCAGGCCAGAGCTAATATTACTATATATGAGGTAATTTAAGAGCAACTCTCTAACAAGCCGTACTGACTACATGCAAGAAATTATTTTTCAGGAGCATATAACTTGAATATCTGTAGGTATAGGGAAAATATACCTGAATGACAGCAGGGCCACCTCAAACCAGTTTTGATTTTTTACTGCAATCTGATGAGATGCTGCAGTGTCAGAGCAGGTAGTTCTCTATCAGACAGAACTGTTGCTTGAATAGGAATTGAAATGGAGGAGACTAGAAAGTATTAATGCACTTCAGATATTTTCTAATAGAAGTCTCTACAATCATAACACAGCACTTATGATTTCTGCTTTGACAATTTCACTAGGAAGAAAAGACTATAACTAATATTCCTTTGCACATGAATTCTATATTTTCCTTACTGTTCAGTGATAATTTCCCTTCAGTATAATTCCACAGGAGACTATGAAATTACTAGTGATGCATTCTGTTCCTTTCTCTCTCTTTATTGTCACAGAGGAAAGAATTTTGGCTTTCTTCATTCTTTTGGCAAAAGAAACTTAAAGTTTGCTTACCTTTTTTTTTTTTTCCTTAAGTTAGATTAAAGGAGTGCAACTCTGCCCGAATAAAATAACTGGAGCCAAGAAATTCTTTTCACTATATGTTTCTAAATATCTTATTCACTATCATAGATTATAACCTTCAGAACAAGGTTACTCAATTACTTAATTTGGTAAATTTTTTTGAAGCCAGATGATTTTGACCAAAATTTAGTAACCAGGCAGCAGTATTTAGTTTCAGTGGTTCTGGGCCTACCAAATAGTACATGCTCCCTTCGTTTCTATGAGCTGTGGCAGACATACGAAAGTATAAAATCACTAAAGGAAAGCACACAATATCACATTTGGTTCAAATAAAATTTACCATCTGACAAGAATCTACTGTAAAAGTACTCATGCTTTTAAATAGTGCCAAGGCCATACAAGAACACTCCTTACATAGCAGAGACGAATAACTGTCACGTACTGGGAACTTGTGTGTTTATACAGAAACACCTCAAAAGATAAGGGCACATGTAGAGAATTTATTGCTGTCCAAAAAGGTAAGCCTTAGTCCAGACCTAGTTACTTCTGCGGAGCCAGCTGGAAATGGACAGAGGACACGACAGTGTAACTGGGAATCTGATCCTCTTGGCAGACAATATTCATTTGATTCAAAGGCCAGGGTCTTCTGCTTATTTTTTTCTTGTTTGCATTCGCTATCAATCTGAGCACTGGTTCATCAGGCAGCACTACCCACCCGCGATTCGACAGCTGCACAGCCGAGGAGGAGGAAAAGCTGGAGAAAGTCCAAGGGGCTGTGCAGTGACAGAGCATAGCTGGCTCGACACAGGTAGATTAATGAGTCTACTGAGATGGGTGCAAACAGCCCCTATTAAAGACACAACCTCAGGTTGAAGGTGGGGGCAAGGAAACCTCAGTCAGTATTTTACAGGTATTGCCGACTGAGTCCTCATCCAGGAAAAAACCTCACTGCAGCTCCGGCCATTAAAAAAAGTTGCGACAAAATGTTCTGTTTACATCTGGCCAATACTGAGTAGTTGAGGATACAAGGTGACTAATACCATCAGCTTAATAATCCTTTTGTTAGATGGACACTAAGACTGTCTTTGCTGCATGGAAAATGATGTAGATGATAGAACAGTGTGGGGAAGTTGGCCCAGCCGCTCATTTGTGCTTCCTGAGCAACTGAGCCATCACAGCACATGAAATGACCATGTATGATTGAAAACATGCTGTAACACAGTTGACATGCCAAATATCACCTATGCTAAGCACCCATATGTGGCTTAGCTTTTCTACTCAAATAAATAAATCTGGAAAATATCTCAAAGGAATCTATAACACTGTCTACACAATTAAGTAGTGTTAAAATTGGGTTAGCACAAGTTACACATAATAACAAGTTATGATGAAGACATTAATTTTTCCCCCCAAATACTGTATTTTATATAAATTACTTTAATGGCATATACATACAAGTATATGACACGGAAAATGATTGCCACATTCTCAACACCCAGAAAAATCTATTCCCAGGGATCCTTTTCCTTCTGATGAGACTAGAAAATAGATTGAATTAACTTTGAAATATTTCCAGAATACATTATCATTTTATATGAGGAATTTCTGACTATGTTTCTTCTGGATGGTGAAAAGGAAAAAAATATCCCACAGAAATATGAATTTGATGTCACCAACTGCAACAGAATATAAAATATGCAGTAAATAAAAGCAATTCTTTTGTTAAGGAGTCTTTTAACTGCCTATTTGTGTAAGCATGGATAAAGACATGACATTTCCCTTGGCAATGTTAAAGACAGAGCAATATTAAGCTTTGTACAAAAGTTCAAGTTCTTTCAAGTCCCTCTTGACTTTCTTCCAGGAGTTTATGAACTGACTGCATTCATCAATTACAGGTGCAGGGATGAAAGGCAAAACCTGAAAATAATAATATATGTTGTTTTCATTCTGTTGTTTTGTCTGTAAGATCATTCAAAGAAAAGAATGAAAGAGAAATATGGAACAATCTGACTAAAACTCATATTTTGCTGCCTTGGTTTATAATCTCTGGAGATTAGCTAAATTGAAGGGCATTTCAGGACATTAAAGGACATACAGTCTTCCTTCTCAGATGGCTTTTTTTTTTTCCTTTATCACTTAAGTAAAAGGGTTATAAATAAAATTCCATTTAAATAGTTTTAACCTTAAGTATAATTAGTGAAAGTATAATGTAAATCAAATAAATGTTAATTTTGGTTAGATTTCATCCCACACTATTAAAATTAATCCTTAGGATTAAGATCAATACCTCTTCTTGCCAAAGATTTTCCACAATGTTTGTTGTATAAAATATGAATTTCCATTTTGGCTCTTTTTGCAGAGAAGGCCTGTATCGGCAACATTTTACATTTTCAAAGTAGCAGAGAGCCTGGAGGCAAGTGAAGAAAAAAATATACTCAGAGGTAGTAACCACATTTGTGCTTTGCTTACAAGATAGTATCTGTAAAACTAAGAAGTACTCCACATTTAAAGTAAGTAGCATTACAGTATTTTTCTTTTGTCTTTGCAGTAGTAACAGACAGAAACGACCATGTAAAAGCACCCCAGCTCTTGTAAGCAACCAGTAACTCACTGCTACAGTTGCTTTTAGATCTATTGGGGTTTTTTTTGTTCATTTTTCCTTTTTTTTACCTCCATAGTATAGCCACCTTCTTACAGTTATCTAACAAACGCCCAAAAGACAACTGCAAGTGACTCAATGACAAAATTTGTTTAAATTAGATATGAAGCACTTGAACATTCATTTTAATCTATGTAGCCAATCAGATCTAATGAAGATGTGATTACTATTATGTTCTTAATGAAAAAATTATTTCAAAATTTAGCAGGAAAGTTCAAGGTACTCAAACTATTACTCAATAAAAGAAACTAATGAACATTTAGCTGTTTCGAGCACAGTCTTTTAGACAGTGGAGAAAAAGTAGGAAAACAAGTATCTAAGAACAGCTGAAGCTGTTTCTGTTTCGCCTTTAATTTTTAAGCAGTTGATGAAAGAGTGAATTAATTGGAACTGCTGAATCAACCCTAACCTATTTTTTTTTTGCCCAAAGTCTTAACAACTTTAGTTTGCAAAAGAACAGTGCAAATAAAAAGATAGAGTTCTCTTATTCTGAACATTTTTCATTAATCCAGAGGGACCAGAAGTTTTATAGTAGGCTTCTAAAGGGCTAATGTACCTGAAAAGATGAACTGTCATATATTACCATGCTAGGTTCACTGCACAGAGCTAAGCTATCCGTCTAATTTGAAAAAGCCTAGTAAAGCAAGACTTGCACACAAAAATATCCTTCCCTGAGGATAGCTAACGTTCCCTGAATACTTTACGGTTTTGAAGGGTTATTTTGTACAATTTCCCCCCTCATTTTTAGTTTCTTTAGGCTCCATACAGAATTCTGTTAACAATTCCTCTCTATTATTATTCGTCAGGAATAAATAACTGCTCAGCTGTGCTAGGATTATCCCTTAAGATTCTCTCTGAAGATATTAAAATCTAGAAGATCTATAGAAAAAGGACTGGATACAGCATGAGGCACAGAACATGGTTATGTACCTATTAACACAACAATCAAAAAGTCAGTGATCTGAACATGCCCATACAGGAAGGTTGTAGGGATTTTTGTTACAGTCACTGATCCCTAATCATTCTACAAGATATGCACTGAGGCTGGTCCCCACATATTTTGTATACATATTACTTCCATGCTATATTCTTTGCTTAGGAACTTTGCTTGCAAATACCACCTAGGCTAAAATCAAGGCTTTATATCCCAGAGCCTGGGGAGTCCAGGCAGTGAGCCAAAAGCATTTATTCTCTTCCATTGTACTTTAACTGCCATCTCAGATCCTCAGCTGTGGCTGAGGAGAATGAGACAACTTGGAAGGTGTGTGTAAATGTTACATTTCTTTTCCTTCACCCTCAGCATCCCAATGCCTGGTCTCCTGACAGCGCCACACTGAGCACGTGAAGTGCCACATCTTACATCCTCTCTGTCATAGCACTTTGTATTACATTCCTTAGGCCAGCAGCAGGAAGATAAGCCCTTCACAGGAGCTGCTCAGATGGCTTCATGCCCCTATTCCTGCCTCAAAACTGGAACATTTTTCCAAATCTGACTAGATAGCGTAGTGCCATTTTCATCCAGGAAACAAATCACCAACACTGGCTCTCCAGACAAATACCGACAAATTGGATGCCTAATGGCAAAGTGTGCTGAACTGTTCTAGCTGGATAAGGGAAAATTCACATGTGAGAGCTTGTCGAGGAGCAATTCCAAAGAATCACTTGTGTCTCTGTGGAATCTTTCAACAATATTGTTTATAGGACTTAAAAAGGCCTGCTTTACTGCATATTGTTTAATCAGTAACTATGAGAGCAATGCCATTTTAATTCTCTAACACTTTATATAGGGTCATTGGGCTGAAGGAGAACAAAAGAAGTTATCTAGTCTTGTCCCTGGTCATTAAGTGATTTCAAAACACCTTCATCTATGGACACTCCATAACCTACTCAGGTCACACGCTTAAAATATTTCTATAATTCCCTGATAAGTGCTATATTATAGACCTCCAGTCATTTTTCTTATGCTCTTGTTGACTCATTCCAAATGGATGCTATTTTTTCCTTTAAAGGCAGCACCCAAAACTGAATACAGAATTGCAACTGATGCTTTGTCAGTGCTGAGCATATGCATAAAAATGGCCCAACCAACAAATAACGGGCAAGAAAGTATTGAAAAATGTTTCAGCATTTGCAATCTAGTTTAAAATGTTTAATAAATCACTTAGTTTGATTCACATGGGACCTGAACAATTACCATTTCCAAACACTCAAGATAATTAATCAATTCTGAGGGTAAATGAAGCAACTAACTCGTGGGTAGATTTAATATGTAATTAAAGTGTTTGATAATCATGGAGTATTGACAAATTCTATATTATGGTGGTATTTTGATAGTTTAACTTGTTTGTTTCTCCTTTGTGAAACATATAGTTTAAGGACTACGCATTACAGGCTGCATACTAAACTCAGATGTGTCCAAGCTGAAATTGAATTACCCCAGATATAGTTTGGTATGAATTAAAATAATATCTAGTATCTTACTGTGTGCTTTTACAAAGGCAAATATATTTAAACTGAAACTTCTAACAAAAAAATCACTGAATGTTTATAATATTTGTAATTGTATGGAAACATAAAAATGATTGTTTTTATAAACTGGTTTACCTGCAGTAAAGAATCTCCTCCATAACTTCAAGAAAAGCTCTCAGGAATGTGCAAAATGCAAAAATCTACATGTCCTGATTAAAAAAAAAAAATCTCAGTGTAAGAGATTCAAAAGTATTCTCCAGATCTACATATATTGTACAGATTTATCACAGGAAGTGAATGATTTGGTGGGTAAAAGGCATTTTTTTGGCATTCAGATGAAACTTAAAGGTAAAATCATGTTTAAGGCCAGGTGTTTTGGGACAGAAAAGTTATTTGGCAAATGTGGAAAGCAGAAAATTAGGTCCTTTGAAGAAATATTGCTATTATTAACTAGTTACATTTTTGCTCTACCTTTTTCATTAATTTCTATCTCAGCCATAGAAGCTGAAGGAATGTCACACATCACTACCAATGGGACATAAACAAGTCGCAGAGCCCATGATTTAGGAGCTCTGCAGATGGTGACCCAAATCTCTCATAACAGTTTCCTATTTTGAGAATAAAAGAGGTTCCAGTCTCACTCAGAATTCTTAGTTAACCCTGCAAGTAATAAATAAAAAGTGAAAAATAAGTCACATTGTGATGTGTTATTAATTTAAGAAGGAATGGAGGAGCATGAGAGACCATAAAAAAAACATATTTTAGTCCTAACTATAGGTAGTCATTGAGCAGCATCCCATCCTCTTAAATGAATTGTAAAAATGGGAAAAGGAAGATACAAGGCAACAATTTAGAAGACAAAGAGTTAAAACAAAACTGCTGGTACTGAAGCATTAAAACACCTCTGCATCAGTGTTGCACAAATCTGCTGCACAAACCTGTTTTTTAGGGCTTTTGAGCCTCCATGTTCCTGCCGCCTAACTCTAATGACCAGAGGTGGCTACAAAATATTGATGAGACATGCCATCAGCCTTTTTTTTTTGTTTCCATCCAGAACATATTACAACTGTGATCCTTTAGCGTGCATGAGCATGCTTTCTACTCACAACCAAAATGTTGTGAATATTCTCAAATTTCATATTTTTACCTATTTTACCTATGGTTAGAAAAGGAGAAAAATAAAAGCAATTAAAAGCTAATAACTAGAAACAAAATGCCATCATCTACTATTTATACAGTCATAGCATAAGAATATTTGTTATCCATGTGTTGACAGTTTTCTCCTCTGAAGTTATTCAAAATATTGTAGGTTAAAACAGAAGGTGAGAAAATAATGAAGAAAATATCAAAAAGCAGACAAGAAAAACATGACTTTCTGCTCTATTTAGTTGATATAGATCTCCATGTGTACTAGACAGCTTTTCAATTTCAAAGATCATATGCTATACGGTTTGTTACAGCTGAAAACCTGATTATTTGTGTACCTTTACATTTGTATACCTCTATACTATCTATATCCAAATACTTAGGAACTCAAAGTTACAGCAACTTCTTAATCTTAATTTTGTTTCTGAATATGACATTAGAGACAAAGTAGTGTTATGACTGAAACTATAAATAAATAGGAAGTACCTTTTCCTCAAATACTTTCATATTTATCACTAATATCTACCAAGTGTGAACATTTTTATAATCACTTTTTTACTTGGTCATCATATAGACACAGAAATAATAAATATCACTCAAAAAACCTGCCTCTCAAAAGAGCAAAACAGGTAAAATAAGCCTTTGTATCATTTTTGTTACTAGGAAAAAAAAAAAAGAAACTAACTCTTTTTATCTGGAGCAGTCTGGTCAGCTCACATAGTCTTACCATAAGCACAATACGAAATGACCTGTTTTCCACCTGCGCTGGGGTCCTTTCCTTCATTTGCAACCAGCATTGAAGGTCAAAGCTAAAATACAGCTTTCAGCATCACTTCCAATGTTATTTGTACAACTATTGAAATACAACATGTACAGAACTTAACGAGGTAACTCAGAAAAAAAAAAATACCATTTTATCAGACCAACAGAGAGCAGAAGTCATTATTTATGGTGCTCAAGAGAATAAGCCCAGAAAAGCATCCTTGAAACCAGGAAGTGGCATGCCCAGAGAGCTTGTATACTAAGCATACACCATGCATGTTATTTAAACTCAAATTCTTCAGCCAGGTCCTTGGAAACCAGCAGTCTGGATGTCAAGCCCACCAGCTGGGTGGCCACCAGCCTGGGCTGCCTGGCTTCCTGGGTAGCCCCAGGGAAGTTTCTACTGATGAAGCCAGCAAATACAGTGCATCACGGAGCCCCGCAGCTGCAAAACCACCCCAACCTTCTTCAGATAACTGAGGGAACCAGCCAGCGGCAGAGCTGGCTGCCTGAGGCAATGGCAGACTTGCAACAGGCAACACCAGAGAGAGCTGAGAAGAAAGCAGCCCCACCAGCGGCACATCAGGTGGGCTGCATGAGGATCAGGTTATTTCAGTGATCCAAAGAGCTGATTGTTCAACCATCCTACCAGCTGAGAAGCCAGGCAGCCCAGAGACAGTCATTCAGGCTGATGATACCACCAGTGTCTGCTTTGGAAGGGAGATGGGTAGGAGCTTCCTCACATAAGTGGTCATAGAAAATTTGATCTGTTTGTAAGTTGTTTGGCAAGGTCAAAAAAGGAGGCTCTTGACCTACAGAATTGGAATTCTACACAGTTAAATACATCCACAAAGTGTGGATAGACGAAGGCAAGGGATATGAGACTGGAAGGCACAAACCTTACATAAACCACAAAGCTCTACTGGGAAATACCCTGCCAGCAAAATGCCCTGAAAGAGCTTTGCAAGCAGCCTACATCCACATCGATCTGTCTGTGTCTAAACAGTGCTCCTGACAATTTTAACACAAAGTGAGCTACTGCAGACTCAGGCTCAGTGAAGGTCCTGTGGTCCATCTACACCAGTCGGTGCAGAGTGGTGGTATCTCCATACACGTGCCATCTTTTCTTTAACAGCACTGTCATGGTGAGCTACAAACAGAGTGAGTGAGCAGCTGTGTGGTGCTTAGTTGCTGGCTGGGGCTAAACCACAAGAAGCAGAAATGGGCTGTTATATCCCTTTTCCTCCACCCCACTCTGTTGTGGGTTTTTTTTTTTTTGGTCTTCCAAGTTTTCTTTCAAAACCCTGGACTCTGGGGGGAAAAAAAAAAAATACTTTGCATTTTGAAGGCCCATTCTAGCATCAAGACAAATAGTTGGGAACAGCAAGGAGCAGGATGACAGTGTGTGATCAACAATCCTGTAAATGATTTCCGAGAAACTCGTCAGAGTAAACTATGTCTTGTTATGTACACAGATGTGTGATGTCAATCTGTGACATGCAGCCATCACTTCAGAATCTTTAAAAAAAAAAAAAAAGACATTTTCCTGGAGTTGCATGACAAACTCCCTTCAGCTTCCCAGCAGGTACTCCCTGGGATGTAAGCTGGTCCGACAGTAGAGAATAGGTTGGTTGAACAGCATGTAGTGAATGCTCATGATCTCAGCAGGGGAAATATTTTCATGGATGCTTCTACATGCGATGGGTTGCACAACGAAAACTCTGCTGAAAGGGATGTGCTGTTACCTGGATAAGGTCGGCAGGGTGTTTTTGAATTTCCTGCATAAAACTAGTGCAGGCAGCACACCACTAATGAAAATTTTAAAAGCCTCTGTTATACAACAAGCGATCTCCAATTAATAATTTCTGTGAAGAGGTGTTACTGCTCTGGGGATCTGCACTGCTGTTTTGTCATACAATGAATACACTTGTCTTTAAGTGCAGATTGCCAAGCATAATTAAGAATAGTAAAGAAATTCTTTGATGCCAATATATAAGGCCATGGCACATCCTATTTGGAACTGAATTGAGTATTTCCAGGCAGAAGAACGGTTCTTTCTGTGGTGCTTCAATCTGTAATTCCTTGGTCTATTATTTCAGATGGCCAAAACACACCTTGGTCACTATTCAGTTTTTCTGACTTCCAACAAAAATCTTTTTTATTCTATTCCAAGATCTGAAATCATATGCACAAGCCTTCACATCAATTAATCCTGAGCTTCTGCATAAGTCTCCCATTTTTCTTTATAACACTTAAAGAGACTTCTAGAATTGCTTAAACATATTGGCAGTGTCTGTTTTTTCACCTGTACTCTGCGATAGCAAAGACCACAAACTGTACTCTTTTTGTGCATGTGACAGAAGATAGTTCAAAGGAAGTATATTGAAAGCTCTTTCATCTTTTATGCTATCCATTTAATTGCAGCATTCTCTTGTCCACCAATATACTGATGCTCTGTCCAGCCTTAGCTTTTTCATGATTCACTAATACCAGGATCTCTATTCTCAGTGACAGCCAGTCCTTGTTTTGAGAAAATGTCCTCTGTTGCTTTCCAGATGGTGATGGGAACCTAATTCACCACGGCTTAGAGCTAAACCTAGTGAGAGAATGGGGGTTAGAATTTGCTCTATTTCCTCTTCTGGTAAGCCTGCTGCAACCCTTTCTTTCTGCTTCACTCAAGTTCTAGTCTTGCCAACCTCAGATCTTTCCTGAACTTTGCAAGTATGTGAGGGACATCTTCAGAGACTTCTCTGTTCTCCACACATAGGAGGTTAATTCAAGGAAAACTAGAACTTTCTCCCTTGATAATACCACCGCTTGAGGTCTATCTTTATCTTGCTTGAACCTTGCTTGTACACATGAAAATGTAACTTTAAACCAGATTGATTTCCAATTCTAGTGATCCCTGAGCTCCCACATAAAGAAACTTGACCGAAGTATTCACAAAGTGCTGCAGGGATGGTTGCATGTGGGGTTGGCATTGAAGGTAGAGACATTATCACATGCACACAGGAATTTCAACAGACTATGTTTTTCAAAAAGCTAAAGTGCAGAAGTGTACAATAAAAAGCCAGAAGTTTCCACCTTTGCTGATGCATAACAAGCAGTTCTATCACGTGCTCTGTCCACCAGGCTGCTCGCTCGCTCATTGTCACTGTGCTGTCAAAGGCAAACATGGGGTAATAGAGACTGATTATTTTCTTCCAAGTGTCCCAGTTCATTGAAAATGGACCTTTTGAATGCCCGAGTGAATTCTCCTGATAATTTTCAAGAGAAATTTTGCTGGTTTTCCCCTCCATGTTAGAGGTGATTGGCAGTTTAGCTAAAAAGCTTCCGTAAAATGAAGTTTGCCTGCTGCCATAGAAAAGCCTTTAATTTCCTCTCTATTGCTTGACATATATCACGCAAAAAGGAAAACATCACGCTGTGAACTAATAATTTCAAGTAAGTTTTACAACTCTTTATTATTTATACAATATTAGAGGCAGACATAAGTCTTCAAACATAAATTAAAAGATAATCTCCTGTCTTTGAAAGCATATATTTAAATTGGACATTACTTTTTATAAATATAGTAATCCAAATATGAAGGCTGCATATGAAGACTGGAGGCTACCATAACAAATGGACTGATAGTAAAAAGTAACTTAAAAATGATGGTTCTTCACAAGCGTGCTTGTGGCCTGGCCTGTAGCCTGACCTGCTTACCTCAAAAAGATATCATGCTGGTGAGTGCATCTCCCTCAGACAAAAGATTTATCTATCATGCTGTGACTGATCTGAACTGCTCTGAGTTATGAATATTGCATATTGACAAATACTTTGGTATGTTTACAGTGTGAATATATTAAGATACTTCAGCTAAAGCGTCTGTGAAACAGGTGGGATGCAAAAAAAAAATAAAATTAAGAACTCTTAAAGGACACAGTCAGAACTATTTTCTGAGAGCAGTATGGCTCAGCCTCTTCATTATACATGTCCAGAACGAGTGTAAACCAGAAACCAGAACAATCACAACTCTACAAAACAGGCTTGAAAGAATTTGGGTTCTTTCAAGAACCCACACTATCTCATGAGAAAGTTGAGTGAGAAACAAAGCATGAGTGTGGAGTGTGGTGTACAGAGGCAATGAAAATATGATAAAAGAGGCAAAAAGGTAAGTACTTTTATAGGGTATATATGATTTTTTTTTTCCTTGCCATAATACAGTTTTACATTTTTCCTTCTACTGCAAAGTAAATAAAGCAAAAGTATTCGCAGTACAAAATAGAAAGACCCACAAGGAATGAGGTGGAATTATTTGTCTTCAACAGCTCTTCTGTGCAAGTGATTCTAAACCTCTCCCTTATGGGGACTCATGCCTAAGAGCAGAAGAACAACAAATTTGTCTCTGAACATAGATGGCACAGCTCTGCCATCTGAAGCTTTCTCTCAGACCTCAGGGGTCAATTACACTGCCATCTGAATTTGTTGGTAATGTGGAGCCAGGCAAAGACTATATATGTTTTATACAGAAAATCAAAGTAAAATCTTTCAGGCCAAAAAGGGGGAAAAGGAATAATGAATCTGAACAGCATATGGAGATTAGGATTTATGATCCTGAACAGTGAATAACTTTAGCAGTAAAAATCAGAGGAGAAGTGTCAAATACAGCCAAAATATTGGTGTGCTGTTGTGTCAAGAATCCAGGTACATATACATTTTCTGAGGTCAGACCTAAAGCCATCCTAGAACTTCTAGAAAGGCCTCACCCGTCCTGTGTAAAAACCTGAAGTCTTATAGCACCTTTAGTTGGTGACGGAACATCAACTTTCCAAAATTGAAAGTCTGATAGAGGAACCTTTAGAGGAGACAGACAGGAATGAATACAGGACTGGTGGGGAAAACAGAAAAGTGTCAATGAACTTCAGTTGTCTGGACAAAAAGAGTACGTGGAAAAATGACTAAACACAGTTGTGACAACATATTTATTGAAAATGAAAATGGATTAAAAGAATGTTTTTTACTAGCAGTCAAGATTTAAACAAAATTAGTAGAACTAAAATTTGGACTAGGAATAAGGCACACCTGAGTAGAAACATTCATTAAGCATTGGTAAAATTTGCTAGACACTGTGATGGCAATGGAGATTTGAAATCAGGGTGGTTTTTTTCCCCAAAAAAGATATAGTCTACTGGAACAGGAAGCAACTCAGGCAAAACCTAGTCTGACACTCTTCAGTAGGCAATGGCTGTTTCTTCTGCCTATGTAAGTAACAAATGTTAAATTTATCTTTGTCAACTGAAAAATAAAAAAATCTAAAAGTCACATTATCTCTATATAGCATTTGGTAATAAGCATTTGGCACTAAGTATCAGAGATCATAAAAGTCCAAAATACTTCCTAAAAGGCTCTGAAGTACTAAGACATTATATGAAGAATGATAATTGCCAAACAAAAAAGATATACACATATTTATGTTCTCCTTGTTAATGTCCTTATTAAGCATTGAGCTTTTTCTGGAAAATTTAATTTCAGCTTTAAGAAAGTAGCATTGTGTGATAAAAACAGTAAGTAGTGAAGATAAATTTGAGAGAGTGACATTAAGCAGTATGTAGTTCTTACACAACATTTCAGAATTGCATCTGAAATTCCCTTGGGAAAAGTAATAACAGAGTTAGTTACTAATCTCTGATGGCTGTGATTATTGCCTTTGGGAATGCTCAAATATCACAATAGCTGGGACATTATAAGTTCTGAAATTGAGAAAAAAACCCAAAATTTTTGGGAACAAGAAGGAGAAACAAGAGTCCAGTGCAGGGTGACCAAAAAAGGTTCATATATGACTGTCTGTAAAGCACATAAAGGAAAGGAATGCAATGGAGAAAGGGACACTGAAAACACAGTGGATTAACACCTTCAAAGGTGAAGAACTCTAAAAAGTATTTGGAGAAGTTAGGTAGTGTTAGTGAAGAAAGGTTCCTGAGGAAGACAATCATAGAAAAATAGAACATTTTAGGTACATTTGAGGAGATATAAATTAAGAGAAGGAGAGATTATTTTTTTTTTCTTTTGAGACATAGAAGATGATAGAAGATAGAAGCAGAAACCTAAATACTGGAAGAAAAAGAAGACAGCTGTGCTTTTTTTCTTATAATGTACAAGTCTTGAGTGTCTTCACAGGTAGGCTGAAGAATGGTAATGTTAAATAATGGCAGGAAAAGACAAATATTTAAGGTGAACATTCACAATAAGAAGTTTTATTTCCCTGAATATGAGTTACCAAATATACATTAGCAAAGAGATGGTAAGGTAAATGTTTTAACTCTATAAAGATGCGAAAAACCTGACGCAAACCTGGAGTTTGAGTCGTCGCTAGTACAGAAGTTATAACCAATGCTTTTACAGAAGGTAATGTAAACAGTAGGGAAAAAACACAGGCCATATATAGAGAGTTTCAGTGCTACTCATCATCAGGCAACGTCCATGATATATTTATATAATTAAAATGTGCATATTGATGCAGAGCTAATTCTCATTTGCACAGAGTATTTACACGGTATTGACTGTGGAGGAAAATCAAATACATAGTCATAAAGGGCAAGATCAGACACTGCTCAGACTCTGTACTATCCACTGTCTGTCTCTACAGTTTTTGATGCACCATTGTGATGCCTTCCTGCTGTGCAAATGACATTGCATAAGGCAGACGAACTTTGACCATGACTGGCATTGTATCTAGCATATGTTGACAGTAGTTGGGTCTGACATTAGCAAACAACTATTCTATTAAACAGATGATCCTGTTCAGAGTTATTTGTACAG
Organism: Phaethon aethereus; assembly: GCF_964289735.1. NCBI lineage: Eukaryota > Metazoa > Chordata > Aves > Phaethontiformes > Phaethontidae > Phaethon > Phaethon aethereus. The sequence continues at coordinate 53,244,458 of NC_138578.1, read as the reverse complement.
GCTTACCTGTAAACCATTTCAGAAGTGAGGGTAGGCAGTTTTACAAGGAGACACATTGCCTGATGTACAGAACACAGAAATAAGCATGTTTTTTGTCTCTTCATAATATTGAAAGCATAGTACAATAGTATTTCTGCCACAACAGGACATTAAGGCTATTACAAGACAATAGAGTTTTATGAGTATAGAGCTCCTAGATATGGGAGTTGAAGATACCCAGTCATGTCAGACACTCTTTTGCCTCAACCCCTGAGCGACAGCTTGATTTGATTGATATGGATTGAATTCCCATTATAGCTAACAATGTCAAGTTGCAACCAACTCTGTATGCAGCTGACAACTCTATTCAATTATGTTAAGATAAAACTGAAGTTTTGAGATTTTCTTTCACGTAATAATTAGTATGTAGAATCTGAATATTTTACATGCTTGTCATTGTTAGGATAAAACACAATGAGAGCAAAGCAAACTGTGTGACTGAGAATAATGCAGTGCCAACTGAAGACTTTCTGTGTGCTTAGGAAGCTTATATTAAGCATAGAGAACAATGCAAAATTTCACCCGAATTAGAAACAATTGTAAGAAAAGGTTTAAGACAAGGAACAGACAGTTCACTTTTTTGACTACTTGGATTATGATATCCCACTGACAGATTCTTTGCATTATATGTATACATACATATATATATATATATATAAAAAAACATATTGTATATATATTTTTCACATATTGGCACAGTACCTATGCATTGTAATGTAAGCATGTGTGTTTAGCACACCTTTTTCCCCTATTATTAATTACATATTTTGATACTTATTATAATATGGTAAAGTTTTAAAAAGTCAACATAATTTAATTCAACTTCACAGGGAAAATTTTGGTTTGCACTGTTTCATCCAAAATGTGGAATTCCTCTTAAGTTACCAGCCAGATTCATTCCAATATGAGAAACTCATCTTCTACACCTAAACTTGTCTTCCGTTCAGAACCTAAGCAAAACTCATACAGAATATGGGTTTTCTCAATGACTCCTCCAAGGCCTTCCTCCTAGCCCTGTTAAACATTGACATCCCTTGTAAAAAAATGTATTTTACTGCATTTTGAAAGTTTTTCATACCTTCACAATGCTGGACTACTGAAATCTGAGGTACTGCACATACTAACATTACACCACTAACCTCAACAAAGATGTCCTTTTTAATGAGATCCTGCTTTGACTAATCAAACTTATCTGTGTAGAAGGTAGCTTTCCCCAACTAATTCTAATAAATCACCATGGTCTAACATACTCCTGTGTGCTCCAGATGCCCACATAATCCTGACACCTTACTATTAAATCTGTTCTACAGCAGACTGCCTGCCTTATATGATGAACAAGATGTAAAGACCTGTGACTTAATAAGACTTAAACTTTATTAAGTTAGAACATCTGATAATTCCCACAGTGCAGGCCGTGATCCTATAACTAATTGCTCTTTCCATTTGGAAGACCTTTATCAGTCTTCAGTAGCTTACTTCCAAAAACCCACTACTTCTTTACCTCTTTAGTAGCTGACATTAAAAGTCCCACCTCTGTGCCCTATTTCTTATTTTATTCCCTTATTTTAAGGGAATGCCTTAATCTGTCTCTTGGAATCAGGAAACCAAACTCTGCAGGGCATGAGATCTACCCTGGACACCTACCAGAAGCAGCTGCAAACAATTACCTTACTGTTATCTACCATGGGTTCCAAATTATTCTGGTATCAAATATGATTATTTAATCAGTTCTTAATTCAGACTGTTTTGACCTTGTCAAAGTGACTTCATCTTTTTCCTTTCAAAACTTTCACTGCAGTATTTTAGAGACAAAAAATTGTCATGGATCTATTTTTTTTTCTTCCACTCATTAAGTCAATACAACTAAATAAACCCATTCAGTTTACACCTGGTGAAGAATAATAACCCCCAGAAGCTCCTTCCCACATGCTGAAAACTGTAAGAGAGATATTGGATAATGTGAGAGTGGTTCATCTAGCTTCCCAGGCTGCTATTGGGATTTTGTTTTGTAGCAGCTTCCATGAATGGAACTCCTTCCTTACTAGGGGTTAATATTATAGACCCACGCTTTTAGATTGCTTTTATAGATGCTTTTAAACAAGAAGAAATCAAGAAAACCTATTTTAAGTAGCTATGTGAACTATTTACAGTAGTTAATGAAAGTGAAACCTCTGTTCTGAAAGAAAAATAGCCAAAGAATAAGGATTTTTAATTCTTTTTTTCTTCATCCTTCCCTTACTCTGAATAATGCCATACAAAAGACCGGGAAAATTAGTGCCTGTCAAATATGGTCATGCTGCAAAGAATTTTGTAAGAATGAGACCTTTATATACAAACCCGCACAGGTATCAGAAGTGCATTTTCTAGAACGATCACCTAATTATGTGCCAGCTTAATACTAGTGGAATTACCCATAAAGATTAGAAGAGACTCCAGTCTTTGTGTAAAAATTTCTTGCCAAAACCGCTATTTCCACCCAGTGTAGTGTATTTTTGACATGTGGACACTAGTTCATTAAGGTCAATGATTCATTTTACATAGTCCAGTAAACAGCCATCTTAATGAAAATTTTTGGCTGATAGTCCATTATAGCTGGCATAATAAACAGCTGACTATTCCAATGTTCAGTGAACAATGATAAAAGTGTCTATTAAGGGTAGGCAGCTATGCCAAATACAATCATATATAATCAACTGCACCAGAAAAGCTTGTCGACACATTGGAGAATATCGTCAGTCAGATGATGCATCTGCTACAAGTGGCAGCTGTTGTGCTCTGGAGTGTAGACAATTAGACACGAATATACTCCTTGGGCTATTTGCAGCACTCAAGCATGGTATTAGCTGACACCTGTTAAACTGTAATCCCTATATTTTTGATACCTACCCATCATAATTATGGAAAATACAATTATGGAAAAAAAGATATCTAAAGACATGAGATTTTTATAAATAACGATGAGCATAACAGCAAAGCCACATGTATTTCTGAACTGTATTCTCGGAGAGTCACTTCAGTTCACAAATGGTCAGGCTAAATAAAATGATAAGACTCTTACCAAAGTCATAAATGCCAAGTACCAAATGTATTTACGTGTAATGTATTATGTGCTATAGTGTAGACTTTTATATCTAATTACTGAAATAGGGATCAGTAGTATTGCAAATAAGGGCACAGACATTTTGTGGAAAAGAAATATGAACTATTTCTATGCAAACAGGAGAATCAGAGAAAAGATATAACCCTGTGTTATGAAGAGTCACGAAGAAATTGAGCATAAATTTTTGCCTTTGGCATAAATACTTATGCATGTAGTGAGCTGCTTATTGGATTTTGCTTTATTTCGTTAGCTCTGGATTTTGCTTCTCATCACTAGATCTGGTGGTAATTTTGATTGGATTATCAACCCCCTGATTTCCTCTGAGACACGATTTTTTCTTGTTGTGAGGAAATAATCCAGAGGTTCATCAAATTATTTTATATACACACAAGAAAAATGGACTACTGCAGGTGTCCTTAAAAACACCATCAACAAGAATTTATTAAAAAAAAAATCTTCCTCAATCTAGAAAAAAAACATGTCCAAACATGTCAGGATAAATTATGAAAGCATATCTGGATGCTAGGGTCTTGCACATCATACTCAAATTTTTAAACTCTTGAAGTTTGCTCATCATTGGTTGAAAACAAACAGTGACAATGGTTCTCATATAAAGTGATAAGGCAGACAAGGATAAAGCACATAATACATTTAAATACTCTTAAAAATCATGATAAAAGTTTCTGACCAGTCCCACCCCCCTTTTCTGATAACTATTCTTGCCAAGCATGAAAGAGAAAGAAAAGCTTTTTCATAAAATCTAGTCACTTAGGATATTAAAATCATGACTCCCAAGCTACTATAAATCTGCAATGCCTTAATTTAATAAGTGTAAGAGCTGTTAATTTGCTAATTGAAAATTTACTATCCCTGGGTATTCTATTTTTAAAGCACAATTGGAGGCATCAGGTTGACACCACTAGAAAAACAATATTCTTCTCTTTAAAGCTTGTGATGCTTCTGAATATTTTTTTTAGCTTCATTGAGTTTTCTTGAGTTTTTCAAAAGATAATTCAGAATAGCTCTTAAAACTGGATCTAAGGCATTAAAAAGAAAGCTGGTCTTAACCATTGCACATTATTTTATTTCTCTGAATTTGGGTAAAGCTCATAGTGTTGTCATTTACTGATATTTATACTGGTCACTTATCTGTTAACCCTGCGTGTAGTCTCATAAAACTTACTGAAGATTATTGTTTACCAGAAGTTAAAGGCTTACATATCTGTTCATAAGACTGGAGCCTTAGTAAAATGCTAAGAGAGAGTAAAGTACTTATGGTGGTCCCCAATAATGGAAAAACAAACATTTGAAAATAGCTTAGTTTTTTTCCATGCAGAAAACACTAAACAATGCATTGCAATGATTTATGATGACCAGACTATCAACAGAAAAACAACTTTAAAAAAATGCATTTTTTTAATGAAAAGTGGGCAGAAGTTCTTTTCTTAGCTAGAATGCTTAACACTCTAGACAGCTGCACACAGGTTTTACTCAGATCTCTGGAAAGTTCTCACCTTGAGAGGGCACCAGCCACAGGGCACCTCTTGGTAGACAATTCCCTTCCCTCCAGTAGTACTTACCACGCTACTCCATGCATAACACTGGTAGCATGAAGCATACCATGATGCAAAGCACGACAACTGCCTCAGAAGTCAGCAGTAAAAGCCAGCATATGAGCTAGGACTAGGGACTTGATCAGGAACTAGAGCCAAACCTAGTCAGGAAAACAGAAGTCTAGCAGGATGAAAAAAAAAACCCCACCATCTGCAACAACTCCAAGCACTGATTACAAAATTACAAAACACCCAGCAGGCCCTCCTGGAGTCCTATATAGCCCTTTTAGCACCTTTTGATCATTATAGGATCAGTTGGGTAAGAAGATAGGCTGGATTGATAAGAATTGGAAATCTTTGCTGGAGAGACACTAGGTTAGTCAGGGAGAGAAACCTTCCATGAGACTGATGGGGCTGGAAACCACACTGGACCAACCAGAATATGAATGTTTAGTCAGGCATTTGGGAAGTGAAAAATGCAGCAAGCTGCCCAAAATACACAATTTCCTGTAATATTCCCTAAGTGTTCCTCAATAGGCTCCAAATGTAATTTTTTTTTTAAACTCCTGTTTCCCCTCCAACAAAACGTCTTTTGTGTCTTAACTTGCCTAATGTTCAGAGAGCAACATAATTTATACGCCAGCTGAATATGTGTGAGAATTTTTATTGCAATAAACACTTTAGGAACATGAGGATAAACAAACTAAAATTAGAAAAATAATTACTAGGAAAGGAGGAACTATGACCAGAAGTTATTTAAAGCCAGATTTTGCTGAACAGTAAAATGATTAATGTTAAAATGCTGCTTCAGTGATGTGTTTTTAATACAGGTGTGGAATAGGAGACCAAAAGGTCCAAACAATGGTCTAAGACTATGTTTTTCTTGTTTTCTAGCAAAACTTGATTCATGTGTTTTGGGAAGGGTGGTTACATGCATGTGCAGAACCTCTGGGACCTTGGAGTGTGCATGACCCTTGCTGTCAGGAGAGATGAGCAAAGCCAGAGGAACATGTGTACCCTTTGCAGCAACACTTTGAGAGTAATAGATTTAAAAAACCCTCAGTGGTCCTATTAAGACTGCACTTTAATCGAAATGGAGCCAGTCTGCTGGCACTGAAAATTAAAAAGATTGTAGAGGAGTATTTATGCCAGAAGCTGGGTGAAAGCCAGCAGGCCCATAAGACCACCTGGTTCAGACTGATGTGACCCCTGAGAAGATGTGGTTAATGTTCAGTGTGACTCTGAAAGGCCAGGAGGGAATACACATCACAATCGCAATAAATAGAGTAGACAAACAAGACTGCTAGCCAGGCCAGCTGACTGGCATGTGCAATGTCAAACAGTGGAGCAAGGGCAAAACTTAGAAGTGCTTCTGTGCCAGGATTACAAGACTAATGCAGAGGATGCTGATGGTCCTGGGGATGTTCCCACACTCAGTGCATTCTCTGTAGCATTTAGGTCAGAGGGGCTAGATTACTGGAGAATACGTATAGAAGAAGCTCTAGACCACATAAATTAGGTGTTAGTAAGTGACCAGGACTGGATGGGATTTATCTGAGATTTCTGGAGCATAATAAGAAGAAACTGAAGAGAAGACTGGGACTCGTCAATTTGAAGAGCTATTAGAAAAGGCTGAAGGGGATATGTTTAACATTTACAGTGGTGGATAATGCAGTCACGGAGCTATTATTCATCAAATAGCTGCTTCAGGAGAGGTTCAGACTTGACATTAGGAAACATTTCTTTGCTGAGAGGTTAGTCAAACATTGGAACAGGCATCCTAGAGAGGTGGTCAATGCCCCAAGCCTGTCAGTGTTTGAGGCATTTGGTCAATGCCCTTAATAACATGCTTTAACTTCAGCCCTGACGTGGTCAGGCAGTTGGACTAGGTGATCATTGTAGGTCCCTTCCAACTGAAATAGTTTATTCTGTTCTATTCTAAATCCCACAATATCAGAACTAAGGGCACTCAGTGAAACTATTTGAAGACCACTTCAAAAAAGATAAACGAATGCTCCTCTTTGAGCAGCAGGTGACGAACATTTGGAACTTGCTGACACAAAAAGCAGCTGTGTCAGCGGCTTTGAAAAAGGATTGCAGAAACTCATGGGCGACAGCTCCATAAACCGATACCGAAGGTACGAGGTGAGGAATACAGCTGTGGATACCAGGGGAGTCTGTGGGGAAGGGGCAGTTGAAATTGACTAGACACCCATGTTGTCCCTAAATAGCACCCCCTGCTGCCACCGCCAGAGACTGGTCTGACCTAGACTTGAACATTGGTTGGGCTAAATATATTGGTTGGGTGTTTTCTCCAGAGTCCACAGAAGTCCAGTGGGAATGCTAACAGGAAAACTACGCAGAGTGATATCTAAGGTGTTTTGTTGAGATTAGGATGATCTGATTTGGAATTATGACAAGATCTTTAAATTTGGCTTATAAAATGAAACATTAACTTCACAAAATCACAGAATCATTAAGGTTAGAAAAAACCTTTAAGATCACCAAGTCCAATCATCAACCCAACACCACCATGACCACGAAACCATGTCCCAAAGTGCCACATCTACATATTTTTTTTTTTAACATTTCCAGTGATGGTGACTCCACCACCTCCCTGGGCAGCCTGTTCCAATGCTTGACCACTCTCTCAGTAAAGAAATTTTTCCTAATATCCAGTCTAAACCTCCCCTGGTCCAACTTGAGGCCATTTCCTCTCATCCTATCACTAGCTACTTATGAGAAGAGACCAACACCCTCGTCGCCACAACCCCCTTTCAGGGAGTTGTAGAGAGCGATAAGGTCTCCCCTCAGCCTCCTCTTCTCCAGATGAAAGAACCCCAGTTCCCTCAGTTGCTCCTCATAAGACTTGTGCTCCAGACCCTCACCAGCTTCGTTGTCCTTCTCTGGACACGCTTCAGCACCTCAACGTCCTTCTTGTAGTGAGGGGCCCAAAACTGAACACAGTGTTCAAGGTGCGGTCTCACCAGTGCTGAGTACAGGGGCACGATCACTTCCCTAACACTTTCATGTGCTATTTTATTAAACATGAGAAGGCAAGGCCATTAACCTGGAGAAATTTCATAATATTAGTATTTATGACAGACTCTTACAGAAAGAGTCCAAAGGAATTATAAGACTAACGGTTAGAAAAAGAGAAGCCACAAGCAGAGTAATCACCATGACAGAAAAAACAAAATTAATTCTTTTTCATAAAATTATTCTCCCCAGAGTACAGCTGAGAGATAGACTAGTAAATTCTTACACAGCTGATAGTCAGATCTTCCCATACCAAATCTTATATTACAGAGCTGACATCTTCATGGGGGCAAGACTGTGAAACCTGTTATTTACTTCCTCTTCTCCCACCATACCGTGATTACTGATTATTGCAGGTGTGAAGAAAACTTCATTCTCCATTTGTCTGAGCTCTTCTGTGTCCCATGATAATCAATAGGGCAGTCATGCAGCTCAGTAACTTGTTACAATTTACAAACCAATTTCTTGTTTGTTTTTAAAATCCCTCTCCAAGCCTCCAGTGTTGTGGAACAGCTGGCAATATGCAGTGGCCATCTGCACTACCTGCATCTTCTGAGAATTCAAAATGATTTTCCTCAGCCTAGTGTGTGGAGTTAAGGGGTGCTCATTGCCTGATGATGTGCATTCACACCATCCAGTGTATCTGGGAAGCCAATTTAAGTACGAGACCATCAAGATGAGCAAACTGCACTATGCCAGGTGAACTGTGGAATCAAGGTACTTTTGCCCCGTATGTGCAGGGTAAAGGCTTTATCTGTGTTTCAAGGCTTCAGATATTGATAATTTCTAGAGCTGTATATGTGAAAAATAGCCCAGTGCCACCAATTATCTTTGATGATTGATGGCACTTATCCTCAAAAACACAATACAGTACGTTCAAAATAATTCAGCAGGGCTTTTTAGGACTTGCACAAAACACTTTCAACATAATAGATGCTGATACAATTCAAATCAGAAGTAAAAATGGGTATGATGCAGCCAGGCAGTGGTGCTTAGAAGTCACACAAAGATCTGAAAAGGGAAATACCGATTAAAGTATCTTCTTGAGAGTGGCTTTACTCAACTAAACTGAGGAAAATTGAAGCACTATGGAATGTTCAGAACAGTCTTTCACTTTCATAATTTTATAGTAAGTAATTTTTAGACCTGTAGGGTATTGCCTTACTTTGCTTGATTTTTGAAGACTGACCCAACAAAATATTTTATCATGCTTCTAACTTCAAACTTCACAAGTTGCATTAAGGTTACTGGAATGACTCACACACTTATTACGTATTCAGAGCTTCAAAGGAGCTTAACCTAAATGTTAAGTGTAGTGACAAAACTGCATTCAGGATAAATAAAACTAGAGGATAAGCTGATATGCATCAAATATTAAAGCAAACTATATGAACTCTGCACAAAAAAAATGTTCCAAACATCAAAACCTATATCCTGCTCACAAAAAGGATATGCAAGACAATGGAAAAAAACATAAAATGTGGAAAAGATTAACATGTAGCTTATTTTCCAGATTAATTATGTTAATAGAGATGTTCAATAAATTGAAGGTGCACATTTCACAGAAGTTTATACTAAAGAATTTTATTTACATTTATTTAAAAATTGATATAACTTAACTTGTCATACTTCACAACATGATAATACATTATTTATGTCTAAAAGGGAATAATACACCATTCAGAAACTTTTCTTTGGAATGTAAGTACTTTGTCATCGCAATAGTCTAACTGAAGTGATATTTGTTAGGCAAACTGTACAGTGTCAAATTTAATTAAATGTTTGCTTTTTACATTTCCTAAAAATAGATAGGAAAATTGCTTAAATCAACTGAAATCATACTCTTCTGTAAAATGTGAGACAATGTGATTTAAATGTATTTTTCCCTTTCAGTTCTCAGAAATATATGGCCATTAATAAAGTTTTGTGGTTTAGATATATAATTTAAATCTCTTTAAAAGTACATAATGTGATATAGTTAAACAAAAAGATAAACCCCACATTATATTAAAGCCATGCAAGATTTTGGAAACTGGAGATAAATAAACAAATCATTTTAGGAAGCAGCTCCAGGAATCTGGTTAATCATGTGGTGATTTGTTCACAAATATATGCTGACATGCATGAGAAGAGATGTTTATTATCACAGCACTGTAGAAAGGACTGGTACGGTGTCCTAGACTTTCCCAAAGGAAAATAGAAGTACCAATAGTTTAATATCAGAATTTTAGTATGTCTACTGTAGTCCAGCAGTTTATGCTAGGAAACTTGGAGACGAGGTGGCAATAGTCATGATAGAGAATAAATACCTTTATGTAAAATTTGCACTGCGTATGATCTAATTCATAAGTACAGGTATAAACTATTTCGTTACCAGGTGGTACAAGAAGAGGACTCATCTGGGCTCTAAAACCGTGAAATGTGATGCGGGTAGACAAACATATTATGTGCTTAAAAAAACTCAACATAAACAAAAGCTTTCACCAATCCAGTTCTTTAGCTGGTGGATCTACATTTCATAACACAAGACAGCTGACGCTCTTTCCGAAGTGCTTATAAGTAGGCCTGCTTTCTTACATATTTTTATATGTGTATATACATTTCTTGAGTGCTGTGAAACAAATCACAGTAGAAGTCACTGCTTGCTCCCAGAGACTGTTTGGAAAACAAGCAAACAAACAAAAAACCTTACAGTTCAGACTCTTACCTCAAAAAAACCCTTAACTTTAAAACAAAAAAACGCACCAACCTATAAACTATTCTCAATTTCCTAAGTCTTCTTCCAGCTGTTTTTCTATTTACACTGGCTGTAGGCTAAAGTAAGCCTCAGTGACTCCCTTCTTCCAGGACAGTCCTTTTGTACATAAAACATTCTGTCTTCTATATAGCTTATAGGTTCAAGGCTGTGCCTCTCATCACAGCCAGAGTAGCAACAGAGGTTTTCCTATATAGCCTGTACTATCTTTTTTATGAATAATACATTTCTGGTCTTGGAAATTATTTCTGAATCAATGGTATCCTGAAGCATTTCCTCTGTTTCCTGCACTTTGGACATGTTATATTTGACAAGGCCAGAGAGGTAAAGAGAAATTTAACACAAAATTATTGTCGTCTTCTTTAAACTGTAAACCTCTTCTAATAACATTCTGTGTTTCTTTTCCCCATGCCTTTATTCTCTGTCCGTGTCCTTTTTCTGTTTAATGTTTTGGTTGTACGCTCCCCTTCTCCCCTTGCATTTTGCTCCATCATAGCAGTAATGATTATCTCGAGCATTAACCCACTCCCTGCAGCAATGAATAACGTCAGCTTTAGTAGCTGGCATCAAATTTTTCTCTCCCCTTTACATTTAAAAATAGGGATCACTGTAAATCTAGACTGTGCAACAAAAATCGAGCCCAAACCCCAGTGGTCAGGATTCATTTCCCTAATTTAACTCCCCTGCGGAGGAGGGAAGGGAAGCAGCATGGTCTGCAAAGCCTCCTTAGAAATGACTGGGAAGATCACAAATATAAAAATCTGTTGCTTCCAGAAACAGTGCAACTCCTCTGCTTCAAGGAGATCACTGGGCCAAAATATGAAAAGCCAGTGGCAGTAAATTTTTTTACCATTTTCTTTTATGACTCATTTTTGGACATCTTCTAATTTGTTAATTTGGTTTCGAGAAATGAGTGAAGACTGCACAATCATTTAGAGCTCTCCTTGTGTGGGAGTCAAAGTGGTACCTGTAGTTAGATCTGGAAACAATTTTCGGAGGGAAAATTATACTGTTAATGATGTATTTTAGAGATACAGTGTGAAAAGTCACGGATCTTGACGTGTTTTTTGCACAAACTTTATCCAAAGACACAGAATTTGTCAGTGTTTCCTATTAACTTTATCAGCGTTTGAATCCACTCTAGGGTACTGGCCTATCTTCAGCTCTTTCTGCCACATATATGTGCAAACAGAGAGTTTGCTGTCACCTTCTACTTGAGAAGCACAAAATTTGTACCTATGTTACTGCTTTTCTCCTTTCCAATGTTGTTTTGAAAAAGAGTCAGGAAAAGAAAGGAAAAAGAAAGTTCCATGGATATAAAGACATAAAAATGATTAATCTATATCTGAATTTCTGCCCATTTCTCTGAGTTACTACTAGGCCTAGGGAGAACTCTGGTGACTGTTTTTTTACTTAAAAAATTAAATAAAATCCAGCTTTTGAATATATTTCTATTGTGTACTGTTGCAACATGGCTGATTTGGATTTACTGCCTATGCACCAGTGTCCTACCCATTGCTTGCAGATTAAAAAAAACACTGTCTTCCTGTCTGTCCCAGGTTATTGTAATGCCATGTCTTATTTACCCTGGGGAGCACAGAGCTGGAAAGCATCCTGACTGTTGTCTTCACCATGTCAAACTTCTGTAGGAGAACCTCTCTTCTCACATGAGTACATTGCGCCACATCTTACTCAGTTCCATTGTAGCGTGGGAGATACTATCATTATAGTTGCTTCTTCTACTACTATATAGACACTCTATTTCTTATATCATCGGGGCTCCCAGTCTCAAAAAGACCACACAAAACAACAGAAAGGCATGCCACTGTAAAAGAAATCAGATTCTTAATTTACCTAGGATGAATGAGAATGTCACCCAGGAGCTATAGGAACAATAGGAAAATTAGTAGGATTTTTTAATAGCTACTTTAAACTATTTAGTATTTTAGGTCTCTTTTTCCTTTCAAATTTGTGAAGATAGATAAATAATTGATAGAGAGGGACAAAGAATGAGCTCAGTGATTACTTTTCTATTTTAAAAAAATGAAAAATGTAACAGGATAGGATAATTTGCATATTTATTTTATGGTATTTTAAATGCATTTATTGCATGATAAAAGTTATGAGAAATTAAAGGCTATCAGGAAGTTTATAGTCCAAAAACTTTCACTGTTCATTCTAGTAAGTCAGACTAAAATTGATGTTTACCTGTGTGTTTCTTCCTTCTTATATAACTAACTTCTGTTTTCACAAAGCAAATAATCTTCCTTTTTGGTAGAAACTTCCCCTTTGATACAGTTCCAGTAAGTTACACAGGAAGAAACCTGATAAAGAGACAGCTAAATCCTTTCCGTTGTCTATTCTTTTATTATTTGAGAAGAAAGGAGGAGGCTAAGGAGGACGACTGAAGCTCAGCTGAAGAGGTACGTGTGGGTGGGAGTTAAGGAGGAGGCTTTTACTTTCACTAGCTGCTGTAGTGTTTGGGGCAAGAAAATGGAATAAACATCATCTAGAAAGAAAACAACAAATGGTTCTGAAATAATATACTTAAAAATAGGTTATTGTGCTAGAACGCAGATCTCTCAGTGGTGAAAAATGACTGTACGCAAGCTCCTGGAACACCATAAAGCACAGGAAACAAAATGTCTTGCCTTTAATAATGCTTCTCTAATGCCTAAGTCCTGTTCTTCATTGTGCTCTAGATGATGTTGGAAACTGAACTTCTCCCTCACAGGTCTCACAAACAAGGAGGTATAAATGTGAATAAAAGGCACCTTTGCTTCTTAGATCAAGTCATGCGTTAAATGAACTTGATCAAGCCAAAGGCCGAATTTTTTATATAAATTACTCTCAGTTCTTAAACATGTCAGAATTTGAAACACTGGAAGAGCTGGACACTCCTTAAAAAGGTCAACTTCCCGTAAAGATCTAAGTTTTCCCAAAAATGAGGGAAACTTTCTAATTCCAATTTATTTATTTTTTCTTAGGTAAGTAGGCTAGGCTTAATTATGGGTAATTGACTCTAATCAGACCAGACATACAATATATGCTTTTACCTTGGTTCTTCTGAAACTCTTCCTGGTCCTGGCTCATATCAGAAATGTGTTGGTTAAAGATCAAATAATACTTTCAAATTCAAACACTACAATGTGAAGGTCAGTTCAAAGGTTCGGAAGAGACCTTATTTTACACAGACAGCTTGCATTAAAGTCTAGTCTCAGTATGGACTGTGTTGAATCAATACAATATCTATGTGTATTTTTTTCCATTATACCTTCTATTTATCTTTTACTGTCATTAAGTTTTCCCAGATTGGACTAGTCCAAGCCTGAATAAAATGGCTAAGAGTAATTTTTCTTGCTGTATCAGCTATCATGTTTTAGTCACTTGAGACGTAGCAGGACCTGTGTTACTGATAGTTCTATACAACTGTTGCCTTTGTATAGAAATTACAATTTTTTTTAGTCATTATGCAGCTAGCTACTGTTTGGCTACTGTGGATATTGCTGAAAACGTAGCATGGCATCAAGGAGCTCAGTGCAAACAAACCACCAAATGCTCACCCTGCTTCTTGCCAGAGCTCTGTGCAAGGCTATGCTGTTAGCAGAACTGACGCTACCCAATTTAAACGTAGAGAGGATTTGTTTGCATCGATGACATCACCACAAGGCCTTTTACAAGACTGTGTAATTGTCAAGTGGTTTGTAAACTGGTGCAGCTTAAACATAAACATACAGTTTATGCTTATTCTGGCAAGGTACAAAGGAACTTGAGTAGTGTAATACGCTTTTACAGTAGATGAGGTGTAGTAGTGTAATTTTAACTTTAGTAATGCTGATGTAGAAATAAAACCTATACTTCTTTAAAATTGGATTTTCTTAACGTAAGTACTGCATTTAAATGCAGTGTCTGTTGTTTTCAAAAACATTTTTGAAATAAACTTCTAGTATACTGTGTGTGAGGACAAAAACTTGAAAAACAAATTAAAGCTATTACCATATGGCTAATGTAGACAGAAGTAAGGGAATACATAATAACAACAACAAAAAAAAAATCTATCAAATAAAAACATACAGAAAAACTAAAAATTTCTCATCAGTTTTCTCACCCTTAGAAAGTTTACCACTTGCTTATTTTTGAAATGATTTCTGATATGTTTCCTATTTTATATATCACATTTATTTATTGTTATATAGTAGCACCAAATGCAAATGCTAAGACCAAATGAAAAAAGTACAGGAGAGATTTCAAACTGCCTGTGTTAATCACATGTTGTAGAAGTTCTAGCTTTCCAAGAAAAAACAATTTCCAACTTCCAAAACCTTGCTATTATTTACATAAAACAAAAAATCCAAGGAAAATAAAATAAAAAATCTCAAAATTTCAGTGTACTGCTTTTAAATAATGTTATCTACAATTATAAGACAGACAGTCCATTAAATAGAAAAGAGATCTGTTTTACATATAGCAAGAGAGTACAAAAGCACAGCTTTTGTAATTTTGGTAATATTGCAGTTTTACAAACATATTGCATAGTATGTGTAAGAAAATAGTTACCATCTTTTTTATATTTTTATATACACAAGAAAATCATTAACATGAAGGTTACAAAACAAAAATGGTTAGCAGACCTTTACTGAGTACTGATTGAAACAATATGACACTCTAACTTCAATCCAACTTACATATGCATTACAGTGAGTCAGCTGATAACAATTCCATAGTCTAATGTTTGGTTTTTAATTTTTTTTTTTTAGACAATGATTTAAAATCTAAAAAACCCCAAATCCCTTAAAAAAATACATGGTGTTAGCAACTGAATATCTTAAACATCCTTCATTAAATCCTTCTGGACGCTTACGGTTGTATCTTCTTATGGACTTAATAGCCCCCTGCATCTAAAATTGTTTAAAGTGTATTCTGTTATCCAGTCAAGCCACTGTTTTGCAAGCAAAACAGTATAACTTCAGTTGAAACAAGCAATGCCTTCGCACATTTTGGAATACATATTCTTTTGTAGTGTCCAAAAGATCCTCATGTGCATGAACAGTAATGTAACTGCACCACACTGACAAAAAATTTAAGCCCTGGAAAAAAGTGGACAATCTACAGCTCAAAATGCTGCACAGATCTAAACTATGTTACAATTTCATGTTGTAATTACAACTTGTCATGTCTTCATTCCAACAGAATTTGTAGAAGCAGCAGTGTCATAATGTTAGATATAATAGAAGTGTCAGTCTTTGGTCTTATCACTTAACCAATGAATGAACTGCAATACAAAACCATACAGCTAACATTGCTCAGAGAGGCTGGCTGATGCTTTTATTTTTCTTTTTTTAAACAAGAAAGAGACAGTATCCTATAATATCATGACACACATATTTTTACAGAAGATAAATCTATCGCCTATCTTAAACACATGTAGCTAATAAGGTCTTTTCATATATTTCATTGTTGTCATAAGGATAGCCCTGAAGAAGTCAAACAGCTGCAATACCATCTCAGTGGTTCCATACAAACATTTTAGTACGAAAAGAAGCTTTATTTGATACATGTATTCATACACTATAAAAAACTTCAGAGGAATATTTTAGCCACTTTTTTTTTAAATTGGTCTAGTAGTAATGCTTAAAACTATCCTAAGGTCTTCAATCTTTCCCTACAATTGTCAAAACAGATCGATTTGTTAATGGGAAACTCTTGCCTTAACCAGAATAGGAAGTGACATCTCTTTTCTAAAACACAAAATCAAAATATTCAGTCAGATAAGCACTCTACCTAGAGAAACATTAATTGGGGCTTAATCATAACTTGAATGTTAGATATAAATGGCCAACAAAGACTGAAATAACTTGGAGACAGGTTCAGGAATCTATAAGGAAGGTGACAAAAATAATCTGAAAATTTCCTATGGCTTTGGACACAATGACCTCAGCATTGTAAAACCAGCACTGAAATAGCACAGCTATGGCTCCATGTTTTAATACGGTATTTGCACCGAAATTTTCTAGTTGCCTTCCATCTGAAATGACATTGTGGGATTATGCCATTTTTCTGATATTTTGGGGGCACACTGTAAGCCAAAGAGCTCTACTATTGAGGTTTTCACTATTCCCAGGTCCAAACATTTGAAAACACTGGTTCTGTTTCTCCTTCCACTCAGGAATGATGTTGCTCCTTACAGAATGTTGGTGTTCTGATTTATTTAGTTCTCTAAATGTGTTAAAATAACTTTTCCAATACTCACTGAAACCATGTGGGCTAGAAATATTTTTTAAGATTAAAATTGAGATTTTCTATTTCTTACAGCTTTCAATGGATTTCACGTAAAACATCAATATTATGAAACTCACCAGAATATTAAGACATCATGAGAACTCATTATGCTATCTCATAGGTTGCTGAAGCTCTCAAATACTCTCTACTTCACACTGAAGGGACTCCAAGCAAGAAAATCCTGACAGTGCAGAGCTATGCAGACTTACTGGCTTGGTTTTGTGGAGTCCAACGTGCCATCTCCACCTCTGCCCTGAGTTTTCTTCATGCAAAGTGATAAATTATTCCAGTTTTATTATGAAAATGAATCTAATAAAAAAAGATTTTTTTTTCTACCTGCCCACTCCCACCCAAGTTTGTGTAAAATTTATAAAGTTTGGATCCTTCCATCTAGTGGGCAGAAACTTTTTTTTGTACATATTACAGGTAAGTAATCACATAAGGTGAAGAGCAAACAAATAAGAAATTCTCAACAGAAAATTCATTGCAAAGTATCTGCAAGCCATCCTGTGGTTTATTTTGGGAGAAAATCATCTTAGTCTGCTTGTGTGTAATTTGTAAGAGCCAAAATTTAATTCACCAAATAGATTAGTCACTATAATCAGTTTATTCATCTTTTAAGTAACCAGTATATGTAGCTGTGCACAGATAATGAATATATAGAGATGTTTCCTCATACATATCTATATACTTTTCCTCCTGAAATACTATTTATCCACTTGCCTTTCACACTCCTATTCTATTACTTGTGTGCATAAGACAGACATCTATTTCCCTACAGTTTTAAGGGTATATTGTATGGCTACACTTTCAAATGTTTTATTATCACCTTCTTTGTCATTTGTATCTCTTTCTGTCCCTCTTACTAAAAATCCTCAGGCTTCTAATGTATATTCTTGCAATATTCTCTAATATATTTTCTCTCCAAGAAAAAGAACATAATTCTCAAAGAAATAACAAATCACCTGTTAACAGCCTTCTTTTGAAGAGATAATAAATTTAAAATCCTCCTTTAACAGGTAGAAACAGCAAATATAGCATTCTTGCTACGGGGTGAAATTCAGACCTCAGAAGAGGGCCAATAGAAAGGCAAGCACCAGTCAAGCCGTGGACACGTCTTGTGCTGGTCTTCTGCATAGGAGTGAATTTCACCTGAAGTGAAAACAAAATGAACCTTCTTAGGTGGTAATAAAATAGAAAGGTAATCACAGTATTAGTTTGTTCATTTTCATTTATTTTCCTCTAAGAAAAAAATAATTGTGTAGAAATACCCACCTTGAACCGCCTGGCCTGACTTTAGAGTTACCTTGCAAAAGCCGTCATTGCATTGGTGATCTTACATTCAGAAGCCTCTAAAGCTACATGCTAGGTGATGTAACTTAAAGGACAGAATTAAAAAGCACACTTACCTCATGTAATCAAGCCATCTTCCACAATAGGAAACATTTTTATACTGTTTTACATTCCTGGGTTCTGCAAGTTTCAAGATACTCTCATTAATCAATGTTGCGATAAATCTACTTGCAGCATACCAAAGCATTTTTATAAGATTTCAATTACAACCAAGCCAAACAAGCATGAACATTGATACAAGAAAGAAACCCCACATCAAACTCGTCTAAAAACGAAGTCAGTAGTGATATCTGAGTGCAAATGGGGCTGCACAATTTAAACACAGACCTGATAAAGTCAATGTAGTACCAATGTACTTTTTAATATTGAATGCCATTTAATATGTTTTTATATATCTTACTATTACTTTGAAAATCTTAAGAGCAGATGGTAAACAAAAGAGAGTAATAAACGCGAATGTCATGCCAGTAGTTAGTGCATTGCTTCTCAGCATTACACATCGCATTATTACTAATGTTTGCACTGTGTCCAAATGGCAGCAGCTAGCCATAGCTAGAAAATGGACGAGATGTGCCTTTGAAGATTTTTTCTTGGTTTTGCATTTGCCAATTATAAATGCCTTGTAAAGAGCAATACACTGATCAACAAACATACCATCAGTATTTCCCTCTTTACCCTGTTCTTCTTTTCCAGAAACTGTATGTTCTACTTAAAGCAATCACTTCACATGCAGTAGCCACGAATATACTATATAAGGCCATTCAGATCTGACAAACAAGAGCAGATATCTTTTTAACTCTGCAAGGTAATATTGCTGAGCACGTCCAAAATTTACCTAGTGTACAAAACCCTAGACTTCGTAGACAAAGAGTAACAACACGCTTTTAAAGAAACCAAACTCAGGGAGGGATTCTGTCTCTTTTTGTGTTAAAAACCATTTACTGAATTTAATTGTTTAGTAAAGCAAGCATCACACAATGCTTCAAAATTTTAAAATTCAGGGATAAAAGTTTACATCCAAAAAGATGAATGGAAAATTGTGCTTTCAGACAGTAAAGTTATTTATCATACAGGGGGAACGAATTAATCTCACCATCAGATTCTGGGCAAATTTGTTTATGTACTGTATATATATATGTGCAGTTCATATCCAGGTCCTGCAAAAATCTAAAACTATGTGCTTCACTTCATGTAGCAAAGGCACCTGTGTTATTCTCCCTTTTGGATAAAATGATATTATGTTCCAGGTTTCCTGATGAAGAATACATTGATTTCTGAATATCTCACTCCCATCTCTACGTTGAGTGGCAACACAAACCACAAGAGAAGGCAGCGCCGGATTGTATTCCTGCTTACACTGGAAGAAGTTGCTCTGCAGGCCGTTTGAAGCTTCGAACTTGTCACAAGGGAAACCGAGCAGAACTGTGAAGCAGAGGGATAGTAACAAAAGGCTTTTCTGGTGTGAGGATAAATTGGAGTCATTCTAGCTCCACAAGCAGATGTTGCTACTGGATTGACATGTGGAGCCTGCTCCTGCTGGGGACAGGTAAAGTTTACCATTGGGACAGACGCAGAGCTCATAGATAGTCTGGCGAGGAGTTGAAGAGCTGGATGGGGCGGAGGAGGAGGAGGAAGAGGAACCCACTGGTAGATTTCCCAGACGGATTGTATCTGCATTTAAAAATATCTACAAGAGGGGAAGAAGAAAAAAAAGAAGTAAATATCTTTCAGCATTGTGACATATATTAAAGATGTTATTTGAGGCAGAGTTATAAGTTTTGAGAAATATAAAAAAATTAGAAACATTTTATTAGAAGTATTAGAAAGATTATTAGAAATATTAGAAATATAGATTAGCAATAATAATTCCTTTTAGAAATAAAACAGCTGTCAACATTTCTTGTTTTTCAACTCTGTGTAGATGTATACCCATTACCACGCATACTACTGTATATGCAAATACTTCACTCAATATATTTATCCAGATACAAGTACTGTCATACAAAAACAATATTCTTGAATAGGTTGAATTTTCACTTGTACATTTTATGATTAAAATTTATTCATTCATTGCAGTACGATACCCATACTCTGGAAGAATTTGTATTTTAATGAGTGTGAAGTGATATTAAAGCACATTCCCCAGTGTGTTCCTGTAAGCAGCTGGAAATATGTGCTGAACTGTACTAAATTGTAGGGGCTTAACAACAGCTACATCCAGAGAATAATTAAATAAGGGTACAGAGTTATATGCACAAAATAAAGAGCTTATTTGACCTAAATTAAAAGGACAAAAGATTTCAGGTTAAAATCTTATTAAGAAGGTCATCAAGCTATTCCCATTTTCTCTGAACATTGAATATGATTAAAAATATTGTGTTTTTTTAAATCTCCTTCCATTGGAAATAACATAAGTCAGTATGAGACTGTAAATACCAGTAATGTTCATGAATCTGTGTCGAGTTCTGCAATATTTACACTTACGTTACGTTTTCAGAGTGTTGAGTAAACAATGTAATGAAATAAGGTAACTAAAGCAGGAAAAATCCATGTCTTCCACTGGCACAAACAGTCGAGTTTCCAGCTGCTTGGAGTTTATTTTTTATTTATGGAAGGAGTAAATGAGAGCCAAAGTAAGATCCATCATTACCTCAGGGGCAGACTATGAGCTTCAAGAAAACAGGTAACAAATCAAATAGGCTTTAAGCCCTGTAGATAACACTACGAAGCTCAGGAAGAGGCGAGTTCCTTAAATAGTTGCTGTGGTTTTTATAAGGTATTGAAAATCAACAAAGCCAACTTGACACCATTATATCACAATGTTGGCAGTACATGTAAAGGAACTGGGGAGATATGGCATGTATTGCTTTTTCTACAGGAGACAAGTATTATTTTGTGATAAAATCAGCAGTATGTGGCAGAAAAGCAGAGCAAAAGCACTAGTGAGCCCCTGCTGGAGAGAAGTGAAGGAAAGCAGGCTGGGAAATAAATTGAGATAACCGGATAAAATCCCATACAAAGACTGCTGCACAATCATGTTAGCAGTCACAGCAGAAGCATTGTAAATGACTGGAATCATCAAAGGAAATATAGGCTGAAAGTAGCCCCAAACAATATAACCCCCCCATCATCGTGAGTTCTCCAGCTCCCAGAGTAAGATACTGTCACTGGGAATTTACCCTGAAAAGGACAGAAAGGGAGAATCGCAGAGGCACAGGTGAAAACTGCATGTTACAACCCCCGTTTTAATCCACGTCCTGACTTACAGAGGAATTGATTACAAAACCAAAATGCAGCAAATTATTATCTTTGTTCTGTAATTTATATGACAAATGAATGATATATTTATTTCTGGTTTAAATGTCCAGTGTCATAGACCTGAAATAACTAGGAGTCAAAACCCTCACAGAAATAATTTAGATGGAATGTGGATGATGTTGAGAAAAATTTAATAATGTTCTGCTAGAATTACAACTGGAAAAAAAGACTACATATATAAAAACATTCAGCTCAGCTAGGAGTAAATGTGAAAGTAACAATAGCAAGCATAATAAGAAAACAAAATAATGGGGGGAAAAAAGAACTTGATAGAAAACTATAGGCTAGGCATTGGTAAAATGTAGGAAGGAAAAAAAAAAGACATAATCATCAGTCAGTGGAGTGACAGGTTATAAAAAGTACTCTTTCACTTCTCATATTAAGAATACAAGAGATGTTAAGAAGTCCACTATTAATGTAGCACTGGTGGAGTTATCAATAGTATTGCTTAAAAATCCAGTAGCATTCAATAGTGTAAGTTCTATGTAAGTATATCTTTTATATTGAATAGCACTCAACATAGTTCTGTACTTGGAGAAAGATCAAGTATTGATGTCAGAACATGACTGTGATAAAATACTTTCCATTTCGACAGTAACTTAACAGGATATTAAAGAGGAGCCAGTAATGCCATATACTTTCAATCAGCAGCTCTTGATAACTTTTAGCAAATAGATCTCAAAAAAAGCTGAGCAGCCTTTTGGACTTTTAATACGGATTTTCAGTAAGCCCCGATATTCTTGGAATATCAAAGAAGATAAGAAAAAGACTATTTCTATGTTTTTGTTTTTAAAAATGGAAGCAGGAGAGTTAGAACATTATTTATGTGATAATAAAAGGCACTTCAGTGTAGAAGATTTACATATAAGAAAATCCAATAACAATACAGGTTGAGCTATTTGTGCTTTTGACAGATCATGTCACAGGCCATTTTAACAGTGTAGCTGCAGTGGTGATGGGGAAGGATCATGACAAATCTGTAAATCAAAATTAAATTGGTTCTAAAAGACAAGTCTTGATTCAAACGAGAATAAACTCAGAAAAAAAGAGAGGGCATATGTGTCAGAGATAAGGATAGTTTAAAATCTCTTGAACTTTATTATCTTTTTTTCTAAGAGCTCAATATTTTTATGTATTTGCTTACATCAGGACAGCTACAGTTCTGCAGTCCCTCATTGCAGATGTTCTGTAGTGTACTGCTCTAAGACTTTAATCCAGTGGACCTTACTCCAGTGTGCATTACAATACAATGTAGCTCAGCTATTTTGCTCATTGTATTAAATGATCTTTTTAAGCATAGAGGTGCATGCTTTTCTGTTGGTGCTTACAAATTTCACACTGTGATGTAGATCAAATCAGGATTTTCTGGTGTCATAATCTTGAGCGGTAGCTGTCAGGTCCTGTCCCAGCATGCATCCCAGGACATCTGGTGAGCAATGTGGATACCGGGCTATGGTATCTGAAAAAAACCTGAAGTGACTTCTTGGGAGGGTGTATCTGCTGCGATGAGTCTAACAAGCTCAATGCCTTTGCAGAAAGCTGTGAAGGCTGTGCAGTTTAAACAGAATCCTATAGCTAATCCCTGAGATGAAGAGGATAAATAAAGATGGCTCAAAGCCAGCATTAAAATATACTCTGTACATATGCTGTCAAAGTTATAAATAAAAGACTGAATTTACAAATGCAACATTGTTATCTACTAGTTAAGCAGGGGTCCAAGTATATCATCTTAGCAGCCCAATACAGAATCACAGAACGGTAGCGGTTGGAAGGGACCTCTGACGATCATCTGGTCCAACCCCCCTGCCAAGGCAGGATCACCCGGGGCAGGTTGCACAGGAATGCGTGCAGTCATACGTAAGGAATTTCAGAGGAACACAGTCCGTGTTTGAGGATATACCCTCTCTCTTCCTATCATCTGCTAAAAACTGAAATTCATGGCTAAAAAGTCCTCCAACTTTATGTAAAACTTAATCTACTTACCATTTTATGTTATAAGGTGTTTAAAGAGAAGGGAAGAAGTGGCAAGACAAAAAACTGAACAGTAGTTAACAGTTGGACTTGATGATCTTAAAGGTCTTTTCCTACCTAAATGTTTCTATGTTCCCAGGGAACACTGTTGCTAGATGACAGTAGTTAATGGAAGTGCTGTATACATGGTCTTTCTCTAATCTTTTGTACTGTGAAAGGTATGAGACAAGCCACTTAGTACTTCATAAGCATCAAGGCCATGCAAGCCAGTCATGCTCTTTCTGAGAGTCTCACAGCTCAGCAGATAAACAGGCAAGGATAAAAACAAAATTTTATTCATTCTTGAAACATTGTAGGAGACTGACTGAGAGATGACAAAGTGGAAAAGGTAGTAAATACTCAGAGAAATGCTATTTCACATAGAGCAGAGCACTGAGAAGCATCATTCCCTCTAAATACTTAAGGTTTAGAAATTCCAGATCACTGGAATCACAGCCCTATAATATTTAAAATTTCTGACTGATGAAAGTAGCAAACTGAATCAGCCTATAGGGTATGCGATAGGAGTGGAAAAATTGTACTCTTTTTACATACATTTTTTGCTAACAGAGATCTGCAAGCCATCTGCTCATCAGACTCTGCTGTTAATCTGAACAGTGAAGGAAAAGGAGAGGAAGGCAAGCCACAAAATATAGATTATCTACAAAACAAAGAACTAAACTGAAGGAGAGAACTTTCAGTGATATAGGCATAAGGTAAAAAGTCAAATATTCCTACAAGCCATGTCGTGCAAGGATATGAACCTGCCATGTATAAAAGTTCTCCACTGGGTTCTTGACTAAGTCCTCTCAAAAGAGAAGATGATAGGCTAAATTGATAAGCCAAATGAAAGAGTTAGGATTTATAAACATTGAAGAATTTTCTGTATTCATGTACAGTTTGGTTAGTCAGGTGGTTCTACAGAGTTGCAAAGGCATATTTCAGTGCTAACATAGATAAGAAATGGCAGGAAACTGGAGGAAATCATAGAATCATAGAATGGTTTGGGTTGGAAGGGACCTTAAAGATCATCTAGTTCCAACCCCCCGCCATGGACAGGGACATCTTCCACTAGACCAGGTTGCTCAAAGCCCCATCCAACCTGGCCTTGAACGCTTCCATGGAAGGGGCATCCACAACTGCTCTGGGCAACCTCTTCCAGTGCCTCACCACCCTCACAATGAAGAAAATATGGAAGAAAAACAAAACCAAAAGAAAGCTAAAAGGTCAATGTTCATCAATGAGTATGAGAAGACAGTGTAATGACATCTCACTAAATAAACTTTTTGGATTTCCTTTGGCTTTGCAGAATTAATCTGAATTATAAAATTGCAAGATTTTGTCTAGTCTTTTTGCTCTGTATAAGCTATCAGAAACATATATATAAAGAAGATTACATAGATTGGGTCACTAGACAACTATATAATTTTCATATGTCAGTATGTTTTAACATTCAGGGTGAAGATGAACTATAGGATAAATTACAATACTTTAGTTCATGTGGGTCATTTGTTCTAACACTTATCTGTGTTTTGGACCTTTACTTTAAAACCATTCACCTAAACTACCTGTCATTAAATCTGAAATGTAGTTCTGAGAAAAAAAAATGGAAAATTAAAATATTAACTTGAAAACATATATACTGTAAAATCTAAACATATGATGCCACAATATCTCAAACCATATCTGTCATAATGATTAATAGTATTGAGGAACACTTAAACAGTGAAATGAATGTGATAACTGGGATGAAACTGAATACATTAAATATTCAGAGAAGACCAAAAGATCTCGTACAACCTGTGTATTGAAAATGTATTCTCTGCAGGAGTAGGATCAATTGACCACAAGACAAATGAGACCTTTAGGGCAAAGTGTGATCTGGTGCGGTGAATGTTCTCTTTCTAAAGATTGTACCTGATACACCTGGACAGAGCCACTCTGGCAAGTTCCTTCTTTTGTTCACATTTCTCCCATTCCCACCTTCATGTTATGCCTGGAACTACTGACAACTGAAAGTGATTTGAAATCTAACATATGTATATGTTAAATATATCATTGTACATTAGTGAAGTGTACAATTCCTGCTTGAATGGAAGAATTTATGTTTTGACTCTTCAATATTGATGTGGTGTTTATGAGAGTCATGTTTCATGTTTTTGGAAATTCATGTTAAAAAACACAAGCATATATTGTAACTTCTGAGTTACAATCCCAGTGCAATTTATATGGGTGGTTACTGAAGCAGAAAACGTCTGGTGTATATATTCTTTCTATTAAAGACATAATTTTTAGGGATGATTAAATGGGGTTGCTGTGAATGTTGACCAGAAGAAATTAATAAGCTCCAGTGCTTATGGAATACACAAGAATTCCCAGAATCAAATTCTACTTTATAGTAGAAGTCTTTGTAAATTCGTTCAATCAGGGTGTCTTTTATGTACTCAACCCAGAAAGGGAAATGTATTTGGAATATTTGTACTTAGTTTACTGAGTACAAAAACTCATTAATCAATTACGCTTCAAAGCAAAACTAGATTAAGATGGGGTAGTAATGGAAAAATATTTTACTTATATAATAAATTATTCATTGTTACTTCTTTTTCTCTTTCTAATAAAGTGGCTTATGGTGTTGGTCTTCAAAATTTGCCCTTGAACAAACAGTTCAAAGATGAGTGATGTCAGTTAAAACAGTTTGCTTTTGTAGTTTGGGAACACTGTATTTTCATTGTAAACTTCTACATAAAAGTGTTTTTTACTATAAATTAACTTACATATTAATAACTTTTAAGTTGAAAATGAAAGGTTTGTTTAAAAATAACATGACATTTTAATAATTTTAAATATCTGTCAAAACATCCTAACAAAATTCTTGAAACAAATAATTAAAAGAATACAGAAAAAAACCCTTCATTTCCACTAATCTCTGTCCTCCCAGACAACAAAGACAAATCAACTGCTTAATGACCATGAAAAAATGGATGTGAAAACAAAATGCAGCACACATTTGTTACACAATTTTTGGTGAATAAACAGTGGGTCTTTGAGCTCTAGAGCCTGCCATTGCTTATTTTTTATTGAACCTACTTCATCTGTCTCAAATATTTTAATTTTGTTTTTAAAAAACATTTAATCTCAGACAAACATAACTCAGCTGAATTGAACTAATCTGGGAATTGTTGTTGCCTTTGATCAGCCATTCCTCAGTAGTCACAGCAAGCAGCTTGCAGAACAAGGTAATTCCATTTCAGTGTATTTAGATAATTAAAAAAATCCCTTTTTTTTGTTTCAGAACATAAAAACCATCCACAAAAAAACCACCAAAACCAAACCTTTAAAATGGTACTGTTGGTTGGGCTTACACATGAAGATTACTCCAGTTTTATTAAGTATTAATCTCTGTGTTAAATACACCTCCTGGATTTAAAGAGAAAAACAGATAGGATAATAGATCAAGTGTTAGTACTATATGCATCTGTTGGTGTCCACAAAATAATCTTGGGTGTATGCTTCATGAACTGTGTTGTGCTAAAATGGTAAATATAAAGTTGGCCTCTTGTCTGCTACACTGAATTTGAGTAAATTTTGTCTGTTAAAAAGTATTGCTCATTTTTAATGTGACAGTTATAAGCTTCACCAGGGGATCAGCCTCATTATGCCAGAAACAACCAAATACAGTCTACAAATGATGCTATGGAGTGTAATTCGACAAGGAAATACAAGGGCATAAAGAAGTAAATAGCAAAAAAGGTCAGAGACAGGCTGACTAATATGAATATGTTTGAGAAAATTAGAAGCCTCTGTGAGTCTTTCTCTTTTTATTTTTATTTACTCGGTCTTTGAAAATCAATGGGATGCAATGGAAGTGCAGAGCCTAGCTTACATAGAAGCTGCTTGCAGAAATACGCAGCAGCTGCACACACCTCATCAGAGCTGAAGCTAGTTAGCAGGCTTCTTCAAAGGGTGATGTGTTGTCAAAACCATTAAAATTAGTTGTTAGACCAATGAGTGAACAACATCAAATAACCTTTTCAGCTCGTTATCATTATATGATAATGTGTTTCAGGTTCAATTCTAACATATTTTTATGCCTGGCAAAATCTAGTATCTAGAGAATTCCAAATTGATCTGTACTTTTGCATTGTGTTTATATGTGAAAGGAGCTGTAGCCAACTAGCAATCATTGTGGTGAATTTCCAGGCAAGAAATGTCCTTTTTCTTCTTATGTAAACCAATAGGTTCAGCTAGAGCCTGGAGCTTCACATTTCATTTCCTTGTAAATGACTGCTGCTTTAAACCATTGGCTATGGTTTCTTTATACAATAATACATAGTTCACAATTAAATGCCAAGCTATAATTGAATCAAAGGATTCTGCTGATGCCTCGACTCATAAGGATGCAGCTCAAGAGCTTTATAAAGGGCAGTAGAATCTGAGTCTAAATTACAGCCCCCAGTATTCAGTTCGGGATCGTGCATTATGATGCATAATAGGGCTAAAAGGATTATTATAATATGGCAGTAAATAAAAAGAAAATATATCAAACAGCAGAAATCAAATGCTTGCAGAGGTTTTCAGTTTATGATGTGGAAGGCTAGAGATTATACTGCCTGAGAAATAAGGGTAGAGGAAAAGTATTTCATAAACACATTTATGTTCTTAAAAAAATATTCCAAAGTTATTCTTAAATAAAGGAAAATACACGTTTCATAGATTAACCTGCAGTAAATTCATAATGTTCTGTTACATGATTAGAACTGGTTGATTCCAGATGCCACATAACTATTTTCTGACATAATAGGGCAATAATTAGGTTATAGAAGGAAAATATTAATTCACATATCTTTTATGATTTTTTGAATAAGCTTACAAACATTAAAATTAAATTTAGTTAACCAGTGTGAGAATAATACAAAATACTTGTGGTTTTGTTTTCTCTTATACAAAAAATGTCTTATCACAAAAATGCTTCACAGATACAATTCACAAAGACAACATTATTTTATTTGTGAAAGAAACCTGACTGGTAAAGCATACATTTTTAGGCTAAAAAGAAGATTATTTTTGACATAAATATTTTGTTTTAGTTTAGAATGTGTTTTCTTAAAAATGAGTAATGATATATCCTTTACACTTTTTTCCATACTCTCTGCTAATCTGTGGTGCATATGTTGGGCTGTAAGCAAGGACTTTAATCAATATTTTGTTATGTAGACATTTTATCCATCCGATGTTTACCCTGGTTCCTCACATCAGGCTGTAATTAGTCCAGCAATTCCCTAATGTGGCCACGGTGACTTTGCACAACTGGTGATGCTATGGAAGCTCATCGTATGCCTTCAAAAGTGTTTCTGCATTTTCCTCTAGCCCTCCCCAGTGTAACAGATTAAATAGTGGACTATAAAGTCCATTGGTCATTGGTCAGACCTCAGGATGAAATTTCTCTGTGGATTTAGAGTATAGTTCTTTACAGATTTTACTGGAATTGCAAGTATTCAAGAGATAATTAGACCTTTTGAACTTTGTCGGATGTATGTTTACAGAACAGCTCCTTGGGAAAGACTGGGGAAAGGTTGGTAGCTTGTTTAGTGATAACTATCAATCTAACATCTACATGGGAAATTACAGATGTGCAAAGTTTTAGCACGCAGAGGATAATGGTTTTTAGCACGAAATTCAGCAAAGTCTGCTTTATACTGGCATTTTTTTCCTGCAAAGCATTTAATACTGAATTGAATTACAATTCTAAATAACACATAATATAGTCATTATAAATTTTCTTGGATTCTCATTCTCAAAGTCCAGCAGAGATCATAGAACAATATTTCCAAAACTACCTTTTTAATGAGTGTAGTAAATACTTAAGAATAATTAAAATTCATGCAATAAACTCACAGTATTGATACAGACAAAAATGCCTGATGAATCCACAGATTAAATATTCGTACAAAACACTACTGAGGTGCAGGATGCTAAATCAAGGCATTACAGATACGACCATTGCTTCCAGGGCTCATGGGGGATTAAGGAAAGTTAACAGTTTTTCTGTTTTTTTTTTTTTTTTCATTTTCATTTGAGTATTACTGTTTCCCTCTGGCAATATCATGAAGGGAAAGAACAAAGAAACACATTCTAGGTGAAAAATTTATGTTAATAAATGTAGGAAACATACTAGATTGGGCCAGCTAAGGATTTATGGAGGGGAAGCAGAAAAAGTTACAGGCAGTTGTAGCCCCTTCAATAAAAATAACTAGAAAAAAGACAAGGGTGAGGGAGGATAATATTTACTATTAAAAGAGGATTAGATAGTCCTTACTGCTATCTTGGCAACTTTAGGAAACACTAACAAAGACTGCACATTTAGAAAGGTGATAAATAAAGATGAGAGATTGTGGGAAGAGCTGGCTTTTGGAGAAACTCAGAAGGAAATGGAGTATGTGGTATATAAATATTTGAGGCTCTGAATTAGGAAAATGTTGTGCTTTAATTATACAGGAGAGATACTTGCACCAACAGAAAAATGTTATCAAAGTAGGCCTTTGATGCAGTATATTGGCCAAAAATGTTCCTGTCTGCATTGTAATGCAAAGAATGTACATTGCATAGGATTATGTGTCACAGATAGGAATGCTGGTTTTGTTTGTTGTTGCTTATTTGGATAGTTTGTAAAGTATCTTGGAACATTTTGTAACAAATACAAAATAGAAACACAAAAGGCAAAAAATTTCTAAAGAGCTCCATTCTCAATTAGATATTTACATTAAACAATCAGTTTTCCAAAAATGCTGTAACCTGGCAAGTCGTTCTGAGAACAATTTGAAAATCTACACATTTCTCCAAAGTGCCTAATAAAAATCCGAGAACCTTTGATACCCTTGCACAAATTTTTTTTAATGTTATGTAATTTTAAGAATTGAAGATAAAAGAACTCTCATGCCAGTAATCTTTCAGGCGTTTCTGCAATACATGGATTGCCAACTAAACCAGTGACCCAATTTAAAATTGTTTTTATGAGTTTGCACAGGTTTACACATGAAGAATCTATACCAAAATCTTTTTCTGTTGAGCTGATCACTGAAACAAAACACTGATGAAACAGTACAGTGAACATACCCCTGAAGTACTCTGTCTCTCTTACAGAGATAGTAACCTAACACAGTAACGGTTCAAGGAAATTGTAGAGCAAATTTTTTAAACCTCTTTATAATGGTTTAATGAAGTATTAATCCAAATTAATCGAAATTTCTTTGTCTTAGTTTGTCAGATTCATCCAAGTAATTTTTTTACCATCGTCACTTAGCTATCTCTCTGTACCACAGATATGCTGAAGGGTGGGGTAGCTTTTTCCTTGACTCTTAGATTAAAAATAATTCTTATCTATATTCATTTAACTAACATTTTTTTCAATGTGAATGAAACATAGTGATTCAAATATTTGCAAAAAGCAAATAAGTTTTAATAATTGAGCAAGTTAAACCAAAATTACTCTAACGTAGACAAATGCAGAACACTTCTTGTGATGTTTAACTTGCTGATGAATAAACTATCTTCACATTGTTTGTGTTACGTTGGGCAGAGCTGTAGAAGATTTTTCTACTGGCTGAACTTACCTCCCCTTCTGTGGACTGTAAGTGCAGTTCTTTCCTACAGGTAGCCTTTAAGTCTCCTGCAGCTGCATTGACTTGCACTCCCCTGGGTGCTTCCATCACCAAAGATCTAGTAGGAGATTCAAGTCTGAAAGACAAAAACTACCCCTGAGAAAAAATGCACTGAATCAAACCACCAGAAACCACCCAGACCCAAAACTTACAATGCATGTAGATATAAACGCATTTTGAAAAGTAAAGACGTAAAAATAAGTTATACGTGTGATTCTCTCACTACTCTTTATGGGCCAGAGAAAGAAAAAAAATCAAATATGTGTTTAGATCTACTCATATTTAA
This sequence comes from Phaethon aethereus, assembly GCF_964289735.1. Classification (NCBI taxonomy): domain Eukaryota; kingdom Metazoa; phylum Chordata; class Aves; order Phaethontiformes; family Phaethontidae; genus Phaethon; species Phaethon aethereus. The sequence goes on along the minus strand of NC_138578.1, from coordinate 53,213,068 downwards.
GACAGCATTTAAGCATATGCTGATATAAGCTTTTCTGCTTAGTGATGCTTTCTGGCATTAGTACCTAATCTAGTTGACTGTACTAATACTGAAATATAGGTCTTTAAGAATTCACAAGTCTCCGTGAGTGCTTCTGTAATGACAGATTAATAATTAAAGTTTACTTAGTAGACAAATGTTCAACTAAATAAAAAGAAAACAAAACACTTAAAAAGTTTTAAATAATGATGTAAAACTGATTAGAATGACTTTGCCTTCACAGGTTTATTCATATTTCAGGTAGGTGTAGCAGCGTTACGTATGAAGAAGAGAAGAAAAGGAAATTTGTTATGTCTATATTATTGTGGGGTTTTTGTATGCTTTTTATGTTCTGCAAAATACGCATTATGCTCTTTAACTCTGTTATAATAAAGACACATATCACTGGGTCTTGATGGTGTTCCTCAACGCAAACATTGTTCTACTGTCATTCTGTTTCTCTCTACCCTATACTCAATATCCTCCACCAACCTTAATACGGAACTATGATACTCTCTTAGCTATGTTATTGAACAGTATTGTACAGGTTTCTCTTGAAAGGGAAGTACTAATGCAAGGATTTTGTAGAAGTCATGCTCACACACTGAATAGGAAAGATGATAGGATGAAAACTGTACTGAACTAGGAAACAAAAATTTGGATTCCAGTTGTGTTCAGCTGTAGATTTACTGCATAGCCCTGATAAGAGGGAGACAAATCTTTTAATTTTTTTATATCCCGATAATATGACAGAACACAGTTCCACTTTACCTGAACAAAGGCTTTTTCTAAGATGAAATATATCTCAATTTTAGAAATGTCTAGAATGAGTAGCTTGAAGAACATACTGTATTTCCCTCTTCAACAATTTGTATTTTGAGTGTTAGGTCACATCCATCCAAAAATATAAGATACTAGATGTATGTCCTGGTTTCAGCTGGGATAGAGTTAATTTTCTTCATAGAAGCTAGTATGAAACTATGTTTTGGATTTGGGGTGAGAAAATGTTGATAATGTACTGATGTTTTGGGTTGTTGCTAAGCAGTCAAGGGCTGTCCGGCTTTTCATGCAGGTCTGACAGTGAGAAGGCTGGGGGTACACGGGAAGCTGGGACACAGCCAGGACAGCTGACCCAGGCTGGCCAAAGGGATATCCCAGACCATATGACGTCATGCTCAGTATATAAAGCTGGGACGAAGAAGAAGGGGAGGAAGAGGAGACATTCAGAGTGATGGTGTCTGTCTTCCCAAGAAACCATTACACGTGATGGAGCCCTGCTTCCCTGGAGATGGCTAAGCACCTGCCTGCCCATGGGGAGTGGTGAATGAATTCCTTCTTTTGCTCTGCTTGATTGTGCAGCTTTTGCTTCACCTATTAAACTGTCTTTATCTCAAACCATGATTTATCTTACTTTTATTTTTCCGATTCTCTCCCCCGTCCCACTGTGGGGGAGTGAGTGAGTTGCTCTGTGGTGCTTAGTTGGTGGCTGGGATTACACCACAACAGTATATAAAGGAAAGACTAGTTTGACAACGAATTTGCTGCAGAAAAGCCAAATGAAAGGTCCGTCAAGCAATGGAACAAGAGAATTTCAGTGTATTTCAATTATTGAATTTTTTAAGTGTACAGAATAGTGATGGATTATAATTTTGAAACCAAAATGTCACATTTGCATGCAAAGTAAGTCACCGAAATGGTGTCTCTGAAATATTTCTGTTTGTCACATGCCACTGATGCTCTACAGGGAAAGGGAAAAAAAACAAAGAAAAGAAAGCAATTATTTGGCAACACAAATTGAAACTATTAAAAGCAGGTGTCCAGATAGAGAAAAACACTATTTGTGGCTACCTATATAAAAAAGCATACATGGGATACATATAGATAGGAGCAGTAGAAAAGTCTGTTTCTGTTACTGCTAAGCCATTTTCTTTCATTTTTTTGATACTCTATAGGGAGAAGTTAATAGAAAATTCTGTAGTACTTTGTACCAGGGAAGAATCTAAATATCATGAATTATTTAATCATGTACCTCAGTGTTTTTCAGGGGGTGGTTTGTGAACTTCTGATGGCTATAAGACAGGAGAAAAAGAGATTCCAAAAACTTTTAGAAACCATATAGAGTTTACAAATTAGGTTTTCAAAAGTACTCCGTTGCCTTAATGAGGTTTTACAAAACTGAATTGTATAAATGTTAAATTAATGGATACTTCCATTCCATATTTTTCAGCAGGATATTTTTGTGATTTATAACCTACTTTCCAGGAATATTAACATTTCTCAGTGGTTTCAGCTGCCATTTCATAATCATGAAAGCAGAGTGCTCTTAACTACATTTATTGCATTGAATTGATGAGCATTAGCACACATTTCTGTTTTCATAACATCAAAACCACTTTCAGACCTGACTGAAATTTTTTAGGAGGTGGGCAATAAAAATCTGTTTAGGGATATCTTTCAAGAAACGATGTTTTTGTTTGAAGAAAAAAGTTTTTCCAAAACACATGACTTTATAGTTCAAGACTGTTTTGTCTAGGTTCATCACTGTTTTTAATGAACTACAATAATATAAATTACTTCCATTTCACCTAAAATGAAGACATTTAGGCAATTAATTTCTGAACTTGAGAAGAAGTTGTTAATATCATCCTTCTACACACTGTGGTGAAGAAATTTCTTTTTTAAACAATAGATTTTTTTTAACAGTTTCCTGAAATCAAATAATGATGTGGTAGAAATGTCAACGAATTGCTGATGATCAGCAGAGTAGTTTTTAAAACATCACCCATTTGTTAGTAAAATTGAATGTTTAAATCTGTTTTACAGTTACTAATTTACTTTTCTTATTATTACTCTTTGGATAATCTACATCTGAAAAGTGACTTAGCTGCACAATCTGCAGTGTGCTACTGGAAATGCAAAAGTCTATACACATAGAGATATTATTTCCTTAATGTTTTGAAATAAATTATGTTTGATATGTAACTGCTTCATAATATTTTTTTTTCATATTTCTGAAAGCTTTAATCTCTGCTATAAACTTATTGTAACACTCCACATTGTAATACTCATTCCTCCAAGGAAAAGTGCATTCTTACAACAGCATATCAAGAATTTGCTTTCCTTTCAGATTTACTGATGGCCTGTCACAGTGGCATTTACATCTATAAGTGAATCCTATTCATATAATTTAATTTTTCTTTCCCAAATGACAAACAGCTATGATGGAGAAGGTAACTACTGCTATTATTAGACTGAAACTACAACACTGTAGGAAAGAAAATGAAGCTTTAAAAAAGTATATGTGGTGTAGACAGATGATCTATCCAGAGCAGAGAAGGGCTTTTTTCTTTTTAACTATCAATGGCTAATTTATGAAAAAAGATACATTTCAGAGGATCAAAGCTATATGAATTTGAGTTGAATTCATTAAAGAATTATTGCTTAGAAAGGAAACTTCAAATATCTTGGATATGTTTCTTTGAAGGTATTAAAATATTTCTCATCAGAAATGCAGCAACATTTATTTTTCATTTGACATTTTCTGTTTAGAAGCTGACCTAGATTGTATTAGAGAAAAATAATTTAAAAAATGTACCAAAAGGTTTCATTTTGGTTTTTAAGAAATATTTTAGATTAACCTCTCACATATCCCTCACACTCACATGGGATATAATTTATCTATGTTAATTTTGCTCCGTTGGCTAGCAGAAGGTATTTCTTAAAATAGAAGGAAATAGAAGATTCCTCTGTGCAGATGTGAATAATTTATTTGTTTCATGTCTATTTAAGCAGTGGATCTAACCCATGCTACTTAGTCAAATGACTGATATGAACTTCTACCAATTTGGAATTTGTTGTCAAAACAGGGGATTAAAAAATATGCTGTCAACTAGAGATTGCACTTGTAAAGCAGGTACTCATTTCCCCTTTACTGGCATCTTTACGCCTGGGGGTCAAGAACTACTTCAATACTGCCAAGTATTTAACTTTTATATATGATGGTCTTGCCAACATATGTTGTTGTGGGTTTTTTTCAGTTAGCATAGGAATTCTATTATTAAAAAAAAAAATTTTGCAAATATAGACCAAATGGAAAATCTATACATTGACTTGGTAACCTTTTTGTAGATTCCTATAGATTAAGATGATTGTGATATCAATCTTGCTGCCTGTAGATAAAGGGTTGTGGCAGACTGGGGTTGCAGAAGTAGCATATACAGAGAGGGGAAGACAAATGGATGTGCCAAGCCCCTCTCTCTCTCTCTTCCTACTTCTTACTTGTGAACAAGCACTCCCAATCCCAAAACCCCATAGAACGTAGGACCTTCCTCTTCCACAAGCAAAACGATTTTCTTCCAAATTACAATTAAGACTTTTTTTTAAAATAATTTTGAAAATATTGTTTTCTAGAAAACTCCAACAGTTTTAAAGATATATTCTTTCCATTTTTATTATTATGAAAAGAATAGTTATCTGCCCTGATGTTCAAGCAAACTGATTTCAGGAGTCCTCCAGTGAGACCAAGAGTACTTACAGGAGTCCACTGAACACTGATATGGCTAGATAAAATTAATGTTTCCATTCAGTCCATTTCCTGGAAGTCAGGCTGCAAACTCCAGTAGTATCCATAAAGAATAACCAGGGTCTTTTATGATCATGGTGACGAAAAACCTAGAAGCCTTTTTTTAAGATATTGTAACTATTCAAATAGAAGATTCTTGATTAGCTGCATGTGACATCACAGGGGGATTGCTATGAAAAGAAAATTACTATTCACTCATTTCAAACTCATTACTTATACTGTTTACAAGATTATATATGCACTTTTTAATGTATGTATAAAAGTGAATAAAAATCTCTTTTTGTTACATTTACATGCATCAAAATGTGGACCTCTGAAAGATGCATATGAATCTTTGCCAGAATAGTTATTTTTCCTGAAGCTTGTTGTATGCCAATGTTTTTAACCAAATGCTTATATTTTCAGGATGAAATATATATTTTTATTGAAATGCAAGGGTAAATGTGCAGGCCTCATGAATCCTTAATATTGTTCACTGATCATCATCTATCTTTTATTAAGAAGAAACATTCTCTTATGTTCGTATGAAGCTCTCTTTGATTTATATGGGAACCTAACATTTAAAGACACAATTTGGATCTCCATTTTGTGACTTCACAACATAAGTCTTAAGTAAGAGAAAGTTAGATAAATGTTAAATGGAATATCTGATAAATGTTCTATGGAATAGGTAATGCCCTAAAACAGTAAATATCAACATGACCCTTTTTTCCCAATATCCAATTTTGCAACTCATGGACAATAAACTTAAATAAAGAGGAAACTTTCTTAACTTAAATCAGAACAGTAGTATGCCATTCAGTATACTATGTAATGTTATGTCCATACTCTGCATGTCACTGACTTTGGCATGTGTCAACATGCCTTTATTACAACTTCTGAAATTCTCATTAACCCAGAAATCACCTACCAGGCTCAAATCTGAGTTCTAATTGCCCTGTACATGCCACTGGTTCCAGTTGAGTGGGTCTGCATTATCATAGCAACACTGAATATTTTAATGTTATTTAACATAGATCATAAATCAGAAAAACAATTTCTACACATAGGGAAATAAAGGATCTCTTTTGAGTATATAAAAAATAGTAGTTATTGAGGAAGAAAAGTAAGGAATAAAATATCATTAAAGAGTTTTTCAGCGATGTTATTAACAGACTAGAAAAAGTGAAGAAACGTCAAGGAAAGGTGAGGAGTGCTGAAGGGAGCAAATGTTTAAAGCAGGTCATAAGAAGAAGGTTAAAGAGAACTTAGTGTATGGCTATCTCTTAGAGTAGGTGAGGGCATAGCCAGAATAGCTAAAGACAGGGAAACTATCAAAATCAGAAATAATATTAAGAACATAACAAACCAAAAACCTAACTGGAATCCCAGGTAGTAAAAAATCATGCATTCCAGAATGTAAAGTCCACTAGAAGTCAAACCTTTGAAAATCAAGAAAATTAATAGGAATGTAAGGTTTAGAATGTGAGCTTTCATTTCTTAGAGAAATACCACAACATACTTGAAAGTCTAAACTCTCAGGCTGTGAGACAAAAATCTGCATATGAGACAATACAAAATAGTCCCTTAAGGAAAGGAATGGGAAAAGGATTCCTCATAGCTCTGGCAGCTTAGAGCTATCCCTATTCCACCCAAAACATTCTCATTCCCATAATCTTCCTTACTTTTGTTCTGACCTGAAATTCCTCCTACACGTGCCCTGACACTCCGCTAAACATCCTTACATGAAGTTTATTTTCTTTCCAGAAATAGTTCCGTTACCTGAGTTGCCTTTCAGAATATATTTTCTTAAAATAGAAATCTATCTTGTCAGAAAGAGATTGAAGCAACCTGCCCACAGATAATGCTTAAGTGGCTGTCAAGAGTAAGTTTTGAACATAAAGTGCCTGGAGGAGGCTGAAGAGCCAACTGGGCTCTTTGAACAACTGGAAACACATGAGAACTGGTTGACATAAAATCTTTTCAGTTTTGAAAACCATTATCTTCCTGTGATTAGGAAGTCACAGTCCAGACCACCTCTAATCTTCTAATGATATTTTTGATTTTGTTTCCCTAAAGGGCCTTAAACTGATATCAACAGATATATTTTAGCTGTGATGAACTGTGACATGGTTTTGATCCACACATTGAGGAAACTGTATCTCATGTGGAAAATTATTCTGCTGAAATTCCTTTGACAGGTCTGCTTCAATCTCTGCAGATTAAGCATAGCACAGAGCTTGGAATATACTCTCCTACTCTCCAGTGGCTCATAGTTGGACTGTATCTAAACAGTCGAAGAAGCAAACAGCCCATCAAAAAAAAAAAAAAAATTCAGAATAGGTTAGGTGACTTTACTTTCAGTCACTTTTTTAGGGCAAGCAACATTTCAGAAAGACCTAGAGAGATGTTTTTTACCTTCTGCAATACAAAATAGAGTGGTAGACTATGAAGAAACCAAATAGCTTTTTTCTTTCTTTTTGGCAGTGAATGCTATCCTGAAATACAACCGAGGAGAGAACGAAAATTGCAGGATAAGACATGTAGAATCAATCATTCTTCCCTACTGATTAGGCTACCTCTGGAGTTCTCTGTATAATTATAGATATAAGCAATAGGAGCTGTTTGGTGGACTGCAGAACTAATAGTTTTATAAAGTCATGTACTCCATGTAACTATCCACCCCCCCCCCCCACCCCCCCCCCCCCCATCCTCTGAACCTCCTTTTTCTTAAACCCAGCCTGTATGATCTTCGGATCCTTTGTCTGGCTCCAACATGGTGCTAGGACAAGAACCCAAACCATACCCTCTGCACCCACAACCCTGCTAGAAACTCCATGTCCTCTGGGTACTATAACCATGCCCTGACCATGAAACAAGATATGTCAGAAGTTGAGGGTAGTCTGAAGCCATGTGTATACAAATGGGTAAACTGACAGCTATAAATACTAATAATGCTAGATGATTTTCTCTTAGCATCTCTAGTTAGACACTGGTTTGCAGAAAACACATAGAAACTTAAGGATCTTTTGCCTTTCTATCAAATATGGATGAAACTGCCTAGCTGCTTCACAAATTTTCAGGGAAATGAAGGGAGAGAATAGATAGACAGACAGCAAAATTAAGAAGCCTTGTTTTCTTGGGAAAGCAGCTAAAGAGTGGCATAGAAAATGGAGATACTCCTGGGGAGGGGAAAAATAACAACTAGAGTGAAAAAATCTCGGGGAGAAATTTAGCATAAGGAAAGAATAAGGAAATTAAACGTTACTCTAACAAAAAATAATATAAATACCAGTTTTTATTATTGCAGTAGTAAGCCTATTCACTTAAAATCATAAGAAAGACAGGAAATGAAAATATTATTGATGTTACAGCAGCATTACTTGGCCTTAATGATGTATAGTACAAGTTTTATGGACTATAAATACTACGTCAAATCACATTGCACCAGAAAAGCTACAGGAAAAAGGAGTATGCAGGTATGATGGAACAAGACTCTAAAGAGTCCAAAGCATTTCAGAAATGAGTTCTGGCGTCACTAACATAAGCCCCTAGGCATTGACGACTTTTGTTCAATTTCCATTAAAAAAAATAGTCAAACACTTGTACCTGGAATATCTGTGAAAATGAAACACTTGAACAAAGCATGTACTTTCATATCTGGTCCTAGGCTGGAACTACATGGAACTAGAATTTCTTGAACACGCAGCAGCAGCTTGGGTCTGGAAGTGGTGTAACAGCCCTGGGGCAACCTCAGATGCAAGAAGCCTTGCTGGAGCTGAAAGCACACAGCAGGGCACTACTGAAACCCTGAGCCTCTCCTCCTGGGACTCTAAGCACCTCTGCTGGTCACAGCTGCTGGTCAACCTAAGCGGGCTTTGTGTAAAGGAAGATCCTCAGCTGCCCACACACTAGTCTGCAGAGTGTAAAGTTGCCTCGTCTTTCATTATCTCAGCACTGTGCAAATGCTTTCTATTTCTATTTCTATACGGGTTTTGAGATAGGATTCATAGGCTATTATATTTACACTCATAACCCTGTCAGCCTGAGACAGCTATGCTTGGAGCCCATCTGTGTGTTCCTGAAACCATGGCATGGCATAATCATAAAGCAAACATAATCCAGTCACTGATAATAAAGAATTTTAGTTGTCCCTGGTGTTCCTTTTGAAAGGCTATTCCAGAGCCTCTTGCATCTGAGAGGCAGAATGCTAATTTCTGTCTAATATTTCATCCAGTATTCACTATCATACTGTTTAGTTTCACAATATTCTTCTTCTAGTGCTCAAGACCTTCTGCTTGCCCTTGCTTCCAAACCTGTGTACCTCCTTCTAGCACAAAGAAAGTTACTAAAACTGAAAATAAAATCAGTTCTGAAGAAACTCTCCTTGCAATCTCCCTCTAGGCTGAAGGAGGGACTTGAACAATATATGCTTATTATATAGCACTTAAAACTTCTTTAAATACAATCTTGTCCGCCTTGCATTTTTATTTCTCATTATATATAGCACTATATCAAATACTTTACTTAAACTCCAGATGGGAGATCTACCTGTTTTCTGTTTTCTAGAAGATCGAGTATCCTACCAAGGGAAAAATATTTTTTTTTGATTGGCACAATCTACCCACCTTCTTTTTCATCCCAGTTTTTACTTATCTTCAATCCCTTAATAATGCTTTTCTTTAATGAAACTTTCAAAATAATATTGTAAAGCACTACAAACTTGTGAGTTTAGACTAAAGGGTCTAACATACTAGATGACTCTTTTAACCCATTTTTTTCCATCTATTTGACTAGAAGTCCTACCTTTACCAAACCATCAGTCCACAGTGTCTGCTTTCCCGTTTGAAAGCTTTATTATAAAGATTTTGTCTATTTAACCTTATTTTCATATTTAGTTCAGTCAAAGATGAGGGGTAGAGATTATCCAGGACCCTAAATTAACTACACAAAACTCATGAATTTTGCTATCTGTTGTGGTAGCAATACTTTTTTCCTTCATATCTCAGTTCTTACTAGAGCCTTTTCCCTTCCCCAATGTCAAATATAATCGTCATCACTGAACACTAAAGCAAACCATTCTTTCCATTTAAGAGCCATACCTAGTTACCTTTTGGTTCCTACTGTGTCCTATTCTGCACAGTAATGATAATCTTTTATTACTGCCTTTCTTCTCTATTTATTTCAATGGTTTTTTTTCATTTATGTATATATAAGCATATATATATATATATAAAAGATGCTTGACCTTTGGCAGTTTTTCAAATTTTTACCCATCTCTATTTTTGTATGAACATGTATATTAAAAAAAAATAATCATACTTTCAACAGCTAAGGATAAGACTAAGGAAACAAATTTCTGTCAATATACATGCCCAAACACTGAAATAACTATTTAAACACCATACACAAATTCTGAAAACATAAATAATAAATATTTTTCCTTTATTAAAAAAGAATACTGAGAGTAACTAGAACCTGACATCATTAAAACAGCATAGGAAGGAAGCTGGTCTTTTTTACTCTAATGTGCCTTCTCCCTTTTGATGAGGTTTGGTTTATTATTTGATTTCTGAGTAAAATAGGTGAACAGAGTCCCACTGTTTTTGTTACTTTCAGCCTGCTCAGACAATTAACAGATTAATGTCAAAATTCCTTTCTGATACCTTCTCTGGCTCCAGGCTTTTACAGAATAGATATTTTTGCCCTATTAGTAAACCACCCCTAAAATGCCACAAAAGATGGTTCTTCCAAACTATCAGTCAACTGAGTGAAACAGACCCCTTGCGCAAGATCTGTGTAGTTTTAATTTGTATGAGGGGTAAAGTAGGATCCTACTAGCTTGGGTGGTTCCTTGCTGCTTGATCAACTTTCATCTCATCATACCCATCATTAGCTTGCAGGATTAGGTGATAGTCAATGGTATGCAAAGCTTGACATAAAAGAGAAAAAACCCTATTAAATTTGATCTTGCAGTTATCCCCAGAGAACAACAACAAATTAATTTACCCCCTTATTAAAGGAGGTTATTGACAGCAAAACTATCTGCATTTAACTACTGTCTGCCTCTTTTGTGCATGGATATTACCTATTAGTGTACCATGCTTTAATGCAGTAGTAACCTAAAACCAATATTTGGGGACCTATTATATTGGCAGTTTAGTTTTCCTAACTGTGTTCCTGTGAGAAAAAGTAGCGAGAAAAATATGAAGATTAAATTATTAAGATATAATTCATTTTCCTGATTCTGAGTCATGATTCTTTTTTGCTTCTTATCCCAGTTAATGAAAGTCAGATTTAATTAGTTTTGGGGATTTGACACAAAAGGGCTTACCAGTTTTCACAAAGGATTTTAGAAAAACATTTTCTGAAAGCAAAATCTCGCTAGCTATTATTTGAAAATGTAAGACGGGAGAAAGATACGACCAAACGAGTTGAGCATGTAGGAAGGAATTATTTTAAATCATAGAATCATAGAATCTTTGGGTTGGAAGGGACCTTTTAAAGTCATCTAGTCCAACTCCACTGCAATGAGCAGGAACATCTTCTACTAAATAAAGTTCCTCAGCCCGGTCCAACCTGACCTTGAATGTTTCCAGGGATGGGGCATCTACCACCTCTCTGCGCAACCTGTGCCAGTGTTTCACCACTTTCATTGGGAAAAATGTCTTCCTTATATCTAGCCTGAATCTACCTTCTTTTAGTTGAAAACCATTACCCCTTGTCCTATTGGTACAAGCCCTGCTGAAATCTCAACTGAATTTTATTTTTACACAACACATAGAAAATATTACAGATGCTTTTCTGTCCGAAGACCTCAAAATATGGCTGTAGAACAGAGAGTGGGTGAGGCAAAGTTTAGATATGTGAAGCTAATATTCTGATGACTTCTTTTTGGTTCCCTGTCCAGAATAGATTGAGCTAAAATCCCAGGACTTTGGGGGCAAAAGCTGTGAACCTTTTGGGTATCAAAATCTTAGTCCAAATTTTATAGTTCAGTTTCATTCCCAGTAATCAAAGTGGTCAGAATTCCACTTTTTAAATTCAGTAGTGAATTGTTTTACATATACAAGGTTATGAATAGTTTTCCAGCATCTTTTGGGAAAAAAAAAAGGGTATTATTCAAATATACTCATATCTTGATGTCTGAAGTTTATTACTTGACCACAAATACATATTCTAAGATGAAAAATATGGGATAATTTATATTTTAATTAGCACTCATACAAATTATTTTATCTTTCAGCCCTCTTCACAAGTATTCTCATAGCCTAATATATTTGCATTTATGCACTGCAACTGGCTGTCAAGACGCAATCACCTGTGTCCACTGAAAAAATGAACTTTAATGTCAACTCAGCAAACTCTCTATTGTCCCATGTTACTGTTAATTTCAAAAGTCCCAAGGTGCAGGGTTGTGGGATTTAGAAAAATACTCTACATAGTTTTAGGACTGTCACTATGGTGTACGGGACACTTTGGCTAAGTTTATACTAAAACATTAAAAAATGCTAGGACCCAGGCCAGACCACTGGAACTCAATCATCTATGCAGCTAAATAGTTGCTGGCATATCTGAGAGTCAACTGAGAATCAGTTACGACTCTCTCAAACAATTTGTAGGCATTATTTGGAGGGTAGCATGAATCAAAGACCATTCCCGCTTGGCATTGAGGATGCAACTATTCTGTTTTAGAGGATAAAATGATTTTACAATATCAATGTAGTTGTATCAGTTGGGCCTGAGGCCAGAAAATGGCTTTTGGTATTGTTTTGTTTCTGTGACAGAGGTAGCTTCTGAGGCCATAGGGAAATGTCATATTAGGATTGGTGACCTATTTGTTTGGGTATATTTGGCAAACAGTCAACTAAATGATAGAACACTGCTTTCTAAAAACATTTTTTAAATTAGCAAAAAAAGCCAATTTATTTTTTTGGGAAAATGAATGTAGGGCTTGAACTTAAAAAAAAAAAAAAACCCACAACAAAACAACAGTGTTTTGTTTTGTTTTTTAAATCATTTGAAATAAGATTAAAAGGTATATGGTAACTTGAATTTTCAAAGGGATATACATTATCTGAGTGTCTAACTCTATTATGCTGTCAGAAAATATCACACAAACCTACAATTATTTATAGTTCTTTCAAGCTACAAGGTTAAAAAGGGTCTGCAGGCTACCTTCTAGAAAGCAAAAGCCAAGAAATGAAATATTGAAGAGGGTTTTAAACTAAAGTTTCTGGGGGAGGGGAAGCTTAATCCATCCCACTCCTACCAGTTTGATACCATTGCCAGCAACAGATGCCCAGAGCCTGGAGAAAGATCAGGTCAGCAGGAGAGCACCTGAAGAGAAGCACAAAGGAGTGCCAGTCACTCCAGCCAGTAAGTCAGGGGGCCCAACGTAAATGCCTCTATGCAAATGCACATAGCATGGGGAATAAACAAGAGGAATTAGAGATGTGCAGGGCTATGATCTTATTGCATCATGGAGACATGGTGGGACGGCTCCTATGACTGCAGTGTTGGAATGGGAGGATACAAACTCTTTAGGAAGGACAGGTAGGGGAGATGAGGAGGGGATGTCACCCTCTATGTCAGTGGCCAGCCAGAATGCATGGAGCTCCACCTGGGGATCGATGAGCAGCCAACCAAGAACTTATGGGTCAGGATTAAAGGGAGGGCAGGGACAGGTGACGTTATAGTGCGGATCTGCTACAGGCCACCTGTCCAGGAAGACCAAGTGGATGAGGCCCTTTATAGACAGATAGGAGCAGTTCAGGTACACAATCCCTGGTCCTCATGGGCACTTCAACAACCCCAATATCTGTTGGAAGGACAACACAGCAGGGCATAAGCAATCCAGGAGGTTCCTGGAATGCTTTGATGATAACTTCCTTCTCCAAGTGATAGAGGAGCCAATGAGGAGAGGTGCTAGGCTGGACCTGGTTCTCACCAACATGGAGGACTCGGTGGGGAACGTGAAGCTCAAGGGCAGCCTTGGCTGCCGTGACCATGCAATGGTGGAGTACAAGATCTTTAGGGCAGTGAGGAGGCCACACAACAAGTTCACTACCCTGGACTTCAGGAGAGCAGACTTTGACCTCTTCAAGGATCTGCTTGGTAGACTACCATGGGATAAAGCCCTGGAGGTAAGAGGGGCCCAAGAAAGCTGCTTAATGTTCAAAGATCACCTCCTCCAAGCTTGGGAGCGATGCATCCCAGCAAAGATGTCAGGAAAAAAGTCAGGAAAAAACGCCAGCAGTCCTGCATGGATGAATAAGTTGCTCCTGGAGAAACTCAAACACAAAAAGGAAGCCTGCAGAGGGTGGAAGCAAAGACAAGTAACCTGAGAAGAACACAGAGAAATTATCTGAGCAGCCAGGGATCAGGTTAGCAATGCTAAAGCCCTGATAAAATTAAATCTGTCCAGGGATGTCAAGTGCAACAAGAAAAGCTTCTATAAGTACATCTGTGATAACAGGAACACTAACGAACGAAAGTGTGGGCCTTCTCCAGTAGGAAATGGGAGACCTGGTTACCTGAGATATGGAGAAGGTTGAGGTAATCAACAACTTTTTTTCCTCAATCTTCACCAGCGAGTGCTCAAGCCACACCACCCATGTCAGAGAAGGCAAAGGCAAGGACTGACAGAATGAAGAACCACATGCTGTAGGAGAAGACCAGGTTCAAGACTAAGGAACATCTAAGGAACCTGAAGGTGCACAAATCCATGGGACCAGATGAGATGCATCCGCGGGTCCTGAGGGAACTGGTAGATGAAGCTGCTAAGCCACTATCCATCATATTTGAGAAGTGGCAGTCTGGTGAAGTTCCCACTGACTGGAAAAGGAGAAACATAACGCCCATTTTTAAAAAGGGAAAAAAGGAAGACCGGTGGAACTACAGGCCAGTCAATCTCACCTCTATGCCCAGCATGATCATGCAGCAGATCCTCCTGGAAACTATGCTAAAGCAAATGGAAAATAAGGAAAATAAGGATGACAGCCAACATTGCTTCACTAAGGGCAAATTGTGCCTGAACAAATTTGGTGGCCTTCTATGATGGGGTTACAGCATTGGCAGATAAGGGAAGAGCGGCTGACATCATCTACCTGGACTTGTGCAAAACATTTAACACTGTCCTGCACAACATCCTTCTGTCTAAATTGGAGAGATATGGATTTGATGAGTGGAGTGTGGGGTAGATGAGGAATTGGTTGGATGGTCACATCCACAGGGAAGTCATCAATGGCTCAATATCCATATGGATATTGGTGATGAATAGTGTCCCTCAGGGGTCTGTGGTGTTTAATATCTTCATCAGTGACATAGACAGTGGGATCAAGTGCACCCTCAGCAAGTTTGCAGTTGACACCACGCTGACTGGTGTGGCTGACATGCCTGAGGAACGGGATACCATCCAGTGGGACTTGGACAAGCTAGAGAATTGGGCCTGTGTGAACCTCATGAGGTTCAACAAAGCCAAGTGCAGGGTCCTGCACCTGTGTCAAGGCACCCCCCCAGAAGGCCAACCTTATCATGTGTTGCATCAAAAGAAGCATGACCAGCAGGTCAAGGGAGGTGATTCTCCCCCTCAGCTCCATTCTGGTGAGACCCCACATGGAGTCCTGCGTCCAGCTCTTGAGCCCTCCGCATAGCAAAGACATGATCCTGTTGGAGCAAGTCCAGAGGAGGGCCACAAGAAATGATGAAAGGGATGGAGCACTTCTCCTATGAATACAGGCTGAGAGAGTTGGGGTTTTGAAAAGAAGAGAAGGCTCTGGGGAGACCTTATAGCAGACTTCCAGTGCCTGAAGGGGTCCTACAAGAAGGCTGGAGAGGGACTTTTTACAAGGGCAGGTACTGATAGGGCAAGGGGTAATGGCTTCAAACTGAAAGAGGGTAGATTTAGATTAGGTATAAGAAATTCTTCACTGTAGGGGTGGTCAGGCACTGAAACAGGTTGTACAGAGAAGTTGTGGATGCCCCATCCCTGGAAGTGTTCAAGGCCAGCTTGGATGGGGCTTTGAGCAACCTGGTCTAGTGGAAGTTGTCCCTGCCCATGGCGGGGGGTTGGAACTAGATAATATTTAAAGTCCCTTCCAACCCAAACCGTTCTATGATTCTATGAAATCTCTGTTCTAATAGTAGTTGTCATAATTTTTAAAAGATTAAAATTACTTGAGAGTTTTAAAGAAGGAATATCACTGAATCCTAAACAATATGTAGGAATACATGTCTACAAAATCTTGCAGAACACAATATAGACTGAATATGTTAAGAATAAAATCATTTACACATAAGCTAATGCTGCTTGACCAAACAGCAAGGGTTTCTGTTTCATCAAGTTTTTTTAATAAAAAGTTTAAGTTCACTATTAATGCGAGGACAGAAAATTGAATGGGAAATTCTCAGTAATTTAAGTCCACTTCGATAAAATAAGCTGAAGGAATGGTGGAGTTGGAAAACAGTAAGGACCAATGGGCATCAAGGCAACGAATAAAGCCAACAGACAAGAGAGGTGAATGCCCGATATGGAAGTTTCAAAAGTAACATGAAGTGATTTTAACCCTAGTGAAATTAATCCTGAAGACACAGGGTTATCTGTTTTACCATACATTTGCACTCTGTTATTATTCTTTTGAGTGGGACAAGATCCATCCTCTTACTCAAATTTTTGGGCCCTGAAAGAAGAAAAACTTGTTATGTTTCCACTTTGACTTTTTCTGAACTCTCTTTGATTAGAGACCATACCACATTGGTGGTCATCACTAATAAATGCCTTTACATCTACTCTCAACAAAGGACTGACAGGAGTTTTAACAGGGGATAATGATTTTTAAGATAAAAATCTAATGAGTAAGATCCTCTGGAAGAACCCAAACCATTACATTACCTTAAAAATTTTAATGTAAATAAACAAGCACAATAATTTACTTCTTACACCCCATATACAACGGTCAAACTTGTCCATATGGGCAGCTTCCTGAACATGATTTCTGCAACATCATTGTTGGTTGATAAACCTAAATGCTTTTGCAAATATAGGGAAGGGCGTTTAACTATGGTTTTTTTAGCAATTCATTACTGCTGAGCAAGTAAGTGGGTAGATATATAATGTTTAGGAATCATAGTAAAACTGAATTATTATTCCATTGGTCTATACTGTTTCTCACCAGTTCTGGTGAGAGAAGCAGAAGGATGGACATTTGTTTTTCTGTGATTGTCATATATTCTCATTAGTCATCCATATAAATTGCAGGTTAGTATTTAGCAGTACACATACATGCACTTCAAGAAAAAGCTTTCTAAAATGTCTCTTTCTCAGTCTATAGATGTTTCATTAAGTTTTAGACTTGACCTTTTACTATTTACTTATTTCTCCACTTTTGTAACTATATAGAGAAAACTTTGTATTTTCTACATTTACAAATGTAGCCTCACTTGGTGACGAAATTTTGAAAGGTGTCTTTGTAGTATTCAAAAAATCCAACAACCTAGAAACACCATTTGAAGAAAAAATCTAGGAGTCTTTAACTTGACTTATATATTCTGTAACAGCTCATAAAATATCAAAATCTGGGTCTGTTCCTATTAAACAGTGCTGTACTCATTTGACCTTAAAAACACCTGACTATTCCAATCTCTGGGGCAAAAATCTCAAGGATTCTGCTACAGTACAAGTAAGGCAAGTAATTTATAAAAAGTAATGTATTTTACATTTTGTGTGGTAGAAGTTTGTGGGGTTTTTTTGACTACTGAGAACAAATTGGAGTCTACCGGTGTTTTGGATGTGTATGAGTCATTAAGTAGGCAGTATATATTACTACAGAGATATTTGCTTTTAAAAAAGACTTAATTATTTTTGAGAATATTTGATTTTAAAACAACTTTTTGAACAACACCTACTTGAGGTCTTGGGAAGGTTCTGCTCTGATATGGGGTGTCTCCACAGAGTGCCCAAACACTGCCCCTTCCGTGCCTAAAACACATAAATAAAATACAGTACAATTACTTTGGAAAATAAAAACACATTGAAATTTATGACTACAAATTGACATTTTTAGGACAAAATATCTGATTGAATCCTTCATTAATGATTATCAAAGTTTCTTCATATTTATGTTTGTGTTTCTATATCAAAATCTGGACCGACATGTGAAACTTTAGACTTCTGCTTATCAGTAGATGAATTTCGCATACAAATCTGAAAACATTTAGAGATACAAACTTTTCAGCACTGACTTGCCTGAACGCTCATCTCAACACTTTGGAGAGGGATTGTTTTACAGATAAAGAAAAGAATATCATACGTTTGTTTGACAAAAACACATTTTAGAAGTGTCTACTATTTTTTGCATGACGTTTGTTTTGATTACTTAAATTGAGATGTCATGCTTTCAAAAGTTTTGAAATAACAGTCTACCATCTGAAGTTGTTATCCTGTATCTCAATATCTGACAGCTTCAGAGTTTCCTTCCATCAGACCTTTCTCATTGAAAACTTCGTTCTCTAAGAAGTTAAACAAACTTATCTGGAATGTCCTTTGGTTTTAGTGTTGGTTGTGGACGTTCATGTATCTCCTACTGGGTACTCAAAATCAATACAAAGAAAATGGGTAAATATTTCCTAAAACGGAAATGATTCTCTACTGAATTTTAATTTCTATAACCAGGTCCAAGGTGCATATAATAATTCCACATTTTGAATTACATGACCAAGATTTTTCACCGAAAAAATCCTTTCCAATGAAAAAATTAGGGTTCTGATAAATGTTCACTGAAGTTATTTGAAAAAGACAAATATTTACACAAACCATTTTTGAAGGCAATGATTTTTTACAGAGAATGAAAAAAGACAAAAAAAAATCTGATTACAGCAAGTTCTTTGGTAATATATTAGAAAACACAAGAAACTGACGTAGTGAACAGAACTACAAAATCAGTATTTCTCTTAACTCTTGGACACAAATATTGAATACATAACTGTCATTGATATTACTCAATTTACATTTAAAAGACAGCAATAGCCTACCTATGTTGTTTCAAAAGTTTGTCTTTTTTTTTCCATGAACCCTATCATCATGTTTATTTTTGTTTATTGATTTGTCCAATGCCATTATTTTTGTCTTCCACTTACATAAATTTTAGCTTTTTTTTTTTTTTAAATAATATCCATATGCCTGTAAGCTTTTACTTTTCTTTTCTGAAGATGTTGTACTGGACACTGTGCAATGAAAATAGTCTAGAACTGTTGTGTGAAAGTCTTTCCAAAAGAGAACCACCAGTAAAGATTAAAGAACTGAATAAAAACATGTGTAAAACGGGTAGTGCATTTACCTTCTATCACTAGATATAAGATCAAGGAAGCGATTTGGGATAATTATAGTTGATTACTAAATAATCTGGAATTAATTGCTGTATTTCAACAACCGAATTTTTCTTGTATTCTGAGTAAACTTAAAAATATACCAACAATATCTCACAGTAGCTGTGTAAGGAGTGCTCAATAGAACACAGGCACCACTGTAATTGTTACAGTATTTTAAATATAAGAAAGTTTATTTCAATTATTTAATTATTTTTATAAATATTTCACAAGTATTTTCAGAAATTTTGGCTGTTAATGGAGATAGACATTTAGATATTTCCGCAGTTAACCAATACCAATAATATTTAGAAAACTGATCTTACCAGTATTTGAAAGCAGAATGAGGCTTTAGAATATTTAATTGCTAATACCATTTTACAGCATTAAAGCGAAAATGTCCTGAGCAAGAAGCCAAAAGCATCTAATTGAACATGAAACTAAATTACTGCCAGAAAATCATCATTGCTAGTAATCTTTTAAACTCCACTTCCATTTAAAACAAACAAAACAAAACAGAAAACAACCCTTCATTGTAAAATACTCTACTGGTATGGAGTATCCAAGAGAGGAAGAGGGGATTTCTGAAAGTAATGAAGTAAAGTCCTAGGTTTTTATGTCCAGAACTCTACAAGCTTTACAAATATCTTGGCAAAGCAGACCAAAACCAATTTCATTACAACTGCTGTTTTGAAGTTCTCACAAGAAACCAACCAAATCCACTTCCTATAACTAAACTTTGGTGAGAATTATGGAGAACCACAGGAGGGGAAAAAACAGCATACCTTTTTACTTAAAAGTATTCACAGAGGTGCTGTGCAGAATCTGCTTTTTAAACCTGATATTGCCTTGCAATTCTGCTACCTTTAAGAGACAGGAATAGCATGCCTGTATAGCCAGGCTTTCTGTCACTCAAAATAAATCTCACCTCACCCAGAACGGCATGCAAGAAATTCTATGGGAGCTGAATATCAGAAACCAAAGATTGTGCTTCGAGATCCCGATCACCTTTTTCATCAACCAAATTAAATACTTTCAAGGCCAAGGGCTTTTTGTGTTTTTGAAGGTGACAATGGGATATGGTGATGTAAATAACGGAGCAGGCTGCAGAATTTCCAGTCTTTACTTATGAGAAGACCACATGTTTGAAAGAACAGAACTAATGCAAAGATGTATAAACTGTAGCATGGGTCAGACACTAAATCAATCAGAAGTGCCAAAGATAATATTAGGCAAAGACTGATAACAAAAGATAAATGACAGGTGGTTCTAAGCCAGCATTAATACTTCCTCACTTTCAGCAGCATTTGTCTAAAAGATGAAGAGGTGTTTCTCTCCTAACAAAACAGAAATTTGGAAAGAAAGACCAAGTGTGTGCAAGCAGACTGAAAATCCAGGCAGGTAGAAATAAGGATAAACTGATATAATAAAATAAAATAAAACCACAAAACAAACCAAACGTGCTCCTTTTGCTATGTGAAGATATAATCCCACATACTTTTTTTTTCTTCTCATACAGCCTCAAAAGTGAAAGTATAACAGTTCTTGTGGTAAATACTTATCCTCAAAAAATATGCTATCAACAAGTTCAAGAATATCGCCAATTCCTTTTATTTTATACTGGAAGAAAAGCAGGCACTTACAATTTTCTTGGTTTTGAGTAAGAAAGGTGAAAAAGATCAGCCAGACAGAATTTACTGATGTGTTTTCAGCAGTTAAACAGCAGGATCCAGAAAAATGGAAAGGGATTTTACAGCAAATAAAAGACATGGATCAGCATTACTTAAAAATACAGAACAGAAGAAAAAAATATAGGAAGGCATTATTTATTTTTTAATTTACTATATGTGAGTCTGTAGTGCTTTAACGGGAAGTTAGATCATGTAGGTCAGTACTGCTTAGGAAATGGTGCTAAAAACATACCGTTCTGTGAATAATAAATACAACAATATAAAACAGGATTCAAAGCGAATAGTGGTTTTTTTTAAAATGAAAGAAATATATTTCAGGTATTTAATAATCTATAATGTGAAAACACTTTTACAGAAATAAGGCAAGGATCTGTTAACTGTATTCCCTGACTTACAGAATCATAAACAAGACCTACATTGAAATAAGTAAAATTCTAGAGAGAGATGAATGAATACAAAAAAAGAATAAACAGAAAAGACTTGAACCTTCAAGTCCTTCCAAATGTGGCTCAAAAGCAAGTAGGTAAGGAACTGAATTCAAAGGAACACGAGTTAGAATGGATAGCTATAAAAAGTGAACCTTTCAGAAGAAATAAATAGCAAGGGCACGGAGTATGTGCATAGGATGTAAAATCAAAACTGTAAGTGCAACTGAGTAAAATTACTCCCATCTCCAGCTTCCAGGGGAAGAGAATGAGTTAAGGAAAGACTTTGCTAAGAAAGAAGCATCTGTGAAGGCAAACACTGATCAAAGGACACCAGTCGCTATAGAGGTTGCTGGAGAAAATTCAGTAAATGGCATGAGTCAGGCAAAAAGGCCAAAGTCCAATTCTGTATTTATAGAGAAACCTCTTTATGCATAACAAATTTATAAAACCCAGACCTTTAAAACATATTTTTTTGACACAGAGCAAATACAAGTGACCCTTTCATTACAAGCAAAACTAATCACATGTTCCTGTTGAAACTGAATATTCAGAATCAAGAGACACCAGTGTAAACTACTCATATCTGCTCCATATACTGCTTTCTGAAATTCAGCCTTTGAGAAATTACAAGTTTCATAAAAACAATGGAAGTATAATGTTGTTATTTGGTGCCAGATTACATTTGCTTATATACCTGTGTGCCGAGGAAATTTTGTCATTTATTTAACCAGCAAATAATACTTTCATAATTTATGAGTTAGCTCACGCTACACTGGTACCTTTCAGTGACTTAATAACTGACGAGCATGAAAAGAACAGCACCTGACCATATTGATTAGTAGAGCTAATTTTTTTGTAAAAATAATGCTGACTGAAGAGTTGAGCCAAGAATCAAAAACTAACTATTTTGCTGTGACAAATGAGCCATATATTAGCATTATCCCACTCCTGCACATCGATCTTGTGTGATTCAAATCACCTCAAATGTACTGACCACGGAATTGTGTAGCATTTTGATGTGTACAAATTATATGGCATTACAGCTCCACAGGCATAGAATCTTACTGCCTTGATCTTTCTCTAGGTTTTTCAGAAACACCAAGTAACAATATGATGAAGTACTAAGATTATGCAAGTATTAGACTGTAATGCCAATTTGTCCTCTAAGTTAGAGAGTTTAAAGAAACGTTTGCAAAATATTTATCAGTTTGAAGCTTGCAATTTTACTTACTGCAAGCTCATTATTAAATTAAAACATCCACAGTCTTCACAGAGAAATATGAGTAATTAATCAAGATTGCTTTACCATTGAAGAGACCTTGAAAACATAGACTTTATGGTCTAAAAGTTTAATTTCCTTAAAAAATCCACAATTCTTAATTTTTTTTACCATGTGTACATAGCTAAAATTTAAAAGTGTCTCTGTGAGATTAGTTAGCTGTTGTTCAACATTAAGACCTTGGAAGAGGTGATCATTGCCAGACTGAAAAAACCAGAAATATTCAACTAGGCTTATCAATGATCAGAGAGAGACCACAGAAAATGCTTATTGCTTTTTTTTAAAAAAAAAAACAGTTATCATTCATCTTGGTCTGATTATAAACCCAAAGGAGTTGGAACACAGCTTCTGGACCACATGTTTATTGTGCAGCTTGTAAAGCCTTTCGATTTTAATAAATGTTTTGAAATGTAATTTAGCTAGGTACTTGTAATAAAAAAGCACGATGCAACTGGATTTTTGCTATGGAGGTGTACATAGCTAAAAGTAAAGTAAGTAGGTTATTTTACAAAAACACGATTGGAATGATTTCTGGGATTTCAATCTTGCAGAGTCCCTCAGAAGCAAAAATGACTCCTGTTAAATAGTGAAGGTTTCAGCTATGATACTGATGTGGCCATATTGGGGGTATATTATAAGTAGGAAGCTGTAGTATGGTCTGGCTAGATGCAGCTGTTCGCTTGTAAACTGAAGCACGAGCATCAAAGTCTTCAGAAGTAAGCAGTTATTAAGAAGTGAATTCTGAAATGAATGGTTTAGATTCATTACTAAAGGCCTTGAACGTGACAAACGTTTGATGCATATTTTCTGTATGGCAACCTTACTAAAGCAAGACTTCTACTAAGCCTTTCATTTAGATAAGAAAAATGAGTTCCCCAATAAATGAAAATTCAGCATCTTCAGTGTGGTAAATTTTCATCAAAGCTAATCGCAACTCCAGGAAATGCTTGCAAAATTGCAACAGTCAGTATTTATTTTCTTAAATATCATCTTAACTTCTATTGAGTACAGGCATTTGAAACATTGCTTCTCCATGGTGGGCAGTTAAGACACCTTTTGTCTTGTAATGTGAATTAAACTGGATTATGCCTATGTGTTCAGTTGCTCATCCACATATTTGTTTGAAGATTCACACTCAAAATCTATGTTTGGCCACCACATGGTTTAGTCTGCTGAAAAAGTGAATCTATTTGAATAAAATTTGGACTGAGTGTAGTAGTAACATAATTCAATTAATAATTTGAAATAGCTATTCTAAAATGCTACTTTTGTGATGAAAAAAGTTAACATATTTAAATGAAACTGCTGAGAAGTTACATTAAAATTGATTCTTTCTTTGAAACATGAATGAAGCTGAAAAATATATATGGGGTTTACAAGGAACAAGTTTTAAAACAAAATAATTTTCGTAGCATCTTTTACTTTTTTCCCCTGTGAAGTATAACAGATGGAGATACACATGACAATAAAAATGATTAACTACAACCATTTTCTGCTTGAATTGATACAATCTTCTTGGTTACAACAGCTAGATATATGAATAGATTTAAAGCTTACATTTAGATTTCACAGTAAATAATTCTTAAAAAACAAAAAGTCATCTTCTTTTCCTAGATATATATGGTAGTCTGGATGTGCATTTTTCTTAAAATAGTGTAAATGATTCTGTGTTCACAATAGTCGAACACAGAGAAAAAATTGTCCTTGCCTACGTTCAAAGGAATGAATTTTAATGGGATTATTTTTGTATTTAATAGCTCAAAAATACTGTATTTTCACTGTGTTGTAGAAGATAACCCTACGAGTTGGAATACTCAGGCTTATGCTATAATGAATAGTTAATGAGCTACAAAACAGAATTGCTGTTTCTTTGATGAGAAACGAATGAATCAATGAATGAGAAGACTATCAAACAACAGTAAATAGCTTCATAACCAGGGAACTCACGTGAGATGTGAAAGAATGGGACATGAACGTAGAAATCCCAAGTACAAAATGAAGGCTTTAAGTTCAAGGTTAATTAAATTACCTTATAATTTTATCTTGATTTTTACCAAAAGCGAAGTGTCACATATTTGTACGGAATACTATGGAAAAATGTTAGAATCTGAAGGGAGGAAAATGTAAGAATAAGAAAATTGCTTCTCACCTAGTTTCAAGAGCAATCAGTGATAATTCCCCATTTTGAACTTCTGTGAAAATTCTGTAATGTATTGCTGCTTACCTACAAAACCTAACTAGGAATGTCTATCCAATTTGCTTCAAAAAGCTTTAGAACAAAAGGATTAATGATTAGCTTTTGATAAAAGAAAAGGGCATTTGCCCTTCAGTTAAGATACTCCATAAATAAATGGTTTGATTTTGAAAAGTCAAAAGCTCAGGAGTTTCTCCATTAAGTCTAGACATCTCATTAGTTGCTGAAGTTAGGAGTACAAGTTACTTATATTTTACCCATAGCCAAAAAAGAGAAATTGGCGTCTCTAGAGGTTAGTTAACTATTGATACTGGACTGAGATTAGAGCAACAATGCACACAACCTAAGCACCTTGAAGCTTTTGCCTTTCAGCATCTGGTCAGCAGTTGACACGTGAATTTTATCTAAATTGGGAAAGCTTGTTTGGAAATCTCACTTTAACTCTATCAGAAGTCATCTAAGTTACCTTTATCATTAAAACTGATTCATAGGGTGCCTTATAAAACTTTTAATGGCCAGTGCTTTATGCCATATGTAAATGTGCATTTATTTCTGTTCCCTACTTAGCCATTACTGCAGCATACTGAAAAATTATTATGATTATGTGATAATTACTTCTGCATTCTTGCAGTTTAGTAAATTGTTTTATTTATGCAGAAGCAAGCCACAAAGCAGCAGGACTATTATCCAGATTTTTGAAATAGCTCTACGATAGCATTTTTACTGTATAGAAATTAGCATGCCATTGATAAATTATAAACAAATATTTAGATCAGTGCATTTGTGCACCCTGTAGAGGGCACTAATACCCATGTAAAAAGTCCATCATATGCAAGTGTATGGTGTGCATTTAAAAAGTTACCATAAAAATACTTTCAAATACTTTTGAATTAATGAAAAAATGAAAATGTGAGAAGAATCCTCACATATATTTCTACAATGTTGAAGCAGAAATATGTTGATGTAATGCATTTTGGTGCCTATTAGACCAAAATGAAACAAAAATGTTAGTATCTCCAATTATTGAAAGTCATAATTTTTTTATCAGATATGAGAAATAAAATGAAGTTATAATATCAGTTCCTCACAAGGCTGTTAAAAACTTTCTATTTGATATTACCACTAGTTGTCTTGATTATGACCTGTTATAACTTTTTATTCCTGCTCTTTATTAATGTTCTGGTTTTCTCTCTAGAAGTAAACTACACAGATAAATACAGCGCATTTGAACCTGGCATTACCACAATGCAAAAGGGTAAATGACTGAGATAAGTCTTTACTGAAGTTTTAAATGGAAATTCTGCAGCGGTGAGAGGAAGGGTGAATATGCAACAGTAATTTTGTAACTTAATATTCTTACCTTTAAGACAGCTTAGCAGTGAAGCAAGCCTTTTAATTTAGCAACAAAATGGAAGCAGGTGTATTTCAAATCAGTTAACTGCAATGACTGTAAACCCCCAATGGTCATGTTAACAAACGTGTGCCTACATGTGATCTGTATTAATGACAGGAAAGACAGCGTATTTTCTGCAGGAAAGGACAAGATACTAAAGCATAATGCGATATGCTATTGGCTGAACAGTTGGCTGAAATACACATCTTTTGCCAAAGACTCAGATGTTTTTGCAGTCAAGAACCACAAGAGAGTTGCCACATACCTTACAGGGACTGTGGGAAGAGGGTTTACGGCAGTAATTTACTGCTAGATCTACCACTCCATTTTCAAGATGGGACTGAGCTGGTCACAGAGTAATTTATCAGTGCTGGTCTTAATACTCTCCTTTTTGTCACCAAGGAGCAGTATCAGGGCTCGGATTAAAACCACAATTCAGATTACCTGGCAAACCTTGTAACAACCCAGCTCTGCTGTGAGTCTTGTGGCCTGTCAGCCTGACCTCCGTTCCAGGGAAGATTATGGAGCGGTTGGTTTTGAGAGTGCTCACAGGGCATCTGCAGAACAGCCAAAGGATCAGGCCCAGCCAGCATGGGTTCATGAAAGGCAGGTCCTGCTTGACCAACCTGATCTCCTTCTATGACCAGGTGACCCGCCTAGTGGATGAGGGAAAGGCAGTGGATGTTGTCTACCCGGACTTTAGTAAAGCCTTTGACAGCGTCTCCCACAGCATTCTCCTGGAGAAACTGGCGGCTCGTGGCTTAGACGGGTTTACTCTTCGCTGGGTGAGGAACTGGCTGGATGGCCGAGCCCAGAGAGTTGTGGTGAATGGCGTTAAATCTGGCTGGCGGCCGGTCACGAGTGGTGTTCCCCAGGGCTCGGTTCTGGGACCAGTCTTGTTCAATATCTTTATAGATGATCTGGATGAGGGAATTGAGTGCTCCCTCAGTAAGTTTGCAGATGACACCAAGCTGAGTGGGAGTGTTGATCTGCTGGAGGGTAGGAGGGCTCTGCAGAGGGATCTGGACAGGCTGGATCGATGGGCAGAGGCCAACTGTATGAGGTTTAATAAGGCCAAGTGCAGGGTCCTGCACTTGGGCCACAACAACCCCATGCAATGCTACAGGCTTGGGGAGGAGTGGCTGGAGAGCAGCCCGGCGGAAAGGGACCTGGGGGTGCTGGTTGATAGCCAGCTGAATATGAGCCGGCAGTGTGCCCAGGTGGCCAAGAAGGCCAACAGCGTCCTGGCCTGTATCAGGAATAGTGTGGCCAGCAGGAGTAGGGAAGTGATTGTGTCCCTGTACTCGGCACTGGTGAGGCCGCACCTTGAATACTGTGTTCAGTTTTGGGCCCCTCACTACAAGAAGGATGTTGAGGTGCTGAAGCGTGTCCAGAGAAGGGCAACGAAGCTGGTGAGGGGTCTGGAGCACAAGTCTTATGAGGAGCGGCTGAGGGAACTGGGGTTGTTTAGTCTGGAGAAGAGGAGGCTGAGGGGAGACCTTATCGCTCTCTACAACTACCTGAAAGGGGGTTGTGGCGATGAGGGTGTTGGTCTCTTCTCCCAAGTAACTAGTGATAGGACAAGAGGAAATGGCCTCAAGTTGCGCCAGGGGAGGTTTAGATTGGATATTAGGAAAAATTTCTTCACTGAGAGGGTGGTCAGGCATTGGAACAGGCTGCCCAGGGAGGTGGTGGAGTCGCCATCCCTGGAAGTGTTCAAAAAACGTGTGGATGTGGCGCTTCAGGACATGGTTTAGGGGACATGGTGGTTCTGGATTAATGGTTGGACTTGATGATCTTAAAGGTCCTTTCCAACCTAGTGATTCTGTGATTCTGTGATAACCCTAGTCTAGTCTTTGCTCTTTTACTGTTTGTGCGTCAGGAGAGACTCAAAAATCACACTCTTGTCACTGCTGCAATACACCTATCATAAATTCACCGTAAGACTTTTAAGGTTTAAGCACTTTTCATTGCCTTGCTACATACCAAAGCATGTCTGGCTAAAATTAGCAAAGCAAGCTTTACTCCTGCATGAAAATTCAGTGTGGTCAGCTGCCAGAGAAACCTGTTGTTCACATCCTCTTAGACATTAAACTACATTAAGTTGAGGCACTTTGAGAACAGAATACTGAACACTGAGCACCAGGATTGTCATGTCTAGGGAACAGAACATCACAGAACTTGACAGTCCTCATGAAATCAATTCTTTTGTTTTACCACTTTTAAGGTAAAATTACAGAAAAAATATATTTCCTATGTCCAGCTATCAACAAAAGACCTTGCCAAGTTCAGAAATAGATGAAGAGACAAAAAAGAAAACCCTTCTTATTTTGCAATTTCTTCAAATCAACTCTAAGAGATATTTCTCTAGATTATCCAATTAAGAAACTGTCATGATGCTTACCAATCCAGCCTTTCAGCTTTCGCTGAAGAGAACCTTACTTGGAAAGACTTCTGTTCTTATATTCTTAAACCTTCCAAAGGAATTTATTTCTTTTAGATTCATTCTTCCTTGCCCTTTAGTCTCCCTCTGGTCTCCAGACATCTTATCACTTTAAGTAATGTCTTCTGTTTTTTTTCAGCAGGATACTCCCTCTGCTCCTTTCCTTGTTTTGTACTAAAAGTTCCTTTTAATATCTATACTAATTTTTCACATTAATGCTTTGCCAAAATTAAACTGTTTTGAGTTACTCTTAGCTTTGCTGTCATGAAGAAAGAAAAAAGAGTATTTTTATTCGAACTGCAAATTCAGAAACTCTAATTGGTCTTTTGCTTTCATCTTAAATCTAAATATATACCAGGCAGACAAGACCAAGAATGACAGTGAGAAGAAAAGATATTGCAGTATAAAAAGCCTGAAAACAGTCCTGACAGCTAACACAGGAAACAAACTTGTTGATAAATACTCTTTCTGCACAGTATGCTTTATCTATTGCTTTTTCTCTGCTGCACACTGAAAGTGTAAAAACAGATTTAAAAAGTAGTCCCTCATTTGGTAATGCTGCTAAGATAAAAATAGCAAAAACAGTACAAGAGGTTTGCTTGATATGAAAATAAATATTTTTTAAAAAGTGATTTAATGAGAAAGGTCTTTCAGATGTAACTACCAATCCCACCTCATGCTTTTGACCATAAATTGGGGAAGGAATTTTTCAAGTGAACCTAGCATTTGGTTACTGCCAGTGTTTTCTCTTTGTTGATCTTGGAATGCTTCTTCTGTCTTAGCATGATGTCCACGTACTTTGAAAGATTTATGTGCTGTTGTATCTAGACCTTTGACCACCATAACATACTTGCTTTGCATAAGGTGATGCAGAAAAAGGACAAGAAAAAGCACTATTCCTAGCTACACAGTAAGTGGTGTAACCTATAGTACTTGCTGTCACTTCTATCACGCTTTAGGTATCACATTGGTTTAGAATGATGATGATTTAAGGGCAAAGTCTCCACTTGAGCTAAATGACATTTTGGCATTTGTAAAGGAATAAGGCTGCCTGGAAGAACTGAAAGGCATTTGTATGTGTATGACTCTGTGTGTGTGCGTTTGTGCTTAGACCTACGCTCTAGCAGTCTTTTTCTAGCATGCTCACAAAATATGTTTCAAATGTTTTACAAACCTGCTATCTAATAACTTCAATGAAAAACAAGATATCTGCTAAAGAACAGTTACCATAAAACTGAATTTTAATGCTGTCAAGGTAGGAACAGCTAGTAGGAACATATCCCACTGTACCCACTACTGATATTAGTGTTGACAGGATCAATACAAGATAAGTCTTACAACAAGTGTTCTTCATAGATAAAATCAGTAAAATTTATGGTACGCATTCAATTTATCCATGAATGTAACATATACCATCAGGAAACATTGACATGTGGGTTTTAATGTGAGCTACCAACTACGGTATGATGTTTTCTGAAAGGAGAGGTCTCTGGTTGCTTTACCTTGCTAAGCTCATTCATCCTATCCCTTCTTGTAGTGAAGTGTGCTTATTCATGCAGCTTTCTCATCTTCCCCTCATTGCACAGAAGCTTACTTAAAAGTGAAATTGAAAACATATACCAAAAGTAACTAACTTCTGAAACAGAAGCATGGGAAGTACACCATGCAAAGACGAACTGTAGACAGGACATAAAGTACAAGAGAAAGGTCCCTTTTTATGGCCAAACCCAAATTTTTTTAATTTTCTCTCCATTAAAATTAAAGGGTAGCTGTATAATATTATTTTAAAATGTCGATATGGTTAACCATGGATGTTTTAGTTTGCCAAAATGTGATCAAAACCAGGAACATCTGTTGTGTGTTCTGTTCATACAACTCTAATGCCATTTTTTTAATTAACTCTGTGAAACTAAAGTGCTTTGTAGTGTTGCTCTTTGTTTCAAAACACTGCAGTTTGGCACTAACTTTGCTCAGTATCATACCTAGGAATGCCCACCTCAGCAAAGCATATGGTTTGTACCAGTATACTGGATTGTGACAGCATTTATGTAAACAGAGACCAAAAAGTCTGCATTCCTAGATAAGCACTGATCTCCTAGGTTTGGAATGGAATATTCCAAAACTCTGTACATCAGTTCAAGTAAAACAAAAATAGTTAATAAGGCCTGACAGGAGATCACTCAAAGAAAATATAGATAATATTAATCGCATGCTGTATCATGCAAAATTGTACAATATGATATAATAACATAAAAATATTTAACACTTCTAGAAGAAATACTATAAATTAGAAGTGACAGTCAGTGAAACTAATGAGAATGACTTTTAAAAATATATCAAGCATAAAGTATATGCTAGTGAAAGTAGTTTAATTGAAAAGCGGAGAAGAAAAGTGAAAAGATAATTTTTCCCCAAGGAATTTAAATATAAAATAGGAAAAGGATCTTGATAAATTATTTAAAAATTAATAAATGGGGATGCTAATTAACACAGAAGAAAAAAACAAGTGACTCAATACAGTCTCAGCTCTGACCTGAGATCCTAAGAATTATTTAATACTCCAGTCTTGCAAAGTTCCTCATTGTATGCTTTAGCTTCAGTGGTACAACTCACAGGATCAAAATTCAAGCACAGATTTAAATGCTTTGTAGGATTACTGCCAGAATGCTTAGCTATTGGCCTTGCAAATTCAAACCCAAAGGATGGGCAATGTAGCTCTAAAAATTCTAAAACTTCTCAAACCAATGAGGCAATTAAAATGACAAACCATGGGTTTTAACAATCTATATAATTCATAGCTGTTTAAAAAAAAAAAATTAAACTCAAGCATCAATTTAGTTTACTCATTCAGGTCTTGTTTTTTCTCCTATACAATTAAAAGGCAAACCTTACACTGATTTCAAGCTCCAAGCTACTAGTTCCAGGAGACGGGGGCTGGCAAGGAATGGAGAAGCAGCATCATCTGGTTTATATTTGCTTCGAGTACATTTTCTATAGAATGAATTTACTGACAAGTATGTTTGCCATCACAATGTTTTGAAAATTAGTATGCCAAAATGAATCTTGGCATTTTAATTACAAGTTTTGCACAGGCAACTAAATCCCAAGGATTAATCTTGTGCAATAATAAAACAAACATGCTTCTGATGTATGTCAAAAAACCTTGGATTTCAAATCCTAGGAAGTCAAAAAAAAGTAATCATGATCAAATCACATCACAAATTATTTACTGACATGCAAACAACTAAATACAAGAGAAATAGAATTTGTTCACAGATGTTTCACAACTCGAAAGTCACCCATTTCTACAGTGGAACTGCTTAATACAACTTTTAAAAAATGCATTAGTTCTATTCTTGGAAACTTACTGGACACTGGTGATATACATTTGGAGAGGCTAGGCTGTCAGGGGCCCTTAGATCAGTCTTATGACTATAAAATTACTGCCCCTGTCATGTTCAATTTATCTGAACCTAAATAACCAGGTGACACCCAAATTTAGGAATTAAAGTCTAAGAAAGAGGTAAGAGGAAGAAAGATTAATTCCTTAAAGAAAGAGAGTAACTGAGAGCTGAGGATGCTCGCTCTGATCTGGGAAGCCCATTTGAAACACTTCAGGGATTGCTTGTAACAGAGGACAAAGTAGGAGGAGAAGGTCTATGGAGGATATGTTTCTAAGCCAGAAATATCTGACCAGGCATAAACACCGTATCTCATAGCTGTTGAGAGTCGAGGCAAATGCAGTCAGACTAGGGTCTACACCAATGCAATTAGCAGTTTCAAGACCATTCACGCCAGGTTGTGTCTAAGTTATATTTTAAGTAAGGGGAAAACTTGTTTGCACCCACATACAATATACTATTTAGACTTACCTTGAGATTCTTGTCTGATGATCAGATCTCAGAAAAAGGAGGCTTGCCCCTGGAGAAGTGCCTGCTGGAAAAAAACTGGTTTGGCTTGTAGGTGGAAGAATTTTGAATAGGAGTGGTAGTACATAATGAAGTTCTACTCTATCTGAAGGACTTGTGCTCATCTTAATGACAAATCTCCCAAGAAACAAAAGTTTTCATGTAAAGAAATAAAGTTGTTGACTAGTCACAGGTTGACAGAAATGGTCTAGAAGGGATGAGAACTCTGAAAGACTGCCCTGGAACAAGCCAGAGGAGAGCTGTTAAGTGTATGTGAAGTGCAGACAGTAGGGCTGGCAAACGGCTTGCCTGCCTCTGAAAGCACATGCTGAAAGGCAGCAGAGGAATCCAAGAAAGTAGGTGCTGGTTCTAGGGCTGTACAAACACTGCGTGCTGGACCTTGGTTGGGTGTGCATGCCCTTCCTTCTATAGCAGAGCAATATTCCACCTCTCTCATAATGCCCAAGTGTGCTATGACTTGCTCAGAATTTAGAGAGAGACTTCAGTGTTCCTCTATTTAATGAAAAGAAAAATCTTAAGAAAGGAATAAAATTATTTGCTATTGTTTTTCTTTTACTTTGTAAAAGAGAAAAAGCTCTTTTTCTTAGAGCTTAAACTTAACTTGAACATGAACACTTCTATGCGAAAAAAATGAGAGTTTTGTTATTGATAGGTTTCATGAGTGGTTAGTTAGGGATACAAATGGAGAGCTAGCGACAAATGCATATACTGATCTCTTTTTTTTTGGTCATGCTACCCACCTTTTTTTTTCACACTAAACACTGCACTATAGCTAAAAAAAGTCCTTGAAGAGTATAAATAAAACTACAATGAAGAGGACTTTCTCTAACATATGTTAGTAAGAATTATTCTGGTGTAAATTTCTGCCAGAATGCTGACTCTTATCACGTAGAACAACAACAGTATATTGCTATACTGGCACCTTCCAGACATTACTGAAATCTGATTGACCTTGTTAAATTGCCTGCAACCTTCATCTAGACTTGCTAAGTGTTTTACATTAAAACTTCATAAAATCTACTAATTTGACATTTTCTAGAAGGTTTATAAGATCTTAGTTATCAACTTTAAATGAGTATCCCATGAAAATATTCTTGTTTTTTATGGAAATAATCTTTTTATAATTTCTAGTCTAAATTCAAGTGTGAGGTAGGATTCCTTTAGTGACTGATTTTTCTGATAAATAAAAGCTCAAAAAAGACCAAAAGGTTAGTTAGTCATAAAGTATTAAAATGCAGTAATAAATAATATGAAACATTTAAAATTATTTATGTGAATAAAACAGCTACATGTGACATTTAAAATAAAATTAATACAGAGAATTCTTTTAAACATGCAGAAATTTATGAGAAGCGTGTCTTCCTATAATAGTGACAGCTGCAAAGAGTAGGACATTACTTCTAAGGTTAGAAAGAACAAATTTTATTGAATTTACATTAGTTGGCTTGTGACTAGAGATAAAAAGAAAATATCTGATCTTCTCTAGGGCTCATTCCTTGCTGTGATCATTAAGTTCAAAACCAAATCCGGATCACCCAGCTCATCTTCAACAGATGTTGGTATAATTTGTTCTCTAGAAGAAAACTAAGGAAATTCTCCATTCTCTACAGTCAAACTATCTCAGTCTTTCACTATTCTTTCCATTAAAAAGTGTTGGTTTTCTTTTTTTTTTTTTTAAACTAATAGAAAGCATCCCTTGTTTTTCGGCAGGCTGTTTCTCAAGGCCTCAAGACTGATATCATATTCCTTTGATATTTTTTAATTCAAGCTAAACAGCACCATCGTTTTCTGTCTTCCCTCAGAGGTCATGCTTCTGGACAACTAATCAATCTCATGGCTCTGGATTCTATCTAGTTGTTTACTGAACAATGGTAGTAAGCTCTTTAGAAAGGACTTTGCCAGTGTTGAATAGAGCAGAAGATCTGCAGGCACTACTTCTTTTTACACATTCTAGCTTCATATCTGACTTTCTTGTATCACATGATGGTCTTCAGCTTGTGATCCAAAATCCTTTCTAACTCTTTTTCTGAGGATTCCTGTGAATCTTATGAATTTTCTGAGGTTTTAAAATTGACCTCTGGAAGTCAATTGGATTTTGTTTTCTGTTGTCTTTCCCTGTAACTTTCAAACAGGAGATGTTCTCTCTACATGGTGGTAACCCTTTCCCAGATATCCTTCCACCTTCATGTTCTCAGTTCCTCCCCACTGATCAGCAACACTCCTTATATTACATTTTCAACACTGTCATCCTTATAATCTATAAATCTTTTCTACAGTCTACATCTTGATCTTTCTTTTTTTTTCTTCCTAACAGATGTCTGCCTCTGTAGTTAAAAGACACAAGAGGTTTCCAAACATTCCAAAATGCTGTCACCAGGCCTTGTGCATTAGATGATTCATTTTGTTTATAAAAAGCTTCATCTGTATAATCTTTTTGTTTTGGTAGAACATTACCACATAGGTTCTTTGCCCTTTCATCAGTACACATGAAGTATAAATATATTTGCATTTTGAATCTCAAAGCAGTTATACATTCTTGAGATGCAATGATTTCTGCCTGCATATAGAGTTTTTTTGCTTCATTCTCTTTTTAGGAGATGGTTCTTACCACATATAATTTTGTTTCTTTTATAGAATATATGTCAATTTTTGCCACTCTTCCTTCTGGAATTTACATTACTCATTCTGAATTCTTATGCATTTTTATCTACACTTTTTGATCTTCATACACACATACACACTTCTGTACTTTCTGGACCTGGAGCAAAGCCACATTATTACATACTTTTAATTTAAATACAAGAGCTATATACATAACATATCTTTCTAGAGATAAAATGATGGCTTTTTATGTTTGTGTCTTGGTTGAATTTAAATCTGTTAGACACTGTGAAATGTAAACTCATCGTTAGCTACAATGAAGACAGGAATTTAAATTCACAATGTAGGCTGAAGGCTGGAGGCCATATTTTCATGGGTGATATAGTGTTTTTTCTTGAGTTGCTTCCTGTAGGTGAAATTATTCCTAGCTTATAGGAGTCTGCTATGAATAAGCTTTGAAATGGATTGCAGAGCAGAAATGATTTAAATCTATTTTTTTTTCATAGCTTTGACTGCATACCTGCTTTAAAAATAGATCTACAAATAGTAGCGAGGTCCAAGATGTTACTGGTGGGAATCTGTTAACTTTTCCTCTGAGTAAATCTTTGTTTCAAACTGTGACTGCCATGGACTCAAACAGTACCTCCCTGTGAGGATTTGTGTATTTATTCTTTCTGCTACTTTCTACCTAAATGTAGACTCAAGATCTTCCCATTCATTCACATAAGTTTTGAAAGTATGATGTATGTTGTGACGTTCTTGTATAATCTCACCATGCAGTTTATGATCTTGTACTGAAAGTTGCGTAAAAAATTTTCCTTAAGACCAGATAAAAATAAAAAAGCCACTTGGTAGTGGTTTCAGATAGGGTTCAGAGAAAACAAAGTGCAGTTCTGACATGTATTACATGGCTCACAATAAGAGGTACATCTCTTTATTTTTTGGGAAAAGTCAGATGCCTGCAATATTTCCTAAAAATGTAATAGTGTTCCTCCTACTCTGAAGGTTTTACAAATTGAAATCCGAACGTTCTCATCTTCTAGCATCTAATGCAAATACTGTTCCAGGACAAAGCAAGATATTTTTGGCCTGCAGTATCACCATTATAGGATGAGTATTTGGAGCCAAATACTCTTTTCATCGAACTTAAAACCTTTAGTGCTTTGCAACCTGACCCTTATCTCCAACAATAGAATTTTGTTTCCCGGCAGAAATAAATCACAAGCAGGTGCTTTAAGGCAAAAAAAGAAAATGGGAATGCTGGAGCTCCTTTATGACTCACCTTTCCCTCCTGTGAGTAGCTATATCTTAAAAATAGAGATGGGTCTGAATGCTTTAATTTAAATGTGCATTTTCAAAACTGCCAAACCCTGAAAGTATGTGAGTGTCAGGCTTAGCTCAGCTTTTAAGAGTTAGAATTTTGCTGCAAAATCTGAACCCAATTCATATCCAGTTTCTGCATCAAAACCTTCAGAATGTTTAGTGTGTGTTTTCCAAACAAGCTGGTCTGGTTTGATTTAAGATTTATCTCATCTTACTAGTAATGGGGCAATTTTCCACTGGTCTTTGACCCTTATATAGGCCATGTGGATTTGCCTGTTCTTGTGCAATTCAGACCCTTCAAAACTAGAAATACTTTAAAATACATCTTTGGACTCTGCACAGTTCTTCAACAGGGAATGTGAATATGATTGGGAATATGATGGCGATATTGGCAGTTTTTCCTAAAAATATTTATTCTTACATTGTTCACAAATATCCAATAAATTAATCTTGGTGTCAAAGATTTAACCTGAAAGCCAGATTCAATCTGGAAGTTAAAATCAGTCACTGGATCAATACTGCCCTGTACCAAAATGGAGCAAATAATCCCTTCACTAACTTTAGGAAGCTGCTGGTTGTGTTCTGCAAAGGAATAGTTCAGAGTAGTAGAGAATCAGCTCAGAAACATAAGCCCTATTTAGAAGAGAATAGAATTAAATCTAGAATTTAACAGATTACATTTAGAATTATTATCTAATCTATTTAGAATTAAATAGATTACAGCCCAGAAGGAGAGGAAACGATTAAAATCTGTCTTCTCTTAAAACTGATGTTATGATGAAAAAAGAAAAAAATAAAAAGTTGAATATGGAAGGAGAGGCATTCAGAAAGCATGGATTATGTAAAGATTGACTCTCTAGGTAGCGGATAATTTTCCTCGATCTAAATATCAAAAGAGTGTCATTTTGCTGGTTTTTTTACCCCCTTCCTTTTCTCCTGCCTAAATATATGCTGGCTCCTCCTATGTCTCTGTCTACAGAGCAGCCTTGTTGAGTATTTTTCAGTGGAATGGCCGTAAGAAATTGAACACATTTTCCTGGGCTATTAGAACTGTTTGCATGTTTGTCTGCTTTTGGGTCTATTCTCTTTTCAGAAAAACTCCTTTTATCAAGGCTTCTTTCTCTTTACATACATTCCTGAGACCACTCATTTTGTTCCTTGGCATGTTACTTTTCATGTGCCAGAAATAAATGCTTTTTTTTTTTTCCCCGAAACAAACTGTTGTTATCATTAGGTCAATGTAATACTCCAACAATCTACATAGTCACCTGCAGGCTGATGTAAGTACAGGCTGCTTGTAACCTGAGCTGGCTGGATGCATTATACCCTTACTGGAAGATATAAATATATTTGCGCAATGTCCTGGATAAGTTATTTATTTATTTATTTAGTCTCACCACTTTAGCCTGCCTGTAAAATTTCCAGTTCATAGACAGCTTGGAGCTTGCATATATATGCTTGTAATCAGCTCTATAGTTGTACCTCAGGAGTAATGTTCTGACAGTTTGGTCTGCTGCCAAGTTCCTTAGACTCCTGCAATGAAATTATCTTTCAATAAAAATCCTCATACAGACAAGTCTGGACATCAAGTGCTTCCTTGAGATCTAAATAAGCTTATTTGAAACCTTATTCATTCAGTACATTTGGGGTACATATTAATGTAATAATTACTGAGGAAACAATCTCTATCAGTATAATGCATTTTTGTTACTGACAGATGATGAAAAATGAATTCTGGTTCATTCAGTCTTCAGGGTACTGAGAGTCTGGCATATCTACTTAAAGGTTTAACTTTTTACTACAACATCAAATAGAGTACTGTGGTCACATAATTTGTCTGCGTAAACCAACTTCAAGTGATTAAGTGCTTCCCTTCCTCTAGTGCCACTTCATTCCCCAAGCCCCATCTGTCCTGAATGACAATCCACCAACTGAATGTGTCAAATCCAAGATCTTCTTTCCCATTCATACATAAATTCCTATTCGTCTCTGAAGGCATTAGATATATGCCTACTGTAATAACAACATACATCAAATAATAATTTATTTTTCTACATTTCAGTACTTGTTATAAATATTTTATTTCTACTTTTCCAACCTAATTTGCAATTCACACATATTTCCTCATATTTCTGTCATATTTCCTTTTTATAGCCATAAGCCATATTTCTACTTTATCATTTCCTTTTAACTATTCTAGAAGTCCTTTCTATATTTCAATTACCTGTAGACTCACAGTCCTACAGCATACTCTTAAAATCAAAACTGAGGTACTGAGGGACTCCTCTGCATGTTAATTCTGGATATTATTAGAATATTATTATAATATAAGTATGTAGGTATCTTCTGAAGTTTCCTTGATACATCAAGGTTCTCAACTTTCATCTAGTGAAGTGGATGGCTTTGATCAAAACCATACTGAACCCACTATAAGCATATATTTTAGTGTGATGAAAAAGATACTTGCAGCCCTTCACAGATTTTTCCCTGACACTGTTCTGGTGTCAAAGTAGATTTGACCTACATGTGTACTACTATCAATCTGAGAAAGTTTCCATTAAAACTGAATTTTGTTACCTCCTGTCCTTCTCCAACTTCTGTCTTTCTATATAACTTTGCTCTTTGACAAGGAAGAAGCCTCATAAGAGGTCATAATGGTCTGCAAAGTTTTTATGTCTCTTCTTTTTTTTTCTCCTATTACTGCTAGCAACCGTATGCAAGCCTTATTACAATTCTCGCAATGAGATCTATTATTATGTTTGAGATATGAAAACAAAGCAATCTTCAGCTAATTATATCAGCTCACACAACACAGACATAGAGCTCCATATATCTGAAAAGTTTTGTGTTTCAATAAATTATGGAAACAATTGAACTCTATAGAACTATTGCTAGAATCTTGGTAAAATATTAACTGACAATTTTTAAATTAACTTCTTATTTTCAGAAGAAAAATATTACTGTTAATTATCATTATAACAAAATTCAGTTTTATCCAGAAAGGGCTTCAGGTCCTGTGCTAAAGCAGGTTATACCACTCAGACATGCAGCAATAATGGATGAAAAAAAATAAGCCAGCAGTTAAGAAAGGAAACAAAATAAATTAGTTCTCCGTAAAGGTGAGTAATATTTTGCAACAATCCAGACTGGGTTATTTAGAAAATGTGATACGGTTAATATGCTGCATCTAGAAAACATAACTAGATTTAAATGCAGAACAGCCATGGATTGCAGAGGGATCTGGACAGGCTGGATCGATGGGCAGAGGTCAACTGTATGAGGTTCAATAAGGCCAAGTGCAGGGTCCTGCACTTCGACCACAACAACCCCATGCAACGCTACAGGCTTGGGGAGGAGTGGCTGGAGAGCAGCCCAGCAGAAAAGGACCTGGGGGTGCTGGTCAACAGCCGGCTGAACATGAGCCAGCAGTGTGCCCAGGTGGCCAAGAAGGCCAACGACATCCTGGCCTGTATCAGAGATAGTGTGGCCAGCAGGAGGAGGGAAGGGATCGTGCCTCTGTACTCAGCACTGGTGAGGCTGCACCTCGAATCCTGTGTTCAGTTTTGGGCCCCTCACTACAAGAAGGATGCTGAGGTGCTGGAGCGTGTCCAGAGAAGGGCAACGAAGCTGGTGAAGGGTCTGGACCACAAGTCTTATGAGGAGCGGCTGAGGGAACTGGGGTTGTTTAGTCTGGAGAAGAGGAGGCTGAGGGGAGACCTTATCGCCCTCTACAACTACCTGAAAGGGGGTTGTGGTGAGGTGAGTGTTGGTTGCTTCTCCCAAGTAACTAGTGATAGGACAAGAGAAAATGGCCTCAAGTTGCGCCAGGGGAGGTTTAGACTAGATGTCACAAAAACTTTCTTTACTGAGAGAGTGGTCAAACACTGGAACAGGCTGCCCAGGGAGGTGGTGGAGTCACCACCTCTGGAAGTGTTCAAAAAACATGTGGATGTGGTGCTTCAGGACATGGTTTAGGGGACATGGTGGTCCTGGACTAATGGTTGGACTTGATGACCTTGAAGGTCCTTTCCAACCTTAGTGATTCTGTGATTCTGATGGAAGACCTATGTGGTATAATTTGCAAATCCATTTTTGCCTTGTTTTTTTTTTAAACATGATTTATAAAAAAGCCACATGTGCAAGTATAACTGATGTAGAAGAAGGTACCTAAACTTGTAACAAATCAAGTTATGCTATGCTTTTTATGGGTCTTAGAAGAAGGGCCAGATATAAAATCATGGTTAAATAAAGAACACTATAGCCAAGTCTGAAGGAAGTATAGAGATCAGAAGAACATGAGGGAGGCAATACAAGAATTAAATTGCAGTCTCTTCTCCTTCAAAAATCATAGAGAGAGAAATACTCTTTTCAAAAAAGCAAAATGTTTGTATAATTTAGATAAAACATTGTAAGTTTAACGGGAGTTTCTGGTAATGTGCTTTTAGCCTTAACTCAGCAAACCACCTCAAAAGTCAGAGGAGAAAAAAAACCTCAGTTATGTTGTCCAAAAAAATAGGTGTTTTGCTTAGACTATAACTAGGTGACCTCCACTTTGCTTAGTACTTCTTATACAGCTGCTAACTACAAGTTTGGTTTAATAAAAAAGAGGAAGACAAACTGTGCTGAGAGACATACAGTGAAAGTTTTTATAGAAAGAATTACAACCTTCTTTTGTAGCAGTGTCTCAGTAAAAAGGAAAATTGAGCTAGGCCTTCTTAATCTGTTTTCTCAAAAGTACTCTGGCAGGATAAAGCTGAGTTGCAATACCTTTTTGTACTCTCACCAACCAGTGTGACCAATACAGTGTTTCAAGTTCTGCTACAAGAATATCTTAGAGAGATCGTATTGCAGTTAAGAGAAATATGAAATAAAAGCATAGGGCAGAAAACTTCGTATTAAGATTTGAATAACAGAAGTAAAAGTCAAACAGATACTCTTGCTCTGTAACTGGAGAGGGAGTGAAGACGACTCCACAACGCTATAGATGCTGTCCATTCATTGGGACAGGGTGAATATAGGGGATGGAGAAAGGTTTAACCATGTGCAGAAAGGAACCTGTGAGCCTGCAAGAAACTCAGCTCCTTATTGCTGCTTGTTTCCCAGCTCTTTGGCAGTATGTTCACATCACCATGCCGTTCTCTTCCCTCCCTAAAAAGCTCTATAATACATGTTTAACTGGGCAGTAGGAGGCATCCCTGTGCAAAGGGGCAATAGTCAGCTGCAATTCTAACAGCTCTGCCTAAAAAACCTAAGGTTGAATCTTTTTTTCTTCTTTCCTTGAATGACAAAGTAGAAAAGAGCTAACACAGTAAAAAGACAAAGCAAAAGTAACAGTGGAAGGTAGAATAAAAAGTCTAAATTAAATCAGCCAAATGCTTAATTTTAAAGTGAGAGACTCTCACTTTGTAATAGCTGCAATATATCTAAAACAAAAAGTACTACTTCTGACTCCATATTTTTCTTATCTGGGAAATATATTGATATCTGGATTACTAGCCTGTTTCTACTATACCTTTGTTCCTGGAATAGGCTGCAAATTTACAAATAAAAATGGTACAAAAATAATCAATGAAAAGCTGTAAACTTAATCTTTCAAGTTTTTATTAATCAAGAATTTCTAATACTGACTTATGATAGATTGTTTTTTAAAGCTGTGTATTACAAAAGCATTCTTCTGAATTGAGAAAAAAAATCATATAAAATAAATCCCCCATTGCCATAGTAGTTTATAAATAACCATGAAATGGGCATGCTCTACACAATTAATTACCAAAATGCATCATTTACTGGACCCATTCACAGTGAAGTGTTTCCAAAGAGATACTATTCATAGCTAGAGGAAGAAAATAAAATCAGGTTTTCATTGTAGTACCACACTACTACTTTAGAGTTTCATATCCAAATAAGCATAGCTTATTTTTGCTTTTTGATATTAATTTTCCTCTGTTCTTCCATAACTCCTTTCCTGTATCCCCCAAGGCACTGTGATTATCAAAAAACAAGCTTGAGAAAAATACACTAGAAAAAACCTTTCTGGTTGATGTCTGACATTATGCTGCCTTGCCAGGTTTCATCAGTCGTATCATGTCATATAGAGTAACGCAGTCTAATTGATGCAACTCACAGGGCCTCATTACCTGTTACGTGTTTGCTGAAGAATTTAAAGGTATCATACAATCTTTGGACAGAATTCAAAGAGCTGCTATACAAAAGAAAGAGTTTTTTATTTTATTTTTCCATTAAAATAGATCTTATTTTGTTTTACCTTTTGGGAGATTTTTTTAGAAAGTACTTTTCTTGAGATTGCACGGATCATATAAATTTTACTCTCCATTGGGAAATCTACGTAAAATAATTTCAGCTTTAAACTGAGGTCAACAGTAAAGCGTAGACGTCTCATTATAGCTTTATCATCTTTATTATTTGGCTGCAGATGAGTACTTACACTGCAAAAAAACTTCTAGGGATACAGAAATTAGGATATGAGGTTATTCTCTCTAAGCCTTTCAGAAATGCTTATTCATTTAGAAATCTAATACTCTTCCCTTCATTCTGTGGGATAGTATTTTTCTTCTCTAACAAGATGATGGAAGGGTTAACCTAAAGTGAGCCCTAGGGATTTAAAGCATAAAATCTCAAAACTAGCCTTTTATAGCCTCATTATAAGGTAGTTTACTAATTAAATCTGATTTCACGACAAAATGATTATGCAGAGATTAGAAAGAATGATCTCCACTTCATTAAACTACTTTTGAATAAACACAGAAGACAATAATTTTCAAGTTAATTTTAAAACTAAGTTACACTTTCAAATTAAAATTACAAAACACCTTAACATGTTTTTCTAAAGAAACTGCACAAAATGTTGCACATTAGGCTATTTAATGGAACATAATTTGTATTTAACTTCATGACCCAAATGGCAACACTTAGAACCTGATATATCCTCTAAGACATGTATTTTCTTTGCGATATTTAAAAGCTGCCTAAAACTTTCTTTTGTGTGGGTGTGTTCAAGCAATTAAAGTCAGTGTTTTTATTGTTTTAAACCTAAAATAATTTTTCTAGGTCAACAAAATAATTTCTTTAAAAATTCAATCATAATTCTTGTTTATTTTTCATTTTAGCCCCAGAAGGAATATAAATTACTCGTACAAACAACTATAGTAGTGAGATTTTCTGGTAGGACTCAACAGGTATACAGTGATCCCTGAAACTTGGATGAATATATCAAAGCAACATTAACTTAGGTTTTCCTGGTCTTTTTCTTTTTTTTTTTTTATGGACAAGGGAGCTTCATATAGATACAGATACAGTCAGATGAATTTCTAGCATTAAGGAGAAAATCCTTTTCACAAGGAACAACCTTATATCCCATGCTAAGCATCACTGAATAAATTTTCCATTGTCGTTCTGCTTTCTATACCACTGATGGCAACAGGTGCTGTGGGAACTCAAGCCACTTTGAAGTTAAAGATAGTTGAACAGTGATTTGGTTTTGAAGTCTGATAAAAAAAAATTTACCATTACATCTACAACTTATGATTACATTTCTTAATGGGAGGAAATCTAATCCTCAGTGTCATTTGTGATATGTTTTATTTTTAACTTGTGATAGATGCTTTGAAATCTCCTGTGTTGTTGTATGATTAAGAATAATTTTTTCAGTATTTAATACTCTGATCAAGTTTGAACCTTAGCAGGATTCAGTACGATTCTCTATTTTCTTCTTGTG
This sequence comes from Phaethon aethereus, assembly GCF_964289735.1. Taxonomy (NCBI): domain Eukaryota; kingdom Metazoa; phylum Chordata; class Aves; order Phaethontiformes; family Phaethontidae; genus Phaethon; species Phaethon aethereus. The sequence goes on along the minus strand of NC_138578.1, from coordinate 53,169,109 downwards.
TTATTCCAGTTATTATCTTAAGTTTTACTACGGTAAAATTCTTGTACAACTACTATCTATGAAGAGTTGCTGCTGTCTCTACAAAACACTGATGTCCCTCTCTCCTAACCCCAAATTTAGTAAACCAATACAATTTAGTGTATTATATTGGATACTGCAATATCATTAAACTGCTTGCTCGTTAAAAGCCTTTTCTTTTGGTTTAGCAGTATTAAAACACATTGCTTGGCTAGAGAAGACAGACAGAGGTGGGATAGGAATGAAAAGGGAAGAAAAGTTATCCCACATATACTAGCATGCAACAGTCTTGAGGCTTATGAAGAAAGTTCAGTCACAGGTGGACTCCTGACTTCCTGGGTCTATTTTAATGCTATATCTGTCATTAGACAGAAGTAGAACTACCTAACATATTTTTTAAAAGATTTTAAGTCACAAGCAATGCATTTCTTAGTTTTACAGACCAGAAAGTTGAGCAGATGTTTCTGCTCATTGCAGGGGGGTTGGACTACATGACTTTTAAAGGTCCCTTTCAACCCAAAATATTCTATGATTTTATGATCTTATCATAATCATCATAAATCAGAACAATCTTATACTTTCTATACAATTGAACTTTCAGACTATCGGTTGATTTCAAACTCCGTAAAGCAGGCCTTCCCAGATATAGACTGACCTAAAACTAAACACCCCTGACTGGTGAAGCAATTCAAGTTTTGTAACTTATTCTAGATTATGAGTGGGTAGCTCAAGTCCAGCCTAATTTCATGCAAGATTTTATTAAGCAAAGTTAAAGCATTTATCTAAAACAAACTTAGGTAACTGATTTTTTTTTTCCATAAGGTAACACATTTCTAATATTAAGTGAGTTACTGATACATATATCTGTAATGATGACAGTGAAATACCAATGAGAATTATTTTTCTTCTTTTATTGAACAAATGTTCAAGTCAAGAAAAGGTTTCTACTTACTACACTTCAGCTGAGCCTCCCAAAGTAGAGCAGAGTACGTACTCTTAACATGGAAGTTGGACTTGATACTTTGTATACAGAGAAAACAAAGGTCATAGTATAAAACAATAGTTTTTATCATTGTAAAGGGGAATTACCTAAACAAATGGCATAGATACCACAAAAAAGTACTTCATGATAACATATAAAAGCCAAATCACCATGGTAAGGGTGTTTTGTACCATAGTTGGTCCTGCAGAGTTTACGTTTAAGTCTGCCTTTAGAGGAATTGGTTTTTAGATTATGCAATATATTTTGGTTGGTCGAACAATCACTGATGATGAGAAGACTTTTTCCTCTCCAGTGGATGAAAATTTTGTAGAATACTGATAGATTTATCATTACTAAGGGTATTAAAAAAAAAAAAAAAGAGTTTACATCCATTTAGAAATATTATTATTACCGTACCTGTTACTTTCAGTCTGTCAGCTCCAATGACAATCTCATCTTCATCTGCAGAAAACAATACTTTTCCACCTTCACTTGCCCTCACTTCAAATTTCTTACACTGGGCCTCCACAGCATCAGCTCCTGAAATCAAAGAAGTGAACGTTTCATCTAAGAGATTTTGTAAAAATAAAAGTAATCATCACCATACATATTTGTATATCATACAAATACAATGTAGTCAATATGTTTTGGATATTTATATATAAAATATATCATATTTTATAAAATACTTGGATTTCTGTAAGCCTGGTAGTTAATTTGTATTATAAAATATTGTTAAATTAATTTATAGAGTAACTATTTCACTACGGCATATCAGGATAGAATTTAAAGTAACTATAAAGAACATCTATTTCAGTGTCATGTGTGGAAGTTAACTTAAGAATTTAGAATGCACTTAAACTCTGAGATCTTGAAATGCCAATTCAGACAAAGCTTTCTGGGGTTTGCTCAGCTTAAATTACAGTTTCTTACCGATGGAAAAAAGGTAACGTATGAGCCTCTTCCATAAAGACCAACAAATCGACAAAGAAGAAAAGGATATTTTTCATTTACTTCTACTGCAAACTTGAACAGCAGAATAACAAAACAAAAACCCTCAACTAAAGAAATAAAAAAAATTAACTGAGATATCACAATTTATCTCACACTCTGTGAAACAAAACTTGCAAATGTTTTTTGTATTAATGCTTATTTTATGAAATCCAGTGAGATCCAGGCATTATCAAACCCCTGGTGAATTCAACAGATTTGTATATCTATCCAGTGGCAGAAACACAAGAGGAAATTAGAAGGCAAATTTATCAGTCTTTTCAATTTTACTTCTTAGTTTGCAAATATGTTGAGCTTATATGTTGTTTTGAAAAACAATTCCTGCTGTTGTTGTCTCTATGAAATTGGGATGACCACATAACTGAGAGTACTGTAAGAACTGTAATAAAACAGATTATATTACTATTTAATTAATTGGAAGAGGGAGAAAATATAATAAATTATAGGCTGGTTTAAAATACTTGCAGAAATTATAGATGACCTTTTAAAGATGACTTCTGAAGATTATATGATCCACTGATAATTTCCACACAGCCATGACTCAATGCTCAAAATGATATGTGACAGTCATGAGAAAACACTGTTCAAATTAATAAAACCAAGGTGTAATCCTCTTCAGATAACACTGCACAGAAATATTTATTCTAGAATGCTTCTCATGGTTCAGAATGGGAAGACCTGCAGTGGCTAAAAAGATCAATGCTTTCTTGTTGAATATAAGTGCTTCCAGAAACCTTGTGGTTCGAAGGAAGATGTCTGAGATAACATCGAAGTCGTTGCTAAATTTATTGATGACAAAATAAGTGGTAGATTTGTATTTGGAATAAGAATGCTTGCTGCTATTTAGCCATTTCATTATAGTTGGAAGAACAATTGTGCCCTCTCTATGTAGCTTTGATATTTTTCCACTGTGTTCTCTGGAGGGGTAAAAACCAGGCCTGTTACCAAGTTGTTTAAGTTCCCCTAATAAAATCGTACACTGAAAGGTTCAGAATCAAGTAGCCTTACTATGGTAAACAATGAAATCATTTACATTTTCCATAACCTTTTTACAATGTCTAGCTTTTATTCACTGATATATATTTTCTTACTGCTCCTGGTGAATTTTTTTTCAGAATTGAAAATTTCTTTCAGAATTAAAAAAATTCTGATGTTTTTTCAGAATTTAAAAAAATTATGATGCTATCAAAACATTCCATTTTGACACATGTTTGGAATAGTGTTTAATTTTGATTTGGAAATGTTTGTTCTTAATTTTGAAATATTTAAAAGGCATACAATTAAAAGGTATTATTTTAATGCAAAATTTATGAAAGCCATATTAAAATTGACCTAAAATATAGTCCTTTGAAGAAAAATTGGAAGCAAATTTTTTTCCTGTTTTAGTCACAAGTTTGATTTCAAAATCTCAAAGCCCTTCTGGAATTATATATTTATTTTTCTGCACAAGTCCGATTTCCAATCATTTTGTAAATTTCATTCTATTCTAAGACAGATCTTAAAAGAGAATGTAAAAAAAACCCCAAACACTCCATGTGGGCTGCGTGTTGAATCATATTGGAAAGCATAGGTAAGAATTCTGTTGTACAAGTAATTTCAGTTAACAAGAAATATCAATTGTATTTTAACAAAGTAAACTCACGGTTTCAGGTTGCTTAACAGCTACCGTAATGTGGGAGGTTGGACCTGTCTTGCAACCATAGTTATGGGTCAGGAAACCCAAAGGATAATCACAAATAACTTAATATTAACTAATTTCATCTTTATTTAAGAGCTGATAATTGCTTAGCTACCTAAAAGTAAGTGACATTATAAGTACTGTGATGCTGTTACTTTACACACGTGAAAGTTGTTAGTTCTGTAAAGAAAAGGGATTAACAGAAAACGTGAGAGAAATCAAAGACAAAAAAGACCTGCCACTTTCTTACTTATTATAGATCTCTGCAAGTGACAGCCCATGTTTAAATAACTGCCTTTTAAAACTTGCACTGTATTTAGGATAAAATAACTTTTCATGAAGAACAACTTACAGAACAATGATCTGGAGCTTCTATGAAGAAATGCATACAGTTTAAATGCTCAGCATTTGTGTTTCTTTTGCAACACACTGTATAAAAGTACATCTAGAATTCATCCAGCCCAAAATATCATTGCAGGATATAACTCTCCCTTTTTATGCTAAAAGAAATGGGATTTTACTTTATGCTGCACTCAGGATGTAGCAGTGCATCACTTAGTATTACTCACTCACTGCTGAAACAGTGGTTAGCGTATTCAAGCCACTTGAGAGATTACTAACAAAACATAATACATGTTAAGTTTGTCTCTCTGATGTAGAACCAGATGTGAATGTTACAAAAATGGTTTTGAAAAGTTAAACTGCCTAAAGGGTAATCAATGCTATCAAAATGCAATTGTGTTTCATTACATTTTCATTTCCCACTTGAAATAAGAGTAAGCAATTGCATGTGCAATTTATTAGTGTGTTGTCTTCTTCTAAAGGTCTTTTCCAACCTTAATGATTCTGTGATTCTTAATACCTTTAATCAGGATCAAGAGCTGTCCATAGCAAACTCTCTTGTCATCTTGTGTCCAGGAAAATTATTTACTTGTAAATTCAGTTGTATAATACTGAATTCAATTATTAAATTTCTGTGAAATTCCATTCATTTTGAAGTATACAGATGAAAAATGTACATTTCATATTCGTCCAAACATTGTATATAATGATGGTTTATAAACACAAGCTTGATGCACAGCAGTTGCCTAATCAAAACTATAATTAAACCAGCTACATTAAAAATGACACAAAGCATAAAATTATTCATTTTATCTATAGTTAAGATGTGTTAAATTAAAATGTTGGGCAGTACATACAACATGGAAACAGAAAACTATACTACTGTAACCCAGATTAACACTAATAGAGATTAAATTTCAAGGCAAGAACTGTGTTTGTTCTGATTTTGTAGAGTGTCTAGCTTTACGTACTTATTAAGTAATACCATAATAACAATCATGAAGAATGCATGCTTTTAACCTTTTGCTTTTTAAAGTCAATGATGCCTTGTACTACTTCATCATTATTCAGGAAAACAAATTTTAACCACTACTTGGAATTATAATAAATACTACCAAGAACTCACCAGTCTTCCACGGTTTAGATATGATTATAAAGATACAGGGTGTAAAGGGTAAACACTCCATTTACTGAATATGATTTAATACTGATCATGTAAAAATCTTGATTTGTGTAATACCGCAATCATGTGATAAAAGTGTAAAGTGTTGGTGGTTGTTATTGAGAGATGAGATCAAATTTTCTGTATTGGGTAAGTGTGCATATGTAGTTTGGGTGGGGGTTTTTTTTTGCTATTACTACAAAACTTATTGCTGTGGAAATTGCTGCTCACCCTGGCTAGCTTATAGTGGGGTTTTTTCACTGTTTGGAGAGCACATACAGTCATTACAACTTGCTGGCCAGTTCAGATTTCCACTACCAGCAGATTGAACCTCTTCTTAACTAATTCTATGGTTATGCATATTTTGCTTTATAAGGCACTGTATCATGATTTTTGTTGTGGGAAAGGATATGCAGGTTTGAGGTCCTTTATTTTTTCCTGAGTATTTTCCACAAAGGTCATTTCCCTTCCAATTTTCCATACAATGATATAATAGAGGTAATAATGCTTCTATGATATTTGCGAACATAATAAATGATGTAGGAAGTCATTACTGTGGAGACAATATAGACAAACTAGAAGTCATAATTTCCTTAATTGCAGCAGTTTCCACCCAAACTTTACTTTAGACTTAAGTTTTATATTTTTTAAGAACATCTAATACTGCTCATTACTCACTTAGCATGCAAGATATGTTTGGGACTTTAACCCTATATTAAGAAGGTCATATGTTCTTTCTTTCTCGGCAGTAAAGCACTCCACTCCCACTCCTATCAACAACAATGAAAGGAACACAAATGTTAAAACCAGGGTGAAGCTAACATTTGCTTTGCCTTGTCTTCTGGTCTGTTTCTATCCATCTACAATGCGTTTCCATTCACTCTCAACTTACTGAAACATAACTTTAAACCGAGATGCATGAGGAATAGTAACTATCAACAATACTAAATACACAAGACACTGATAAAGATATTTTGTGTGCTTATATCAGATGTAGACGAACTCTAGCAGTTGTGTCTGGTGTCTAAGTCACCCTCTGCGTCCACCTGGCAGACAACAAATTCAGACATAGAAATAGGTAAGAAATCAACCACTTTAAATTAAACATAAGGCCTAGAATTCAAAGAGAATTGCCATGAATCTATGATGTTTGTAAATGCAAAACATATTGAAATTCAATGTACTGTCTTCTGATTCTTCAATGAAAAATGGGTTGTTTAAACATTTATTAAATGCAGGGTAAAAGAAGTTACTTTTATGAGAATGCACTGATGTGTCTGAGATTGAAAATAAAAGAGATAGAGTATTTTTAATAAAGATTCCACCCCCAGCTGGGTCAATAATCAATATTTGTGAAATATACACCTAGATAAAATTTTGTTGATATTCATGGAATGTTAGACATTACATTTTTCTGGCCACCAGTGGTCTCAGAAATTTTTCAGTGAATGTAAATGCAATAATGCAAATGGAGGTCTCATACCAGCTGAATAGAAACATTGAGGAATTTTAATAAAGAGCTTTCAGATGAGAGCAAGACATCTACACAAGCAATTATTCACTGCAATCAGAACATATTTTGTGTTCTATTTGCTGAGGAAGGGAAAAGACCATCTTTGTTATATCAAAAAAAGGGTGAAAGTAGCAGTTAAAATAAATATAGCTGGGTCTGTCAATAGCTGATGGTCATGTTACGGAGATGTCAGAAAGCTACTACTTTTAAGAGAGGTTAACCTTCAAGGTTTCCTGGTTTGAATGATTACCTACTCAGACAAGGGAAACTAGAGCAAGTACTCGGCCAGAAGAAGCAGTGCACATATCTGTTACCTTTTTTAACACCAGACTACAGTTAATAATACCAGCTGTCAACATAAATTATTAGAAGAGGGATAAGCCACACATTTATATAAGAGAAATATATATGAACAAAGAAAATTAAGTAGAACTATCTGAACCAGACAACAGGTGTGGTGGTAGTATGGCTTTTCCTTCTTCATGAGCTACAGACCCACTGGTATCCATAAAAGATTAGTGGTATTACAGGTTTAGGACTTGGTCAAATGGAAGCTCCAAGGAAAATTCTGCCCTCCTGGGCAGATTTTACTTCTAGGAACTTCATTAAAAGACACACCTAAAATATCACCTATCACCTTTGCAATGGATAGAATACATCTTTCCCGCAGTCTGCCTTCCTGGTGCATCTTGACTGTGGAACCCCAGGTATCAAAATATGTATGAAAGTTGTATAAAAATTGCAGCAGACAGCACTCTCTGTGCTACTTCTATATGAGACCACAACTGCACAAGAGCAAACCTGCAAAGTGCTTTTCCTCTTACTCTCTGTATCACATGGTATTTTCTATAGGAGACTTCCAGAAATTATGTGGCTAAACAGACTTTTGGTCTGATCTGATACAGCTGTCCATAGGTTTCATCAGATATGAGCAATACACATGGATGAATGAAAGTAAAATGTGCTTCTTGGAGGTTGCTTGAACTTCATAAAGCTAACACATTTGTTTTGCTTCTGTAGTGGCTAAAGACATGTTCATTGTCTGCTCCTGTGGCACAGCTGACAGGTTGTAACTTTAGCTATAGTATCTTAGTTCTTGGATAAGAAAGCTAAACAAGTCAAAGGAAGATATGTCAGGCACCCAACTGTGTGTGTAAGACTTCAGACTGGGTGTTTTGCTCTATTTATAATCTCATTAAGTTTAGTTTATTCAAAACATGAGCTAGATAGTTGAATTCAGGCTTGTGGCGAGTATAATGAGTTTCCCATCTGACTGATTTTTCCCATAATACTATAACTATATTACAATCATTTATAAAAATATATATAATGTAAATATACTTTAAATAAATAAAAATACATAGAAAAGGCTAAATTTAAATTTAAATTATTAAATGAAACATATTTAAATAGAAAATAAATAACAGAGAGATTAGGTTATAAATATATATTATTTTTACCAGCCTTGTTGCATTATTTTTCCTACGGATGTTTTCCTCTGTTGTCCAGGAATCTTTCTTTATGACACCAGTAAATAGCCACGATATGTTAAATTCTTCTTAAAGCTGCCTTTATCAACTTAGCTTTCACTGACAAGCTCAAATATCCAGCTCGTTGAAATGAATTTATAATAACCCTAATGTATTTTGGAGTACTCCAGAGTGTGAATGAAAGTAGAGAGTTTATAATTTTTTTTCCCTCATGATGAATGCAACCTGAATCGTACTAAATCCGAAGAGAATTTTCCAAGTTTTCAGCATTATCCTCAACCTTGGAATTTTTTGCTTTCTGTGATGCAATTGTTTTTTATAACTGAAATAATTTACAAAGCTGATCGTATACCTTTTGGAAGCTGAGGCTTACTGAAGCAGTCTGTGCATTACGTTTCCATACAAAATCAGTGGGAAAGTTTCCATTGTCTTTGTTAGCAGAGTTAGGCTATAAGATTACTGTTAGTTGTTTGGCCACTACCTGTTTTATGAAAAGCCAAAGTTGCCTACCAAGTAACTGAAGTATATTATTTACAACGTATTCCACTGAAAAGAAATGAGAGTTCAAAAAAGACATAACTATACATAGTATGAGATACCTGACTACATGCTGTGCTTTATGAACAGCACATTAAAATCAAATAGCAAGAGCACGGACAAGACAGTAAAGGGAGTGTGATATTTCTTCATTACATAGATGAAACTCAAAGACAAAACAGGAATATTGCATTTCTCCTTGGGAAATATAACATCTTGCAGATCATAAGGTCATTCATGCCTCTCTAAAACTGTTTCTATTCATCATTATATATTTCCTTTAGGTCAGACTTTTAGTCTGACTTTTCTATTGATTTCCCAGAAATTCTACTGAAAATCACTTATCTGTAAATCTCTACAACCTTGGGTTTGGTTTTTTCCTTAAAAACAGGTCTCATGTTTGACCTTTTTGCATCCTTTGAGACCTTATGTCTTATCTGCGTGCTCTCTAAAATAATTGCTAATAGTACAAGTACCTTTCTGCTGTCTGTTTTATCATTCTGAGGTGAACTGGACTGGAACTAAAATTAAATGAAGTGAAATAGATTCATGTCACATAATGTTTCCTTACCTTTTCTCTTGCTGATTTTACCCTATGACCTTTTTTACTGTTATGTATCTTGCTTTGTGAAGATTTAAAAAGAAAAGCATTTCAGTTTTGTCTTTCTTACTGGTAATATTCTCTGTAGGCATTAGACACAGTCATTCTGAACTTTGTTTCTACTCTGTAGGTAATATGAACAATTTTGGTGGTTTATTAATATATAAATTAAAAGCTAACAAATATTTTTACTTGATTTCTCCATATACATTTATCATTCAGATGATAGTTTTCAATCTTCCTTCCCCCCCCCCCCATTTTATTAATAAGATACAAGTTATTTTTTCCAGATGCTTTTGGCAGTTTTCCATGGACTTCAAATATATCGTGTTGTGGCCAGAAAATATTGTATAATATTATTCACAATGTACTGAATTAGACAATTAAAAGGTTTCTGAATGCAAATTAAACTTTTTGAGATAAATAATTGAATTAATCACATTTTGAGAGAAGACTAAAACAAAGGATGCGAGCTACCAGAGTACTTAGAAGCTTTCTTGGAAAAGGCTTTTTTTTTAAAAAAATTACATTTTTATAAAATTAATTCAACACTGGTAACTATAACATGGGGAGGACTAGAAAAATCTAATTTTTCCAAAGTGACTGATTCTCAGATTATCTGCTTTAGCTAGAGAGTACAAATATGCTGAAGTTATCTGTGCAAAAAGTGGTAGCTTTTCATATAATCACACTTTATCTGAGAAAGGTTTAATGAAAGAATGTTCAAGATATTTAAAGATACACAGGTTCCATCTACAAAAAGGTTACCAGTGTGTACTACTGGGTAGTAAAACAAGAGTAAGAAATTATAGCCTGATGACCAAAAAATGATAATTTAAAACCCTTCAGCTACTTGGTAGATCCGTGAAATGCATTTACAGATTTCTGAATAAATAGCATCCACTATGATGATAGCACAAGAGGGTGACAGCTTAATCCAGTTCTCAGGATTTTTGTATCATCCATTTAGGAAATTTCTTGTCCACTTGCCCTTGACAGTAGGATAAGGGCCAGGAAAGCTGCAGAAGCAGAATAAAAGCAGATTTGGGCTCTTAGCTTCTGCAGTGTTTCTTCTGATTTAGGTTCTCCATGGAGTTCATTGTTTACTTGTAACACAGAAGATGCAAATTCAATTCACAGATGAAGACATGTACCTCAGATTCCTACCCTGCTGACACTTAAATTCTGTGTCTTTATCTGTTATTTGGATCACTCCCAGATTGTTTAACTTTCAAATACACCACTTAGAAAGGCTTTATTGATACCCTTGGGAGTCGGATCTTATGGTAATGGAACAAATTTAGTACCATGGGGAAATCTGAAATGTCCTTAAAGAATGTATGATTTTGTATCTGGAAAGAAAGCTAACCTAGATGCAGATGTATGTAGAAATGCAGAGGCAAGACTTGCAGCACAGGTGGAATTTTTGTCTGGACTTGATGAAAGCTTTTGCTTTGGCAATATGGCAAACCAACTAGAATCACTCAACCATAGAGAAAAATAGATGTGGTGAATTAGCATCTGGCTTAATATATAAGAGCCACAGAGAAAAGAAGTTAAAACTAATCAACCAACAAAACCAAAAACAAACCCAAAACAAGCAAAGACCCAGAAAGACCAAACTAGAGACAGAAGATTAGCAAATTTCCCTTTCTTTCTTAAAAAGTAGGTGAGCGTCAGAACCATCCTGTCTTCCATAATAGAAAACCACTTTCTCCATTCCATAAGCAAAATTGGTAGGAAGCTTTTAGTGTCTGACAACTTTAAGGTGATAAAGAGTCCAGGTGCCTTGGTGAGAGAAGAGCAACAAAACAGCTTCTCCAAACAAAACCTCTGTCCAAAACATCACAAAAGGAAACTCATGAAGTTTTGGGACTCTAATGTTGGAACAACTTCTTTTAAGGGCAATGTAGCCCTTAATTTTGATTTGGAAAAAATGCTCACTCTGTATTATTTTGATCTACAACTGATGTTAATGATTCAGTGAGTGATAAGTATTCTCAGTGACTAATTAATTTCAGATTTATGGAATGCTTTTCTTCACAGGAAGAAATCTAGTCAAAACTTTAAAATATTCAGCTGATCATTAATTCAGTGCCATCTGTTCATAATTCAGCTGCAGCTGCAATATTTATCACCCTAAGAATAACCTAAGGAAAAAGAAGGTATTTTCAGAGATATATTTATGTATCATAGATATTTTAAAAATCCATATTAAGTATACCTTTAAATGTCCTGTACATGTTTGAGACAAATTACATTGACAGCTCTGCCCATCTAAAAATAGCACAATTAAATATCTCTAATATTATAATAATATGGAATTTGAAACTCCATTCTGTTCTGAATGGAAGCAAAATAATTAAAAAGCAAATAAATGTAATTATCTTCATAAATAAGCACAACAAACCAGCTATGTTCTAGTTTTGGATATTAATCAGTATTTTCCAATGTGTTACTAAAGTTTCAGTGTTACACATTGAAGCTGGTTTTAGAACTGCTTATTTTTCTAGGACTCAGTGCAATAAATAGAAAGTAAACATTAACATCAGTGTTTTTAAAAACACACAATAATTGTAACATGACAGTGATATGCAGTTTCTGATAGTCCAAAGACATGTGAGAGGAAATTCTAGAAAATAGAAAGTTTTTTATATATTTTTTAATACTAGTCATCTAATAGTTATGAACAAGAACTTGTGATTGAAGAGGTTCATGATTTTGTGTGGACAAATAATTTTCATGGACAAACAGGCAAATGTTTCCAAGCCTGACTATCCACTTGCAAAAATCTCTTTCACATATAGAAACAGGCTAATTTCCATAACAGACTCAGTAAGATAACTGATACAACTCAGACTTTTTAAAGATAACTTAGCAGAATAAAGACTCTAAGTCTACAATCAAATTACTTCTCGTCCATATTTCTGATAAATCTCTTTACTGTCACTACAGCATCTTTAAGAGCAGCAGCATGCTCTTGAGTTTCTTCTTCCAAGTGCTCTCTGTAGCTCTGAAGTAAAGGAGAATGTCAGATCCCACTGCTTTTCTCTTTCTCTTTTTTGTTTTAATTATGCTTTTGTAGTTAATTAAGTTAAAAAACAACTTCTCATTTATTTGCCCTTATTTTGTCCTTCACCTAAGTCACTCATATAAGAATAATATATACTTAGAATATTAATGAGCTGTCTTAACATCAGGAAAAAAAAGAAGGGGTAAAAAAAAAATCTTAATGTCTTGTCAGGGACTTGAGAAAGGTCCAGATGCTGTAGGTAATTTAATAATGCTTAGCACCCAGCAGCAGCCTTGTGAATGTCACAATGCATGCACAGCACCTGTTTTTGCAGTTAAATGAAGTATTAGCAGTTGATAAAGCTAAAGACAAATAATCAGAACCATCTTTTGAAGATGTACGCTGTATCCCTCAAAACCTACTTAAATGTCTCTGAAAAATATCTTTTTCTTTGACTTTTGGGATCTATCCCCTGCAGAAGGAAATCACTTCTCCTTCCCTGCTCTGAATATTTGGGTAGTAGTTATGCTGTCTGTATTGGACAACAGTGTGAGGGTAACAACAGCAGGACAGATGGCAATGGATTAATGCTTAAACACTAACGCTTTTGTACCACCATGCAAACCACTAACGGCCTCTTCCCACACAAACTCTACTTCTACAATTAAATCCAACCACTGCTTAGAGTTCCATGTCCTCTGTTATGGTACAGGGGGGAAAAAAAAAAAAAAATTGAGGATAAAATATTTGAGAATTGAAACAGAATAACCTTTTTCCTAGTTTTCAGTGCCAATTTTCTAGAAACAGTGGAAACATCCAGACTCGCATTTAAAATATAGTGAGGTAAAATAAAAAGCCTATAAAGCAGAAAGGTAAGCGGAAGACTGCTGTACTGCTGGCACAATAGCCACTGATAATTGAAATCTACTCCAGCGTATGTCCAGTCTCACTACAGATGTTCTGGAGTCAAAGTTAGCATTGAGATAAAATACTAAGACGTCGAGGTGAGACTCATACATAACATGAGAGACATCCTTCTGCACACAGTCACCGCTTCACTCTTGCTCCCCCCCACCATCACTGCCTGGAAATCACTGATTTAGTGTTCCCTTTCATCCTTTTCCCATCATCTCTAAAGTGACAGTGGATACAGAACATTAACTATTGACTTCTTACGAGAAGAGAGGCCTGTGGCTGCTGCTTTTCCAAACATCATCCTGCGGGAAGCCAGCATGCAGCCAGTCCTCTGCATGCCTGTCTATTCCTGCCAGCACCAATTGTCAGCAGCTGGGACCTGAGACTTCACTTGATGCCTGGCTTCCAGCAGGTTGCCTGAGAAAAACCTGCTACTTGTCCCTCTTTCTTCCTTCCATGGATTTATCCTGTACCCCTTCAAAAGAATCACAGAATATCTTGAGTGGGAAAGAACCCATAAGGATCATAGAGTCCAAATCCCTGCTCCTCACAGGACTACCTAAAACTAAACCATATGACTAAGAGCATTGACCAGATGCTCCTCTAACTCCGAGAGGTTTGGTGCCACTCCTTCCGTGCAACTTGCTTCTCTGGGGAGCCTGTTCCAGTGACCAACCACCCTCTCAGTGAAGAACTTTTTCCTAATGTCCAATCTGAACTTCCCCGATGGAGCTTCATATCATTTCCTCATGTAAAAGAAAAAATGTTCAATTTCATAACAGCAGCTCAAAGAAAATTAAGATTTATAGTGAATTTATACAAGCAAATTGGAGCAGTTGCAGAAGAAAAAACAAAGCACTTTGCCCAGTAGGTGTATACACCTTGGAGGATTTCTAAAGTCCAAACTCAGGAATGCATATTCTGACTTTGAAAAGTCATCTTTTCCTCCATGTGCTTATCCTTTCCAAACCAGCTCTAGCTTATGGAAAGAAAGACACATTGAAAAACATGTACTGGACCTGAGAATTCCTTCCAAACATAGGTGATGAATGAACTTAGATAAAGAGAGTGAAAATAACATGCATGTATTTTATCTATGCTACAAATACTATAGAGAGGGGTATTAGACTAGTTATAAAAGTACAAAGTATCTTGGGTTTTTTTTGTATGTCAGCTACAGGCAGCAAAAGGTGCTCTCCACATTAGAAAAATAAAACTTCAAATCAGAGCTAACATGAGCTGTACCTTGTATCTTAGGTAGAAATTGTCTTCCTGAGCTCAGACTGAGGGAAAGAAAAAGAAAAGAAGAAAAGCTGGATCAAAACTCAAATGTCAAAAACTATTAGTCTGAAGGTGGCAGAAAAAAAAAATACTGAATGCAGAAATAAGAAGAAGAGTTCTCAAGATCCCAGCTCTGGAAGTATTGATGTAGTGTTTAAATAATTTAACAAAAAGTGATTATTCAAAGAATAATCAAGATTCAAAGAAGATTATGTGGAATAAGCTAATGAGGATGATAAAACTTAAAGCAAGGGATCTTATATCCACAGCATAGACCTTTGCTGTGGCTCTTTAGAACCAACAATGCACAAGCATTCTCAACTCTGAAATAACCACGGAGAAATTACACGGAATTTAATTATTGTTGTAATGCTGCTTGCATTTGTGTTTATTCATGGGGGAATTTTTAATTCTTGACATATAACTGATATGATATGCTCTTGTATTTCAGGAAGGAGGTTTCAGGTTAAATAATGGCTGTATCTACCAGAAATGATTGCTCCTAGTAAGTGACAAATAGCTTACTACTCTATTTTTATAGCATGGTTTTCATGTTGCAATTCATAAGAGAGATGTAAGTTATATTTCACACCATAGGATATTTCAAATATAAAACAGCAATGTAGTTTCATGTCTGCACATAACATATAACGAGGGTATCATAATGATATGAAAGATATCGCTTAGAAATTGAAAATGTACCTCAATGATTAAATGTGATCTGAAGTACTGTGTAAGGTACCTCTCGGCTTCAAAGAGATCTTGTTACCAAGGCACAAGGTATTTAATACTTTTATGAGTTAATTGGATGTATGAAAGGATGTATAAAATGGATGTATATAATGGATGTATAAAAAAAAGTATTGTTTTTCAATCCACTTAGTGCAAGGGCTAGTCACAAGAGTTGAAGTTTACCACTGCTGAATATCAAATGTAAACATGCAGATTAACACAGAGAATGATGCCATTAATTTACAATTGAAAGAGAAGTAAAAACTAGAAGAGTTGTTTGCAACTGTTTTTTACTACTCCATTAACTGTTATTGCTTCTTTATGCTGAATCAAAACAAAAAAGTCAAGAGTGTTTATATCATTGGAAAATGACTTAAACAGAAAATTGCAGGAGAAATATGGATAAATTTCAAATAAATAACATGTTAATTTTTAAAAGGCTACTTTGGCAGACCCATCAAAGTGCTGGCAAGCAGGTTGAAGTTTTGACCAGGTTTCAGAGCTTCCTATTTCCTTAATACCACGCTTCAAGATAATTAATAATGGAAGTAGATTCTCATGATAGCTTAACCAAAGTCATTAAGAGTATATCTGAATATATTTTATATCAGCTACTATTACAAAACCTGTTATAGCCCAGATGGTTTCTAAAAAGACTTTTCCAGGAATTAGACAGACGGAAACAGAGACAATGTCACATTGCACTGTAAATGATGAGAAGGGATGAGACTCAGATTCCAGCTGGACATTTCAACTATTATGAGCAACATGGCTCGCTTTCTGACTGCCTCTTGGCTCATCTCACGCATTTTGCCAGGAGGACACGTAAAGCCATATGGCCTCTCAGGCACCGCTCCGTCATACCTTCTGCAGAGATTCCTGAAACTGAAAGAGATCCTTTAACTCTGCAGTTAAGTACAAAGTAGCTAATCTGTACTAAAAAAGGGCAAGCTATCTCACATTTACCTCCATTTAAAAGATCCAACAACAGATTTGTACCACAAACTAGCAGCCGAGCTGCATTTTCACCCCCTAAAATTATTTCTATTCCCCGATTTGGAAAGAGTGCTTAGCTGGCTGTAAAACTTAGGAGAACATTGCACTGTAAAATTTGTGTACTAGAAAGTATAATGTATTTTGCTATGTAAATTATCTAAATATTCTCTGAATCAACAGTTAACTGACTTAAAACAAGGGAAAATAGTAGACAACAGAAAATTCCATTTAAGGATTTAAGTGATGTAAGTAATTTAGCACAGAAGTGACAAATTCTGTGTTCATTTTCTTGGATTAGAAAAGGACGAGGGAGTGAATTAACTATAAGTTTAAAACTTTTACTACAATGAGAAGAGACTGATTAATGATAAAATCCCCTAAAAGAAAATTCTAAGTATTACATATTCAGTCTGAAGTAAAGATTAAATATACTCTTGTTTGTACATCATTGCAAAAGCTGGACCACTAATTCAACTAGATATGGTAGAAATGAATTGCCTTCATGTCTGATTTTCATGCTTTAAACTGGTTTTAAGTACCAAAATTGTTTGGTTTGGTTTTTTGTTTGTTTTGTTGTTTGGTTTTTTTTTGGGGGGGGGGAGGGGAGGTGATTGGTTGGTTGGTTGGTTTTGGTTTTTCCTCAGTCTGTATTTTAGTTAAGGAACAGAAATTCAGACAATGTTGAGAAATGGATAACTCATTTAACTAACTTTTTGCCATGTGTCTTCTTTACAATATTCATAATCTTATGGCACCACAGTCATTACCAGATCAATTGTTTTAATATGAAAATTAGACTAGTAGAATATTTAATATATTTTAGATTTTTGAAATGTCACTTTAGTTTGGAACTACAAGTAGGCAAACCTCCCTGAAAGGAAAAGGAGAAAGGCTTGATTTTAGATGATCCTGACAATTAAATTCTGATCCATGTCTGCCCAGTTGAAGGGTAGAAGCAGCTAATGAGGGACTGTAAAATAACATAATTCCTTTTCTCTCTAGCACCTTACCATCAACAATACAAAAACACCATACAGCTAAGAGAGGAGTTGAGCTCTTTTCTTCCCTTTTTCTACTGTGAGGAAAGGGTATAAGTGTGTGAGTAGTCTGAAACTACCCTCTCCTTGCAACACTTATCTGAGGATAAAGAGACCTTACATTTGAGGCTTCTATGTATGCAAACAAGATTAAAAAATACGGAATCATTTCTCATCTGTCGTTACATAAGCATGTTATCACTTCCATTGCCTTAATAGATACTTAGTTCAAGTTCATAATAATCTTAAATAAGTACACGTCTGACAATAGATATCAAAGTTTTAGAACCACATATTCACATATATTATTACAAGCTCTACCACAAGTAGTTCTAAAAGTAAGAAAGTTTGAATTGTTGTCTCTTGCTTCAGATTTTCTTAAATGTCTACATGTTGCAAAGGGAATATCACAGCCAACATTTAGATAATGAGTTACTTCGATCACCTCAGAAGTGAATGGGCAGCAGGATGTGTTACCTGGTAAAGTATTGGTAGGTACAGGCACAAGCAATTGACATACATGATATAGGCAAGAATGATGAAGGGGACATCCTTAACCTCCCACAAGGTTACATACCTGTAGTTTCTAATGTCCAGTGATTTCTGCAAAATACCCCGTGTAGTCTTGGTGGAACACAACAAGTAAGCAAGCACATTTTTAAGAAAAAAATCTCAAATACACAACACAAATTTTGTGGTGAATGGATGGAAATTGTCATCAAACTTGAAAAATTATTAGAATAGCTATATATTTTAGTACTGTTATCAATCTTTACCAGTGCTGTAACTGAAAATTATACATCTGCCTGCTGTTTTCCAAAAAGTAATTGCAAAAGTGTGATACAACTTTCATTGGTATTCAAATAATTTTTCTCAATTTGCATGGCTTGAGATCTCAGTGATTAGAGACAGGTTCAGGAGCTTTCTAAAGCTGTGACTTGTACAGCTCTGGATCTCTATGACAGTTATGATTCTGTCTCAAAGAGCCCCAAGCTTAGGAAAAATGAAGTGCATATTCTTTGCACATTTCAGGTATCCCCAGGGATCTTTATGAATGGAAAAGGGTTAAGAAACAGCAGAAATACTTGTCAGAAACAATTATTGTAAGAAAAAAAAAACCTTCATCAACAAATAAGAAAGTTGTTGAAGTAATAATTAGATCTGAAGATGAAGTTACAGTAAGTACACAAGTGGGTTTCAAATGTCTCCTTTTAGCCATATTTAATTTTGATTCCTTTAGCACTTGTCAGCCCAATGTCCTCCACTCAAAAACAGTCAGAGGTATATGTGATGTGTGCAGACAGGATGGAGACAACAGACTTCTGGCTTGAGGTGAGCAACTATCTTGCATTTCTGAGATTGGCAGAAAAGTAGATCTTTTTCCATATAGGTTTAAATTATGCAAATACTTGCATAGTTTAGAAAAGGTTTCATAGAGAGAAAGGGTTGTGTCAAGGTAAAATCAGTAGAATACATAATGCAAATAGTATTGCTAAGGAAGGGTTAGGAGGGGAGAGATGTGATTAATTGTCCTTACCCAGCTTAGATACAAAAATCAAAGAATCACCATCTTTACATCTTTATTCTGTAGATATCCTTTATGTCTGTGTTGCATCTGCTCTGTTGGTCTCAAATGGCATGTGTAAAAATTGAGGGCTGTGTAGTCCTTTTGGAGATCCAGATACAATCAGTTTCCTGACCGTATGTCATGAATAGACTGGAGCACAAACCATCATTTCCAGCTCAGTTGGTATAGATCCCAACAGAAAGCATTGCTACACCTGTGACTTTCTATAGTTTTCTTTGTCAGTATAAATACATTGTACTGTAATAATGGATGCACCCTTGGCATTGTAAGGCCTGAGTCGTGACTGGACATGTAACCACTGAATCATCCAGTACACTTAGCTACCTCTTTTTGTAATACACTTTTTCTTCATTCCTTCTAGATCAGGATGTGTTCCAAGATGTCTTAATGATGCAATTCATGGAAATATTTTGTCTTCCATAGTGGCTTACAGGACTGAATATCTGTTTCTAACCTGTTTCACTGGAGTTTTTCCATCCTCTTTAGTGACCACATAGCCTTCTTCCGCTCAGTCCCACCCCCACTTCTTCATATTAACCTATCTTCCAGTTACAATTTTAATTAGATGCTCTTAAGGCTGTATTAGTCTTGCATGGCACAATTCCAAATACCACAGAAATAATTTTTAGTTGTCTTAAAATTTGACATGACCAGCAATTTGAACCTCAAAGACAAGAGACCGGCCTATTTATTGTCTTGTAACATCACTTATGTCCTGTGAAATACAGATAAAATGCCAATGACATTATAATATATAAAATATTTATAATGTTATTATAAATGAACATACTTTATATGAATATAAGGAAGAATAAAGGTCATATAGCCACTATGAAAAAGAACAATAAAAAATAATGTAAATACAATATTGTGGTTTAGCAAATTTCCACTCTCCAGACACTCTGTACCAGCTGTACACCAAGAAGCTTACAGGTGTTCACTCTAATGATGGTAACGTAAGAACACATGTTTTCGTCAGGCCTCTATGTTTTTAGATTATTAACCTCTAGCGTGATGCCTTTGAGTAGGTCACACTCGATACACTCACATACATTTTCAGTGCTGGATTCACTTAGCAGAAGTGGCGTCAGAAATCAGAATATCGTATCTATTTCAGCCAATGTGAATGTTTGCCATGGGCAACTCACCTTTTAGCAATTACCAGCTGAAGTGGAAGGTTTTGATAATACAGCTACTAGATGAAACAGAACTGCATTCCGTAAACACACTGGCCAAGTACAATATGGCTAGAACAGGTGTTAATTTTCCTCATCTGTATCTGCTAGCAAGTCTGGTTACCTTTGCAGATTCATTTGATGTGGTCATTCATGGAAATCAGTGCAGATGGCGTGTCAGTCTGTATGCACTTGCCAAAGAATTTTTACAACTTGAAGCCATCACCTCCAGCCAGTATGAAAGCTCAGTGTATATTACAACTAGAGTGTAACTTAAAACTATTTGTGAACATATCCTCGGCATGTGAGGAAAAAGAGTGGATAAAATATAGCTTTAATTCAGAAGTAAAGTGAAAAAAATGAAGATGTGGAGTCTAAGCAGTGTCTCCTCAAACTTACATATACGTTAGTATCTTACACATATATGTTTGTATATTTTTCATCCCATTCACAGTCAATATATTTTGTTTTTTAACAAATCTAGAACATTACTTTGTACTGAACTTTTTGGCTAATATTCTTAAAAATCAATGAATATCTTCAGTACTGTTCTAGTACTGAAAATATAAAAAAATATTACTTCATATTTACTAACACAATAAGTGTGACGTGTTAAAAACGCAGTATAACATAGCAAACTTAAGAGAAACAGGGAAAAATACATGAAAAGTGGAACAGGTGAATAGAAGATTTTTTATTTCCATTTCATTTGAAACTTTGATTTGTTATATTTTTGCAAAATATTATATACTTTGCAAAATATCAGACACCATTTTAATGAATGACTGGCAGTACGATCACTTTCCATTTAAATTTTGTAGTGACTATGAAAGCATTTGGATTTTTGTTTTGTTCTGGTTTTTTACATTCTGTTACTCCAACTGTTTTCAATATATGCTGGTACAAATACATTGCAAGAGTAATGGGGACAAACCAATTCCTGCTGAAGTAATGGAAGACTGACAAAACTTGTAAGAAAATGATGGTTATTTTCCCACTGAAACCATTGTTGAAACATGTTTTGCTGAGGGTTTTTTTAGTTTGTTTTGTTACAGCTCTCTCAAAAATAATCATTTTTCACAAAGTTATTTTTTATCCATTTTGAGGCATTTCTACTTTCTCTGCCTTCAGCTAATGCTGAATCATGCTCTTATGAGCCATTGTACACTTTGGTTTCTGTTTGAGTATGGTAATGAGACTTTTTTTCTGACTATTCAGCAGTATTTTACCTTTGGTGTTAATTAATAAAACCTACTCATAAAGCTAAACTGATATACATAACAGTCAATAAGGAACACTCACCTACTGTCAGTTGTCCAGTTAACTGTCCCATGTGATTTCTTGCATTCACTGTTACATTTCTGTCAGACTGTAAGACCAGTGGACTATCCTGGGAAACATGTATAAGACAATAAATGAGAGAACAAAAAATTGAGGTAGAATTAAGTTAGAACTAACTATAAACATGCATGCTGAGAGGGGAGTTGTGTCAAATATAATAGGCTTTTTAATAATTTCATAAAGTATTTTACAAGTCAAATTTTTATATAAAAGCATAATAATAATCCTATTTTAAATTTAAAACCTTTGTGCATAGAATTCTTGCTTTCGAGATCAGACTTGAACTTAATTTACATAAATTGGGTTTTATGTCCTGAAGATATTAAAAAATTACAAATTCAAAAAACCTTAACACAAACCTGTTTCATTAGCCTTTTCCATGTATTGCTAACATATACTTTTCTAACCACTTACCCAACACTATGCTGTATTATTCTCTTCATCTGTACAACCTGTAGTATTTGGCTTGCACTTATTAAAACCTTACAAACACAACCATACATTTCTTCGAAGGTAAAAGGTATCATTATTCTCAAAAGAAAAAGAGGGCACTGGAAGGTGAGGTCATATAACAGACAACCCTGACCCATCACCAGTAGTACCTGACGGGTACTGTTAGTGATCAAGCTGATGTAGCATGAAGACAAACACTGTATGATGTTAAGTACAGTCTTAACAATTTTGAGTCAGTTTGCAGCATGACTACATTGCTATCAGCATCCTACCAGGTTTAAGCTTTTGAGGAATGTTTACATATATGAGTAGGCATACCCTCTGTCCGAAGCCAGCTTAAGGAATCTCAGATATTAAGACAGAATTGAATTTTGCTTCTTGAAGAATGAGGAGACAGATCCACTCCTCCAGCGGAAGGACAGATGCACTGGAAGGGGGAAGAGTTTCAACAGAAAGACAAGATAAATCCATCCAGAAAACCCAAAAAGACCTTCCTGATCATGCTCTCTTTAGAGGGGTTTGAGTGCATGAGGGGATGGAAAATTAGCATGGTGGCTGCTGCTGCTGCTGCAGAGAGTCACTTTTCTCCCTGGAACCACCTGCTACCTCACTGTTCTTCACCTGAAGCTTGCAGTGAGATCATGGATACGTTAATGTTTCTGGCAGTTTGCTAGTACTTACCTATGCTTAGGTAAGTTTATCCAACACCTGTAAGACACCTCACAGAAACAGCTGGGGAAGTGCCTTAGGTAGGCACTAGGAAAGGTAGGGCTAGGAAAGTATTTCTGGAAATTATTATATACTCATTTTGTTCGTAGATTCTTCCCTGGGCATCCATTATTGGTCATTCCTGGATTCAGCATATTAGGTTAAATAGTGTGTGTGGGTATGTGTCACTTAATATATTGGTTCTTTCTGTTCTTGAAAGCTTTTTAAGAGAAGGAAAGGAGTTAAGGAGCCATATATAGAGATTTAATTTTACCTGAATGATACACTAGGTTTGCACTTAAATTTTGTATACCTTACAATCCTTTCCTTTGAATCCAGGGCTTTCTTCTGCAAGAAACACTCCTCCCAGTTGTTTTCACTGTGATTATTAACTTTAAATGATACTCAGTTCCCTGGGAAGTCTGAAATTATTCTGAGCTAATTTCTGGGAGTTCAGGTGTGCTTCATCTCTCACTAGACCATGCTATGACCTCTCTAACATCCTGCCAATTAGCTCTGCATCATGGAATCTGGCAGATGAAAGTCACTGTTTGGCTTGTCCATCTTTCTAGATAAAAAGATATAATTACCAGTGAGACATTGTGTTCAATGTGACTGGTTTGAGCTAAATATGTGATGCAATCAAGGGAGCTTCTGGCAACAAAAGCAGCTGCCAAAGACCTTTTTCTCAACACTTGATTTGATTTCCACTTTCCTTATGGTCCTTTGAAGATCATTAGTCCAGGCAACTGCTGCTCTGGGAAAGGAGGTTGTTCTGATAGACAGCTGCAGGGCCAAAGTATGTTTTTAAGGAGCCCTTTTCACTTTTCCTTAGTCAGTACTTGGAGAAGAGTCTTCTCAGTTAGAGTAATCTCACCCTTAGCAAGGGAGGGTACTGCCATGCCTATTTTTGCCTGCTCAGCTAAGGGTTTGGTAACTTACACTTACAAACACTTTTCATAGTCTGATCTGATGGGATTTTTTCCTTTCACCTTAGGAAAACACTTAAGATTCTCAGGCTAAAGTCTGCCTCTCAGTTTTCTTGTGCTCATGCTCTAATTGTAAATGAAGACCTTGGGTGTCAAATTCTCAAGTGCAGGATAATGAAAGTTTAGATGAGCCAAGCCTTTTTCCTTCTTCTTTCCTTGTCTTATTTAAAAGATAAAAAGAGGAATGAACAAGTTAAGAACTTAAAACTATATTCCTTAGTTCTAGGGATGTCAAATATAGAGATGCAAGCAGAAAACCTGGACCAAAGAAAACCCAGTGGCAAAAATCCCATCAATTTAAGCAGTCCAACATTTTATCTACACTGTTTACCTGCACTATTGTTTTCCACAGGAAGTGCCTAAAGACAGAGATTCAAGGTATTCAAAGATAGTCTACTCAGAACAGCTAGCAACTCGGAGAAGACTTAGCCGAAATCAGTGGAATTATAGATCTGTAAGATGAGTGTAAAGCGAGATGAGTGTAGGTCATATGAATACAAATATATCTGCAGCATAAAAATATTGGATAATTTTCTCTCTGGATCACCAGATCTGCTACTCTTTTGATGTGAACTTCAGCTTGCAATTCAATAGACTTGATAATCCACAAAGTACTTTACATTCAGATGTCAGAATGGAGATAGAAGTATGTCATCATATTGTTTTCCTGGAAATTCAAAAAAATGTTTTGATGAATATATAAGCATAAAAAATAGAAAAAAATTGGATGATTAAGCTCTCCAAATACCATGGAAGTATTTGGAAGTAAAAACAATTTGTTCTAAAGTCAGATGAGCCTAGGAATATGCATAGTTACTTTCTTGAGATAATTTTCTAGGCTGATGTCACCCAACAGCTGATAAAGTACAAAAAAACCCCAGACTGGTGTATTACTAAATAAGTTTTGTATATTTACTTAATGAAAAAGGTATTAGGTTATACCTGACAAAAAAACCACACATGAAACAGGGGCAAAGAACTATTACTTCTGTTGCTGACATTATACAACTGTATATCAGATCTTCCATTTAGAGACGAACCTAAAGAAAAATTTCCCTTATGGAATAATGTAATGCTATTTTTCCCTTACATGTAATAAAGCAATGTAGTGCTATAAAATGAGTTCTATGTATTTCTGTAGCTCAGTGTTATAAATATCAGGAACAGACATACTCCATATTTAGAATATAATCATATACATGCAGTGTAGAAGTTATTACGAGCAACTCCAAGGAACGTCCTTGAAGAAGTTCTTCAACACCTAATATTCCTTCTTGACACTGAGTTAATTTGAATGTGCGAGAAAAAGAAATAAAAAGGTAGGTCTCTTGCCCATCCCAAATTTTCTACCCCTGGAAAAGGCCATGCCATACTTGCAGCCCCAGTCCCAGGAGTTCAGAAGCCATTCTTGCTGCCTGAACTTGCAGTACAATACACTTGAACAGGGAGTTTCCTGAGGTACAGGAAACTTAGACCACTTTCTGATCACCAGTATTATATGATCTTGGACCAAAGTAGTCCCCAATATCCAATACTACAATCTGAAATCTGTATTATGAAATCTTCCTCCATAAAAAGCACGTGCAAAATATGTAACTGGAGAATTGACCTTTTTCCTCCCCCTTTCTTTCATGGAAATTCAGATCTTTCCCTTCTGTTTCTCCATTTTGTGTAGCATACGTACAACCATGGCTTCTTTCCCACTACTTACAATTCTAACTTGAACTGCAAGAATGTGTGATGAATTAAGCATAGCAGTTAGTGTGATATATAAATTTGCTCTGAGATTATCTGTATTTGTTAAGCATTTGCAAGAATAGTTTCATGTATACTGCAAAGCCAGTGAAAAATCTTTAAGTGAAACAAGCCATACTGTTCATGTCATGATTTTGTAAGTATTCTTCATGCACACCAATGGCAGCCAGTTCCTTAGTGGAAAGCTGTTTTCCTTCAGCTACACTGCCCGTTTAGAGGATGACGAAAAGTTTGTTTTGCAAACACGTGAAAAAAACAAAAAGAACAAAGAATTTTGGATAATGAGATTATACCTTTTTTTTCTAGAAATTATTGCTGAACTCAGTTATCTTAATAAGGAACATTCTTCAGCTGTGCAAAATAAAACACTGAATCTCATGTCTTGAAAAAGTCTATGTTTTTTTAAGCTAAACCTTTGAAAAGAAAACATCTGAGGCAATAGATTTTATTTGGGGAATGCAATGGTCTGTGTTTTTTCCCAACTGTTAATGACTCACATGTATCAGAGTAAAAACATTTCACCTCAAATACAATTTCTCCTGATTTAAATTTTGTACTGAAGTGTAATCCTTTATATCTGATGCATGACATATTGAGCCAGAAATGTCTTTGATGTTACTAATTTCTTTAAAAAAAACAGATATAATTTTATTTGAAGTGTAATAGGCTATATATACACCTTCTCATTAACAGAACACTTGAACTTTCTATTTTTGCACTACCATGTAAATGTGGTTTTCAGAAAAGTGGTAGTAAATGATTTGTGATCATAGAATCATAAAATCTTTGGGTTGGAAGGGACCTTTTAAGGTCATGTGGTCCAACAGCCCTGCAATGAACAGGGACATCTTCAACTAGATCAGGTTGCTCAGAGCCCCGTCCAACCTGACCTTGAATGTTTCCAGGGAGGGGGCATCTATCACCTCTTGGGGCAACCTGTGCCAGTGTTTCATCACCCTCATTGGGAATAATTTCTTCCTTATATCTAGTCGAAATCTACCCTTTTTATTCATTTCAAAAATTATACTGTAGATAAAAAGGAACATAGTAATAACATTCTTCCAGTTAAACAGAGTTTTTAATAATAACAATATGCTAATAAATAAAATATTGTAAAGGGATGCTCCGAGGCCCATGGGGGCACCAGCAGCCCTTACTGGCCCTGCCCAACTTCCGCAGGGCCTTCCCCACCCCTGGGGGGTGCATTTCAGTCCAGTCCCCTTCGAACCCCTCCTGGCAGGATTGTCCTGCTTGGCTCCCCCCACCCCTGAGAGAGCAGACAGCCCTCACTTCTCCCTGACAGAAATGAGGACCTCAAGAACTAGCTGATGCTTATGATACTGTATGAGATGACTCTTGTTATAAGCCCTGAAATGTTACAACTTCAAGATATTCAGTACCGTATAAAAGTCAAACCAGATGAAGATGATGGTACTCTAGCCATTCCTTATCTGAAACAGATTTGCAGCTGGGATTCATAATGGGAAAAATAAACAAATGAATTGAGGGCATATTTTCAAAAAGCTTTCTTGTATATGAATCCAGTGGAAATTTGGAGGGTAAAAAAAGATGAGAGGGGTTTTTTTTTTTTGAGTACGGATCACAGTGCAGGATTAATAAATATCAACTTTTATTTTTAAAATGAGATGAGCAGATTACTGTAAGTATATGAAAGGCTGATCGATTGCTTCATGAAGTCATTTTACTAAAAAATATTCTGCATGAGCAGTCATCGCAAAACACATTTTTACAGATGGTTCAATTGTTTTCGACATATTTTGGACAAATTTCATGCCTTTTTACACCCTTCAAATAGGTAATCCCAGATAATTATCTCAATTTTAAAGAGTATTTCCAAAATACACCTTTTAAATTACAAACAGTTAAGTGGACCATTTTAATTCCAGTTAGTTTAATACAACATTAGTTTACTCTAGGTAAAATTATACAATGTATAATTAACTATAATCCCAGACTTATGCTCAGAACATAGTTAATTATCATAACACTACCCACTTTGACACTCTTAGGAATAGTAACAATATGTATACCATAGCTTATATTGCAAGCACTAGCTCTCTCAAATCTCTATGATCTGATTCCTGTGCTTGGGCAATCGCACCACTTCAGGTTTCTGGACCTCCACACAGCATCAGATAGGTGTGAAAAATAATGCAATAAGTAATCAGGATCTAGATCTGCCAACTCTATCTGTTGGCAGTCATGAGAGGATGTAATGTTATATAGCACTCCGTTATTTGAGCCCAGCCCCAGCATGGGCAGCTACTATAGTTATGGCAGGACATTTACTTACAGGGCTCTTAACAAATCTACCCTGACAAAGTGACTAACATTTCTTAACTAGTGACTGTTGTATTTCAAAGGTACTTTTGCATAACAAACAAACAAACAAACAAAAAAATCAGTGTTAGATTTTGATTTGCTGAGAAACTCACCATGGCATTCCCCATATCCAGCCACACAGTGTCTGTGCATTGCAAGACTTTAATGAAGACAGGGAACACGTTTCCCTACCACTGCATAGCACCACAGTTTCTCTACTGCTTTAGAGGTTCATACTGTGGGTGGTAGTGAATAAGTTGATCAAGCAAAAAAAAAGGGAATTGAAAGGAATAGAAAATACTCAGTCCTCTTGTCAGTCCAGCAGCCCAAGGGAGTCAAATAGCAACTGAATAGTTTTGCAAAAACTACATGGACGACTGCAGCTCAGGTAAATGAGGGATAAGAAGTGTGAAGAGTGCCTTGGAGGAATTAAGTGCAGAAAATTGGGAAGGAGAATATGAAGGACACAGTGTCAGTCAAAAAGGGTAGAAAGCAGAGCCAAGAAGCTGTGAGGGGATGGTGAGAGCATTCCTTAGCTGTTTACCTATTGTCCAGAACCAGAACATCAGCATGTTTCTTAGTAGCCTTCCTGGCAAATAGGGAGGTAATAATGGAGCTGCGGGAAAAAACCTCCAGAGACTAAGAAAACACATATCTGTAAGGCTAGGAGTCTCAGAGCCAAACTTTCTATTATTAAATTTATTACTAACACTTCAGAAACATTAAGGAACTTGAATAAGAAAAAACTTAGAAAACACAGACCTACAAATGCCAGCAATTGCTGAGCTCTTGAGTACTTACAAAGACTGAAGTGTCTGTTAAAACTGTTGGAAGCTTGTGAGAGCTTGGGACTGTCAAAATACAAATTGAAGAATAATACTCTTCATCAGAATATTGCCAAGATATTCTTTCCAAGAATATTATCAATATTCTTATTTATCAATATTTACCAATATTGAGTATTCCCAAGAATATTCTCAAGAATATCCCCAAGAATCTTCCCAAGGTGTCAGGACAATAAAGTCTCTTCATAGAGGTACTTCATATAGGGAGAAGTGAATAATTTATTGTGCAATTTATTCCTGGACAATTCCAAGAGGAGAAGAGTTAATATAAGTATTGATGCAATTAAATTAGGTACTTTAACTATTTTTTATATTCCTGCATTCCCAAAATAAAGTTTCACATTAGATTTTGGTGTTCCTTGTTCCTGACCAATTGTCCTCTATAGTGTGAGGTTCATAATTTAATCCCTAATAATTACACTCAGAATCAGGAAGCTGATTACAAAACCACAGTAAACATCTTTGGACTTTTGCTTTAAGGAAACATTACAGATACCTTAGAAGTTTGACCAAATGCTAGGGAAAATCAGGGTTTTTTCACAAGTATTTTGCACATTAAGGAGGTTTGGAAAAACTATTAGGTCAATGCATTTCATTTCTCCATAGCAAGATTGATTTATGTATAATTATCATCAAATGCAAGCAAAAAAAAAATTAATCAACTTTTCTATAAAACACACTGGTAAAACAAGTAGCAGATCTGACTTTATGTCAAAACTTATTTGGTAAAAATACCCCAAATATTGATGTAGAGCCACATTTTCAGTGAGATGAACATTCTTCCAAATCAAGGAGGGACAAACACCTCAATTAACTCACCAAAGAAATGAAAAGCTGTGGCAGACAGGTATATTGGGTTTGTGTGGCAAGGTTTTGGTAGCTGGGGGGCTGTAGGGGTGGCTTCTATGAGAAGCTGCTAGAAGGTTCCCCTAAGTCTGATAGAGCCAATGCCAGCTGGCTCCAAGACAGACCTGCTGCTGGCCAATGCTGAGCCCATCAATGATGGTGGTAGCACCTCTGGGGTAACATATTTAAGAAGGGGGAAAATAAAGTGTGCAAGTGCAGCTGGAGAGAGGAGTGAGAATATGTGAGAGAAAAAACTCTGCAGACACCAAGGTCAGTGAAGAAGGATGGGAAGGAAGGTGCTCCAGGTGCCAGCAGCAGAGATTCCCCTGCAGCCCATGGAGCTCTACGGTGGAGCAGATCTCCACCTGCAGCCCATGGAGGACCCCATGTCAGAGCAGGTGGATGTGCCCAAAGCAGGCTGTGACCCCATGGAAAGCAGAAACTGGAGCGGGCTCCTGGAAAGGACCTGTGGACCCATGGAGAGAGGAGCCCACGTCGGCACAGGTTTGCTACCAGGACTTGTGACCCTGTGGGGGACCCATGCTGGAGCAGTCAGTTCCTGAAAGACTGCACCCCATGGCAGGGACCCAGGCTGGAGAAGTTCATGAAGAACTGCAGCCTGTGGGAAGGACTCACACTGGAAAAGTTTGCGGAAGACGGTGTGTAGAGTCCTTCCCCTGACGAGGAAGGAGCAACAGAAACAATGTGTGATGAACTGACCACAACCCCCATTCCCCATCCCCCTGTGCCACTGGGTTGGGAGGAGGTAGATAAAATTGGGAGTAAAAGTTAAGCCTAAGAAGAAGAGAGGAGTGGGGGTAGGGTGTTTTAAGATTTAGTTTTTGTCATTATCCTACTCTGATTTGATTGGCAACAAATTAAACTAATTTCCCCAAGTCAAGTCTCTTTTGCCTGTGACAGTAATTTCTGAGTGATCTCTCCTGGTCCTTATCTCAACCCACAAGCTTTTTGTTATATTTTCTCTCCCTTGTCCAGTTGAGGAAGGGAGTGATGGAGCAGATTTGGTGGGAACCTGGTGTCCAGCCATGGTCAACCCACAACAGGTAAACAAAGCACAAGCAAAGAGTTGGGGAAAAAAAAATAATACACCCTAGTTGATACTGAAAGAAATATCGTACTTGAGGGTATTGACAAGGTTCCAAGAAACATACTTTCTAGATAATTTTTGTTCATGAAAGGATGTTATCTCAGTTCCCAACCTCTGCTCTGTTACCATGTCAGCCTTCTCATATGCTAAAGGTAATCACAGATATCATCCAGCTTCATGACACAGCAAATCTGAACCCAAACTTGGTTATATCTACCAAAGTAATAGAGGTGTAACCAACAAGAATCATACACAGGACTCCGGAGAACCACATGAACTGGTAAAGCTGCACAGTGACCACAGATAGAACTTTGAGACAGAAATAACCTCCTTATTTTACTTCTTCATATAATGCACAATGAAATTTTCATTATAGCAGAATTCAGTCATGCATAGAGAAGCAGAAGCAGGTACTTAAATAGCTGACAAAAGATATGACGTGTCTGGAATTGATTTAAATATCATAGAAAATTTCAAATTGACTTTAGATATAAACATCCTAACTAAAAATAAAACAAGACTACAAACATGCTTAGAGGAAGCCTGTTGAACGCCCAAAGCTCACTCCTTAGTCATTAAGCTTGATACAGGAAGTAAACCTGTGTATTACTCATCTGCAAAGCCACCAGAAAACTTTAATTAGGACAAATGTAGAAAACCAATGTAAGTCTTAAAATTTGAAGCCAAAACTTTAAGGGTGGAATCACTGTACTTAACCCCTTTCAAACCATCATTGCTTGCGATATGGGTATACCAGTGACTGAATGGATTTTTGCTATTAAAATTAAGCCAAACACTAATCTAACAGTTCATTATGCTATTTTAAATCTTGGAAAGCAGTCTTTCAGTTCCCATTTGTGTGCAGGTGTCAACCATGATGTACCATTACAGTGAAAGAAGAGTGTGTTTCTCATGCCTTTAAAAATTGAAATGTAACAGCAGTTAACTCCAGGAAGAAGCTGAAGACATTACAGGAAAATGTATACAAATCAGAGTACATCCACACATTTAAAAGTAATTGCCCAACATTCTCTATTGAGGGAGCATTTCTCTACAGAATTTGAATTGCATTTATTTTAGACTTGCTGAAGAGAAAAAAAAAAAAACATAACATGCTGTAGTCAGTGATCTGATAACCTGGATATATGTAAATCTTTTACCAGATTCCTAGTTCCTGTGATGTCTATGACAGAGGAAAATATGTCAACCCCTATTCACTTGATGCATAACAGGAAATATACATCAGTTGATAAATGATAAAATTATAAAATGAAATAGCCAAAATAAACTTATTCTATTATATTTACCTAATCCCATGGAAAAACTGACACAAAAGTTCTGAAAGATATGAACTCAGTAGCCCATCAATAGGTTCTGGCATGTGCTTTTGTGGTGCCTTGCAGACATCCAGGAAAGGACTGTATGGAAATATTTCCATCACCGCTTTTATTAATAAAATTAATTATTGTTATTAATAAAAATATTAAAAAATCTACTTAGTACATATTAAAATTAATATGTTAAACAAAAATATAAGACACAAAAGTAAGGCAAGATTAGTCATTAATTTTAAACATATTTATTTAGAAGCTTTACTTTAGGTGAATATTAAACTTACTCTTTTATAGAAAGTTAAGGTGGTGGCAACCTATATGATTAAATGATGCCGCTAATATTAGCAGCAGCTTCAATAGCAAAAGTGAGAAAATGTTATCTGTATTTTTTATTTCTTCACGTAGCTACCTTAGTTTCTACAATGTTGATATTTCCTGATAAACATTGCTTCAAAAAGAATCACTCACTGCTGGGTCCTAATTACCTTGGCAATGCTTTCTTCATTGCTTGTTCTCTCCACTGCTCCTGTATTAAATAACCAGAAGCACAGATATCTCAAATGAACTCTGAAACACCCTACTGAAAAGAAGGGATATTATTATTTTTACTCTACTGAGCCTTCCCCTGCATGCACCCGTTGCTTATTATAACAATTGTTAGATGCTTTCAGGCTTCATTATTGCACTTGCTTGATGCAAGCACTAACAATTCCATGGATGTTTAGCATAAGGTTTAATAAGGCTTTGATCAAGGCTTCAAAAAGAATGAGAATAAGAATGGCAATTACAGAAATTATAGAAAATCCACTGACTACCTTTAGTAATGTCTATTATGAAAAATATACTTCTTCAAATTTTCAGAAAACTTCTTGATCATGATAGCCCAGGGCTGAAGACTTAAACATTTATGGCAAAGGTCTCAGCATGTATTTTATCAGCTGCTAAGCATAGGAATTGAGTCCAAAATTGACTATTTTTGCTGCTCTTTGCAGCATTTCTTTCATAAAAATAACATCTGTGATGTTACTGAGAAAATTCACTTTTGGCTGTCTAGCTAGAAGAGTCAGATAAAGCCAAAGAGAATGTATACAGTTAATAGAGCAGGAGAAGCTAATTTTTTAACTCTCTGTTTTAATTATGGAGCCATGACTTAGACCTTTCCATACTCCCTGCAGTCAGTCCTAGTTTTCAGGACCAAAAGTGTTTGGGTCCAGGAAGTCTCCTACCTTCTCCTAAGAAAGGATCAGTCTCATTATTTGTTATTCTTTTCTCTTCTTGGTCATTAGGCTTCCTTAGGCGATATGTAACCTGTAAAACCTCTTCTTCCTCTTCCATTCTGTACAACACACCGTTCCTGATTCTATGATTAGGGCTGATCTGAATTTCCCAGGGGAAACCACATCTGCTGGCAACTTTTCTTCTCACCCGAGGGAGGAGGGTGTGGTTATCTTGTATTGAGAGACAACAATAAAATCCTCTATTAACAAAGATTGCTCGTATAAAAAGAAATTAAGGTGCCTCGTACCTATTTGGTTGATACAATCTCCTCAGTTTTTGAATAGGTGTGCAAACAGTTAATAAGACAGAATAGTCTTTGCTTTCCAGTTCTCCAGGCAGAAGCACTACAAGATCTTTGTCTAAATTATTGGTTTTTAATAAAGTACATATATTTTATCACCATAAGTTATGAAGAATCAATACAAAAAATGTTATCCTGAACACATCAGGTAGAAGAGAGTATTTCAAGATTAAAAAAACAAAGATCCCCTACACATCATGCATTCACCTTTAATTCGATATACCAACAGCTAAAAAAGTTACCCTGAAAGGTATTACCTCAGGTTTTGCTGTTGTACATTCTTTAACCTTGCAAAATATTTAATAAGAAGCTTTGCCATTAGTATGACACAAACTTGGCCAATATCTGAGCTCAGAATTTCTTTCATGTCTCCTCTAAAATTTGTCAGCTGTGGAAAGGAGATATTAATCCCCACCTTTATTGTAGGACATGACTTGGTAGTTCAATAAATTGTCTTTCTGTTAGAAAATTTGCTTTGCCAATCATAAACTAAAAAAAGTCACCAGCCCTGTTTTGAAGGTCAAAATTGAGGAAATAAAATTCTGTAGAGAGAATTGGGGTTCCAGGAAAGAGACAGCACATACACCTTCAGAGAAGCATATTATTTTCCAGTGGGAACAGCACTAGTGTGAACTTTGCAGCTGTAGACAATTGGCACCTTTTAATAACACAGATCTTTTCCAAAGGATATAATTACAATTAGTTTTCTACTCTTTTCTTATTCAGAATTTATTTCTGTTTCAGTAACTGGTTAGCTTTTCCATACCAAACTCTTTTCCACTGCAGATACTAAAATATTGACGAAAACTTGCCTCCACCGCAAGAAACTACAACAAATACAGTTACATGACTTTGCAGTTTTCCACAAATGACATTTAGATTAAAACAGCATGAGAAATGCCACGGACCTGGATCACTTGTGCAACCTGCAGAATTAATCAGTAAAGTTCTAAAGACTGAATTTCTTTTAAATTCAAGATCATAGAGCAATATGGGAAATTAAAAATGGTTGTATTTCCTTAGCAACAGTGTTAAACTGCCGAAAAGATCTCATTAAGGCTTGCATTAGTGTTTGATTACTCCTCATACTTTTGCATAAGGAAAACAATTCACATGCAGACATACCAAAAAATTAAGAATTCATTCAGTATTTTTTTTTCTTCATTACTGGCATGATAGTGGTTTTAATATTTATATTGTGTTTCTGGCAACTATTCAAGATCTACTAAATGAAAAGGGATGATCAAAGAGTTCCAGGTAATTCAGTTTGGAATTTTACAGTAATTGTCATAAAAAAATTATACTTTAGTTTCCATTATAAACTTATTATTCTCCCTCTATAACCTTATTAAAATCTCTCTAAAATATTTTCAGTGCACCTTAGTTATTTTCAGTAAAATTTTAGACTTCAAATTCTTCCCCCCTCCACTTCCCCTTCCTAAAGTGCAGTGAAAAAAGTCCTGGTTTTTGTTTTGAGCTCCAACTTTTGAGCAAAGGTAATTAACAAAGTTTAGACGTGGTTCACGCTCCTCACAGAATGCTTCCTCTAAAGAACAAAGTCTTCGGTTTAGAACTGTCAAAGTGTTTGAATATATGAAAATTATGCCAAAATTGTCCAAATGTACTCTAAAAGCTGTATATGCAACATTATAATAAATTAAAATATTTAACAGTGAACTTTTTCCCTAAGTTCTTCAGGGACCATAGCCTGGCTAATAACTTCTTTCTTCCTTGAATCTTGTCAGCCCTTCCAGGATTCTGGAGCTTTATGTTCATTAAAAACCACTGTGACCTTAAACATTTTATCCTTAAACTCAAGCCTACAACTGAAAATAAAATCAAGAACATTTGTCACAAGAACTTAGCTGATATTGAACTAAGCAAAGATACCATTTAGTCTACCAATTTACATTTTAATAAATATTAAAATTAATAAAATTCTTACTCTTAGTATCATAATTAAATCAATATATCTTTCTATTTGATTCTAAAAGGCAATGAAAAGAATTTACTAGCTTGTCATACATTCAGTTTTAATTTTAAGATGCTTTTAACACTAAAACAAACAAACAACCAACAACAACAAAAATCTATCAGCTGACGTACATTCTCAGAGCTAGTTACACCACGCCTCCTCAGACAAAATCTCTCCTCAGTAACGGACTATCATAGAATATTTGGTTGTAGGGAAGTGGCTTTGTGACTCTTTTTAACAAAGATTACTGATGGAAATTACGAGTCTCAAGAATTTTAAGGACAAAATATACTCAAAGGAAGGTGTTATAGAGATAATAATAAATATTAAAATAGTCCTCAGAAGCTTAAAGGTAATAAAAACATTAAAAGATTGTACTGAACATGTTTCTAAGGTTTTTTTATTTATTCAGTTGCAAAAATAAAAATAATAAAGGAAACAAAAAATAAAAAAGGAAACAAAAGACATTGCCTCAGAACTAAAATAAAAGCCATGTACTGAACATCTCACAGCACTTGTTTCAATGATGTAAGACTGCATTTTCAGCTGCTTTAAGCCCAAATAACAAGAATGAAAGTAATAGTGTTTTATCTTCTCTCAGGATGCAATTTTGCATAATTTTTTCCTTCTCGGCAAAAAAAAAAAAATCTTACATTGGTTCTACCTCTAGCTTTCATCCTGTCACTCAAATGACCTGGCTTACCAAAGGAAAAAAAAAAACAAACAGACAATAACAAACAAAAAAAAGTTTTAAGTGTTTACTTAGATAATTTCATTGTTTTCTAAAATACAGCTTGACTAAAACCATTGAAATGATAGAAGTAAGAGGGAAGTCCTGCAGTAGAGGATAAGGTTGACCAACTAGGAGTAGCAAAGAGCAGAGACTTCTTAGACAATGTTTGAGAATAGAGAAATATTTGTCTGCCAAAAGATCTAACACGAAACTGCTGTGTAAGTCTTCCCGTATTTACATGATTTCTGTCCAAATGATTTATGGCAAAGTGGGAGAAACTAGATCAGAACCTTTCTTTGTTTAGAATGTGACTGTGCATTCATCACATTCATTAAGGATTTATGATAATAAGGATTTGTCAGTTAAATTCAGTCCTGTTGGAATCTAATATGTTTGTAACTGCCTCTTAATGGGTAACTGGCTGCGTGATAATTCCTCTCCTGAAGAGCATACTTCTTTGGTTTTTATTTTATCCAGTTTACCATGGGGGATTATGCAGATGGTTAGCACCCTGAGTACATGAGTTTGCCAGGCAATAAAGTGGAAAGCCATTTAAAGTCAAGTTATGTAACTGATTCTCACTCAACAGCTAAATATTCTTTCTTGCAAAAAAAATTATGAAACATCTCTTTGGAACAGCTGGTTTGCCATCATTGGAAAAGTTTAACTCTTTTAAAGAGAATCCTAGCTAACTGACACATATATAGTATGTCAATTTTTTCTTCTAATCATCCCTGCTGCTGTATTGTGTCAGTGCCATGTGAGTGGGGGAGGAACGTTAAGTGCATTGTTTCAAGAATACAAGAAAATTTTCTCTGCCTAAGTGCACTGAAAAAATAAATTTCAGCTAAGTTTAGCTGTATTTATGCTAACCTATAACCTTTACATATGAAAATCTTGCTCAGTCTTCATCCTCTGGAAATGTTATATTTATATTGTATTTTTAATTTATTAATCTTTTACCTGGGTTGGTAACATTTCAGTGAGTCATAGAAGATATCTTTTATGTATAGATAATATAATGCATGGATCACCTTGCACTAGGAGGCCTTTAGAATGAAAACATATATAATTATGCATGTCTTGAAAATTATTTTTGTTCCTCTAATAGCCTGGCAATAAATCTAAACAATATACACTAATACACTCTTGATATCTTGAAAAAATTTATATTCTCTTCATATCTCTTCTTCAATAACTTCAGTAACTGTGCTAACAATTATGAAATGCAATGCTTTCATCTATCTATAATCAATAATAATAATAATAAGGTTGACTATGTATTAGGTCTGGGAAAACCGCAGCACAATTAGTTTTTCTTCATCTTGCTAATATTGTTTAGTGGGTATTTTTTCAACCAATACAATTACAGCAGCCATGATAAAACATAGTTACATTTCCCAATTTCCTGAGCTTGAATTTTATGTTTCCTGCACAGCCATCAGCAAATAGTCCAATCTAAGCCAAAGGCTTTGCATGCCAGTCATCTACCAGTTTCTCTTTTGAGGGTCTATCATAAAACTGTTTTTTAACAGTGTGCTCTTTCTAGGTCAGCACTTCTGAAGTGTTAAACATCCTGAGGGAAAAGGAAGAATTCTAGTTAGGAACAATTCTACCCTGAGTCAGTGTTCGTGTAGCTTATTGTGAGAAAAGCTCAGGCAAATTTTTAAAAAGAGAATGCAGAAAGCAAGGAAAAACATAACTGTAACCTACATTATCATTCATATTTTCTTGTCTCATAAGTTACACAAAATGAACTCTCACAGTGAAAGTACAAGAACACTAATCAAAGCTTATATAGAAGGAAATGGAGATTGTCAAAACCTACGACATTCACACCGTGCCATATGAGATAGAGTTTCATACTGGTTTCATTTTGACACAAAATCAGGAAGGAGACATTCCATTTCATTATCTTTATCTAGATTTCTTTTTATATGCTATATTGATAAAAGGTAATTAATATCTCATTTCAAAACCAGGAAGGCTGTATTTTCAAAACAACGTCCTGCCAACAAAAGGTTGCCCAAATAGAATATTTCCAGCAGTCAAAATAAAAAGAAATTAAACACTCTCCCACATAATTTTCTCTCCAGTTGCTTTGATATGATGCTCCTTTTAAATGCCCCAGCTGATTCCTGAACAAACAGTCAGGGACAAAAAGTTACAGCTTTCAATCTTGCCACCTCTCAGTACCTCTTTGTGAGTATGAACCCTGTTTATGTCATGTGTACACTATAAGGCAGGTGCTCTACAGGGCAGCCCTCATAGCCCTGGCTCCCTTTCCAAAGAATTATTAAAGGCAGCCACTTCTTGCCTGGCCCAGGTGTCTCAGTTTCCTACTGCTGAAGGGTGAGCAAGGAGGGACAGATGCAGTTCATCTGGCTTTCATGCCAGCGTGAAACCAAGAACAGAGAAGACCAAAACCCAAGACATGGGAAGTAGTGAGAGTCCCACAACACATTTCTCTATCAGCTTTTTCTCCTGACAAGCTGTGCTGGAAGGTTGCACTGTACATTTCGAGGGCAGGTTCCCAAATTTGTCCCAGACTCCCATGGAATTTCTTCCCAATTTGTCTCTAAAAGAAGCATAAGATTTATACAACTTGGTACCTTTTTGCACAAGAGTACTTAAAAAGGCTAAATACATCAAATACTCTGTCCATTTTTATCTCCTTACTCATTCGTTCAGGCAACTAATTTTCCAATTCCCATAAGTTAGATGGAGATCTTGCCAAGGAACTTCATTGTCAAGGTAAAGTCCATCATCGTCACGGAAGTCCCCTTCTCCTTAGCCAAAAATGATGCATTGTCTAAGGTGATTTTCTCTAGTTCATTCAGCATTTAAATCAACATTCTCTGCTGCCAGCTCAGTATCAATGCTTAGGAAATGTAATCCTAAAGTAAAGAAGCAAAAACCAAATTCATGATCACACCGCCTCGCCCCTGCAGAAGATTGAAGGTTTTTGGTTCCTCATGCCTTACACATTTCAGACATCACTAACAGAGGTGCTACACTCTGAATTATTAAATTTATTTCACTACTGGGAGCGAGACAATAAAGAATCTTATTTCAGACCAGTGTCCCTGCCATTGCTTCAGCTGTTCTGTATGGCCACTTGTACACAGTTTTCAAAAGGTTAAGACAAAATTGTATGGCATAATGACAATTCATATTTATTATAATTGCCACAATTTTGTAGAAAATTACTTTGGCCAATAAATCACTTCGAAGCATTCTTTCTCAAGACAAAGCCAGGCTTTATCACAAGGCCAGCTGTCAGGGATTGTTTGTTCTTTAAAGTTACAAACTTTGAATATATAAAAGCCCGAATGTCATTGTCAGTGTAAGTCTGAAGAGTAAGACGAGTTGATTTGTCCAACAAAGAAAACACAAAAATAACACTGCATGCTTCAGTTACTATGATTCATATCTGGTTTTGCTTTCAAGAACTTGTTTCATTCTATATCTACTGAAATGAAACAATACACATATTTCACATCTGTATTACACAGGACTGTCTAATTTGGGAATCAAAATTGATGTTTTTACATCATGAAATATTATCAGAAACAACAGATTATGTGGCAATTCAATTTCTTTTATCAGCTACAAAATGAAACTAATTTTCTTTATGGCTGATCTGTTCAGAAATTTATTTCAGATGTTGTCTCCCAATCATCCTGTCTCACTTTGCTTAAAAAAAGACCATGAAACCCCTATAGTGCAAAAGAAAGTAACAGTTCGTTTACTAACGACTGCACTGAATGAACATTGACCGTCCTGTCACTTAATTTTCGAATCACTGAGCTTTTGAATCATTGTTTCCTAATACGTCAAAACCATTTCAAGGGGGTTTATTGTTCATTTATTTTGTATATACCATAATTTGAATGCCTCTTTGGGTTCTCTCTGGATTATGTGATAAATATATAAACTAGAATGTTATGAATTCCTAATTTGTAGTCCACGGACTTTTTTTAATCATATGTGAGACTGTTCCAGAGATTAAAAAAAAGAAAAAAAAAAAAGGCTGAAAAATCCCATTTTCTTAAAATTTCAGTCCCTGAAAAATCTTGTTCATTCCTCATCTAAGATTGTTCCTTTTTAAGAGGTATTCTTAGACTTGTACTTGGTGCTCAGATCTCTGAACTATAATTAGCTAAACGTAGTTTTTAATTTACTCCTAATTTACTATTATCTCCTGTTAGGTCCAGACCTTCCCAAAAAAATTTTGGCATTTATGATATCGTTGCTGAATTGAATTTGCTCTACTAGGTCCTG
Organism: Phaethon aethereus; assembly: GCF_964289735.1. Classification (NCBI taxonomy): domain Eukaryota; kingdom Metazoa; phylum Chordata; class Aves; order Phaethontiformes; family Phaethontidae; genus Phaethon; species Phaethon aethereus. The sequence goes on along the minus strand of NC_138578.1, from coordinate 53,128,745 downwards.
GGGCGGAAACCACAACAGCAGATTGCAGTTTCCTGTCCTGTTATCCTCAAGGAATATATTACATTAATTTTAAATTGGTTTATTCTTATCTTCTGAGCACAATACACGGTATTGTTGTAAAACTATGAAGTACTATATAATCTGGAGACCAAAATTAAATGTTACATAGTGTAGTCCCTCTTCCTGTATGTCACAACAACAGCATGTATCACCAAGGATATCCTAGAACAGTGCATCTTTAAACCAGAAGTTATTAAAAGAGAGAAAGTAATTTCTCTCAGCAGTCTGAGACATGCCTGAGTCCAATGATATTTAGGAAATTAATGTCTCATCTCTTTGGCAGGAGACAAAAAGGTTAAACTGCTATATAGATAGATTTTAAAATCAGAACAATTAATTAATCTGGTTTTCAGATTAATAATATAGAACACAGAGCCTTAAGGCAGTAACTTCTTGCATTGGTTCCTCTCCTGCATCCCTTACGCAAACCACCGTGCTCTTTCCCACCTAATCAAAATTAATTATATTTTTAAAATACCAATACATGCCAAGATTTCTGAAAGAATTAATTTCAAATATAGGAAAACAAAATACAGGCAGAGACAAAATCTGGAGGTTTTCTTTATGAAAAGAAAGAAACCTTAGTTACATTAATAGCAATGTGTAATATTGTTGTATAGCTTCAAGGATTTGTAAGTTAGTGATAAACTCTAAGAGGTTATCAGGTGAGAGAATCTATGGCTCTTAAGTTCCATACCTCCACCATAAATAGCTTGATGGAAAAATTCTCAAATGAGGAAAACTTCCACTTGTATTTAACAAGATTGCTCTATACAGAGAAACTGCATAAGATCTATAGATGAGTTTTACAGTTCAAATTAATTCTTGATGTAACTTCAAGTTTCAATATACTAACTACAGGTACCACATATGCACATCATTTTCAATGTCATCAGGAACAGAACACACCTCAGGAAATACAGGACTGAAAGCACCACAGTAATGCAGAGAAGAAAAACAGTCTGTATCCTTCCCTGGCATTTCAGAATATACTTATGAAGATCTTTAAAAGTAAGTGCAGCAGCTGATATTGCCTTAGCTTAGGGTTTACTATACATATTAACATTTAAAGAGGTATCAAGCACTAAGTATTTACCATTATTGTTATTTGATGAGGACAGGGCATAGACTGAATTTTACTGCTAAGGCAGTTGCCTTCCCCATTATTCTAGTCTCTTGAATTGCATAAAACCTTCAATCTGTTAAAGAACTTCATTTTATATCACAGATTTGCCAACCTCCACAAGGACAGGGTTTGGTTGTTTTCCAAACAAGCCTGAATATCCTTACAGAAAAACACATGGACAGATGGCCTTCTTCCCTGCTGATGTTATATTAGAAATGTGCTTGGAGGGAAATTCTGTCAACATCTCTTGTGTTGTATTTTTGCCTTATTTATTTTGAAATATTATCTAATGTGGTAAAGTTCATTAATACATTTTATATTAGTGTTAAATGTAATCTTATTTGATTGATAAAGAATGTTCTACATTTCTTTTTACCTCTCTGCGGGGAAAATAAAGCATGCAACAATCTACCAAAGTAAAAACTTTAGAAGAACAGTATTTTTATAAACATTTCTTAATCTATTTTCTTCAATTTAGTTCACTTAGAATAAACACTGCCTCCAGTGCTGCCCCCTCATTACTTAGATGGTATTGAAGGCCCATACTCCCAGAAGAGTTTTAGCAACCCCAAGTTGATGAACATGATCACACAGAATCACAGAATCACTAAGGTTGGAAAAGGCCTTTAAGATCATCAAGTCCAACCTTCAACCCAACGCCACCATGCCCACTAAACCATATCCTGAAGTACCACATCCACATGTTTTTTGAACACTTCCAGTGACAGCGACTCCACCACCTCCCTGGGCAGCCTGTTCCAATGCTTGAACACTCTCTCCATAAAGAAATTCTTCCTAATATCTAATCAACCTCCCCTGGTGCAACTTGAGGCCATTTCCTCTCGTTCTATCGCTAGTTACTTGGGAGAAGAGACCAACACCCACATCACCACAACCCCCTTTCAGGTAGCTGTAGAGAGCGATGAGGTCTCCCCTCAGCCTCCTCTTCTCCAGATGAAACAACCCCAATTTCCTCAGATGCTTCTCGTAAGACTTGTTCTCCAGAGACCTCACCAGCTTCGTTGCCCTTCTCTGGACACGCTCCAGCACCTCAACGTCCTTCTTGTAGTGAGGGGCCCAAAACTGAACACAGTATTCAAGGTGTGGCCTCACCAGTGCCGAGTACAGGGACACAATGACTTCCCTACTCCTGCTGGTCACACTATTTCTGATACAGGCCAGGACGCTCTTGGCCTTCTTGGCCACCTGGGCACACTGCCGGCTCATGTTCAGCCGGCTGTCAACCAACACCCCCAGGTCCTTTTCTGCCAGGCAGCTCTCCAGCCACTCCTCCCCAAGCCTGTAGCGTTGCATGGGGTTGTTGTGACCCAAGTGCAAGACCCAGCACTTGGCCTTATTAAACCTCATACAGTTGACCTCTGCCCATCGATCCAGCCTGTCCAGATCCCCCTGCAGAGCCCTCCTACCCTCCAGCAGATCAACACTCCCACCCAGCTTGGTGTCATCTGCAAACTTACTGAGGGGGCACTCGATCCCCTCATCCAGATCATCAATAAATATATTGAACAAGACCGGCCCCAGAACCGAGACCCTGTGGAACACCGCTCGTTACCGGCCGCCAACTGGATTTAACACTATTCACCACGACTCTCTGAGCTCAGTCATCAAGCCAGTTCTTTACACAGCAAAGAGTATGCTTATCTAAGCCATGAGCAGCTAGTTTGTCCAGGAGAAGGCTGTGGGAGACGCTGTCAAAGGCTTTACTAAAGTCCAGGTAGACAACATCCACAGCCTTTCCCTCATCCACTAGGCAGGTCACCTGGTCATAGCAGAAGATCAGGTTGGTCAAGCAGAACCTGCCTTTCATGAACCCGTGCTGGCTGGGCCTGATCCCTTGGTTGTCCTGCACATGCCATGTGAGCGCCCTCAAGATGAACCGCTCCATAATCTTCCCCAGTACAGAGGTCAGGCTGACAGGCCTGTAGTTCCCGGGATCCTCCTTCCAGCCTTTCTTGTAGATAAGCGTCACACTGGCAAGCCTCCAGTCATCTGGGACCTCCCCTGTTAACCAGGACTGCTGATAAATGGAGAGTGGTTTGGCAAGCTCCTCTGCCAGTACTCTCGGGTAGATCCCATCAGGCCCCATAGACTTGTGGATATCCAGGTAGCACAACAGGTCCTTAACTGCTTCCTGCTGGATTATGGGGAGTTTATTCTGCTCTCCATCCCTGTCTTCCAGCTCAGGGAGCTATCAACATGGATTTATGAAGAAGAAATATCTGACCAAACTGACAGTCCTCTACAATGAAATAACTAACTTGATGTATGAGGGGAGAGCAGTGGATGTTGTTTATCCTAAGGTTTTTGACCCTGTCTCCCATGACATCCTCATAGACAAACAGATGGCCTACATAAAATGACAATTATGCAGATTAAAAACTGGCTACTGGGTTCAGAAAGTTGTGATCAGTGGCACAAAGTCCAGCTGGAGGTTATACCTCAGGAATCTATGCCAGTGTTTAATCCCTTCATTAGTGACCTGGACAATAACACAGAGTGCATCCTCAGAAACTGCATATGTCACAAAACTGGGAAGAGTGGTTGATACATCTAATGGTTGTGCTGCTGTTCAGAGTGACCTCAACAGCCAAAGAAGGTCAACAGCCTCCTGAGCTGCACTAGGAAGAACATCACCAGCAGGTCAGAGGAACCCTTCCTTTCTACCTAGCCCTTGTGAGAACCACCTGGAGTTCTAGGATCAGCTCTGGGCTCCCCAGTACAAGACAGACATCAACATACACAAGAAGTCCAGCAAAGAGCCACAAAGATAGTGAAGGAATGGGAGCATCTTTCATAAGAAAGGATGCTGAGAGAGCTGGGACTGCTCAGCCTGGAGAAGAGAAGGCTCAGCGCAGAAGATGTCAGTAATGTCTATAAATATGTGATGAGGGGGAGTAAGAAGGCTGAACCAGAGTCTTCTTAGTGGTGCCCAATGACAGGAAAAGAGTCAATTGGTGCAAACTAAGATAGAAGAAATTCCAATCAGGCATAAGAAAAAAAAATAGTCTGAGTGTGGTCAAGCACTGCAACAGGTTGCCCAGAGAACTTTTGCAATATCCATCCTTGGAAATATTCAAAACCTGACTGGACTCAATCCTGGACAAACTGCTCCAGCTGACATTGTTTTGAGCAGGGGAGTTGAACCACATGACCACCAGAGGTGTGTTCCAACTGCAGTGATTATGTGGTACTATGAATGTAAACTAGTATGGAGTGATAGTAAGTTTTGTTCCTGAGGTCCCCACATGACACCCAATAATAAAGCTGACTGATTTTTAACGTAATATTTATTAAATTACTTCCGAGGAAAGAAAATAATCTGGTTCAAGGAGAGTTCATGTGTAAAGTCCTGTCTTTACTTGAAACCTGCTATCTCACCATACCTCAGTGAGAAGCTCTTCAAAAGCATATCTCTTAGAACCTTATGTGATCTCCAGGTAGCAAACATGGAGATAAGTTTTCCTCCAGAACTTCATTAGGGACTCTCAGACAGCATTTATACATGCAAAAAAAAAGACATGGACTAAACTGACATTTACAACTGTGCCAAAAATGAACATTCAGGTTCTTAAACTTGATAACTTTTACAGAAACAGGCAGTATCTTATTTGGTCTATTGCACACATATTTTACTTATGAAAGTTGTATGGTAAAAAAGTACTTTGACAAAACTTAATACTCCTTTCCTGAAGGTTACAACAGTCTGGTAATTTAGAATTGTATCACCTATATTATCATGCTGCCATCTAAATTAATTGACAAGAGCACCTTATTTATTAATACTAAGAAATTAACTAATATTAAAAACATTAATTTAATGTAACTTAACCATTTGTTCTAAAGTACTGTTCTAAAGTTTCTGTTTTTTAAATATCAGTACCTTAATGCTATATCTGGCTTTTCCTGAAGAAGTTTCAGTAGATTTGTTTACCAAAGATTCCTCTAAAATAACTAATACTCATGTTTTAGCACTAGTAGCAAATATTCAAAAGATATTACCCATTCAAGAATAGGGAAACAGTGAAACTAATCTGAAGTGGAAATCAATACTTTGATTTTCAAAATACCTTTGTCTCTTAGTTCCTTTCATTCTGCAAGCTACATGAAACTTTTCCAGTTTTGCTTGAAATTAGATATGCTTCAGCGCTGCAGACTGCCTAACTGAGGAGATACATTACTGCACTTACTAGGTGTGTCACCAAGAAGGAGCAAAGGCACACTTCCGTGAACAATCATCCAGTGGCATAGAAACTTTTACACACTGAGGCCGACGACAAAGTAATTTATGCCATACTGAAAGCAAGAAAGAGGGGCACATTTTTGAAAAAAAAATCAATGGATAAATCTATACCAAATTAGTCCTGATAATATCTGAACCAGACTGACCTACAGTAAATTGCATAAATAAGAATATTTTTAAGTCGGTACTGAGAGACCAGATCTCTATAGGCTGTTACCAAAATCATTGGGGTACTAAGGTAACTCCATGACATATTTGTACCTACTATATGTTTTCAGTTCAGATACAAGGCACAGAATTTTGTCTTATGTATGTATTTCAAAGTGTTGATTAAAATATAAAAAAATGCACTGTTCTTATTTAAACATACACTGATATCATAACATATGAAACCCAAGCTATGTCACATAAACTTCGAGTCATTACTGCAAAAAAACTTATACAGGGATTTGATGCAATTATGTTTCCAGCAGAGAATCAGCAACAGAGATTTCTATGGGCTGTTACTCTTGCTGAGAAATCTCTATGATTTTTAGAGAAGAGAAAGGGAACAGGGGCAGAAAGACTGGAACCAAAACTGACATCATGTAGAATGAGGAAAGATAACAGGGTCTGAAAGACTGGTTATGTTCAGATTTTTTTAATTTTTTTTTTTTTTTTTTAAAGGCAAGTCAACTATCCTTCATCTGGCAAGGAAATTAATTGTTTGTAGTGAATTTATGCATACGCTACTGATTTATAAGCAGTGATAAACTACAAAGAATTACCATGAAAACAAGAAATAAAAGAAACTGAGGGAAAAATCACTTGTTCTAAAGGATCCAAGTGTGGTTTATATAGGAATGGTTAGGGAATGAAATAAAGTTCTGTCCTTAAACTGGTACCAAACACATTAACAAAACCCCAACATATGATTCTTGACAATCTCTATTCAAATTAATCTAAGGATTTAAAGGTGAGGTGCAAAAAAAGCACCAAAGTACCTTATATGGAGGCTAATTTGAAATCAAAACTATCCCACAAAAATCTATATAATACACTCTGGTACCTCAGGTACCTCCAGTGTTTTTTTTAAAAAAAAAAAAAAACAAAAATTACTTAGGTGTTGACAGTTTTGGTCCTGTCCATATACAAAAGTAACAGTCTTGTTTGAACTGAATTATCTAGGCACCAGAGGTGCCTAGACAAAAACAACTTGGGATTTGTTGACTACTTGATTCCTAACATCAACCCACAAATACAGCACTGAGACTAGATGTATTGATTTCACCACTACTGCCACCCAGGTTTTTTATAGTTGTTTAATAAGTAGAGCATTTGCCCAAGAAGTAGGAGATACAGTCTAATTCCCTTTTTAGCCCAAGGGAATTCAAATGCGTCTCTCTCACTTTCCCATCATCTGTGCCAACCAGGCTATGAGCAGGAAGATAATGATGTGCTACTCAAAAATAAAATGATATAACTCTTCACTGTGGGAGGACAGGAATTGTAATTTTATAACCTAATAATTAGAGTGATTTCTAAGTTCCATTGTGTCAGGTTCTCAAGCCTCCAGCTGAAAATATATATGACAAGTCCAACACAATCTCATAAAGATACTATGCAGAAAAAACATACTTAAGACTTAAACTAGACACTTAGGAAAACACCAAACTCCTTTCTCCTTCCAATCCCAATCCTGCTGTGCAGTACTGATGGCTTTCGACTTCCACTAGAGACATGCTTGCTGCATATACTTAAGACTGGGATTCTAGCCCCATCTGAAAAACTCTTGAAACAAGATTTGAAAAGGTTCATTAATTTATTTAAAGATTTTCTTATTTCCTCTTAAATAATCACAAGGAATGAAAAGTTTATGTTTTTGTCAGTCAATTCTTTAGTTAATTGATATATGCCTAACAAGAACTATTTAAGGCCTAACATTCAGAGGGGTGCTTTTTTTGTTGTTGTTTATACCTAGTCACAATGATATTTAATTTAGATTATGCATACAAAGTTATGCTTATAATTAGTAGTATCATAGGATCATAGCATGGTTTGGGTTAGAAGGTACCTTTAAAGATCATCTAGTCCAACCACCCTGCAATAAGCAGGGACATCTTCAACTAGATCAGGTCGCTCAGAGCCCCATCCAACCTGACCTGGAATGTTTCCAGAGAAGGGGCACCCACCACCTCCCTGGTCAGTCTGTGCCGGTGTTTCACCACCCTCATTGGGAAAAATGTCTTCTTTCTATCTGGTCTCAATCTACCCCCTTTTAGTCTAAAAGTATTACCCTTTGTCCTATCACAACAGTCCCTACTAAAAAGCGTGTCCCCATCTTTCTTGTAAGTATTGAACGGCTGCGTTACAACTCCCGGAAACCTTTGCTTCTCCAGGTTGAATAACCCCAACTCTCTCAACCTTAAATATTAGTATGCCTATTAACTGCAATACTGATATTGATTTGACAATAGCAAAGACCGAAAAGTCTCTTTGGAAGTGACTGCCACATGTTATCATCAACCATAAAATTGGTTTTCACAGTAGTGATACGATTTAAAGGTTGTTACCAAAAACATCAATAAGTGAACTACTGCTTCAAGTTCTGCTCTCTAGGAAAAAAAAAAATTGGAGTTCAGATTATAAAATAACATAAAATGAAGATTCAGAGCATTTGGGTTTCTGCTCCTATTACTTTGGCTAGTAACATTAACATATAAGTAACATCACAAAAAATCTGATCTGAGTAAAGAAAAAGTTAACAAAACAAAAACCAGACCAATGGAAAAAACATGATTACATTAGTACAAACTAGCAAACTCAGAAATCTTAACTACAATTTTATAATATTCAGATAACAGACTGCACAACCGGCAATTGAATTTATTAACCTGAAACACAGGAAATTCTAGAAATCCACAGGTATGTTTTCCTCCATTTCAATCCCTCTGCAACACAAAACTGAAAAAAAACATCAATTTTGCTCCAGATTTATTCCTTTTCTTTATAATTTAGTTATTCATTACTACTGTTTATTTATTCAGTTCTAGGTTTCTACTATTTAGGAGAAATAATGAATCCAGTTATCGCTTGTCACTAACCTTCTGTTGGAGAAACTGAGAAGCATTACTTCGCTAAGGCCCTGGAAATGAAGCACTGTGGTCCGCTCCGAGTTTATTGTCTGGTTGCATTGCAGAATCACAGCAATCATAGGAAGAAACCAGGAGGCACTTTAAAGACCACGAACTGAATAAACCACCTCCTTTAGTAAAAGCACCGCAGTTCTAAATACGTGCTGGCACTGATGTTACCAAAGTAAATGTGCTTATGCTGCAAGTAGCCAATAATCTTCAGATACTGTGGTGATGAGCCTAGTAGAGGCAAATTGCCTTTTCTATTTACTTAATCAAATAAATGACCAAAAAGGGGGGAAAGCACAGATGTGTTGGTTTCTTGTCCTTTCTTACCATTTATTCAAAAAGAATTAATGTCCCATTGAGGGTATTTGTGGGTTTGCTCTATTGGCTTGTGATCTGATCTAATGGATGTGTGCATCTGAGGGATGTCCCTGACCTGGAGGGACAGTGTTTTGCAAAATACGCCATTGTGATGCCTGTTCAGTCTTTATTTCCAAGACAAGCTCAAGGAATCACTGTGACAGAGTTTAAAATATGGATTAGGAATAATATAGGACTGAAATGTTGGTGAGTCCAACTTTAAGGATCCCATTCTGGGATACCCAGAAAAATTACCTCGGAGGACTTCCCTGAAGATTTTTGTTATGTATAGCCAGATAGAACACGTTCTACAGAATAAAGCAGATCTCTTGAAAGCTGCTTAAGTGGTGAATGATGGTGGAGCACCACAGGACACAAAAGCTTGCCTCACAGAGGTCACTGCAACTCACCAAAAGTCATCAGTTTAGTAGAATTCTAAGTCTATACCTGGCAAGCACAGAAGAGAATAGGAAAAAGAGAACTGAAGAGAAAGAAGAGGAACTGAAATGAAGACCACTATGGACATTATATCATTATCTCTCCCTGGGTTTAATTCCAAGCTTCAAATTAATAACCTCATAGTTTTTCTCTTTTTATAAAATAAATGTATTTATATTAAGGCCACAGCCTTAATCTATGTAATCATTTATTAGTTACTGTATCTAGGAAAATGTATTTCAATTCTCAGCAGTTTTCTATCTGAATCAGTGCGCATTTTCCAAACTACGACAACTCAGTGTAAACGTCTGTAGGTTTCTAAGAATCACAGTTTACTGTGTTTTACGAAGCCAATTTTTAAACCTGCAAGCAACATGTAAGTTATATAACAGTATCATCCCTATTGTTCTTGGTCATCATCAAATATCCTCTCTTTTTGAGAAGCATACAGATGAGTAATAATTAAAATTGCAGCAAACCACACGTATGCACCAAATCACCTGTGAGTCAATCATATATTTTGGCGGTACTAGCAGGCCAAGGGAAAGGATAGGCAACTTCAGGAAAACTCTACTACAATCTTTCCTCTTTTGAAAATGTTCCAAAAAACAGAGGGAGCACTCTAAACATGTTTGGCTTTGTAAAAATTGTCAATGAGTACAAGGAAAGGAAGACAAAACTGCTAGAATCAAGATTACAAAAATAGCATTCTTATTTGGTTGTTTAATGAGATGAAATATCTGATGCTTAAGATACACAATTTATTTTAAAATGAGTAAGAACTAGATATTATAGAAATACAGGATTTGAATCCAAAAGTATCATTGAGAGGAGAGGTTACCCTAGCTGGGGAAGAATTCAGCTCCAGGAATGGATGGTACACAAGACCTAAAAAAGAAGTTGGTGTTTAGAAGATGTGAGATAACAGAAGACAGAGGACCTCTGACCTCTCAAAGACATTCCCTTTGAAATATGAAATAGAACCCAATGTTCTACAGTCTATATAGCAGTGGTGCTACTTCTGTCATCAAGTTACCAGAAGACACACTGACATACAGCTCTTGCTAGCTGTGTCTACCAACAGGTCTATAGAGAGGTCAAAAGCTTATTGCATGTATCATTTAATCCTTTTGCTTAAGTGGCAGAAATTGAATGGAGAATCTGAGCTCTATCCCTGAAAATGACCCTGATAAAGTCAGGGTATCATTTTGTGTAATAAAACGTACAGAGTGCTTTTCTCATTTTGCTTTTTTGTTTGTTTAACTTGGAAATCAAACTAAAGAAGTGAAATAGTGTTAACATAAAGTCAAGAAATTATGAATCACCAAATTATCATGGTTTCAGCAAGTCTTAACCAACATTTTTTTACTTTTGCACTCTACTAAAACAATCATTCATTACATGATTTCATGCTTTTTCTCCTATAGGTTTCATTTTTATGAAGTCTATATATAATGTATGAAAACTGTGCACTAAAAGACTATTACACTTAGGGTCAATGCTCAATTTCTTGTAATTTTTGGAAGGTACAAAGAATGGTAGAGGCGATTAGATGAGGATAAATATATCCTTAGAACTCTGGATTCACTGCATGCATCTGCCAGAGTTTTCTATTTACATTTTGGAGTTAAACAATGTTTTTTGGACCTTTTCAGTATTCCAGTGGTTTTATGTATTTTCCTCCTCCAGAATCATACTTACATTGATATACCAGAAAAGTCTGTTTGGATTCTAAATACATTTACCAAAAGAATGAGAAGTTAGTATATAATATTTTTTGTATACAAGTATCTATATCCTCCTTTCTGTTCCTTCTCTCTCAACTAAAACCTGACATTCCTGTTTATACGTAATCTTGATTTTCTTTAGTTATTATTTCAGCTGAAAAAACTGCTCTCTCTCCCTAATACACTTTGAAATCTCTGGCTGTTCTGCAAAATTTTATTCCTAAAGATAATAACCTGCCAATTATTTAAAGTCTGTTCAGAATTTTTCAGTGTAACTCCTTTACTTCACAGGACTCCATACTGTGAGTAGACAGTGACACAATCACAGTGCTATTCTGCTTGAGACAGACTCTCTTTGCAGAATATCAAGAGGAGGCAACATTTTCCCATGGTAAGAATATCCCATTTGGGGGCTTCTATTGTGTTAGTTTGGGGTTATGTGTAGAACTACTTGCTTTTTATTAAAGACTGGAAACTGTATTTGATAATTTCAATGGAAATGTAAGGTTTTGTATGAACTGTTAGAGTAAATCCTTTAATCTTTTTCCCAGCCTATATCCCTTGTCCTGGTTTCAGCCAGGATAGAGTTAATTTTCTTCATAGAAGCTAGTGTGAGGCTCTGTTTTGGATTTGAGATGAGAAAATGTTGGTAACGTGCTGATGTTTTGAGTTGTTGCTAAGTAGTCAAGGACAGTCCAGCTTCTCCCGCTGGGCTGCCAGCGAGCAGGCTGGGGGTGCACGGGGAGCTGGGAGGGGGCACAGCCAGGACAGCTGGGATTGTTTTGTTTTTACAAAACAAATAATTGACCTAAGAGATCTGCTAGTGATACACAGCAGCCTACATAGTTTAAGAAAGGATTAGAGATTATCACAAGGGAACAGAACACCTACAGCTACAACACATAATGCATATTAAAAAAAAAAAGAAAACAAGCTATCTAATTCTTTATATTGCAGGTTCTGAATCAGTCATTAAGTGGCAGAAATTGAGAAAACTGAAAGAGCATAGTAATTAAACATCACACATATTTCTGTGATTCAATCTCAAGGTTTCTGTATTGGACAATTCCAAAGAAAGAAAACTAGAACAATATATCAGTTACTAGCATTAACTACAATGGTAATTGTTGTGTTCAAGGGCACTGTCAGTGACTATTACAATGATTAACATTTTTTTGGCAACTTCCATCCAATATGTGAAGTCTGAAAAAATTATTTTACCTTAGACTTATGTCTACCTTACATATATGGCAATTGCTAGTTTTCATTTACAAAGGAGGAAGCAATCCTAATCTATTATGGAATTAGCTCAAAACCTTAGTATTTAACAGCAGTTGTATTTCAAATAAAATCTAAACCTTATCCATTTTTTTTTACTTTTTCCAGAGGCCTCTCTATTCTAAAACCCATGAGAAACTATAGAGTTGGCAAATCTAGTGAAAAAGAATGCTGTAGGTATACACTACTACTTACTGAAAGCAAAAAAACCCACATAACCAAAACCCCCCCAAATTCCCCCGAATACCAGGGTTTTTTTTCAATAGCTTGCTATTTTTAGTTTCAAGCTGAAAAACAGATATGACTGAATAGAAATCAAATTCTTAGAACATAAACCCTAAATAATGCATGTAAAATCAGCATAACTAACTTCTGCAAGAACTTTTAAGTTAGAAAATCTAGTTGATCTTTCTAGCAGTGTGATACATTTAGTAGCAATAAATGTATTTCTCTGAAATCTTAAACTGATAGTATCTAGATTTGTCAGGATTTGTATCAGGGACTGAACAACACTGAAATATTTTCAGTTTCTATATTTAAACTGATTTCTTACTTTGTTTAAGTCAAATCACTCTCCCAGAGATTTTAACAAAAGTGCAATTAGCTATTTTATATATAGCTCAATATAGAAAAAATAAAGATCTCCATTTGACAAGATTTTCAACGTATTTATCTGCCCCACTGACAATAACACCTCAGGTTTGGTACACTTTTTCTAAATCACTGCTATTTAAAGTTGGTCCATTTGCTGGGCTATTTGAATTCAATTATTTGCTTTCAGCTGGTGTAAAACTAATAGCTCAAGGTTGGCATATGATTTCCTTTTCTTTTTATTGCCTTTTCAGTGTGTCCTAATGGGGTAGGTAAGGAAAGAAATCACTATGAACGATTACTAGAATTTCCTGCAAGACTCTAAGGCCAGGAGCTTCTGAGAATAAGTGATTTACACAAGATGAGAGTAGGAATGAGAGATACCTGAAGTTTGAGAGACGACCACTCAGTACCGTGGCCATTGAAAGAGATGAGATGTAGGGCACAAAACTAATTTTTCATGAAAAAAAACAACATGCTTCTATTGTAATTCAATATCTCAACTGATCATATGAACCTTTATGGAAAATCTTTGCAGATTTATGTGAAGCAGCTACTTGCTTTCCTAACCTGAACCACAGAAGGCACTCACAAATATAAAAATAAATTTAGATTGATCATTTTGTTTCATTTACACTGGTATCTGTATGCACACTGGGGAATCAGACATAAGACATTTCTGGCACTGAATGAGCCTTCACATTTTGAAATACAAGTATATTGGACATTTTGTGTCCAACATCGTATCTGCTTGAAATGGCATAGATGTTATTTCACTGTCACATTCACCTGTGTACCAATACATTATGCTTTCTTTTTGTTGTGAATAATAACAGAAAAATTTCCCAGACCCTGCCTTATCCTCTGTATAAGTAACAATATGCATGCCTCCACTACAAATTGGATCATCTTCAAAAAACATGAAAATTTTTCTGCAATTAAAAAAAATTACAGTGGTGGTGTGTCCACCTTAAACATAAAAGAGCCACACCTAAAACTGTAAATGTAGATCTTAGCAACAGGAGAACGTGGCCAGCCTCAAGGTGAGTGTGGATCCAAAGGCCAGCCAAGAGTCAGCTGTAGCTTCCTCCAGTAAAGGGCAAGAGGAACAGAGACTCACTCACCTAACACAGGCCTTTATCTTTCAAACCAAGACTTACACCTACATCAGAAAGCACTATTTGCCAACTTCTACAATTCCAAAAGGCAAAATGAGACTCAAAAGAACAAATACTTTTTCATTGTATAGAACTTCCTCCTGAGCCTGGTACCATGCATTTACTACCAGGCAAACTGGTCAAAGTTCTAACACTTTCTGTAATCAGCATTTCTAAGCTGTTCAAACTCTGTAAGAGAGTGCCTTTCATTTCTTGCCATGCTTTAAAAGCATGCGAACCAGGTAAGGTTTCTTCACTTATTCTGTAAATTCAAGAGATGCCTGGGAACAAACTAGTTAGGATTTGTTACATAAAATCAGATAAAATTTTGAAAGAGAAAGACTTTTTGAAATGAAAACCAGAAAAAAAAATCCTTTCTGGGAGAAACATCAGCTTTGTGACCATAGTCCTCTTGACTAAGATCAGAGACTTGAACACTAATCTCCCACAGCTCTACGTCTGGGATGAAGATCACTTTCTCTTTTAAATACGCACAGAGGTACATGCACACAGAAAGTTGGGAAGATTTAGATTAATTCTTGCAGAGGATAAAGATTAATTCACATGGAACATAGAGAAAAAATAACATTTCATAGAGAGGGGAAGGTAATTCATAAGTTGCCTGGCTACAGTAAATCAATGACACCTTCAGTTGCTCAGAAAATGGTACACTTTGCATCCTGCCTTTATGATCGAACTTTATCCACTTTTGAAAGGGAGCAAATGAAAGAAGCTGTAGGTAACATCAGGCCTGTGAAAATGTTAAAGGATGTGATGTTGCATTTCTAATGCATTTTTGTAAGAAATATGGTATTCTGATGCTATAAATACATTCTCTGAGAGTCAGAGCTTACTTGCACTATTTTGGAAGGAAACATTTGAGACAAGCAGAATGAATTGAATCTTCCTGTTTTCCTGTCTTACTTTGACAGAGCTGCTGCTTACTTTCATATGCTCAATTTCTAGTGTTGTGCTCCTGCCCCCAAAACATTGCAGAGGACAAAGACATTTGCTAGAAACAATCCATAATAAAACTGCTTCCCTGTCTTTCCCAATCAGGAGCAACATCATCATGAGTCTCATCATTAATGAGGACATTGTATTGGTAGCACTGTTAGCAAAACTGTTTAGTAAAGCAATAAAATAAAGCCAGGCTCTACTCTTTGTAGCTTCTGATTAGAAAAAGCATCACATCTCATGAGCAATATATAGCTCATCAGTCTCAAACTACACAGGAAATAAATTATAAGAAAAGGGTGAGCTTAGACCTTTGCCTATATGCTTGATCTTTGACAGGAAACAAAATAATAATTGTAATAGTAACTGACGGCACTGAACATTAATGGATGATCTCAGAATGCTTGATATAGAACAATCCATACAAAAACAGTACTTCTGTACTTTGTATTAATACCACCGTGCCCTGATGTTGTTATTTACTTACACTGCCTAGCAGTGCACACACAATCTTTTAAAGTATCTAGCCATATAACCTTCTGTGAGATAGGAAAGTGCTATTATCCCCGTTTTGCAGACAAGAAATTGAGACGCAGAGGCATCTTGTCTGAAATCCTGGGAAAAGCTATTGACCTATAGAAATAAAAAATGTTCCTGGTTCTGCTTCTCATAACCTTTGTACCCATCATAGTACAAAAACAAATAACATAAAGATAATAAAAGTTTAAATTCTAAGCATTCACATAACTCCTAGAAATGGTACCCTCTGGTCGCAAAAGCGGTATGAAACACAAAGACTGGGGGTAAAGATATTCTTTGGAGCCATCTTTTACCTTTAAATGTTTATCTCAGTCTAAATAGTTGAATTTGTTTACTGTCAAAGTGTCTTAGCAACCTTACTCTTCATTCTTGCCCTAAGGCAGAAGACCAAAACATACAAAAGGTTAAGCAGATACTTGTTGAGTTTCCCAGCTTTGTACAATAATGATTTTTTTTTATTAACACATTTTTATTCACAATTTATGACAAAATCACATGCAGTTTAGAATGGCACTTCTGTTTGTTAAAAAACAAAACAGAGAAGTAAAACATTTGATTACCAAAGATTCTTCCAGGATACTGAAAGAAGATTGACTGAATCTTGCTAAGCTAGAGGCCTAGCACACGTAAACATGAATGTATTACATATGTAAGGTCTACTGTTTAGGGAGAGCCATGTAAAAAAAAAAATACTCAAATGAAACCACTATATTTATCACAAAAGAGGATTTGCCACCAAAAATTAATTTAATCAAAAGCGTTTTGTCATGACTACAGTGAAAATAAAAATTAAAAAAAAAAAATTGTCAATAAGTTATGATCCTGAGACCTTTGAGTGATCTGTTAAATAAATTCTAAAACATATTTCTTGACCATACACTAGATACCTGAAGATTCAAGAGACTGAATTAAAAAAAACAAAAAAAAACCCCAAAAAAGATTAAAACTTTTAGCAAGGAAAAACTGAAACACAAAGATACTTCTGTGAAAATTTGTCAAAAACTATATGCATATGGAACACTGTGGATTCTAATTCTATACAGCCTCCCTGCCCAATGAAATTTACTTAAAATAGTTTCTTATCTGTACAGGAAATCAAAATAGATTACAAGCAAGAAGAGTAGATATTAAAAGCCTAATATAAATAAGAGCTTTAAGAAACTAATGAACTTATAGAGGTCAAAACTAAAAAAAAGAAAAAAATCTGCTTGTTTATTCTCAGGATAATTATTTCTCAGTTACCTTTATGGTTTGGAAATGTCAGTCTTTAGAGATTTATCAGCTTTACTTTATTTTAATCATAGAGATCTATCCAAAGTGTCTGTGAGAGTGTGCATTTTCCAGATTACAGCAAAAGATATTAATTAAACCTTCTGCTTAAACTTCCGGGGGGGTTGACAAACTAGCACAGCCCTTGGCTTCATTTTAAGGAAGGGAAGCAAAAGAAGGAGAATAGCTTGATTAGTAGAAGTGAGGAATTGGTTACACCTTCGACAACATGATCCAATTAGAACAGACTTTTACAATGAAACTTGCAGTGCTGAGGACCTAAACTTGACACTATTTCTGTTTTTTGAGGTTATACTTCAGCTTGTTCCAGCTTAGTTTTGCAGAAAAAGAAACCAGTTTGCACACTGCAAGACCATGCTATAACTCAGCACCAAGCAGAGCAGTGCAGCTGACATGCCTGAGCCACAAGATGTCATCCAGAGGGACCTGAACAAGCTGGAGAAGTGGGCCCATGTGAATCTCATGGGGTTCAACAAGGCCAAGTGAGGATGCTGCACCTGGGTCCGGGCAACCCCAAGTATGAGTACAGGCTGGGGGATAAAGGGATCAAGAGCAGCCCTGTTGAGAGGACTTGGGGGTACTGGTAGATGAAAAGACAGACTTGAGCCAGCAATGTGCACTCATAGCCCAAAAGGCCAACCGTAACCTGGGCTGCATCCAAAGCAGTGTGGCCAGCAGGCCGAGGGAGGTGATTCTGCCCCTCTACTCTACTCTCAATTGAGATCCCACCTGTAGTCCTGTGTCCAGCTCTGGAGCCCTCAGCACAGGACAGACATGGACCTGTTGGAGTGGGTCCAGAGGAGGGCCACAAAGGTGATCAGAGGGATGGAACACTTGTCCTGTGAGAACAGGCTGGAGAGTTGGGATTCTTCAGCCTGGGGAAGAGAAGGCTCTGGGGAGACCTTATTGCAGCCTTACAGTACCTCAAGGGGGCTTATGAGGAAGATGGAGATAGACTTTTTAGCAGGGCCTGTAGTGATGGGACAAGGGGTAATGTTTTTAAAACTACAAGAGGGCAGATTCAGACTAGATAGAAGGAAGAAATTTTTCCCAGTGAAGGTGGTCAAACACTGGCACAGGTTGCCCAGAGATGTGGTAGATGTTCCATCCCTGGAAACATTCAAGGACAGGTTGGACAGGGCTCTGAGAAGCCTGATCTAGTTGAAGATGTCTCTGCTCACTGCAGGAGCATTGGATTAGATGTTTTTTAAAGGTTCCTTCTTATCAAACTATTCTACATTTCTATGAATATACGGCACCTAAGGACAGTATTTGGAGAGGATCAGGAGCGGCACTTCAGAAGCACACTCTTGATGAAAATTCAAATGCTAAATGTGATGATATGGATCAAAGGAGAATCTGTTTTAAAGAAATAGGTTCACATCTGAAAAGGATAGCAAGATGAAGATGAAATTTTGAGAGACTATGCCCAGCTGCTGGGAAGCGAGTCATTCACCTCTAATTTCTCTTCAAAATCAAATGTTAAATTGTACTATTAAAAATAAATAAATAAGAAGTCATTAAAATGTTTCTTTTAATTTTAATTTTTCTCTATTATTAACTTCTTATAGCAAAACTATTAAAAATCACAAATCTGCAGACCATCAAAATAACGGTAAAAGTGTCTATTGACCATCATATAACTAAGAGAAACATCCATATGCTTAATATTTTTAGTTATTTTATCTAAGAGATAAGTAATGCAACATCCAACTTTTTGTACCTGAAATGGATTTTGCCCCAAGTGTACAATAAAATGTGTTTCCTCATTCCACACAGAAATCCACACAGGAGAAATTGACAGTCTGTAGCAACTGTCTCTATGTACCTGATAAAGGATAATTTCATTACTGCGTTAGGAGAACTGAAGAGCTTTGGACTCTTCTGCCCAGGCAGGAGGGTCTTTTCAGGTTAAAGTTGAGGCATGTGTTTGATTCTAGCTTGGATTCATCTCCACAGTTAAGACTCAGTTCATATTTATTTACTCTACTTGCTGTGTTCCAAATTTGAACTTGGCTTATTTAAGGGAAGGAAATCTAGCAGCAAGGCTATATTATGCTGGATGCATCTGCAACTCCTTTTCAATTATGGGCACACTTCTTGATCCTGGCCCAACTGTCATGCATACCAGATATCTGCAGTCTGTATGTCCTTAGGTGGCTCTAATGTAGAAACTGAGATAAGGGGTGGTTGTTGCCCACCTGGTATAGGTGGGATATAGAGATAGGGACATGTGTGAAATACACGGTCCCGGAAATGAAAACTGGGTGGAGAGATCAAGTAATATGGATGTACATAGATACCATCTTCTGAGAACTAAACTCAAGGTCAAAACCAGATTTATGCCTGTTACTGTTAAAGAAATACATTCCTGCAAATTGTTCTTTGTAGAATGCCTCATTAGTTATTGATTTATACTACTTGAATCCACACATAAAGCATCTGTGCTATGCTCACCAGGTGCCTCTTCCAATATTTTGATTGGCAATTACACCAAATTGCTAAAATCCACAGTTAAAACCCCAGATGAATAAAGAACTGCAAACCTGAGAAAAGTACAAAACAAATAGCCAAAAATACAAAAATCCTAACACCCACTTTATTTGCAGCTCAGAAGAGTTTTCTTAATGCTCCTCTAACCCTGTAAGGAGAAACTGATAAATGCCTTACAATGTTAAGAACGATGTATGAAGTTAAGAAAAAATGTAGTCTTCAACTGGGAGATTATAAACATGCCCTCTTGCATACTATACTGACAATATTTCACATATTCATATCAATTTTCTGTGGTTTCTGTGTGAAAACTTTTGAAGCATTTCAAGCTATTATTTTTCAACTAATGGGAGAAAAACTCTGAGGAAACAAAAAGGAACAGTATGTGCCACAGCTAAGCATAAACACTATTTTTATCCCCCAACATACCTGTCTCTTCCATATACTTACCTGAAGTTTTCCCTAGTATCCAATCACCTCCATTTAATGTAAGGTAAAAAAGCAGCACTTCATTCTTGCATCAGCTGCTTTCAGGTAATCACAGCACCTTATCCGTGCAGTATAGGAGTTCTACCGTTTCATACGCTAACATATAATTTTCCTCACTTTTTAAGACCAAAATTAGATTGCCCTTATTCATGCTGACCAATCAATGAAGCTACTCCAAAAATTAGTATACTATTTAATATGAATCACAGTGTTTCAAAAAACTACTGCATGCTAATATAGTATATCTTATAAGAGAAGCAGCATCTGCATGTTAAAAGAAGATGCTGTAGGATCCCAGATCTAAAGTCATAACGATATTTTTACTAAAATATTTTTAAAAACAAATTTTCTGCTTTTAGAATGTACAGTAGGTGCTCCTGCAAAAAGCTGATCCACTTCCTGTATTTTCTGTGCCAGCGTTTTGCCATAGCTTTGGCTCAGTCAGGAGAGTTAATTGACATCCCAACATGCCCACACTTTATTAAAACAACAACACAAGTATGAAACGCTTTCCTTCTGGGATTTTGTAGTTAGTTTACTCAGAAAGAGAGACCACAGATTTATAGGAAGGTTCTGGTCTGGTGGATACCAATGGAGAAACACAGAGACAAAAATAAACTTTGGCAAAGTATATAAATATCCCCTTGTAGTTATTTATTGATCTAGCAAGAGTAATAAATCTTTCTAGCCATCCTATACTCTTAGTGTAAACTTCAGTTTTCCTTTCTACTAAAAATGATTGTGGCATCTTTCATGTAAATCCCTATTGGAGTGCCAAGTATACTATCAACACAGATTTTACTTTAAATAATAAGAATTCTATACAATAACTTTGAATTTTTAAAAATTACTTTGGCTCCAGACCAAAAGAAAATTCACCATCACCAACTACTACCCATGCTACTGCAATTACCGCTTATACTTGCAAAGACTTCAACAAGAGTATATACTGTAGTAGCTGTTGCAAAATAGTGTATGACAGATTGCCACCCTAAATTAACAAACTTCGTGAACTACAGTTACTTTCTCTGCAGACCAACTGATTTGAATTCAGCTAAAGATACAAATGAGTCTCTGGCTGAAGCCCAAGAGCCAACTTTACTGCAAAACCACAGATTTCTGTTGTACAATTATAATGCTGAAATCGTAATTACCAATTCCAGTACAGGATGCTAACTTCTTCAGCTGCTTCCATTATAATACTTCTGCTTTCCTTGTGAGTTATCTTTATCCCAGTCCCACCCACGAATTCCAACATCTATAGTCTGAAGTTCTTGCAAGTGTTTATTTCCAACTGTATTTCTAAAAAAAAAAAATTAAAAAAAAAATCTTACCCTTAGTTTGTGTCTATGAGACACAGATAGTACATTTTACAGCAATGTACTAGTTTACTAGTTTATGATTTTCTTTTTTAATTTGAGACCTTTATATAGCTTGGAGACTTTGAAAAACTTGCACACTTAGTTACCACCTTAAAATTTTTCTTGACGTTTAATTCTAAGGTGGTTTTTTTTCAAAAAAAAAAAAGCTCGTAGGAAATTAGCAGAGTCTGTTCAACACCGAGCTTTTAAAGTCTAACTTAATATAGAAACAGTTCACGTGTCTACAGGCTAGAGTGCATATTGCTGCAGTAGCTGAATTTTAACATGTAACATAGACAACAGCACGCTCGCATTTCTAGAGAAGCAGGCCCAAGGTTAATGCAAAGAGGATTCTGCAGAATGCTGTTTACTCATGTTAAGTAGGCAGCACTGTAAAGCTATAACAAAGAGATACAAAAACAGCAACAAAAAAGATAAATCAACTTGGTCACCACTTAAAAAAAAATAGGAACTAGCTTTTCAAGATGACAAGAGACACTGGGTCTTTGATTCACTTGAAGAACTAATTTATGTCATGTATTAATTTGGCGAGAGGAGGTAACCCATAAAGATATTAACTGGAATTTAGTTGGACAAATCCTTAAATAGAGGAAGTTCTGAAAACTTTCAAGCAGACCACATAGGTTCTTTGAAACAGCTTTTGATAATATCTTACAAAGTAACAAATGGGTACAATTTAACTTTTCGGTCACCCGCAAATCAGCAGGATATGTAGACGTCAAAAACCAAAGGTCTGAAAAAAATAAACTCTTAATGTCTTCTGTCAGTTTCTCATTTCCTTAACATCACATAAAGGGAGAAGATTCTTAATAGCAAAGTAATGTTTCACATTCCATAGAAATGTTTCATGGAAAAATTGGAATATGAAAAATTTTAATAATTTTCTACAAAAACCCCCAGGAAACTACTCTTGAGAAAGGACACCATAATTAGATCCAAAATTAGACACAGGAAGATAGCATAGAATACATTAATTTAGTAGAACTTTGATCTATGTTTGGTTTTATCTGTAGAATGCATGGTATTTCGGGTTACTTGTTGCAGACAAGAAGTTACAATTTTCAGGTACTTTTTTATTTAAAATTTTAATTTCTTTTAATAAAATGAGTTCAAAGGAGAGCACTGATCATATGAAAAGATGAAAAGACTTTAAATCATTTTGCTTTGTGCAATTATTTCATGAGGATGCTCTTCAAGCCATCAAGGTTTTCAACTGTTACTGTTCCTTCTGGATGCAGGCCAGTGTCAAAACATGGTCCTTTTTATAGAATAATCAATGTTTCCATTTTCTTTCTTCAAATAATAAATTCAAAACTGCTTTCGAGTAACAATGAGAGCAAAGATTCAAAAGCATAATCTATAAGATGATGAAAAGTGGTACTTATTTATTTTGCATCTAAAAAGGAGAATGATTATGCCACCTGCCTTTTTTAAGAAGGGATTGAATTTATCACATATTGAAGACTTATAAGCAAAAAACATAACTGAGATGTTTCTTGCACTTCCTAAAAAAGGAAAAAGGAAAAGGATAGTTTTCATTCTAATACACATTACTTGTTCTGCCTACAAATATTTCAGTAATTCATACTTCTTTATTAAAATGCTTGTAGCACTTCTGGCATCTATTTACCTCCTCTGCCTTATTTTAACTTGATATTTCCTCATTACAGGTAATTTTGCAGCCACGTCGTTTCCTAAAACTGATAGAAGTTCAGCAGGTTTCCTGTGAAATCAGTCTGGCAGCACAAAACAATGAAATTTCAAAGTCATTGCAGGGGCAGGTCAGAACTATATAAAGGAGATTGAAGTTTAAGTCACAGTACCAGGTGGATGGGAAACTCCTTCAGGGAATAGTAAAAAATAAACAAAAATACTCTGTAAAAACATTTTCAAAGCAGAAAATTTCATTGCTTGTCGACAAGTTGTTTCTGAAACTAGAGGTTTATAGCATGATATATTTCTTATGACAACAAAGGCTGTATAGTACAAACTCAGAAAGCATGCTTGCTCTGGAATAAAAGGCTCCAATTCTTCAGACAGACTAGTAATTTTAGTGTTGTGCATAAATATGCAAGTGATATATGTGTGTTCATATGCAAAAAAAAAGAAAAAATATTGTTAATTATGGAACAGTAAAATCTAACTTGGTTCTTACTGATTGCAAGAAAATACAAAGTTCATTTCAAACGTAAGATGGACAGTATTATGAATGCAATACTTATGATATTTGCTTGTGGTAGTCAGCTATCAGAAGCTGCAAAGGAACAAACAATTTGTCCCTTTCAGAGAGCAATGGTGTCCTAATCAGGGACTGTCAAAACAGATGTGATGATTACACTATATAATGTCCTTTGAATCTCACTCCGGGAAGTTAAGGTAAGATTAATTTTTTTTTTTTTTTTTTTTTGCCTTAAACCTCAAAATAGTCATTAATTTTCTCTACCATCATGTAAGACATCAAATGTTGTGCAGTGTCCCAAAAAATATGGTATGTCTCAACAATTAGAATGCAATTTTCTGTCCCTGCTTATAGTTTTTTTTGTCCTGATAGAACACGGAAGTGCTGAGAATAATTAGAAAACAAAACAAAACTAAAACAACCCTCAGTCTAATACAAGTCCTATAAATTACATAAGCAGGTAGAAGAATTATTTTTTCTAAACTGCCTCAAACTCTTCTATAACTTTAACACAATGTCATTAAAACAAAAACAGCTTCAGAACTTCTATTTGACCACTCGCATCTCCTTTAGAACAACAAGCAGATTTTGCATTTGAATTTTATTAGTATTTATTTTTGCAGATTATGAATGGTTCATCTACCTCATCTAATTTCATTACAAATGTTTTATAAAGTGAAGGACATCATACAAAGCACAAAGTATACCGAAAGCAAAGCAGATCAAGTAAAAGAGGACTGTAATAATTCCATTTCAAGATATGAAATAAATTTTTCTATATCTAATAGATAAAACTAACTTTGTAAGATGACTTGCACTTCTGGAAATTACACATTCAAACTTTAGGACACCAACTTCTGCTTCAAAATGAATACCCTGAGAATCTTTCTTATATTCATTTTCAAAGTTGTCTTTGAAGTTATGGTTTGATTATTAGCCTAATACTTTTGAGATTCACCTGATATGAAACAGGGAAAGAAAAATGAGTGTTGTTATTAATGAGTTGGAAATAATTAAAACTCTGAGCCGTTAAAACTGCAATGCTTTCATTATTTTTCTTGTTATTTTTTGCTTCTAGAAAGAAATTGTTTATATACTCCTCCTCCCAGTTTAGTATCATAAGTAAACTTGCTGAGAGTGCACTGTACAGATCCAGGTCATTAATAAAGAAGTTAAACAACGTTGGTCTCTGTACTGACCCCATGAATACACCACTAGTGACTAGCCTCCAGCTGAACTTCGTGCCACTTATCATAAAAATTTGAGCCCAGCAGTTTAGCCAATTTTCAGCCCACCTCACTGTCCTTTTAGCATGTACATCATCAGTTTGTGTAAGAGTATGTGATGGGAGACTGGGTGAAAAACCTTGCTAAAGGCAAGATTAGCAATATTACCTGTCCTCATCCACCAAGCTAGACACTTTGTTGTAGAAGGCTGTCAGGTTGGTCAGACATGATCTCTCCTTCAGGAATACATGCTGACTACTCCCAACAGCATTAGATGTATAATTTTGTTACATGGATATTCTTTTCTCTTAATACACTGAGTCTTTGGATATGAAGTAGATGTCCTAACTTAAAAAAAGAAAAAATTCTTACAATGGTTTTTTTTTAAAATATTCTTTGCCTACAAAAGGCTTACAAAGGCATTCCACAGCCCAATTTATAATACATTTCAAATGATCTCAGCAGCCCTCAAGCCAGGGCTAACAGACTAGCAGTATTTTGGGGAGATAAAATTATGTTATGTACTTTGTTTATGCTTAATAGTTTACATGGATATTTTTGCCCCCAATGGCTCCCATTTTTTTTCTCCTTGGATTTATCTGTGCATCCATAGTTCTAAGGTTTCTACAGAGGAGCAAAGAGTAAGGTCTACCTGAAATTTATAAAATGGAATGCAAAGGATAAATGTTGTTCTCCATGAAGAAACATGAATAAATTCCTGCATGAAGAGGTAAAGGAAGACAGATTTTTCTCCTTTTCAAGTATTTAGCAACTCATCTGTTTTTACATTCCTGCTTTGGATCAGATTTCCTATGGAAACTTTAATTAATAACATTTTTTTCTTTGTTTTAAACATACAGGATTTCATTAAGTAATTGCCTAGAATCTGCAAATTGCAACTACATTATTTTAGAATTGTTCAGGGAAAAAAAAGTCATTCCTTAGCTTAAGATGCCCATACAGTTAAAACAGCTCAAACCAAAATAATTTTGAAAGAGTATTGGGATCAGACACAAGACATAATGAACGTCAAACTGAAATATCACATGGTTTCATTGAAATTTGCCCCAGTGGAACACAGATATATTACATGAAGGAAGTACTTGGAAAACTGTAAATGCAATTGATACCGAAAACAACAACAACCAGCCCCAGAAAAATAGTTGCTACTTCATTAACTTTCCCACATCCTTCTGAAGAATTGTTCCCAAATCAAATTTTGTTCCTCAGGTTGGTATAAAATTGGGTGGATATAGGCCACTCATGACTTTATTCATGAGCTGTAATCAACCAAAGTAAAAATCTTGGGTAATATTAACTCAGAATTTTCAGTATAAAAAAAACAGAGATCCTCCTTGACTGAACAAGTCACAGTAATAATAACAGGAGTACAAACTGACATGAAAATATGATCTGTTCAATAGAGTTCTTCAATTGGATGACCCCCAGATAGCTTTCAGTGAAGTATAGCAAATCAAGGACAAAATCATGAATCATCACAGCCAACTCAATTTCAGAGTGGCAGTCCCTACAGAGACCACCAACAAATACGAGAGTAACTTGTCTCTTGGCAAAGCCTGTGATTAAGAAAGCTATGAACAAGATACAAGGTTAATTAACTGACATTGGGTTTTCAGTACCTTGGAACTACATCATGTTGAGAACCAAAATTATTTAAGGAGTCCTTTATGCCATAATAATTACTTTATTCTCAGTGACAGGTGAGTGATCCAAGGGCAAGGTTAAAGAATAGGTATCAGAAGAATGAACTGGGGAGCATTTCAGATTTTATCTGAGAGGTTTGTGACATGTAGCTGCAGAAACGAGCACTGCATTTTGCACTGAGCAAAAAAGGTGGCAGATGCTTAGGTACCTTTGTGGGTTTTTTGATAGTACAAAAAAGGTGAGCAATGACATCTCCTAATCGGAGTTTCTCCGTTATTTATATACCTCAGTAGTGGTAGGACTACATAACTCTCAAACTAGTTTTACTGCATGACGATGGGGTATCTTACGGAGCAGAAAAGAGAGTGGATATAACAAACAACTTGGCCTTGAATTTTTAGAACATGTTTCAGTGGACGGTGGGGGAACATATTCCCCCTCCCTAATCCCAGAATCAACAAATATGACATAATTGCAGGACCTTACAACAGACTATGAACATTTTGCAAGAAAGGAAGACTTCGGAAACTACAGCCCAGTCAGTCTCACTTCAGTTCCTAGGAAGATTATGGGTTCAGATCCCCCTGAAAATCATTGCAAAGTAGATGAAGTAAAAGGTGGCAATTGGAAAAAAATAAGCATGGCTTTAGTAAGGGCAAGCAGCGCCTGATTTGGTGGTCTTGTATAATGAGAAAACTGGCTCAATGGACAAAAGTAGTGGATGTCCTTCCAAATTCAGAAAGGCTTTTGATGTAATCTCCTATGTTTATTCTTTATAACCCTATCTGAGAGAGAATCTCAACAAAGGCATTCTCGCAGAAAAAGAATTTGGGGTTCTCACAAAGGCATCTAAGGCCTGAACGCAAACTTAAATATGTGCAATGTGCTGGCTGCAACTGACAAAAGTTAATTCTATATTGATGATTATACATACTTAGAGAGACAGTGAAGAAATACATTGTAGAATTGCTTTTGTCAAGATTGATTCAGATTTTGAATTAAAATAAAATAAAATTCTCTAAATATTTATAAGGGTATTCAATCTCCAGAGTGAAAATGTGAAGAGGAGGAATACAGGAAAGAAGTTGTTCTTTGAAATCTACCTATAATTTCTTAGTTCTTATACAATCACATATTTAAAAACCCAAGATATACAGAGAGTTTTCAGAGTTTCCCGTGTTCATTTAGAAGTTTATATGCATTCAGTGTTTCTTGTTTTCTAGACCTTTTTTAACTAAATCATTAAAATGTGTGTTCTCTAAGGATAGCTCTTGAAAACACATGCTCTCTAAGTTCAGAGTATACACTTTTAACCTTGTTAATTGTACAGAAAAAGCAAAGGAAGCCCTCCTAGTTTAAGGGACGAGTTACTTTTTTTATCTGCAATGGAAACAATTTAACAAAGCGAAAACTTGTTTTTCTTCAGCACTTGAGTACTGTATGCATGAATGAAAAAGATCAGTAAAGCCAAGAATACATCGTGAAGAAAACACCAAGAAAGCTTTTTATTCTTATATAACAAACTAATAAAACTGTACCTTGATAGTTTCCATTCACAAATGCAGTAATATGAATGCAGTATAGGATGATAAAGAAATTGAATTCAGGAAGCCGAACTATTGTAATAATTCAGATAATTGCATTATATGTTACTTGATTTCATAAATCTCATTAATGATAATAATGCAGTTTGCGTTGTTTCTTTGCTTATCAATAGAAAAGATATAAACATGGAAAATTTAACATTATCTAGATTAAATTTACTAGTTTCAGACTAGAAATTTGATCAAAAGTATACAACTAGACAAGCCATAGTCAAAATGAAATTCTTAGTAAAATTCAATCCATAGAGTATGTGTACCCTTGTTTCAGGGATGAAAAGATGTCAATTCAGGATCAAATGAGCCTTTATTGACTCAGGTTCTGATGTATCAGTTCAAGTTCTGACATGCAATTATGTAATTTGATGAAAATACAGAAGTATCATTTTGTGTAAACATGAGATTTTGGGTAGGAACCCGTGGTCCTGCAGACACCACTAACTGAATAGGGTTGAAAGGGCAAAGCAAGAGGAGGAAGGTTAAGGAAACAGCACCTCTGAGCAACCTTCTCATTTACGCAACTTCCAGAGGTAAAACATGAATGAATATTCACTTTACCAAGATCTGGATTTTTTCATTACTACTTTTCAATAGAAAATTGTACACTGGCAGAAGAAAATAACTAGAATTTTTGTTTTGTTTCTAAGAATTCATGCACATTTGTTCTCCAACTGACTTAAACTATTTTAATATTTACTGTTAATGATCGGGATTTTAATGAAGCAATCACAAGATAAAAGACAATTTTTCAACTTATACATAAAGTTCAATACACCTCTTCTGATAAAGTCATTTTAAGGTCTGCATTTAACCCTATCGCTTCTCATTGCAAGGGAGTTGGACTAGATGACCTTTAAAGGTCTCTTCCAACCCAAATTATTTTATGATTCTATGATAAATGATCTTATTTGGGCATCCAGGTACGCTGCAGGCAAAACTGGTGATTTCAGCATCTGTAAGCATATGTGAAGTTTACACTAGTAAACCCAGCCACCCATCACATTTAGATAGCAGCAGCAAAGAGCTCAGTTCAGCCTAGCTACTCAACAGACTGCTACTCTTATCAGAAGTAGTTCGCTATCAGAATCAGAGGTGAACCCTGTGCTATCAACGAACACAATTTATCAGCTCTAGATCTAGCCAACTAACAGATAGCTCCAGCATATGCATAAGAACTCCACTCAAGCCTTTTAGCCATAGTATAACACATCTGCTGCTGTACCCTGCTGCTAATATCATTGGACTTCCCACCTAACTCTGCTTTGTGCTGAGTAATGGGAAAGCATTGATGCCGTGACCTGCAGGGCTGAGAGACCTACATGGAGGTCCCTCAGTGGCCATTCTACAAACCACGTCACCTGTGCAGAGGAAATACACCCGTTCCAACAAGTTATTCTTGAATATGTTACAAGTCATCTCAAGAGTTATTCGAAGGATGTCACTTTAATGTCTATGTTCTTTTAGAGGCGAATGAGTAAATTTGCTTAAAGAGTAAACTCTCTTTTCAAAAAATAAACAACATACGCATGTAGAAGACTGCAAGGACATAAGCTTCAAATGAGTTTTTGATTCCAAGGTACATTTTTACTCCCATGTACATCAAACTTTAAATAATTTCTGCTTCCATGGGAAAGGCTAGGAAAAGCATTCCCCTCTACCACCCAAAGTGAACACTAATGCCTGATGAGCAGGATAGCTCTTCAGAATCCACTATCTGTATTGAATAGGTCTCTACTGATTATAATGAGAGCTTAGAAAACCTCGCTTACTCTCCAATTTCTACAATGCAAAGGTCAATTCTGTAAGTGACAAAACAGCTAACATCACGTGCAGATGCTACACACCTGGGAAAACACCATGCAGAGACAGCACAAATCCCTACTGTAAAGCTTAATACAGCTCCAGAGGGTTTTTTCATCATTCCCTCATGACATTCACATTCGCATACCCCACAAGTTAGTGAAACTTTAGCACAACAGCTACTGAGCAAGTTAGCAAAAGACTGGAACTTGAACCTAGTTCACAAGTGCTGCATGATAAAAACCAAGTCTGCACACATACCACTTTTTTACCTAGGTAACAAGTATTTTAGTGTTAATAGATATAAGTAGACCTGCAACACAAAAAAATATTTTAGTTGAAATGCTTTGTCCAGCATTTATCATTGGTCAACTTTTATCTCTTCTGCTGGCTTGAGGGCACTTACTGACAGGTCTACCTGTTTTTCATGAGCCTCACAGGACTAGTGTGACCTTGTGTTAGGCTACTGGTAGAATCCGCATCCTGTTCCTTTAGAGTAGTTACATTTGTGTGCTTTTTTCCTGAGATTGGTTAGCAGCTGTGAGTGAAATTAAGACCCTACTTAAATCTCTCATTACTTTCACTTAAAACAAAAGCTTCCATGTGTACTTTAACAGAACCAGTGGTCTGCAATATTAAACCCTGTGCAAGCAAATATCCCAAATCATAACTCTCACGTACAGTAATAGGACATGGAACAATAATAGACACCATCCACCTTCAGAAAGGAACTGGGAAAAATGCACAAGCCATGACTAATGTCCTGCAACCTCTAAGAAAAATTATGCTCTCTGAAAGGTTATAGAGACTGGAAATTTTACACCCATTTCATAAAGTCTGCAGATTGGAATATTCCTAAAAAAGAAGTTCATGTTTTAGACATGGATTTGCTGTACTAGATATTAAGGTGTAACAGAACGCTTAAAATATTTTTTATATTTAGATATAGATAACAGATAAAATATTCTAGTTAATTTGATGAATTCTATAGTTACAAAATTGTAAAGAAAATATTAAATGATTACAGAAACTACTTTAGAGGTGTTCATACCTTCCTATGGCAAGGTGGTCTAGAAAAAAATAAACCCACAAAGTTCCCTTTTGTAGATGCCTTTCCAGTTTTAGAAGGCAGAATCTGACCTTATTAGTTTACTCTTGGTAACAGTGCTTGGTATTTAAATGGTCATTTACATACTTATGTGTTCATTGATCCATTGTTTCCCCCCACCAAAAATTCTGATCAATATCAAAGCTACAATATTTGCATTTATTTAGAAATAATTCATTACCAAATGTTTGATTAAAGATATATCTTAACTAGTTATTAATATTTTGTATTGGGTTTGTGTGGCAAGATTTTGGTTGCTGGGGAGCTGCAGGGGTGGCTTCTGTGAGAAGCTGCTAGAAGCTTACCCTATGTCTGATAGAGCCAATGCTAGCCAGCTCGAAGATAGACCTGCCACTGACCAAGGCTGAGCCCATCAACAATGGTGGTAGCATCTCTGGGGTAACATATTTAAGAAGGGGGAAAAAAATGGCACACAACAATTGCAGGCGGAGAGAGCAGTGAGAATATGTGAGGGGAAAAATTCTGCAGACACCAAGGTCAGTGAACAGAGGAGTGAAGACCATGGTGAGACAGGCTGTCCCCCTGCAGCCCATGGAGCTCCACACTGGAGCAGATGTTCACCTGCAGCCCATGGAGGACCCCATGTCAGAGCAGGTGGATGTGCCCAAAGCAGGCTGTGACCCCATGGAAAGCAGAAACTGGAGTGGGCTCCTGGAAAGGACCTGTGGACCCATGGAGAGAGGAGCCCACGTCGGCACAGGTTTGCTACCAGGACTTGTGACCCTGTGGGGGACCCATGCTGGAGCAGTCAGTTCCTGAAAGACTGCACCCCATGGAAGGGAACCAGGCTGGAACAGTTCATGAAGAACTGCAGCCTGTGGGAAGGACTCACGTTGGAGAAGTTCATGGAGGACTGTCTCTCATGGCAAGAACCCCACGCTAGAGCAGGGAAAGAGCATGTGGAGTCTTTCCTCTGAGGAGGAGGGAGCAGCAGAAACACCATGTGATGAATCGACCACAACCTCCATTCCTTGTCCCCTTTTCTGCTTGGGGTGGGGGGAGGAGGTAGAAAACTTGAGAGTGAAGTTGAGCCTAGGAAGAAGGGAGGAGTGGGGGGAATTTGGTTTTAGTTATTATCACTACTCTGATTTGATTGGCAATAAATTCATTTCCCAAAGTTGAGTCTGTTTTGCCCATGACAGTAATTGCTGAATGAATCTCTCCCTGTCCTTAACTCGATGCATGAGCTTTTCATTATATTTTTTCTCCCTTGTCCAGCTGAGAAGGGAGTTACAGAGCGGCTTTGGTGAGCACCTGGCATCCAGCCAGGGTCAACCCATCACGTATTTTTAGCTACTATTATAAAAGAAACATTATTAACAGGATTTTGTAAAATTGTGTGTGTGGTGAGTTTAAAAGTAAATCAATATCTGTTCAATAAAGTGATCAAAATTCAACATTATTAGGGAATATACTGTCACTTACATATTGTAGAATTTTTCATTACCTAGGACAATATTGCTACTCTCAAACATTGAAAGTTCTTAGTTTTACAGCAGACGTGAAGATACTACCTGTGCATCTCACACATCTATCAACACCAGAGTGAACTGATTAAGAGAAATGGGAAACTGTCATGATCTCTTTTATGAATGTACTTTATATATAAAAATAGAAGAGAGATTTCAACAGACATAATTTTCCACAAAGACATTTAGGGTAAACATACTTTTCATACCTGTCAAATTTTACAATATGCATATTAAAATTCTTTGTTGATGACTGACCGAAAACCATTGTAATATTCCTCTTTGATCATAGGCCATCACTTACACAGTAAAAAGAACTGAAGAGATTTCCAGTATTTCAAAATTATTTTTTTAATTCATTGATGATTTTAATATAAACAACATGACTGAATCAAAAAGAATGAGTTAAAATGAGCTACACTGAATTTCTGAATACATAATATCATGATTTTTTTTTCTCTGTAGCAACCTGCTGCTAAATGATAAAACAATTACATTTAAGCAACGTTAAAAATGGTTTGCTTTGAAAAATTTAGTCCTAGAGTCGTTACACAGTTTAGTAAGATTGCCTGTAGCTAATGAGGGAGGGAGGGAGAAAGGAGGGTAGGAAAGAAATCACACTAGTTAAATACAAGAAGGAATGTAAACATATACAAAACCATTCTTTATTTCACTACATTTTGCACGTATTACCAATCCTGTTTTTCTGGACATCACATCATGTGAAGAGTCAAATGTTCCATTCCCAATGCTAAGGTCATTTGCAGTATAAAATATACATCCTTTTTATGTCCTTTCTTTATGATAAGACATTTCTTTTAATGTTTAGCAAGGTTTCAGAAAAAAAAAAATCATTTTTAACATGAAGGAAGCTTTCACTGTTAAGGTATTCTCAAAGAAAACCTCTATTTATTGCTAATTTAGGAGGTGTAGGAATTAAACTTTGTAATTTGAGACTGAGGAGATTAATTTATACTAGCTGTAAATTAAGAAAAAAAGATTAAAACCACCTACCTTTCGGGAATGGATTTCTTTCACGTATAGTGGAAGTAGAAATTCAGATATTCCTTCAAGTCGTATTCCTTTTTTAGTGACTCTCAAATTTCCCATTCCATCCTACAATCAATAATATATATCCACTTTAAGAAATAACCTTATCCAGAACAAGGTAAAAAAAAACACAACACCTGGCCTAATATCTAAAAACAATGAGTGTTGTCCCACTGCCCCCAGCTCTCCTGATAGTCTTGGGCAGGATCTCACATGGAAGGATTTCTAGGCAAAGCTTCACCTGGGATTGAGGTATTTAACTGTGCAGCCTGATTGTGAACTGTGTGCATTATTCCTTGGCTGGACCTAATGCAAGGGTACAAATGTAGAACATAAGTATTCCTTTACTGCAGAGGTGAAAATAGATCTTGAATTACAACTTACATAAAACAATTATTTAATTATATCTAAAAATACATATAACACTTGATAATGCAGTTTATTATTGTTATGTAGTGAAATATTAGAAAAAATATATCATTGAATCAACTGGTTTTGATTTTCCCAGCAATTAAAATACATCAGAAAATATCCTATAGGAAGAAAGAAAAAGGTTTTTTTATTATATGTTGCTCATCACTGTTAAAAGCATGTTGCTGGTGAAAAGAACAAATTTCAAAATGCTGAGGGTTATTTTTGCTTGTTTGTTTTAATGTATCTGAATAGAAATAGGAAAAGGGCCATCATTAAAGTCTGGATGAAACAAGCAAACTAAATGAGTCAATGTTCAGTAAAATATAAGCATAGACAAGTGGCATAATAAGGCTTCAGCTGTATTCTTACAGGAAAAACAGTGAAGCCTGCTTGACACTTAAGAGACATGACCATTTTGTACACTGATAGAAATTCGAGACTTTTTATCCCCGGATGCTTGTTACTATATTCCTGATAGAAAATAATTCTTCACCGCACATCCAGTGGAAATCAACTTGATCCACTTAAGCGCAAAATTAACAAATTTAACCTAATTGCTGATTAAATGTTTTGAAGCCATTTGCTGACTCCAGTGTAGCAGAACAGTGAGAACTTGCATTTCTGTTCTGATGGTTGAATTGTGAAACAAGTAACCTCCATTTGCTGGGCAGCCACAAACAGCTCGACAGTGTCCCCAACTAACTGCTACAGCTGAAGCTGGAAGAAGACACTGAATTAAACAACATTATACTTATCTAAAGATAGAGTAGCCACTATACCACTACGGCTATTCACTTTCTAAAACAAAGAGCGATGCCAGTATGGCAGATATTTAATTGACACCACGGCCTCCACATCTGAAGCAAGACTGTGAAAATGTGAATTCTTTAAGACAACAAAAAGAATTACATCTTATACAATGTAATTCAGTTGAGATAATTCCCAAACACAACAAGGACATAGCGATAGACAGCTTTCCACACAATGACAGATTTGCAATGAATATACCCTCTGGGCAGCCGGGGTCCCTCCCAGCTTCTTGCGTACCCCCAGCCTGCTTGTTGGCTGTGTGAGAAGCAGGAAAAGCCTTGACTCTGTGTAAGCACTGCTCAGCGATAACTAAAACATCCCTGTGTTATCAACACTGTTTTCAGCACAAATCCAAAACATAGCCCCATGCCAGGTAGTACGAAGAAACTGAACTCTATCCCGGCCAAAACCAGTACATTAGTGAATGATTAAATTATGAATTATCAAATAATGCTTCTTAAAGAAGTGATGTTGTATTTTAAAATACTTTTAAGTCTATACAAATAATTTCACATATAAAGCTTCAGGCATTTGTAGGCTTTCTAACAAGGAGACAGTGGTAAGATGGAAAAATTAGACTTTCCTTTCGAAAGTGCAATCTGCATTAATACCCTTTAATTCTCAATTTCAGCAATCTTATTTTTCTATATATGCTATAGTAATACCATATAAAATCATAACAGGAAAAAACAATCTGAGAAAAGACAGCAACCATGCTGTATTTTGGCAGCGAATAACTACTCAACAAGAATTAGGTACTGATTTATTGATTTGGATATAAACACATTTTCTAACGGAAAAGGCAAACTCAATATGTTGTTTTATCTACTTGTGCGGAATGTTTGTAACTGTCAGGCACCAAATAATATTCACACTAACACTGAAAAAAAAAAAAAAAGGTGAAAAAATATAGAGTCAAACTTCCAGAAAACCAGAAATGCTGAAGTTAAGGTTTCCTAGGAAAATTCCATCTGTTCCATCTTGCATGTATATGTATGACAAAGTCTGTAACTATATTTAATATTTACCCTTCTGAACCCTAGATAATTCCACACAATGTTGTCACTACTCTTAATTGGCAACTACTCGCTATTCTGCTTTTGCCTCGTTATTTTCTTTGCTCTGCATTTACTCTGTTAAAATCCTGCTTTGAAGACAGTACTGCCAGTTTCCCTCGTGGCTTCTGTTCTCATAAGTGTTTATTACTCAAGTTACAGAGTTCTTCACAAAAAATTAATTAATTTAAAAAATACTTTCAGTGTCTTTATATCGAGTGATATTGTTCTTATGTTACTGAAAGGGAACTGAAGCACAGAAATTAATTTGTTCACTAATTTTTGGTACTTCTGTTTCCTCTGTTTATTTTCAGCAGTCTCAGAAACAAACTAATGACCGAGCCTGCTGCATCTATAAGGGCTTCCCCTTTTCTGATCAACATTTCTAAGTCCTCATTCTTTAGATCTTCAGCAGTGAGCTACCCACATACCAGAGTCTAACAGTCTGAATGCAGACAGACTTTAGACAGACAGAAACACTCTACTTTCAGTAAAATTAAATTATTCAATACGAGAAGACAGACACTACATTCTGAAGTGTAAGCCACAGATGGTGTTATAAAATATAAAACTGAAATAAGGTGACTCTGACCTTTATTGTTTGATAAGTGCAATAATCTTTCATAAAGTAACTTCCTGATGTCTGTAATGACTGATACGAAATAAGACTGAATAGTAAAATAAAGAAAATAGTAACACATGTACTATGCCATGCTTAATGAAGCTCTCCCTATTCACAGAATCACTGCCCAAGATGTTTTCTTCATCAGTATTTCCCCATCCAGCCTAAAGAGGGGCTGGAATAGAAGAGTTTCTTATTTCATTGAGTTAGAACTATGCTGTTATAGAGAAAAATTTAGGGTTTTTCAGGAGTAACATAACTTGGTGAAAAAGTTAAGGATGAAAAGATTAATCAGAGGAAGATCCAGTCTCCTTGGCTCATTTAATGCACTTATTACCATGAAGATGAGTTTAACTCTGGGGCTCCCCCAGAAAGATGAAAATTAATATAAAAGGGTTTAAAACCGAACCACAGAATAATTCTGTCTTAAAACATACTTGCATTTTCCTGTAGATATGATTTGGTGTAATATTATTAGTATCATTCAGTTTAGGTATTCCTTCAGCTAATCTTCCAAATACACTGCCTAAATTGCTTAATGCTTTCCAGGCAATGAATACTCAGATTATCATTTTGGTGTGATTTGATTTTATTTGAGTGCAAAACATACACTTGAATGAACTATTCCAGTACTTTTTTACAGTAAGTAAATGCTGAGTTCATTTACTGAGACTGGCTGGGATAGAGTTAACTTTTTTCTTAGCAGACTGTATGGTGCTGTGTTTTGGATTTTTGGCTAGAACATTGCTCATAACACACCAATGCTTTGGCTTTTGCTCAACTGCACTTCTACAGCATCTCTGCCCCCCAGCAAGTAGAGTGGGGATGGGCAAGGGAGGGGGACACAGACAGGACAGCTGACCCAAACTGGCCAAAGGGGTAGGTACTCCATGCCTATAACATCACACTCAGCAATAAGAAGTGCTGGTAGAGGAAGAAACAGGAGGTAGAAAGGGGATTGTCTTTCAAGACGGTCACTGCTTGGAGACTGACCGGGCAGCCGCCTGTTTGTGGTAGGTGGTGAGGGGCTGTCTTTGCATCACTTTATTTCCTCTTCATGATTATTCTCAGATTGTTATTCCATGTATAACTTTC
The DNA here is from genome assembly GCF_964289735.1 of Phaethon aethereus. Classification (NCBI taxonomy): domain Eukaryota; kingdom Metazoa; phylum Chordata; class Aves; order Phaethontiformes; family Phaethontidae; genus Phaethon; species Phaethon aethereus. The sequence continues at coordinate 53,091,362 of NC_138578.1, read as the reverse complement.
CCTTTTTCCTATATAAGATGATAAAGGAAACTAACAGTGATGTTGCCTCACTTATTTTGTTCTTTTCCCTACCTACAGCAGTAAGAAGAAAAAAAGCCCTCATCTTTACACCCATAAATATACCTACCTTACTGATATTATAAAGAAAAAAAATCATTATAAATATTTTATGGTATTCTTAGAGTACATTATATTTCAGTTATGAACAGCAGAAATTCAAACAAGCAGCTATTAAAACCTTAAAAATAGGAAAACTAAACATTTATTTTATGCTGTTGCTTGTCTTATAACTGCAGCAATCTGGGAATATTTTTATTGAATTTGAACACTACATTAAAGTGAATGAAATCTCAAACTATACTTACCAAAAATCTCTAATAAAGAGAGTATAACTTTGAATCAGAGCATATTAAAAAAAAGTTATAGGAAGCAGACAACTGATACTGATATTTAGAACTTTTTCAAGCTCTGACCTGTATATAAATGGGCAAAGATTAATGTTCTCAGGTGGTCCTGGAAATGGTATATAAGAAAGTCTGAGTTAATTCACACTGTCTTTAAAAGAGAGGATGCTCTTTTAAAACATTATTTCTTGACTGTGCTGAAAATTCTACAAGGGTGTACTACTTACATAGTATATTTTATTTCTGCCAAATAAACTATTAAAGCAGCATATTTTATGGTAAATACAAATAGCAAAGCATATGACAGAACTACGAATACTTCTCAACAAGCCAGGAAGCTAGCTAAAAATACAATCTATCATAACGAACCCTGTACCACACATTGTTATAAAATGAAGTGTCTTGTGTTGCGCTTTCTTTTCTCTCTCTTGAGAGAAAAGAACTGGGGACCTAGGACAGGATTCACAATACTGGCTTGGAACACCTTTAAGCTACAGAAATGGCAAGTTTGAAGCCAAGTTGTGGACTACTTCAATTGGAAATAACATTTCTTCTGGAGGAGAGTAACTAAATCTTACAGCTTCGCCTAGATGAAATAAAACCTCTTTGCATGAGACTTGGATCAAGTCCATACCTTTAAAACTACCAACGCCTGCAAATCTATGGGTAGTGTTAAGCGAAAGATGTGAAAGTGGAGAAAACACCTACAATTCCTACTTAAGATCACAGAATTCAAAATTCTTTGGTCTGGAGAGAAACGGGACAGTATGATAGTGCAGTTCAGGAATTAAAACTCTCATTAAGTGAGTTGAGAGCAGAGTTCTGCAAGATCCTCCAATAATTTGTCATGCATCTCACCAAGTGGGCAGTAATAAGACAGCAATTAATTGATGATGAATTAAATGCTAATTAAAATGAAAGCTTTTTCTTTAGGATCATATACTTGGACTTACATCCACAAGCACAGTGAAAAGTAAACTGAAGTGTTGGTTAATCTGAATTGACTGAAACAATAATAAATAATATTTTGTGTTTCAGGTCTGTATAGTGTTTTTCCTGTTTTCCTTAATAACAAAATACACCAAATGTCTGTTTCAATACTTTACAACAGGAACAACAAAGTAGATGGTGGAACAGGAAATCTGTTATTATCAATAATATTCAAGTTTTTGAAAAATTCTCTTGTTAGATGCAATATTCTCTTTGTTTTCTGAGTATATATTTAAACCCAGATTTTGCCTCCAACGGCTCACAGTCTGAAGAGGGAAGCACTGCACAAAACATGGAGGGGAGAGAAAAAAAAAAAAGTAGCATTTAAATAAAGTGCTTAAACACTGTGTCTTATAAATTAATAAGCATTCACTGCCTGTTGCCTTGTAGGCATCACAGCAGAGGCTGAACATGAAAAAGAATCTGGATGATGTAGTTGCAGTGCTATGATATGAGAGAACACAGGTGAAACATCTGTAAGGGAATCTGGAGCACAGGTTATTTTTTCCTCCCTCCTTCCAGTTGCAGGCAGCAACATAGGCAGGAATACACAGGCCCAGTGTATTAATGTATGGCTCTGTGACTGGTGCCACTGCCACAGTTTCGAGTTCTTTGATAATGAGGGGACCTACACGGCACCTGGCTTGCTGGCACCAGATGGGATTAACCTTTCTCAAAGAAGGAAGAGGGTCTTTGTTCACAAGCTAACAGGACTTATTGACAAGGTTTTAAACTAGACTCAAAGTGGAGGGGGATAATATCACGTTCACCCACGACAAGCTGTGGGATGACACACCATGGTTAGAGGGACAGGACACTAGCGAGGCCCCTTAGCCTGTTGCACCAGAGAAAAGAGACCTCAGAGGAACTAGAGGAGGTTCCTCTAAGAGGGTGACTTGTCTGACAGCCCAGTTGAAGTGCCTCCACACAAATGCACACAACATGGGCAGCAAACAGGAAGAGCTAGAAGCCACCATGCTGCTAGAAAGCTATGACCTGGTTGCCATTAATGAAAAATTGTGGCACGAATCCCACTGCCGAAGTGCGTCTATTGACGGCTACAGGATGTTCAGAAGGGACAAGCAAGGAAGGAAGGGTGGAGGTATTGCCTGCTACGTCAAGAAATGGATAGAGCGTGAAGAATTGTCACTGAAGAATAGCCATGAGCAGGTCAAAAGCTTATGGGTAAGAATCAGGACTGATGCAACAAAGGGAACCTTGTATTTGGTGTCTACTACAGTCTGCCCAGTCAAGGGGAGTCTATCAATGAAACCTTCTCACTCCAGCTACAGGGGGCATCATGCTCGCAGACTCTCGTTCTGCTGGGGGACTTACTACCCTGACATGTGCTGGAAAAGTAGCACAGTGAGCTGTAGGAAATCCAGGAGACTCCTGGAATGCATGGAAGATAACTTTCTATGCCAGGTAATAGACAGCCCTACCAGAGGGGATGCCATACTGGACCTGTTGGTCACTGAGGCATGTGAGCTAATTGGTGATGTCAAGATTGGAGGCAGACTGGGCTGCAGTGATCATGCACTAGTGGATCCTGAGGGATAGAGGGAAGCAAAGAGTAAAGTCAGACCCTGAATTTGAGGAAAGCAAACTTCCAGCTCTTCAGAGAGTTAGTCCTAATGGACTCCCTGGGAAACTGCCCTCAGTAGCAAAGGAACAGAATAGAACTGGCAGATCTTTAAGGACGTTTTCCACAGAGCACAAGAGCTCTTGATCCTCAGGTGTAAGAAATCAGGAAAGGAAGGCAAGAGACCACCACAGATGAGTGGAGACCTGACAGGCAGACTAAAGGGCAAGAAGGAAATGCACAGGCAGTGGAAGCAGGGACAGGTATCCTGGGATGAGTACAGGGACACTGCCCAGTTGTGCAGGGATGAGGTCAGGAGGGCCAAGGCACATCTGGAGCTGAACTTGGGAAGGCATGCAAAGAATAAGAAGAAGGGCTTCTACAGGTATGTCAGCCACAAAAGGTCGGTCAAAGAAAGCGTACCACCCTTGATAAGCAAGGCTGGCAAACTAGCACAATGAATGAAGACTGAGATTCTCAACGACTACTTTACGTCAGTCTTCAATTCTCTTCTCACACCTCTTGAGGGGATGGACTGCAAGATGGGGACTGGAGGAGCAAAGTCCCTCCCACTGTAAGAGAAGATCAGGCTCAGGACCACCTGATAAGATGCATCCCAGAGTCCTGAGGGAATTGACTGATGTAGTTGCCAAGCCACTCTCCATGATATTTGGAAAGTCATGGCAGTTGGGTGAAGTCCCTGGAGAGTGGAAAAAGGGAAACATTGCACCCATTTTTAAAAAAGGTAGCAAGGAGGACCCTGGGAACTACTGACCCATCAGCCAAACCCTCTGTGCCTGGGAAGATCATGGAACAGATCATCCTAGAAGCTATGCTAAAGCACATGGAGGACACAGAGGTGATTCAGGACAGTCAGCACGGCTTCACCAAGGGCAAGTCCTGCCTGCCCAACCCAGTGGCCTTCTAGGATGGAGTGACCACATCAGTGGACAAGGGAAGAGTTACCGATGTCATCTATCTGGACTTTGTAAATTCTTTGACATGGTCCCCCCCAACATCCTTCTCTCTAAATTGGAGAGAGATGGATTCGATGGGTGGACTGTTGGGTGGATGAGGATTTGGTTGGATGGTTGCATACAGAGGGTAGTGGTCAATGGCTCAATGTCCAGAGGGAGATCAGTGACGAGTGGTGTCCCTCAGAGGTCTGTATTGGGACCAGTACTCTACCTTCAACAATGACGTAGACAGTGGGATCGAGTGCACCCTCAGCAAGTTTGCAAATGACACCAGGCTGAGCGGTGCAGCTGACCTGCCTGAGGGACTGGATGCCATCCAGAGGGACCTGGACAAGCTAGAGAAGTGAGCCCATGTGAATCTCATGGGGTTCAACAAGGCCAAGTGAGGATGCTGCACCTGGGTCCAGGCAACCCCAAGTATGAGTACAGGCTGGGGGATAAAGGGATCAAGAGCAGCCCTGTTGAGAGGACTTGGGGGTACTGGTAGATGAAAAGACAGACTTGAGCCAGCAATGTGCACTCATAGCCCAAAAGGCCAACCGTAACCTGGGCTGCATCCAAAGCAGTGTGGCCAGCAGGCCGAGGGAGGTGATTCTGCCCCTCTACTCTACTCTCAATTGAGATCCCACCTGTAGTCCTGTGTCCAGCTCTGGAGCCCTCAGCACAGGACAGACATGGACCTGTTGGAGTGGGTCCAGAGGGCAGCCACAAAAGTGATCAGAGGGATGGAACACTTGTCCTGTGAGAACAGGCTGAGAGAGTTGAGGTTGTTCAGCCTGGAGAAGAGAAGGCTCCAGGGGGTCATTTTTGCAGCCTTTCAGTGCTTAAGGGGGGCTTATGAGGAAGATGGAGATAGACTTTTTAGCAGGGCCTGTAGTGATGGGACAAGGGGTAATGTTTTTAAAACTACAAGAGGGCAGATTCAGACTAGATATAAGGAAGAAACTTTTCACAATGAGGGTGGTGAAACACTGGAACAGGTTGCCCAGGTAGTAGATGCCCCATCCCTGGAAACATTCAAGGTCAAGAAACAACAATGGTAATAATAATAATAATATTGACAGAGGAATGTACACCAAGAAGTGACACCCAATGCAGCAATTGCTCACCACCTGGTGATCAATAGCCTGTCCCTGAGCAGTGAATCCTGGCCCCCAACTAACTCCAGTTTATGTACTGAGCATGACGTTATATGGTCGGAAACATCTCTTTGGCCAGTCTGGGTCAGCTGTCCCGGCCATGCCCCCTCTCAGCTGCTTGTGCACATTCTCACTGGCAGAGTATGGGAATCTGAAAAGTCCTTGACTTACAACTACTTAGCCACAACTAAAGATTTCAGTGTGTTATCAACATCATTCTCATACCAACTCCAAAGCATAGAACTATAACAGCTCTCGAGAAGAAAAAACAACTCCATCCCAGCCAAAACCAAGACAACATGATATTGCAAAAAGTAGATAATATAGAGGGACAGTAATGGTGATGATTAGGAAGATGAAAGACAGCAGCTATGTTGTTGATAAAATGGAAAAGATACACAAAAACTTGGGAGGAAGATGACAAGGGAAATTATTTATATTGTATCTACACACACAGAAAGCTAGATTTCATAAACCGAGTTGGAGCATAATTCCAGATGGAGAAAAATGGTGCTTGGACATGGTTATGGATGTACAACTGAAAGAAAAACTGTAGGCAGCTACAATCCTGTATAAACAGAAAAAGAGTAGTAGCATCATGAAGGCAGAGTGTGTTTTCCTGGATTACCAGAAAAGATAACTGTGAATTTCAGTAGCCAAAAATAAAGGTAAAATGAAAGAAAGATATCCAGGAAAACATACTGGAATGGCAAAAAATTTGGACTGATGGAAACATCTGCTTTCATCCATCTGCTGAAAATACTAACTGCCACTGCCTAAAAGACAGGCAGGTGCAGATACCAGTAAAAAGTTAGGGAAGGAGTTGTTTTAGTACAGTACAACAATGTTAAAAGGGATATAGACTAAGGTAAAAAATAGCCTGTGGAAATTCAGTATTGATAATGAGATTTTAAGTGGAAAAGCTGTTAAAAAGAAAGGTCAGACTATATCCAAACTAAATGAAATTAGAATACTCAAAATATATTGTGTCTTTTAGAATAATTTTTCACTGTGTGGAGCACAGCCTGGGTTCTTCAGTTATAAAAATAATCTTGAAATTAGAAGTCTATATCACAGAATCACTAAGGTTGGAAAGGACCTTCAAGATCATCAAGTCCAACCATTAATCCAACACCACCATGTCCCCTAAACCATGTCCTGAAGTGCCACATCCACATGTTTTTTGAACACTTCCAGAGATGGCGACTCCACCACCTCCCTGGGCAGCCTGTTCCAATGCCTGACTACTCTCTCAGTGAAGAAATTTTTACTAATATTCAAACTAAACCTCCCCTGGTGCAACTTGAGGCCATTTCCTCTCATCCTATCACTGGTTACTTGGGAGAAGAGACCAACACCCTCATCGCCACAATCTCCTTTCAGGTAGTTGTAGAGCGCGATATGGTCTCCCCTCAGCCTCCTCTTCTCCAGACTGAAAAACGCCAGTTCCCTCAGCCGCTCCCAGTCAGACTTGTGCTCCAGACCCCTCACCAGCTTCATTGCCTTTCCCTGGACACGCTTGAGCACCTCAGCATCCTTCTTGTAGTGAGGGGCCCAAAACTGAACACAGGATTCAAGGTGCAGCCTCACCAGTGCCGAGTACAGGGGCACAATCCCTTCCCTACTCCTGCTGGCCACACTATTCCCGATACAGGCCAGGACGCTGCTGACCTTCTTGGCCACCTGGGCACACTGCCAGCTCATACTCAGCCACCCATCAACCAGCACCCTCACATCCCTTTCCGCCAGGCAGGTCTCCAGCCACTCTTCCCCAAGCCTGTAGTGTTGCATGGGGTTGTTGTGACCCAAGGGCAGGACCCTGCACTTGGCCTTATTAACCCTCATACAGTTGACCTCTGTCCATCGATCCAGCCTGTCCAGATCCCTCTGCAGAGCCCTCCTACCCTCCAGCAGACCAACACTCCCACCCAGCTTGGTGTCATCTGCAAACTTACTGAGGGAGCACTCGATCCCCTTCTCTAGGTCATTGATAAAGACATTAAACAGAACTGGCCCCAATACTGAGTCCTGGGGAATGCCACTTGTGACCAGCCGCCAATTGGATTTAACTCCATTCACTGCAACTCTTTGGGCCTGCTCATCCAATTTTTTACCCAGTGAACAGTATGCCTGTCCAAGCTATAAACAGCCGGTTTCTCCAAGAGAATGCCATGGGAAATAGTGTCAAAGGCTTTACTAAAGTCTAGGTAGACAACATGGACAGCCTCATCCACTATGAAGGTCACCTTGTCATAGACTAAGATCAGGTTAATCAAGCCATACCTGCCTTTCATAAACACATGCTGACTGGGACTGATCACCTGCTTTTCCTGTACATGTAGCATGATTGCACTCAAGATGATCTGCTCCATAACATTGCCCAGCACTGAGGTCAGATTAACAGGCCTGATGAGGTAAAGAAGGTGTGTACCTCATCCAAAGGTAAACACAGAAAAGTGGTAAATCCAGAAGTGTTATTCCTTTGCTTATCATCTTTCCCCTCTTTCTTTCCATATATGAAGTCATACTGGTTACAGAAGGTGATCAAGTAACTCTTTTTCAATTGGTTCCCAGTCTGGAAAATAAATTTAAAATGTAACTATTTCAATATGAGCTGAATGTTTCACCACTTGACTATAACATGGAATTTATTGAGTGTTGAATAAAAAAAAAAAATAGAAAAAAAATCAAGCAATCCAATTATGTCAGCAAATGTAAAAAAAAATACAGGGGTGTGCAAGAGCAAGGCAGAAACCCCCCCCACCATCAACTCCATACTGCTCCTGGCAAAGCATGTTAATGACTCAGGTTACCATATGCAGAAAGGGTGAACGTAACACCAGAGAAAGGACTGGATAGCATAAGTTTGTGTATATTGCTTTTAATTCCATCATTGTTGGGAGAAAGCTGTAATAATTGCATGCTTTGGATGATAAGTGTTAGTATCATTCTAACACTATTTTGGTAAGACTGCTAATTTTTTAATTAGACCTATAATAAATTATTGAGTGTGGGTGTGTTTGTTTAGTCTACATAAATTGCACAGGTTGTTTAATCTACTTCCTTGCCTTTGAGGCTTGGTTGTAATTTCAACACAACATCTTGAAGATAATTTAGTCATGCTGAAAATATAATCACACATTATCCTTGTATTTTATATTTAAAATAAGTGGTTGCCTGACTTCAGAAAGAACAATGAAAAACTGCAGGTTGCCTAGCTGACTGATATTGGAGGACAATGAACAAATATGTTATTTACAAAAACGATCATCTTTGTTGATAAATCTGTAAGAAATATTTACCTATAAGAAACAATAAGAAATGTGTACACTGCCATTGTTTGTTGTGTATACATGAGGCTTAATTAAAATGTTACAGCAGAGGCTCTGCTGTTCCTCTAGGAATCTCTACAAACAATTTTTAGGATCTACCCTTCTCATGTATTCCAGTCCTTACACTGAACTAGAGTACCTAGATTTTGAGAAGTAAAAACATGATTTGGGTGGAGATGCCTTGTAATTCATTCAGCCACATACACAAAATAGGTTGTGTTAGTGGAATTACCTGTTTGGTGTTTCTCGTGTTTGCATCTTGCCCTTTCAATGAGCCTGACACAACCAAAATTTCAACACTTGTGCCACTAAACTCTACTATATGCTCATGCCAATTTCTACTTAAAAATACTTCAAAACCATTTCAGAAGAAACTAGCTAATCAGGAGAGAATAATCATGTAAGACAACTAAATTTACACAATGACGCAGTTCCTCAAAATCCATCTATTTTAATTTATAACTAAAGAATAGAGTTTGTTACAGAAAATGAGATTTTTACTAAGTATTTCAACCTTATTCTCCATGAAAAATGTTGTAATAGAACATCCCTAGTACATATTTAACTCAAGTTTCATCTCACATTTCTATGGTTTCCAAACAATTCAGGACTGGGCATTACAAGACTGGAAAAACTGAGGCAGCAAAGAAAGCAAGCACTAAACAAGCATTAGTAACCTTTCCAGCAGCATTTATTCCCATTCAAAAATGATAAAGCATATCTCAGATTGAGTGGTGGGCTTATGTGAGAGTTCTGCAAAAGACTGGTATTCTCTTGCACTACTGCAAAATCAGCTATACCTTACCTACTGCTGATAGAATGGTTTGGTTTCCTCTTGTTCTTTTCCTTAAAGGCAGATTCTGTACCTTCTTTAGACAAGTCATTGTGTTGCCTAAACTTTCTTTATGGTTAGAAGTATTTTTTTTTTAATATATAATGTGAACCTCCAACACATGAATGCAATTGCTTTACTTCTGTTTGTCCTTCAGATATGTTATTGCTTAGACTAAATAACCACAGTTCATTGTCTTTCCTTGCACGTCATTTTTCATCTTAATGCTTCTGTTGCTCCTAGTCTACCTTTAGTTTACCCACATCTCTCTAAGAAGTAGAATTAAAAAAAAACCAAAACCAGAACAAGTACAGCTTATGAACACTTACCATAGCTAAGCAGAGAAATATTACTTCACTTGTTTATTCCAGCATATCTGTTTCTTTTTTTTTTGGCAATATTGTTTTGTTATTAATTTATTATATGCTTAGAATCAGATACTTGTTATCAGAACAAATTAAATTAAAGATTGAATTCCACAAACTGGCTGGAAAATAGCTCCTCCTTTATGTACTCATGAGAGTACTTATCCTGTATCTGATAGGGCCAACTTTTTTTCCTCCTTAGCCAGAGACAACTAGAATCTATCGACAACTGTTATAACCCCATTACTCTAATGATTGGTCTCTTCTCAGTAACAATCCATTTTGTATAAATAATTAAAATTTTATTGGAAAAATATTAAGTTACTTCCCATCAGTACCCTTATCACCAAGACTTTCTGTCTTAAGAGGTCTTTTAATATTACCAGAAAATCCATGCTGCTCCATCAAAAAAGACTAAGGACCGTTTATGAGATAAACCCTGCAGCTTAGGAAACTTATCTGCAGATTTGAGTCCTAGATTTAAAATATTCCCTGATTTAGATTGCAGAATCCAAAGAAATAGGATTCTGGAACAATGAGTGAATAGAATAGCTAAGGAAACCACCTAAAAAGTTTAAAGATACAATCTATGAATTTTATGAAGATTCATTCCTCTCAGGGCTGCTTATGATAACAACTAGGCAAAATGACCCAGAAGGTCCTTTCTTACCCTGTGATTTCTCAATATTTTACACTTGTGTATTAAAGCACATGTGCCTTCCTAAATATTTTCTTATAGTGTGACCCTGTGTGTGTTACAGAGAAAGGCTTAACTTACAGTAACATCATGAGCCATACCACGGAGGTACTGAAATACCCACACTCAAGCGCATCCTTCAGTAACTACAGGAAATGGCACTTACATTCAGCTAAGTGTGCTTTTCTTAGAACAAATATCATTAGTTAGGAGCTATTACACTGCTGCTTTGATCACGCTGTAGCAAAAAGCATGAAAGAAATTAATTTTTCAAGACAGTCTAAGGAACCTATTACTGTCAAAACTGAAAGTGATTACTTTAATGTGAGGAAAAAGTGTTGTATCAAACTTGGTAGTTGCAGAATTTTATTTTTCAAGAAGTGTGACTATCTAACATTGCATTTAGACTATCTAACAGTCCTTATAGCATCTAAGTTTATACATGTTACTTAGTATTCCAGCACAAACACTGCATGTTTTTCAAAACAGCTACCACACATCTTTCAATAGGCAACATCTTGCTCTATTGATACAGTTAACAAAATAAACGGGACTAAGAGCAAAGTTGCTTGCTGCAGAGATCAATCTCTTGGTATCAGGGCAAAGGAAATGAAAGTGTAAGAAATGTCACAAAGTTGCTTGAAAATAATTCCTCTTTTATCTAACAGCCTGCTCAACAGAACACTAATTTCCTGACAGATTTAAGTTCCTTCTCTGCAGTCTGAAGGGATTAAAAATCATAACCTCCATTTTTCTGAGGAGTGTTATAACCACAATGATCAAGGGATGTACTTAATCTCCTTGCAGATAGCTCAGCATGGCAAAAGACTTTGAGAAGTTATCAGTTATGTTGACAAATGGGAGAAGTCTTGTAAAGGGGATAATTTCAAGAGAAGTCTTAAAAAACAAATTTACTGCATCATTTTGAGGGACGATATTGTGTTCTCATGTATCACAAACTTCCTATGATATAGCTAAACTTCTGATCACTGAAGGACGATGAAAGCTATGTATTTGTGAATCAACAGTTCAGTATCTCACTGACTTTTGTAACAGGGTAATTTAAGAGACTGAATGGAGAATGAGTTTTAGAAAGCATGGTTTAGGATCACAATTCAGCCCTTCACAAGCACAGCATCAGGGTCATCTCTCTCTTCAAGTCTTTCTCAGTTTACAGCTCTGAGGATGCAGGGTGGGTATAGGGTGCTACTTGCACTTGTGCCACACGGGACCCTTGGAAGGCAATTCTTCAATCCAGGTTCTGTATTCAAACTGGGGAACACAGACCTACACACTTCTAAAAGCAGAAACCAGGAATGAAAGAATCCCTGTAAATATTCTTTAGGAAACTGGTAGAAGACTCATAAGCAAAGTGGCAAAACAGATTAGCCAATATGATCCCAAAGGATATTAATAACATGCTAGGCATGAGGACCACCAGTGGAAAAAGTAGCTAACCAGCTGGAAAGGAATGCAGGGATACCAGACATGGAGGATGAATTGGACACCCTCCAGAGAAACAGCTGATTAGGGAAGCAGCCAATGGTCCAATTCCTGAAATCAAATCAAAGTGAAAAAGCAGCTATATATCCTTAACACCAAGAATCATGAGTCTGACCAGATTTGAGACTCTCCAGACATCTGATTATTACTTCATACAGCTCATTTGTACTTACAGTGATAATATAACAATCTAGGGAGAGAAGCAGGTGGAAGAATTGAAATTCATGTAGTACATCCTGCTGAGGAAGAACAGAAAGGGAAAATGGATTAATACACTTGTTCTGAGGCTCAGACTGAGAAGGAGAAAAAACTGCTAAGTAACTGAAAAGGACAGTTATAAATTAAAAAAAACAAACAAACAACAATGCCACTTTGGGATTTCCCTCCCAGACCAGAAGAATCAAGTAGATGATGTGTTTGTGAAGAGTAAACCAGAGCAGAGACGTCAGTGATAACACAGGTTACTAACCAACATACTTTGTGAATGCAGCAGGAGACAGGCTGAAGAGGAAGCTCCTGAAATGCTTTCATGAAAGAGTAATGAGAGGGTAGGGGCTGCTTCACATTTGCCTCTAACAGAAAATAAACAGCTAAGAATGTGAAGATTAAGTGGTAATGTAGTTGAGATTGGTCACAAAAGGGCAGAATTCTCAAAAGTTAGATTAGAAGGAAAATATCTCAAGCCAAAACATATTTCAAGAAGGCAAACTTCAGTAAAAGGACTCTTAGAGATGATTTCCTGGGAGACTTGCCTGAGGTGAAAAAGGAATTATAGTGAAATTGTAACTCCTTAATGAACCAATTTACCCAAAGGAGAAGAAAGACTTCTGACAGTTCCTGAACAATACTGACATTTGATGCTTTTTTTTTTTCTTTTTACATTTATGCTTTAGTCAAAAGATGAACAAAAATTGGTTCTTTGTTTTAATTGGTGCACCAGTGATAAAGGATTAAGATTCTGCAGGGAAAGGATGAATGCATTTATGAATACTTGCATAAGCTAGGTATTTTCCAAGCCAGCTGAGTAAAATGAAGTTCATCCTGAGGTATCCAAAATCTGCAAGCCATAAATGATTAGCTAAAATGTGTCTGTAACAGTGACATAGGTCAGAGCAGTAGAGCGCAGCAATCCCTCGTTTCCCCACTTACTCCACGTTGGCTCAGACTGTGGGGCAGTTTTTCTGTTTGTGAAGGGGATTCCTTTTGGATGAAATTAAATCAGAAGGTCTGTTCAAAGTGCAGCAACAGTCTCTAAAAGGAACAGAAAGGTCCCAATCAATGTGTGATCTGAAGCACAAGCAAGTCCCACACCAAGTACCAAGTGCACATGCACCAACAGAATGCTCTCAAACCACAGAGGCCTCCTGTGTTCTTCTGATTCTTGTGTCAATTAAAAGGCTAAAGGTCTCAAGGTCAGTAACCAACTCACACAGATGCCTTCAGCTGCTAGCTAAGGGCATTCCTTTATAGTACACCAAGACCTCCTATGGTGCAATATAATTTTTCTTCCTTCAACTGCTGTATCCCTTTCCAGTGCTTTTCTGAATTGCTTTTCTCACCTGTCTTTCCCCCCGCCCCCCTCCACCCCCAAATTACTATTGATTCCCCTTTTCCATCTTTTCTTCCCAAACAACTTCTTTGGTCTCATAAAGGATTCGATATATTGCAGTCATAGCGCCAGATCACGGTCAAGGATCTCAGCTATTCTTGCTTACATCTCTAAGTTCTACATCTACTGCCAGTCATGCCCAGGACTTTGCACTTCCATCTGTCCAAACTCTGCATAACCTCTCTTATTTACCCTGTCTCTTCCTCATACAAATGAGGATCTTGGAGGGTGGAAGTCATTACTTTTGTTGTGTTCACTTGATCATTTACCCCTGCCACAAGACTTAAGACACCATTTCTTCCATTCTGAGCTTCTGTCTGGCTAATACCCAAATTCACAGTCAGGAAGGAGCAGGCACTATATGTTACATGTAAAGTGAACAAGAACAAAAGTAAGACTTGCTTCCCTGAAAAGTTGCATGAGAACACCCATGTGCTCCTGTAATCTGCACTAAATGGATGAAAGAATGCTCTGGTACTTGCTAAAGCAACATTGAGAAGCCTACTCACCTGAAAGCAAGAGTTTGTAGGATAGCTTTCTTTCGGCTATCTTTGAGCAACATGTGCAACAAGGTTTTTTGGTCCAGGGGACCAAGTTAATCATGAAGTAAATAAATATGCATACCTATAGTCTAGCTTTTGGGTCCTTGGTACAAATTGCTTTCTTCTACTGATCCCTTTATATCGCACCACATTATTTTTTACCGTGTAGCTCACAATTACACAGCCTATGAGCACAAAGTCTATGAAAGCCCATAAAGGATGGATAAGAGCAAACTGTAAAGGGTAAACCTAGAAAGGCAGAATTGTTATTTCTTTCTTAAAAGGGAAACAGTGACAGTAAAGATCAACTTACCTTGAGCCCTTTCAAAAATACTGTGAGCTTTATACCAGTATAGATAATCAAACACGCTAGTTGTAGGCAGCTGGAAGATGCGCTTGAGATCAATGAGATTCAAAACAATGAAATAGCCAATAACAGGATAAGAATGAAAAAATTGGTGATGCAAAGAAGTACTAAATAATAATAATAATAAAAAAACACCTACAAGGAAGGGCTAAACTTGATGATGTTGTTCAAACTGGAGAGGAGAAATTAAGATTATTATGTGCTTCCTTAAAGTATGAAAACACTTTCTTTGTGCCCACTGATAATTAAAAAATAAACAGTGAACATAAAATGAAGAAACTGAGAATCGGGTGAGTATTAGTAGAACATTAGTAGAACTGAACCAGAAAGTTTTTGCATGGTTGTGCAACATCTATCTGTAAAGATTTTTGAGAACTTTTTTGGACCTACATGTCTCAAGAATGATATACTTTTAAGCTATGTTGCAGCCGAGGGTAAAACAGGTTGCTTTTGGCAATATTTTCCTGTCATTCTGTCTATAATTATTTTTAGATTTCTATGCAGAGACTATTAAACACAGTATGTGTCTTCACAAGGTGCAGAACTGGATTTTTGCTTCATCTTTGTTGAAGAAGTCCTAGTACAAAATGCAGTTAAAGCTCTTTTAACCCCCCTTTAAAAATGCAAATATCTAAGCCACACAATTAAAGAAAAATCAAAAGACAGAGTAGACAAATTGGAATTTATACTTTCTTATTATTTTTTGCAAATATTTTTTTCACATTTTACTGTATATACTGTATTTTATTGATTATATTTCTAGACAAATAGAAATAAGAATGCTGTTTTCAAACAATAACTTACAGAAGTCCAAGTGCAACATATCTGCATATTTTCCCAGACAGCTTTATTAAAAAAAAAATTAAAAATAATGAGAAAGAAGGAAGATCTTTAAGTGGTGAGGAATGAAATATATCTGAATTTTCAGTGATTGCCCTTTTAGCTGTTGTAAGCATCATAATTTGTCCTATCATTGCCCTCGAATCCAAATAGAATAATTATATTTAACATATGATCTCAATTTCAAAACTTATTGCTGATTTCATTAATCAGCAAAATATATCTACACTTCGTTGGTTTAAGACCTATACAACTCTTTTGTCTTAACTGTTTCAGGATTATGATAAAATTACTGTCTGGATCAGCAGTAAACATTGACAAAGTCTTATTGGATTCCAAGAAAACAGAGTACCTGTCCCTAGTCTTAATAACTAACTTAATCCATATGTGGGTGAGGCATTTTTGGCAGATGTAGAGTAATGGAACAAGCATAATTTCTTAGTGTGCAGACAGCAAGGCAGTTCTGAGAATACCTACATAAGATGATCTGTAGTACAATTAAACATGCACTAAATTATTCACATCAACCCTTTCCTACATTCATTTACTCCTATTCCTCATCACACAGGAGAAGAGTGAGCAGGGTCCGCGTTTAGATACAGGATGGAGGATAAAAGAAAGAAGGTCCTGAAAACTGGGCTGACAACAGATCACAGACTGAAAACAGTAAAGACGAGTTGGGATATGGTGACTCTCTAGACAGTAGCAACAGGCTTTGACTGACAAATTCAGTTAAGCAGATGAAACGTAGTCTATCCAGAGGACGTAGATTCAGAATAAGTGTCAGTTAATAGCACAAAAATTGGGTTCTGTAATGTAAAACAAAAAAGTACAAAAATATGTCTATAAGCACAGACCTTTAGAGAGATCAAAGTAAGAAAACAGAAGAGATTTAAAGGAGGAGATTTCATGGGTAAGTCACTCCTGCTAGCACAGACAGGATGTACTATAGCATCTGAAAAAGGAAAATGGCAGAGGCATTTCTCTCTTCACCTTAAAAGACAGGTATTTCATTCCATATGTTGAGAGAGGCTTGGGAATGAAGAAAGAGAAGACTGGGGTGGGTAGAGGAAGATGACAACTGACTGGTTCCACTTTGCATTTCTTGGAGAAAAATGTTTTCGAAATTTTATTCTTTGCATACTCTTTCCTCAATGTGAACCACCATACATTTCCTTTGATCCATCACCATCCTTTACTAGAGTCACAGTTTAGTCACCTGTCTTGTCAAATTTTTATCTATTTATTTATTTTTAATCATTGTGAAAGAAACTCGGCTTTTTACAAGAAAGTCAGACTAAATGCTGTTATGGTGATTTCTAACTGTATTTTCTGTGTACAAAGGTTTTCTGAACACATGAAAAAGGTATACTAAAAAAAATCAAAGGTCTGGAGGGAGAAAAAGGAAAAGAAATGCAATAAGGTAATCCCAAATCTTTAAAGTCTTAAATATGTGATCATCACTATCTGCAACATGAAGGCATTTTCTTCTAGTGAACAACAGAAACTTAAAAAGAAATTATATTTATATATAAAAATATATTTAAATATTATATAATCTTGCACTTGTTGAAACTCTAGGTAAGTACTCTGTGTCTAACGATTTACTAAAGAAAAACACAAAACTGAGAGAAATATATGTCAAGTCACTTCTGAAGTGTCTAAAACTCAGCCTTTCATAACTATTTTTCAAAGCATATCATCTTAGGTATATCTTACTTTAAAAAAAGCAGAACTCACAGGTATATTTTTTCAAGGCTGACTATCTTAGTTCTTCTCTCTTGGTTCAAAGAAAAAATACTTCTTCAGTATAATGTGCATAGACTTAACCAGAAAGAAGAGATCCTTAACAGCCTACAATCTCTATAGCTTTGAAATGTTCAACAAATTCTTGTTTGTTGGGTTGTTTCCTTTCACTTACAAGTGTAATGAAATTGCTGAATTTTACTACTGGTAACATTCTGTATGACCACCAGTAAGAGAGACTTATCTGAGTTTTAATAGCTACATTTTGGTAATGTAATTTTGACAGTATTTTTGGTAGGGAAGAAAGATGTAGTGTGAGAAAAACAAATAAAATAATTGATTAAAAATATTAAATGAAGGTGTTCTTCACTGTTAACTCCATCATATATTTAAGAACAGAACAAATTATAAGTTATCCTCAAACACATGTCATAAGCAGGAATTGTATCTGATGTCCTATGATGTCAGTTGGAATCCTTCTTTTGATTATAATCATAGCTCAGAAGCTATTTCCATGTATGCAGAGGATCAAAAATTTTGGTTTTCAGTGAAGATGAAACAATTCATCTGTTGGGACATGCAAGTTTTTGGACTGATGCATTTGCAATGCATATGAAAGTATACTTGAATAATAGGTCATCAGCAAGATGTTGATGGAAAAGAAAAAAGGAAAAAAAGAGGCACCAAAAAAAAAAATTAAATTTCAATACAGCAATTCTCTTTTGGTAGTACTACTTCCAAGTTAAGTGTATGTAGAAAGAGTCAATTTTCCAGGAAAGTTAAATAACTATCAATAAACACTTTCTAAAAATTAAGAGTCAGTAGAAAGCAGGAAAAAACAGCAGCTATGAGAACCATCTGCATGCAACACCATTCTGCCCTTACTGTACATTATGTGCTTTATATCAAAAATTCCATGTATGACTACAACAAATAATTCACTTTTTTCCTAAAGTAAAAAATAACATAGTGCAAGTATAGAAATTTAAGATCTCTACTGCCATCTTGTAAGCAGCATAGCCAATCTAATGAGTACTTCTACTTCCCTCTGTTGTCTTATTTTCCATGCCCAGTGTTTTGACAAATAGCACCAGTGGTTTGAATCTTCAAAAGTGATAAAATAACTCTCTTGTTCACTTTTGTTGCACAGTGAATACTGTGAGATTCATTATTAAAGAAGTAAAAATATTCCTATAGAATAAGTCTAAACTAAACTACAAGTTATGATCTTTTAACTGAGGCCCAATTTAGATTGGCAGTGATCACTTTTTTTTTAAAGCATAATTTTTATTTAAATCTAAGTATTAAATTTTGTTTCATAATCTATCTATCTTACTTGTCTGAAATCCACCTAAAATTGTATCCAAGTGGGGCATCTGGGAACTTAAGACACATAACAAATGTAATTCTATATAAATCAGAACCAAGAGGTTTATAACAAATAATAATAATAAAAAAGCTGTTAGTGACGTTAGAACATTTTGGCTAACAGCCCATGTGTTCGAATAAATGGCTTTGTCATGGACAAAAGATGCTTCTGCAGAATTCTGGACAATTTGTGTACTACAATCATTTCAAAAAAGGTACTGAGTCTAAGCTGTCTCTTCTGCCCTCAAATGCTTTCATAATCAAAAAGCAGCATGACTGACTACTGCTAATCCTTTAAAGTACTGGAGGAAAAACTACACATAAAATTGCACAATTACCAGTGAATCTATTAATATCTAAAAAAATTACTAGTTTATTTATGCTTATACTTAATTAAATGGGCAGAACTTAATTAAATGCTGGTATGGCATTTATAGCATATATAAGCAGTGCTTTCCTTGATGTTAAGTATTTCCAGTTGTTTCCTCAAATGTTGCTTACATAAAAATGTTTTTAAAAAAAAAATGTTACTAATAGAGACTGTTAACTGCCCAAACACTGGTAAACTACCACTATACTTTAAGCAGCATTTTTAACACAGACTTTAAAATTATTTATAACTTACAGCTGTGTTTTGAGATTTAATATTCTCATTTTAGGTGTGAATAAATTCAACTTCTGAAAATTCTTCTGTATTTCCAGCTATTTAAGTTTGTCTCATTAAAACCAATACTCCTTAAAAAGTTGCCCATTTTTATAACTTATGATAGTTTATACGATTGTACTGTTTTACAGCTGACAAAGTGAGACAAGTGAGATTATGGCTAATTCTTTTGTATATCAGCAGAAAACTCATCAGATTCAGAATCACAGAATAATTAAGGTTGGAAAAGACCTTTAAGATCATCAAGTCCAACCATCAACCCAACACGACCATGCCCACTAAAACAAGCCCTGAAGCGCCACGTCCACGTGTTTTTGGAACACTTCCAGTGATGGTGACTCCATCACCTCCCTGGGCAGCCTGTGCCAATGTTTGACCACCCTCTCAGTAAAGAGAGTTTTCCTCATATCCAGTCTAAACCTCCCCTGGTGCAACTTGAGGCCATTTCCTCTCTTTCTATCACTTCTTACTTGGGAGAAGAGACCAACACCCACATCACCAGAACCCCCTTTCAGGTAGTTGTAGAGAGTGATAAGGTCTCCCCTCAGCCTCCTCTTCTCCAGACCAAGCAACCCCATTTCCCTCAGATGCTTCTCATAAGACTTGTTCTCTAGAGCCCTCACCAGCTTCATTGCCCTACTCTGGACATGGTCCAGCACCTCAGCATCCTTCTTGTAGTGAGGGGCCCAAAACTGAACACAGGATTCAAGATGCGGCCTCACCAGTGCCGAGTACAGGGGCACAATCCCTTCCCTACTCCTGCTGGCCACACTATTGCTGATACAGGCCAGGATGCTGCTGGCCTTCTTCGCCACGTGGGCATACTGCCGGCTCATATTCAGCCGGCTGTCAACCAGCACCCCCAGGTCCTTTTCTGCCAGGCAGCTCTCCAGCCACTTCTCCCCAAGCCTGTAGTGTTGCATGGGGTTGTTGTGACCCAAGTGCAGGACCCAGCACTTGGTCTTGTTAAACCACATACAACTGACCTTGGCCCATTGAGCCAGCCTGTCCAGAACCCTCTGCAAAGCCTTCCTACCATCCAGCAGATCAACACTCCCACCCAACTTGGTGTCATCTGCAAACTTACTGAGGGAGCACTCGATCCCCTCATCCAGATCATTGATAAAGATATTAAACAAGACTGGCTCCAAAACTGAGCCCTGGGGAACACTTCTTGTGACCAGGGTTTAACTCCATTCACCACAATTCTCTGGGCTCAGCTGTCCAGACTGTTTTTACCCAGGAAAGAGTACACCAGTCTAAGCCATGAGCCACCAGTTTCTCCAGGAGAATGCTGTGGGAGACACTGTCAAAGGCTTTAGTAAAGTCCAGGTAGACAACATCCACGGCCTCTCCTTCATCCACTAGGCAGGTCACCTGGTCATAGAAGGAGATCAGGTTGGTTACTCTATGTTGGAGAATAGAGTCAGGTTACACAAGGTTATCTCTGAAGAACTGGAAAACTGCATTTCTGCTCTAAGTTTGGTCAGTCTATTTTAACTGAGCAACATTGTCTTGTCTTACGTATGAACAAAGCAGTAAGTACAAAACCTCATGATTTAGTTTAGCAATTTCACAGCAAAGACTATATTCTTCACTGATTCAGACTGAGTTCCTTAATTTCTGGCTATGAATCAGCTAACCCGAATTTTACTCTAGACAAGTCTCAGATAGCATTGGTCATCCAGGCAGTCTTAAGAAACATACATTCTTTCAAAGAAAATTAACTTATATTAAGTACACATATGTAGGCTAAAAGTATACATTAGCCAACACTTTCCTTTTTAGTTTCCTCATTCATTCCATTCACGCTGGATGGAATATTTCAGTTGGAGAGGACTTACAACATCATCTAGTCCAACTGCCTGACCAGTTCAGGGCTGACCAAAAGTTAAAGCATGTTATTAAGAGCACTGTCCAAATGCCTCTTAAACACCAACAGGCTTGGACCATTGACCACCTCTCTAGGAAGCCTGTTCCAGTGTTTGACCACCCTCTTTGTAAAGAAATGCTTCCTAATGTCCAGCCTAAGCCTCCCCTGGTGCAGCTTTGAACCATTCCTACACGTGCTATCATAGGATGCCAGGGAAAAGAGCTCAGCACCTCCTTCCCCGCTTCCCCTCCTCAGGAAGCTGTAGAGAGTAGTGAGGTCACCCCTCAGCCTCCTCTTCTCCAAACAAGACAATTCCAAAGTCCTTATCCACTCCCCATAGGACATGCCTTCCAGCCATTTCACCAGCTTTGTTGCCCTCCTCTGGACACATTCAGGGACCTTCACATCCTTCTTAAATGGTGGGGCCCAGAACTGCACACAGTATGCAAGGTGAGCCCACACCAATGCTGAATACAGCAGGATAATCACGTCTTTTGACCAGCTGGTTACGCTGTGTTTGATGCACCCCAGGACGTGTTTTGCCCTCTTGGCTGCCAGTGCACGCTGTTGACTCATATTGAGCCTGCTGTCAGCCAGCACCCCCAGATGCCTTTCTGCAGGGCTGCTCTCCAGCCACTACTCTCCCAATTTATACCTGTGCCTGGCGCTACTCCATCCTAGGTGCAGGACCTGGCATTTGGACTTGTTAAATTTCACCCCATTAATGAGTCCCCAATTCTCCTATACATCTAGATCCCTCTATTAGCTGAGGAAAGTGATATTTAATACACATACACACTTAACACTTAGGCTTATTAAATGATCTTGAGCAGGCAAAAGACTGTATCTAGACAAACCTCAGCATCACTTTTTTTAACCCCCAGAAGAACAATGTCTCTTTAGATTTTGAATTAGGTGTCCAGCTCAACGTCTTTATAAGCTGACTTTACCTGATGTCAAATGGAAATTAATTCTGGCTGTATAAACATGAAGTTTTACTATCTGAGTGACCATAAGTCCATTCGCAAACAGGAGTTTCTACCTTTCTGCAGTCATACGTTCTCAAAACATACCAGGAGGTAATTGTGGCGTTAAATACAGGAATATTTTTATGGTGCTATGTATTTACATCAGGAGGCTTCCTTGAATTCTAGTATGAGCAATCTGTTTGATTATGTTCTTTTAACAGCAAATGTAAGTGAAACCCCAGAGAGCACAAATCCACTTGTGGGTAGTCCACCATTTTATGCAGTGCAAAATGAAGATATCTGTTGATGCAAGTCTGTGTCAGAGGGTGGACATATACGGGGGTGATAAAAAAAGTCTAAGCCACGAGCCATCAGTTTCTCCAGGAGAATGTTATGGGAGACATTGTCAAAGACTTTACTAAAGTCCATATATTAAGATTATGCCATAGTCAGACATAATGCAGCTGTCAAATAACAGCAAGAATTACTCAGACACAGGAAAGGGCAAGAAGCTTTCAAAAGCCTCATCTATAACACTTGATGGGCCTGGTATGCATACATATCAGCTATGTCTCATATACAACACTTGAAAACTAGGTCTTAAAACGTGGAAGTTCAGAAGCGTACCTTGGATTACAGAACACATTTTCATGCAGTATCAGTAGTGATGCATGTATTGCTTCAGTCAAATAAGAAAGCAATAGAAACAGAGTCATCGCTGCTGCATGGCACCTCTGGGGTTTGCCTAGTCCAGCCACGCAGGGGCTCAGAGCGCTATCGGTTAGAATGGTTTACTGAGGACACTGTCCATCTGGGCTTTGATTGCCTCCTAGGACAGGGACTTAATGACCTCCTTGGGCAACCCTTTTCAGCACCTTATCAACCTTACAGGAAAAACAGGTTTTTTTAGGTGTGCTTTATGTAAGTTTAAAAGCTAAGGTGTTTGTCTCAATTTTTTACATTAGAAAAACAGTAAGAGAACAGAACATATTGTCAAGGACTCAGACTCAGACCTGGAATATATGGAAAAAACATAAAGTGGATGCAAAGAAATGGAGTCTCCTAGCACCTACAGTGAGGGGAATCTTGGTCAGTTGAAGGCACTGAGATTTCTGCCACCAATTTCACTATAGTCAGTGTTTCAGCAGATATATGGAATATAACTTTCTATAGCTGAGTTTTAATATCCTAACAAAGTTGTTTTACAATAAAGTTGAGTACATGTGATAAAAGATGAGATCTAGTGTTTGTCTCCCCCCCACTATGAATATCAACCATAGAAGGACAACCTGGCCAAATTTGAAACTTATTTCAAATTTCATATTGATATAATAGAAGCCCAGGAGTTATCATAATTCTCATACAGAAACAGAGACCATAAAGCACCTGAGTTGATTAATTCAGCAATTCAATTTTACTTGTTATCCTCAAACAAAATTTCAAACAGGCAAACTCAGTGTGAAGTTTTATTCCCAGATAGATATTGACTCTGATGCCATGATACCAAAAAATAGAGAAGTCATAATTTCTGTTGGCAATGTCTTCCACTGCATTACGTACTCTTTTTTTCTAAAAATATCCATGCAAAGACAGTATACAATAACTGGTCTGATAAATACTATGTGCAGACTTAAAATCAACCAAACCTTACATTCCTAACCCTATTTTTATAAATCTAAAGTTTGCAAACTTTCAGAACAATGTCAGTCCCTATCTTCAGCATCAACACCTATGTAATAATGAGAGAAGGAGCAGGAAAAATACACTAATCCCAAATTTCACAACCAAAATAATCTATCTCCAAGTTCCTGATTTTCAATGACATAAAGAGCTTAAAGAACTCAGTTACAGCACGAACTCAGACAGTTTTAGAAAGGCAAATCCCATTCATCATTTCTAGAATGTATTTTCAGACTTTAATTGCATTTTCCATTAACTAAACTCCTAAATAGAACTGACCAATACAATTACAGAATGCTGAGCGTCTGCACTATGATACAGCACCCACTCTAGGAAGACAGACTCCGTTAGCTGAAGTGTCCTACATTACAAACAAGTTTTTCTGTTATCTAAGAATCCACAGTATATTTCAAGAAGGTATTTAACAATCACATGATTAATTAATGCTGCCACTGAACCATATCAGAAGGAGAAAAAAAAAATCCAAACTAGCCAACAAAACAAATATGAACATGTAGTAAAGACTACATATTAAAATAAGCTATTACCAGAATCCTGACGGCTCTTTTGCCTTTTAATCTCTAACATGCACTCTGTTTTAGTACATTTCTCAAAAAAATCTGATGTTATCTTATCTCTACAGATTCTGAGATGAAATGTATGCATTACCATTCTGAGATTAAAGTCTACCTTTACATGTGTAAGAAATTAGATCAGAGTAAGAGTAATAAAAAAGAATGTTCCTAGGTATACATTATATATCAAACATTTTTTTCTTCTGCATTGGTACATCATACAGCTTCCAGCTTTAAATAACTAAAAGTTGTTGGCAGGTCCATCTGTTTTATTATTCCCCTTGGCATAGGCTAAATTTATCACACAGATCTGAAATAGATTATATGTTGTTTTATTAGGTTAATTTAATTGTGTATTGACATCAGTATACATCAAAATTAATGGCTTTTTAATAACAGTACATGCTAATGGTTAACTAGAAATACTGAGGGGGTTGTGAGGGCATGGCTTTAGAAATTATTAATATGACAGGTTTTATATAGTAAGTATTACTATATTACTATTTATGTATAGTTAATATACTAAATATTACTATACATAAAACTGACACACACACACAAAAGAATGAAAATAGTTTTGTCTCCTTCTTCATTCCATCCTGAAAATAAAAGGACAACAGTAAAGTGCAGAAATAATATTTGGTTCTATTTTATCAACTCTGTAAGTACCCTGCATAACCCCATTTCTCTCAAAAATATATTTCATTGAAAATGAGACAAAAACTTCCAAAAAGTGAATACCACATCACTTAATAGTATATCTACAAATATAAACCACACACAAACCAAATTTCATTCTGATCCAAGTTTTTTAACTTGGGACATTCTTTACTAAATTCTAGCTGCAAAGCAGCACAGAACCACATTAAAATTCCTTTTAACTCATATTCTTTATTTTTTTGAAATTGAGGTCTGTGCAGAGGAATGTAAAAAACAGTAAAAATATGTTCTTACATTGTGTTTTTAAAATGCTGAATTAAAAAAGGAAATCTTTAAGCCATTTGCATCAGAAGTTAAAACTAATTTGATTGAAAATTTATTGAGATAAAACCATTCAGGGGAAAAAATTAGGATTTTTTAAAGGTATCAGAGCAATGGGATTTAAAAAGAATAATCATGTTTCATGATAGTTTCATCAATTGATGAATACAATTGAAATACAATATTTCTCCATAGCCCTGTAACAGATGTGATTACGAAATGGTTGCTACAAAAAAAAAAAACCCGCCCCATAACTCGTTGGATCCTAAAAACTAATATAAAAGATGAATTTTGATGCATTAAGTCTCCATTTCTCACCCTTATTTACTTCTGCGTGATTCTCTGCTGCTAGCACATGCCCCCTCAATCTTCTTCTTTCATTCTTCCAATTCTCATTCCATTGAGCTGTAACTTTGGAGACCCATTGCTTGTTACTGCATAGTAACAAGCTGACCTGCTTTTCATTCTTCATTCTTATTTAGCCATGACCTTGATATAGATTCAACCTACTGGATTTCAAAAACCCTGAGTGGATTGAGTTTGGCTATATTCAAGGCCTCTTAGGTATAAGAAGCTCCATAAGGCTTTGTACTCACACTTCTCCTTACTATTTTTGGAGATAAGCAATGGGTGGGTTTTTTGTTGTGAAAAAACAAAAACCTGCACCAGAAATAAGATTCATTATGTTCCTTTCAAAAATAATAATTAAAAACCCCTACACAGTCCACAGTACTTCTCTATTAACTCCATCATAACATTTTTCTCCTATACTAATACATGTTTTGAAAACTTTGTTAGAGGTAGATTATTTTTGATTGATGTTTAACAGCAGCTTAAAATATAGAGCATTCTATAGCAATTATATAACTTACAAAGCATTCTATAACAATTAACATGAACACTGAGCTAATTTCCAATCTCCCTAGGAAAACACTTCAGTCACTTTATGCAGACAATAAGAGCAGAAAATAATTTCATTGTGACTGATAATACTTCCGAGTCATGTATGCTTGAAAAAATGCTTCTAAATTCAACAATCTGCATGTAAAAAGTCCCCACACTCTACGTAGTCAGCAAGAGACTTCTGTATGGAAATATGTACGTATGCAGACAATGACAAACATTACTTTAGAAAAGGCTTTTCTAAAAGTACTTTCTAAAGTACACCACCTCCAGCCATGCTCTCCAGATCCTGAGGAAGCATGAACTGCAAGAACAAAGCACTAGTTGGGTAAAAAAAATGGCTGGGCCACTAGGGCAGTAGTCAAAGGTTTGCTATACAGGTGGTAGCACATTCCAAGCACAGTGCCCCAGGCAGTAAGGTGGTCAACAGGAACCCCTGGGAAACTGCCCTTCAGGACAAGGGAGCAGAGCTGGCAGATCTTTAAGGACACTTTCCACAGAGCGCAAGAGCTCTCAATCCCCATGTGTAAGAAACCACGAATGGAAGGCAAGAGACAGGCATGGATGAGTGGAGGTCTGCTGGTCAAACTAAAGGGCAAGAAGGAAATGCAGTGAAAGCAGGGACAGGTATCCTGGGATGAGTACAGGGATGCTGCCCAGTTGTGTACGGGCGAGGTCAGGAGGGCCAAGGTGCATCTGCAGCTGAACTTGGGAAGGGATGCAAAGAATAAGAAGGGCTTTTACAGGTATGTCAGCCAGAAAAGAAAGGTCAAAGATAGTATTCCACCCCCAGTGAATATGACTGGCAAACTGGTAAGAACAGACAAGGAGAAGGACGAGGTACTCGGAGACTTCTTCACTGCAGTCTTCACTGACAGTGTCTTTTCCCACACCTCTCGAGGGGATGGCCTGCAAGATGGGGACTGCAGGAGCAAAGTACCTCCCACTGTAAGAGAAGATCAGGTTCAAGACCACCTGAGGAACCTGAACATGCACAAATCTATGGGACCTGACAAGATGCATCCCAGAGTCTTGAGGGAATTGACTGATGTAGTTGCCAAGCCACTCCATGACATTTGGAAAGTCAAGTCAAGTTTTCCAGACAGTGGAAAAAGGGAAACATTGCACCCATTTTTAAAAAAGGAGGACCCTGAGAACTATCAACCCATCATCCTCACCTCTGTGCCTGAGAAGACTGTAGAACAGATCCTCCTTGAAGCCATGGTAAGGCACATGAAGGACACAGAGGAGATTCAGGACAGTCAGCATGGCTTCACCAAGGGCAAGTCCTGCCTGCCCAACCCAGTGGCCTTCTAGGATGGAGTGACCACATCAGTGGACAAGGAAAGAGCTACCGATGTCGTCTATCTGGACTTCTGTAAATTCTTTGAAATGGTCCCCCCCAACATCCTTCTCTCTAAATTGGAGAGAGATGGATTTGATGGGTGGATGAGGATTTGGTTGGATGGTTGCATCCAAAAGGTAGCGGTCAATGGCTCAATGTCCAGAGGGAGATCAGTGACAAGTGGTGTCCCTCAGAGGTTCGTATTGGGACCAGTACTCTATCTTCAACAATGATGTAGACAGTGAGATTGAGTGCACCCTCAGCAAGTTTGCAAATGACACCAGGCTGAGCGGTGCAGCTGACCTGCCTGAGGGACTGGATGCCATCCAGAGGGACCTGAACAAGCTAGAGAAGTGGGCCCATGTGAATCTCATGGGGTTCAACAAGGCCAAGTGCAGGGTGCTGCACCTGGGTCCGGGCAACCCCAAGTATGAGTACAGGCTGGGAGATGAAGCAATCAAGAGCAGCCCTGTTGAGAGGAGTTGGGGCTACTGGTGGATGAAAAGATGGACTTGAGCCAGCAATGTGCACTCACAGCCCAGAAGGACAACAGTACCTTGGGCTGCATCCAAAGAAGTATGGCCAAGGTCAAGGGGGAGTGATTCTACCCCTCTACTCCACTCTGGTGAGATCCCACCTGGAACACTGTGTCCAGCTCTGGAGCGCTAAGCACAGGAAAGATATGGACCTTGTAGAGAGTCAGGGTTCTTCAGCCTGGAGAAGAAAAGGTTCTGGGGAGGCCTTATTGCAACCTTCCAGTACTTCAATGGGGCTTCTAAGAAAGACAGGGACAGACTTTGTAACAGGGCCTGTAGCAGTAGGGCAAGGGGCAATGGTTTTAAAGTAAAAGAGGGTAGAATTAGGCTAGATAGAAAGACATTTTTGCCAATGAGGGTGGTGAAACACTGGCACAGGTTGCCCAGAGAGGTGGTAGATGCCCCCTCCCTGGAAACATTCCAGGTCAGGTTGGATGGGGCTCTGAGCGACCTGATCTAGTTGAAGATGTCCCTGCTTATAGCAGGGGGCGTTGGACTAGGTGACCTTTAAAGGTCCCTTCCAACCCAAACTATTCTATGATTCTATAGTAAGTCCTACGTTATTTAAATTTTTTTTTCAAGACCTGGATGAGGAGACAGAACACACTCAGAGAAAATCTGCAGATGATGCTAAAAGGGAAGGACAATAAACGAGGAGTGATAATGCTAAACAGAGCTTCAGTCCTGAAGGACCTTAGGAAACATAAGGACAGGGGAAACAAAATTTCTCACTATTTATACAGAGACATGCATAGCTATACATGTTTACAGGCAGGTAAGTGGCTAGCTACGTACCAACCCTGCTGAAAAACATATGCGGGTTACAGCAGATGCCAGGTTCAATATGAGAACAGCATGCTCTCAGTGAGACTAAAGTAAATTGCACATGGTGCAGTAATAGGAAGAGGCACACCAGCAGACTGAAGGAAAGTTCTAGCTCCCTCTGCTTGGTCCTGATAAGGACACATCTGGGATTCATGGCCAGTTCTGCATCCGTACGCACCCCAGCTCAAGAGTGACGTTTAATACCAAAGAAAGTCCTGTGCAGGGCTGCTAAGATGGTCAGGATCCCAAAGCACAGGACTTACAGAATGATGTTGAGGGAGCTGGTGCTGTTTAGTCTGGTGAAGAGGTGGCTCTGAGGGGAGATATAAAACAGATTTTAACTATGTGACGAGCAAAGATGCGGAACCTCAGTAATGGCAATACAACAAAGATTCATTGCCATGAATTGCAGCCTACAAGCCTCAGGGTGAATATTAGGAAGAATCTATTTTCCTAAGAGAGGAGAACAGTGTGTGAACATGATGCTGAGAAACACTGTAGAAGCTCCACCCTTGGAAATTTTCAGGATGCCAGCTGAACCTGCTCTGGTGTTTGTGACACTTCACACAGGAGGAGGCTGGGATAGAGGATTTCCATAGATCCCTTCCACCAATATTCCTGGGAGTCTTTGTAACTAAGAAATTCCATTGGAAGTATCTGTACATATTTACTGGTACAGAAGAGGTACAAGCTTTTGCAAAGTGTTGCTTCCTGTAAGAATAAATAATGTAGAAACAGAAAAAAAATTTACTAAAAAAAAATTAAAGCCTTGCATATAAAAACCAAGGTTGAAAAAAGGAAATCATTTAATGTAGAGATGGTATGAATAAGGTGGAACATGGCAGAAAGATAACATACAGATAGAGGTAGAGCAGAAAAAAAAAGTCAGTGCCACAGATAGCTATCTTATATGAAAATGAAAGAGAGGAACAAATAGAAAATTAAAACTTGGGGAAAAAAAGTCAGTCTACACAACTAAACTGTAGAACTTCATGCCACAATTCAGCATTAAATCCCTGTGATTCAAAATATATGCCCATCATTTGCAAGGTTTAAAAAAAAAGTTAGGATTTCAGTAACTGAGCAATCACTAACAGACTTTCTGAAATACTTCCTGCAACTGGTACTGGCCACTGCCAGTATGTAGGGCAAGGCAGTTCACTGGTGTACTTGGAGAAGGTTTTCAACAGTAGAAAGGCTCACACACATAAAGACAGGTTGAAGCAGTAGAAAGGCTCACACACATAAAGACAGGTTGAAGCAACTTCTACCTTTTAAAAGAAGGTTGACAGCACTGAAGCACCTATGTGAGAATACCCTGGGGTTTGATCTTTCATTTTTTTCCTGTAATAATAAATCAAGTGATGATACAATTTATTCTACTACACCTTTTTAAGTCGTGCTGCTAGAATTATGTGTGTTTAGCTCCAAAACAATATATTATTACTGCCAACTGCTATCTAACATTTCAGATGTTAAATTCTTAGTGGTATTAATTATTTATAGGGCAAAACCAACCCAACTCTTGATGTAAAATAAGGATACAAAATCTCCTCTGATGGATATCCTTTGAAATTTAAGTGTGTCATAAATCTTCCAGTTGTGTATCTTTCCAGTTTAAACCCATCAAATTATATGAACTTACCAGAAATGCTTTGTGCTGTTCAGTTTAAGTAAGCCACCTATTCACTAGGTAAGGCAACATGCTTTGCATCAAGATTAGATAGTTTACAGAGAGCATCTTCATGAGCAACATTATACTCTTAGTTTTGGAGTTCACTTTGCAGCAAATAGGAATAACCACCAACTGTGGGAAGTTTCTGCAGTGAGTAGCACACTATGCTTGCAAGTATAGTCAAAACAAGTTAAAAAAAGGATTTTGTATCAAGATGACAAGGCGTTCAAAATTCTCTTCATAGGTATAAGAATGACATTGCTTTAATTAAAAATGATTGGTTTCATAAGCTATTTGACATTCTAAACCATGACAAATAGAGACTGCAAAAAATGAAAATCAGTCTGGCTGGTACATTAGGCCAGCTATCAGGTTAAAGTTTAAATAATTCTAGAGTATGTTCTCTTTCAATAAGCAGAAGTATAATCAGGCAAAAAAACCCCTTCTATCTAGTAATTAACATTTAGCTTTAGCAGCAATTATAATCTAGAATTTCATATTTTTAACACAAGAAATCCGAGGAAAAAAGAAGGAACCCATATTTATTGAAAGACTATTGAAATTATTACATTATTGTCTTATATTTTTGTACCTTACATATTACTACATTACATTTCTGTAAGTACACATGGTTTATTTGGGTTTTTTTAACTAACTTCTAAATGCCATTTTATTTACTGGTTCAAAATAACTAGAGTCAAAAAAATATGTGAACAGACTCTGAAACAAGGGTGAACGAATGTACCCAAGCATCCTACAAAATCTAATGGTAGCACTACATAAAGTAACACAGCGGGTTTCATGTGAAGGCGGAAACAAATCATGAAATAAATTAATCATGAAGTATCTTTATAGGAAACAAATATTATTTCAGAGCTTTAGTTGGAGGCAGAAAGGGTAGTGCAGGACTCCAATCATACAGTCATTACAACATGACAGCTGTACATTCCTTTTGGGTAACATGTTTGATTCCTCAGTATTAGGCATTTTAAGGGGCCGTGTTATGCAAATCAGGTGCTTAAATTATGTCACTTAACAAGTGACAACAACAATGCAAGGAGTTTGCAGCTATGATTTCAGCTGAAGAGTGGCATCAGCAGTCGGGAATTGGAGAAATTTACTCCTTTCTACCTGAAAGCAAGGGGTAAAATTTTCCCCAGACTGACACTACAGCTTTTTTTAATGGGGCCATGGTTATGAGAAAGTTGAGGCAATAAAAAACAATTAAAGACAAAGTATTTCATAGTGAAAGATTTCTACACCACACTGAGAGCTCAGGGAATTCAAATTGCTAATTTCTCAATTAAAAAGTAAAACTTCCAGGGATGACATAGTCAGTATATTTACAGAAGTCTAGGTAGGATTTTTACTTATCAAAAGAACTCGCACCAGCCTTGCATAAAGACCTCTAACTGCATTCACTTTTTTGATGAGATGGAGAGTTATCTCAGGGTCTTCAATAATTGAGACAGTACATCTAAAGAACAAATAATTGTCCCCCTTAATATAAGGAATAAACTGAGCTCCTTAAGTATTTAATTTTAAAACTAATTTTCAAACCATTGTAGATGTACACAGTGGTGCCTTAAAGATCTTTTCAGCTTATTGTTCTTCTTTTGGGAGCAAAAATACAAGAAATGCCCCAGTATTCCTCTGGGACTCAAAGTCAGTTGTGTGAGAGAGGTAAGGTATTTTGAGGTTGGGTTTTTTGGTTTTTTTTTTTTTTTTTTTTCCTGTTGTTGCATTTTAGAGAGTTAGGGGGTTTAGGGTGATTTTTTTTATGTTTGTTTATTTTTAAAAATGTTCCATAATAACACCAAGACTCTTGACCTGCTAAATCAGGTTATCCATTATGAATTTTAACTCTTTTCTAAAGGCTGTCCTTCAAGATAATATCCCTCAACCTATTGCATGGTCAATGGTTTTTGTCCTTAGCGAAGTAACTTTCATTTAAGGTTGATTTGCTTCTTGGGTCATGTTTGTTTTAACACAACATTTATATGAATGTTTGATCTTTATCATGTTATAATGTATTGTTAGCAAATTGTCATCCTCAACTTTCACACACCCAATGTTTATGTTTTGCCCTATGTGCAGCTATTACCTTTCAATAATAATCTCTGGCATCAACTCCAGGTCACCGATAAAAATATTGATTATGAAATTGCCTGAGATTATGATAAAAATTTATGCCTTGAAGTTTAAAGCATAAAACTACTGACAAGCCAGTTTTTAAACTTGTAAATGCATTTCTTACTATTTAATTTTATACTGAATAAGAAACAGTAATATAAAATTATGTCATAAGCCTTCAGATGCATTGATCACCACTACTACTTTATCAAATAGTATGTATTCTAATTGATAAAGGCTGTAACACACATGCATGTGTTGGCAAAATTTTGTCTTAAATACTAATTTCAGTAGAGACACAACATTCCTAGGACCTATGGTCAGAAAGTAGCTTAGGTCTGTGGAGGCACCAAAAACGCAACATAAAGCTTTGAAGAGTGTTCTTTTGCAGAAATGTAAGTGTCCAGGCATGTGGAGGTAGGGCCCTAGTGTTTACATAGCCTCTGTTACGAATGCCAAATGCCTGGCCAGAGAATAACTGCAGTAATGCCTTTGTGGAGCCTCTTTGGGTTTTCCTTACAGCACCAGACCCACCATGAACACTGAAGAGAGGAAGACCCTGTGCTTGACTGAGTGCAGCGATAATTAGGGTGACCCAGGAGAGAAGAGAATGTCAACTTTCTAACATATATCTGAGTGTGTACGTAGCATAACTCTTACGTAAAATAAAAACATCTTTTGTACAGAAGCTACTTTGAGAGACTAACACAGTATTTCTACTTTTATTCTGTCTTCTCAAAAGGAGAAAAAAATCTTCAATAAAATTTGCTAAAATTTTCATTACTGGAAAAATTTGAGATTAAAAAAAAGAATTTTTAACTAAAAATTTTGCAGTGTTCTTCCAGTGCTTTGAGGAAATTATATACTGTAAAACACTAGATGAATTATTTTTGAGCTGGAAAGCAATTACATTATATTCTATCAGTGTAACTTGCCTGAAGCACGTAAAACACAAACACTGATCACTTGCACTAGTTCCCAGTGTTTTTTTATGTTAAATGCCTATGTCAATTCATAACAAAACAAAGCAGCACAACCTCCAAACAACGGTATGATCTACATCTATATAAAACCACATAATATATATTAGAAAAACAGATGGAAACAGGCATCCTTACCTAATGGAAATGTGATATTTTGGAACGTTCCTTTCTACAAAAAAAAGAAAAATTAAGAGCCTTTAAAGGTCCCTCCCAACATTTTTGGCACTTATTATAATTATTAATTTTACTTTCTCGTACCCGGGACTAAAGTGAAAAATCACATCACTCTCAAATAGCTGTTATTTCTGTAGGCTTATCAGTACCATCTGATGCGAGATACCCTGGAGGGTAAAATCCTGTTCTGACATTATCTCACACCCCAATAGATCAAAATAATGTATCATAATAGCTAAGCTAAAGATGTAATCTCTGTGTGGTGCAGGGATCTCCAATACTTCCACCTGAATAGCCCATACAGCCTGTTACAAGTACAGAGAAGGGCTGAACACAAGGACTTCTCTGCTCACATCATGGGACCACTGCACATACACAGTACAGTAGATTCAAAATGGACATGAGATCCAATCTGGACATGAGATCCAATCCTTCCCTTGGAGGGGCAGAGAGGTGCAAGTTGTAGAAATTTCTTGGACACTGTTTTCAGGCAATCCTGAGAAAATGTATACGTTAGGAGCGGACTAATGTGACCAGACGAATTTGTTCAGTTCACCATTTCCTTCTGGAATGCCCATGAAGAAGCTGATCACTAGCAAGCATTGCAGGCTGGATGTATTGCTCTGATCAACTCTTCATATGTTAGACTCAAAAAGCTTCAATAAGAAAAATTAAAACAAACACACACACAACTTAAAAGCTAGAAACATTTCTGAATAATAACATCAAAACTGACACATTCAGCTCGGGGTGCAAGAGGGTTTTGTTTAAAAATATAGATTTATCCAAAAAAGTAAAAAAATACTCCAAAAGTTCTGAAACTGCTCTGAAAAAATCCAATCCACAACAATAGGATTAACATTATAGTATTCTTATAAGAACTTTCAAGAATTGCTGTACTAAGTCAGACCCATGGTCTGTCCAGCAGCACACCCTGTCGTGCCAGCTGTCAGTAGCATTTGGTTCAGAAAAGAATGAAATAGAAACAATACAGAATGACACTTTCCCAGCCCTAAGGATTCTGAGGTGAGAACTTGATTATTTTGTTTAATGATGTCTGATGGATACATTTTCTGTTAGTTGGTCTGGGCTTTCTTTAATCTGTTTATACATTTGCCCAGCTGTGGTCTTCACAGTTCAAGTGTGTTTAAAAGTAATTTGAAGTAATGTTTTTAATGTTTCCACTCCTAATTTTATAGGTCCATATACCTTCTTCTACAGTTGAGAGCCATTCTTCATGAGGGAGCTATTCCATGCTATGATCCATTTCTCCAATATTTTAAGAGCAGCTTCATGGCATATTTGCAGTAGGAATGTGGGTACAGACGAATGGAATAGGATAATGGTGTTCTCTAGGTTTTCAGGATTTTACTAATAAATCCCAAAACCATTGTTTCTTATCTAAGCACTGGCCTCGAGTTTCCAGAAGTTTCAATGTTATAAATATAGATATTATACTTGAAGAATACTACCTTTACCAAAATAACGATGAGTGGAAAAAAAGACATTCTGTTGTACAAGAAAACAGGCTTGTTTTCATTCTTAACAAGAATGACTTTACTCAGATAATGGAAGTAGGGTCTGAATTATTACTTTATGAATTACTGTTAATTTCCACACTTAATTAGACAATGCAAAACTTTAGGACATATAAAGATACTTTTGGATCTTTTCTACCTCTTTCATATATTAAAGAAACATTTAAAGCTCTGAAGGATTTAAAATACCTTCCTTGTTTTTCCACACATGTAGAGCTTGGGAAGCTTTTTTCCATATCTGATGATGAAAAGTTCAGCAAGGTAACCCTCACACAAAGAAAGGCACACATACAGGTTTGAAGCTTTAAATGTGCTTATCTAATACCCTCTGCCCTGTAAAAAACATTCTCACCCCATGAATACTATGTTTAGTTTTCAAATATAAGAGGTCATGAAATTGAGGACAATTCATAAAAACAGTACAAATATTAAATTATTCCATGAATTAAAATAAATTCACCTCAATAAATGTGCTTAAAATTACAAAACAAATTCATCCTACTCTGTTTAAATTTGTCATTAAATAGCCTATTAAATATAATTAAAACCTATACTTTCCTTAGCAGGGGACAGATAACTGCAGACTACAGCTAAATTGTTTTTTGTAGACAGCGACAGAGAATGATACTCCTATTTAGTAAAACACTTCAAAGGGAAATTTTTTTCTATTCCTGAGTTCACCTGATAATCTTCAAAAAAATATTAGTCACTGTGACACTGAAAAACCTAGGAAAATAATGTCAATGCTTAGCTTTTTCAGAATTAAACTTTATAAAATTACATTTTGCAGCCATTGTAAAATTCAGAGAGATTGAGTTACCCAGGACAGCATGAAGGGGAGAAAGAAAAAAAAAAAGACACTGAGAAACAAATGCACATTAGTATTGAACCCTTTCTTTTTAGACTAGCTATATATAATGCTACATTAAGTCTGGTGAAGCTTGAAGATGACTAAATTAAAACCTACTGCACTCCTTAAAAAAAGTATGACATATTTTATTTTAACGTTCCAGACCAAAATGAAGGATGATTATGGAATATAATTTGTTACAAGGCTGTCTACACACTTTCAGAAAATAAATAACGTTGCTGAAGTTACCTGTATTTCCTTAGGAAAGCATTAGTTTTTATGGATCATCTGCAGTGCCTGTTCCAGCACAAACATATCCAGTATTAGCCAACAAAGAGAGGGCTACGAGGACACACAGTGTCACAGCTCAGTATAAGGCTTCCTAACACAATCCTTCAAGGCCTGGGAAAATCAAGTTCTCACAGAAAATATGTAAGCTGGGGCTTCACAAAAGCTCCTGGAAGCATTTTGCTTTGCATGCAAATAAGTTTTCATCACTACAGTCTCACAATGATGTTGATGTGGAAAATCCATTTTAATTATTAGTTTGTTATATATTGGTTACATTTCAAACAGTTTTGCCCCACAGATTCTACTTTTCTGTAAGAGTTATAAAATTTATGCTATATTTAAATGTCACTCCTTTGCTGGGACATTTTAAGTTCTGTCTCCCACTGTAATGAGCGTCACACTCCCTCTGTTTAACACACTCGTCCATTTCCAGTGAGCACTGGCTCCTGGGCTTGGAAGACCAGCGAAAGCTTGAAAAGTATTGCCACAGAACGAGAAAATTCACACGTGTTTAATTGAGAACATACCAACAGCTATCCGTTTTCCTGCCCCCCCTTCACACACCCCCCCACACACCCAGTATTTAAACATTACTAAGAGAGAAGAGAGAGCCAGACCGCTGGAACATTAAATATTAGTCATAAGCAAAATGTCTGAGAAGAGAATACTGTGTGTGCCTGTACTGCTACTCATCTGAGAGGAGGCACTGACACTGCAAACAACCCCTAAGCCCTGCGGCCAAGGCAGAAGTTGAGGTGACTTAAGTATTCAGTGTAAGGGTCTGGTCAGAGGAAATACACAAATTCCTTTTTTCCAGGTGAACTGTAGATTGTATGTGTATGTATATAAAAAAAAAAAAGAAATAGTGTGACTTTGACAGGTGTCTGTACACTATTGAGTGATAATAACACTTAAAATAGGTTACCTCTGCTTTCTCATGATTTAAGATTGAATTATGTTGTTTAACTGATTTATTATTATTTTTAGGTTTCAATAGATGGGGAAGTTCGCAAAAAAAAAAGCAGCTGACTACCACTTAATATCATTGAACCCCTGGATATCACAGGTAGAGACAAAACAGTCAGACATAGCGACTACTACTTTTGCCTTACCTTGGTTTCTTTCTCATCATCCAACACAACACGACAAAACACAACTGGAACTTTGACCAAATCATCATTAGCAACTATTTTCACATTATCTTCACAGAAAACAGAAAAATAACACCCAAGTAGGAGAATAATTTGGCTGACCACTGGAGTGGTTAGGATGGCAGAGAGCGAAGCAGCAAACCACCAGATAATGGTACTTTCTGAACTACAGGAGATATTGTTCTGTTTAACGATCCTTGACAGAGTTTTCTTCCATAGATTTCTTGTACTTTTTTCAAATCTGTGTCTGACATACCTAAATTATTACAAAGGGGAAAAAAAAGAACAAAAAACAAACACAAAAGCCCCCAATCACCAGATCAAAACCCACACAGGATGTCTGTCTACACTGTCAGTTAAATTGCACCACACTCCACATTAGACTTTATACAATTCATAGGCAGTTCTTGACTTGGGAATTGTGAAGTCCATCCCCACCAGGACTTTATAACTCGGGAAAGCATTCCTGGGGGTGTGTTCTTTATTGCACTGTGACCACTAACACAACTAAGGTTTAGACTAATCCTCGTAAAACAATAACTGATGAGGCAAGAGAGTAAGGAGATTAACTCATGCAGAAATCATTCAAAGAAAGAAAAAACTTTTAAAACTACCATCCTGCTCATGGCTTTATAGAAATATTTTTCTTTCAAACACAAAGTAGAGAGTATATTTTCACCACACCCATGTATTATGAACACACTGATTTATTTTCACTCTGCAGAGTACCCAACTGTTTCTTCTGTGCAGAGCTAAAAGTGTGGACACTTCTCTTCTGAAAGGAGCCACTGCAGTTAAACTACACATTCCACATAAACTAACATTGTATTAGTTTTTTTCTGTTCTTACTGAAATTGTTTTCTTTGTTTCACAAGCAAATTGTTAGTACTTGTGCCTTTAAAAGTAAATACGTATAAAAGTCTTTAAATACACGTTAAAATACTTTGAGTAATAGCCTCAATATTCTGAGAGCAGAATAATATATGTCTAAGCATGGACTCTTAAAAACGGGTTATTTGCTTAATGCCTGAAAACTAGTTTTACTTCTTCCATGACTGCAGTAATATACTACATTTGATTTATTACTTGTGTTACAACAGTGTAACAATTTACCTGGTAAAAATCTAACTGTGCTTAGTGTTGTGCAAAGAGAAAATAAAAACAACTGCTATCTATAACATAAAGCTCATAATCTAATAAATCATAGGCATTGAATAATGAATGTAACTGCAAGAAATGAGTAAGAGAAAAATACAGAAGTATTAGTAGGAACTTGATTTTACATATACAGAAGAATTATTCATACATAGATGTCTTAAATACATTAATTTATTTGAATATTTAAATAAGCCTAATTACTAAGCATACTTTAACAACAATCCCTGAAGCTTCTATGGTATTCAGCATTAGTCAGATGTTTTCTATGCACCGTACCAGAACGCAGGTCCCACCACAGGGTAAGGGCTTTACTACTGAACTGCAGGACAACATTCTTGCAGGAAGAGAATCTCAGGGTGGGGAGGAGGGAGTACACATAGACTATTGATAGCAGATTTGAAAAAAACAGCAATTATTCATACGCAACTTCATTTAAGAGGTGATAATGTTCCAAATAAACCCCTAATTAATTACTTGAAAGCTAACGTCACTGCTACTGTAATCAAGTTACCACTGTTTCGAGGTTCACAGCCAGGCATGGTAACTGGAAGCAAGGTGATAACCTGATGTTGCTTATACAGGAAGGTTGACTTAAGCAAAACTGCAAAAGGGCTAGAACTGCGTATCTGAGGGAATGAAGAAAGGAGCAAATAACAACAACAAACGAAAATTAGGTGGGGTTTCAGGATCACAGTAATTGATCAGGAACAGATTTCAATGGATATGAAGTGTTTTGGTAGAGTCACAGAACATGTAATTCCAATGTTTGAGAAATGAGATGTGGCCCAATTCAGCATTTTATGTGTGTCATAGAAGATATAAATAATGAAATCCATAAAATGCTGGGATGGTGGGGAAACGCAAGGCATTAACAGAAGCCATACAGAAGCAGAGCACAATTTAAAGGAATGCCACAAATCTTTGGCTAGAGAGGGGAAACAGACAAGACAGAGATGCTGATTTTGCAGTCAGTCTTCCACCCCTTCTTGAAGCCAGTGGAACCGTGATCTCTTTTTGGGAGAAAGTCTACATGCACTTTGCCTGCTCTACATAAGCATACGTAGGTCTATAAAATTTACACGTAATACAGCAAATGGGTGCACACAAGAGGGGAAGAAAAGAAGGAAGAGTAGAGAAAAACAGCATTATTCCTACCATAGTAATTCAGAGCTAACAGCCTCTTCAGGAGATGTTGGGCTTTTCTCTTAACTGTTTCTGCTCACTGCAAGACCCTCTTGTATTAAGTTGTATATTTATTTTTAACCTCTACCCACTTGCGCTCACAGAAGTGCAATGTCATCTTAGATGATCAGTTATAATTTACACAGATTACTGTAGGCTACAATTCCAGTCACTCACACATCTGTACCTCCATCCATTCATTATTCCTGCTACCTGGGAAGGGATCTTAATTAACTTTAAAACATTTATTTATGGTTTTAAGCCATAAAACCTTTTCCTATTCAATCCACCTTGAATATTTATCACCTCAAACACTTCTCCTCACACATCCAAACTCCCCAGAAAAGTACAGTCCTCTGAAACATTACTTTGACTTTCTCAGTGACTCAGACACTTGATAATTAGCAAAGTCCCTACCAAGATTGATTACCTAGAGTCTAATTAAATACTCAGTGTGAACATTTCCTGATGACATTCAATTGCATTATGCAAAACTAACGCCAAGCCCATACACTTATTCTTCACTTGAGCAATTTGTACCAGCAGTCCTCTCTTCTATAGCTTTGGAAATTGAAGCTGGGATGAAACAAAGTTTATAATAATAAAAAGATTACTGTTTTTCATAAAACTGATACTTAAAATATTCAAATGCAAGTCTTTTTGCAGACTGAAAAAAACAAATAAGGGAAAACAATGGTTGCACAAAAGAACACTCCCTCTTAAATCAGTGAGCCTTAGGAGGATCACTAGCAGATTTCCCTTTTATTCAGAGAGTCACCACTCTTGTCACCCTTCAGCTACTTGCAGAGCACAGACTAGTGCATAAATTGATACTCCACACAATTTAAGTCATATATACAAAAAAGAAAAACAAGAACCCCACACACTGATTTTTCTATGCCTTCAAAACATTGTTGCCCATAGTGGTCAGGAAGCCATAAAGGTACTACAGAATACAGAATTCAAGAATTTAACTTTCCTCCAAAAAGCCTAGTAAAATTAGATTTCTTCAGAAAGTAAGAACATTTGAAATTCAGAGATACTGCCCTACTGAACTTTTCACGACGTCCACATTAAATCTGCTGATATGATGCTTTGAAAAATGAAAGGGTACTGCAGAGACAAAAAGATGTAAAACAAAGAAGTAAAGTAAAGTAAAGGTTATAAAGCTCTCATTGCATTATTTTTTCATCCTAGTGGTCAACTTCAAAAGTAACAAAAAACTAAACTAACAACTTCATGGCAGTAGGCCTGACCTGCAAGGGGAGGTCTGAAATGAGCATGAGTGACACATTTTCATGGAAAGCTTCTTCTGATTCTAACCAATGAGTAGTAAGAACTCACTTAGTATTAGATATCTGATATCCATTACCTTATTCCTATCAATCCCACCAAACTTACTGGAAGCACCTGGTATGTACTACTAGGTGATCATGACCTGTTGTGCTTACACAGTACTGACAAGGCAAAGAAAGGAAGGCATTTCCCTACATAACTAAAGCTCATCTATAGCACTATTATAATACGTAACTGTGATTAAGGTTTTTCTAAGGTTTACTCAAGGTACATTAGCAGATAGAGATTTACTTTCAGCAGTTCAAGAAGAAATAAAAATATCTGGACAAACCAGATACCTGTTAAAAATTGGGTTCTCCTTAACCCAAAAGATTCAGTATGCTCTCATTATCTGTTGTAATACAAGAAATAGAAAGAGTTATAGAGCAAAGAACACATCTGTTTGATGTTATAGAAGTTATACAAAAAGTCATAATAAGAATAAAACTCCAAAACCCGCCCCACAGTTCCTCTCTTTCTAAAAATATTTCTTAAAACACATATTGTCTGGAAAGTCTTACAGGTTCAAAAGTTTAATAGGCATGGAATAGCAAAAGCATTACAGAAAATAATTCTGAATAAAGGGTCACTGTATATCTGTCTATGGTTACAAAAACTATTTAAGAAAGTACTATAAAAAAATCTTAATATCAAGATGGTGAATTTACCTAATTTAAATAACAGTACATACATAGCAGCTCAGTGAAGGTGTTTCCAAGAATGTCTATCAGTGGTTTCTGCACAAAATTTGATGCCTGTCAAGGAGAAAGAAACCCTTTCAGCTATATTTTTGCTTGCTTAGTTCCCAAGGGCACTTTTATGCCTCCCTAATTAAGGCAATGCTTTACTAGTGCTCCTGCAGTTGCAGGTAATTGGCAATCACTAACAGCAGGGTTGGTGATGAGGTTCTGATGAGGATTTACTTTGTTAAAGTAGAAAAAAAACAAAAACCAAAA
Source organism: Phaethon aethereus (assembly GCF_964289735.1). Classification (NCBI taxonomy): domain Eukaryota; kingdom Metazoa; phylum Chordata; class Aves; order Phaethontiformes; family Phaethontidae; genus Phaethon; species Phaethon aethereus. Next base: position 53,049,293 of record NC_138578.1, on the reverse strand, counting down.
CATAAACCTGTTTTCTTCTTTTATTTCTCTAAGCCTAGTCCCCAAAACAATGGTAATGAATTCCAATTATCTTAGATTCTACTAGGCGACTTATTCTATCAGTCAGTTATATGAAAAATTCAAAGAAACCATCCATCAAAACAGGAATTTCTCATAGCTGTAAAATGTTGAATTTTAACAGTAAACATTAAATTTTAAACAGCAGATTGATGTTGTTTTACAAATACCGATAATAGAGACACAGAGCAAAAAAGAAAGAAAAAAATCACAGGAGACAATTCATTTTGCCTTCAAATATAAAGACATATTAAATGTTACATATGAGGTAAAAATGTTACATATAATGTGATGTTGTATAGTCATTGTAAGCATCAAGTAACTGTTATACAAAGCGGGGATCCAATCCTCACCAGCTAGGTCTCCCAGGCCTCTCTGCTTAGAGAAACAGTTCAAAGAGGAGAGCTACCAGCAGTGGATGAGGACTGAAGCAAGCACTTATTGAGAGAACTCAACTGATACAAGTCAATGGGACCCAACGGGCTGAATCTGAGGGTGCTGAGAAAACTGGCTGATGTACCTGCAAGGCCCCTTTCTATCACCTTGGAGAAGTCATGGAGATCAGGGAAGGTCCCCAACAACTGGAGAAAGACAAATGTTGCAACCATCTTCAAAAGAGTCCAAAAGGACAATCCAAGGATGTGGATGGGTGGATAACTATGTGGGCTGGATAATTAGACTCACAGGGTAGTGGTTAATGGTCATCCTCTGTCCAGAGACTGGTGATGAGTACCACATGGATCTCTTGTGTTTAGTATCTTTATCAATGACTTGGAGGAGGCAATAAAGGTGGGTTATCAAGTCATTCTACTGAGATAAAATTAATCTGATCCAGTCTTAGTGCTGGACAAGTTCTGAAATTCTGTGTCTATAATTTGTATGTGTATATATATGTGTGTGTCTTTATGTGTACATACTCACCTAAAACACTAATGATTTCAAATTAATCTTTCATGTGTTCTTTTACAGTAGCTACCGCAAGAACAAACTAGCTTATGAAAAGTTTAATCATGTTGAATTCAGCTGTGATGAAACACCACTGGACTTCTAAGCCTTCTGCTGAGGAGCTAGAAAATATGAGAGTCTCCTTTTTCCTTCTATATAACTCCTAAAAAAACCCTGTAAAACTATGAAATATCATATTTTGTTGTTACCAAAAAGGATTAAAGTAATTAAAATGTATTTATTGAAGTCTTTTGTATAGAAGTTCTTGTGTGCTTCTACAGGTCATGTATGAACACTGTTGTACAGTACTCTTCCTTTCCATTTTTGTTGTTACTGACCATACCTTCTTCTATTCCTTCAGTCTTTACTTATGTTGACTGCAGGAACCATTCACTCAGTGAACAGAAATACCTTATGTGGCCTTTCTGGTTGGTCAGTACTAACAAATTCAGTTTTAATATCAAATGTAAATATTTCCATTAATAGCTTATAAACACAGAAAATATAAAAGGAATCTTACTTGTTAGCATCTTTACCCACAGAATGCGTTATTCTGAACAGCTACATCTGCATATTAGGTATATATTTCTATAGTCATTGCAACATCTTCAAAGTTAAATAAGCATCCTACAAGATGAATGATACAGAATTAAAATACTTCTGAGAGTTTATCCATTCATAAATAATGAAGTAAAAAAGAGATATTATTATAATCATATAGAGAATTATAATAAGATCTAATTATCCCAGCTTCCTTTTGTAAAAATATGTATACTTTATACAAAATATATACACACAGATACCTATGCTCTGTATCCACTTTTAATTACAACCTTTATCATTTAAACAGCTCAGGTGAATTAGGCAGGTAATAATCCTGCATCAAATAAAAGGACAGGAAGTAAATAAAGAAATCAATTACAGATGTAATTTTTGTAAGCCCTTACTCAGAAGCTGTTTGACAAATTTATTTCCTACAGCAGCAGGTGAAAAAAAACCTAACTAAACTAGTTATTTCTAATTTTTTATTTTTTCCATGGCTCAAAATGCAACCAAAAGAAGAGTAGGTATGAATTTAGAGCATTCAGTTTATGACTTCTTTAAAGTTTGGTAACACAGCTGACAATAAATCTAACATTTATTTTTTCATTAGAAATGAAACAATTAATTTTTCAAAATAAATCTCTGCATGTTAGGCTTTCACTATTTTGATTACACAAAGCACTTTTTAGATTCAAGTACCTGACCACAGTTTTCAAATTGAGAATATTTCACTACTGTGTCATTGTTAGGAAAAAAATTAAATTACACAATTATTAATAGTCGGTATTACTTCTGACAAAATATGCCTTTATAGTGAAATAAAAATACTTTAAGAAGGGAAACTAGTTTCTGCAAAGCACTCGTCTCAAAAATGAAACCTTTCTTCTGAATCTTCATGGAGGAACAGAGAGAGACACCTGACAAGTTCTGGGAGCTAAAATGTTGTCTTTTTGTTCTTTATATGAAATTCAAAGTGTAAAGGTCAACAGAAACTCATGAAGAAATACATTGATAAACTGAAGAGAAAGTTTGGAAAAGTGACAGACTATTAAAGGACTAGGAAAAGTATTGCAAAAACTTCCATTTTATTTTGAAAGATCCAAGGAGTCGAAGTTCAGGGGTACAATTTGAAATAGAACACCCATTACGTGGAAGAAAAATTCTGTAACAATGTTGTTCAGTTTAGAAATTCCAGTACCTAGGAAGTAAATATAAAAGCAAGGCACAATACAGATAAAATGGATGTACATCCTTGGTATGTATTACACAGCAAGTTAGCCCACAGTAGATCTTTTATCAGCTGTGTGATGAATTAATTCCTCCTCCTCCTTTTTTTTTTTTTAAATTACGGTACTGCTTAAAGAAGCTAATCATATTAGAGTGATTATGATAGCAGCTACACAGACATAAAAAACAACACTAAGCAACAACTCCATTTTTGTGTAGGTTCATTTATGGAAGTAGTGTTATAAAATAGCCAAATTAACAGACTATTGTGTATAATTAAATGTCTCTGAAGGTTATGTTGAAGAGTAGGTGTACAAAAGAGGCACTGTTGATTGGATCTTGCCAACCAAAATGAAAGATCTATGTGGTCAGAATTTAGCAATTCTGATCTTTTAAAAACAGAACACAGATAAAAGATTGTAAAAGAAATACAGTGAGAACAAATTTTTGTTTTCTTGGTAACAAATTGCAAAGAACAGTATTGACTGGGTGCAATTTTAGAAACAGGACCTACATCTGTTCTGTACATAAATAATATATGCATATTAAATACATTGTTTGCCACTACTTTCTGATCTATGTAATGCTAAACCAATGAATAGTCTACCAATTGGTTAGCTAAAATCAATCTAGAATGCTCACTGCATATCTTACCTTAAAGAATGACTTATATATCACTTGTTGGGTTTAGAGAATGATCACAGTACATAAAGGAAGGAATAGGAGAAAAATACGATGTTTGTACCATGAAATACAGATTTCTAATTAAAACCAACAGACCTATGTAACTCATAAGCAAATCTTAGATTCCAAAATGGATGAACCCCACCCATATACATATCTTGTATACAAAAAAAGTAACATTTAAAACCTTTTAACTATATCTTGTACTAAAATCTTGAACCGAAAGGTCTTTAATGAGTAACTCAGGTGCTCCTGGTAATAGCAGTAAAACTGTGAAATGTAAAGACAGATATACTACAAAAGAAAAAAATGGTGAAATGTCTAAAAGTCTACACTGCTAAAAAGGACTAGGGAGTTAGCTCAAGAGCTGGACCACCAACTCTAGACATTTGACCGTTAGCATACCTCCTGTCACAGTTTTTGCCCAAGTTTTCCACTCAAGCACAGAAGCAGGGTGACAGGGTAGAGCACTCCTTGCCCATTGACCATTCCTGTAGGCAACATGTACAAGCCTGAACCAGATTTGCATCCTCCTGCTATTCAGCGTGCTTCAGCAGTCAAGGAAACTCTGCACCACCAAACTCAAAATGCCTTTGCATTACATGCGAGGGTATGCAACTGCCTGACTTTCATATAATACGCAAAAAAGTATGCATGGGCTACGTCATTTCAGACACCTTAAACTAAACCCTAAAAGTAGTATTTTTTAACAAGAGGAGCAGATATGGGAGCCAAAGGGGAGACAAGCCAAATGCTAGGTAGTGTAGATGTAGCTAATCTATGCTACTTGTCCTCTAGGACAGTGGTTGTTCTTCGATCCTTTAACCTTAGCAACAAACATTTAGTCAACAATGACAGAATAGTAGTAACACTTGTTACTATAAGATGTTGAAATAGTAAGATGTTCAGGGAAAAAAAAAAGTTTTATATTTTGTATAATTTTAAGACACCAATCCATCATTAATGCCTTGAAACAATGCAAAATATAGCTTCATTCTGTCACTTATAAAGAAGGAGACTATATAAAGAAGGAGAATATATGTAACTCCTTCCCTACACTCACAGCTTAAGCTGAACCTCCTTCACCTGGACACTTGTTTCTGTGGACATAATTTCTTTAGCAATGATGCTCTGGCAAAAGTGTTTCAAAGCAACCATCATCTTTTTTATGATTATTTCTGCCAAATCACAGTCACAGGATTTTGACTTCATTTCAGTACAAAAAATCAGGTTCAGTTACCATAGTTTTCTGGTGGTGTCTGTCATAAAAAACAAAACAAACAGAAAAAAAACCCCCAACCAAAAAAACCCTCAAAAAAACCCCCCAAAACCCAACCATGAAGAATCATGAACAATATGAAGCTACGACAGTATTTCTTTTTCTGTTATTTTCCCCAGACAACAAAAAATGTTCTCTGAGAACATTTATTATAAATGCAAACAGTATTTCAGAATGACAGTTTCAGTGTAGCTTTAGGAAATAGGTAGATTTACTCTCCCCTAAGTTCAGGGCATCTTGAAAAAGCATCACAGAAAATTTAACAAGCAGCACCTAAACTCATAAAATTCAAGTTCAAATATCCATCCAACGTACATATGCCAGTATTTTTTGTTATTTTACAAGTGACACTTTTGCAAATCTCTGATATTGTGTAAAACATGAGGTACTCTGATCCCATAATTGCACATACAGTATCCCCCCCCCAAAAGTGTGGCTGATATTCCTAACATAAAAATCTATGCTGTCAGAAGTTAGTATGACAGCTTATTGTACTTGAATTTTTATGAAGCTGAATTTAATTTAAGCAGTACTAGATGAATCCTATTGTAGTTAGCAAAGACAAGTTCCTTGGAAGGGATTTTTAAGTACCAGTGGCTGTGACTACTCCTTTTAAATTGATTCAGTGAACGTCCAAGAATTTTAAACAGTGGAGCTCTGTTTAGATATGCACATTTCTACTATACAAAAAAATTAATTAAAAAAAAAAGACTACAAACATCAATTGAAAAACAAAATCAATAGTAACATGGTACTTATGATAATCTACTCATTTTCGAGAAAAATGAAGCACTAAGACCAACCTCATGACTAATTGAGTTGTTGCACCGCTCAGTGCTTTTTACCAAATCTCCCCTTACCACAGTTAAACTGGACAATCGGGATGCAAATTGAATGATCAGCTTACAAAAGCTGTACATGGAAGCATTAAGCAAAGCAAATCAATATGGGTGACATGAGAGAAAACTACTTCTTTTGTGAAGAAGAGCTTTCTTAAAGTAGCGGTAGAAGGTCAAGAAGTGCAGTCTCATAGACTGCTATTTCTTGCATTCTTCTGCAGTCTACAGTTTGTCTGTCCCTATCGGTTGTCAAATCCTCTGAGTAAATCAGCATATTTGGATGCAGTTCTGATCTCCCCAGTTTAAACTAAATTCCCTTAAGGCCAGAACAATGACAAGTACCTGCTGCACTAAAGGAATGGGATATGAATGGGATTAGAGCTGAAGTGGAAGTCTATCCCCTTGGTCTTACAAGTGATACAAGAGGGCCCTGTTTCCTTTGGATTGAGGGTTAAAATGAGCATCTTATTTCCATTCTTTTATTTTACTTGCTGTTGCTGTTTTCCTTCTCCTTTTGTGAAACTGGATTGAAATAAAACCAGTTGCAGCCAATTTAAATGTAGGCTGGTGCTGGTTCTGAGGCATCTGTCCACCCTCGTTGCTGGCCAAGTATACCTGACCTCTTTGTTGTACCAACGTTAGCACTTCTGCAGCTTGTGCTGCTCTTAGTTAGATTTGAAAACTAATCTTGTTGAAAATAAAACATTCTTTCTGTGTGACCACTGAGCTAGGAGTTTCAAGAAGCCTGTATATATTACATAGTTTGATAGGTTTCAGCTGTGCAATAAAAAAGTATGTACTAGCATTAATCGCTGCAATTAAGTACACACAAATAGCTTGTATAACCAGCTATTTGGGAAAATTATCAAGTAGAGAATTGCTTTAACTGAGTTAATGCTACCAATTGGCCTGCATGTATCTCAGAATTATTCACAGGGATTTTGTGGTGTTACTGACAATTTCAGGTTCCCTTCAGGGAACCCTGAGATTTTAGCTGATGAGGCAAAGGAGTAGTGTAGGACAAAGTCTCAAACAGCTCTTCACAACTGTGCCTCAGGCTGACAGTGTGAGATTGAGTAGATCAAGATCTTGTGCCTCATTTCATATGTAAAATAAAGAGGATAATCTTTCATTATTTCCACCATCATCTTTCTTTAGTTAGGAAGCAGATAGTGTTTTTGAGAAAGAAGCCTAGTTCTGGAGAGATTTGGGGGCCTTGTCTACACTTCTGTGGTGCAACAATGACAGCAACTAAGAACCCACAACCTGTATTTTGTTATACATATTATACCAGAAATCATACTGCTCTTGTTTGTAATCATAGAAATTTTGGGTTGGAAGGGACCTTTAAAGGTCATCTAGTCCAAACCCCCTGCAATGAGCAGGGACATCTTCAACCAGATCAGGTTGCTCAGAGCCTCATCCAACCTGACCTTGGATGTTTCCGGGGAGGGGGGATCTACCACCTCTTGGGGCAACCTGTGCCAGTGCTTCACCACCCTCACTGGGAAAAATTTCTTCCTTATAGCTAGTCTAAATCTACCCTCTTTTAGTTTAAAACCATTATCCCTTGTCCTATTGCTACAGGCCCTGCTAAAAAGTCCATCCCCATCTTTCCTATAGGCACCCTTTAAGTACTGGAAGGCTGCAATAAAGTCTCCCCAGAGCCTTCTCTTCTCCAGGCTGAACAACCCCGACTCTCTCAGCCTGTTCTCACAGCAGAGGTGCCCCATTCCTTAGATCATTTTTGTGGCCTCCTCTGGACCCTCTCCAACAGGTCCATGTCTTTCCTGTGCTGAGGAAATTACCCTAACTTTTTTTTTTTTCTGTTGAAGATGTAAAAAGTCAGGAATTTCCACACAGCATTTTTGGCTAAGCATGTTAATATTTACTTACAATAAGTATGCTCATTTGTGTTACATTGAAAAATCCTGTAAAGGCAAAAGCAAAACAGATACACACTTACAGACATATACTCTCCTTTTAGTACCCCAGTCTTTCTTATCTTCTCTGCAGTCCAAGTATGGAAATCCATACAAAATCTTGAAATGCATACACATCACTTCTCTGTTTCTTTATTATACTCCCATTTTCCAGTTCTAAATTGGGCTATTTTACTGTTGTCAATTTGTTTTGTCTGATTAGACAAACAGGTCTTATCTGCTTTATATTAGTACATATGGGAGGTAAGTAAATTTCTTGAAGGTCATAACCTATTATAAACTGAATAGCGTAACATTATTCATTTTCTATTTTACCTTTTTTGTAGTTTCTAGCAGCATTGTCCAACAGAACAAGTATGCAAATTGTGCATTATTCCCTTTTACACTGAAGAAATGCTGAAGAAGAATCATAGAAACATAGAATGTTTTGGGTTGGAAAGGACCTTTAAAATCATCTGGTCCAACTTCCTGCTGTGGGCAGGGACATATTTCACTAAATCAATGCTCCATCTAACATGACCTTGAACACTTCCAAGGATGGAACATCCACAGTTTCTATGGGTAACCTGTTCCATCGTCTCACCACCCTCATAACAAAGAATTTCTTCCTACTATCCAATCTAAACCTGCCCTCGTTAAGTTTAAAGTGTTACAACTTTTCTTATCATTCCATCTTTCTTATATGCCCCCATTAGGTATTGAAAAAAATTAAGAAAATATTTAAGAATTTAAGAATTAAACTAAGAAAATATAAATTAAGAAATTATTAAGAATTTAAGAAAACAATTGAAAAACATTAAGACAGCATAGGTAGAGGGCCATCCATGTTACATGGTGAGAATATGTTAGTATAAACATGGTCATTTGGAGGAAAACAATATCTTAAATAATCTTGCCTTCATTATTCAAAAACATGAAGTTGTTGCTATATAAACTGTTCTTTAATGCAAGTGAATATTTTAAATTATTAGTGGCCATAAAGCAAAATCTTGCTTACTCTTAAATAACTGTAATTATATTATGGGTTTCAGAGCCTATGAAGCATTTAGTATTATTTCAGTAACAATTTATGTAAGTTGTATGTGTTAATTTTTAATACATTTGGGAAACTCTTAGTGCTCTACATTACAGGGTAAGATATAGCCTCATAGAAAAATAAAAAACCCCAAACAGTTCTGAAAAAAATAAATATTTGAGCCAGTGCAACACACAGCATAAATGAGAGACAGATGAGTGTACTGTGAAGCAAAATACTTATATGAATTATTTTTGTAATGCTTCTGGGATGTACAATTACATAAACTTCCAAACATTTGGATAAGACCAAGGCAATCTAGCATGATTATTAACAGAAAAGTTTTATGGTTTTTCAGAGAGCTGGTGTCAAAGACAGAATTTTCAAACCAATCACTAATAAAAAGTGTGAGAACTTACCTGACAAATGAAGCTATAAAAGTTGTTATTACTTTCTAAGTATTATAAATAATGACATTTATGCTTGGACCTTTTCCGTAAGTAATTACAGAATAACATCTCAACCACCTATTGCAACCAAACAGTTCTTTCTGTGAAATGGAAGCATGAGAAATCCTACTTTCAAGTTAATTTAGGCTTTAACTTGGAAGTTCTAAAATTAGGATCTGAGTACCTTGATTTGTCAATCTCCTTTTAGGATTTTTAACAGTCAGACAAAAAATAAATAAAACTGTGTTTCCAGTAAGGCTAATAGCAAGACTCTCAGTCTATGATTATGTGATTTAAGAATTTAATCACCAAACCTCAAGAGCAGATTATTGCTTAACTTGATAATAGGATATCTTTCTTGCTTTAATAAAGAAACTATGAAGTTTGAATTCCCTGAATGCATGACATCTGTTTTGCCCATGACAATGTTTTCTTAGAGCGTGGATAAATCCAACCTATCAATTAAAGTGTCCAGAAGTGGAAGATACAGATCTTCATTGCCTGTTTGCATGAGTTTGCATATACCTCTAGATGCTGTATGACCCACTGTCAGGCAGTATCCTGCCTGTTCTCACCCTACAGTTATATCTAAACATCATCAATTTTACACAATTTGTCCTAGAAGGGATCTGATGTGGTGCATACAAGGCAACTGTGGGTAGCCTTTACTTGGTTTCCTAGTTTTGATTCCCTTAGCCTCTTCGAAGCATTATTACCAAAGTTCAAGGACTGATCAGTATTGGTTTTCCATAATTTTTGACACTGTCAAACACCAACAAATAGATTCTATGGGGTTTTTTCTAAAAAAAAAAAAAAAAAATTAGTAACAGATCTAGTTTTCAGTCTGATGTGAAAAGATGACTGATTGCATAACTTCATCTTATTATTACAGAAAAAGATGCTTTGTTTTCATCTAGATAAAGCTCTTGATACAGCAGGATATATTTGATAAGTGTTCTTCATCCTGCACCTCAAATTTCACTGCAAAACCGTTGCGCTTTATATTCCTTATCTAGCTTGATGCTAATTTTCTAAACTTCTTGCAGGCCTGCATAAGCTTTGGGAACAACTCTGGGGGTGAATTTAAATTTATAGTTTTAGCTCAGGTGTGAATCTGCTGAAGATTATCTCCAGATCATTCTCACTTACACTGCTTAATTCTCAAAGCACATGAAAACCAGGGTCTTTTCTAGTGAAATTACTAATGTGCTCTAACCACTTCAGTCCCTGGGAAATACAATTCATGACAATAAAAGCATGTTTCATACTTTGCCACTTCCACCCAAAAAATTTTAACTTTATGAAGCAGATCAAAAAAGTTAATCACTTGTCATTAACAAGAAAATGCATCCTAAAAGGAGACTTTGCCATGAGCAGTTTGATATCTATGATGATATAAAACAAGAAAATGAGCCCAGTAGGTTGAGCAGAAATCAACAAGAAAGGCAGCCACATACCCAGATGCTACTGCTGCTGCCGAAAAGCAGATTTTTTTAGTTCACCATCTGGACTCTACTGCTGCCAAGCACATCTTATGAGTAGTCAATGGTACTGAATCCATTGCTGGGGCATATTACCTAGGGTGGCAAAGGATTACACGAAACCACTTCTCTAGTACCAGCAAGAAAGGCTGACTGAAATTACCATATGTCAATCCAATCTGGAGAAGTCAGTTAGAAAAGAGCTTTCCATATACAAAAGTGCAGCCTATGCTTTGAGCTACCCTTTTCAAAAGTGCAGTGATAATACTTGTGTGAACAATAAAATATTTTTGTCAGTGTTGTTTTGTATTTTTTAGTTTTCTGGTTTTTGTTTTCTTTTCAAGTATGACCTATGTACATTATCACTACACAGCTTTGGTGTGTGGTCATATACCAGATGCTAATGTTTTAGACTATAAAATGATGCAAATAAAACAACAGAAGTTAGTTATACTATAGTGTCTATATTCTGTTCTCTTTTGCTGTTTCATTTCTAGTTTACATGAGCACTAATCTGTATGAATTGAGTCAATCAACATAAGAAATTAAAATATAATTCATGCAGTCATCAGACTGTTCCATTAGTCATAATTCTACTAAGCTCAAGATCATATTCATAAAGCCCTCAGATTTCTCCAACATTATCTTTATGAAAATAATTCAGAGGCCACAATCATAGAGGACTGTAAAAGCCTGATTTTTAAGCCTTAAAACATCTGAGGAAAGACACATGCAAACAATAGGATTCTGTCTCAATCCTATTTTATTTGTCTTAAACTGAATACTTTTTTACTTGCTGATACAGGAACATGAGTTGTAGCTTAAAACAGGGTTATACAACTAGAAGAGATATCCCTACTCATAAAGTCCAGTCCCTTGACTTTCACTGAGCAGTAACATTACTCACTCAGTAAGGTCTCTGATTTTATCACCCTTTCAATGCCAGTCACTGGCTTTATCAAAGAACAGCCAGGAAAGTGTAGCATCATGAATATTCACACACATGCTGTGGGAATATTGACAGAAAGGCAATGTGGAAAATCACATCCACACTAGAGTGCAGTTAGCAAGTAACTAACTAAATAAATAAATAGTGTTCTTGGCAGCAGAAAAGAGTTATTATTTTTCTACATAGTAAATGACTACATCCTTGTCATAAGGGGCAGTGTGTGTTTACTCCTTCCAAGGACAGACAGACTTTGATCTAGACAGTAATTGATAGCTAATTTCTATTAAGAATCAAGATGACTTCTCCAGTGTAATCTTAGACTGCTATGCACAAGATTATGGGATGGAATGGGCACAACGTATTTGCACATCACAGTTGGTCCAGGTTTTGCTGGCCCTGGACGCTTCCTGGTTGCATCACCATGCATTGTCTGACATTATCAGTGGGTGAGTGCCAAGACTCCAATCACCCTTTTCTCCCATTCCCGTCTGATGACATGAAAGAAACAGCTAGTGATAATCTTGTGAGTCTCCAGCCTCAGATTCCTGTATTACCTCATCATGTAAAGCGATTTGTAGTTAAGCCCTAACCAAACAATGAAGTCTTTCAGGCACAGCAGGTCTGTGCATTGGTTTCATATGGCTAATATATTTAAATAGTTATTTTTTGCAACAGATTTCAATGTTTGAATGCAGTTAAATATGTCCACAAAAAATGTAGCAGTCCAGAATACACACTGAAACAATGATGCAAATTAACGACATTTCTATCACCAAGAATTATTTGTTTTTCAAATTGCTTTTTACTTTCTAGACTACAGAACCTTTTAATTCATTACAACACCAACTACTCCCAAAATAGCAATGTTTTCTTTAACTTTTCATTTTCAGAGATGATTCGTTCTTCAATACAAGTTCTGAAAATTAAGATGGTGGCGGTGTTAATAGTTGGAAAATGTGCCACTAATAGGGTCAAAACACATTTCCTGAGTTTTATATATACTAAGCCTGTATCAGACTTACATGATCACATATTTTGATAGCTCATATAACAAAGACCACACTCCAGAATTTATACAAAATTTTTATATGGCATGTCACAATCTACTGGCTTTATCTACCAGTCAAAAACCAGTACCAAAACCAGACCAGTAGTCTTTTATTTCTACATACATAATTTTGAGTTCAAGTGTACTTGAATATATAATTTAGGCTGTATTAATTTCACAAGTAAATTCAAAACCATTTATTTTCACTGATGAAAATAATGATCTGAATATAAGGTGCTAGGAAGTCTTCATTTAAATCATAACTTAATATATTGATATTACTACTATTTAGTAATTTCAAATATTTTTGTGTGTTATTTTATGCTATACTGGAATAACTTTTTAAAATATAACTTCCAGGATGATAATCCATGATTCTGACTACCAATATTATTTTGCCATTCTAAAAACTATTGTGGTTTTCATAGAGAAGAAAGTCATCACGTTTCCTTCATTCTGATATTTGAATGCGGTTTCTGACATTTCTTGAAGGCTTGAGATCTGTGCTTTAACTAAAGTTCTGCAGCTTTTTCACCCCTCTCTTCTGATATATATACCTGATCTAAAATAAGTGATGAGGTTTATCCATTAAGTAGGTCCTAGTTATGGTCCTTCACTGAGCTTTCTGTAACATATTCTATCCGTGAATCATTAGTAGTATAGCATAGCAGGCTGTAGAATGTTTTTAAGAAAAAAAATCCCTCTAAGTTGTAGCTTTATTAACCTTATCCAGCAAAGAAGAATAAATTTCCATAATTTAAAGAAAAAAATTGAAAGAAACTTCTGTTTCAAAAAACCAAAATAACTGTCTTTTTTACTTTAGATGTTTAAAGAAGAGGAAGGCAGGGGATAGGTTTGAAAAGTTTTGAAAAATTCCTAAAGGCCAAAGAAATTCATCAGTTATACACTTAATGAATAATAACACCAAACTTTAATTCTTGCATTTTCAACCTGAGCAAAGCTGTTTATTTCAGGTTAAGATTTTTTTTTCTGAATCCAGTGTGGGTATTTATCATCGCTCTACAAATAATTCAGAATGTTACTGATGCTTTGATGTATCATGAGAGGAGGAGAGGTCAGCACCATCAGCAGTGACCCTAGAGCACGCTTCAACTGAGAAAAACTTGGTAAGATACTGTTACTGGTGTAACTTACTAGCGAATTAATATATTATGCAAAACTTCCCATAATGAATTTAGAAAATATAATCAACATTTTCTAAGGCTTTCTGTACTCCCACGTTAAATAAAAATGTGTATTTCCATACCCTGCTATCAAAACATAATTTTCAAAATAGGCTTAGAATATTCACATCCACTAGATTTTTGTCAAAGATAGCTTTACACTAGATTAACCTGCAATGATTTGAACATGCTTCTTTAGTTCAGTAACAATAGAGCTTGGGATAGGTATTACATTGTTGCAAATCAAGCTATGAAGTTAAAGCTCATTAAGCTCCTTGATACAGTTTGTCTGTGCTAGGAAGGATGGAGCTTAATTTTCTTTCTTGTATGACTGTATCAATCACCAGTGCCATTCAGGAAAGAAAGAACACAGCATTGTACGAAGATTATTAGACTAGAACCTGAGCAAGTTTTTAAGAGGTCTGCAAAATGCCAGAAATAAGCTTCATTATTCATTTCAAAGAATGTAAAAATGAGAGGTTTATTTCCTCCAAACAGATTTCTCTCTAACTGTAGGAAACTTTATTGTATTACTTCATTAAAAGATCTTCTAAGAATGCTACAGAGCTCATCACAACATACCTATATGCTGCAAGTTGGGGAAAAATTGTTTTGTTGATAGTTCATTGTTTAGGTTGTTTTCTGCTAATGTGACTTCTGGCAAGTTTTAGAAAGAAAATGTAGGAAAGTCCAACTGTATATGTGAATCCATGCTCTGAGTCACTGAATACCAGAATTTGCTGGGGTAGTGTGAGCACCTTATATGAAGGCATAAAAAGTTTTTTAGTCTTTGTGGCTTCACAATTATAAGCATATTGATGGTCAGGATTTGGAAGAGGAAGAATTCAGAAAATAAGTCATAGGCTTTACTCTAAGAGACTCAGAAATTATGTCTTGCAGGATATCTACTTTTTTTCTGATACGTCATTTTTAATTCCCATTTTGGTGACAGCTGAGAAATATTCTTGGTGGGAGGCAGGTTTCAACTCAGTAGTCAAATGCAAATATCTGATCTAAATACAGAGACAAGATATATTATTTGATGCATTGCTGCCTTGCAGACTGAGCGATCGTCCAGTTACTAAAAGGGGCAGAAACTGTGCCGGCATTCTGTTTCAATAAGCTTAGAAATTCTGGGGCAAGTAATAGACATTTAAAAACAAATAGACTGCTCAGTTAATTATAGATTCTTTCTTATTAAATAGGCCCCTTTCTGAAGGGCTGTATATGGCCATAGGCAGGCACACACACTAGATTTGGCTTTCTTCTGTTGATAAAATTAAGGATTGACCTGGTAGGAGAAGGGAGCAGGATGTGCTGTGGTGTATTAAGGTGAGTTCACAATAAAATTTGAAACACAATAGATGCATTGGCCAATTCAGGTGGACTTCTGTGACTCCCTTATGGAGGAATGTGAGATAAGACTGCAGCATAATTCTGTCACTAAAAGAGTTTGAAGTGCATATCATAACGTATAAAGGGCAGACTCTTTAGGACAGATAAAGAAAAAAAAAAAGTCTTGCAAACAAAAAACCCACAATAGACATATAAGGTTTGAGACAAAAGGTTGGAAATGGGGTGTTCATACTTCTGTATTGGGTTTGCCTGGCAAGGTTGTGGTAGCAGGGGGAGGCTACAGAGGTAGTTTCTGTGAGAATCTGCTAGAAGCTTCCCCTGTGATGGAGCCAGCTCCAGCCAGCTCCATGATGGACCCACTGTTGGCCAAGGCTGAGCCCATCAGTGATGGTGGTAGCGCCTCTGGGATAACATAGTTAAGAAGGAGAGAAAAAAAATGTTATGCAGCAATTGCAGCTAGAGAGGAATGAGAATATGTGAGAGGAACAACTCTGCAGATGCCAAAGTCAGTGAAGAAACAAGGGGAGGAAGTGCTCCAGGTGCCAGAGCATGAATTCCCCTGCAGCCTGTGGTGAAGACCATGGTGAGGCAGGCTGTCCCTCTGCAGCCCATGGAGGTTAATGGTGGAGCAGATCTCCACCTGCAGCCTGTGAAGGACCCCATGTTGGAGCAGGCTGTGACCCCGTGGGAAGCAGAAACTGGAGCAGGCTCCTGGTAGAACCTGTGGACCCATGGAGAGAGGAGCCCACATTGGAGCAGGTTTGCTGGAAGGACTTGTGACCCTGTGGGGGACCCACGCTGGAGCAGTCTGTTCCTGAAGGACTGCACCCCATGGAAGGGACCCAGGCTGGAACAGTTCATGAAGAACTGCAGCCTGTGGGAAGGACTCACATTGGAAAAGTTTGTGGAAGACGGTGTGTAGAGTCCTTCCCCTGAGGAGGGAGGAGCAGCAGAAACAATGTGTGATGAACTGACAGCAGTACCCCTGTGCTGCTCAGGGGGTAGTAGGTAAAGAATTTGGGAGTCGAGTCCAGGTAGAAGGGAGGGGAGAATGTGTTTTAAGATTTGTGTTTAGTTCTCATTGTCTCTAATATAATATATCATCAATCAAATCAGAGTAATTTCCCCAAGTCAAGTATGTTTTGCTCATGACAGTAATTGCTGAGTGATCTCTCCCTGTCCTTATCTCAAGCCACAAGCTTTTTGTTAAATTTTCTCTCCCTTTTCCAACTGAGAAAGGGGTGATAGAAGGGCTTTGGTGGGCACACGTCATCCAGCCAGAGTCAACCCACTACAACTTCTCATAGGGGGAATATTAGTAAATCCAGATGTTTCAGGAGCTTTCATACCAAGAAGTGTAAGAATGTGGCCATGACCAAGCAGCTGTGGGACCGAGTACATGAAGCAACTTCACTTCCACATGCAGACTATGTGGAAGAGAATACATTATGTTTGAGATTTTGTTTCAGCAAGGAGCTGTGTAGCAGCAAATCTTGTCTGAGTTATTTTGGGATACATAATGATAGTTGTGGCCTTTGATATTGAAATGTTTCAGAGACTGCTTTTATGATAGACTTCTGTAGTCATTCATATTTGGATGCTGTGCACCTATTCACAAAGTCCTTGCTATTTCACAGAAGGCATGTTACTAATAGGTTTTACCACATTTTCAAGATACCACGTCCCAACTTAATTACTCCCTTGCTGAGAGTTGATTACTGAACTTCCCAACCTGGGACTTCTTGACTGCAAACAAATTTGTTGATGTTTATTAAGCATTTAAGTTACAGAACATTTCTCTAATATCAGTAATCCATGTATGGAAACAGTTCAGACCATTTCCTTAAGCCTACAGTAGATTCCTTCATTAATACCTCAGGCACAAATATAAATTAGGTCCATGTGACTAAATTTATTCAATTTCATTTTCTTTTACTAAATGGAAGGCTGAAAAGCAGTTAAACTAAGGTCCAATTGGGAAATGAACAAGAACACTGTTACTTAAATAACCTTTGGAAGATTTGATTATATTTCTTTTAGTCAAACTCTTCCTATTCCCATGGACGTAGTACACACGACATGCAAAGATCCTAGATGACCTAACTGAACAATATGAGGCAGAAATACTGACATTAACATGTACATTATCATAGCAATTTTACACTTCTTCAATGCTGATCAGCAGAATCAAGAACCAATTTAGGGTTAAATGTAAGAGAATGAACTAGGAATGTTATTGAAAATCCATCGTACACTGCAGGATTTTTTATACTTCTCTACAGTTTTCTTCAATAATCACTGTGCAAGATGTGTGAGATTTTTATTTTTAAAATATATGTTAGCATGATCCAGGAAAAGTATTCATTAAATAAAATTACATTAAGTTATAATTTATGATATCTTTTAAAACTACTGGATTAAATGCCAAGACTTTTGCTTTAAAAAAATGTAAGTATTTTTAAATGGTAATCATCTTTCTTTCCTACCCTTCCATATTTTTTTTTTAACTTTAAGTTCAGCAAATATGTATGCAAATGATTTCCATGATCACAGCAAGTACAGAAACTGCTCACACATGTATACTAAGTTATCTATATTTTTATAAGTACAGAACACAGAGTTTCTAACCATTTAATTTCAGGGTACGGAGAAAAAGAAAGGAGAAACTGGGAAAACAACAACAAAGGATTAATTAAAGCAAAAGCAAAACAATTAAGATGGTTATAAATAAAAATACTTGCTTTAGTTACATGCTTGATTACATCTAACTCTTCTGCAAACCAATGGAATTTCAAAACTATTCACAATGATTAAGAACTAGCAAGTAACTGTAAAGGTACTGGATACCAAAACATCCTAACACATGTATCTTCTACTTAGTGCTGCTGAATTAAAATGCCATCCCTTGAGCACTATCAAATGAATTCATGTTGATATGTGTTAGTACTATCAGCGTCAGGAATATTAATCCTGAAGTATTCTCATGACACACGAATAGTAATGAAAAATATTCTGGAAAATACTTAGCCTGTAGATAACACCAAAAAGAATAGGGAGTTGATCTAAGAAATACAAGGGAGGATTCCACAGAAGAAATGTTTATCTAACCGGTACTGAGTACTCTCCAGGCTTGGATGGCAGCGGTGTGGCAGGAAACATGGAGAGCAGCACTGAGCTTAAACATTTCGGATTTAAATCCCACCTATAGGTTACTGAGTCATACTATTTATTGTCTTTTTCTATACTGTCTGATTGGAGGAGATAGCGGTGTATTCTTTTAGTACTGTCATACTTGGTCTTCATTTACATACAAGGAAGAAAATGAAGGTAAGATTGAACTTTTCGAAGATGACAATGTAAGTGACTGAAGCATTGTCCTGGTTTCAACCAGAATAGAGCTGGTTTTCTTCACAGAAGTTAGTGTGAAGTCATGTTTTGAATTTGAGATGAGAAAATGTTGATAACGTGCTGATGTTTTGGGTTGTTGCTGAGCAGTCAAGGACAGTCCAGCTTCTCGTGCTGGCCTGCTAGCAAGAAGCTAGCACGGGGAGCTGGGAGGGGACACAGCCGGGACAGCTGACCCAGGCTGGCCAAAGGGATATTCCCTGCCATACAACGTCATGCCCAGTACATAAACTGGAGTTAGCTGTGGGGTGGGAACTGCTGCTCGGGGATGGGCTATCGATCACCGGGTGATGAGCAATTGCTGTATTGGGCATCACTTGTCCTTGCACATTCCTTTGTCGGTATTATTATTGTTGTTATCATTGTTGTTTCCTTCTCTCTTGCTGTCCTATTAAACTGTTTTTATCTCAACCCACAAATTTTTTCCCAATTCTCTCCCCTGTCCCACTGGGGGAGAGGGGAGTGAGCAAGCAGCTGCGTGGTGTTTAGTTGCCAGCTGGGGCTAAACCACGACAAGCATGACTGCAGGATTTTGGTTTCCATGCTCCTGTGTCTCCCCTTAGTAAAGCAGGTAAGGCATCGTTCAGGAATAAACATGTTTTAGATTCTAGATTGAACACAACAAATACATCTACAAACTTGGTTATTTGCTCTGCAATCTTTTCGATAACACCACTAATCATGTGCAGCAATTTTTCTTTCTAGTCTAAGGTATATATGCAAAATCTGAAAAAACACAATTCCTTCATTTTGTAAACTTAAAACAAGTCATGAAATCTCTGCTTAAAATCCCTCAAATCTTGTCATACCTCAAATTCTTCTCCTCACCACTACTGTTGCGATATTTTATAGAAACAGAAAACAGAAGTAGCATCA
Source organism: Phaethon aethereus (assembly GCF_964289735.1). Taxonomy (NCBI): domain Eukaryota; kingdom Metazoa; phylum Chordata; class Aves; order Phaethontiformes; family Phaethontidae; genus Phaethon; species Phaethon aethereus. The sequence goes on along the minus strand of NC_138578.1, from coordinate 53,030,013 downwards.
AGGTCGGTAGAAATGAACTTTACATTTCCCTTCTGAAATATTATGACTTTGTTTCAAAAAACCTTTTTTTTTTGAAAATTCAAACAATTTCTGGAAATGGAAGAAAAATTGCAGCTTTGAAAACTTCTTTACACTTGATTAAAATATGATGCTTTTACATTTAAAACCAACAAAAAACCCCAACCTTAGCTCTATGAATCAGTCCTTCCTTTTGATACAGCTGATGGATATTTCTACCTATCATATGAAGTCTATAGAGAGATAGACTATCTGTGATTTTTACTTCTGTGCTACACTAGGAGATTATATGACTGATCAGTCAGATCTGGTGTTCTCTGATGCATTATAGTCGACAATGATATCTTTGAGACCTGTAGGAAAACAGTATCTATAAAAATCTTAGCCCATTTTATTTTGTCCACCATTAATTTTGTTACTAATATCTTACCTGTGTCTTTTTCAGGAATATAATTCAAGATCCAACATTAAAATGAACAAATATGAAAGGCTTGTACCAAATTAATTTTATTTCCAGCTCTGTATGTAATAAACTACCAGAAAACAGGTTGCATAGACATTTCTACATGAGAATAAAATTGAATGATCTACAGGGCTTGTGAATCAGCCTAAATGGAAACCTAACTTTTAGAAACCTTGTCTATTCAACATTGAAAATAGAGATCCAGAAGCAGCAACCAAATTTGTTAGTCATGTAAAATATAGGTCAATTTTGTGAAAACAGATACATAGTATTTCCAGGCATTCAGTAAAAACTATTTAAGTTCTTACTTGCAGGAAGCTGCACCATCTGTATGCCACCAACATAATCAGGAATCTCTGCACACTGCTTTTTAGCTGTATAGCATGGTAGCAACACTGGTGGTGGGCCACACAGATCCACGTTCCACACCCTATGTAACAAAGCATTAGAACAATTGTCTAGCACATCCCAGGTGAGTTTTCTTGTAGCTGCTCTAATGGGCACTTAGGACCATTTGATTCCATCTACTTTGGAAGTCTAGAATTTAGAAATTCAACCCTTAACATGATGAAATTATCAGAACATATGCATTTCTTCAAAAACATTTTTCACACACAAATTTAAAAAAAAAAAAACTTGATGAAAACTTGATGATGGAGAAGATTAATATTCTAAGAAGGTCTCATTCAGAATTTTTCAACCAGTTGAATAACACCAGTATTGCTTTGAAATATTGTAGAGAATTTCTGCTTAAAGCAACACTACAATATATATTCTCCCTTAAGAATACTGAATAGTCAGCATTTAAAGAGAATTCCTAAGTAACTGATACATTTGCATGACTTTCATGTCTAAAACCATCTAATTTAAGATATATTTTTTTTGTAATGATATAGAAAACATTCCCCCTACATGAATCTTTAGTGCAGTACAAGTATGCATAGAGACTGAAATATTTATGTTGCTTCCATTCATTTCTATAAAATACTATAGAACCTAGTTTGTGTCATAACATGGATATGCTGTTATCTTGCTGAATTTGTTCAATTCAATGACTAATATTATACAGGTACCAAATATTTTGCCTTATCTCTTATGATCCTTTAGTAGTCGCATGAATAATAATTTATGGGTGATAATGCAAACTGCTGTATTGAAAACAATTAAAAGCTTCTATAAATACTTCTATAATACTAGTGGTGGATCACAATTTCTGTCTTCTGATCAGGGTGACTAGAATTTACTGCATAATGGACTTGGGATTAAAATAGCATTGCAGTTTAATGAGTTTCACTTTTAGGATTAATGACAGAGAAACCTATAAGGAAAAGCTTTGTATTTAGGGCAGGAGTTGATACTTCCAGATACAGTTACTCTGAAAGTGTCCTTCCCCCTGCTCCTTTCCCCCTCCCTGCCCCAGATAACATTTGCACTAGAATTGTGTGCCAGTGTAACATTTGCCAAGTTGAAGAAGGGGCAGAATGGCTTTTATATAGTTCTATATGAATAAGGAAAAATCAAGCCTGGAAATATCATTGATTTCTAGCCTTCACAATTTTTCTTTTTTATATACTTTTACAAAGTCATGTTTTTTCTTTTAAAAATACTAGCTGGAAATGCTGCTTCATTTTCCAATTCTGGTTGGAAAAGAAAGCTCTGTCTAGAATTTTACTGATATAACTGGTTATAATACATTTAATATTCTGAGATCACAGTCATTTTTACTTTTTTGTACAATTAAGTTTCAATCTCACTAGCATGTAATTTTATTTATTTACTTTTTTTGGTCATGATTAAAACAAGTCAATGATATTTTCCACAACTCACTGGTAGAGATTGTGGTTGCTTTTCTTTTCCACATGGAGCTCTGACACAATTACACCAAGATATTTGTGATCTTGGTGGCTTTGTACAAGTTACCCAATACAATTTATTTTTCTTTAAAGTCAGAAAATAATTAAGTCATTGCTCTGAAAACTGGGGAAAAGACTGTTTTATTACAATAACCTTTCATGGCACAAAATACAATAGGAAGAATTATCTTAACATTTTAATAACCTTTAAATACTTATAATAATCCTTAATAACAATTCCTGTTAAAAATACAGTAAGGGCTAAAATAGCATCATCTTCGACATTTTGAAACGCACTTGTTATCAGAGAAAAGAGAATATATGAGTTTATGAGTTACCCCAGGGTCATATAAGCAATGGAAAAGAAATAGGAGTCTGTGGGAACACAGGAACTGTGAGGTCTAGTGAGGTTTTTGGGGGGTGATGGGAGAAGTCTCCAAAGATACCTTTGCTCTCCTGCTCAGCAGTTACATTTCATTCCCTCTCCTTGTAGTCTGTCTTCTTCCTCTCAGACTGTTTCCCTCAGCTATGGAGGGGAAAGAGGTAGGTTACTCATTCCAAGAACAACAAAGTCCAGGAGAGATAAGGAGAGAGGTAGATTGTCCCTAAGACTAACCGAAAGATCTAGGACAAGCTGCTCCTACTGCCATCAGGTGAAAGAGGTTATAGCAAAGATTTTGTGTGTTTTTGTGGGAGATCTAAAAGACACTCAAGCATCCCTTCCACACCCCAGCAGCAGGAGATGCAAGGGAAAGTAGGGGAAAGAGGTGATTTACTCTGATGACAAAGGCAACATGCTGATTAGCAGCATTTTTTTCTATTTATAAGAAAACACCACCATAATGGTGTTTTCCATATGTGTAAGATTATGTTTTGGAGCATCACTGGAGTCTATTCCAAATATTTCTGTGAACTTTCTTCCTCTCTCCTAGGGATTAACCCATTCTGCTATTTCCTCCCTCCCCCAAACTGTTCTAAATTATTCTATAACCACTTACAGTCTATTTTTGAGATGTTTCTAATGAACAACACAAGACATGCACAAATGTAGACTAGTCTAAAAATAATCTATGGCAGGCACAGCTGCACTCACTGGGAATGAGAGTGGAAAAGCAGCATGCAGCAGCATGGCAGATCTCCCAGTCATGTAACCCTGAAAGCATGCACTGCATCTGGCAATGCTCTCTGGGCTTTAGTTATCCCTTGTCCCATGAATTTACCCCTGTGTTACTACTACCCCATACTCTGCATTCTGTGAAGATGATTGCTACGTAATTAAACCATGAAGGCGTACAGCTAATATGACACTTAAATAACACAAAGTTTATGCTATGAGTTTCTGAAGTTGGGCCCATGAAATATGAATTGATTTCTCTAGCAGTATTATTAAATATGCCACTAACTTACCATCTCACTACATCGCTATAAGATTATCCCGAAACAGGATTATTATCTGCTACAGTATTTTTAAAGTACCTTAATATCTCAGCAGATAATGGTCAAGTTTTAAAATATTTTTGCCACTTCATATAAGACAAGTTTGGCTTATATCATCAAGCCTCTGTGCTGTACAAGCAGTTAAGCGTAGGTGACTTCTTTTAAAACACAAAACACTTTTATAAATTTTGGGTTTATGATGGACCTTGTTGAAATACTAGCAAGAAACCAAGACAGTTAGTATTGTATTGTCCTGTTTTCAGCTGGGGCAGAGTTAAGTTTCTTCCTGGTAGCTGGCATAGTGCTGTGTTTTGGATTTAGTACGGTAATAATGTTGATAAGACCCTGATGTTTTAGTGGTCGCTAAGTAGTGTTTATACTAAGTCAAGAACTTTTCAGCTTCCCATGCTCTGCCAGTGAGGAGGTGCACAAGAAACTGGGAGGGGGAACAGCCAGGACTGGCCAAAGGGATATTCTATACCATATAACATCACCCTCAGCATATAAAGCTGGGGGCAGTTGGCAGAGGGGTGGTGACTGCAGGTCAGGAGCTGGCTGGGCATCAGGCAGCAGGTGGAGCGCAATTATATTGTGCATCATTTATTTTGCAAAAGCAGATAAGGATCCCTATTTTTTTTACTGGAATGACATCTTGGTAGATATCTGTCCCTTACTGTAATTAATATTGCTGATATTTTCAAAGTAAAAAGGCAGTGACCAGTCATTTGTTTGTTTATTTTTTTTTTGCTAATGACTGACTAGCTTTTAGTTTATCAAAGTACAATGATTCCAGAGAAATGCAAAACCACATGACTAAGTAGAACATCACTTCACATGGCATCAAAATCAATTAATACCAACCTTTCCATCTAGTAGCCATTACACTGAAAATCTAATATTCTGCTATTATTCACATAGACAGAGTAATGTGTCAGAATCCAGTAATAAACACTGCCGGAACAGACATGGGAGGAGGTTTTGTACTTGCTCTTTCCTTAGGTCTGGACTGTGCTAATGTACCTTTGGAGTTGTTCAGTGAATCTATTAATTTGGACAGTATAATCAAGCCTTCTATTTTATTAGTATAGATCTATGTAAATAAGTGTTTTAGTGTATATAAAATAGTGGCATATACAAAGAGATTTATAAATTGTCATATGCTTGTTATTATGTACAATTTATGACCTGTACATAATTTTTAATCTACTTGGAGAACATTTAATCCTTCTGAAAGGAAAATACAAATGAAAATTTTCATTGACAAACAAGAACTTTTTCAAACGTACAGCAAGATAAAAAATAATAGTTTGATTTTAATGGGATAAGAGAGGCCATCTTACCCAGTTGGATTTTACACCCTGATAAATTTTGATTAATATTCTTAAGCACTTTGTGAATGTTCAGAAAAATTCATCAATAGCTCATCAGCAATGTTGATCAAGGAAGTCTGCGAAGAGGACTCACACAGAGATTACTACACTTGAGAAATTGCAATGGCCTGTAAGTTATAGCAAACGCTTCCTACTTTTAAACTTTAATCCTTACTTTCATGTTATGGTTTAAATGTTAGCAGAGAAAGGGTCAACCAGAGTAAAAAAAAATGACTAGTATTCAAATACATGACATATAGTCACTGAGCAAATTACGTGTCATATTTTTGAATCAGCTGCTGTTTAGGCACAGCACACAACTCTAATTACATATTATTTTCATTCATATAAGCCGTTAAATTTTAGGGATTTTAAGTGTACAGTTTTTAATGAATCACAGTAAACACTTCCAGGTGGACACGGACATGGCCTGTCAAAAAACCCTGAAAATGTTAGATATTTCTGCATCAAAAGAAGTAACCACACAGTATTGTGAAAGAAAGGACAGTATTACTTCTCTGTAAGAAAATTATTTTACCGTGCCTTGCGTCACTATTTATGACTGTTTAATTAGGAGGCAATTCTCCAACATTAGTAGATAATTGCTTCATAAATTGCATATGCTGTTACAAAACTGTTACAACAAAATCATTTAAAAAAATGAAACTCTCAAATCTTAGGGAATCTAAGATATATCCTATTTCCTTATGTCCAGGTATTCAAAAATTTTAGGATCAAATCTTACCATTCTTTTCACTGTTTACTGAAGCAAGGTTCCTACTGGACTTAAAAGAATTTCAACTAAAACATTTAGGTTAAAGTCCCTTCCTTTTGATCAACTTCACTTACATTTAAAGCTTAAGTATAGTACTGAATTCTAATATTATAAAAACTAAGAAAATCCATGAAAGATATTGGAGTAAATTACAAATATATATATCACAGAAAGTTTCAGAATACATTCTTTAATTCAGCACAGGTTTTTGCAGAGCTTCCAGAAAGGACAGTTCCATAAATCTACATGAAGGTAACATTGCAGCGATCAAAGAAATAGATTCTATTACCACCATGGATAAAGATCTGTTACTCAAGATAATATTACAATGTCTGTGGAAATGCAGTGTTATATCAAAAAATGTAAAATAAATAATTTTCAACCTATGCTATATTATTGAATCCTTTTTAGCTTCTGAAGCAATTTCCTGATTGTGTTCTGTCTCTATCAATTATTGACTGAAAAATGCACGTTCCATGGCTTTGCACAGATTCCTATTTCTTATACTAATGAACCTATACAGACTTTTGAATATAAGCATGTCCTTTTATACAAATTTACAGATCCCCCTTCGGAGATTCCATTTCAGAGTAGTGCCAAACTGAAGAAAGGTCTCTGAAGAGAGACCCATACCCACCCCTCTTGCTCCCTTTGCAGACTCATAATGCCTTGCTGTTTTTAGGGAAACAGAATACCCTTAATCTTTTCATAAAGTGTTAATTTCAAGTGAATGAGTAGGCCTGAGTGGATAAAAGGCTGCAAGTAGAGCAAAATCCTATGAAGAGATTTCTTCGTGCTAAATCCCATAAAAAAGAATACTGCTCCTTCTGAAGCAGAGTTACTGTCCCAAAACAGTTTTCAGAGTTGCAAAAGAGCAGTTTAATTTCACACAATAGCCTGAAAAAAGGAAACTACAGCATAGTAACATGGTGGCTTTGAAACCTTGCTGCTAGCAGAGAACAACAAGCTATTTGTTTTTTCCTCAGTGCTTTCTTACCTACCAAGTAGCTGTGGCACAAGTAGCTAAGAATTCAACACATCAGAAAGTACTCTATTTCATTTATAGAACCTCTGTGTTGTGACATGAATGTACAGTCCATACATTAAATGTATTTCTTTTTCAAGCAGCATAGTTCATATGTGCTTTTACAGAAATAATATCTTGCAAAACTAAGTTATATACTACCTGTATGTTACCTATTTAATTACTGAAGGTTTTGGCACAATTAGAACCGACTTTGTTTCAGAAAATTTTATCTATCCACCACTCAACCAACCATACTGTACCTCAGTAATAGTTTATGTTATTGGTATTTTTCATCATTTGCAATTATCTTTTCATATAGAATACCAAATAGATCTAATAATATCTTACTATTTTTCAAAATATCTTAGAATTCATAGTAGGAGGCCTGTCCTATCTAGTTCCAACTGTTACGCAGTTATCTCAAGATTTGTTTCAATCTCTACTACTTCAGTTCTAAAGCAGATAATAAAAAATATATTTTATTAATGTTTTCTCATACCCAGAAGTGAGACAACTATAGAGTCTGTACATTTGATTTTCCCTTGTCTACGGTACAGTTATGACTTCTTTGGCAAGGGCTCCTAAGTTCGCAGCTGTGTTGCCAATAGGTTCCTGTGGCAGACGCTTGCAGGGATTTCATATAAATGAGAACACCTTACACCATAAGGAAACGAGATGCCTAGTGAAATACCTAGTGCTAAATTCTGTCCTTCTAAATGTGCACTCTGTCCTTATTAACTTGCAAATGATACAACTTAATACCAGTTACAGCAGATGTGAACTGGCTATTCAGTATTGCCAAAATGAAGATTCTGGGTTTTGTAAAACTCACAGAAAGTATGGATAAAATCTGAGGCCAAGACCTTCCTGTAAAACTTCTATTAAGTTTGCAATAGCTTATTTTACCCCCAACTTTTAAAATACGTCCTCTGAGCACAGGTATAAATTGCCCACTGCACAAGCACTGACTGTAATCGTGAGATCTTTTCATGTAGGTGTGACAGCCACAGACAAACCCTGTCATCTATCTGCAATTCCGTATTATTACTTGAATCAAGGGAGCACAAAAACCGGCCATCAAGATCTCTGTCAGACTCTACAAAATCAAATGGGAAAGAGTGGAAGAGGAACACATGAGAGCTGGGAGACACCCATAGTAGCAGGCAGCCTGGGCGACAGTAGCTGCATGCAGCAGTGACTTAAACGGGCTCAAGATGTGGTCTCGCAACATGAAATCTGCAGCAGCAACACCTGCTGTTCCAGTTTCTTCTGTTTTTCTCTCCCAGCCCTTTACCATGGGGAAAATGAACTGGCAGGGAAAATATATAAAACGATTTATACACATGCAAAAAAGAAAATATTTAACTTTCCTTAATTCTTTACAGTTCCTGATTCTGTGCCCCAATCCAAAAAAATGCAAAATATTGACATCAGAACTGTACAGCTAGTCTTTTGTATTGTATTGAAGGGACAGAAATGTGTAGTGTGAGAGAGGAAAGAATATGTGAAAAAGGTATTGCTGCTGAAAATTTCCTGTCCTGGTACCAGGGTACAACACAGAAGCTACATTATTCTTCGTTTTAAAATCAAGAGAACAACAGAGATTTATAAATGTCTAAGAAGGTAGGACTGCATCGATCCTCAGGTTGCTGTCCTGAGAGAAAAGTGACCTGATATAATAACTTATGGCAGCTGAAAGGGAGTTCTGACACTGCCCTGCAGCCCCCATCCCAACTGCCAGTGTTCACTCAGATGCCATGACAAGCTCAGTGAACTCATTATGCTGGTAAGAGAACCTGAGAGTAGAGCTGGAGTGGTCATTTTTGCAGGACTGTGTTCACACAGCCAAGTGTCCTGGTTTCAGCCAGGATAGAGCTAATTTTCTTCACAGAAGCTAGTGTGAGGCTATGCTTTGGATTTGGGATGAGAAAATGTTGATAAGATGCTGATGTTTTGGGTTGTTGCTGAGCAGTCAAGGACAGTCCAGCTTCTCGTGCTGGCCTGCTAGCAAGGAGGCGGGGGGTGCACGGGGAGCTGGGAGGGGGCACAGCCAGGACAATTGACCCAGGCTGGCCATACCATATGACATTATGCTCAGTATATAAAGCTGGGACGAAGAAGAAGGAAGGGGTGGAGGGGCATTCGCAGTGATTGCGTCTGTCTTCCCAAGAAACCATTACGCATGATGGAGCCCTGCTTCCCTGGAGATGGCTGAACCCCTGCCTGCCCATGGGGAGCAGTGAATGGATTCCTTGTTTTGCTTTGCTTGTGTGTGCGGCTTTTGCTTTACCTATTAAACTGTCTTTATCTCAAACCATGAGTTTCCTCACTTTTACTCTTCCAATTCTCTCCCCCATCCCACCATGGGGGAGTGAGCGAGCGGCTGCGTGGGGCTTAATTGCTGGCTGGGGTTGAACCATGACACCAAGTGAACACTGGATGAGTAAATAATTTTGATCAAAGCAGTCTGTTCACATCTGTTCCAAGTTAAAAATGTTTCATTTTGGACATAACCTTCCCAGTGAACGAAGTATTTTAGTCTTGCCTGTAGTTCACTATTGTGAACGAAAAGTTTGGGTTGGGTTTATAGATATATTTTGGGGACTGTCTTTGTGTTTGACTGCATACAGTGATTAGCAGGTCATGAACTGAGAGCCGTTGCCACTACCAGAATAGACTACATATAAATAATCCACAAAGCAGCAACTAAAAATTTTAAGCAATTTTATATGCAGGATGTCTCATTAAAAAAACAAAATAAAATAAATTTGAGATCATTTCAAAGCTGAGAATGCACTATGGGGAGCTTTTCTGTGGTTAAAACTAAAGAAAACAATGACAAATTCTCACAAAGAAAATTATGAAATTGAATTATATGTTCCATTGATGGAATCCCAAGAAGTGCATCCCATTAACTCAGATACATTATTTGTCATTATTCAGGTAACTGCAAAATTTTCGAGTAATAAACTTTTCCAATAAAAATACTAATTCACAAGATACCTCCCCATGATTACTAGAAAATGTATCAGCTGTGCTAACTTCTAATTCAGACAGATTTCTTCAGAAATACTGGAATGCATGATCAAACACATTCAAGCTGCTATATTACCTCCCGTGAACTTTGTCTTCTATATCCCATAATTGCATTGTGAGTGCCAGACTACTGGATAGTTCTTAAAAAGAACGAAAAGTTTATTTTCATTTCAGTAGGGAACAAGAAAAGTTTATAAAAAACTCAAAATATTTTACTGTATATTCCTCATTTATTGAAACCCATTTTTATCTGTCAAGATACTTATCAGTATTTCAAAAAGAAGTTTCATATTGTATTTTGTGTCCTTCCCTGCTTGTAATCACTTCAGTGCACTGATTCTATGACTACCAATAAAACAGTTTCCATAGCAGCAGAGATGAGCCCACGACTCAGTGAGGTTTCTGTTTAATACAATTAAGTAATAGATCTTTATTACTGCATTCCTTGCTGACACCTTCTAGATGCCCTTCTAGTCTTCTGACAGCCTCAACTTTGCATTCTTTTACCGTAATCTCATTCATCTCTGAGTTTTCTTGCTTTAAACTTAATACCTGGTAAATAAAGTTGGATAGTCTTGCTCACAAGGAATCAGATAAGAGCATGTCAAGTTACGGTACAGTGTGAAAAACAATGCACAAGTATAGAAAAATATAAAATCACACTTATTCATTTAACTAAATTATTGCTAATATAAGAAGGCTGTGAATTAAACACCATTTGTTTATGTGCTGGAACATAAGGCTAATTTTTTTCATTTAGTGAGAGAGTAGTAATGACATAGGGGGACTTCACTTGATGTGAAAAGCAAAGAAAAATCGTAAATCTGTTCTTACAGAAGTGGTGCTGCTTTTTACAAATGTAGTTTTCCCAGATGTTACTGTAAGTAACCCTCAGAGGACAACTGGTTGTTTGCACTTCAAGAAGAACCAGGTTCAAAGCAGTACAGGCAGCCTTTGCTGGCTGTCCATCTGCACCCCGCAGCCGCCATTCACCTCTATCAGCTGTGCTCCCTTGTAAACTGCATCACTGGCTAGAGGGTTTTGGGTTTTTTTTTTAATGGGTTATTTCCGTCATCTAGTAATACAAAAATTCAACTGCAATGACTAAAAGGGTGATGACTACAAAGTTTCGACAGGAATTTCACAAGACAGTATTGCTACCAAATCTCTTATCTTGTGGCACTCCCCTGTGTTTACATTCCGATAATCTGGTAGGATCAACAAAGATTTACGTAGATCATGTGCAAGTGCAGATCATCTTCTCACCATGACATAGGAAAAATATCAGAAGTAACTAACCGGAAAGCAGAAGGCAAAAATACAGGAAAAAGTAACACCACTTATTACCCCAGCTGGTATAGTTAAAGGGGTAAACTCACACCGAACTGAACTCACACTGAAACAGAAGCAAATACCAATTGAGCGCAATTGCTTTGGCTCTAACTTAATTATGTTAATCAGCTAGATAATGTGAGCGAGAAGCATGGTTAGCACCCATGGAGCGGCAGAGATATTAGCAAGGGAATAAATCATTAGCTTTTGAGTAACAGCAAGAGAGATAAAGGTAGTTATTACCTATGGAAAATTAAGGGTGATCTGAGAGAGAGGTGCGAGGAAAAAAAATCCTAAAACCAATATTTCCGCTGAGTTAATTCTTGCTGTATCTTTTGTAGCTGCTATTTTTAGTTACAAGATTTATTTGCTGAAGATATTTTGCAAGTTTCCCATTAGAATTAGGGATCAGAAATGAGGTCAGAAATAGAACAGTGATTTTGGGACAAATGTTTGCCCACTGTTCTCTGAGATCCTCTGTTCTTTATTGTTTATATGAATTTATTTTGAAACATGGAGATTTTCTGATCTGATTTGATAAACAAACCTTCCCTATGATAACCGTACAATGTATTTTACATTTTTTAGTACAGTGTAAGAATGTTTTAAATTAAATTAATTCCCCAAAGTTGAGTCTGTTTTGCCAGTGACAGTAATTACTGAGTGACCTCTCCCTGTCCTTATCTTGTCCCATAAGCTTTTTGCTATATTTTCTCTCCTCTGTCCATCCGAGAAGGGGGAGAGATAGAGCAGCTTTGGTGGGCACCTGGCATCTAGCCACCCACCACAGCCACCAAAAGTACCTGTCATTGTCTTACTTTAACATAAAGTAAGTGGAGCATATAAACAGCAAACATCGAGTGATTTGAATCAAGAATGGAAGTGTTTTGGCTGATTAATAATATACTTTTTTTTCTTAACAAATTTGTATTGTTAAGGAGAACTATTCCACAAGAGGACGCTCTAGTAAATTTTAAAACCACCTGAGTAAATCTCATTTTCTTTTACTAAGTAGATTACTTGCCCTCCTCTAGTGAGTGGGAATTTATTTGATCACAGTGTTAAAGGGCACTATGAGAACAGAGTACCTCAAATCACCTGACTATTAATGTCCTCAAATCCCAGACATAACTATTTGGGCAAAAAGTAAGAAAAATAGCCTAACATGCTTAACATGCATAAATTTTCACATTACTAGAAAGGATTTTTTCATTGTTATGCTCATGTATCCCCATAACATGTTATTAAAGTACACAGTCAGAAGTGCCAAACTAGTTTTGGTCATAAAAAAGCTCTCCTAATCTGTTAGAAACTTCACAAGGAGAAAGGTTATAGTCCTTCCTTGAGAATGTGTATTGTTCCTGTTAAGATTATTGTGAAGTTGGTTGAAATTAATATTGCAGACTTTGTCTTTGCAGGTAGGAATCTGTCTACATATTTAGACTCTGTTTTGCCCAGCTGCTTCCCAGGGGCAAGTACAGCAGAAGAGAGTTAGGAAGAGACCAGGCTATAATTACTCAGTAGTAATTTCAATGCTTCCTTGAAGGCAACAATTACCCGATTCACACAAGCAGAAAGAGTCTGTAAAGGGCAGAAAGGATCAATCAGGTCATGTACCGTGGATGCATCACAGGCTAAAAGGATTAGTCAGATTCAAAGAGGAGAGATCTGCCTCCCATATGGCTGCAGAAATGCATCTCCCCCCGAGGAATGCAACATGCACCAGACAGACTGCAGAAGTCTCTAAAACTTCGCCCAGCTTTGACTGGAGTCAGATCAAATAACACCCTGAGGTCCATTCCAATCTAAATTATTCCAAAGCTATGAGATTACATGAATCTATGACTTCTTAGTGTGCAATTTTATACAAGACGTAAATGAATTTGCCTTTATCGTGTTGATAGTAGTAATAGAAGAGGTTTACATATCAGATACGACTTTTGCCAGCAACCAAGGCCTGCCAGCTCCTATGACTATAAAGTCATGCTATATGAGGACTTCTTCTTCCATTTCCAAGTGCCTCAACACTTAGAATCACTTGATTCCTTCAGTTTTCAGTAAAATCTAAAAATATTACAGAATAAATCTTGCCACCACTTATATTAAAGAATCATAAAACAGAAAATTAATAAAAAAAACTCCAAGGTGCTGAGAGCAAGCATTTATCACCATGAAAAATGTCCAGGAGTATACAAGACATCATTACTCATACATGGTACAGGACCTGCAAGATTTGTGTCACCTTCAAGAAATAAAAGGCCACCAACAATAACCTAGAATGGTATGCAACATCCAAATTATAAAAGGCCATGAAGGTTAATTTAGAATGGCAAAATAGTACTCAACACCTAAAATGCTCTTTGGCTATATTGTTATTACTAATACATAGGTATTACTCATGATTCTTTTTCCTCATGTTTGCAATAACGTTACAATTTTCAAACAATCAGGGACCAGAGCAATGCCATGGTAGTCTTTACTTAGCAAAATAAATATTTCAATAGAAAGTATACAATACAGTAGCTGAGGAGAGAAAACGCTTTTACCCTTTCCAGAAAATATTAAATGTGCAACCAAAACAATAATACTGTATGATACTTGAAAAAATTATTATCATAAACAAAATCAGAAGGCGTGAAATCAGCCATCTATGATAAAAAAAAAACAAACAGGAATTTGCCTTTTGTGTTATTCCATTATATTTACTACCTTAAATTTTATACAAAATACAAAAATTTTTGTTGTCCTATGTATATGTCTTTTATTACCTAATTAGCTTTTTCATTTATAAATCTCTCTGTGTGAAGACGTTTAACAACTAATGTTTGTCATCACATCCAAGTTTCTTACCCTTCTTGAGACAGAGGCTGACTGAATCCTTTGCCAATGGTAACAGTCACTTCCTAAATGCAAGTTTTCCAAGTCCAAAACAAACTTTTTTATTCCCCTCATGTCATATCTTGTTTCAAGAAAAGCGATCAAATAACCTCTATCAGATCTATTTGGATTGCATTAATCTGTTGTATAATCTATTTATCTTTATTATTTAGTACATTTTACTTACACTGAAAATACATTCAGCACATATGTTTATTGGCTCAGCTGTAATATATGTTCAACAGATGATTTCTCAAGGAATCAAGAAAAACCCTATTACTGAGTCAGAGTAGCGTTGTCAGTACATGTTTGTTACACATTTATCCATGTGAAATTGTATCTACAGTTGTGATATTCCACATTTTAGTGCATTTAATTCACCTGCAGTTTCTCATAATCCCTCATAGTTCTTGCTGACACAAAACTGAAACCATCATCTACTCACTATTACTCTTCCATATGGTTAACATAGGACTTACAGAGTAGTAACACTTCAATGAGTGTTGACTGACAATTTCTCTTAGACTACCTCAATGAAAATTCACTTAGAAAAAACAAAGATTTTTGTTTTCTACTCTTACATTTCAGTTTAAGATTCATAAATATTTGGGTTTATTATCTTAAAGAAAATACTGAGTAAGACAATGAAAATACCAAATAAGCTATGGGAGGAAGGAGAAGCATATGAGGTATTGTTGTAAACAAACCAACCCCTCACCCGAGAATTCACTCCCTGGATTTTATTCCTCAAACATGTTGAAATTCTGTCAATCTACTTTTCAGAAAAATCAAATCAAGCAATAACAAACTCTTCCAATTCCAGCATCACTGCCACAGATCTCTTCCCGGCACAGAACATTGATTCCAACTCACCTTTCCGACCTAACCATCTGATTCTGGGGCAGATAACTATGATTACTTTCAAATCCAATGCTCTCCTAGGGAAGATATCTGTAGGACCTATATCTGAGAATGTCTCTTTTTCTCTCACTCTCAGACATATCCTTCTGTCAACATATGTTTAACGATCAATGCCAATTTAATTTGGCCAATCTACAGTATCTCAGTATCTTTATGATACTGCAACCCTTCGTTTCTCCCTACTTAATAAAGACTACATCATAATAGTATTTTAAGTTAGAAATTAAAAAAAGAAAACAAAAAACCCACCCCACCAACAAGTATAAATTCCTAGTTTTTCTTTTAAGGCTTGCCTGAAGTTTAACTGATTAACTTGCATCACAGTTGGGGGTGGGGGAAGAGATTCTCAAATATCTACAAACAACCTGATAAATAAAGTCTTAAAAAACTGGAGAACATTTAAAGTATATTTTTTACTTAGAATCTTACCTTGAGGACTATCCAAAATAAAAATAAGAAAGGCTACATATTTTTAAACCTGAATCTAATTTTTAAAAGATGGGTAAGCCACTGAGATTCTACCAAGAGCTATGGGAGACAATTGTTCAATCAGTCCCTATTTGACCATAAATTATCTTGTGATGACCTGTGGCACAGAGCCTTTCTCTGTCTTTCACCTCAAAAACAGAGGTCTCAGAACTCCTCTCATTTGTATGAGTTTGATGAACACAAATTATATCTGAAGGGCAGTCAAGCTACAGATTTTTATAATGAACATTCATTAAGGTAAGTAACTGCTTCTCTGAAACTGTTTACAATTGGGAAGAGGTCTGTTTTGATTGTCTTCCTTTCTTTCTCTCTGGAAATCTTCAGTGTATTCCAATTTATATGAATTCACTGACATTAGAAGGATCAGAGCCTTCTTTTTTTTGTGTGTATGTGTGTCTTCTTGAAAGAGTTTACTCCTGAGTCCCAGTTGTATTATGGCTTCAGAGAAATGACAAGGGGTTCTGTGAGCAAGGAGAAGTCAAAAAATCTGATATATACAGTGATGGCCAAGCAATGTTAATGAAGAAGATATAAAAACAAATAATTCTTTAAGTACCGGGCTAATAATTCCAGGTATCCTGCAGCCTGTGTCTTGCTGATTATTGATTTTGGTGTTAAAAGAGGCACAAGCTGTGACCGGAGCTCTTCCATGTTGTTTGAACATATAGAAGGACTCTCTCCAAAGTGAATTCTTTCCCATCTCTTAAAATAAGATCTGCCAGGTATATACCTACTGCTTCCTACCTCTTTTGCCTTTCAAGAGTTTCCATTCCCCTGGTGCTCTGCTTTCTGGCTCCTGTCTTCCACCCCAGGTTGCTGCTTTGGATAACTGGATTGACCACCCAAGAGGTCTTTTCACCTAGCTCATGGGGTTAACCGGAATATCACAATATTAACAACAAACACAGTGTCCTGGTTTCAGCCAGGATAGAGCTGGTTTTCTTCACAGAAGCTAGTGTGAGACTGTGTTCTGGATTTGGGATGAGAAACTGTTGATACTGTGCTGATTTTTTAGGTGGTTGTTAAGCAGTCAAGGACAGTCCAGCTTCTCGTGCTGGCCTGCTAGCAGGGAGGCTGGGGGTGCACGGGGAGCTGGGAGGGGACACAGCCAGGACAGTTGACCCAGACTGGCCAAAAGGGATACTCCATACCATAAAACGTCATGCCCAGCACATAAACTGGAGTTGGCCGGGGGGCGGAAATCGCTGCTCAGGGACGGGCTGTTGATCACTGGGTGGTGAGCAATTTCTGTATTGGGCATCGCTTGTTCTTGTACATTCCTTTGTTGGTATTATCATTGTTGTTTCCTTCTTTCTTTCTGTCCTATTAAACCGTGTTTATCTCAACCCATGTGGTTTTTTTCCTAATTCTCTCCCCCGCCCCACTGTGGGAGGGAGAGTGAGCGAGCGGCTGCGTGGTGCTTAGTTGCCGGCTGGGACTAAACCACGACACACAGTTTTGTAGATAGCTCCTGCTGTTTCCTCTCTGTGCTGCTTTATAGTGTAATAAATACTGTATATCCCTGAGTGCCATAGAGCGCTGTATGAATAAATCACCTTTGTAAGGAAAGCCTACGATCAAAGCAGTCATTCTGCAACACTGAAAACAGCTTCCCCAGTTCTATCATCATCTACCATCACAAAGTGGTTTTTCCTACAACAGTACTAAGAATATTCTGAAAGATTTTTTTAAAATAATAAATAATGAGATTTTCTGTAAAATTTTCTAGCACTCGATGTTCATTACATTGGTGTCTCTTTGCCAATAACTGTTCAGGAAAATTCTTATATTTGTTTAAGTTTTTTGTTATATACTGTGCTATTTAATATGTTGTTCTAGATTATATCCTTATTAGTTTTTTTGACCTTGCTAGAAAACTAATAAAATTTTTGATCTAGCTTTTTCAGGCAATTAATATTTCTACGGTATTTTAATGGCATCTATATGCAAAAGCTTATCACTTCAACAAATAAAAGCAAGGTCTTTTAATCAATTGAGGGTGAATACATTCTAGAGTTTATAGCAAAAGAATCAAACAATAGCACGCTTCATAATATGTCCTTGAGTATTAAAAACCTGTTGCATTCCATTGCTATTAGAAAGCAAAAATGCTGTTCTAGAATACTGCCAAACAGAATAGTAAAATCATTAAGGTTGGAAAAGAGTAAGATCAAGTCCAACCATCAACCCAACACCACCACACCCACTAAACCATGTCCCGAAGTGCTATATCCACATGTTTTTTGAACACTTCCAGAGATGGTGACTCCACCACCTCCCTGGGCAGCCTGTTCCAATGCCTGACCACCCTCTCCATAAAGAAATTTTTCCTCATACCTAATCTAAACCACCCCTGGTGCAACTTGAGGCCATTTCCTCTCGTCTTATGGCTAGTTACTTGGGAGAAGAGACCAGTGCCTTCGTCGCCACAACCCCCTTTCAGGTATTTGTAGAGAGCGATAAGGTCTCCCCTCAGCCTCCTCTTCTCCAGACTGAACAACCCCAGTTCCCTCAGCCACTCCTCGTAAGACTTGTGCTCCAGACCCCTCACCAGCTTCATTGCCCTTCTCTGGACATGCTCCAGCACCTCAATGTTCTTCTTGTAGCGAGGGGCCCAAAACTGAACATGGTATTCGAGGTGCAACCCCACCAGCGCCGAGTACAGGGGCACGATCACTTCCCTACTCCTGCTGGCCACACTATGTCTGATACAGGTCAGGATGCTGTTGGCCCTCTAGGCCACCTGGGCACACTGCTGGCTCACGTTCAGCTGGCTGTCAACCAGCACCCCCAGGTCCTTTTCTGCCAGGCAGCTCTCCAGCCACTTCTCCCCAAGCCTGTAGCGTTGCATGGGGTTGTTGTGACCCAAGTGCAGGACCCGGCACTTGGCCTTTGTTAAACCTCATCCAATTGACCTCTGCCCATTGATCCAGCCTGTCCAGATGCCTCTGCAGAGTCCTCCTGCCCTCGGGCTGACCAACACTCCCACCCAACTTGGTGTCATCTGCAAACTTACTGAGGGAGCACTCAATCCCCTCATCCAGACCATCAGTAAGGATACTAAACAAGACCGTCCCCAGAACCGAGTCCTGGGGAACACCGCTTGTGACCAGCTACCAACTGGATTTATCTCTGTTCACCACAACTCTCTGGGCTCGGCTGTCCAGCCAGTTTTTACTCAGTGAAGAGTACACCTGTCTAAGCCACGAGCTGCCAGTTTCTCCAGGAGAATGCTGTGGGAGACAGTGAACATATAATCATATTGTTCATACTAAGGAAGAAGGTGGTCCAAAACAGCAGATCTGTCCCATGAATACTTTGTCTCCTTTTATGACTATGGTACTCTGGGATGACCAACAATACCTGAAGATCTCAGTCACAGTTCTAGAAAAACTGAAATGAAACACAGTATCTTAGGCAATTGTTTCCTTTTTCCTTTAAATTCTCAGTATCGAAAGTAGTTTTCTGATTGGATTCTGAGTTCAGTTCTGATTCTTAGGGAGCTGGATAAAGCCTTAGTCTCATAACCTGTAATTTTATAAATGCAGGTAGAATTTGGGCTTCAAGGATTTGGATTATTTGATTTGACTCTGAAAACCCAAATTTTTCATTGTGATATTGATTATAATATTGTACATTATCACAAAAAGTGGCATGGTATTTTACAGAAGAAAGCCACAGTCATATTTATGAGCCAGCTGAAAGCTTCACTGAAGCATGAACTTCAGTGTTCATATCCCATTTATAAATGACTTGTAGCATTATCTGGAGGGAGGAGCAGGGGTCATCAAGGAACACTGAAGGATGGTTTACCCTCTTGGCATTATCTGCCTGACAGTACACAAATTACTTTTCAAGGCATGTTATTTTTCCCTTTTCCTCCTGTATTCTTCCTGATATTTCAGGACCCGAGAAAGCTAAATATTTTGAAGCAAGGGGTTAGATCCAAATTGTTTGCTTTCTATTCCACTATGGGTGATGGTGTTAAACTTTTGTCATTCTTCCCCAACTCCATCAACTGCCTCTTAATGTTATCACTTAGCACTCAAAACCTCCGAACCTTGAATCTGTAATATGGGAGAGCACTGAGACGCACTACTCTACACTTGCTCTGGTCTACATTCTTTCCTATGCATGCACTATTTGCTGTTGTCAGAGATAAAATACTGAACTTGGGTCTGATACGTGATAAATATTTCATCAAGTAATTTATCCCAACAATGTTAGCTTCTGTGAAGGCCATAGAGGAACACAGGTTTTGAATAGTTCTCTGCCAACTATCTCAAATCCTTTTCTCCACAGTTGTAGCAAAAGTGCCTGTGAGAAAGCAGCTAGAGGCAAACGTCTCTGTTAACTGCTAGGGTTTGGTTAAGTAACAGCACTTAAACATTAAAAATCAGCATGTAAATTATTGGGACTGAGAGAACATTTATTTAAGTTTTAAACGAAAATCGGGTCTTTATTTGGATGAATCATTATTTTTCCTATGCAATTAAAAAAATTATAGTGCTTCAGGTAATAAATGCAATTCTAGCTAACTCTAGAAATTTATTTTTGTATATCCTTTCCTAAACTGTACATTACATGTTGTTTTGTTGAAATGGATTCTCAATGGTAAAAGTAACTTGCAATAATAGTTTCTATCCCGAATAATCAAATGAAGAGAGGAATAAATTACTACAGATTACACAACACATCGTAAAAAGCAGTAAAAATATACAACAACTAGCATTTCAGATGTTCTCTACTGAGCCTTAGGTTTTATTTTAAACCCACAATCATCAGACACTCGCTGAAAGGCAAGACACACACCTGATTTGAGCCATCAATCTACGTGTCCACTGTTCCCATTGACTGAAATTTCAGAAATCTTTTGACCTCACACAGAATGCCAGGGGTCAGCTTGCATGAGCAGCATGAAATCAGATGTGCCATATTGTTCAGCATCTGTTCCTAACTTCACACAAATGTTTCTCTGGAAAACATAGGGCTGCCAGCATCGATAATACTATGCTAATCCATCAACCTTTACCTATGTTTTGTCTCACCAATTATTCTACTTAGAGCTTCTTTAGTTAGCTACACCTGACTAATGAACATCAGATCAACACCTAGAAACTGTTGACTTAATTTATATTGAAGAGATTATCTTTTCTTCTGTTCTGTCTCCGTTTTATTCATTTTCTTTCCTTTTCTTCCCTTTTCTTCCTTTAAATCTTTTCTAATTTTTAAGACTCAGCCTCTATTCTCCTCCTTTTTGTTCTACCTTACTATCAGCCTGAAACAACTTCTTACTAAAGACCTTTCTCTCTCGGTACTGTAATTTTTATAGTATCATTATAGAGTATAGACACAGTTTTATCGTAACTAATAAATATTTCTATAACCGTTCAGGCATCTGGCAATTGTGTTTATTTTATGTCACCATCACATCATGAAAGATCATAATGGTTAGAGGCCAAATGCATTTCTAAGCTAATATAAAATTTATAGCCCTTCATTAATTGGACAAAGTAATAAAGGAACAACTAATGAATAGCTTCTAGATATTTCAAGCACTTTTAGCACACAAACATTTAAAGATTCATTTAAGTGTATAAATCATATAAAAATGAATGTGCCATGTACTTCATGCTTCTCTGCTAACACATACATGTGAGCATCCATAACAGCGCTGTGAAAACTCACACCCACGTAAATAACACATTACTTGTATTACTAAATATGCTAGTATTTATCTCACAGTGACATGAAAGGCAACCATAACGGATAAGAATAGACTTGTATTTCCTCTAGGAGAGACTTTCAGAGAAAGTTGAACCAAGTGCCCATTTCCAGTGAAAGATAAAGTATATTCAGTATAGTTCTGTGTTAATAAAATGCCAGAACCTTTCAAGAACCCAGTTTAAGGTATAATTCAGGGTACCTTTCTGTGCTAGTAAAACTTGGCATAATCCTACATTAGAAATTTGAAAGAATAAGGACTACAGTTATCGGTTTTGTCCTGCTTTTAATGTCATCTTTTTTTTTTTTCTTTTCTATTGCTAATTCTCTCCTACAATTTTTTTCTTGACTCTCCTTTCCTTTTTCTTTCCCTTCCAAGAATCGAACTTTTTGAAAGTCATCAAGGCTGCTTGTTACCAATGTTCAAATTAAGCATTTAATCATTCAAAAATCAATCTTCTTAATAAACAAAAATGTTTATTCTACCTCACCAAAGGACATTATCTTTTTACTCAAACAGCAGCCAAAGACATAAAATGCCTAAGAATTAAATGATCCTACCTCAGATCAAATCATACTCTATCACTACACTGTAATCCAGCCGTCTTACATTTATTCCCTCTAATATTGAGAGAAATAGAGTAGCTGCCAAAAAAACCCAGGTATTTAAATTGATCCATTGTGTCATATATTTCTTCAATTACAGAATTCTAGTAACTTATATATTCATGTTGACCTCATTATCTAGTTTTTAAATATTTAAGTGCGTTTTCCAATAACTTCCATTTTGAAGTAATAAATCATTAATATTTACACCTAGACAACTGCAAAGAGTGCTAAAAATCAAACTCCTATTTTCATAGTCCTTGTCCAATGATTTAGTCAGAAGACTAGAATACTTCTTTGCAGTATGTCATATCTGCTAGGACAGTCACCCTATTAATTTTAGTGGTCTAAAAAGCATGTCTTGTTTTTCAGTTTGAAACATTGCTGCCTGAGGCTATTACATCTATTAGCTAAGAAACCTTTTTTAAATGAAACATAAATGGATTTTTTCTTTATTTCAACTTTGCAATCTCATAATTCTTTTTCAGTCTCATAATTTTTACCACATTGTGTTAGTCCTTTCTTCTCCCTTCCATTTCTTCTTCCCTCACCAAGACATGACTTTCCTGCACACCCTTTAACTTCCATTTTGCAGCATGTAGGAACTCAAATGTATACAGCAGACTCTGAAGTTTAGCCATATGAATCGTTCTATTCACATAAAATTAGTTAAACTATTTTATTTCTTGAAGTTCCTGTCCTCATGCTCATCACTACCATATGACTATATTCAAGTAACATTCAAAGTACTATCAGTACATGTCCTTCATGCTGATAACAATGCATATTGATTAAGACCATGGATTGGAGAAAAATAGGAAAATAGTTAATACTTATAAAAGTGGAAAAAAAGGAAAAATAGTTAATATTATTACATCATTACCTGAAGATTCAAGCAGTTTTGCTGACTTGTGTACTTTTAAGAATTTGACAGACCTTAGAAGGCTGCTGCTGTACTGGCATAGAGATTTGTTTTTCTTTCTAAGGAAATTAATCTAATAAATAACAGGAGAAAGTTGGAGCACTTAATTGACTTTCTTGTCAAATTAAAAAAATATTGAAAATATGCAAGCCATTTCTGCTTTCACTTTCCATTAATTTTAGCTTGGAAATTTTGTTTTGCCTCTTATACTGAATATTTTTTAATTTCTAGGTAGTTTTGCAAAAGGACCACCTCATATCTCAGTAATACTGACACCATACCTTTAACCTACTGTATGTGGATCAAGGGTGAATGCATTTTTCATGTGCTTTGGTTGATAGCTGAATAAAAACTGCCATTTTATTAAAAAAAAAAGGATTTTTTTTTCCCAAGTATTAGTAGTTTTAAAATGAACCACTGAAAATATACTAGTATTCTGTGATATTGCTCTATTTCAAAGAGATTAATCAACTCCAACCACATAGGTAAAATCAATCCAAATTCTCATGATATCATGTTTCTCTAGCTAAATCTTAAAGTATATTCAAAACCAAATGTATGGACAAACTTCTGGAAATCCTGGCTTGTATGTTGACTTGATCAAGATCAGAGGCAACAGATTGATATTAAAATGCAGCCAGCATAAGAAAGACTGTCCTATGATTCACATGCGTACCTGTGTAAGTACACATATATATGTTTCATACAGACACATGAAAAACAAAGGGCACACATGCACACACAGAGAAGTTATACACCAGAATGTAACAAACCCCTAATGAATTCTAAAAAGACAGAGGTAGCTGAACCATACTTTTGTTTCTCTAACTTGTTGTAATAAACAGTAATTAAGAAAGAAATAAGGTAAATCAAAATGATCTGGGCTGCTCATAAAGTGGCCTCTTGAAGATTTTAGAGTGACGCAGAGAGACCTAAGAATGAGCACAGAAATTAATCTAGGCATACGGATTATTTTTTTTAGTAATTTGAAGTGGGTTTAATCCATTTTAGTAAACTGAAAACAAATTGTTTATAAAAGAAATCTATCAAATTTTGCTCGACAAATTTACACAACTGGAACAAAGCATTGCCTAAGGTATTACCTGAAGCCAAAGGCAGAAATTGTGAATCAACTGACTGATTTTTTCTACTCGACAGTACATTAGAGTTTTCGAAGGTTTTTTCAGAATTTATACAACCAATGCAAACATAATAACATTTGTAAATGTGAAGGAAAAAACTTTCAAAATTCTAATTAAGAAAAGACCCTAAACAGATTCAAATACCTGCTATTCCAATAACATGCATTGTTCTTTTTACCACCTCTTCAGAATTTGTCTTCATTTCTTTGTAAAATTATGTGAAGGCAGACATTGTTTGGAACTAATTTAGTAGACTAAGTCACACTTTTATTGCAGAGGACATTAATTTAGGGATCCAAATCCAGTATTTAGTTTGAGAAGATATCTCAGTTTAGTTTTGTTCTGCTGTGCTACAACACTGCTACTCAGCACACCACTTAATTTTCTTTCCTATTTATGGGAGAAAATAAAGATCCTAAATAATTTCTAATTTCATGTGAATCCAGGGAGCCGGATTAAAACATTCAGTTCTCTTGCCAGAATGTGATCCTTAAATTCTTAATTTTACTGCACACTGTGCTGTACTCTAATACGCAATACAAACTGTTGGTCTATGAATATAATGTATAAACTGAGAACTATGTCCTCAGCACTGCTTTCATAAAAACATAGGAATGGCCATTCTGGGTGAGACAAAAAGTCAGCCTAGTCAAATATCTCATTTCCAGCAGCAGCAAACAAAAGACACCAAAACATAAGAACAGGATATTTAGATAAAGGCATTTTTTGGTAAATCTCTTGCCCTTCAGCAATTTTGATAGTGTTTGGTACATTTTTCTTCTATGTATTTGCCCAATCAATTCTTAAACATGTGTAAATTTTCAGCATCCACATCATGTGGTGAAGTGTTCTACAGATTAACTACAGATGGTGCTGCCAGAATACCATTTTTCTTTTCCACAATTTTTCACAACTACTCTCCAGCTGAGTGACTAACCATCTTGCATGTTCCTTCTGCAGGATAAATGGCTGTCTCTTCTCTGTAGCTGACGTTCAACCTGCTTCTCCTAACTGTCTTATTTCCCTGAACTCGCCCTGAAATTAGTACTTATAATTGTTGCATTGTCACTAAATGAAAAGGAAGCTGGAAGATTTATGTCACTCATGTACACCTTTAATGTACAGTTTACTGACCTCTATCCTGTCCAGGCACAGAAATGATGTGTCCGGACACTTTACTACTCCACCTCCAAGAGAATCAGTATTTTCAGCATTGTGCTTTGACGCTTCAGAGCCTGCACAAACGATCACATACTTCTCTTCATCACCCTTTATAACATAGTATTTGTTTATCCTACATCTGTTATTTTCCAGAGTCCACCCAGCACACTGTGCATATTACACATGAAAAATACCATGAGGATCCTAATGCTCAGAAGGGAAATATTTCAGGTATGACTCCAGAAGGATGTTTTTACAAGAGCAACAAACAAAATATGTGCAGGATGTTGTTTTTTGAAACAACATACATATCATCAAGATTGACTTACAATTACTTTTGAAAATCAAGACATTAACTGCTAACTGAAACTTGACTTTTTTAGATTGTGTGTATAAGAAAAATACAAAGTGTTATAGCATACAAAAATACCACACAGAAGTCTGAAAAAGTTTCTAGAAATATTTCTAATAACTTTTAACAGAGTACACAACAGGTAGCCAGAGGTTTTAATGCCCAGTAAGCTACAAAGCTATCAAATAGGAATTTTGGAAATTTTCTAATACAGACAGATTACTTGATATAAAACTATTTAAGGATACTTGTCTTGTGTCAATAAATGATTTGTACATTGTGAGCTTATTAAGTGTTGAGCAATACTCTAATAAACAATTTAAGTTAACTAGAGCAGAGTACCGTGAAATATTTATATGACTAGATTAATCAGATGGACTCCCTAGATCTTCTGTCAGTGAATCCTAGTAGTCTGCCAAAATATTTAATCTGAGTTTATATTGACAATCTGTGTTTATACTGTATCCTATGGCATGATGTATATTTATTTTGATTTTCACTGAAGCAATGGTTTAAGTATGTTTTAAATCCTTAAAACAGCTTCCCCGTTACAAGCTTATTCAATCAAGTATTCTTATCAGGTGTTATGTTATACTCTTGCTTTACATAAGTGATTCAGGTTTCACCTGAACCTTCGGGTATCTGAAGTCATTTTATTAACACACAACATGAATCTGAATTCCATAAATATTTCCCTTCAGACTACAATTTTTTTTTAAATTTGTACAATAATAAAAACCTTCATCTGCCATTGAATTTCATTTTCTTGAAAGTAACTGCTTTGTTAACCTTCAGTAAGCTACAGATTACAGCTTTATTAAACCGTAAAACAAGAGTGTAACAGTCCTTTGGCAGCTAGTCCAAAGCTCAGATAACAATTCATAGCAGGATATTTATTTTCCCACAGTTCATATTAAGAACTAGAGATTAGAACAGTCCTGTTAAAAATCAGAAGTGACTTGAGACTTTATAGAAGGCATATTCCCCGAAACTTTCCTATTTGCCACAGGCTCTGTGTTGCCATACTCTGCCCTTTTTTGCTGTCTAACAGATCCTGCTTAGGCACCACAAGGGAGTGTGATCCTTTCGTAACGATCACAAAGGGATTTCCCCAGTGGCATTTGTGTCCATAGGGTTTCTTTAGAGAAAAGGGAGACTTTTCACTTTAAAGGGCTGTGGCAATGGTTTAAGTTGAGGGCAATTATAGAAAGAGCTATACTTTTTACCTTATTTATAATAGTTTACCTACTTCATCTGTTTGACTTGAATACCAAACTTTATTAATTACATAATTAAAAAAAAAAGGAAACAAAAAACCTGACCAGAGATTACTTAGACATGGATAGTTCTCCCATTCAGATCTTTCCTACAGGGGTCTTCCATGATGGGCCCAATAAAAAAAAAATAAAATGAAAAGGTTATCATAACTTATTTCTCAAGAAGGAAAACAGACCAACACCTGCAAAAAGATCCAACTGCATTCTATGAAGAAACTCTGCAGAATAATTCTATTTCCTCTGATTACGATTTTTCAGTATTGCCAGGAAAATGGAAAAGATACTGTGTTTTTTTTTTTCTCTGCATGTTTCCACAATATTATTATCTTTATATCCAAATACAGTAAGAAAGGCTCAAGATGCAAACTTGATCTTTTCCCCAGTCTTTTCTTTTAGGCTTTAATTCTTTTCATCTTCAGCCCCCATTGATCACTTTAACAGAACTGTTTTATGGAATGGCAGAAATAGAAACAGTTAATTTTAAAAGTTATGGATTAGCAATATAGTTGTCATAACTGAAATAATGACAATACCCACTAAAATGTGTTTTTATGTAAGTAATATTTTCAAAATACGTAACAGTAATATGACTGAAATGAAAAATAGCAAAAAAAGGGTTATCTATCTTTCAGTTTCTTTCCATTAAAACTTCAGAAGTGCCATAAAGTTGTGGTTGCTAACTCACACTAGATTCTAGCTTAAGTAACTCTACCATATTTTAATATTTTATGCCTCTTACTTTTATTAATAAATTTGTTTCTCTCTAAGCATTTTAATGTATCCATATTAAAAATCGCACTCAAAGATCATAATCAATAAAATAATTCTACAGTTAGTTGGTAAGTCATAAAGTTATTTAAACACTGCAAATCATTTATGAAAGTTAAAACTGAGAGCAAGATAATGTAGAACTAAGCATAAAAAACAACCCTCTCCCTTTATAATTAACATTTTAATTATGGAAGAGACAAAACCAACATGAAACCATCAGGAAATTAAAATGTAAAAAGTTTACATCCCTCTTGAGAAAAAATAAGTTTTGGTTAGGTATATACACATAAGATTATATCAATGAGCCCCAAGAACAAATCCACAGGCAAATTTCTTTTTATTATTAACTGTTCACATCATATATTTTTCTTTTAAATTAACTACTGTAGAAATGAACAAGTTCTTTAATAGTTACTATCATCATTTAGTAAATAAATAAAAATGTAAAAGATGTGTTTTAACACATTATATGTACAAAAATTATTTCAAACAAAAGTGTCTTTTGGATTGTATGTTCATCCAATAGAGCTAACATAGGTTTTTGCCTCCTCTACTACTTCTATGTAGCATGCCCAGACCCAGAAAGATGGCTTAAATGAGTTGTCTATTCCTGAAGGAAATGAGAAAAGGCTCCACCTCTATAAAAAAAAGTCCTAAAACCATGATTTTGATATGACCAAGAACATTTTCTTTATTTCTCTCTCTATATATATCTGTCTTCATCTACCTTCAGTATTAAAATATCATCTCTACTGAGCAGAGGAGAGCAGGATAATAAGTTTGATTTTCGTTCTATGAAAATAACTCTTCTTTTTTTGACTTGTGCCATCACAGTATACAAAAATAAAATGAACGATTAAAAGTTGAATTAGTCAATCAAAAGTCATATAAATTAATACATAGTGTATTTTTATTATAGATATTTTAATTAGGAAATGCTGAAGCAGACAGAAATCTGCCTACTTCTGCCTACTACTGCTATCCTCTTGCACATCCTTGCTTTTATAACTTGAGTTTTAAAGGTAATGTGAAATGTAAACACAGTAACTAGGAATTTTTCTTGGGAAGCCATTTCTTGGTATTACTCTACTGTGTAGACAGATTTCAATGGGGTCAGAGGAAAGGAAGATCTAATATTAAAAACAATTCTGTGCACAATAAAAACACACATTCCATTATTAGAGATGTTAAAATATGTATCTGATTTTTTATTTCTTTTTTTTGTAAGATGCAATAAATAGACTCAAAACTCTCAAGATCTTATGAGAGGCTCTCCATAATTTGTTTTACTTAACTGAATGGCACAGTAAAAAAATTTGCACTGCATCTCTGAGGGCTGAAGCTTGACTGAATATGTTACTGGCATGATGGACAGAGAGGTTACGTATCAAGTTTCCTGCAATAATGAATCATTAGACAAGCTCCATTGGGCCAGGCTATTCCAGAAAAGACAGCCAAATTTATATTACAATCAAGAGCTTTAGGACTGTGTAATAACCACTATTTTGTGGTGGTTCCATTATTTCTACATTGCCTCTGGCAATACCATTTAAATTCCTCTTTTATTGGTTTTCTTGATTTTTCTTCCTTGATTGTATCTAGCAGTACAGTAAAATATGACTATCATACATAAACAAGATAACCCATCAGTGTTGTATCTTTTGGGTAAAGATCTTAAAATTTTTTCTCATCTCCTGCAGGCCACATGAATATCTTACTCACATCTTTTGATTAAAAAAAAGTTCCTGCTGCTGTATCATTCCTGCTTAAAACACTTGATTTCATCATTTAATCCTGCCTGGGATTCCAACCACACATTTAATATCCTGACTTACAAGAAAGAGGATGAGATACTTTGCCATGTAAGATACATATCACTACATGTTCTATCTTATCTTGATATTTCTTTTTTGTTATAATTTCTAGATGTACTAGGTCTAATTTAGGCTAGATGGACATGAGTACATTCTGCTCCTGTACACAGACTTGCATTGATTTCAAGAAGGAACATTTGTACAAAAAAAAAAAGTAGGATTCCAAACACAGACTGCAACTTTTTACTGTACTCTATACCCACAAAAATCATCCCAATAATAGAAGGGAAAGACGAAACCATGACACATTTTATTATTCAATTCATACAGATTGTTGGTGTCTTTAAGTAATTAAAGTTTGTTCAAGTGGTTTGTTTGGCCTGAACTATAAAATTATCTTGGTCTGCTTTAGTTGTCCTATTTGAGACAAATATGCTGATGCATTAGCCTTCTTTTCTTTTCATGTATAATCAACTTTCTGTTGATTATTTTCTTGAACCCTACTATATAAAAACAAATTTTTCTCACCCTCCCCTTATAAAAAATTGCATGTCAATAACTCTTTTCCAACATTTGTTATTCAAGCTATTCAACTGGATAAATCTGGGTGTCAGAACTGGCTTATTGGATAAAACTTTAAGAATTCAAAATTATCTCTGTATAATATTCTCTTGAACATGTCACTTTCCACAAACACTAATGTCATGCTAGAATACACGTGGAAAGGGAACACAGCTAAAAGCCGATAATGGAAATTAAGTTAATTCAACATTCACGAAAGCAAATATTTGAAAAAATTTTCT
Organism: Phaethon aethereus; assembly: GCF_964289735.1. NCBI lineage: Eukaryota > Metazoa > Chordata > Aves > Phaethontiformes > Phaethontidae > Phaethon > Phaethon aethereus. The sequence continues at coordinate 52,999,843 of NC_138578.1, read as the reverse complement.
GAGACACTTGTTCCAGCCTATTTACACAGTGAATGATTAAGAATAAGTTGTCTAGTAAACATTGTTCACTCAGTTAAAACACATTATTATTATTTAATAAAAGATAAATATCCACAAACTGAAAATAAATACATCTATTCATTGTTATCTAATCTATGACATGAATTGAAGTTGTTGCCCTCTTCTATACATTCTGTAGCCACACTCAACATTCTTTTTTGAATATTAAAACTCTTACAAGAGGTTGCACAGATCATAGTTTAATGCACATCAGAATCACTGCAGTGAATTGTGGAAGATGTAACCATCCACACTTTTTTTGAAACATGGGGCAAGCTGTCCATAGCATGCTGGACTGCTGACATGGGATAAAGGTACAAGTTATTAATTTGTGTCCCTTAAACTGATTTAAAATCAGTTCTGACACTTCATGAAACAAATCTGAAGCAGTGAGACAATGAGCAAGCAGTGACCTTGTACAGGCAAATACCTCCTGTGTTCTCAATGCATCTGTAGAAAGTAAACATTGTTTATAGGCAGTTTTCCCTAAGCATTCACATTCCAGATATTATAGTACAATTTTCCAAAGGCACTGCAAGGTCAGGTTGAAATTGCTTAAACTATGTTATAAATAGATTTTTTTTTTTCTACAGTGAATTAAATCACATTTTTACAAGGTTAAGTAGGGCGCAAAGTATTTATTCCTTTTTTCTGTTGGGAACTTTACTATTATTCTGCCATTAAATCTGCATGACCAAACAAAGATAAAAATGTTAAATTAATTTTATTCCATTTTTACTTCATCATAGATAATTTGTAACAATAAACAACAAAATGTACAGATATGTATCTCATGAATAAAATAAAATATTTAAAATCTGCATTCAGCTGCCCAGAGTCAATAAGGTAACCTGCACATTAAATCAAGGCAATTCATTTTTGCTAAGAAGTCCTCTTAAATAACACTGTTTTAAACATTTCCTTCCTACTTTTTACAGGAAGATGCTATTGCACGAGACGCCTAATTCTGTAAAATAGCTAACTAAATATGTGGCTTGACTGTTCATGCAAACTCTTGTCATATATATACATAACAAAGAGGAGATGGCAAACTTGATTTCAGCTTGGTTGCCTTTCCACTGTGACACGACAGATTTTAACTCTTTAAACTTTTTTCCTTTCATTGGAAAACAAAACAAAAAAGAGGAGATAACAGAGACTTACAGAAATTAATTAGGATTGTATACATTAATTACTATACAGCCAAGTAAACCTGCACCATACTTGCACTGCCAGATTGATTTCCTCCCCCCCACCAAGTGCTAGGAAAGGAGGTACATAATACAGTATGTACATATACAAAATGGGATAAAAAGTGATTTGGAAGAATGGTATTAGAAATACTTAAATTGAGTTCTTCATTGTACTCAGGACAGCAACTGTGTGACATGCTCAAAGTAGAGTCGGAAAAAATAAATTTATTCCTACCCACCGCACACCAAATGAAAGGGGTCACAAGTTTTACAAAACACCCTCTAGCTCCATAAAGTTGTGCTTTTACACAAACATTAACAAATGGAATAAAGATGTACAAGTAAGATTAACTCTCTCTAATTGTAACTCTGAGCAGAAAATACTCTTGAGGAATACATAGTTATTTCATAGGAATTTTCAATAAAATTTATTACAAGGAAGATATTTAGTGTTTGAGACTAAAAGATAGTAAGATAGAGGTCATGTCTCTATCAAAAAGGAATATCAGAAATCAGGACGACTAATAGCCTATGAGTAGGACACTTACCTGGGACACGATCTATATTGGAGACTGCATGAATTTGAACCTTGGTCTCCGATATCTTGACTAAGTCTCTTAACCATTAATAATTAATGATATTGCCTGCTCTGGACTGGATCTTTCTCACTACAAAAAACAAACAAAAAGGAAACAAAAGCTTTCTTGCATTCATCCCAGAATGGGACATCATGTTCTTGAAAACTAAAATATTGAGGGATATAGAGAAATAATTTTCTATCTAGTTAAGAGATAACAAGTTTTGAAAATATCATTTACAGTTTAAAATAAATTATTGACAATAAACGATTGCCATTGAAATAAATGAAATCTGCAGATGTGACAGAACATATTTATTAAATATCCAGCAACCACAAGTTTTAAATCATAATATTTATTCAAAACCTAATAACAAACTGCTGCCTTTGTAAAATGAAAGAAGTTGTCTCTTTGCCAAACCACCAAGTTATTTTTGAGTAGAGATAAGTACAGCTATTACACAACTTCATAAATTTGAAATGCCAATCTGCTATAAATTGGACATGTCTCTGGAAATACTAGCTAAGAAATGGAAGAGTTTTTTCTTAGTTCTACATGAAATTGTGTTACCTCCCATGGGCAAATACTATCTTCACTGCATAGATCAACGGAACCGATAACAGAACAAATACTGGTTTGAACATCAGATAAAGAGATCTGGGTGGTCAAAGAATCTTAGAAACCCGGCAGCTCATATCACTGTCATGCTTGTTGAGAAATGGATAGAGCATTACAGTATAGTTTCACAAATAACATTTTTTGTTTTTCTACAGTATGCCAAGACAGTTTGCCAAAGTCTAGATAAAAGCACTGAACACAGCTGCTCTAGTTTTGTACCACTAAAACCTTAAATATCGAATCATGGCTTTAATGGACAAATTGTACTTTAAAAAAAATTTTAAGTATTTTTTCCATATTGGATATCAAGATCAGAAGTGTGTGTGTGTGTCCCAACAACACAGAAAGTTAAAAATTTAAAACATTTCCTCATTCTTGCACAGCAACAAACACCCAGGGAAATATACTTGTGTTTACTGGTCTCTCTAAGTAATGCTAATAAAATATTATCATTCAGATTTAGATTTTTGCAAATGCAAAACACTTTAACTCTAAAAAGTTAAACTCCTAAAGGAATATAAGGACAACCTATAAAGATGTAGAGAGGAGTTAATGGATGCATATATCTGTATTATTACATATGCTGTCACATAAAAAGAAATCATGCTTTGTTGGCCTGTGTATCTTCTGACAGACATTCAACCATCTTGCAAACTACCTGCTGTCCAAACAGTGTGAAGTTGGAGCTAGGCAGCCAGCAACCAGAGTATGTTCAATCGGGAGCATGAAGCGTGTGAATTCTAGCCAAGAAATTCCAACTGCTGTTTATGCTCTGCTCATGTTTGAAGCTAAATTGAAGTTTAAGTTCCCTTGAGAAATAACTGTCCCAACCCAGATGATAAGTTGCCTCATTCTTGATCTGAAAAGTAATTCCCATGGTACTACTGGCAAGAGGAGTTTAGCATGTATCAATACAGAAAACATCGTGCCATGACAGCAGTCAGAACTGACAACACTGCAAGCAACTACAGCAAGAGAAAATATCTGAACTGGGTGGCTGCATTCTTAGGAGCGTAACAAATCAAGCCTTTTCATACGTCGATTCCTAAGGGGAAAGCAGAATATGGAGATGCACAAAACCAGATATACAACCAACACCAGTGAAACAATTTGGTGCTGATACTTCCTAGCGTATGTGGCTGAGTCACAGGCCAACCCAAAAGAGATCTTAAGAACTAATATTTGCATTTTTCCTGCAATTACAATTTTTGCAATGTAATAAGAAATGGAATAATATAATATCAAGTAAATACCAATATCAATGCAAGTTGTGTACATATTAGAAAATGTATAAATGCACTGATATTAAACAACTCTCCCACCATGAGGGGGATGTAGGTTTCTAAGCTGATTGCCCCATATCATTTCAAAATGTCACTTCACAGCAGTAAGAGGAATACTTTGAACTTCTTTTTTAAAAATGTAGTTTGAAATCCTGCAGAAAAAATTCAGTTGCATATTTCTACACGGGTATTTGTTTAGTGACAAAAATGTAAGGTAAATCTCTTTTACAGAGTAAGTAATCGGATTGACAGACTGTCAATATACTTGATTCATTATCAGCTATATGAATAATAAATGATATAAAATTATAGTTCTACTGAGGTTAGAATAGCTTAAAGATTATACAAGATAAAAACTATATCAGTGAATAATATTCAAGTGATTAAGTCTTTAAAGAAAAAGCAAGCTAATTACCTATGTTATGGACCATACAAATACATGACAACAAGAATGCAGGCACGGTAAGAAATATTTCTTTCCTTGCTCTCTTTTAAAATTCATATACATTACACAAGTGAAAAAAACAGGATGTTATACATACGCAACATATCCATACTTTACCCTATGATTATGTCACCAAGTTATGACTTGAGTGTCCTATCCTTCTTGAAACACCTAGTATAATAATTGTACAGACACAAAAAAGTACCTAACAGCCTTGGGCTTTATTAGACATATATAACCTAGACTAAGTGAGAAACAATTACATCCTGAGGGAAAGTGAAAGACCTTTCCATGGTGGAGCCTATGGACCATGGCAAGGTTAGTACAAGGAAAGGAAATTGTAAATGTTCCATAAAACTCAAGTCTCCTAAGTCTCTCATTTTGATACTGACAGATACTACAGATTTTAGTTCCTGGTTTGGTTTTTCCCAGATATTGTTCATGTCTCCTTTGAAGATCAGGCTTAAGAGACATGAGGAAAATTGAGTTCATTCTTGAAGACATCAGCTGTTTACTTTTCAGGAAAGCATTTAATTCAATAGATGAAGTCTGAAGTTCAAGCATGTGATTCAGAGATTTTCATGGTTCCATTAGGGGACAATACAATGTAGAGGCTATCAAATTATCTTCCTCTTATGTAGCCTACTCCTGAATGATTATTTTCATGGAAACCCAGGATAGTATAGTAATATGGTGTATTACAGCTAAGTGCATCTGTCAGTGGAAAGGTTTAAGGACTTCTTTGCCCTGAGGTGCTTACATGCTGTCACATGTATCTTTCTAAACATATGATCGAACAGTGAGGTAACAGATGTTGACTGAATGTTAAAGGACGGTAACACTAAGCTACCAGTGGGGCAAAATCTTTCAAAAAATTACTACATCTCTGATTCCTCCACCTAATATTCCTTCTGCTACACAAATACTAATTGGTCTTGCTCATCTGATAGATATTATATCAGGACAATTATTTGTAACTTGTATTTACCTTTCAAATTTCTTTCTTACATTGTGTACCGGAATAAGAGAAGAGATTGTATACCTGAAAGTTTCTCCACCTTTCCCAGCTATATTACTTAATCTGATAAAAGGAGACTTGCACAACTTGCCTGTACTACGTTTTTACACAATTGCACATAAAACATAGTTCCTTTTTAATTACTTCTTTGATGAGTGATTCAACATCCATCCTTAAAGACAATTCACTTCAGCTGCCTGTCTTACCATGAGGTGAACGGCCTTGCAGGAGACGCTATTTCTCCTCTCTCTATATAAAAAGAGCATGGTGTAACTAGCTCAGATTCAGAATGTGACTTTTACATGCAAGGTCAGCCTATTCAGAATACTGTTCCAACTAGAGAATCTATAAATTGAACTCAGAAAGGCTTTTATTGTACCAATTGGCCAGTGGCTGCAGCTGGACAGTTAGAAATAGAAAGTCAACAGCTAATACAAATTAACACTGTTGCAATTGTCAGACAGCAATGACAAACCCATGCCCTGGCTCTTCACAACCCCTTGAAGTGGTGCAATTATTATTGTCTTTATAAAAAGCTCCACATTGGCTTATGCCAAAAGAGCAAAGAATTTAAAATAATGTCAAAATGTCAAAGCAGTTCAATTTCAACAATTATTTTATCATGGCCAGATTCCTCTTTTGTGCAAATACTCTTTAAATAAATTTAGCAAAAGTATTTTCCTTTTCAAAAGGTTTCTAGCTGCACTTCTGATTTCCTATCAGTCCAGATTTAGAAATAAAATGTCCTAGTTTATATCTATCTATACATATATACATGTGCATGGAAGAAATATATGTACATTTCAAAGCTATAACGTTCTTTAAATACATGAAGTTTAGGTTTATAAACTTAATTATTTTACTCTTACATGCCTGTCACTAAGAATGTGACTCAGATTTGATACAAATTTCCCACTGGTGCTCAAATGTGCATGTATGGACATAAGCATGAAGAATTTACTGAACTTTTGATATGACAACCTTCTAGCAATCAACTTTTTAAGCCATACGGAGACTACAATGTGAATAGTAAGTAGTCCAAGTAGAAGACTACTGTTCCATGAATCTGCAGAAGACAAACGGTATTCTTCAGTGTATATTTAACAAAATGGATTCAAACATGATCCAAAGTAATGGTGCTTATAAAAGCAGAAGTAATACTGACAGACATTTTTAATTCTTTCAGCTTTAAGTTATATGGTATGCCTACAGCTATTACATGTAGCTTTATAACATTAAATAACCTATTGTCATATCATTTAATTACTATACTTTTAACAGTCTCTTTGTAAAACAAATGTGTGCACTTTAAGATACAAAATTTCAGGTCATAAACCACAGTTTTATGCTTACAGATTGTGTTTTCTGCAACAGTTTAATCACAGATCATTCCATAAATTTTACGTAAAAGTTGGAAGGTAAAACCAAATCAGTCCTGAATCAGTACATTTCATTAAACAAAACCATGAAATATTTTGCCATTAAAAGAATAACGGTTAATAATTTTATGTCAACAGGGATACACTACATATCAATTTGAATAAGAATGATCTAGTGGTGGTATGATCATTAAATAAAATGCTTCTGTTGTTCTTTTAAAGTACAAAATCCTTTGGAAACTGTTATGAACAATCTGCAAAATTTACCAACTGTTAAGTAGGAGTTTTCATTTCTGAGGTAGTTAAGGGGTATATGAACAGTGTTCCCAAGCATATGTAATATTTTGGGGGTGTTTCATATGAAAGAGGAGTGATATGTTCCACTTTTGTTTTCCAAATCACTTACTGGTACACATGACTATGGTAAATGTGAATATACAAAATTAATTTTAATTCTGTTCTGTAACCCTCTGTAACAGGAGGGTTAAAGATTAACTCACACTAGTCAGGGGCATACCATTTATCTGTATTTATAACAAATTCAGGATTATTAAAGATGCACTTAAGCTTTCTGATTTCTGAATTGTAGTAATGAAATAAGTTTATAAATCAAGTGCATAACATTGCAAACACTATTTTTGTGAGATTGTTAAGACAGCCTTTGCATAATTATTTCAGATACATACATCTCTCAAGCTACTGAAGCAAGGTCTTCAATCCACTAACTAGTAAACAGAATTGCTGAAACAATCCTGCACTAGATTCCTGCAATGATTTAGTGAGTCACCATAAACCTTTAACTTTATAACAAAGTTTTGATGTGTGGGAAAGAAAAATATTTCAAAATATCTTTTTTGGTTTTGTTTTAAAAAGTTTGTAGTTCAAATTGTAAGAGTTTTAAACTGGGTAGTATTATACTAGCTTCTAGTGTGGAAGGTCAAACATTGCCTAGGTATGGAAGTAGCAGTTTCAAATATTTTATTGGAATGCAGTCTTCTGCACAGAGATATATGGATGTGCTGTTTTGCAAGCACATTATGCTGAAAAAAGAGAAAAAACAAAACAAACAAACTGGGGTAAAAAAAAGAAAAAAACACACAAAAAAAAGCAAAAGAAACCCCCAAACTTCTAACAAACTTTTTGGTACATGAATATTAAACTCATACAGTTGTCAAAATATTAATCCAACTCAGAAATAACAATGTATTTGCACAATACATCTTACCAGGCAACAATCTCAGATAACCCTATTACACAGCATTAGCAGAGATAAAACAATGTTAGACATATGTTTAGTGCTGGTTTTGTTGGCTGTTTTTTATTTCTAATAAACTAATGGAGAATCAAAATGTGCTATGACTCTTGGAATTAGAAATGTATTACTAGCTACATCAAAATATGGCTTATGAAGGTCAAAATCCAGAGAGATCAGACTACACTGATCCTAACAGAAGCACTGCTATTTTAAACTGTGGAGTGTCCTATCTCTTCTTTTGATATACAAAAAGACACTACTCCACTGCCAACTAGTGAGCACTTCTACCACCTTTATCCAAACAAAGCTTTGGGAACAGCTGCGCAGATAACACAGTTTCCACTGAACGCAGATATTCTTTCAGGCGTACATCTGAAATACAGACTCGGTAACACTTTGCTGCTATTAAAGATTCCAGGTGACGGTTGTCTCATAAAAGCCCGTGGCTTTTATACCCACCTACCCCCTGTTACCAACATCAAAACAGCTACTCTAAGTTCTAGGTGAAACACAGTCCAAACGGTCAGTAAATTCGAAAAAAATATTAAGAACAAGTAAAAAAGCCACCCTAAGTTGACCTAACTGATCCAGTTTTCTCATAAGTGAGAGACCGTATAGAACAGACATAGTAAACTCAAGAGATGCTTGGGACAGTCACCATGACGCTTTTGGCTGGGCAAACAAAAAAATCAACAGATACGATTAACCAAAAATATCTGAGTAGATAGGGTACAGATCCATTCACCGCAGAATTATACACAAAAGTTATAAATATCTGAAGTAATGCTCAAAGAAGGATATATGAATTTTAATCCAAAAGTACAGGACTTGTATACAACATGGTAAAGGAAAGAGAACTAAAACTAACTAAAACTAAAAACCTAACTATAACTAAAAGTTATTACTTCAAGAAACAAGGTACATAAAGTTACTGTGATACTTACCACTGTGAAATTCATAACCTTCAAAATCCATATTGTCATTGCTAAGTTAACAATCATGGTAACCAACAGCAGAAGGACAAAGAAGTATAAGCACCTCTTTCGCCATCCATAAATCCCTACTGGGTAAAATTGAGGATGTTCAGTCCTTGGAAGGCTGTTCTGTTGCGTTGCTAATATATACTGCTCTCGTGTCATCTGGAAAAGAAAGATGTAAGTATAAGTAAACAAATCGGAGGTCTGTTTTTCGTGGATTTTATTGAATGAACATTAACTGAGAACATAGAGAAAATCGGTTTCTGTGGGCACAGAAGAGATGCCTTCATTCAGAATAAATAATATCAGTCTTATTTTTACTAGGCATTTAGTGAGAATTTGGTGGTTTTCATTAATTTAAAGTAAATCTTTGGTTGGATATTTCAAATTGGATTTGCATTGCAAATTTATCAGCAAGAAACTGTAAAAGATTTTAATGTAATCCATGCATGTATCTTACATTTATTTCTGAAGACTGTTATATTGTCCTTTATGAGGTCATTCAGGAAAAATTGGTTTTAGAGAAAAAAGTCATATAATGTTTTTTGTACTGGTCTTGGCTGAGATAAAGACAATTTTCTTCATAGTAGTTTTTAGCCAACACCAGTACACTCTTCCATAAAAATAGAAGAAATATCTATTCTTTCTAGAAATGCATCTGTCATAGATGAAGTTATCACTTGTTCATTATACTTAGTAAATTAGTAATTAATTCTAGTATACATGCACCCATATTTTACAAAAAAGGATGCTATTGTGTATACCACATTTTACACAAAAAAAACCACCAATGAAAACCCTTCAAATCTTTAATTTTGCCCTTTAGGAGATATGGATACGACCACCATCTGTTGTTTTCCTGAACCAATCTAAGTTGTTCTAGCATACAAACAAGCAGTAACTGTTTGCAAATTGCCTAAAAAAGTTATCATTAATTATTCTTTAGGCAAAAATGTTTATGGCTTTTAATAAGAAACCATTTAATATTTTTTTACACCCTTAACTTTCTTTCATAGACATTTATATTCATATTCAGCTGTCACATTGCTTTTGGGCTGGAAGGTATTAATTTTTAAGTCATGGAGAAAAGTTAAACTAAAGCAATCTTATTCTCTTTATGTAAAAGGTCTTCCTGAAACATGCCCATTGAAGAGATTGGTTTAATAGGCCAATTTTTAATTGGCCACCCAAATATTAGGGCAAAACCCCAAAACCGAAACCAAATACCCAAAACAAACAAAACCCCAACAAAATCATAAACCAGAGACAATGATCAGTTTTACGCTTAAAAACTGCCTTTCTTTTCACTAAAAGAAAGTTAAAAATGCATAAAAATTGGTTAGTTGATTCATTTAGAAATAAAAAACAGATTAAATCCATTTGAGGGATCAAACAAATGTTGATTTCATAAGAGTTTTAAAATGTAAAGCTCAAAAATGTTTACGAAAACATCTGTATTGCTAGGTATTTATCCAAATCAAAACTCTTAATGTTTTACCATTCACTTGTTAGTGAATGAGATATTAATAGCATAAATTAACTCACTTTGAATAACTACAGCCACAAGTCATAGAATACACATCCATATTACAACAACAGTACATATATCACTGAAATAAGTCAAAACAGAAATAATGAATTTATAAAGCAGGTTTTAAATAAGCTAGTAAACAGGCATTTTGTCATTTTTATTCTTTTCAATCACAATTGCTTCTCTTTGTCCATAATTTCAATTAAATGTAATGTTTAGCGATTTATTTATGTAGTAAACCTTTACAAACAGAACTTCCCTCAACAATGTTTCTCAGTCTTCTCAGTCTTCTCAGAGCAAAGTGTCACCAGGCTTCAAGACCTTAAATCACACCCTTATCATATCCTGGCAGCATTCATCCTAGCCGTGTCTGAATTCCTTAGGAATTCAGAAACTGAACGCATGAATGGGTTAAACGTCTTCCTCCTTATAATGAGTTTCTACACATTCATTTAGCCAGTCATTGTAACAAAAATGCAATTTATGATTACATTTTGAGTTTTAAAGTAATTAGTATATTACTTATGAAACAGTTAATACCATTAAAAATAGTGAAGAGTCACCTTGCAGATTGTGAGAATTCCAGAAGTAGCACTGCCCCTGAAACTAGGAACATGGCCGCATGAAGTATGCCCTTTGCAACATAGTCATGAAATACAATGACATTTTATTACATGACCACAGCCAGGCATCAGTCAGTTCCTTCAGTGTAGACTGTTCAACTGAGTGAGGCTTGATGATGCATATTGTCCCCCTGCAGCCCATGGACATCCACGGCAGAGCAGATATCCACCTGCAGCCCATGGAGGACCCTATGCTGGAGCAGGTGGATGTGCCAGAGTCTGTGACCCCATGGAAATCCCCCACTAGAGCAGGTTCCTGGCAGGACCTGTGACCCCGTGGAGAGGAGCCCACACTGGAAGAGCAGTTTTTCTGGCAGGACCTATGGCCCCACAGGGGACCCACACTGGCGCAGGCTTTTTCTGAAGGACTGTATCCTGTGGGAAGGACCCATGTTGTAGGAGTTCGTGAAGGACTGTCTCCCATGGGTGGGACCCCACGCTGGAGCAGCGGAAGAGCATGAGGGGAGTGGCAGAAACCGATAATTAATGCTCTAATAATTGATGAGATTTCCGATTCAAATCCAAAGTAATATGAGATACATTATTCAGGATCTACAAAGACATTAAATAAGTTCTTACACAGCACTGAACAAGTATCATAAAAAAGATAAAGGGAACTATTATAGCACTGTAAATTATTAAGTCATGTCACAACTGTACCAGAATATATTTTGCAATTTTTAATTTTCATCTTTGGCTACTCCTACACTTTTCGATCTTTTTCAGTACCATAAAAAGTATGATCATGCATATTCACTAGGCACAGGTGAATCTGAGTAAGCACACCACATGAAATCTAGTTCACAATCAAGATAATGAGCTTTAAACTATCGATATTTTAAGGCCATCATGTACTATTATAAGGGATATCTTAGACTTATAAAAGTAATTAAAGAATGGAGCAGAGACATTTTACATTTTCAAAGTTTATTTTGTAGTTTTTGGGAAAATCTCTTACAGAGGTAATTTTTCAAAACAGAAAAATGAAGAAGACAATGAATAAATTAACTAAATTTAGAGGGCGAGATTGTTGGTATAATTCCTGAAGTTAAGGTAACAATCTGCTTAAACAAGTGTTAACAAGAATAGTTTAGAACATGATTATGCCTTGCAAATAATTCTCTAGATGAATATAAATTTGTCTTAAAGGCTAATGGCTCTTTTCTAAGTGCCACAAATGAAGAATCAGATTCCAAACTAAGGAAAGAAATAAAAGTATCATTGTTCTTAATTACAAATGGTTAGTGAAACAGGAGAAACAATACAATATTTGTTGTTAACATCTGGGAGAGCAATTTAACTTCTAGTTTACTGATTTTCCGAAAAGAAAATTATATTTTTTTGTCTATTTTGTAGACAAGATAGGATTTTTAGTTCTGGATCAGCTCTACATATACTCTAAACCTACATTGATTCCATCCATAACACATTTTTTAAAAAGTCACCCAAGAATACAAGTAAGTGTGTTAAAAGTTTTTTTGCCATTTTGCATAGAAAATAATGGTAAAAGATATATTTAGAAACAATAATCTTGAACAGTAGGAGTGGGGTGCTATATGGCACTACCATCCCAGTAAGGCAATTCAAAAAATTCTTATCGAAATGTCGTTGACTGAATAAAACCCAAGATTAATGCAGTAGCTTCTCCATGACACACTGAGGAGCATTTAAGAAGATCACCTCTCTGTATGTGCATCCAGCTGCTAAAACAGGTGGAAGGATAAACTGGGTGCAATATCTTTGGCCAAAGAACAAGATGCTTTAAGAAATGAAGATGACCACAGAAGAGTATGATTATACTCAACAGAAACAGCAGAAGTTATCAGAGGGCTTGTACACAGGTTGATATGGCTTCTATGTGTTTGAAAATCAGGAAGTCTAATAAAAAACTAGTATCTCAGTAGGAATGGAGGAAGGTAGGAGGGAAGAAAGAAACTTCATAAATTATTTTCCAGGATAACTACTTTTTCTTCATATCTAAAACAAGCATTCTTTTCTCATAATTAAGGCTGTGACTCCAGTGTTTTTCCTATCTGAAATCTATGTCTCAAGCAAGCAAAGCTCTTTATAACAAAGAAGATCATTGTACATATATGGAATGGAAGTTTGGGGAGGGAGAGAAAGAAACTTCTCCACAGACAACAAGTAAACTAGTGAACAACTGAAGAACTGAATCACTTAATTCTTATTCCACTGCCTTCCATTTGGCATTGCTTTCAGGGTTTTTTTTCTGGTTTTGAGATCATACAAGTTTGGAGCATTACAGTGAAAGCTGGTCAAAAGTTAGTTTTCTAGATCATGTTCTCTCCCAATTTCTTTTTGGTTTTCTGAGATGCTCAAGTTGAAAGTCTCAAGAGTTCCACAATCCCTGCAGCAAATTCTGTAACACGGTGCCTAGAGACCCACAGTGCACTCTAATCTTACCCAGATTTTCTGCTAGCTTCAGTTAATACATTTCACTTGACAGTCCTTGCTATTAACTGAGCTTTCGTACTTTTACCTTTAAGAAAAACATTATTCAGTAACAAATGCTTTTTAAAACATTTCATGAAGCCTGCCTGCATTCCCAAAGGTGTAGAACTGAAAAAAAAAAAACCCAAAAATGAGTATGTTTGAAATATCAATACAATAATTAAAAATGGTTTGAAATTTTCAATGAAGAGTGCTCTTATTGTGAGTATGTCGTTGAAATTTATCCTTTTGAACAAACTCCCAATAAAATGGAGATGAATGCCATCAGACATTCACCCATATCCTGGGGGGACAGAAAAGAAAAAAAAATTTTTAAGAACTTCCAACATTTTTTAGAACATTCAACATTTAGAACTTCAACACATTTATTTGCTATATTTATATATGAAACAAAAATAACAGCATTACTACTTCCTATGACTATCCTTTTGAGAATTCAATTTTTTGGTGATATTTCTTACTAACAGGAATTACTGACATAGGTTTGTCAAAACTTAAGTAAGAAAATAACCTTAATGGCAGTGGAAACATACCACTGGGAATGATGACGTTATTGTTATATTATAAATTGAAAGTATTTATTTAAAGCTACAAGCAATTTTCAAGTTCGACAAGATATTATCACAGCTATATTCAAAATAACTAAGAAATCAACACCTAATTTGACAGATACGAATCTGAAACTGTTTACTACTCACATCATGAAACAGCTAAGCCAAAACCCAATATGACTTTTGTTACCTCAGGTATTGTAATTGTAGCCCAGCACATGACACTGTTTCTAGACATTTTCATTACTGATTGATTCTCTGTGCATTATTTTCTTAATTCATAGACAGAATGAAAAACATAAAGGAATTTTAAAATATAAAAAGAGAGTATGACAGCATCTAAGACCCAATAATGATTTGGTCTGGTAAGGAATGTATCAGAAATCAGATTAGATGTAGAGGTGAAGAGACAGAAGAAAAGCTATAGCTAGCAGGGAAAATTCTTCACATCAGCATAACTAACCATAGCTCAGGACATCATATAGATGATTTACCAGAACCAGCTGGCTCTCTCCACTCACCCTGACAGTAACACAGCCTCTGGCCAGCGGCTCATGCTGTGGACAGCCCTCTTTTTCTATGACACTACAACAGGTCATTTATTTTGCTTCCACTCTGCACAGTATGCAGCATTAATTAAGTTTATAGTTGAAATATTATTTTACTGTTTTCTTTATAGACTTTATCTGGAAGTTTACCATATGCAGGGAAAAATGTACCACAGGACAGGAAGTGCCATAAGAACTGTAACAGTTCTTATATAGCAAATACACAAATACTTTGTATGCTACACCCCAATCTTGACTCTAAAAAAAAGAATTGGGATGAAATAAATAATGAGTTCATTACAACAATAAATATGAAGATGGTAAATAAGTGGCTTGTCTCTCTTGAAAAGGCCTTATAAATAAAAGGATGGATTTTCTTGGAAAGCTTTTAAAATGACAAACAGTTATATACAAAGCTTTTGCTGTCACTGCCAGCATACATTGAAGCAGCTAAATTATTTCTTCTCTACTGCAAAGGTTTGATTTCCAATTGATTTCCAAAATTAATAGAAAGGGATAGTATGTTACTACTACTATTAACTACTATGGATGGACTGACAAGGTAGTACAGGTGCATTTTTAGAGAATTAAATATCGGAGAGAGAGAGCAGCTTCCTCCGAAAACGTCTTTATCTGGGCTACACCTGACACCTGCAAAGTCTTCTCCTTATGGTATTAGCCATTCAAGCCTTTCTAAAGGCAGCCAAAAGCATATCTGACCTTGGTATAAATGGTCATTAGGACACAAATTGTTGGCCAGATATAAAAGCCACATTGCTTTATCATATGTTATTGGCAAAGAAATCAGTGTAAATTCTTATTGCCCTGATGGACAATTTTACATTTGTCAAGTTTTTATTTTTCTGTTTAGGATGATTGGGATCAATCACTATTAAAACTGCTGCAGTAGCTGAAAAGCATTTGGAGGCTGTGGTCCTTCTGAGACCCACACTAAGATATGTCACAGACCACAGAATGCTCGATGTTGGAAAGCATCTCTAGAGTTCATCTAGTCCAACTCCATACTCAAGCAGGGCCA
Source organism: Phaethon aethereus (assembly GCF_964289735.1). Classification (NCBI taxonomy): domain Eukaryota; kingdom Metazoa; phylum Chordata; class Aves; order Phaethontiformes; family Phaethontidae; genus Phaethon; species Phaethon aethereus. Next base: position 52,984,273 of record NC_138578.1, on the reverse strand, counting down.
CTAAGAGCAGGTTGCTCAGGACCATGCCCAACTGACTGTTGAATATCTCTAAGGTTGGAGACTCCACAACCTCTCAGGGCAACCTGTGCCAGTGCTCAGGCCCTATCACAGTAAAAAAGTGTCTTCTGATGTTCAGACAGAACCTCCCGTGTTTCAGTTTATGCCCATTGCCTCTTGTCCCATCACTGGACATCACTGAAAAGAGTCTGGCTCCATCCTCTCTGCCCCTTCCCTTCAGGTATCTGTACACATAGATAACATCCCCCCTGAACCTTCCCTTCCCCAGGCTAAATGGTCCCAGCTCTCTCAGACTTTCCTTGTAGGAGAGATGCTCCAGTTCCTTAATCATTTTCATGGTTCTTCACTGGACTGTCTTCAGTATGTGCATTTCTCTCTTGTACTGGGGAGCCCAGATCCAGACACAGTGTGTGTGGCCTCACTGGTGCTGAATAGAGGGGACGGATCACCTTCCTCATCCTGCTGGAAGCACTCCTCCTGATGCAGCCCAGGATACTGTTAGTCTTCTTTGTGGCAAGGGCACACTGCTGGCTCATGTCCTATCTTCTATCGAAAAATACGCCCAGTTGGGATACAAACACAGACCACTTCTTTTAGTTGCTTTTTAGCACTTAATCCTAGAATTAATCTCTTCAGGTACTGATTACTGAGTAGAAAGCACTTACATTAAGTAGGCCCTCAGTCAATCTTTGGTTGGTCAAGGGACCACTAAGACTCTGGGAAAATATTGTGCTCCATATTTTACATTGGCTATGGCTAGGCCAAATCCTAGTCATCCCAGTCAACACTGCATTCCAGTGAAAGATTATTCAGGGGAGGCTTTCACTCGTTCAGTCTTCAATCTCCAACTTGAAAAACGTATTTCTAGATTGACTACTTAGGGATATCCAGCTACTTCTGCCAGGAAGAAGTGCCAAATCCAAGGGACTTCAAGATTCTTCTGAGAGTTTGATGCCTTTTTGGTTTAGCCATGGATTTTTGCCCTGGCCAATTTCAGAAACAGAGGTGCAACTGTACTTAGAACCCCAAATTCATGTTTCTTAAGCAACACATTTGGAAAGCCCTTTGCATCCCTGAAAATCTAAATGAAAGAACATGTAAATAACCTCACCATCAACCTGTACATAAAGGCAGTTGATTACATAATTTATGTGTTTTGAAGTTTAATAATTCAGAAGAATCTGGTTTTTCTTCTTCCCCAAAAAGAACAGTTTTGACATCAGTGTCGTCAAGGCTTAAGTCAGCATGTCGTTACTGACAATTTGCTTGGCTTTATGTTGTCAATTAGAATTCCACTTTTTTGCTAAGTCAATACAATTAGATTACTACAGAGACTTCATTACAGCCACAGGCAGGACAACAGCTGAGGTACACAATTTTCTCCCTATGATGCCAGTACTCACTAAACAGTTATTGGAACAATTGGCTATAAAAGGACAATAAATGTTTGCATCTTGAATATTGTTCTCCAATAAAATTATCACTTCACAAAAATGGATACCAGTGAGTTGATACTATTACCATTATTACTTAGTGAGAATATTTATGGTTGTTCTGTGTTTAACGTATTTAATTGTAATGTTCACTGCACAATGAAGTTCACAGCATGTTAACAAGAATAAATAATCATGTAATGAATAGATTAATATTTTTCCCACTATTCTGTGAGTTGAAATGTTTCTAAATAGTAATGTGCTATACTGAATTCTTCAGGAAGCTGGATTCAAATACGACTCAGGCTATGACGTTTCTTAATATTATGTTTTTTAAGTTACATTTTCAATAACCAGAACAATTCCAATATACTTTCAGTGTATTTTTTAATGAAGATTTCATTTCAAAAGCTTACTTAATTCTTCACTTTATTGAGTTTTATAATCATCTAAACTTGCATGTTGTGTTTTAGAATAATTTTTGAGATGTTCTACCTAGCTATACTGCCAGCATATTGTAGGATAGCCTTAATTAAACTAGGTGGGATCACAGCAGCAGTCTAGTAACGGCAACACAAGATTCAGTATAGCTGACTTACCTTAGGGAAAAGCAGATACCAGAGGAGACAATAAATGATGAGTAGCCTGCTGAAAGATACAGCAGCATACAGCTCTAGCACTTTTTATAGCTCTCTGGAGTTTATCTCAAAAAATCCTACTACTAGAGACAGTTTAAATTTGTCTTACTGAAGAAATTCTAAAAGTCTATTAAAATAGCAACAAAAACAGAAAAAAAACAGAGTAAATCATTAGATTTCAGTTTAAGAAACACTACTTTTAATAATGGTGGACTGTCATGCCTGTCGCTCTACACATCTCAATAAGGCAGGACATGCCCACAAGCACTGTGACTAGCACTTTACATCTTCTGCTCAGCTCCCTCTCTGAAGGCCACTGAGAATCTAAGATGGACAATGTCTTTGTTAAGGATATTCCATCAGAGAAAAGCTGGCAACCACATCAATGGAAGACCGCAGTACCAATATTTCAGTAGCTTCACACAACCTGGCACTAGCTTTTCTCTATCAGTGATACATTTGATTAAATCAGTTCTAGTAGATGGTGGGATGGAGAAGTGCAATCTTCAAGAGTCAGGAAAGAATTTTTAAGACTGGCAGATTCACCAAGGAAACAAACCCAGCTGGAACAGAAGAAACAGATGGAATGAATACTTGAACTAGGAGAGGAAACGTCCTCTTTATCATCCTCATTCTTACCTCTAGGTTGAAGTCTGAAATTCATGTCATGGGGCAACCATGTAGTCCACAATCAAAGAACAACAAAAAGATGGGAAATGTAAAACAAATAATGTATTGCTAGAAAGACGAAGAACAAGCTTTTAAGTACTGTTCCTTTTCCTCTTATTTGCATACACATGTAGTACAACTATGCTGCTAGGTCTGGGAAAAAAATGGCTGTATATCTAAAGCTACAAGCATGTCTATTCTTGCCTAACACATACAGCTCTGTTAATTTAAATTAAAAATACATGGATGAGATATTAAAGAGTACATAATGTGCTGCACTGAGTAAGTGCTACAATATGAAGAACAGGAGCATACCTTAAAGACAATGATTACATTTTGGATTTGACTGGTACTTGTTCAGCTGTTTCTGTGATGTAAGTAGGCAACAATACCACAATCCAAAGTGACACTAAGCTTTTGATCCACTTCAATTTGATGACCTCATATTCAATATGAATCAGATGCCTCATCCTTTCAGAAGATTTCTTAATAAATAGTAATTACAATGATATCAGTATGCAAATAAAAGTCTTGGTCTTATAACATAAGCATGGATAAAATCTTATTGCTATCCACAGCTCAAAAATATAAGCTATATTTCATCTGTCTGCCTGATAGAGTACAGCCAGAAAATAGCAGAATTTGTCTTAAGAGAAGCAGCTCGATCACACTGCCAGAATTAGCTTATAAAATTCATAAAATAGAAATATGTCATTTTATAGAACCTACCAACATGGGGTCCTGCTCCAGTCTAAAATAACAAAATATAAAACTTATAACAATAGGTGTGTTTTACCATGGGATAAATAGTAACATTTTGGTTACCACCACTGTGCTGAGATAACACACATGAACAACCCAATACTTAAAATATTCTGAAAGTATTTTAATGAAATTACATTGATGGAAATCATTAGAGAAACAAACAGAAACTAAATACAGCTTTCAGTTATTAATCTATAACTTGACCATGTATTTCAGATGATACCATAAAGAACACCCGAGTTGTTTGTGCAGACATCAAGAATCTAAGATAAAATTACAGCTCCATTGCTTAAGTTTACATGTTTTTAATTTGATATGATACATAGAACCAAGTCCCTAATTTGTTTCCTCTTTTGCCTTCAGCATTTCCTCCCTTACATCGCTCCTCATCTTCCTTGTTACTAATAGATGTAACTGTTCCCTATGATTACTACTCTCATAATCTATAAATGTGGTTTCACAGTGATGGCTTGTGCCTACTTCTTTATAAACAAACACAGCATTTTAATACTGCAACAAAAGTCTCCTTATCTTTCCAGCATCCACATGACCAACAGCATCTCACACAAAACCCAATTTCCCATACCAACAAATGCTCAACACAAAATGCAGTTTGTAAAACTTTCAAGTAGAGTAACCTTCAGAATCACCCTCCTCAATGATCTGAAAAAAAACATTACAAAAACAACAGTGGAGTAACATCCATATTTTTTATTACATGAAATTTGGAATTATTGTTTGCTGTTTATACTTTTAAAACTATATTTAATAACTAAACAGTTCAGTTCTATGTTTTAAAAGGCCAAAGATATTTGTCTTCCTTTTTCAGATTTTAGTTGATATTTTGGAAAGGACCATAACAGGAATGTTTGGAATCTTAAGTAACTTAAGATCCTACAATGAAAAACATTTTGACAATATTTTCAAAACTTATTTTAAATGTGACGGTATTAAAGGTATAATATTACTTCAGAAAAGGAAATTAAACTCCTAAGTCACCTCTAAAATTTTCACCATGGGAATTTTTTTCATCAAAAATGGAAGCACATGCTTTATTTTATTCTTATAATTATCCCCACATTTTCACCTCCATTCTATTTCTGTTCGCATATTCTCCTCCCAGAAAATGCATGCAGATGTACATTAATTCCGCAACAGTCAACCTGTTCAGATATAGCAGGATACAAAGCACTGAGGATAGAAGCTCAACCACACAAGAGTTGTTTCTTTATTGAACAAAGGTTCCAAGAACCTGCTAATAAGGAAGACATTTAATATGTAATGATTAAATGTCACATTTCTGTCAGGCACATTAACACATTAACTAGCTAAGTTGGCAGTACTAAGCTAATCTTTTTCCTTTTCTTTTTTTTCCTCCCTTTTTTTTTTTGTTAAAGCAATCAAAAGGATGGTGCCAACAGCCAACATCATGGGTAAACAATAGAACTGAGCTCAAATAAATTCTGTCCTTTCAAGCAGTGTGGGAAATCTAGAAAGATTCAGGTTTTCATCTATATCTCATCTTTATTGCATTCAACTACCTTCAGTTCTTTACTGGAGGGAACTGAGCTAAATCTCTCAATAGTCTAATGCAGGTGGAGGTTTTTCCCAGTTTTCCTCAAATGAGTAATGAAAATTAAATGAGACTCACCCTATGTATAATGTATTCTCCCTGCTGTGAAAAGAAAAAAGAATCAATATAGCTTGATGAAGACTGATTAGAATTGAACAAATGAAGCCGCCTTTGTATACTAAGAAGAGACTGAAGGAGGATTCAGTGCTTATGCCATTTTATTTTCTAGGATACTTGTAAGCACTGTTGGAAAAACGGAAGAAAAAGTAACTGTTGTTCTCTGGAACTATACTGAGCCAGTTTAATGAATAGACAGAGTGCAGTTGTCTGTCCCTGCAAGAAGTTAGGGTCAGCAAAATGGAAAATTGACAAACATGGAACACTTGATCTGATGGAGGCTGTATACTTGGATATCGTTACTCAGTATGATTCTTGTGAACAGGATATTCAAGGGAGATAAGGTACAGCAAAGAGAGACAGACAAACTCCTTAATGATCTGGAAGAAGAAAAAGACTGGAAAACAAAGATTTTTGAAGATGTTACTGTGGAGACGGCTATAAAAAAAACAGAACAATAAGCAGATGTTCCCCAGAAGTCCATTTTAGCCCTACAAGTGAATCAGACTGGAATTTATAACTAATTAGATATCCATGGGCAAGGGAGAAAAACCTACCTAATGAGCTGCAAGGGACATTGTCCTGATCCAACCCATACAATTATGCAAAGGAAGAATGTATAGACAGAAAAGAAGAAAAACACCAAAAAAAAAAAAGGAAAGGGAGCAGAACTGTGGCTCAAGAAGCAATAAATTCTGCTGTAAAAGAAGAACTGGGGGAGAAGCCAAACATTCACTGTTAAAATTGGCAAAAGCAAGCTAAATTCTCTGTGTATTTTGGGAAGACAATTAGCGCATGAACAGCAAACACCTTTGCATACCCTAGAAACAGGCTGTGATTGTCAAAAAGCAAGAAGCAACACTTACTGAGCACAAGCTAGGAAATTCATGAAACTTCCAGTCAGCAAAAATCCCCAGCAACATGACAAAACAAAAAACAAACCAAAAAAGAGAAGAGTTTATTTCTTCAATAGTTTGCCTTTACCACCGTATCATACCTTTCTTATCAATAAGCAAAAGCCTCCACAGTTTTCTTTAGGCAACACTAGTTGCAGACACCTAATTTCTCAGGCAAGTGAGATGTTCCACATCCACTGTGTGGATGTCACATATTATGTCATGTAGTCTGTCACATGCTACGTATAGACTCAGGAAGACACCGAGATTCATTTATTCACATTGTAAAATAATTATCCACTGCTTGTTCCAGTAAAAAAACCACTGTTTCTGTGTGACTCACTTGCCTGAGAAAGTCTGTCAAAGAACCATTAAGAACCATTTATGGACACTCTCACCAACATCTCAACATGAATAATAAATTTTTGTAACTCTGGCATAGACAAGATGCTGGAAGTACAGTGGAACCAGAAAAGAATGTCCCATTTGGTCAACTTCCTATACTTCACTCATGTTTGTATCAATGAATCAAGCCTTCTGATCAGAAATGTTCAGGGTAGTTCCTCTCTTACTTGTAGTGATTAACAATGTATAAAGGCAGAGTTTGCAAAAATCCAATTCAGCATACTGAAATTACTTCTCTATATTGTATTTCTGATAAAGAATATTCTCTACAAAGAATTCCTAGATTTTATATTTCTGATCAACAGACATACTGATAGTTGGTATTAAAGTCTGAAAATAGAACACTTAAGAAAATTCACAGAATCACAGAATCACCAAGGTTGGAAAGGACCTTCAAGATCATCAAGTCCAACCATTAATCCAGCGCCACCATGTTGCTTAAACCATGTCCTGAAGCACCACATCCACACGTTTTTTTAACACTTCCAGAGATGGCGACTCCACCACCTCCCTGGGCAGCCTGTGCCAATGCTTGACCACCCTCTCGATGAAGAAACTTTTCCTAATATCCAATCTAAACCTCCCCTGGCGCAACTTGAGGCCATTTCCTCTTGTCCTGTCACTGGTTACTTGGGAGAAGAGGCCAACACCCTCGTCACCACAACCCCCTTTCAGGTAGTTGTAGACAGCGATAAGGTCTCCCCTCAGCCTCCTCTTCTCCAAACTAAACAACCCCAGTTCCCTCAGCCGCTCCTCATAAGACTTGTGCTCCAGACCCCTCACCAGCTTCATTGCCCTTTTCTGGACACGCTCCAGCACCTCAGCATCCTTCTTGTAGTGAGGGGCCCAAAACTGAACACAGGATTCAAGGTGCGGCCTCACCTGTGCCAAGTACAGGGGCACGATCACTTCCCTACTCCTGCTGGCCACACTATTTCTGATACAGGCCAGGACTCTGTTGGCCTTCTTGGCCACCTGGGCACACTGCTGGCTCATATTCAGCCGGCCGTCAACCAGCACCCCCAGGTCCTTTTCTGCCAGGCAGCTCTCCAGCCACTCCTCCCCAAGCCTGTAGCGTTGCATGGGGTTGTTGTGGCCAAAGTGCAGGACCTGGCACTTGGCTTTGTTAAACCTCATCCAATTGACCTCAGCCCATCGATCCAGCCTGTCCAGATCCTTCTGCAGATCCCTCCTGCCCTCGAACAGATCCACACTCCCACCCAGCTTGGTGTCATCTGCAAACTTACTGAGGGAGCACTCGATCCCCTCATCCAGGTCATCAACAGAGATATTGAACAAGACCAGCCCCAGAACTGAGCCCTGGGGAACATTGTATTGATGTATTTTTCCTCAGCAACACTCATTTTGGGTGGATACATCCTATTTCTTGGTCTCTTATCTCCTCTTTATGCAAACTTCTGGTGATGCAGTTCTTGAAGACTTCCTCCTTCCACACATTAACAGACCTAGGATCTTGAATTAAGATGCTAGGGCCATTCTGTAGTAAACTGCAGCTTCAAGGAAAGGTAATTCCTCCCTAACTTCAGCATATTATTGAGGCAGTTATCCCTTTATAGAAAAAAAACTCATCACTCCCTGACACTAGCCATTCCTTCCACTCCCAATGGCCTTAGTTAAGGTCTCCTCCACCTGCTAAACAACAGGAAACCTAGCATTTTTAGGGTTCCAGAGTTTTCCATTCCTTCCAACAATATAATAAACGAACACGTTGAAAATAATAAATGCTTATAATTATTTTCTTGGCTCAGCTTCCTTAGTTATCTGAAATATTTTAGGGATTCTGATCAGAGTCCTCTTAGAAATTAAATATCCCACTCCTTGTCCCTCCTCTCCAAACTGTGACTTCTCCTTCAGAGCAAGGCATCTTTTTCTTTGGCATGGATTCATTTCAGGGATTTTATAGGCAACACCTGTTGCAGACATCCAATTTCTCAAGCGAGTCACATATAAACAATATTTTTCTACTGGAACAAGCAGGGGGTAATCATTTTACAGTGTGAATAAATGAATCTCGGTGTCTTCCTAAGTCTATACGTACCATGTGGCAGACTACATGACATACTATGTGACATCCACAACACAGAGACTTAATAAAACAGACTGATTCTCCACTGTACATTTGCTCAGATTAACCAAATAGGATATTTGACAAATTCCATGCAACCAGCCCTAGTACAGCTGTATTAAGTGAACTGTTTTCTTGGACACCTGAAAAGCTACTTGGGAGCTGCAGAAATACAAAAATATGTCTTCTTTATGAGTTCTGTAAAATATTAGGGATTTAACAGTTAATGTGAGAAATCTCATTACAACATTTGGTGACCCTACAATGAGCTGTTGGATTATGACTGCCATTTCGAAATCATGGCCTGTGGCCTGAGTCCCATGCAACATGACTTAAAGCAGCACTGTTTCCAAAAACAATCCCCTTCTGCCTAATTTCTAAAATGGCTACTGAAATAGCTTTCTTTTTTCTGCCTCCCACCTCCTCAAGTAACCCATGATCAGGCTTAAAAACCATTTTGGTCTTTATTTACTTCTTGTAGCATTCAGATTCAGACAGATTCATTTGCTGGAGTCATAATTAGTGTTTTGTCAAACATGATTACATGCAACTAGAGAATCAGCATCCTCGCTATCTAATTGCAAAAAGATACTGGAGGCTATCACAAACCATGCCATATTGCAAAACTTAAAAGTCCCATCTCTTCAATCTTGTCTTTTCTAGCACAATTGAAAAACAAAAATGTAGTATTTAATAACAAATTCTAAGACATTCCATTATTCTTCTTGTAGAAAGACAGAAATAAAAAAACACATTAGCCTAATACCTTACTGGAAGGTACACTGATAACTGTGAAAAACACAGTCCAAAACTTTTAAATATGCACTATAGTATTCCATATGTATCAAAGTTCTTAATAAATTAATTTCCTGAAGACAGTAGTTAACAAAGAGAAATCTGGAACATGCAGAAGCATTACTCTAATCTTATCATCTTTGCTGATGTTGTGAAAATTGCTGTCCTTTGTACAATAGTTAACTACTAATAATTAAAAGACATAGCTTTTATACAGCAGTTACATCAGGAAACTCATATCTACCTGAACAAATTATTAAAATGGGGCTACCATTTTGGAATCAGAATGAATAAGCAGGTAGACTGTGTTTTTAAAATTTAGGACAAATAATTTCAAGGTTTAGTACTATATAAATATAGAAAAGAAGATGACAAACAAAATCTCACTGACTAATTAATGAGAGAATATTTTTTGGAAGCCTTGATTTGATTTGGTTGGGATTTTTTTGATACATGACAAATACGTCATTGGCAACAGGTACCTATTTGGTGAACATCAACTTACTGTGTGATCTTACACAATGGTAAGCCTCCAAAAGAGTAATCAGGACAGTAACACTATGATTCTGAATTTCTGGTTTTGTTTTCAATTTATAACTCATGAGACTTCATGAAAAATATTTCATAAACAGTCAGGTAAAAGAACAGTTAAAAGAGGGATATAAAATAAAAATCAAGCATAGGAAATATACATCTCATGGAATTATGGGAATTGTCTAACATATATACTGAGCTTTTAACGAAGAACAGTGGAGTAGGCCTATGAAAATATGCAGCAACAACTAAATACTTAATTATTTTAGGGGGGGCTTGTTTAGCAGAAATGTTGGTCAACAAGTCAGGATCTAGAATGTATTTATTAACTGAGGAAAAAGAGGTAAAATATGAACACTTCACATATCTGTTTCAACTCTGTTTCAAAGAATAATTGACTTTTTAATTAAATGCAAAATGGAAAATAACAACCGAAAAGTAACAATAGAACTACAAACAATATGCAAACATGGCTTCATAAAACATTTACATTAGTGCTCATAAATGTTTTACAAAATAATTACCCGTGGGTTAACTATGACATCACATAAGGATATTTTGCTGAACTGATTACTGAATTACCTGATTGGATGCAGCAACTGTGAGTCTCTTTTTACTTAATATTTTAATTTAAAACTTCAGAGAATGGGTACACGGCATCATTTATTCACACACATGCCAGTGAAGATAAAGAAATTGTGTTCACAGAACTTTAAAATTCTTGGTATTGTGAATGCTAAAATAATCACACAGCAATTTTTTTATTTCAAAATGCAAGCTGGCTCTCACAAATAAACTGAGAATAAAAAGTCAATTGTTAAGTGGGAAAAACAATTTTAGAAATCAAAGGAACCAGGAAAAGCAAGGCTGGTGGTGAACAGGAAAAAAGGTAAGTGGAGCCAAGAGTGTTTGGCACAGACAAGAATAACAATCCCTTTCAGAGTTCATAGTCAAAAGTACAATTTTGCAGAGGAGAGTAATAACACTATTTCTACACCTCAGGGAAGTCAGAACTTCAAATATTGCATTTCTGGTACCTCACAAAGAAAAGGAAAAATGAAAAAAAACAACTGGACTCCCCCCCCCAAAAAAAATAGATAGATATGAATAATCTTTGGTTTCTAATGTGAGCATTAAAAGTCAATCACTTAATTTCTGCACACAGATTCTAGCTAGTGGAAGTACAGCGGTTACCATACTCTGTTTCTAAATTCTCTGGAAGGGCTTCCCCTTACATGCTCCTCACTGGAAACTCCTACTGGAGTAGTAAAGCATTGCACAGCTATTTTTTAGGCTGACTGATGAAGCACCATTCCTCCTCAAACCTTTTTAATGTATGTAAAGGTTGCTTTGAGCTTTGCCAAAATAGACTTCTTCACATCTGAAACATCTACCCCAGTAACCAGGCACAAGGCCTTCAGTCAATTCTCACCTCTTACACATTTGTATGCCAAGCATATTTTCAACCATCAGTAGCTTCATTTTTTTCCACTAAGCCATCTTGGGAAAATGTAATAAAATATTGACAATAGGTACTACAAATGCATGTGTAACAAAGAGAAATGTCAGATCCAAAGTGCTGTTTTTTCCTGAGCCTACAATGCCATTCGTTATCAGAAAGGCAATAGTGTGCTGTTCACATGGATACTTATAACATGTACAACTCGGCTGGAAAAGGAATGTCCACCTCTTCAGGACTCTATGACTTGATAAGAGTTTTTATTTATTTATTTATTTGAAACATTGGAAAGGAGGAGATAATCAACCTCTTTTGAAATTATAAGGCTGAAAAGGCTATTAATTTGCTTACAAGATCTATAGATTTCAAAAGTTTGTTTGTTTGTTTGTATTTTACTCCAGGGACAGGCTTACAGCTTTGTTTTAGAACAATATGCCTGGCTTCTGCAGTCAGGAAATATTTCAACCCAAAACTTTCGTGATGTTATGGCCTGCTAAATTAAATAAAATCTATGCATACTACGTTACACTAGTCCCATTTTCATATATCTAGATGGAAATCAAACATTTATCGTGCATAAATCAATGTAGCAGACAAAAAAAACCAGGCTAACCACTATCATTCATAAGATGTTTCCCTCAGAGAGCTTAGATTGATCTTCTTGTTTATGTAAAAAACATCTCATTTTATCATACAGGCTCTTAAATTTCAGACAGACCAGAAAAAATGAAACTGCTAAGTTTTTCCCTGAGCCCTTTGTATGGGAAGGTCTTTCACCTAGTCAATACAAAAATTTTTCTTCCAGGCTCTTCATGTGCTGTATTATACTTAGCATAGAAGAATGTGAAGTAGTGCAAATTAAGCTTATATCCGTTAATGATAAGCACCATTGTTCCTGATAAAGTCTAACTGCTCTGTTTTAATATGGATAAAAGTTAAGAAGAAGAAATTTAAAAATATTTATGCTTAAAGGAGACACTTATTGCATCCTTTAATTATAATTAGCTTCAGCTATGAATTATCTATTGCCAAACGAAAACAAAATATTTCTACTTTACCATATTAGAAAATACCACTGAATACTCTACTCTGAAACACTGACAAAATTGGCTCGCAAGTAACATTTACTCCTACTTTGTGTCTCATGCATTCAGTCTACAGGGAGTGAGTCATTCTTGCTTTAAAAGTCAAATTTCTGGGACATCATCTCATGAGATCAGTGGGAAATATTTTCAATACAATCTGGCATGTGTACAACTAAAAGTGGGGTCTCTATCCCAGAGAGTGAAATAATTTAAAATTAGTTTAAATTTCTAGGTCAGGTATATTAACATACTCTGATTACCTGACTCCTTGAAAACTCAGTTCTGTGTAAAGATAAAGATAACATTCTCATCGAATTCCTTTTTTTTTTTTGAGGAGGAATTTTCCTTTCTACTCTTTACAATGAGGAAGATTCTTCAAGGTGTGAGAATTACTATTTGCAAAAATATATTTATATTTGCTTCATTTGTTGGTAAAGACTTCCTGCTGCAACTTTATTCACTGTACTGTTCGTTCTTTTGAACCATTTATCCTATTATTCACTCAAGACTGGTGATAGAGCCTTGCAATGGAAAAGAACCGAAAGGCATTAAAGGCATCTAAAGCTTATGATGACTTGGATCAAACAGAGGACTCAAGTACCCCATTGTATCATTATTTCAGCTAAACAAAGATCTTTCTGTCCTGACTCCACCCTTTTCTATAAATCTCTTATTTTAATATAAAATATTAAAATAAATAATACAATACTATACAATATAAATCACTTATAAATACCTCTTATGGGTATTGAGGATATATGCCTAAATATACACACAAACTGGAAGCAACAAGTCCTACAGAAACAGCGTATTTCACTTAGTCATCCAAGTTGCGAGTTCCAGCAAAATGCACCAGAAAGGACAATTAAGAGAATGAAATTAAATGGCCAGACATTGCTATGGATGCAATCCTTGGATGCTACTTATGTGTTCCTTGCCAGTCCAAATTAGATTAAAAAAATAAAAAAAATACATGCTTCTGTGTGGGAAAGAAAGAAACCACAACTTGTTTAGCCTACCTAATTCTACCTATAGCATCCCACGCAAAGAGGGGAAAAAATTACATAAAAGCAGCATAACAAGGAGCTTATTTATGACCATTAGGAAACATTACAGGTAAGAAAAGCAGCAAGCTGTGTCTACTGCAAGAGTGACAGAGCATGTTTTTCCTAACTGTTGAAGTGATGCCTGAACTTAAAATCAATATTCAGTAATGTTCTGCTATCATTCCTTACAGTCAATAATGTACTTATGACACAGTGGCAATTGATTTTTGACCTGTTTGTGCGATGTTTAAGTTTCTGTGTTAGACAGTACATTTTAGTGAAGTATAATTATGTGACATGTCTGTATAAAACATGCAGAAAGCACAATTGTGGTATAAATTCATAAGTCACTCATAGCAATACTTCACTACAAAATAAAGGTTTTATAGATATTCATAGTGTGTTCATGATCCAGGGGATAAAATTATGAATAGATGGATTCACAAGGGAGCTGTTAAGACCTATCATGGTTTTAATCAGTACAAAACTCAGTTTTTGTATTTGATTAGTTGTTTTAAACAAAAAGCACACAAAAATCAAAATTTCTGAAGTTAATTAGCTTGCAACCTATGGATTTCTTCATATAAATTCTGAATTGACAAAAGTATCTCTCAAAAGCAAGACTGTAATGGTATTACTGTGGGTAAGTCACCACCCTACACTATTGAAAAACTGTTCCTTGTAGGCATTTCTTCTGAATACATAACTAATGACCTGTTGCTGTCTGAAAAGTAGGTATACTATCAATATTTTTATACAACATTTGAGTGTTATAACACCTTAAAGTATTATCACAGTATTATTGCAGAAAGTGTTTAGTTTTTTCTTTTAATACATATGATCATAAAATATAATTTTAAAGGTTTTTAAATATGTCATTCGAACGTATAGCTTACTTTTATAAAGACTGCAAGTCTCCACGCTGTCCAAGTTTGATGCAAAAACTGCCAGGTAAGACTAAAAATGTCCTTCTGATCCAGGGATACTTAGAAATAATTAAGGTGGGCGAGCACAAGACCAGTCCCAATACATGTTACTGGGAGGAGGACAGGAATATCCTTAAGCTCCTAAGCACAGCATGCCCACTCCGTCCCTTCTCAGTCATATAATTATTCTAATCATTGTTGTCATTTGGATAGAAATTCTGACTTATTTCCAGAAAAACAAGGAAACAGTGAAAACAAGGAGGCAAGGAGAAGAATCAGAGAGAACAATGTGCGAAAATTAATTAATTAGTTGTCACGTTTGATTTAAGATACATCTAACCCTAATAAGGTCTGCCAACCACAAATATAGTTTAAAATGGTCTGGAAGGAAAATCTAATCTCCATCTGTAGTCCTATTTCAGAGATATTTTCTGTTTAAATTGATTTTGCATTAAAACTTCCAAATTTAGTGATCAGGCCTCTGCAAAGTACATGTACATGTTTTAATGAATACTATTTATTTTTCTAAAATTGTTTCAGAAATAAATACAAGTACTTAAATAAAACTATTTATGTTGTCATAAAGGAGTGTACTCACCAGATAATATATTTACCTTCCCATGGGGAAATAAAACCTGATAAAATCTCTACTAAGCCAAATTGAATTGCAGAAATGATAGAATTTTATTAATAATTAATTGTGAAACTACTATCTGAAGTACATATAATAAAATAGGTTCCGTTATTAATTGATCTTTTTCCAAGATACACAGTATGTCAAAATTATCCCGAATATAAATTTGTCATTTAAAAAAATAGCACAATAACATAACGTTATTCTTCATTTTAAATAGTCTGTTTTTCCATACTAAAAGAAAAAACACCCATCCATTGGAGAAAAAATGGATAGAAACTTGAATAGCAGTGGATAAAGTTTTTAAAAAACAATGAATTAAACTGATCTTTGTTCAGATAATATTCTAGTCTACAGAAATTCTGGTGTCGCCTTCCCGGCAAGTGAACAAAACTGCTTTATACTGTCTGAAATAAGTGAAGAGAGGGAAGGGAAAAAGAAAAAAATAATTCTGTACACACTTTCTCAATAGTAGCCTCTGCTCTTTATTTCAAAGAAAGAATCTGCAAACAGCATTTCATCTTTGGATAAACCTTTCAACAGCAGCACAATCTTCCCTATAAAGTTCAATGCAAGAGTATGTCCCATATTTTAAAAGTTTTCTTCCTTCTGGAACATCCAGAAACCCCATATCAAAAATACACACACTAAATTAAGTATTCAGAATTTGTCCACAAAAAACAGTGATGAGACATGGTGAAGGTTTACTGCACTCATTTTCCTCAATCCTGATACATAGCTTTCTTAAAAAGGCAAAGAAAATAACCTGTTTCTAGCACACAATTTGTCAAAACTGAAAATTAATAGGACTTCAAAATTTCAGTTTGGAGTTCCTTATACAGGGACATCCAGAATCTCTGTGTGATGGCATTTTCTTCAAGGCTTTAAGACGAATGGTTTTGGTTTGTTTTGTTTTCTGTTATTTGCAAGCATGTTAAAATCAATCTTTTCAATCAGTAGAGTGATTTTGTTCCGGAGCTAATTTATTCTTATGTTTATTTTTAACCACATCGTAATTGCATTATTTTCTTTGTGAGCTAAGGTCCTAGATCTTTTGGAATGTGATATTAATTCCTGTCCTTTTTATTTCTTGCAGGAAGTTTCCAAAGTGAGAGCTTGCTTTATTTTTACATTAAACTGCATTATGAAGTAATTTTGTTAGATAAATGTGCAAACATGTGCCTGAACTCACAAAAGAATGCAGAGTTACTCTTAGCCATACAGATTGCTGATGCCATGGGCTTTTTTTGTGGGTTTTGGGTTGTTTGGTTTTTTTTGGGGGGGGGAGTGTTGGGGTTTTGGGGTTTTTTTTAATAATTACTAGGAAACATAATAAAGTTCATTAGGAAATAGTTCCATATTTTCAGCTGAAACTTTATCCAGAATGATGTTGTTTGTCATATGGTGGTTCAATTAAAGGACTTACAGAATTTCAAGTGGTATTTTTAGGAATGGCTGTATCCATTTTCCTGTTATGCAGTACGCGATGCATTCCAAATCAAAGAGACACTGGAAAGGTAATGTGTTTATTTCTATCCATATTAGTATTTGCTTGCTTGAACTATTGTGTTACTTTGTATTTGACAGCTAAATTATCTCTTGTCGTTAGTCATGACAAACTCTTTTAATTTATGCTCTATTTTAATTTCTGCTAACATTTCAGACAGATGTAAAGAATTTTAAGAAGTAATACACCAGGTATTGTATAAAGGAACATAAATAATTTATTATTTCTTCCACCTCATCTTTTGTACAACTTGTAGCTTTAAATAGAAAAATGAAATGGTATTTACAAGCATTTTACCCCACTATGCCCTGTACTTACTTTCTCCTTAATATGATCACAATTTAAAAAAAATAACCAGCACATGGCTCTGGTTTTCTACTTAATAGATCTCTACTATTCTACAAAACTGTATTAATCAATGGGAGTGTCTAGCTAGTTAGCACATATATCAACATATTGAAGTTTTAAACAGGGACATATTACTCCTCCTTGCAACATCAAAAGCTTGCCATGGGCAGGACCACAGCTCATGTGCATGGTATTCCCTTAAAGATTAGGCTTACATGAGATGTTTTAAAATATCTGAAAGAACAGCATTTATCCAAAGAACTTCTGAAAGCTATCAAAGATTAACTATTGATTTTGCCATTATTAATTCCAGAATTACCATTATTTTATTACTAACCACTAATCCTAAAACTCTTTGAAACTTAAATGCAATATAGAATTATTACGAGTTAATCACCACAACGCAAAAATCATGTTCTCTGCATTTTTTTCCTTCGTTAAACAACTACTTTAAGAAAACAAAATTTGAAATTTAACATCTGCAGTTCAGCTTTCACCTAAAAGCACTTAAATTGCTTGGCACTTTCTATTAACAAATCAGTCATGTCCTTGTACTTTCCAAAATAACCAATACTCATTGAAATTCACTACATGAATTAGAAAGACAACAGAAAAAAATAGAGTGAAATGTGTCAACATACAAAGCTTTTACCTATGAAACAAAGGCAAGCAGGAAGCTACATGGACACTGACATATTCAGCCAAGGGAAAAGCGTATAACATAGCTCTATCTCCAACTTTAAAATGTGCAATATGACAAAAAAGTTTCCCTGAGCAGTAGTTCAATTTGAAGCTAAAGAGTACTGGAGTGTCACTCAAAATAACCTATTTCACCAATCTAGCCTAAGTTGTCCATCTGACAAGGGTGAGCTTAACCCTTCAAAAAGAACTCCTGGAACTGTATATTTGAGCTTATTCACCAATGACAGAACTTGTTTTTTATTAAAATTATCCTTCTAGACTATCTCTCACAAAAGTGGCGACACGCAATAAATAGAAAAAAATTTGTCAGTGTCCTATAACGTGATTTGTGTTTTAACAGAAGCTCTGAATGGCCATGCGTGACGTGCTCTTTGCAAGCCAGCTAAGCACGTGCATACCCAGAAACGGAGTTCAAGATCATTAACATCATGGAAAAGCAAAACAAAACAAAAGAAATTTCTATATCTATACTTCAGAGTATCACCTGTTAAGGTACATGGAAGGTATAACCAGTCTAGAGACACCAAAACTGAACTGAAACTGGCTAGCGAGCACACTCCAGTCAACTCGTGAGCAATCCAGTAATTATAGTGGTATGTCAGGAATGTTTTCAAATCTAGATTTCTCTGGGTATCAAACATTCATCAAGAAAGGTGAACAATGCAACGACATTACATCCACTGTGAAGTGAAAAACTTGATGCTGAACCACAAATATATGAGTCTGAAATCCAGACACAATCTATTATGACTTTTATACGCACACACACTCACACACCACAAAAATACTCTGATGTGCACAGCATTTTCTAACTTACGGTAAAATACCTGGCAACAAAGAATTGCTTAAAAATCCTAGCTATGCTAACTGTATTCACAATTACACCAATGAACATGATATTAAAAAAAATCCTGGAGATTCACATATATTATCAACTGGGATATGAGAGAAAAATAGTTTTTAACTGTTTATAAATGTATCTAAACATATATACATAAACATAAAATCCTGGAGATTCACATATATTATCAACTGGGATATGAGAGAAAAATAGTTTTTAACTGTTTATAAATGTATCTAAACATATATACATAAACATAAAATCCTGGAGATTCACATATATTATCAACTGGGATATGAGAGAAAAATAGTTTTTAACTGTTTTTAACTGTTTATAAACATATCTAAACATATATACATGGAACAACTTTATCCTGATATGCATTATATGATTTGAGAAACTAAGATTGTTCTTGATGGTCACCATGAATAGATGCCATCTGATGCTTTTCACAAATTATAAAGATTTATAGATAATTGAAATATCTAACAAATGCTGAAAAGACTAATAAGGTAGGAGCATCATTAACTAAAGGAGAATTCTTTGTTTATAATAAAACAGTGGATAGAAAATCCAATTCCAGCATGTTCAAAGCTGGTTAGTATTTGTGCAGAATACCACATATTTTATCCTAACTCACCTCATATGGAATTGTTTTCAGATTAATGCTGCTTAATCGATGGCCTGGAAGATAACAAGGCTCTACATATAGTCCTAACATTGAGGCAAACTTCGGTAGGGGAACCAAAAATAAAAGAAGAAAAGAAACTATCCAATATTCAAAAGATGCTCTCTTAGAAAAGTTTTGCCAATTCAGTTTATTCTATTTTCTGGATCATATATATCATATATTTAAGATTGGATCTTGCATCTAACTGTTGCTAGCATTTTTCCTTTAACTATTCCACCTATTATACATATGTACATACACTGATATCCCTGTATTTTGGTAATAACCACCAATAGCCCTAGGATAAGGTTATGTCTTCAATTTTATCTGATTTTCCTTAATTACTCTTTGTGAAAACCTCTAAGGGTGTAATTGGCAATTTGACAAAAACAACCAGTAACTGGTTGCAGACTCTTAACAAGCAAATAGAAAAAATAAATATGGAGAACAGTGAAAGAGTCAGTTTTCTATCACTTCACCCCCTGAAAAAGGTGTTCAACAGTTTAACAGTGTCTGTGCAGACTATTAGATCTTAGTTAGATGTTAGTGAGTCACTTGGACTGAGAAGCATTCACCCCAGAGTACCAACTGGAAACTGCAGAACTGCTGGCAAAGCTCTGCAATGTCATCGCTAAAAGCTGAGGCAGCAGGGCAGCGTCAGGTTGTCAGTGCAACCTCCATCTGTAAAGAAGCCTAATTTCTTTCCAAAGAAATGATTTGAAGAACTCCAGACCACTGAGCCCGACTTCCACTCCTGGCAACCACTTAAGACTCTGTAACAGAGAATAATGTCCCTGGGTACATTGACAAACATGGTCTGTTAGAAAGAGCCAGCACAATTTGTGCAGAGGGAAATCCTGGCTCAGAGACCTGCTGGATGGCTAGGAAGGTATCAGTAAGCACATGGCCAAAGGGAACCACTGAGCAAAAGTTATTTAGATTTTCAGGAAGGCACTAACAAGCCTCCACAGCAAAGTGAGTGAGAAAAGCTAAGCAGCTGTTGGATGGAGGCAAAGCTTTTGGTTAAGACTGGTACAGGTTTCATTCAATTCAATTAACGTTTTGCAGAAGGCAGTACGCTGTGCAGTCTGTATCTGCAGATGATATTAAGATCTTTTGGGTAGTAGTGCAACTCCTGAAGACTTTGCCAAATCAAGCGAGTGGGCAGCATGTTGGCAGATGATCTTCAGAGTTGATAATTGTAAGGTCATGTACCTAGGGAAATTAATCTAAGCCATGCCTACATAATCGTGAACTCAGATCTAAGAGCTAAAATGAAGGAAAGGGATCTAGGGGTCATTAGTGATGTTTCTCTGAAATAATCAGCTCAATGTACAAGAGCCGCCAAAACAAGCCAATAAAATTCTGGGGATGCTTTAGGAAGGATGTTGTGAATGTAGTGTCATTTTGACAGTGTAGAAAACGTTCATTAATGTTTCTCTGCACTCTGATGTTTGCCTAGGATTTGCTACGTAAATATAAAACAACAGCTACTTTCAAGTAAATCATGAGATACTTCCATATTACGTTCTTTAGGTTAACTCCACAGAGGGAACAGTAAGTTCAAATAACGTATTTATCACAGCAGTAAAACAAATGTCAACTCTCAAACATTTAGTTAGTCTGAAGAATATATCTACTGCTTTCTTAAAGTAACTTTCTTCTTGTTATTCATACTACTCAGTTTTACTTTTTTACAAAAGAAAAAAAGGAGACAAATTTTCCAATATTTGGTAATGGATAATTTAACTAATATAAAATTGCAAGAATTACAGTGTCAGATGTCTTCAGAGGAAAATAACTGTGACATGATTTAACATGTCCAAAGAAATCATTTCCATTAGTAAAAAGATGAAGTGAAATATCATAACTGCTATCCAATTTTCTGAAATATGTAAAAAGCCATTTAAAGGAACAGAACTACTGTGATAAGTGAGATGAGTGGTAATATTACAAGGAAAGTAACTAACAAAAGAGATAAACCCCTGTACATACGGAATAAAACCATAAAAATTACTTGAAAAATAACTGCCAGAAGAAACAAGTGAAAAAGGAATTCTAAGAATCAATATAAGAATCATTAATATTTATTAATTTTATGTAAGAGTCATCTTATTACTGTTTAGTTTTACACAGATTTCTAGAGATAAATGTTAAAGATATTGTACAAAATTGATGATGGGGACACAAATTTGAAGAGGAAAAGAGCGTAATACACGCACACACATTTATATATCACATTAATACTGAAATATTTTATGGGAAAATTGTTTAAATTGGTATATAGAAGTGAAGCCCCCTTCTTCATAAAACTAAAAAATTGCTTATGTCATTTAACATAACCTCAACCTGACACTGACATTACTTTTATTGTATTCCGGCACATCACTTAGGTAACAGTCCCATACTATTTAAAGAAAACAACAGCATCTAAATATCCAGACTCCTGAAAAGATTTGTAAACACGCTTAAATTGCATTAATCTTCTGTACTTTAATATCAATGCATATGTAGAGAATCAGGGCACAAATCAGCATAATTAGTTCAATTCTAAACTTTATCAATCTATTATATCCCTTAGTTTTCTGTTTCCTAAATAGGTCTTTACATCAGGACCTTCCTTCCCATGCTATGGATAATAACTTACTTCAATTTCACCATCTGGCAAGAGTTATTGCTGCATGACTTTTGGCAATCCAGGTTGACTAAAAACTGCCAAGAAATTCTCCCCTATCCACACTCAGTGAATTCTTCAAAAATTCTAATGGATTGTATCAATAAGCTCCTTTTACAAATGCTATACATTTTTTTCCTGATTTTTTTTTTCATTAGGCCACTAATTTTATTCTTTATTATACTTTCTACTGATGTATTTAAAATGCTAAAGAAAATCTATTATTGTAATAGTCATAGATTTCTGTAAGCAGATTCCCTAAACTTTGTTGTTTCCTACCTCTGTTCTTGGTGGGGGTTAGCATTCTATGGCCCTTTAAAAATTTGCATCATATTTGTCATTTTCTCATCCTCTGATACAAAGGCATCTTCAAGCAAGAGGCTATATGTGATGGTTAGTAGCTTCTCTATGCCATTGCTGTGTTGCTTAAGAACTCTTAAGGAAAGAGTAACTGAGCTTGCTATAGTTGATTTTGTCAATTTTGTCTTCTATCAACTGTTTGATTTGAAAGAGATTTTCTAACATGCTGTGAGTAAAGGTGGATCCACAGAGAAGACAGATGCAAAAATATCACTTCATCTTTCTTCCATGGTCTTATCTTTCAGACTCTTTGCCTTTTTGATCATGAGTTGCTCCTACAATGTCCGAAAGATTTTCTATTTCTGATACCATTAGAAAAACAAAAGGATTTATTATTAGCTTTTATAATTTCTCATTTGAAAATATGTATCACCACCACCAACCCCCCTTGCCCTAAATTTTCCTGTATAGGTATATATACACTTTACAGAGAGTGACAGTTCTCCCCAGCTATCTTCCTTCTGCCCAATTTGTGCCCGTTATGTCATTGTCCTCAGAGAAAGACAGTATTCCTGTTCCCTCACTGATTTTGTCAACACTTGTAACTGAAACAGTTTTGTCTTATTCTTTTCTGTCACTAGCCTGTTTGGGACTCACTCTCCTGGCTGTTCCTTGCCATTTCGCCACTATCTATTGACTGGTTGAAGAAACAGAACTTACAGTTGAGTTCATTTCTAAAACATGTTATCCTCAACCTCTTGCTGCTTCACATGTATTATTTGCTCCTGCTTTTGTTAAGAAACCCTATAAATAACCATTTAAATTAACCTGAATGTAATTTAGTTCAATTTACCTAAGTATTAAACCACACCCCTTTGGCTTTTGATGATGCTTCTCATCACTTCAGGAGCTCCCACAGTTTCAGAAATTATGACAGTGCCTACTGGATGTGAACTGCTCTGCCCTGCACCGTTCTGCCAGCCATGCACTAAGACTTTGCCCCTCCATCCAGTATTACGAACGTTTCCAGACAACCACCACCGAAGTCTGTCTTCATCTACCTACCTCCTGTCCAAACCCTACCTCTAGAACTGCTTTTCATCCTTGTGTCCAGACAATACATGGCCCTTTGATCCCCCACATGATTTTGTAACATGTTTAATTTTACGAAATCTCATGAAGCCTGCCACATACAGTGTAAACAGTTGCATCCCATTCTACATGTAGCAGTATTTCTCTGAACTGTTTAGCAAAGTCAAAATGACCAAAATAAATGCTACAAAAGTATTACAGTTCAGATTACCAATAAAATAAATATTTAACCCAATACCACACGTACAATACATTTGTAAAATCAACATTTACTAAAAATATAATGACAAATGAAACACCTTGAAAAAGCATATCTTTTCAAGAGGTTACTAAAGTGTCCCCAAGAATTAACATAATTTTGGAACACCTTAGATTCCAGAAGTAACTTTTAGGACTGTTTCCTTTACAAAAAGAACTTCTGTATTATTAATTTATTATTATCAGTAAGACCTCTAGAGCATTCTTCTTGCAGCCTTATCATACTTGGAATTATAAAATGTAAACCTCAAGATGTAGGTAGAATCTTACTCTAATAAATGCCTATTTTTGAGATAACACCTCACTATGAAGATACTTATAGTGGAATAGCAATATTCCAGCTTCAACACAAGTTTTCATAACTGCCTGAGATAAAATGGTCTGTGCAGCAATCTTTTGAAACATTTATAGGATTAAATTGATGCATAGGCTGATCCTGGATTTCTCTTCTGCACCAGCAGACATTATATTCTGTATCAAACTTTTTTTTTTTTTTTAATTTTTATTCCTCCCTTTTCTTGGATGGAACATAGACAGGTAACAAAGAAAGTATCTGTTACATTTCATATAATATATTTCAGACATGTTTGCTTTGCAGGAGAAGAAAAAGTCTGAAATACATTTTTTTTTCTTAATTAAGAATACTAACAATATTTCACATCACAAGAAAATTTAAAAAAGTATGCTTACAGAAGGTTCTTCGGTGTCAAGTTTTGCCTCAATGCACATTATATCTGGAGTTACTAACCCTTCAAAACTCAATTATGAAATGCAAAAAAAAATCTTACTTGACATTTCATTATGTAAGTGCTGCTGCGATAATAACAACAAAAAGCAAGTAACACAAGAAAAAGAAATGAACAATTTGCATGAAATTCAGGAAAAGAAATCTGTATTCATTTTATTTCCCCATAATTTTTAAGTTGTTTAGCCATTTCAAGAGAAAATACACAAAATAATAAATAAAATTCTGAACTTTTCAAAACAGCGTGGTTTTGAGAGGTGACCAAGTTATACAAGCATAAATGCTTATAAGTATAGAAAATACAAATTTCCATGTTTATTTTATAAAATAAAAACTTAACGAATGCAGTATGTACATATTTTAATTCAAATGAGTCAGTGATTAGTTTATTACAATCTTAGAAATAACAATATTTTCTAGAAAATAGAAGCTTTATTCAAATTTCATGGTGCATGTTTCAAAAATACTAAAAATAAAAAAGAAGTAAAATGGAGCACCAGATTAATAATTAAAAAGTTATAGCAACATCTTCAAGCTCCTCAAATAACTGGTGAAGAGTTGAATATGAAACTATAAAATAGGACGCCAGAAAATTTCAGAAGTACTTTTGCTATAAATCAGTGGAAAGTAACTCATCCACAGCTATGAAATAAAGCTCCACTCTGACATTGAATTTGACAGAAATTCAAGAAAAATTCATCAGCACTCCAGGACATATTAATAAATCATGTATTCAGTTATGATCCTATAGTTGTAATCCTTAGCTTTATTTGTAGCTTTGGATTATTCCAGGAGAAACAACAATTAAAGAGGAGGATTTCTTGAATTCTGAGGCCTAGGTCTTACTGAAATATCAAGACACTTCAGAATAGTTTCAGGAATTACAAAAAAAAACCCAACCACCCAAACATACAAACAATAAACACAACAAAACACACCCGACCCCCACAACCCTGCCCCAAACATGCAAAACTTATACAAGCTACTTAGATTTTTTTGAATTAAGGAATTATGCTCGCTTATTTATAACTGGAGTTGGTAACTAACAGGAGATTTTACCACACTGACAACTAAATTAATAAAAATAACGCATGGAAATTTGACAGAGGAGAAAAGGGATCTGTTCTGTTTTTTCAATCTGCTCACCAACCAACTATAAGAACAAGCATTTCACCACCATAAGCCTTTTAAAAGAACAGTTAACCTTACATAAACATCCCCTTTAAAATGTTATTTAAATGTTATTTAAATTTTTTTTTTAAAAAAAAGGCATTAGATAAGAGGCAGTTGTGACTTATTTTGCATATTTGAAAAAATTTCCCTAGAGCTGAGCTGCATCTGCATATTGAAAGAAACATTAAAGTTGTGTTAAGATTATGTGTAATTGAAAGTGCTGTGGGAAACATGATTTTCCACTGTTTTCTATGTGTAAGTGTTTTTCACTGATACTTTTAATTTGAGTTTTGTTCTTTGAGCTACGGAGCTTCTAAAAATTACATATTTCTTTTCCTTTTCATAAAAGGCATACACTTCTTAGATGAGAAATTTATGAATCCTAAATGCAGAGGCAAACAGAAACTGTTTAAACTATTTTCAACCACCCACAGCTTTGATAGGTAGCACACTAAGTATCCTGTAATAATACTCTTCATCCATTGGAAAATAATGATATATTTCTTATATTCTACATAAAAAAGATGAGCTAGCCCTTTGAACCTTGATACTCTTCCTTTTTCCCTAGCACTATTAGCACTAATACCACTAACTATTCTCATTTCCTATTTTAACTTCTCCCTTATAAAACACACAATTTCTAGAAGAACCATTTTCCATCTTCCCAAAGTCTTTCTAAATTGCAAGGGATGACCAAAGTCAGTCATTGCCCAGAATCCAAATTAGTACATCTCCAACTAGAAGCAAATGAAGCAGAAAAGACAGAATTATACCCACCCAGAGGCCTAAATTTCTTTCTAATGACTGAACTTTATTTTCTCAATTCAGTAGAGCAAATAACCATTATTTTTTCCACCCTTTTTACATATATATGTCTTTATTCTATACATCAGCAGGTAATGCACAAAATATATCAGTGCTATGCCAGCCTTCCTCTAAATAGCAGCAATGCCTCTGTTGCAAAAGCATAAGGAGAAAAAAAGTATGCTACTGCTGGCTAATCCTATAGCAAGAACAATGTAAAAATCTTGTAATGTTTACTGTGAATATGCCCTTATTTTTTTAAAATCTGAATGTAGCAGAACTAATATTACAATGTGTTTTTTCCAGCCTTGAACATTTCATTTCTCAGAATTTATGAGAATAAATGATGACAATCAAAGCTGAAATTGAAAATTTATCAGTATTTGGGACAGTGAAGAACATTTATTTCTTCATGGATGCAAGAGCTAGCAGCATGGTAAATTCTTTTTTTCCAATCACTAGGCTCAATTTCCCTGTCCAGAGCTACATGCAAGCATGACTTAGGCTACTGGATTTTGTTGATGGCTGCATGTATAAATAACTCGTGACAGGTTTTAGAGGCCTTACAGGAAAAGCAAGCACAAACCTGCATTTTTGGACATGTCAAAAGATGAACAAAATACCAAGCAGTTATAATCTCCTGTAACACATTACAATGAACTTGTTCAGTAAATAGAACCTGTTCACGGACAATATCCTGACTGACTGAGTGGTGATGTTTATTTCTATGCTAATAATCTCAGCAGAACCATTCCAAATTAATAGTACACAACAATAAACTTTGCAATATTATGTTTGTTATCTCAATAAATCTTTCCTGTTCAGAATAACATTTTGGTCTATTTCCCTATGTTTTCTTTCTCCCAAACATTATAATGTTTAATAATTCTTACGAGGAACAATTTTATATTATGTATGCACCAAGTAGAAACATATATCTGAATTTTAAGGTGCTTGGGCTGAGGAAGTATTTTTTTGTGAGTTTTTGTTGTGCCAAGAGCTCAGATTTATACTAACCATTCCAATATGGCAGACTTAAACTAGTCATAGTAGGTGATGGCAAGAAAAAAAAGAAAGCGAGAACAAGACCGAGGTTACAACAATCATTCAAAAGAAGTTTCTGTATGTAGCCCAACAGTAAAATTAAACTGATCCCTGAAGAACTTCCAGAGTTCAGTGGAGATGTCATGATCTCTCTTCTTTATTTAAACTTTTGACCTATGTAGAAATCAAGCTTGCAATACTTTCAGGCTATTTCGATAATAGTGAAAAACATGCTGCAAAAAACACTAGTAACAGAAGAGTAGTAAATAAACTTATAAATAAATACATCAGATTGAAAGGGTGTAATAATTAAAGGGATAAAGCTCTAAAAAGATAAATAATTATGTATGGAAGAGATAGGAGAAATAAAGGACAGGGAAACAAGACTAAAACATTATTCTGAAAAAGAAAGATTTATTAAGATAGTAAGCATAATGTAGAGAATCTTATTGTTCTCCAAACCAGCCTCAAAGACCTGAGAAGAACATGCAATCCAACAAAAACAAATGCTTCTATGGTTTCTCTATTTAGACAAACATTTCGGTGGTTTGCACTGCCTTGTTCATGTTTATCAAACACATAAGCAGTGCTCATAAACAACTGACATAAGAATGAAATTTGTCTTATGATTTTGTATTGAATAGAATATTTAACTAAAAAATAAACAAACTACCTGAGAAGTGCACAATTTCCTAAAAGTTGTGAAATTTGGAACATTTTCACACCACAACTTCCCCATTCAGAGCAAAGAACCCAGATTGTGCAATACTTCATTATGAGTTAGTTCATCTGGTGAATCAAAGTATACACTTTCTTTTGTTACGTTTCACTCACAGTGTATGTTGGATGCAGATTTCCACATAATTTTACAGCAAATTCTCCTTCCTATCTTGAGAAAGGGCTTGTTCGGATATCACACTTGTTAATTTCTTGGAATCTTTATTTTTCCATAAAAGAAATTTCCCCCTTTTAATTACTTTTCCTCCCACTATCATTTCAAATTTGATAACTAAAATTTCATATCCATGTTAATTGAAGATAAATCATTAACATAAATTAAGTATCAGCTAAACTTTACAGCTAAAGTCCTTAAGAAATTACATAAAAGTCCTTGAAATTTAGGAGAGTATTAGCCTTGGGATCCTTGTTTAGTCATAATCTTATATAAAAAAATGACAAGAAACAAAATAATACCAGCTATGTTTTTAGAATCTCATTTCATATCTAGGTTAATTTATTTACTTCAATTAAGTAACTAGACTTCTTGGATGTTCGAGACATTAAAATAAAACCTGCTGAGGCTGGCCTGTCATGTGGTGCTTTCTGTCACCATTCATAAAGTGGCATTGCCAAAAACCCTGCAAAATCAGACAACATCAAAGGGTGATATTTTAGTGACATTCTGGGGAACACTGCCTTTCGGAAGTGATATGTCTAGATTTTGGGAGATCTTATCCACAATGCCCATAAACCAGAGTCTGTTCTGGTCACATTCTGAATTTCAGGTTTCCCACCTCTAAAAGTATACGTTTTTCTTTTCCAAAGAGCATTCCCATACCACAGTCCTAGTACCACACAAAGAAGAAGGGGGAAAAAAAATTACAAATTGGTAATACTATTCATTGTTATGCAATGTCTCATATGAGTCCTCTCTGTGTAGCATAAACAATGCATAATGTTATATATAATATAATATCACTGAAATATAAGAAATTATATTTCTGGTTATGGATATCTGGCAGATTATCTCCATTACTCATCTATATATACCTGTTCTTTGATGTTGGGGAAGACATGTGCCCCTATGTAGTATTTTGTATAGCATAGATGACTTTTATGCTTGGAAAGTCAACAGTTCTCTCTCACTCAGAAAAGTAAAACCCAACCAAGCTGGACAGTGACAGACAACACTCTCACCTAACTCCCAGCTTTTTCCCTGGTTAAGAAAGGATATTCACTGCTCAGTGTACAATCTCCTAAAAGCACTTTAGTCATTGTGTATCCCTCTGCCATAATAAAATTTTACAGGGCTTTTAATTCCTTCCTTTTTTCCCAATGAACTTTAAAAATATACTTCCTACTGCCTACCATCACTACTGAAGCTCAGATACATTTTTAAAGTTATGTGAATAGACTATAAATTAGCCTGCTCTTTCAGTACTCTACCCATTGAGTCAGTGTCAGAATGTTAAGTACTCTGTCAGCAAAAGCAGCACCAGGCTGTAGAATTCACACGACATGAAAAAATAAAAATTAAAAAAAAAAAAAAGAGAGAAATGAAAAATAACACCCCAGGAAAATAATCTATGGTATTACAAAAGCGTGAGAGACTATGACAAAATAGACCACTTGGGAAGAGTTTAGATATCTAACTGGGCTCCAAAGCAGAAAGAAAATATAAAAACATACAGCTATAAAAAGTTAATAAAATATTTAATAAAAATATAAACAAATCAGGAAAATAGGTAATTATTGTTTCTTGAGTAATGTATACTATACTATATCCAGTATAACAGGATCCCCTACAAGAAGAATATTGGCAGTAATATATGAGTTCTACAACCCTGACCCTATGCACGTTAGTCTCTTAATACTATTGATACTTCTGCTTGATCTCTTTAACTGCAAAGATCTA
Source organism: Phaethon aethereus (assembly GCF_964289735.1). NCBI lineage: Eukaryota > Metazoa > Chordata > Aves > Phaethontiformes > Phaethontidae > Phaethon > Phaethon aethereus. The sequence goes on along the minus strand of NC_138578.1, from coordinate 52,954,401 downwards.
CAGAAAAGAGGTTACACAAATCCAACTTCATTTGTTGTAAACACAATGTGGAGATAGATTTGCAATTCTAAGCATAAAAACATTACTAAATAATTATTCCACAGTGGTGCTCATTTACATAATTAAAAGCTGGCAACTTTTCATTCAGTGTTCATTTCCTTTACCTACATGTAATATTATTCAGTTTTCTCAGCGTACATAATTAAAAGGCAAATTTACAACTTATAAATAAATAATACTAATCACCAAGTATCTAGTTTGAAAAATATCAATTACTAGTGAATTTTCTGTTGCTTTGTATTGCAGTTATCTGCATCCCCATCAATACAGAAGAGCCAAGCACAGTTCTCAGGGGAATTTAAGATGTGAAGGGTGTATTTTTTCCTGTTACCCAAGACACAAATGCAAAGATGTTCTGCTCCTGATTTGTGCTAATCAATGAGTAGTGTAAGTATTCTAAACAATACGTACAATATACAATAACCAGGCAACCACATGATTACCCAGACCTTTTCAGTGTATCTCCTGGAGGAAAAGAAAAAAAACAACCCCAAATACAACCAAAACCCACCCCAGACCCACACATACAGACACACCAGCTGTACTCACATCTAACTCAGCAGTGCAATTCAGTCATTTAAATGAGTTCTCAGATTGGCAACCTATTTATAAAGGTTTCTCTATTATAGTAGCAAAAGTTAAGCACCTTGACATGGTAAATCAGCTCTAAGTTGGGATGAACTGCCTTCTGGAAGTGTCACTCACTGTCCATCAACAAAATATGAACCATCCAGAGAAACTATCCTTCTCTCATCACAGGCATCCTGTGATAATGGTCCAAAATTATACTAATGAAACTGAACACTGGAAAATAAACTAGAACAGCAGAAAAAGACATTAGCCCTAATATACCTCGAAATATGTTTAGTAAATGAGAGTTTCCTGAGTAGAAGGAACGCACAAATATATTTTCTATAAAAATAGATATTTGCATATAAATATACTGTATATACAATATACTGTACACAGTAAATGTATAGGAAAAGTATACTGAACATAGGAATAAATGAATAAGACACACTGTGGCATGGCTATGACTTTGAATTCTTATTTAGAAACTTACCAACTGTTTTTCATATTATTCATATCTGAGATCTTCACATTTCCCTCCTTTACAAACCTCTTATAGATGGATAAAATAACCTGGGGTCAACTAAACAAGGAGGGTTGCGTTCCCACCACTGTCCCACTTCTTTGCAGCCATCGTAATGCAGGCTGAGAGACTCAGTGACAGCAACACCAGAACGGGTTCCCATATGATCTTACAAGTTTGGGTATTCTCTTGATTTTCTTTCTAGACCTATCTAAACCTATTTATTTACACGCTTTGATGGGAATCTCTAAAGAATAGACTGTCATGACTCTCTAAGATTTTATCAAACTGTCTTTTTCAGATCTTTGTAACTGACACCTTTCTACCGTGATTGTCTTCTGCTTCCCCCTTCAACTGAATTGTATTCTGCATATTCCTTCTTCTGTACGTTTCATCTTCTGTACTCCATGCAAACTCTTCAGCTCCTGCTTTAAGCTTCCATTGTTATTATTTGGAACTCTCATTGGCTGAAGTTGTTGTGCAGTTACTACTCATTCAAACATCTTTTGAAAACACTCATTTTGAATCAGCTATCAATCAAACCAGTAATAATTAAACGCTGAAACAGCATTGCAAAATGCATTGCAGAAATACATATTTTTGGTACCTGATATATTACAACGCAAATTCTGTCTGGGTCTTCAGAATACAAATTGTTCCATGAATCTGCTAAGTTTGTGTGAATGCAATTTGAGACTTCCTTCTCCTCACGCCACTGAGGCTCCATTTTGGAGCAGGAAGGGCCTGAGGACAATTTCACCAGCTAATGCTGCTTTGATGAACTGAGAAAGAGAAGAAATAAGGAATGATGTAGTACGGGCTACATGGCTTACTGGAATAGTCTTTGAACACCCTGCTTTTCATCTATTTAGCTTTCACTGAGTAACACAGGCATTAGGAATGTAAGAAACTGTTTTAAAGCTTTTCATTTAAATTCATCCTTCTAGGATCAATGTCTCAGTCACTGGGTTATAGATAGGGCACATAACTTACGCTACAGATATCTACATAGTAGTGGAGTGGTTGCATAGCTCCATGAAGACTGTGTTTAACTACGCTGACAAACAGGAATACAGAAGGCTTTTGGCACCCAAAGTACACGATCAGTTTTCCTGCTTCACGTGCCCTGACCTTGCTGGGTTCTTACAATGGCAGTGTGATTAAAACCGGTGTGTCCTGCCAAGTTCTAGCAAATGTGTGTTTGGTGGGAACTGACATTACTTTAACAGGTCAGGAATTTTACTTTCGAAAAACAGATGAAAGCCCACAGAAATGCAGCACTGCAATTCACCAAAAGAAATGTGTCAACTGTTGCAGCTTAAAGGGCGGGGAGGGAGCAATTCTAGGTGTAGATTTTTACTACATCCAAATATGCATCAGCAGATGAAGCTATTAAAACCAGAAGCTTATCCAAAAGACTTTCTATTAACTTCCACAAGATTTTCATTAGACATCAGAATAGAAGCTAAAATGCTGAGGTTTTCCTGATAAGGTGGTAAATACTTGGTTTCTAGACTTTAAGCAATGAGAACAGAATTATATTACCACAATGGAAAAAAGCAGGGATATGCTGTAATTTGTTACCCTGCTGTTATGGAGTCTCCCTGTCTCATCTTTGTAGAACCGAAGAATAATGTCGGAACATAAGGAAACTAAATAGAAAACTAAATCAAAACCACATACCCTTCACTGTAAGCTACATATATACATCAAATAAAAGAATGAGAATCATAAAAAGAAATATGATTCATAGGAGTCAGACTGAATGTTGTTATAATATCTACTACATTTCCCATAACCTTTTCTATAGACATTTCATGATTCTGCCCTCATGTACATGATTTCATGACCCAGAACTGAATTCAGAATATGATCTATTTTACAAATTTTGTAACTATCTTATAATATCCTCCATCAGATAAAGGTGAACTGATCAGTGAAATATAAACTGAAACCTTCTTTCTAGGTGCAAGCAATCATGTCCTATATCCCTTGCTTAAGCACAAGCAAACAGAAAGATTTTGTAGTCCAGGAAATTAACTGTTATATATATGTTAATGTAGATAGAAGTACACACACACACTAAATTTTAAAACCTTGATTATGTAAGTTAAAATCTTTATGAACACAGCTCAAAAAAGAGTAACTGTCTTGTCTGAATCTAGACTGGAAGCATAAAATCATTAATTATGATATAGAAGAGTCAAATTATTTAAGAAATAGCAGCATGACATAACTATTAAATCTCAGGGATTATTAGAAAGTGTTAAACACTTCTCTGTTAAATGAAATGTAAAAGTTTTAATGGGCATCAATATTGTTAAGAAAAATGTGTAAGAAATACTTCAAAACATTAATACAGATTCTGAAGATATGGGGCAGACATGATACAATGCAGATGTGAAAGATTTGGGAATTCTGAAAGAAGAGGGGCAAAAAAACCTAATGTTTGAAAAATAAAACACCAAAGGAGATGAGCAATGTAAATTGACATTAATGAGACAAAATTGTGGGAAAGCAGCTATCAGAGTAATCATGAAATCATTAAAGTGTAATATAACATAAACACATAATTTGTTACAACAAACAGTTGATATTTTATTCTGATGAGATTTAATTCATCATATATAAAATTGAACTAACATTAAATATATTTAGGTCTCTCACAGCTACATATTAAGCAGCAGGTCCAAAGGAAATTCTGCACTCCCACAAAAACAAATGTAGCTTGTACAACTGTCCCATGCCACGTTCAGTGCCTGGCAGCGGAGAGCCCCAGATAACCCATTGCATATGTGTGTTCAAAAAACCTGCAGATGTGGCACTTCAGGACATGGCTTAGTGGGCATGGTGGTGTTGCGCTGATGGTTGGACTTGATGATATTAGAGGTCTTTTCCAATCTTAATGATTCTATGATTCTTTATGTCTGGGTTCTAGCCTGAAGTACCTTCCTTGCCCTCTCACTACAGGGGACATAGCAGGTAAATCCTGTCTTTGATTTCCAATATCAATGGCAAAACTATTAGTATTACAGTACCTAACTGCAGGGCAATTTTGTCACACATTGTTGAAGGCATGCAAGGAATTAAGCTGGGGGTATTGTTTACTCCCTGTGAGCAGTTAACAAGGTGCAACCTTGAGGGAAGGAACAAGATAATCACAAAAGAAACACAGCTACTCAACCTTGAGTGAACTATCCAATTAACATCTAATTAACGTATAATATGCATAATAGAAACCTGCCCCTGGGCGGGGAAGCCCCCTCCTCACAAAAGCCCCTTCCTCACTGAATGTCCCTAGAAAAAAAGGAGGACGTGGTGACTTTAAGCGGAGATGAGGCTGGTGAGAACCCATGGGAACAAGGGTAACGGAGCCAACTTTTAAAAAATACTGATAACTGTTGCTCAAAGTGTATAAATATTTTCTGTCTGCTAACTGAGGTGTGCTGGCTTTGTGGACCTACCATGTAGCACCAACTCTGTGCAGATTTGGAATAAAAGCAATTATCTCAGCTCTGTATGTTTTTCGGCTCTCTGCACACCGGGTGGAAGAAACTGTATTTGGGACAACAACATGACATTGTAATTAAAAGAAAAGTCAGCAGATTCCAGTAGTTATTCCATGATTTTAAAACTAGTACTCATCAGACTTAAGCACCTATAGCCAAGCACAAGTTTCCCTTGTGGTTTTTGTCTTCATTTGCCGAAGTATGAGCAAAGAGTAGTCTGAATTTACACCGTGATGAGCAAAACCCCTTTCAGCTACAGACAGGCTGTGCCAGCAACCCCAGTGTCCTAGTTTTGGCTGGGATAGAGTTAATTTTCTTCCTAACAGTTGGTATGGGGCTGTGTTTTGTATTTCACATGAGAATAATGTTGCTGACACACTGATGTTTTAATTGTGGCTGAGTAGTTGTAGTGTTTATACTAAGTCAAGGGTTATTCAGCTCCCCATGCTCTGCCAGTAGGGAGGTGCACAAGAAGCCGGGAGGGGGAACAGCCAGGACAACTGAGCCAAACTGGCCAAAAAGATGTTCACTACCATATAACATCATGCTCAGAATATAAAACTGGTTTTGGTTGGGGGGCGGAAATCAGTGCTCCGGGACGGGCTATCAGTCACAGGGTGGTGAGCAATTGTTGCATTGTGTATCACTTGGTTTTGTGTATTTCATTATTATTTCCTTTTCCATCCTATCGAACTGGTTTTATCTCAACCTGTGAGGTTTTTTTTTTCTGATTCTCTCTGCCATCCCACCTGGGGAGGGGGAAGAAAGTGAGAAGCTGCATGGTGCTTAGCTACCAGCTGGGGCTAAACCACAACACCCAGAAATAAGTTGAGAACCACAGATACAAATTACCAAATAAATATATTTAAATTATAACACTTAACTGACTATTAGTAAAGAATTTCTATGGGTAATGCAGAGAGGAAATGAAGTATCCTATTTCTGTGTAAGAATTATTCCCTTTATTTCCAATGTTTTGATGATAAAACTCTCTATATTGGATGTTAGGAAATAAAAGTGTCAGACACTAGACTTTTGACTAAACTAACAAAACATTGAATTGCACAAAACTACTTGCTCTGAAGCCTCCTTTAAGATTAAAACTTTGAAGGAAAACTATATACAAACACACAAACAGAAATAAGTGTCGCAGCTGATGCAACTGAAAGGAAAGCTTAAAATTCCTGAAATTGTATTAAATAGATTATTTATCATTAATCATTAGTTACTGAGGGAAGTATACAGTAAAATTAAGAGTATGATAACTATTTACTTCCATCAAAACATATAACAATCTCTATTAATCATACCTATAACTGAGTGTTTGCATATTCTCCCTCCCTAACAAAAACATTTTCAAACTTAAATAATTAATAACATAGGCTACCTCTGAAACTTAAATCATAAAACCCAAAAACTATAAAAGCCTAATTAAAGCAGAAGACTGACATTTTTTGATTACAAATTCCCCTACTTCTCTTTGTCCTTACCTAACACCTCAAATCTTATGGTTTTTTGATTACAAAATCCAGAACTAGATATTACTGGAAGTCACACTTGCAATGAGCTGGCCAGTAGTTAACCTCTTAAAACTCTTTGTAACACATTAAATCCTATACAGAGAATTATAAGTCAAATCCTGGACTAATATTTTCTTCACTCAAATCAGTTACATCAGTGTGACACTTTACAAGTGAAAGTACATAGTAAATCATGAAAATGAAGGTATTAAATTTTTCACAACTGAGATGGTTAATCATAGAAGAAGAACTAATCCGTAGCAACTTTCAGTAGCCTAAGTAATTTTAAAAATAATATACAAGATATAAAATAGGAACACTCTTCAAATTTAAGCATACATGCTGCCTGAAATTAAAATTGACCGTATCATAGCAATTGTGTCAGAAATTGCTTGCTGTTGACTGCTGTCTTTTGTATAAGAATGATATGAGATTCACAGTATGGTTAATAATTAAACAGAAAAATCTAGTGGAAGACATTCACCAGGTAAATCAGAATTACAAAAAAAATTCAGTTCATATATGTTAATATTCACTGTATAATTTCAGGTTTTGACTCAAATATAAAAGAACATGGACTGCCTTTTTTTTTTTTTTCCTTTTTCTATGTACATCTGCGCATCGTACTGAATTTATTCTCAGGAACGTGCATGTTTTCACTGATCATTATTTTCCCCACTTGGGCTCTTCCAAAAAATTCCACCTAATTCCTTCTCTGACTAATTTCCCATATCATAGTTAACTTCTGTCTTCTATCTATCTCTTGAATTTTAATACTTTGGGACCTTCAAGGTGGTACAGTTTGCTATCAAAGTTCAGTTCAGTTTCTTCATGAACTCTTTGTTGATTTGAAGCTCTTCCGCTGCAACTTCAATAACACTTTCTAGAGCTTCCAGCCAGGAAATCTCATCTTATGATGAAAGGTCAAAGCTGGCCATATCTTCTGCTGCCTCATATCTGTTTTTGTAACATGACATGAAACCATCAGCTGTTTAAGAAACTGCTCAATATTATAGCTTCTTCTAGACTTCTACAAGTTCCTCTAATATAAGAGTGTTAAGCTTTTTAAAATGCTCAGTTCCAGCTCCTCCCAGATTTCATTATAGGCTGGCTTAAACCTCACAGTTAATAACACTAGTCCTTGAGCAGAGAAGAATTCTCTACCAGAAGACTACACTACTTATGCAGAGTCCAGTACAGCAAAGAGCTTCAGCTTAACCTTTGCAATAAGTACATGGCAACAATTCTAGTAAAAATCTTCTGAAGCCTACAATAAGCCAGTGTAGTTAAAAAAAAAAACAAAAAAAAACCCCAGCACAAACAAACAAATGAAAAAAACACAACACAACCCACCCCCACAAAACCCCTTGAAAACCCGCTCCATTACAAAAAATCTCTGGACAAATGCTGGTCTGGAGCAGGAAAAAAGCCAGGTATTGTGTAAAATTATCTGTGCATGGGAGTATGCTAAACTGTATGTTAAACTTCTAATCACATTTTAAAAACCATTCAAGAAAATTTAGTTTGTTTTTTGAGTCTGCAATAAATTCAATTTAAGACAACATTAATGCAATTGCTGAAAATTGTGAAGAAAACAAGCCAAACAGTTTTCCACAACTTGGTAGTGGATGTATATTTTAATGGAAGTAGCTTCTAACAGGCAATCAACTGGAAAAGTAGGAGAACACTTCCTATAATCAGTATTTGTTCTTTACCCTTTGTAAGTATTTAGAGGATTCATGATCCCTGTCACAGACTTTTATGTGTTGTTTAATGTTGCTAGCACCTTCTAGAGAAACAGCTTGTGTATGTAAACCACCCTGTGATATCTGTGTATCTGACTCCTGTAGATGCTAAGATGTAAATTTCTTTCACTGGCTTGAAATTGTAATGTATGCCATTTACTCCATCAATAACAAATCAAGCATTTCTCTTATTAAACTGTTACTGTCAATAGGAGTATATAGCAAATAATCCCCCAGAAAAATTTTCTAAAGCAATATATTTTTCTTGTGATATATTTTTCAAGCCTGCTACTTAGTTCTGATTTGTCTTGGAGTGGCAAAATTAATCAGAACTCATATCCTGACTACACAAAAAAAATCCAGCATTTCTCATATCTTTTCTGTGTTTTTATTCTGAATATGTTGATGTAGCCATCATCAGACAGGTTATGCTTTCTAACTCATACTAAAACCTCATAAAAGGAATTGTAAGTCACAGGCTAGACTAGATGTCAACTACGCCAGACCAGCGTATCGTATCAGCAGAATAAGAAACAATCACAGAAATAATAAAAAATACAACTGATAGCCAAGAGATTTGCAGAAGTCCTCTGCATAGATTACATGGATCTAAGGTGTGATCTCACTTTAAATACACTTCTTCCCCTGGGATCGTGGTTTACATGGGAACTGGGCTGTTAGCACCATTCAGCTGCCACCTACCTCCCACCATTCACAGCATCATCTGGAATTTCAGCAATGCAATGAATATGTGCACTGAAAATATAAAACATTGGTATTTGTGTAATAGTAATCCATCTGCCTGAACTGGATAAGTGAATAGAGTTTATATTGCCTAAAACTACATCCACTCACTTATCTGATTTACAGGGATTCTGTATAAGCCAGATCCATACCAACATACCAAGTTAGAAAACAGATTATAAAGTAAATATAGTTTGTCTTCTCTTGTTGCCATCTCTCAATCCAGACAAGTAAACTACACTGAAAAATTCAAGTTACAAGCAAACCCACCGTTTGACACACTTAGATCCCCATTGTGGGCTGTAGCAATGATAATTCTCTTGCTACCAGTCATACCACACCAAAAAAACAGACGAAAATTTTTACAAAAATAAAAACCTATAGCAAAAACCAAGTCTAAGTTACATACATAGCAACTTTCCTAAGCCTCTTTCCATGACTCTGAGCTGGCTGACAAAGGTCCACACATCAACAGCACTAGCACAAGTCTCTCACAGTATGCTAGTCCTGCAGTCCTTCCAGCTGTTTTTTTAATGACCACAATCTATAGTTCCTAATCTTTTGTTTACACAGAATTTTACAGAATTTACACAGAGGCAAAAATGCTTTGATAACTTTAAAACACAATGCATAATAAATGCAACTCCAAAGGGTCATAACTGTTACTCTCAAAGTTCTCTGCAGACACATCTGAACGGTATCAACTTCCACTTTAAAACTAAAAAAGGACAATGTTTAATTTTTCATTACACACAAGTTGGCTGAAATCAAGCACTATCTCAGTAATACTGCAAGGTTTCCAGTGACATTAGTTCTCTGCTTTGTTCAGGTAACATAAGCTTTGCGTCTTTCTTGAAGTATGCTTCAAAATTTTTAATAGCATTTCTAACATGAGAGCGCTTACCTTTCAAAGATCTTAATTCTAATGTGAAAATTATATGCTTTCCTACTTTTGATACTGAAGTGGCAATCTCTGTCAAGCTCTACTATTCTGAAATCCAATATATGAAAATAAGAATAATAAAAATCCTAGATAATTGTATAGAGTTTACTAAGAGCACAGAAATACTTCAGTTACAAACTAATCAAAGACATGTACCCAAACTACCGTTTAAATAATTTGGAAAAGTTAATATGTATTTTCTTTCATTGATAGCTACAAAATGTCCTTTCTTATTCAACTGCAATTCATATCTTTTCCAAAATCCCTACGTAAATCTAAAACAAGCAAAAAGGTAACCCCCACCCATAACTCAACAGGTAAAAAACCCTATCACAATGACAGTTAAAGAAAGTGCCATCCAAAACCAGAGAATCCGTTTTATTTTAATCCAGAGCATATTTTTTAAAATTCAGCAGTTAGAGAGGTGCAATAACTGGTTAGAAAGGACAGTGTGTGAAAAGAATAGGAATATTATTTTAGATTCCAGAATTAGAGGCACAGACTAAATGAAAGTCAACCTTTTTGATTAAGCAGAGATCAGAAAGAGCTCTTACTTCCACTTTTTGGATTTGTAAATAAAACATTTACACAACTCTAAGACAGCACATGACAAATTATTTTTCCCCGGCTCACCTATGTATGTGTGCCATAAATTACAAGGAGAAAGTATTTGTAAGTGTACACCCCCCCTTACTATTCTAGTAAGCTAAGGATTTTAGTACTAATTATTGATACCGATACGCTGGCCATCAGAAGCATTACTATTTTGAGACTTAAATTTTATAACTGTTTCTCATTTAAAATACATCAGCATAAAAAGAAATTCATTCTGAGATGAATTTATATGGATACTGTTTTCAACTGTTGTCACTCATGTCAGAAAACAGCTATACACACAGCAGCTATCAGAAATAAACATTAGACTACTTTTCTATTGTGAACGGTCTAGAAGTGGAAAAAAAAAATTATTGGATCCTAATAATTTCAAACTTTTGATCACATTGCCAATCTCAAATGTAGAAAATAACTGGAAAAATCACAGAAGTGAGACTTTCCCTAAAAATAATTTTATATTAACAGACTGGATCTTTAAAAAAGAAAAATCAAAAAAAGATTCAAAAAGACATTGTGGATATTAGTTTTGGTGTCAGGCTTATGTTCAGGCTCAGGTCACACCACAAGAAGAAGGGTATGCCACAGTGTAGAAACTGAATGAGCTTATTTCAGTGCACAAAACAATGGCCTGTATTTCCTTTACTAAATTTCTGTTGTAAGAAGAATGTGTAAGTTCCTAGAAAACCATATTAAGTAGGAAAAATGGAAAATTCCAAAACTCTGTACAGGCATCCATGGTAAAATACTGTCCTGGAAAACATTTTCCAAGACAACCAGTTATTCTATTTGCTTTATGCTTTTCAGGTGTTCAGTATTTCCACAGATTTCTATAGCCATTGTAAAGTTCAAAAGTTGGTTGGTTTTAAATGAAACATATATACTCTGCAGCTGTTTTACATTGAAAAAAAAAAATTAAGGAGTGACAGTTTGTAAGACTGAAAGAAAATTCAATGTTTCCACTATGAGCATTTTCTTAGTCACTACCTGTGTACAAATTCTGCCAAACAAACTAGGATTGCAGTTTAAGGGTGCTATTCATTATATGCAAGAACAGCACCACAATCAAAGGTAAATACGTTATCATTCTTGTTAAAATTCTAGTGCTATACACTGTTATAAACACTTAGATGTTCTGGGACCATGATAAATTCTTTTTCAACAATAAGCAAATCAAAACCACTCTCTCTGTACCAAAAAGTAATTTCTGCAAAACCAGAAAACTGGATTCTGTGACAAACCAACTAGAGATGCTCAGCCTGCTGTCTTGGCTTGGGCAACTCTCAAGTGAAAAATCCAACAAAAATGAAACTCATAAGAGCACAAGTGCTGAAGGATTCACCTTCTCATCTACTCACTATCACATCTCTTTCTTCCCTTATTTTACAGTAAAAATGAACTCTTCTACTGTCTTTTTTTAACATAATACAGAAGCATATATTGAAAAAATATAATTGTCTTGCATGTTATTTTTTGACAGCAGCATGAGGGTAGAGCAGTTGCACTGAGTCTTGTAAGGTTGTGAAAGGCCATTCATATGTTAAGCACAACGGAATTGTTCAGGCTTTTGACTTTTAAGGATGTATCATCCATTTTTTCCTATGATGAAGGTCACTCTCCTGGAGGTAAACGAATCTTAATTTCTCCAAGTTACTGTCTGTCTATTGAATCTATAGAAGTAATAGTGCAAATACCACAAAACATACCTAAGAATATTAGATTCAGCATTTTTGCATGCCAAGTGATCAGCAACTAAATTGTGAACAGCTGGAAGTTATCCTGACTAAATATTTATGTTTTATGTAAGTGAAGTGAATGATGACATTTACTGTTTTTAAGTAGAGGGATTTTTACATCCGTACTGACATCAAATTCTGAAACCATCATATGGTGTTTTGCTTACAAATGTGATGTTCTATATTCTTATTCCAGTCTGCATTGCGTAATATACTCAGTTATAATCACAATATTCCTGCTATTATTTTGCAAAATATTTTTTTTGACCTATCTACTGCAAATGACACCTATGCCAGTGTTTAAAAAATAAATTTAAAAAAAGAAAAAAAAGAAAAAAGAACAGGCTCCTATCTAGTAGGTTACAAATGCTCTAAGGTTGTTAAAATTCTTGATGTGACTTAGAACAAATGGCAGTAGTACCATACACTTAAAATTACATAAGTACATAAAACGAATTAAACATGCCTAAGGTACAGAAAATTAGGCCGTGTTATAATTGAGAAATTAGCCTGGTTACTACACCTGATTTTGAATGAATCATTCCACATATTTCAAGAGGGCATTAATACATAAGACTTCTATTGATAATTTATACATATTACACTGTAATATATTTACTGGCCTGATTGGGAAAATTAAGTCTCTTCCTCCAAGTATTTTTTAAATGCATTCTTACCCCATTATAAAACAAGTGAAGGATTTAGCAGGTGATAGTATCACGTTGCAGCTTAATGGGCAAACAGAAATCACTCACAGATACTAACTTCATATACATTTTAAACATATTTCTTTATATTTAGTTATAGCCAAAGTCCTTGAAACAGCTGGAATTTGCCTTCCCACGTGCTCTTAAGAAAGTGGTAAAAATACGAAACATAAGAAAAATATCCTCCAGGCTCCAAAAGTTTACAAGGAAAAAAAAATACAAAATAACTAAAAATCTTAATGTTTTACATGAAGTTTTTCCTGTTTCCCTGATAATTTTTCGAAGGCTCCTTCAGACAGATAAGGTAGAAGGATGATATAACAAGCACATTATTTCTTCTACCTGTTTTCCAGACTTTGGGCCCATACTTTTCCTTTTTATCACCTACAATTTTGCAGTCATAAGACTTCTCTGAAAAGCCCAGGCATTGTGCTCAAAGGAAGTGAGTGACATTTTCTTTGCAAATTCTGAAATTTTCTTTTTAATTCCATAAGCCTGAGGTATTTTTACTTGCTAAAAAAAAAAAAAAGCCACAACAACAACAATAAAAGCTGCAAGTTGAAATGTCTAATTCTTGGTATTATTTCTCTCTTGCATTTAACTCTTCCATATATTTTGATTTTTTTCTTTTATTATTATCATTTTATTTATAAAAATATATTTCATCAAGACTTTGAAACACAAAAGTTTCAGAATTTTTAGAACATCACAATGAACTATAAAAATCCTAATAAAAATATTGCATTGAATAAGTGACAGAAAAAGAGAAACTGAGGAAGTAAAAAATAATAAATTCACACTTTCTTTCTAAATATTAAATAAACTCGAAATATATTCCAGATTTTTGGAAGTTATATGATTTAAATAAACTGGGTTTGGTGACATAGTACAGGTCAGGAAATTTTGCTCACAATTTTCAAGAGTCTTTTTGCAACAATCTAATTACAAAGTGATAGCTAAATAAAATAAAACCTTTGCTTAAAAAAAAAATCTATGAATTCTACTTCCTGAAAAAAAAAAAATTGATAACAATTCCTTGGAGGCTCCAAGTTACTAAAATGAAAAAAAAAAAACCCAAGACATATTTGAGAGATATCAGATTTAAAAAAAAAAAAAAATGCTTGCAAGTGTAGTTATCTGAACATTTTAAATTTAACAACAATAAGAATTAGGTATCCTCACCTATCATTGGCTTCATTTGAGCTATAAAATATCTAATTGTTTAAATGAAAAGGCTACCAGAAGCTGCCATACTGGCACTAACGAGCCAATAGGTAATAAGGTAAGGTTATATAAATGAATTTTTTCACCTTTTTTTCTTTTTTCCTGTTGGAAAGTGCTTTTTTTTGGATATTCTTCCTGTTCATAGCTTCAGCAGTGCTCCTGCAAAGACTTGCACAGCTGGAGAGCTGGGTCTTTATTCTGACAAGACTAACAGTGTGAAAAATACTCCTTTTTCTGCGTTTCATTATATCACTAAACTATTTCAACAAAACAGCACTTGAAGCACATGAAAAACATCAGCTTTCTTCAAATCTACTGGCATTTTGAAAACCTCACCCTTTCTGCTGCTCAGCTGACTATTAATGCAAGTTAATCGCTTAAGTACTTTTTAGAAATTTTAGATCATAGTACTGAAGTTATTACTTTTAATATTAAGAAGTCTTCCAGTGAAGTCTGTAACAATATACAACATCTAATTGCACAGTATTTTAAAAAGTCAGGCATATACTTATGCAATTAAAAAATGCATGCACAGATACAAAACTACTTGTGAATATTGCTTTTTTGGATGCATTTGCAGTCCAGTTAATAGGACTTAGACAGAGGGTAGCTAAATTGTAGAAGCTAGGTGAATAATCTTAAACATCCCTTCACTTAATCTTTCCATTTTTACACCCAGAAAATATTTATCTCCTTAATAAAATTTTAGAAAATCTATTGAGAAACTGCTAGCTCGGATCTGCAGTGTTATTCACAGTCTCAAACATGTTTTCATCTAAATGAAAGATACCATTTCATAGTGATCCCATAACTGTTTCCAACAGAAACTGGAATAACAAAATTGGATAAATGTATGACAACTTAAAATTATATAAAGCATAGAATCCTTTTATGCTGATTTTCAATGAATGCCATAAAACAAACGGCATCTAAACATAGATAAATAATGCATATGGTAGCCTGCAAATCTCCAACTGACAAAGTAAAGATTATTTGGGGTTTTCATTGTCTTTTCACAGGTTTCCATAAGGAAGATATTTTATGGTGCAACTTTAGGAACAGAGACAAAATTTACAACATTTATTTTCACCAATTGACTTGCCTACAAAAAGTACTCAAAAAAGCAAACTACAAGCAGTGAAACTATTGGGAGTGAAAAGCAGTAAGTATGGCTATTAAATCAAATAATTGAAAAGCTGATTTTCTAATTTCCTCATAAATTCTCATTCTGTGAATTTAGCAAAAATATGTGGGTTTATGTCACCATATCACTATTATGCCAAGGCGGGGGTGGGGGGGAAGGAGTGGACACAATCCCCCAAAATCCCCACCAAAACCTCCCCATACACCTCCAACAGAACATTATAAGGCCCTCTCATCGTTTGGTATCTGTCATCTTTGTGAATGGTATTGGTCCTAACTATAACATTTAAAGTTTGTTCCATTATCACAATGATGACTAAAACCTTGAAGTCAATTAATTAATTAATTAATGCTTCCATTTAGTGCAGACCTGGAATAACACACTGGCTGATACTCGAGGTGTGTCTCCCACACATACACTTCCATCACTTATATGAAGCAATATACATTGCTTATGAGACTTAAATTCTATTTCAAATTTATGAGCCTAGTTTCAGTTTCTACCTTTGTTATTTTATTATATTTACGAATATAAAAAAACCAGTATATTTCAATCAGTGCATTGTTTAAAAATTAAAGCATTTTTATTAATATTTTATATATCTTAGCCACTTTGCACCTCCTGTAATTTTAATGTTGGGAACCTTATGGTCTTAGTCAATGCCAAAAATACTGTTTTTTCTTCTTTCCTGTAAGCAGAAACATGCTTCTATCAAATTCAGCTATTTTCAGCCACCTGAAGGTGATTCATAGTGTAACAAGAGTTTAGTTCCTTGTTCCACAAAACCAGTAGGAGTGGCAATAGGGTGAAGAACAACTATGTTTTATCCCTCACAAACTTGTAACTAGCATTGACAAAGCACTTGCTTTGGATGACAATGTATCTAGCCATTACAGCATTGTAAAAAGTAGTTTTATATGCAAAAGGATGTATCTTGGAGTAAAAAAGAGAAAAAATATAAAAAGAGTATATAGAAACTTTTCCACAGAATTTCTTCCCTTGTTCCACCACAAAGCAATGCCATACCGGTTCTACAGCATTTTTTGTATTTTCTTTCCCCCCTGAGTCAGCCTTTTTCCATCTACCTGTTAAGGCAATTACTAGATTTTCAAAGCAGGAAGCAGCTTTCACTTCCACAGATCTCTATGTCTTACAAGTGTTCTCAACCATCTATTACTTCTCCCTGCTCTTTAGAAGACCAAACTATCTCTAGTCTAATCTTAGTTGTAAAAATTGATGTCCATTACTATCTTGACTTCAACTGACTAAAAGTACACTGAAAATTGTGTAAAACAAAATCTGTATATTCTGAAGAATTTGCAAACTGACAACAATAAAAAAAGACACAATGTACTGGGACACACAAGATATTTAATTACTTATTATTATTTATTCTTAATAAATATTATTACTTATTAATAAGGATTTTTGAAAAATTAAAAAAAACTTTTAAATCTAGAACTAGGATTGAAATAAACCGAAAGAGCATTCTCTATACTAGAAAAATAATTTAAAACCCCCAACAACCAAAACAAAACTATCACAAACTGAATTTGAGGCATCCAGCTGGTTTTACAGGAATGTGAGGGTAGAAGACAATCTTAAAACCAAGCACACAGATTGATGATTAGATGAAACTAAACAGTGTTTCACCTTGAATGCGTGTATTGCATGATTAAATGAGACACAGCAATAAAGGGTGGAGGGTAAGGAAATCTGTGGAATGACTAAAAATTAATTATTTACTGTGAAGGTAAAGGTAGCAGCCTGTTGCTACATGGTGAAATGGACAACATAACACACAGATCAAATAACCACGGCTGTTAAAACCATAAACGACAAGATAGAATTTTCATTAAACACTTTTGGGGGGAAGACTTGAGAGAAAGAACATTAAGTGCAACAAGATTTAGATGTGTTTTATCTTCAGGGCAGAGACACATGGTGACATTCTGAATAGCTTTATTAATATAGGTTCTTGTTGCTCTCCATGCTACTTGTATAAAACTGCTACAGTTAAAAAAAAAACCCAAAACCAAAAACTACCTCTCACATAGCATCTATTGCTGGGACAGACAACTTTCCCAAAACTTCACCTGAACAAGGCATTAATATCCCACCAAAAGCTGCATCAGCCAGTTACTGTACCCAGTCAGATTTTTTCCCTGAGAGGTTTAAGAACCCTTAGATGCAAGGAACTTCATCTTTACCAACGCTCATTAACATGAGCAACTGAAATTTGGTCGTACTGAGAACTTCAGTGCCTCTAAATTTCAACTGTTTTGATTTCAAATAACTGGTTCCATGTAAACATAAAACTTTAATTTTTGTGATTACTTGTCCCTTGAGTTAGATGCTGCCCTTGCCCCAATTTCATCCTCACAGAACCTACAAAAGTTTTGGGGTTTAGTCGGGGGGGGGGGGGTGTCTTTGGGTTTTTTTTTTTTTTCTTTTGAGGCTCTAAAGGTTTCATTTTTATTTTGAAAGTCAAAGGAAAGTAGAGGTTCAATACTGCCTCAGAAAGCCTTTTGTCTTACAAATTCTTACAAAATATTCACAAATCTCTATCTCTCCCTCAAATTCTGCCCTCAAACTATTATAAAATTGTTTTCTCTATAAATGCATGCTTTCTTTACAAGATCTTTTTCAACTTTACTCTACTTGTTATTTTTATCTGCATTAGTCCTCTAATCAGTCCTTCCAAGGGTTTTCATTCTTTGCAACTTTTATTAGTCATCTTCTGAAAAAACAAAATAAAACTCTGCTTTGTTATCAACTATATCACTCCTCTGCATTCAGCTTTATTTTCAGTAGTAAGTTTCTAAAGACTTAGTTATAGAATTCTCAACAAGAGGACTTTCAAGCACCTGCCTAATTTTTGAATAACTACAAAACTAAATCATGAATGAATTTACTAGAGAAATAAGAAAATATTTCCTTTTTCTGCATATCTAATCATCCCTAATTCCCAGCAATAAGTTGCAATATTTTCTAACAAACCAAAGAAAACCCACAACCACCTTCATTTTCTAATACTAAGAAAACTCGGAGTCCTTTAGAAGAGTTTTCCAGACTAACTGCATCTTTTTTGTTATGTATGCATTTCCTAGTAAGAGGTGATCTTTCACAGTTAGGCTTGCATGCTTTTAGACTCTGTGTTTATATTTTAAAATGATCTTTCGTCCATCATTTTAACTCTTGCTATTTGATTTCTTCACGAAACAGTGAACACTGTTCAAAGATGTATTTTATGTTTATGCTCCATCAAAAACATTTCTAATAACTATTTAATTGTCTCATTGTAGTTATTTTTACAGAAAAGGCCAATATATTCATTTTTTTCTGTCACAGTAAGGGTCTTTGATGTTGCTGATATAATTAAATTCCAGGTTTATTGACTTCCCCACACACACACACAAGTATTTCCTCCTTTGCAGAGGGAGTAGTTTGCCCTACAGAAATTTGTAACAATATTTAAATAAATTGTTAACAAGGGACTATTTACAGCTGCACCTGCTATTATCTGTTGTATTAAACTGTGTAATCACTGTCATTTTTTCCTGACTCAGGTATTTTCTGCATAGATGCAGAAAACTAAGAACTTTTTTTAGGGGCCAAGAAGTAATAGTGACTTAGTTGAAATCTTAAATGTATTGAAATGTGCAAATTTATTTCATTAAAAAAAAAATCTTAACAAAACCCTCACAAACTAGAAGTCAGATTACTGAAGGAGATTTTACAATACAGGAGGAAGAAAAAAAACTGCCTTTTGTCTTGTAGTATCAGTTCTTCTCTACATGACTTCAGCCACTTTTCATAGGTTGTCAAAAGTTTTCTTTTGGATAAGGAGGCAGTTGTATTTTGGAAAGTAAAATAGTAGTGATTTTATCTTACAGCTTCTGAGCATACCAGGCACAGAATAAATCTGTTGTTTCCTCTATAATCCATACTTACGTGGAATTATTCATTTCTTGGTGATCATTCTGGGCATATTAAAAAAAAGAAGAGATAATAAAATTTTTTTTTAAAAAAAATCTCTCTAACCTTTAATTTTACATTTTAACTCAATCTTAAGGGTCTTTTCTGACCTAAATGATTCTACGATCTAGAAGTCCTAACTCCACTTATATAATACAGTCAGTGGCCCACTCCTTATAGACTTCAATGCTCCCATGATTTTACTAAGCTTCTTGTCCTGCTGCTATACAGATTTTTACCTATAATACGCCAAACAACAGACTTCTGAGCAACCACTGGGCTGGGGTAATGTTTTTATATCAAAGTTCCATTTTCAAAAAGCAATGTGATACAGATCTCACCCACTTTCAGAAATCAATACCAATGCTATTGTATCATCAGCTACCACACCTATCTTTCTTACCAGTTGTTATCTTTGTATTTTCACTATACAGCTCAGGCTGGGTTCAGGTGTCTCCCTGATTAGTTATTTGTTCGAAATATATACACATTCACATATTAAACAAGTTCTTTCTACAAAGATTACAACTATGACCCTAGAAATAGGGCATCCCACCTTTATTATCTCACTATCACAGCTTATCAGATAATTCAACATAAAATTTCCAAAAACTTAATAAAATAAAATCTCATTTTTTACATCTTTCCTAGCTGTTATTCTTTTTAAAATAATGAATCAATAAGTTATATATAAAGAGTTTCTAAGAACACATTTCGAAGATAAATCAAATATTTTATTTTTTACTGCTGATTAGAAATCAGAAATCTGATAATCTATTCACAAATATTTAGAAACTCACAAACTAACATTTATGCCCAACATTTTAGAGGTTTTAAAGTTTACAGATTTTGAATTTAGTGTTTAAACCACTACATAAGCCCCTTGTTTTATTTTACCTTAAACAATCCATTAAGATTTCTGACCTAGTTATTTTTTTTAAATCCATTAGGATCATAAATTAACATCTTGCTGCATAGGTGAACATGAAGTTCAGAGAACTTCTACTTTATCCTGGCCATGGCAATCCCGAAGGAAGTTGTCCTACATGATTATAGAGCTAATATAACAGAAGATGACCTCCCATATGGATCCTAAGAAAATATAAAAAATCTATTAGGACTTACTTCATGGGCCAAGAAGCAGGAGGACTCAGTTGCTTGATTCTACTTGATTCATTTTGCAAAATTGCAAATACTACATTTGATTGGTATTGATGTTCTTCATATATCTATTCCCCTTGCTTTAGTTACCATTTTTCTTCCTGATTAAGAAAAGGCAGCTACCTGAGATAAAAGACATTAACAGTAAGAATTATTTTAAATTGCCTTCTTTTTTTACCATATTTGTAGTCATTACAGATGAATAGCACATTTCACCTATTGTGTAAACTACTTGTGCTTCAGGGTCAACAAAAGAATCAGGGTGTTTGGACCAACAGGACTCAAGGAAAGATGCATCACTTGCTTCCTGTAATGAACATATCACCTGAAAAGATTGCAAGGTACATACTATTTCAAATACAGTGTCAGGTAACTTACAAGACATGACCGAAGCAACTGATGGTAAATATCCACTTTTCTGTTTTCTGTATGTTCTGACATTAGATCAGCACATCAAGATGTATTTATAGTATTTTATAACATTTATGAGAGGGAAGAAAAAAGAAGCTTAAGAAACTAAGGACCCTCTGTTAACACCAGATTATTGTGTTTCATTTCATCCTCTTCATTTCCCTATACATAGGGAATTATGTCTATAAGTTATATTTAAATAAAAAAAGTGAAAAAAATATGGATTGTATTAAAACCCCAGACATACTGATAATGGCAATTATAGCATTTTCTTAGAGAAGAGGACTCCAACAGAGATAAATACGTTACAGACTATGATTCTAAGATACTGGGATAATGGTGAACATGTATACATTACATGAATAAAATGACAATTTTCAGTGAGAAAAATGATAACAGTGGGTATACAAGAAAAAGAATTTGTAAAACAATATAAACAAAGTGTTGTCAAATGAAAGACACAAGTGGCTTGGAAAAAAGAGCAGTTCTAATTTTTTCTTAATTTTTAGTCATAGGCATCTCAGATAACATTTGCACTCAAACCATATGCAACTTTTTTTGATAGAAAGGTCTTCTATGTATAAAGCAAAGATCTTAAGTGTTTCACTCACCGTTCATTCATCTGTGCAAGTTTGATAAATTAAGAATCATGAAAATTGTCAAAATATGTTACATTTAATCTAGGTTGCTTCCCAACGGATGGATGTTTTATCCATGTCCACTGACACCTGAGATTGGTTGATGTGGGAAGAGACACTGCCAGTGAAGATTGAGGCAAAGAAGTTTTTCAGTATATCAGCCTTCTCCTCATCTGTTGTTACCAGTCTTGCTCATCAAGGAGGGGTATCCTTTCTTTGACCTTTCTTTTCTGGCTGACACACTTGTAGAAGCCCTTCATATTATTCGTTGCATCCCTTCCCAAGTTCAGCTCCAGACGTGCCTTGGCCCTCCTGACCTCATCCCTACACAACTGGGCAGTGTCCCTGTACTCTTCCCAGGATACCTGTTCCTGCTTCCATTGCCTGTGCATTTCCTTCTTGCCCTTTAGTTTTCCCATCAGGTCTCCACTCATCCATGCTGGTCTCTTGCCTTCCTTTCCTGATTTCTTACACCTGAGGATCAAGAGCTCTTGTGCACTATGGAAAGCATCCTTAAAGATCTGCCAGCTCTGTGCTGCTCCCTTGTCCCTGAGGGCAGTTTCCCAGGGGGTCCTAATGACTGACTCTCTGAAGAGCTGGAGGCTTGTTTTCCCTAAATTCAGAGTCCTTGCTCAATATCACTCAGGACTGTGAACTCCACCGGTGCATGATCAGTGCAGCCCAGGCTGCCTCCAATCTTGACATCACCAATTAGCTCACATGCCTCAATGACCAACAGGTCCAGTATGGCATATGGCACCCCCTCTGGTAGGGCTGTCTATTACCTGGCATAGGAAGTTATCCTCCATGCAGTCCAGGAGTTTCCTGGAGTCCTCCTAGATCTGCGCTACTTTTCCAGCAGCTGTCAGGGTATTAAGTCCTCCAGCAGGACAGGAGCCTGAGAGCACGATGCCTCCTGTAGCTGGAGTGAGAAGGTTTCATTGATAGACTCCCCTTGACTGGGCGGACTCTAGTAGACACCAAATACAAAGTTCCCTTTGTTGCCTCGGTCCCTGATTCTTACCCATAAGCTTTCAACCTGTTCAGGGCTATTCCTCAGAGACAGTTCTTCACACTCTATCAATTTTTTGTCATAGAGAGCAGCACCTCCACCTTTCCCTCCTCATCTATCCCTTCTGAACAGCTTGTAGCCATCAATAGCCACACTCCAGCCCTGGGATTCATCCTACCAAGTTTCAGTAATGGCATTGAGGCCATAGCTTTCTAGCAGCATAGTGGCTTCCAACTCCTCTTGTTTGTTGCCTGCTGATGCTTGCGTGCATTGGTGTAGAGGCACTTCAGCTGGGCTGTCAGACATGTCACCCTCTCAGAGGAACCTCCTGTAGTTCCTTTGAGGTCTTTCTCTGGTGCAACAGGCTGAGGGGCCTCACTAGCACTCTGTCCCTCTAACTTTGGTGTGTCACCCCATAGCTTGTTGTGGGTGAACCTGGTATTATCCCCCTCCCCTTCAAGTCTAGTTTAAAGTCTTATCAATAAGTCCTGCTAGCTTGCAAGCAAAGACCCTCTTCTCACTTTGAGAAAGGTTAATCCCATCTGATGCCAGGAAGTGAGGTGCTGTGTAGGCCGTCCCATTACCAAAAAACCCGAAATTGTGGCAGTGACACCAGTCATGGAGCCATGCATTAATAGACTGGCCCCATGTATTCCTCCCTGTGTTGCTGCCTGCAACTGAAAGGAGGGAAGATACAATAACCTGTGCTCCAGATTGCCTTACCAACCATCCCAAGGCCCCAAAGTCTCTTTTGATCACTCTTGGACTATGACTTGCGGTTTCATCTCCACCCACATGGAAGAGCAGTAGTGATTAATAGTCCAAGGGCCACACCAGGCTAGGAAGTTTCTGAGTGATGTCCTTAACCTTGGCCCCAGGGAGGCAGCAGACTTCCCTAAGAGAAAGGTCTGTCCAGCATATTGGACCTTCAGTTTCCCTGAGAAGGGAGTCACATACAACTATAACCTGTCTTTTCTTCCTTGTGGGAGTGGTCATGATGCGGGGAGTAGGTCTTTCTGACCTTGCCGACACCTCCGGTGTATCTTGACAGTCATCCACTTCATCCATAGACTGTCCTTCCACATCCAGAGCCTCATACCTGTGGCACCTGGGGAGGCAAGGCAGGGGTTCACCTACTGCCTCGAGCATGGACTTACCTCTATTTGCTCCTTCCTTTTAAGCTTTCCCTTTTGCCTTCAGCCTGGCAGGGGGAGGATACAGGACGCCCCTTGATCTTGACTTTTTTCTGATGAATGTTCCTGCTTCTGTCTCAGGCAGGGTAGAGCATGGTTTCTCAAGTCCATCTCTTTCTCTGACTTCTTGATTCTCCTTAACCTTTCTACCTCCTCTCATAGCTCTGCCACCAGGTTGAGCAGATCATCCACCTGATCACGCCTCACACAGCTGTTTTCACTACTGCCATCAGTTACCAGTGAGAGGTTCTGGCACCCTCTGCAGCCTGAGACCTGTATGGCTGCATGTTTCTGTGGGAGGTCTGTCTGGGTTGCTGCATTCATTCAGATGAGTGCAGAGGACACAGTTTTCTGCCGGGTGGCTACCGTAGCTAAGTTCCTTCTGAGAGGAAGACGTGACATGACATTCAAGACTTCGACTGAAATCACACATAGTAAATGTCTCATATTTGAATCATTTAAACCAACAGTTTCAGCTGAATTGAAAACTCTTGAGCACAATGGTCAAAATAAGGAATGTCATGGCTTCTCCATGGGCCAAATACTGAATTTAGCTTAGAAAATTAGGTTAATTTCTCATTAGAAGCAGAACATTCCAAAATTCCTAGTTTTCTGGGATAATAGGAATTGCTAATTGGCATATTTTGCACGACTTATGAAATCCTATCATACTTTATGTTAATGATGTTTTCATTCCTTTGCTAAGATTTCATGCAGATCAAAAATCAGCATTCCTTCAAGTAGTCTGCATACTGTAAATTATTTGAGTATATTTTACAATCACTTCACCAAATGCTATTATGTGTACTAAATATGACACTGAAGCTGACCATAGTGTTGTAGAATTGCCTGTTATTATAAAACCATGAAAAATGCAAATGTAAATAAAAAAAAAGTCTTAGTAATTTACTAAAAGAATAGCATTGTTACCATTACCTGTTGTGCAGTGGCATGTTGTATCAATGCTAGTCAATCAAAGTTGGGGACAACACATTGTTGAAAGATGATTTAGAAAATAATCAAAACAAACAAAATGAAAATACTTTGAAACAATTAAACAAGTAGTCTTTTATAACAGGAGATCAGAAACTATACCAGATTGAGAAAGAAGATATCTCTAGAAATTAACTCAGGTTTTCCTGAGTTTCTACTCCTCCAACAGTATTGCCAGTAATAAATACTTCTAAAAACACTAGTTCCAGAAATGAGTCTCAAGTGAGCCACTATTTCCACTTCAGTGCAGCCAGAAATTTCTTTGGGAAGTCTTCCTCCAAGGAACCATGCTCACAAACCTTTTTTGCAAAATATGGCATTTCACAGTCTACTAATATCTATTCTAATCTGCAGGAAATTCATAGTAGAGTCACATCCAGAAAATGTATTTGTTTTTCTAGTTTATTTGGAGGCAAGGGAAGTACCTTACACTGGATTGTCTCTCTCTTCAGCAATCCTGAATAGACGTACTATACCTCTTCTGCAATGACCACAGTCAGCTCTCCCCTTGTGATCCATGTAAACATAATTCCCTTCACATTCCACTGTCTCCTCTAAGATTACAACTTTGTTTTCTTTGGCATCTCCAACTACCAATCACCACATAAATCCTGTTTAAAATTGGATTACAATACTTTTATTGGCAATTTACAATTTCAGATTGAAAGAAAAGTAAACACATAGATGATGAAAAATCCATAACAGAAATTTCCACTAGAATGCAATTAAAGGCAGATCAAAAAACTATTGAGATACACTTTTGAAAGAAAGAAGAGGGGGAAAAAATTAAAAAGAAAAAAGCACATAAAAGGCTTTCATTTTACTTATGTGTTTCCTTTTCCTTCAATCCAACCCCAGTATAGAGAACCAAAGTCCTAGCAGAAGAGATTTTGTCTTTTGATAAGTTAAAGACGAAACGTTCTGTTACAGATATCCATTTCTTCATTTGTACCTTGTTAATAGGTAGTAATCTCTGAGAGCTTGTTTCTGTCATCAACATGTTGCAAATGGACTAGACTATAGATAAAACTGAAATAGCTGCTGGCATTCTCTCTGTGCCACACCACCAAATAGCTCAGATCAAAACAAACTGCACTACTGTAGTCCTGCACCTTGGCTAAGCTTAAATTTTGGGCTACCATAGCTAAGCTTCTTTTTATGCATGAACTGACTAAAAAAAAGCCTTATGCACACATTGTAGCAGTGTGCTGCAATACAGTCAGCTTTTCTCCTTACTTCCACCTCTAAGTATACATTTTAAAATAAATTCACCTCATTAATCTTTTTCAGTTCTGTTTTTTCCACGCAGAGATGGACTATGTTTCTTCAAGATGTGTTATTCTGCAGAGAAAACAGTATCTTATTTTTGTGGTATATCACCATTAGACAGAAAAAGACCTCCAACTTACAATCCATCTGAATGAAATGTGTCTTTTATTCAACAGAAATTATTATTACATCCGTTGATAGTCATGCTAGATTTAAAAAAAAAAAAAAAAAGCTTTCAAATAAAAGAGGTTTCATGCCACCTGCCAGTGTATCAGTTGGGAAAAAGATGTCTTCATAAAACATCAGATCTACTCAAATTTTATATGCCACCTCTTCAGAGATCAGCCCTCTGTGGTATCACTGAAGTCATGAATGAGGATTCATTTTACTCTCTTTAGTGCTGATAAAGAGCACGAACCATACTGACAGTTCCACTCACAAGCAAAAGCAGGATTAATTGTCACTTAATCTCATGTCAGAGTCAAGTCTTTTATCTTTCAAGAGATTTCAATATGCATTCTTGCATTACTGCAGATACTCAACCAGGACAGAGGTACCCTATTTACTCCCCATTATTGAACAAAAACTATTTTGAACATCTTAACATTGATTAGATTAAAATTTGAACTTGATTTTAGCTTCTTTCCTGCCTTATTTATTAGTCTTTTGTGCTTATCAGGACGTGAATGATTACAATAGCATCTGGTAAAACCTGGGACTCAACTCCATCATGTTCTCAAATAATGGATGCTCCCTGATACATACACAGATGTAGATCAGCTTCTCAACATAGAGATAGACGGCGAGGAAGGAAAGGTGGCTCCACAATAAAAAAAAAAAAAAAAAAATCTGTACTGAGAAGATCCAACATTGCATTTTATTGATTTTCTATGCCAAATGTACTAGGAAGTACCAATAATTAACATGGAAAAGATTAATCTCACTTGTAGTGTGACTGCAGCATTCTCTAAAGTAAAGGGTATATTTTGACATGTGTCTTTCTACTGATTCATGGATCAACAAGACAGCAGCACAAAAAAAAGAAAAAATTATAGAAACATTTCTTGTGGTATCTTGATGTAGGTTCAGTCGCAACAGGAGGAATGGGGAAGGACAGGGCTGGGGGTGCAACCAACCTGAAAATGTGTTTATACACATTTTGATGAAAAATAAGCCCGTACTCTCTAGTGACAGTCCATCACTGGAATTTTATAGGACTACAGCCTGCTAATTAAGTTCTCCTATTTCTGAACCAATCTCAGAGGAAAGCCTGAAAAATATTGATTGCTTTGTAAGTTTGATACATATTCGGGCTGTCATTATTGAAGTTATGCCACACTTCACAGTCCTTCCTTTCGATTAGTGACTTCCAAAAAAGATCAGATTAAACGCTACTCACATCTGACTCACTCTTTTAATCTACAACATACACCTTTTACTGTATCTGTTTAATCTAATAAACTTTATAAATGAGTATTTTAATTAGAAGATAATTAAATAGCAAAGCTGGGAACTTCAAAAGATGCACAAAAAGATCGCTCTATTAATAATAAAAAGATTCTCAGCCAGTTGAAGGGACTGGGAACACCAAGTTAAGGCAAAATGAATACTGCTTGATAAAAAGCTGCACATCATTGCCCTGAACCCAAGAAATGAAAATATATGATATTCACAGCTTAAATAATGAGGATGCAAATAAAAGCCTGCTTTGCATTTGCAGTATGCAATGCACTGCATGTGATATCACCACTGTGTCTCTCTGAAAGTGTGATTTTATTTTTTTCTTTTACTGCTTTTATTGGTTTGTACTCATTATGATAATCAGGATATTTTTTAAATTTTGCATTTAATGACATTTCTTTCTCTGTATCCCCAATTACTTATAAATTCAGTGCTCATATGTTAAGTACTAGAGACAAGCTTCTCAAATAACGCAGACCTGTCATCTAAAATGAGGAAGAAAGTACCTGTATTCCATAAAGTGAGGTTTACAGAACAACTTCTAACATGGCATTATATAAAGACAAAGGTATATGGTTTAATGACCTTCTGTTTCTAATAAAATTAAATCCAAATTTGTTTTGTTCACTGTATGTATATTCCCCAATAGCATGTATTAAACAGAACCTACATAAAATGTCTATGCAAAAGACACACAAAAAAATCACTCTGAGACAGTAATATCTTCTGAAGCCAAGTGCATACAAGAAAGCATACTTTAAATGCAGATACATACATAAATAAAGTAATATCATTTAAATATTTTAGATCATAGTGAGTGAGAAATAGTCCCTTTACCATGTTTAAAGTAACAAAAGTATACCTAGAAAAATTAGAGACAACATCAGATGGGAAAGAGAAAGCATGCTAGAAACATACTCATTTTGAGCTCATTCAATAATTGATGCATGTTGGCTTACATCTGGAGCTTGATATCCTATGACTGAAACTGCAGCAATGATATCTGCTCTTCGTGTTAGTCTTGCCTCCTGACCATATGCCAAATTGTAACTGTGTGAGTTCTCATCTATCTATGTAGAATTACATACTCCCAAGTCCAAGTGTTCTTTGGCTTTCTTTAGGGATCCCTACTTGGTTTAGGTTTTACCTGTTGCTTCTTTGCTTTTCAACTTAGCATTAAGGAAAATATGTGTTTTATATAAAATATTTAGGTACAGCTCTGGTTTTGCAAATTAATTTTATTTTAAGAATTCCATGTATTACCTGAACACTGTTACCTATTGTACTGTCATAGCACTTCGAAAATCCTAGTCAGAGTACAAGGGCTGGCTGTAGTAGGTGCAGAAGGAGCAAGACAAAAACAGGCTCAAATACAGTTTCTCTGTGCAAGCATACACCATTCAAAAAACTCAAGACAGAACTTTGGGGAAATGAGCTGCCACATAAGTATTTGTATGCTTTTATTCAGATACCATATCCATAGGCAATAAACTTTCACCATTTTAAAGAACAAACAGATTCTGTACTCTTCATCAGTCACTCTTCTTGACGGATATTTTGTGGCTATTTTCATTTGGAATTCTTACCTGCCATTCTGAATTGATCTGGAGTGAAACATATTGCAGTAGGCTTTGGTGAAAATCAAACCTATGTTTTTATATTTTATTCAGAAAAGGCTGAGTCCCAGCTGTTGGGTAAATGATATTCAAAATTATCTTCCATCATGTTCTAGGCCAAATTTAATATCTAATGTAAGCAGGTAACACTCCAGCACCTCCACTGCACTTGTGACTCATCAGAACAGAGGATGAAATTTGACCTTCAGAGTTCACTTCCAAGTACATTAACATTCCATATTTTCATTATAAATACTAAAAAAAAAAAAAATTACAATTTACCATGGAACCCAATGAAGACAAGTGCTGACAGCTGCCTTAGCACATTCTACTTTCTTTTTGCAGGCATAGGAAATCTGGTCCATGGATAAAAATCAGTCTCTCCAAAGCATAAACAAAAAACCCCCTAAAACAAACAACAAAAAAAAGACCTATAAATAAAGTTTTCCAATGTCTCTTATAACCACTATGATACCTCCAGTAAGTGTTATGAGTGTTTATATATGAACAGTTGGCACTACAAGCCCCGATTTCAGACTGGCACTTTACACAGATCAAGGTAACAAGACAATTCCCTTAATTTTGTGAAAAATAGGGTATTTTTAGTCTTATACATTCCCCTAAAGCAAATAAGCACCACCCCAATACTTGTAACATACATTTATCCTACTACCAGAATTTGTCCTCACAAATAAGAATGCGGGTTAAAGAAGCCTTTGCCCTTCCACCTGCACTGCCAGCAAACTGCAGTGGGCGGCGGGGGGGGGAACCTCAGCTGCTGGCTCTTTAGCATCCCTTGAGAGGAATCATCTGGAGGAAAAAAGAAGGTAACCTACTTCCCTTGCAGCAACTGTCCCTTTTTTCCTCCTATCATTGTAAGATAGTAACCTGCTAAGTGTCAAAACATATTATTCTCTCATAAATACCTATTGGTACAAGGTTTTCTTCAAAATTATGTTTGTGCTACCCCATAAACAAACCTCATCCAAACAGACTGAGTCCCTGGGGTTTTTTGAGCTATCTGTTTGAAGAAAAGGAACACAAAACCTCCTCATTTTTCCTTGACGCACTTACTGGATCATGCATGATAAATGAAAGGCTTGGGCTTTGTTTTCTTTTCTTTTCACTCACTATAAATGCATGGCTTACATCACTCTTTACGAAGGTGGGTGTTCTTTCCTAGTGCTTTTGTTCAGAATAAACAGACCAGCTAGGAATAAATAATGCCATAAGAATGCATCAGAATAAAACTTCCAAGGATGGAATCAAAAGCCAAAAAGACCAAATAAGAAGTAAAGCACATAAGATAATTTATTTCACTAGGATCATAAGACTCTTTAAAGCCTTTTATGAACAGAAGAAAAAAAAAAGAAAAAAGAAAAGAAAGGCTAAAATAGTGGTTCTAGTCGATACTTATACTCCTGAAAGTCCTACCATATACAATAGTTGTTTAAGAATACATCTGGTGGTGGATTTTTGATTGCGAAAGCTGAAAAAGGGAATGGTTGATAATGAAAAGAAGGCTAGATCTGAAAATTTAACTCTAAACTCCTTTTGAAAGTGAGAATCTCCCAAGTACTGAGTATAAATAGAACAGAATAAAATAGAACAGAATAGACTATTTCAGTCGGAAGGAACCTACAACAATCATCTAGTTCAACTCCCTGACCACTTCAGTGCTGACCAAAAGTTAAAGCATGTTATCAAGGGCACTGTCCAAATGCCTCTTAAACACTGACAGGCTTGGGGCATTGAGAACCTCGCTAGGAAGCCTGTTCCAGTGTTTGACCACCCTCTCTGCAAAGCTATGTTTCCTAATGTCCAGCCTGAACCCCCCAGAAACTAATCAGGAGTTTAGGACACTGAGATGTTGTCAAAATCCCACGTATTTAATCAAGAAAAAGTCTCTATTAGAAGAATATTTTATATTAACTATGAGGAAATAAACATCACAATATACTTGACCATAAACAGCCTTTGGAGAATTAATTTTCTACTGAAGTCACCACTCTTTGAAATGCAGTTCAAGACAACTTATTTACTTGTATTCTGAACTCTGTAATAGGGACAGAGGTCTTGATTTCCCCAGGGGACATTCTAACATTCCTGAGTGATCTACCATTTGAGAGACTAGGGTTTAATCTACTAATTGAAACAAAGAAGCTAGGATGGCCACATAGTTAAAGATTACTGGAACTCTGTAACTGCTTGAATTAAAAGCATAATAAAACCAAACAAAAAATCCACCATCATCATAGCTACTTTTTCTCTGTGTAAATCCCAGCTTGAAATCTGTGCTGCTTCCTTATTTTATCTGAAAACTCTTGAACTAAATGACATAAACCCAAGATGACTGGAATCTAAAATAATCTTTTTCTTGTATCCTGACTGTCAGCCCCAAAATCCAGTGGAATCTGGAGAGGGAAGCTAGCTGAAAACATCAAAGAGATTTTTATGCCTTTATCATTACAAGTCCCACCTCTAGCTCTCTTTGAACCCCACCTGTATCCTGTAGAGGTAGAATCGTGAGGACTATCTGAATGTAGTTAGGACATGGGTCTTGATGCCACAAACTTTTTCTGGTCTCTGTAACTTAAGTTTCATGGACAGAAGTAGCTCCTTTTAAAAGTGGTCTCGGTCACTCTACAATTCAGATTCATTTTGTCTAAAACAGGCTAATGCTGAATTCATAATCTTCCATAAAGCCTTGTGTGACAGACAAGCTGTATACTAGGATCAACACATTTTCCATAAGGGATGAAATTGCAGCTATGTAAAAATGCTGACCACCTGGGAAAGGAGGTCTTTCAGACGTTAGCTCCTCCATAGGAGTCATATATACCCTTAAGAAATCTTATTACAAATTAACTAGAATCAGTTATTGTTGTATACAGACATTCATGTTAGTACATATTTCAACTGATCACTTAGCCACAACTGAACTCACATTACAAAATTGTGTCAAATAATAAATGTCTCTTGAAAGGAGATGGCAGATCAATACTCTGAATTGTATTTATCAGTTGACATTACAGAATAGCATGAATGAAGCACCTGGTTTTTACCTACTGACATTTTCTTCAACGTAAAACTGAAAAAAATCCCCGAGATGTTAAAAACTGACACCGATGACACTGGGGACTTTCACAGACATGACAAGACTGATGAGATGAAATCAGTCTGAGACCTGGAGAAGTGCTATAACTTCATGAAAATGATGCTCTGCCTCTCTGCAACTGAAAACAACACAAAGAGGAATGATATCACAACTACAAAGAATGAAGAAAGTATATCTGTCACCCCAAAAGAACATCTACCACCACCCTATGATACACAAATCATGAAAGTAGGAAAAGCAAATAACTGTCAGTTGTTTTATTTTTAGATCTCATATCAGCAAAAATAGACTGCAAGCAGAACAGCACTGCAAGTGAGATATAACACCTGAACTATTGGAATTGCTAACATATGACAAAAAAAGAACAACAAACAAAGGAAAATCAAACCAAAACCATCCAAAGAGCAGCTGCTTTTAGAACTTCAATTCATATAGGGCATTTATTACACCTAAGATAGCAGTTGTTATTTTACTTGCCTTTCTTTTCTCCACAGAATCCCTACGACGACATCTGATACTTAGGGCATCTGCCCCTCTTTACCTGGTGGTGTCCTACAGAACAGCCATAGCTGGTCAATACATTTAACTGTTATCCTTGGCATAGACGTATCACTATGAAATGTGTTGCTGGGAAAATGTGCTATTAGAAGACACATTCAGAGTATGACAAGGTACCACAGGTCCTCCCTATCATGCTTACAAATATGCATAAGAGCACAGTGTAATGGGCACAAAAGCCTTTATTTAATAACAGGACCATTTAAAGAGCACATGGGATTGATATGTCTCATGCTGTTAGTTCTCCAACAGTATTATGGGTACATGTTCAACACTGAAATGCTTTTGTTTGGTTTTTAAATTTAAAAAAAAAAAAAAAAAAAAAAAAGATGTTTTTCTCCTGCTAAGAAATCTAACTGATAGGAAATAATAAAGTGACCCCCCACTCCTCTAAAACATTTTCTCTTGCTAGGCTCTTGAAAGAGCCCTTGCTCTGTCCTGGATCTGCCTTTTAAAACACTTCTAAGGAGTTAAGAACCTTATCCTGTGATGTACAAAACCGAAACAAGCGTCAAGACCTTTGTTTTAGGAGAACTATGGCTAAAACATTAATTTAAGAAAGATGGGAAAGATGGGTGTGATTCCTTCCTATGCTAAAGCAGGACTCAAACCTTCCAAGAAATAGCCCTGAGCTCAGACTGCAACTGGCCTGGAAAAAGAAGATCCCTAATATCTCTTCAGGAAGCTAAAAATCACACACATGTACACACACAGAGACAAAATCAACAGCTTTAGAGGCAGTAAACATATCCACCTCCATCAGCAGAATAAAGTGTAGAAAGAAGGGGAATCATAGAAATCCTGAAAGTATGCTACCTATTTCTTTTACTTATGAAGTGTAATCTTCAAAATGAAAGTGAAGAGCACACTCTTTGACCTGAAAAGCTTAAAAGGTATTTGTAAAGACAACACCTCTTGGTCTTGTGGCCGCTCATCTCTAACAGCTCAAACCCCTCGCTAGTTTATACAAATGAATGCATATCAACATGTGATGTCAAAAAAAAAAAAAAAAAAGACAAAAAAGAATCAGTCAGCATTTATTATGGAATCTTCCACATTGTAACAGGTGAGAAAAACACCGTAAACCCCAAGACTCAAGTGTATAGTTCTAACTTACTATTTAATTACTTCAGGGCACACTACTATCAGACATGGCAAGGAAACTTCCATTTTTCTGCAATGAATAATTACAAAGCTAGATAACTCACTGTTAACTTTCTTACTTTTGAATATTATGAAGTAAAAAGGATGGAACAAATTCTTGTCTTAAAAATCTACGGCTGGATATTATAGCCATTTTTTAAGTATTTGGCCCCCAAAATAGCATTTGACAACAACAAAAAAAGTCATGGTGTTCTACTGCTGGCCTGATAGAGAGCAATTCCCATATTTCTTTTTAAAAGAGTGCAGAGTGAACTAAAGTAACTAACATGATTTCCTATTTCATAAGCTGAAAAATATTGCCTATTCAGAGACAGACAGGCAGAATTCAATAGAACCTGACCACAGTAATTTAGATGCAATTGCCGTCTTCCTTTTCTCATCTGCAGAACTGTACTATACTTAATAAAATAGGTCTTGAATTTGAATACATAGCACAAATTAGACTCCTAGTTCTCACCATCTATTCAATCTCTTTGCCCAAAAGAAACTGTATTGTAGTTTTAGCTGTATTACCAGGTAGTTTAACTCCAAATTTGCCAGTTTGAATTTTCCTTGTTTCCAAATAATATAATTCTCTCCATCTGAAAACTTTATATGTCAGGTTTCTGTACCCTAAAAATAGGGTACATCCTCCTAAGTGTGAAGTGTAAGGAACTTCAGCCCTTTTCTTTTTTTTCTGGTTCTTAAAAAAACTTGGTAATTTTTGCTTCTTTCTTGAGGATATTTTCAAATTTTTTTTTTCTCATTTTTTTAGAAAGACAGCAGAAACAGAGGTTTGTTCCTAGGAAACACCAAGATGGTGTTTACAGAGTTAGTTCTTTGTAGATTGAGATCCGTACTTTTGGTTAAGTGCAGCTGAGATAGTCTCACTAAATCCAAAAGTCTGAAAGGATTTTTACTAGTTTTGAATTCTGTGTTGAAGAAAGACTGTACAAAGAAGAAATATGCAGTGGACTACAGTAGTCTTTTGTTTCTATTTTTCCTGAACAAGTCTGCATAGCATCTTGTACATAATCTTTTCTCAGTCTTAGGCCCATTTGTGTAGCAAGTATCCAGAATCAGGGAGAACAATTCATTCTAGCTATTTCCTCAAACAAATGAAAGCAAAAAAAAAGTTAAATACAATATTCTTAAACATAGTTAAAACTGAAGACCACACAAAAATAGCTAACTTTAGAGTATGTAAAGCTTGAATAATCTTTTAAGTAATACATTCAAGACTCTCCAGAAAAATATTTTCCACTGTATGAAAAAGTCACAATAATTTTCTTTTTCCTTTTTTTTGGGGGGGAGTAGGGAGTGTTATTAAAAAAATAGGAAAACGCCTCCCTGTGATCAAAGAACTGTTACACCAATAGGCCTATTAACCTTTCTCTAGAAAAACAATGTTCTTGAAAAAGAAATGTTTTACAAACTCTTTTCCAGAAAAGTCACATTGATGAGCATTGCTGTTGTAGCAACAGTAAGGATAACTTCGGCAGGTTCCAAGCTCAGCAGCTTCGTTGAATTTGCTAAGATGAGAATGAATAATACTGCAAAATCTGATCCCACGTCTTCCCAGAAACACCATCTATATGGTTTTACTAAACAAGGATAACCTTGATTGGTATATGAGATCACTTTCTGAGAGGAAATAGCACAGATATGGCTTCAAAACATGCTGAAAGAATTAATTCAAAAGTGGACAAGTCAAGTTAAGATTTAAACTAATGATTTAAGAAAATCTCAGTGACTGATGTATTTGTTTGCTATTCTTCTTTGCAGACCCCCAGTTGTTCATTTTTACTAAAATGTAATTAACTACGTACAAAAGAACTGTTTCCAGCCTACTAAGTTATTTTCATGGGAATTTAAATAAGTTAGTTATAATTAGACATAATGAAATCTCTAAAAGTGCTGGGTTGAATTACAGAAATTATTTTATTGACTGTAACTCCTATTTACTACAGTATCAGAATACATTCAAAACATCCTTTATATGCAAGCACTCAAATTCAAACCAAAATCTAAAAGAACCACAGAACCACAGAATCACTAAGGTTGGAAAGGACCTTCAGG
The DNA here is from genome assembly GCF_964289735.1 of Phaethon aethereus. Classification (NCBI taxonomy): domain Eukaryota; kingdom Metazoa; phylum Chordata; class Aves; order Phaethontiformes; family Phaethontidae; genus Phaethon; species Phaethon aethereus. Next base: position 52,918,734 of record NC_138578.1, on the reverse strand, counting down.
ATCATCAAGTCCAACCATTAATCCAGCACCACCATGTTCCATAAACCATGTCCTGAAGCGCCACATCCACACGTTTTTTGAACACTTCCAGAGATGGTGACTGCATCACATCCCTGGGCAGCCTGTTCCAATGCTTGACCACCTTCTTGGTGAAGAAATTTTTCCTAATATCCAATCTAAACCTCCCCTGGTGTAACTTGAGGCCATTTCCTCTCGTCCTATCACTGGTTACTTGGGAGAAGAGACCAACACCCTCCTCACCACAACCCCCTTTCAGGTAGTTGTAGAGAGCGATAAGGTCTCCCCTCAGACTCCTCTTCTCCAGATGAAACAACCCCAGTTCCCTCAGCCACTCCCCATAAGACTTGTGCTCCAGACCCCTCACCAGCTTCGTTGCCCTTCTCTGGACACGCTCCAGCACCTCAACATCCTTCTTGTAGTGAGGGGCCCAAAACTGAACACAGGATTCAAGGTGCGGCCTCACCAGTGCCAAGTATAGGGGCACGATCAGTTCCCTACTGCTGCTGGCCTCACTATTTCTGATACAAGCCAGGGCGTTGTTGGCCTTCTTGGCCACCTGGGCACACTGTCAGCTCATATTCAGCCGGCTGTCAACCAAGACAAAGTTCAAGGTTTTTTTCTCTTACCTCCCATTATTCTCATATAGTATTAGAACATGAATAACATAAAATCAAAGCAAAGTACAAAATAAAGAGACAAGAAAGATTGTGATATTAATAATTGGAGAAAAAGAAAGAGGAAAATAGATTTAAGAAAGTCAATAGAGATTTTTGTAACAATTCTAAGAGGTTCAGTACTAACATTATACACAAGAAATGTGCAAATAAAAGCTTCCATCACATTAAGAAAAAAAAAATCACAAGACAACCAGCATTTTAGACAAAGTGAACATCACCAAAAAGACAAAAAGAGCAAGTCAACAAAATGAAGATCAAATTTAAATTAAAACTTCTTATTCTACCCTTGTGTCAAAAGACAGTACAAACCACCAAGACTGACTTTTAAAGATTCTAGAGTTCCTGGAAAAATAACAAACCTCTTTGTGACTACAGTTAGTATTTATTGTAGTAATAACAAAATACAGGCACATAAGCACATGAAGTTTTTTCTTTCATTCCTCACATCTTAATTCCTTTCCTTCTTTCCTTTTGTTTTGCTCTCTCATATACATAGGCTGTCGTCTTAGTTTTTATCAGAATCTGCTCATGATTAAGAAGCATAGCAGGAGGAAAAACAAATAAAATCAAGAAATGCCTTTAAGAAGAAGAAAAAAAAAAGAGATAAATGGAAACTTGAAAATAATTGCCAAGACCTCAAGAACATTAGGATGGCTTTTTTTCTTCACTTAAACTGTTTTACATACTTACTCAATGGTTCCATCTGCCTATTAAGTGATAGCTGACTCAAAATCCCCACAGGTCTTTTTTTATGCAGCAATTTTAAAGAGTATACAAAGTTTAATATATAATTATAGATCCTCACCAGGATACCAGTCAGTACTAAAAAAGTGTTAATCCGATTACCCAAAGATTGATAATGATTTTGATGTAAATATTGCATGCAAACCAAAAACATGAGAAAAGCATACAATGAAAAGGGAGAATTAAACAGCATCTTCATAAACTCCCAGAGGCAGTTAAGTTTCTTCAACTGAAGTCTATATTTTGGTTCCTCAATGTTTTAATTACAAAATTTTATTTCCAAATTGTAACACAATCCTTTCAAAGCAATAGAAGAAACTTTTAAGTTTGCTTTTGAAAGTAATGCCAGAAGAGAGGGAGCAAATAAACACCTTGAGCAAAATGAGAAAAAAAGAACTGTGGCATGTAAAGCCCAGCAATCTGGCCACCTGTACTTATGTTCTGAGATTACTAAAACTTCAGGTGATATCTTAAGCAATCTGACAGCCCCTAATTTCACAACGCTCCTAAGACCACCAAAAAAAAAAAAAAAAAAAAAGACAATTAAACAGAATCCAAGTAACTGTAAGTACGACCAAGGTGTACTGAGCACTTGCAGATCAGTTACCAATACATTGCCTAATTCATATAGTTTTTAAGTCTCTCTCAGAAGGAAAAAAGAGATCCAATGTAATGAAATTTTATCCTTAAAGTACTTACTAGCATACATCGTTTCGGAAAAGAGAATTAACAAAGAAAAAAATCTTCACATTTTGCAATCATTTCTTTGTTACATAATGTGACTTTCACTCCCCTTTTCCCTGAATTTTTTTACCTGTATAAACTCACAGACATTATATTTTACAATTGCTTTGAAAAACAGATCCTACATAAACTGTCATTCATCAGTGACAGAAAACAGTATCATATGTCAAAACAGAGAGGTAACTACTCCGGAGAACATGGACTAAATACACATTTTATATTCCATGAAATGATGCAAAAGTTCTCCAGAGAAACACTACAGTTTAACAGCCTGTAGAAAGCTCTAAGGATTTCACAGTCTCAAAAGCAAAAATTTCAAAGCAGCAGTGTTAAGTCATTGCTTTCATATGCAGAGATGTGACATTAATGCTGGTAGTTAAAGGAAATACGATAATTCCCTAAGTGCTGAAGTTCTAGGAACAATATAATTCCTTTTGCTAATTTTGTAGTTGTGTGTTTGGTTTCAACTACAATGAATTAAGAAAGGACCAACAACCCCTTCTGAATATTATGGCAGTTCATGCAGAAGGTCTTGCTTGAAAGCCGTAGTTTATGTTGTAGCCAACGAATCAGTCTAATGGAACAACAGGAAGACTACTTCAGTTTCTGGCCCTCAAATATAAGGAAAGCCACAGTACATTTTTTTATTTTCTGAACACCAACATGAAAACGTAAAAACAAAGGCTCTGTACAGGGATAATCAAGGATTCCTGACTATCAATAAGTTACAATTAACAAACCTACACCCTTTAAAGTCTTCCAAGTATCTCAAGTGATCAATTGAAAAATCTAACTTCACAGAACACACGCTTAAAAACAGTGTTTGGATGTGATTCCTGCCCAATGAAAACCATTACTGCCCAGTGAAAAAGTGGTAAGATAGGTACCAAATCTTCCATCTCACATTATATAGTAATTCATTACTATACAGTAAGCAATTCAGTAAAATAAATACTGTCTGGGTATTGTTTGCAGGACAATTATGACAATTGTGTCTAACTGAATTATGATATTAATTATGTTCAATTTATATGGTCAGCCTTCAATAATGTATAGGTCATGCTAAAATACTTCTAATCCACTCAGTCATCAGTAGATTAAAAATAGTTTATCTTTCCAGTGCACCCACAAAAATAAGTAGGAGAGTCTTGCACAACAGCTCTTTGGATAATGACATCAAACAACTCAATATTACATTTCATTTCTTCTGCACTCTTAAACTTTCTGTGCTTACCAAAATAAAGGTATAATCCATCTAACAAATAGTAAAAAAATACTCTCCTGTGTTAAGGAAACAAATGGTTAAATGCTTCCAAGAACACTGGATTGGAAAAATAATTGCAAGGAGCAAACTTTTTTAAAACAATAAACATAGCATATGCCTTGTGTAATGAGTATCCTTATTTCAAAATTGGGATTAATTTGCAAATACATTTATTAGGATATGAATTTTAAATGAAAGCTCTATTTTAAAACAATCATTAAAATCCATCAGTTCAGTAACTAAAATTTAGTTTCCATACAAGATAGAACACTCTGCTTTCTAAAATATTTAAGCTAGAGCTTACTAGTTGGTACTTAAGAAGCATATCTAAGAGAACAATTGTTCTCTCAGGTTCAATACGATGTTTTTTTAAATAAAATAAGCAGTTGCATTTATAAAATTCATTGTCTTGAAACTGGGGCCTGTGAAAGACATTAATGAATTCAGGGCAGAGAATATTTTTAAGGTAGGGCAGTTTGGCTTATTAACTTCTATAGGTTTTACTGAAGAGATATTTATTTATATTGACAAGCAATCCAATGGACCTCAGCCATTCTATAATACATGCTAAACAAACATTTTTGGCCAAATAATTTATAAATAATATACAAAGTTATTTGTGTAATTACAAGAATAAGTACATACAGACCCATCAATCTAGAAACACAACAAAAATATGGTAAGTGGAAAGCAACTTCTGTAGAGGATTATTTTTGTTATATATTTTCTATAGGATTGTACCTGTATGAAAATGAATCAAAGAAAATTATGAACCTCATGTTCATGGACTAATGAAAAAAAATTATAATTAATCAGTTATCACTTCAAAAAGTTGTGGTTTCACAGATTTCATATACACAATTCAATGTAATTTTACTTAAACCATAATTTCAAAACTCAATTAACAGCTTCACTCTGTTACAGCTAGTTACTAGATAATGAGTTCAGAGGTCTTAGACACATAGAACAGTAACTTGAAAAGTAACAGTCTTGCCTTTCAAGAGAGGTAGTGCTCTAAGGTAACTAGATGTCTTGTCTGACACTCTCTCCAAAAATCATAGAATCTTTTGGTTGGAAGGGACCACCAAAGGTGATCTAGTCCAACCCCACTGCAATGAGCAGGGACATCTTGAACTAGATCACGTTGCTCAGAGCTCCATCCAACCTGACCTTGAGTGTTTCCAGGGAGGGAGGCACCTACTAATCCTCTGGGCAACCTGTGCCAGTGTTTCACCACCCTCATTGGGAAAAATTTCTTCCTCGTACCCTAGTCTCAGTTGACCCTCTTTCAGTTTAAAACCATTACCCCTTGTCCTATCACTACAGGCTCTGCTAAAAAGTCTGTCACCATCTTTCTTATAAGCCCCCTTTAAGTAGCAAAAGGCTGCAAAAGTCTCCCCAGGAGCCTTCTCTTCTCCAGTCTGAATAATCCCAGCTCTCTCAGCCTGTCCTCACAGGAGAGGTGTTCCATCCCTTGGATCATTTTTGTGGCCCTCCTCTGGACCCTCGCCAACAGAACCATGTCTTTCCTGTACTGAGGGCTCCAGAGCTGGATGCAGGACTCCAGGTGGGGTCTCACCAGAGTGGAGGAGAGGGGCAGAATCACCTCCCTTGACCTGCTAGCCACACTGCTTTGGATGCAGCCCAGGATATGGCTGGCCTTCTGGGCTGCGAGCACACATTGGTGGCTCATGTCCAGTTCTTCATCCACCAGTACCCCCAAGTCCTCCTTGCTCTCAATCCCTTAATCGTCCAGACTGTATTGATACCAGGGTTTGCCCTGATGCAGGTGCAGGACCCTGCACTTGGCCTTGTTGAACCTCATGAGGTTCACAAGGGCCCATTCCTTGAGCTTGTCCAGGTCTCTCTGGGTGGCATCCTGTCCCTCAGACATGTCAACCACACCATTCATCTTGGTGTCATCTGCAAATTTACTGAGGGTGCCCTTGATCCCACTATGTCACTGATGAAAATATTAAAGAGTACTGATCCCAATATAGACTCCTGAAGGACACTGCTCCTCATCAAACTCCATCTGGAGATTGAGCTGTTGACCACTACCCTCTGTATGCAACCATCAAACCAATTCCTCATCAACCCAATAGTCCACCCATCGAATCTACCTCTCTCCAATTTAGAGAGAAGGATGTTGTGGGGGACCATGTCAAAGGCCTTACAGAAGTCCAGATAGATGACATCCATATCTCTTCCCTTGTCCACTGATGTGGTTACTCCATCACAGAAGGCTCTAGGTTGGCCAGGCAGGACTTGCCCTTGGTGAAGCCATGCTGACTGCCTCTAATCACCTCCATGTCTTCCATGAGCCTTAGCATAGCTTCTAGGAGGAACTGTCCCATGATCTTCCCAGGCACAGAGGTGAGGCTGACAGGTCAGTAGCTCCCAGGGTCCTCCTTGCTACCCTTTTCAAAAATGGGTGCAATATTTCCCTTTTTCCACTCTCCAGGGACTTCACTTGACTACCATGACCTTTCAAATATCATGAAGCTTGGTAACTACATCAGCCAATTCCCTCAGGACTCTGGGATACATCTCTTCTAGTCCCACAGATGTAGAATATTTTTCCCCAAAAGGTGTTTTTGCAATTAATTAATCATTGTAACTGGAAAATTCCAAAGTTAAAGGTTTATGTTTATGCAAAGTTTATGTAGATCTATGTCCAGATATAGCTTTCAACTACTCAGAAATGCATTTTGAGTAGATCCATTGATTTCCAAGAGTTAGATAGCCTGACCCAAAGACAACAGAAATCACTGCAGTTTCTCATTGGTGTCATATCCTAAAATTCATAGATCGTATTCTGGATGATTCTGAATCTTTCTTATTCTGAAAATACAACCTGACTCGAAATGTTGCAGTGTATAAACACTGACTGTATTTTACATACATCAAAATAACTAAGCTTAATTAAATACTTACTTACTCTAAATACTAACATAGAACTCTTTAGCCTTTCTTTAGCGTCCAAAGAATTTCCAAGTTAATAATAATAATAATAATAAAAATTCTCACAGTTAAATTGGGTTTCAGTATACATAATTCCATAAATGAAAGAAAAATGCTTACAGGAGAACTCCCATTTCACCAGCAGAAAAATAACTGGAACACACAGAGGCTGTCAAAGTGGCTGGTATCCAGGCATGATACAAATGGTCATACGTCCATTATGTAAAAAAAATTTACTACTTAAAATACTTAATTTCGTTTTAAGTTTGTAAATCAAACTGGTTTATATTTTTTCCTAGCTTCACATAACAATGGAAGAAAAAATCTACCTAACAAACAGAACTGAATTCATTCAGTTACCTTCTTCCAAGCGATCATACATTATAAATTTGTTTCACAGTTTAAAAGACTTCTTTTATCAGTGTATTTTCATTACATCAGAAGCAAATAACTCTGAGATACTGAGTATTTCTAATGCTCACCAAGAAGCTACTGGACCTCAGTGCTTTCTCAAAACTAGTTCTATACAGAAAACAAGTTTTGGGACACAGGTTGGCAGAAGTTGCACAACACAACTTCAGGCCAACATTTTCATAGAATGTACCTGTTTCTGAGAACTCATATGAAATTATGGATTTAAGGTAGAAGTTATGCCAAAGAGTACCGAGAGAGCTGGTGGAGGAGCTTGCCAAGCCACTCTCCATCATTTATCAGCAGTCCTGGTTCACAGGGGAGGTCCCAGAAGACTGGTGGTTTCCCAATCTGATGCCCATCTACAACAAAGGCCAGAAGGAGGATCCCAGGAACCACAGGCCTGTCAGCCTGACCTCTGTACCAGGGAAGATTATGGAGAGGTTTATCTTGCAGGTGCTCAGAGGGCATGTGCAGGACAACCAAGGGAACAGGCCCAGCAAGCATGAAAGGCAGGTCCTGCTTGACCAACCTGATCTCCTTCTATGACCAGGTGACCTGCCTAGTGGATGAGGGAAAGGCTGTAGATGTTGGCTACCTGGACTTTAGTAAAGCCTTTGACAGCGTCTCCCATAGCATTCTCCTGGAGAAACTGGTGGCTCGTGGCTTAGACAGATGTACTCTTCCCTGGGTAAAAACAGTCTGGACTGCCGAGCTCAGAGAGTCGTGGTGAATGGCGTTAAACCCAGGTGGCGGTCGGTCACAAGCGGTGTTCCCCAGGGTCTCGGTTCTGGGACCAGTCTTGTTCAGTATCTTTATTGATGATCTGGATGAGGGAATCAAGTGCTCCCTCAGTAAGTTTGCAGATGACACCAAGTTGGGTGGGAGTGTGGATCTGCTCGAGGGCAGGAAGGCTCTGCAGAGGGATCTGGACAGGCTGGATCAATGGGCAGAGGTCAATTGGATGAGGCTTAATAAGGCCAAGTGCAGGGACCTGCACTTGGGTCACAACAATCCCATGCAACATTACAGGCTTGGGGAGGAGTGGCTGGAGAGCTGCCAAGTGGACAAGGACCTGTGGGTGCTGGTTGACAGCCAGCTGAACATGAGCTGACAGTGTGCCCAGGTGGCCAAGACGGCCAAAAGCATCCTGGCCTGTATCAGAACTAGTGTGGCGAGCAGGAGTAGGGAAGTGATCGTCTCCCTGTACTCAGCGCTGATGAGGCCACACCTTGAATACTGTGTTCAGTGTTGGGCCCCTCACTACAAGAAGGATGTTGAGGTGCTGGAGCGTGTCCAAAGAAGGGCAATGAAGCTGGTGAGGGATCTGGAGCACAAGTCTTATGAGGAGCGGCTGAGGGAACTGGGGTTGTTCAGTCTGGAGAAGAGGAGGCTGAGGGGAGACCTTATTGCTCTCTACAACTACCTGAAAGGGGGTTGTGGCGACGAGGGTGTTGGTCTCTTCTCCCAAGTAACTAGCAATAGAATGAGAGAAAATGGCCTCAAGTCGCACCAGAGGTGGTTCAGATTAGATATTAGGAAAAATTTCTTTAGGGAGAGAGTGGTCAAACACTGGAACAGGCTGCCCAGGGAGGTGGTGGAGTCACCATCACGGGAAGTGTTCAAAAAATGTGTAGACATGGCACTTCAGGACATGGTTTAGTGGGCATGGTGCTGTTGGGTTAACGGTTAAACTTGATGATCTTGAAGGTCTTTTCCAACCTTTACAATTCTGTGATTCTGTGAAAGAAACCTTAAGGTTTTTATGATTTTTCAACCTCAGAGCAAGTAATACTTTCTGGGTTTCACTCACACAGTGCTCACTGGAAGACTGACAAAAAATCCAGAGCACAATTTGAAACAGGAATCCATAAACAATACTCAAGAAAAAAGGTAGTTAAGGTTATGCTGCCCTGATTTCTACTATTAGGGCCAGAAATAAAATTTTCTCTTTTCCTGTCCACTTGGGTAAAAAAAGATAAAAATCATAAAGTGACTAGAGACTGAAAGAAGCACTGAATATGTATAACGGTAACTGTGAAACGAACGAAACAGATTCTGGATCAGACATGTGGTTAAGAAAATAAGTATTTCTATATATTTATATTAGATTTTCAGTTACGTAAGACTGCCTAGACGGGGTATTAAAGATTTTTTTTGCCTGAACTGTATTCATTCCTGTTCCAAATGCATGTCACCTGAAAATAGAAAATAATATGAAAATTTTTGTTAATTATGATATTTTAGACAGTTAAAATCTTCACGGATTTCCTTAAAAAACCTAAACAAAACTAGTAAAGTTGGTAGAATAAAGAGAATGCGAGGAACTGATGCTACTTTGAACTCATTTCTGTCATAGAAAAAATTTACATTTCAATTAATTCATACCTGTGTTATAATCTATCCACAGCTTTTAAAACCATTGAGGCTTTTTTCCGTTTACATTTTATATTGAAATACCTAGATTAACTCAGAATTCCACATTGCTTTACAGAAATGCTTTACACATTAGTACCTTATAAATAAAAGGATATCAAAATCAGTATAACATCAGTGACAGAATATGTGCTTTTTATTTATACTTCAAAACAGAGATTTAATACATTAAATACATGTCACCGCATCAACATGCTTGTAGTTCCCCTTCTCTTCCTTCCTTTCTGACTTCAAATGTATGCCTCTATTTCTTGATTGACAAATTTTTTTCATTCAAATGTTAATGTATTACATCTGAGTTGATAGTATAGGTATGGAAGAGAAAGATAAGCGATACATCTTAGTATCTTCTCCTGTGAAATTATATTAGCCTTCTGGGATACTGGATAGGATGAAGCTGCAGATTCAAAGATCATTACACCGCTTATTACCCTTTGTATTTATCTTCAGTGCTGCTAAAGCTTTACAGAAAATCTAATTTCTCTGAGGCTGCATTAATGTCAAAACAGCCACTTTTTAGATGCCAGACTTCATTCCAACTGGCAGATAATGCACAAAAGGATCTAATATCAGTCACAGGGTATTATGTAAAAACTAAAGGTTTGGCAAAAAATTTGGCCAATGCTGCTCTTCTATATTACTGTGGGATCTTTGCTCGTCTATTCTGCAGAAAGATGAAGTGTGGAGCAATGGAGTCAAGGTTGTGCTTAATCTTTCCTCATTCTGTTATTGCTTGGGAAGTCTTTTATAACTGGTATGGGTAAATTTTTCAATCTTGGCAACAGTCACTTTAGAGGAAACAGTACAGGGCATGCCTAAAGGAGGGGAAAAAAATCCAGAGTAAGCTTGGTTTTGGGGACCAGCTAGTAGTCCAGTCAAAACAAAGTAGAAAATAGAACCTCCCTCTCCATTTCCACTCCACTTTTTTAAACAAACCAAAACAGAAAAACACAATAACAGCAACAACGAACCAAGACCATCTTCTCACTGATCTATGCCAATGACTAGCTACTATTTCAATACTAAGCTCAAGATTTCAAGTACAAACTTAAAAAAAATTAAAAATTTGTATTATATAAAACTGACAAAACCTGTCCATGTCCTTTAGAATGGTTTTCATTTTGTTCCCTTGGTTACAATTAAAAACAATCCAGTACATGACATTTCATAATAATTATGTTCTTCTTCTGATGATAGCAGATAAAGATCTTAAGATCCTCTTTTGACTGGAGTAATATTTAAGCGATTACTTATATCCTGTGCCAAAAAGGATTCCAGCTTTCAATCTAAACAAGAGACCGTCAGGCATTACCAGGTGCCTCCAGTAGAAAGACCACAAAGTGCAACATAAGATCATAGAATAGTTTGGGTTGGAAGGGACTTTTAATGATCACCTAGTCCAACTCTCCCTGCCATAGGCTGGGACATCTTTCACTACATCAGGCTACTCAAAAACCCATCCAACCTGACCTTGAACAATTTACCCTCTTTTATTTCCAAACCGTTCCCCCTTGTCTTATCACTACAGGGTCTGCTAAAAAGTCTGTTGCCATCTTTCTCATAAGCCCCCTTTAGTACCGAAAAGCTGCAATTAGGTCTCCCCGGAGCCTTCTCTTCTCTAGGCTAAACAACTCCAACTCTCTCAGCCTTTCCTCATGGGAGAGGTGTTCCAGACCTCCGAACTGCTAATTGTTTTTGACCTAAGTTTTATCCAACTTAAAGTGGCTACCTTTTAGCTATCACTCACATAATGATCATATGAACCAATGTGTTTTTCTCTATCATGACACTTTCACCACGGAGTTTTAACTTCTGTTATTACTGCTTGAAGTCATCTTCCTTGGAGGAGAGATATCTTTAAATTTAGTCTGATGAAACTTGACCTGTAGTATGAACATATACATCCGAACTACTCTAAGTTAACCTTACAGTAAGTGAAAAAGTCAAGTTATTGAAGAGGATGCAGATACGTGAAACAGTTCAGATAACCATGTAGACGTGGCACTTAGGAACATGGCTTAGTGGTAGACTTGACAGTGTTAGGTTTACAGTTGGACTCTATGATATTAAGGGTCTTTTCCAACCAAAATGATTCTATGATTCTACAATTTCCTGTTTCTCTTTACTGAATTCAAGTAAGTCTGGAGCTCACTAGCTCAATTCTGCATTTTAGACATTTAAAGTTAACTAAATAAATTCTACTTATCAGGTCGATATTTCAAAGAATATTACAAGTACCTTTATGTACATATGTGAAAAATCTACTGCCCTTTACATTACATCTGATTTTTTAGTAGACACTCTTACTTCATACTTCTTACTTCTAGGTTGGCAACGATAAGGTTGCACTAAGAAACCCAAAAGTGATTAAAAGGGACTTCAGAGTGCTGGGGAGACTGGTCGATGGAGCAGGAGCACAGGTAGTGTTTTCATCAATCCCTTCGGTGGCAGGGAGGAAAGCTGAAAGGAATAGGAAAACACACGTGGTTAACACGTGGCTTAGGGGCTGGTGCCGTTGGCAGAATTTTGGGGTTTTTGACCATGGAGTGGTTTACACAACACGAGGCCTCCTGGCAGCAGATGGAGTGCACCTATCTTCAAGGGCAAAAGGACTCTAGCTTACAAGTTGGCAGGCCTTATCAAGAGGGCTTTAAACTGGATTTGAAGGGGGAAGGGGATAAAACCAGGCTCACTAGAATTGAGCCTAGGGTTGGCATGCCAGAATTGGGTTTGAAATCAATAGACCACCTCAAGTGCATCTACACCAATGCACGCAGAATGGGCAGCAAACAGGAGGAGCTAGAAGCCATTGTGCAGCGGGACAGTTATGACATAGTCACCATCACAGAAACATGGTAAGATGACTCTCCTGACTGGAGTGCTGCAATAGATGGCTATAAGCTCTTCAGAAGGGATAGGCATGGAAGGAGCAGTGGTGGGGTGGCTCTGTATTTTAGGGAGAGTTTTGATTGTATCAAAATCAACGATTGTGATGACCAAGTTGAGTGCTTATGGGTAAGGGTGAGGGGGAAGGCCAGCGAGGCAGATATTCTGCTGGGAGTCTGTTATAGACCACCCAATCAAGATGAAGAAGCAGATGACGCATTCTACAAGCGACTGGCAGAAGTCTCACAATCTCTAGCCCTTGCTTTTGTGGGGGACTTCAATTCACCAGACATCTGCTGGAAGTATAACACAGCAGAGAGGAAACAGTCTAGGGGGTTCCTGGAGTGTGTGAAAGATAACTTCCTGACATAGCTGGTAAGTGAGCCTACCAGGGGAGGTGACTTGCTTGACCTGCTGTTTACAAACAGAGAAGAACTGGTGGGAGATGTGGTGGTCAGAGGCTGTCTTGAGCTTAGCGACCACGACATTATAAAATTTTCGATTCTTGGTGAAGTAAAGAGGGGGGTCAGTAAAACTGCTACCATGGACTTCTGGAGGTCAGACATTGGCCTATTCAGGACATTGGTTGAGAGAGTCCCTTGGGAAACCATCCTGAAGGGCAAAAGGGTCCAGGAAGGCTGGACATTCTTCAAGATGGAAGTTTTAGAGGCGCAGGAGCAGGTGGTCCCCATGTGCCATAAGAAGAGCTGGTGGGGAAGACAACTGGCCTGGCTGAACAAGGGAATTTCACTGGGATTCAGGGAAAAGAGGACAGTTTATCACCTTTGGAAGAGGGGGAAGACAACTCAAGACGGGTACAAGGATCTTCTTAGGTCAAGCAGAGACAAAATTGGAAAGGCAAAAGCTCAGATAGAACTCAATCTATCCACAGTCATAAAGGATAACAAAAAAATGCTCTTACAAATATATTAACAACAAAAAGAGAAACAAGGAAAATCTCCATCCCTTACTGGATATGGGGGGGGAACATTGTTACCAAGCATGAGGAAAAGGCTGAGGTGCTTAATGCCTTCTTTGTGTCAGTCTTTAATAGCCAGACCAGGTATTCAGCCCCCTAGAGCTGGAAGACAGGGATGGAGAGCAGAATAAACTCCCCATAATCCAGCAGGAAGCAGTTGAGGACTTGCTAAGCCACTGGGATACCCACAAATCTATGGGGCCTGATGGGATCCACCCAAGAGTATTGAGGGAGCTGGTGGAGGAGCTTTCCAAGCTACTCTCCATCATTTATCAGCAGTCCTGGTTAGCAGGGGAGGTCCCAGAAGACTGGAGGCTTGCCAATGTGACACCCATCTACAAGAAAGGCTGGAAGGAGGATCCCGATCCCGGGAACTACAGACCTCTCAGCCTGACCTCCGTACCAGGGAAGATTATGCAGTGGTTCATCTTGCGGGTGCTCACAAGGCATGCGCAGGACAACCAAGGGATCAGCCCAGCCAGCATGGCTTCCTGAAAGGCAGGTCCTGCTTGACCAACCTGATCTCTTTCTATGACCAGGTGACCTGCCTAGTGGCTAAGACAGGTGTACTCTTCCCTGGGTAAAGAACTGGCTGGATGACCGAGCTCAGAGAGTCGTGGTGAACGGCATTAAACCCAGGTGGTGGTCGGTCACAAGCGGTGTTCCCCAGGGTCTCGGTTCTGGGGCCGGTCTTGTTCAATATTTTTATTGATGATCTGGATGAGGGGATCGAGTGCTCCCTCAGTAAGTTTGCAGATGACACCAAGTTGGGTGGGAGTGTGGATCTGCTCAAGGGCAGGAAGGCTCTGCAGAGGGATCTGGACAGGGTGGATCGATGGGCAGAGGTCAACTGTATGAGGTTTAATAAGGCCAAGTGCTAGGTCCTGCACTTGGGTCACAACAATCCCATGCAACGCTACAGGCTTGGGGAGGAGTGGCTGGAGAGCTGCCTGGTGGAAAAAGACCTGTGGGTGCTGGTTGACAGCCGGCTGAACATGAGCTGACAGTGTGCCCAGGTGGCCAAGAACCTTGAATATTGTGTTCAGTTTTGGGCCCCTCACTTCAAGAAGGACATTGAGGTGCTCGAGCATGTCCAAAGAAGGGCAGTGAAGTTGGTGAAAGGTCTGGAGCACAAGTCTTATGAGGAGCGGCTGAGGGAACTGGGGTTGTTTAGTCTGGAGAAGAGGAGGCTGAGGGGAGACCTTATTGCTCTCTACAACTACCTGAAAGGGGGTTGTGGCGAGGTGGGTGTTGGTCTCTTCTCCCAAGTTACAAGCAACAGAACGAGAGGAAATGGCTTCAAGTTGTGCCAGGGGAGGTTCAGATTAGATATTAGGAAAAATTTCTTCACTGAGTTGTCAAACATTGGAACAGGCTACCCAGGGAGATGGTAGAGTCACTGTCACTGGAAGTGTTCAAAAAATGTGTGGATATGGCACTTCAGGACATGGTTTAATGGGCATGGTGGTGTTGGGTTGATGGTTGGGCTTGATGATCTTAAAGGTCTTTTCCAACCTTAATTATTCTGTGATTCTGTGATTGACTTGCTATTGAATTTGGACATACAGATGAAAAATGTCAGTTACTTAAGAGGAATTTTAAAGGCAAGATGAAACATATAAAAGTGAGACATAAAGCATGACCACTGTGTGAAGTAGAGAGCAGCAGCTGTACAATAATCAGTGGTTTAGAAATGTTCTAACCCCAATATTTTACCAATGTCATGCTCTAAATCAATCATTTCCCTTGACCTTCCTAAATAACAATGTGGGAAATAATTTGTGAGACAATGACATTCCTAATCTTCATCCTGTATTTGATTAATTTATAAATTTCAGAAATTTTATTTATATGTGTGTGTGTATAGACAGACATGCAATCTTGCAAATATCTTTCTGATTCAGTCTTATATGTAGCTGATTTAGTCTTTTATTTTATTTATGTAAAACATCTTTTGAAATATACCAATTGTCAACCTGTCATCTTATTACTTTAAGAGATAAAAATTCTATGTTAAAAAGGACAGAGAGAGAATTAATTTAAAATTCTTTGAAAACTTTTGTCTTCCTCAAAAAAAAAAAAAAACAAAAAACAAATCGTGTTCTTCAGGATACATTTCCACTTCTGAAATACTTTATTCACTTATTGCCCCAAACATTTGTCTCACTGTCATGATAACAGATATCGTGAATGTTTGTAAAAATTAGTTCAATTTTATATTTATATAAGTGATATCTTGTTTATGTCTGTTAAAATATGAAAGAAAATGTTAAAAGATATGTTAACATATTTTTCCTCAGGGTGTTTTGTTAAAAGATTATTAATGCCTAAACATGTATTTAAAAGGCTTTAAAAGAGAAAGAAACAGATGGAAATATCATTCTGCCCTTAATTGGGAACATAACTATTTCTTGATAAGAAAAAAACAGAGAAAATATAAAGGTGTAGGAGTATTTTTCTCACCATTCAAAACATTAGTAGATAATAGTAGCAGCTGTCGTCTTATAACCCTGTAAAATACAGGGCTTCCCTTACGAGAACAGGTCACAGACTTTGTGTTAAGCTAGCAATAGCTCTATTACGGTATTCAGGCACCCAGAGTCTATATTCTTTCATAAAAAAAAAAAATTGCCCTTAAGTTTTGACAGTTCCTACCCGATGATTACCTATATTATACTGTTACTTGTATGTATTTTATGTGCTATATAGATACTAATATATAATTACATTCCACATATATTTAATCTAGATTTCAAAAACTCAGCCGTCTTTAATTCAGTTATCTCTCAGCTAATACTGATTCTTCAAGAAAAGTGAACTTAGCTTTAAATACCTTACTTTCTTTTTTCTAGAAAGCTACCTACGTTAATATTTTGCCTTGTCACTCTAAATAGGAATCAGTATTGCCATGTCTCAGTAATACTGCTAAACACTGTTGTGTTATTTTTCCCCTATCTGTTTTGCATTTAAATTTTACATTTTTCTTTTTGAGTTTACAGTAGATTATCTTCACTTTTTAGGTAAATTTTCTCAGGTATTTAGACAGGCACAAAGAATTTCCAATTCAAGCATGACTCCTTATTTCATTCCTTTAGTGTAGTATTTTTCATTAGTTACAGATTTGACATCTTAGAAGATATGTCTCAAGAATCAGAAGCAAAATTACTTCCATGGTATTACCTACAGCAATTCTACATAACAGCAAATTATTAAATATATATATACACAAACTTCTGTAAAGAATTGTGTAATATGAAACATAACTTAAAACTCTGGAATAAGAAAAAATCTGTGGACAGTATTATCATTGTAAATAAATTAGAATTTGTCTATTCTGCTTTTCTATTATTTTGGGGTTTTTTTTTCTGCCTCTTACTAATGGGAAGTCCTACACCTAGACACAAAAAAAAAAAAAAAGAAAGAAAAAAGAGTATTTTAACTGCAGTATTCTTGTTCTACATGGACAACAAAAACACCAAGAGATTGTAAAAATTGTAGGCAAGAAATACTTTCATGGTTAATCAATATAAAGTGTACTTTCTCCCTCAGAGACTGATCTGAAGTTCTAATCAAGCTAAAGATCGCAGAAATTAAAAAAAATTTTCCACACAAAAAAAAAAAAACAAACAAGAAAAAAATCCCACAACTCCCCACCTTCTACAGACTGCAAGATGGACAGCGGACACAATACTTAGCAGGTACCAACTATGAAATATAATGGATATGTAATGAATAGGGCTGCAATCATATAAACAAAACATCAAGAAGTCAGACTAAAACACTGTAATATATGGAGAAATCTATAACAGAAAAGCAACTAAAATGCATTATGCATTTCAAAATCAGGCAGAAAATACTATGACAAAACCAACTTACTTCCTTAAGCCTGAATTTCAAAAAAAGAGTAAGAGTGTTACTTTAGTAAATGAAAGCATAAGGTCCCCAACAAAACAGAATTCTGAATAAATGAGACCATAATTGCTGTTCCATTAATTGTCTAAGATGAATTATTCAAGAACTGAGATGCTACACTCAGGAAATCACTTTTTTTTTTTTTTAACTTAAAGAAGCACAAACTAGACATGTATTTTGAGACCTGATGCAAGTTAGACCAAGTCTGAGTGGTATAAACTTAGCTTTAGACTATTAGATTACTATTTAGATTACTATTTAGATTACTATTTGTTTTTAACATCCAAAGCATCAAGTTCTTGATTTCTTATATGCCTTAAAAAAATACACAAGTAACAATTCAGTAGAAACACCATCCATACACTGAAAATCATTAATATAGAATTTCTATTTTCTTTTGCAATTGCAGGTAAAGCCTGATTGCTTATCTTCCAAGTTTGCTAAATCCATGTACTGTTTTCTCCAACAAGGTCTGTAGGATTTTGATATCTAGTCATTAAACTGTCATAAAAAAGAATCTCAGACAATAAATGGAAAAAATCTTGTAACATTTCAGCCACCTCAGACGATGTCCAAACCACTTGTAACAGATAAACCTTTGCACAGACTTTTGTGGATGAGATTCTCATTACATCTCATGTATACATAGTAAGCTACTAAATAGTTACAACAGCATGCTACATAAACTAAAAACAATACATTGTTGAAAACAAAACACAAATATTATCAATTATCTAAAAACTCATACATGATCTAAAAAACTAATCTAAAACTCAAAAAATTTCCATGAAGGGGTGGTGAGGGAACCACTTTTAAGCATGAGAAGTCTCATGAGCACGCAGGAGTGAAAATTTCTGGAATGGCACAGTTAGCCCAAGTCCAAATCAGGTATGTCCAAAGAATTGACTGATTTTAATGACAAACCATGCATTTAGTGTGCACAAGCACTTTCATCTTCAAATAGCAACTCTAAATACCATACGTACAAATAAATGCAATGCTAAATATGTAA
Source organism: Phaethon aethereus (assembly GCF_964289735.1). Lineage (NCBI taxonomy): Eukaryota > Metazoa > Chordata > Aves > Phaethontiformes > Phaethontidae > Phaethon > Phaethon aethereus. Next base: position 52,900,684 of record NC_138578.1, on the reverse strand, counting down.
TTACCTTACTATGAAAATGGTAGGTGTATGCATTTCAGCATTTATTTTAGAGATAAAAAAATTTCCCAAAAATCAAATGTAATTTTAAATACTACTTTTCCTTTCAGTTGCGTATTACTATCATCAGGCATATTTTATCCATATATTTTCCTCTCTTATGATGCTATACCCTGTCATAAGATTCTCTTACCTTACCCAGAAGTTATAATATTCCTAAAGCAGTCACTCTCAAGCTAGTAGGAGTATTCTGCTACTACTAGTCTCTCAAAATACAGACACACACACAAATGCCTGAGCTTGCTGGACCAGTATTCCAGTAACCCAGCTTAAACCAGTTACAAGTTGACTATCCTGGGCTGTGGATTTAGCAATGAACTGTACTACTCTCATCTTTCCAACGACCTTTTCTACCACAAAATTATTATTTTATGTCTTTATAAGTACACCACATGCCAAAAAGAAAAAAGAAAGAACAGCTAATAAAAAACAAAACAAAGCAATATTAATAAAGAAAACAAACTACGGTACCTTGCTGTTGTGCATGAAAGGACAGCAATATTTTCCACCATATAAAAATGTATGTCAGATAATTTTCATAGACTTCTCCACCAGAGGTACACTGAAGGAGAAGACAGATATCGTAAAGATAATGAGCTATCATAACTGGGGGAATTTTAGCCTAAGAAATGGCACAATAAAGAATCATAAATAGACTGAAGTTGGTAGGGACTCCTAGAGGTCATGTAGTCCAAGGCTGCTTAAAGCAGGATTACCTTTCACCTTGGACCAGGCTCCTTGGAGCTGTCTAGCCCAGTCCTGTCAGTGTCCAGGTAGTTTGTTCTAATCACTAACAATTTCATGGTGAACAATTTTCTCCTTATGTCCAATTAAGGCTTTCCCTGTTACAGCTGGTGACTTTTTCCACCTGCCCTTTCATTGTACCTTTTTAAGGAAAGTATGGCTCTGTCTTCTCCCTAAATGCCTTTAAATGGAAAGACAGCAACTAGATGTCCAGCCTTCCTTCCTCCAGTCTGATCAAAACCCTGATCCCTCGACCCCTCCTCTTTCAGCGTGCATTCCTACCCTTAACCATCTTGGCAGCTCTATAATGGCTTCTCCAGCATGGCAGAATTCCTTTCCTGCACTAACAGGCCCGAAACCAGATCTTGGTGGATAACAAGTCAAATTAGCAGTGCACCCTTGTGGCAAAGATGTTCAGCCACACAATGGACTGTAGTAGCAAGACTGCGGCCAGGAGATGAAAGGATGTGATTTTCTCCCTTTGCTCAGCACTTGTGAGACCACACTTGAATATTGGGCGTGGTGCTGGGCTTCTCAGTGCAAAGAAAATATTGATATAATGGGGCAAGTACAGTATGGCTAAGTGCATGATGGTTAAGGAAAGAATGAGAACTGTTTTCCCCATCCTTAAGAACAGAAGACTGGGAAAGACCTTACTGCTCTGTTTAATGGGAGGAGATAGAGAAGACACATCCAGACTCTGCTCAGCAGTTTACAGAGCTAAGTCAAGGGACTACGAATATACAATGCAACACAGGAAATTCTGACTAGTTATAAAGAAGAAAAAAATATACTGAGAGTGATGAAATACTGGAAGATTGCAGAATTTCTATCCTTCGAAATATTTGAAACTTGATGGGGCAAGACCTGCAGAGTCTGGTCTAACTGGACCTGCTATGAGGAAGAGGTTGGACAAAAGGACCTCCCTACTACCCTAAATAAGTCTATGATTCAATGTAGGATGCAAATTATAGGAAAAGTTAGTACAAACATAAGCTGGCAACATTTCTCACAGGCCTGATTATACATCAAAGCAAAACTTCAAAACAAAGATCAAGGAATATTAAGTAGTTCAGTGACTGTTTCTTTTCCAATGTCGGGTTAACTTCTTCCAAGTCAAATGACTCATCTATGACTGATATATGTATGTCACGTCACCTACATCAAACACTGAAAAAGCTGCAGTCTGTTCGTTAGCCTACTTTTAGATGTTAATTTGAAAAATTTCATTAAAAACATACACACATAAAATCACATACTGAAAACTGATAAATATAAATTCAATTCCTTAGAAGAACTGGTTACCTTAGTTACCACACAACCAGTTTGGAACAGTTTCTGCACTGCAGCAAGTATTGAATTTTTTGTTGCTATATGTTCTCTTCTGCAGTGCAGCAGAAGAAACAGACTAAAGTACTTTAATGAATCAACAAGTAAAAACATTTGGGATGTCAGACATACCACTGGTACCTTGCCACAAACAAAACTAAGGGAGATGTAAATTAGACTATGGTATCCAATGTGCAGAAAAGCTCAGAGCTTCTATCTGCAAATGAAGCCAAAGGAGCTGTGCTTGAACATAGTGAATTTACATACTGATACCTGTTTGTAAACATTCTCTGTTCCAGATGGAATGCTTAGCATTATTGGATACTTCAGACTTAAAAACCCACCACTCATACTTCATCACTGAGAATGAAAATGGGGATATCACCTTCCATGATAGTATAAAAATAAATTAATTAAGGATTGTGAAGCTTTTCAGTACTGCAAATATAACTGTTATAGAAAAAAGGTAGGGCAAAATAAGAATTCTGACTTTACTTAATACTTACTAATGAATGAGGAATGGGAGATGGTACAGAGTAATGAAAAGAAAAAAATCAATTAGCATGTACTTTTTGAACTTTGTCCATCCTATAACATTAACGAGAAAGTTTCCATGGAAACACTATATACATACAGAATTACAGATTATATGTAAATACAAGGGGATGAGTTGCAACATAAGGCAATATAGCTAGTCTTATTTCTGATATTTCTTAACTCTGAAATCCTTAATTATATTATTTTATTGTTGGGGTGGTTAAAAAGCTACTATTATACTATTTTATTTCAGTAATATCATTTATCTAGCAAAATACCTTCTATAACATGACACTTCAGCAACAACTCTTTTGCTTAACTTTTAACACTGGTTCCCTACAACCTGGGACCTGTTTTTATTGTGAGAACTCCAGCATAATTAAGATGCAGACAGTAGGCATTAATGCATTAATATTGTCTCTCATGTCCTTACAATTGCTGACTAATGTTATCCTAATACTTTTCTCTCTTCTTCACAGTTTGAAGTAATACTAACTAAAAACTGGCACGTTTTATTCACAAATATTTACGGATGCAGATCAAATGCTTTGAAATCTCACAGATGAAAAAATTCAGTATCTCTCTGAAATATCTTCCATGATCCTGAAAGCAGCAGATGGCCTCCTTTACTATTTCCTATATTGTTTTCTTATAAATTAAATTATTTGAAGAATAATCTAAAGGGGGCTTAATTAAGCATTTGAAATTTGATTTAAATGCTGATGTCTTTAAAACATGACTTTACTTTCTAAGTGAACTTGTTAAAACTTTTATATTAACCAAGATGTTTATATTTTCTGTAAAATTACTTTAGATTCAAAGGAAATTTTTTCTATAAATTCTATAATTTATTTCTACTTCTAAACTAATTTCTATGAACTATTTCTATAAACTAACAACTATAACCTGCATTAGAATTCAAGCTGTTTATACAACAAAAATATATCCCTCACTAAAACTTTAAGGAATGATACTCCTAAAATATGTATTTATGATAGACAGTTATAGTTTAAAATAAATTTTCTATTATGGACAACTTCATTAATGAAAAAAAAATCATTCTTATAAAGCATATTGTAGTCCTGGCATACAATTTTTTTTTCTAAAACTTTAAAAACAACAGGAGTTGTCTGAGCAAAACAAGGCTGTCAGCCTCAGAATCATCTCTACAGTAGATAGAGAAAAGTAATAAAATATCTTACAGGAAATATCTGCCAAAATAGGTAAGAGGCAGAAAAAGAAACAAAGATTTTTTTTTTTAATTGTTTAAATTTAATCTGCAGAAATACTGAAATACCACAACGATAATTATGGCGCTAGTGAATAGTACTATAAAAGACAAGAATTAAGGTTATTTGACTGTCTTAAAGATGCCTTCCTCTAAATATATTCAAATATCACATTTAATCATAACATTTATTTTTCTTTAACATACAGCTTGACATCTTTCTAAAACCACTTCATGTTCTATTACTAATACCATATCAACCCATCTTTCATTTTTATACAATCAACATTTTAAATATAGGCAAACACACGAATATTCACTCACATATGTAAGTTTCAGATTAACAGTACAACCACCAAAATACCAAAGGTTGTTTTATGTAATCCCAATTATTTTCAGAGTTTTTCCTTTTTGAATTTTAATTAATCTTTCCAAGTTCCAGCAGAAAGGATCCGATTTTTTTTTTAATATAAAACTACTTCTTAGACCTCAGTTCCAAACCCCTGAAGTCAAGGGTGCAGGGAGAAGGGGGAAAGAAGGTGGAGAGAGAAGAGGAACATAGACCTTTACAGAAAAATAAATGGCCTAAACTTGTATTTGTGGTTGCAAACCTGAAACAAGTGATAGTTAAACCCAGTAAAGTTTTGGGATCACCATTTTAGATTCTGACACTGAAAATTCTCTTGCAATTCATACATTATCATGTGCAAAATAAATATAGTTTAAAATATCTGTGTATTCAACAAAGTATTAAATAAGATCCGAAGTACCATGAGGGGCTGTCTAGTGCCTCTGCATTGATATTTCTGAGGCTGTGAAGCATGAAACAAAAGTTCATGCATGATAACTTGTCATGTGTACACTAATGTATTAAGCTGATTTCTAATACATGATTCCACTGTAGGAATATTAGACAGGGACTATACAGCTAAAACATTTGCCTGAAGAGTAGATTTATAAGTTATAAACTCACAGCAAATTTTAGAGAATTACATTTAGTTCATTTGCAATAATCAAAAATTATTAATTCTAGAATTTTCAGAGCTGTTCCAAACAATCACTTTTATTTCCAATATTAATGTTCCATAAAGATAGCCTTTTTGCCCAGAGTTGAGCGGCATATGAAAATTACATTTCACAGGCAAGGTACAAATTTTATTATTTAGTCGTATTCAAATTTTTAGACACTGTCTCCTCAGAGGTGTCCTTTCTTTTAAAAGATCTAAATCTTTTGCTAAGTTGACTGAATTCTTCCCAAAAGGTTTGTTTTGCCAAAAGTACACAGTACTCTATAAAACCAAGACAATTTAGTTAATTTATTAACCATTGAATGAAATCTATGATTTCAGGTGCATTAACATTTTCTGTTATTTACATAAATCTTGCAGAACACTATTTAGCATGCTTTCTCTGAATAAAGAGGCTATCACACAACTTCAAAATTAAAAGAAAATCTTGTAAAAAAAATCATTAACTAGCTGGATTCCAATTCCTGTGCATAACAACACAGGTGCAATTTGTTACCCATCACAACTTATTTTTAGATCAAATACAAAATACTTGAAATAGATTCTACCTGTAAACAAACAAAAAATGTACAGCATATTCTTACAATTCTTATTTATGAGCATAAAAAACACCTCTGTTCTATCTTCTGAAGCATAACAATATGTCTTCAATTCATTCATGAAGCAGGTTCCATTTTTTATTTGAAATAATAACTGTATTTTCCCCACTATACGAGTACATCAGTTTAGGAAAAATGGACACAAAATGACCACATTATTTTAAAAAAAAATTTAAAAACCCAATATTTGATTCATTTTTAAGATTTCCTGGCCAAGAAAGCATTTGCTAAATAATCAACTCAGCCAAACAGAACTGTTATGAGGTATTTGAGGAAAATAAATCTCTGCAGTCTGTTACTGTACTGCTTTTATATTTCAGAATTAGTTTGTAAAACAAAAATGTTGACAAAAAGATGTCTATTTATTTTACATCACTGCTCAAATCTTTTGACTCCAAGCTCATACATGTGACTTTCAGAGCAAGGTTGAAATAATTTAGTGGTCTACTTCTGGAGAATATGATTTAGGATTGCAACAGCTCATATAGATATGGGCAAACCACAATTTCTGTGACATTTATTATATAAAAAGGAATACTTATACAATGAAACTTGTTGCCGGATGAACATGTTAATACACAATATGTTCAAGTAATTTTGAATTGGCCTCCCACATAAAACTGGCAGGGTTCTTCGTTTGGGTTTTTGTTTGTTTGTTTTTAAACCCCTTCAAAGAGCATGTCCAATAACAAAAAGCTCTTTACTGTTTTGAAAGACTGACAAACTGCTTCAAACTTTTAGAACAGCAGCAGCAACCATCCATTAAAAGAATAGTAATTTCTAGTATTTTTGGCTGTGAAAATGAGTGCTTTGGCCATCAGCACATTGGCAATTAGGCATAAGGGTTACTGTTCTTCAGAAACAAAACCAAAACAAAAAAAGTCTTTTCAAGAATGCCTGTCATCCATGGGAAGTAACAGAAAGGCTAAAACCAGAGATGTATTCTTTAGTTTCTGCTCCTGCAACCACAGCACCATGATAGGTATACCACTATCGCAGAAAACAAATTCTGAATAAAAAGTATACCATGCCAGATGGCCATCCTTCATAAAGTAAAATACTGATCTAGCCTTTTTTTAATGTGGTATCAGTGCTCCATAGAAGGGTGCCACAAACATTAAGGACAGAAGTTTTACCAGAAAAAGGTACTCGAATTGTAAGAGGTTTTGGAATTAATTTTATCTAAAAATCTAAGCTGTTCCAGAGTTCAGCTATAGGTTCATTCCACCTCTAATGTGTTTCTTTCAATAGAGAATCGTTCTAGTCTTCCGTCACTAAAGGCCAGATGGAAATCACAAGATAGTAACCTGCAGTTCCCTTGCAAGTTTCTAACTATAAAGGGGAAACCAGAAATCTTCCAACATGCATGGGTTATATTCACAGTACTTGAGTTAAAAATTATTAATGTTAACAGTATAAATTAAATACTTTCTCAACTGAATTGCTTATTTTCCTAAAATTGACCTAAAACTGAATGTTCAGTTTAAGATTGTGCCTTCACTTTCAAGGGGCCATATTTGTCAGTTATCACAGAACTGAAAAAAAATCGATCAGCTATTACACATGTTAATCATAATCCTATATTTAAATACAGGGTTTGTATATAGAAAGTAAGGATGGATTAAAGACCAAATGCACATTGGGAAGACAAACCAGAAAATTGCACTGAGTTGCCTGGAACCCCAGATATGAAGATTAAATTGCTAGATTGGTGGAAGGAGAGTTCAGAGAGGATGAGGAGCCACTGAGAAAAAAATTAATGGCAGCATCCTAACACAGAAGAACTACAGCCTGTTTAAAGATGACTAATGTGTGAAAATGCTTTCAAAACCAGGTATAGTCAATAAGAGCCAGAGCAATGTTGAAAGCTCAAGGCAAGCTAACATCACCTGCTTTGCATATGGTCCCTGCCAGGAACCTGAAGAAGAGACACGCTTTAGTTAGTCTAACCAGACTTTAGCAGATCGATGCATAAAGATAGGTTCTGTGTCTGTTCCGTCACAGAAAGTAGTAACTAGACCTCACACCAGAAAAGAAGTTATTAGCCTGTTACTCTGGAATGTCAGTTGAGTGCAGTTCATGTAAAAATATAACTACAAGGTTACTCATGGCTGACAAAGGTTAGGCTGATAAAGATATATGGCTTAGGAAACATAAATGAAAGCAAGAAGAATGAATCTGAAACACCAAAAAGGAATGAAGCTGAAGCTTCCCAGTAATACTAACTTAAGTTACATGTCATGATGCAAGAAGGTCCAAAAGCAGAGGCAGACATGGGAAGGGTGCTTAGTAATAGTGAAAAGGAACATTTAGTTCACTACCAGCCAGTAATTAAATGGATAGGGTTTTGTTGTATTGAAAGACCTGTCTGATTTTTTGCAAATGGTGTCTAGTCTTACCAATTTATCATTCCTTCTACTTTAAATATCATGTTTCATTTGAACTGGACTAAAATAGAAACAACAGACCCTTTCAAGTTTTACGTACTGCTGTAGCAAAGCCCATCTGGAAGGTCACAGGACTTCTCTACAAAAACAAAAGAACAGCTCTTATGCACTCCAATCAGAAGAAAAGTTACAGCTTCTGCCACGAGTTATTTCTGATCAAGTAGGGTGCATAAAAGACAGAACTGTACACTTAAAAGCAATAAATTGCACTTACCTAAATCAATGTTACCGCTTTGGTAGAACATCCCTTTGACTGTCTCTTACCTACTCCTCCCAGAAGCAGGAAGACATACAATGAGCAACAGATTACTGCAGGTTGCGAAGGAGGTTTGAGCAGAATAACATGATGTTTGAATAGACAGGCAGAGTGCCTTTACCTGATGCAAGTCCACAAGACAGTTCTTTGTAAGAAGGAAATAGAAGATAGCTGTTTTTATAAATTGTTTTGCATAATGCAAGACCACGTTTTAGGGTATTTTAAGTACTTTTCTGCTAAGTAGCCTAGTTTAACATTATTTTCCAAAGGCTCTCCTACAAATTATATGCAATTTTTTTTTTTTTTTTTTTCCTCCCAGACCTCCAATCTTATTCTGAGGTATCCTACTACTCCTCATTCAGCAGCAGGGGATTTCTGAGCAATCATTTCACTTCTCAGTTATAAGAACTTATGTGGGAGTATTCACTGCTTACTGGTTAGGTTTTACAATGGACATTTAAACATGGATAAAGATCTACAGATCATTGCTGCTTGGAGAATTTGGCACTTTAAGGAAGAAAGTAGAAGGGCAACCTCTCAACTGGTGCTGATCACAGTGACCAGCTTGCCAAGGAGAAGTGATGATTAAACCAGAAAGTAATTTTTAAAGCAGCAATACTGCAAAAATAGTCCAGCAAAAATGTTCATCCCTCTGAAGAAGTAGGAGAGTACACCTTTCAACTCAACTAAGTATTTACTTAGGCTTTCACACTCAGCTTTTTAATTACCTTTAATTTTTAATGTTAGAGTGATTGTAAATGAGAAGACAAGACATTCTTTTTGTAAGGTTGGTTTCCTTAGGTTTTTCATCGCATGATGATCTGCGTCTTTGCACCTAAATTCCAGCCAGAATACCTGCAATCCACTAATCACTCCAGTAAGACTTGCATGAGAGATTTGGTCCATAATGAATACTACAGGTTAAAGCTGATTCAAGAAAGAAAAAAACCCCATAGTAAACCACCAATGAAAACCAACACAGTTTGGAGGTGACAGTGCTTACAACACAACTTTCCTTCTACATTCATTAAACCTGCACATCGAATGCATATGTAGTTGTTTCTTTATACAGAAACATATGCACCCCTGGAGATTCTGAACTGAGGTCCTCCCCTTCTCAACATTCCAATCTTTCTGTCTATCAAGGCACAGGAGAGGTATGGGAAAGGGACAGATACTATGATACAGATACTGTGAGAGATACAACTTAACTCTTTAATACTAGAATGAATTTTTGTTTTATAACCCATTAAATAAACCAAAACATTCAAAAGCAGGAAAATATTCTTCTGAAAAAAAAAAAAGGACTCAACATGTTTAGACAGTTCCTGCTGCATAAAACGTACAAGTTCTGTACTGAATAGCATAAGTGAAGTCAAACATTTCTTGCGTTTACTGGTTTGTAATCATATGACCACTTTCAAACTACCTAACAAAAACAGAACTCTCAACCTTTTTGTGATAGATGGCATTTCAGGAAGTGCACTTTTAATCAAGGTAGCTATACTTATTTCAATCTAGAAAATAACTTGCATACACCTACAAAACACTGTTTTCTTGTAAGTTCTTACTCAAATTCATTATTTGCTGACAAAGCAATCTTCCCCTACTTTCCCTTCTTTGACACATGAATAGAACATGTTATGCCTAATTGAAAACTGCAGTCAAAAAAGCAATCAGACCAACATGGTTAATAACAGGAGCTTCTCCTAAAACATCATTATAGACTAAATTGGAATTGCATTTTTCCTAAATATGAAATCTGCCATTGTTACTCCATGTGAGCTGTTTCTCAACTGGGTTTAATAGCAAAAACTACTTTGTATGTGTTTTGTGCATGCAGATATGTAGATATCACATCGAATACATAAACTTCAGATCTATTATTGTTATAACTTTTCTTTCCCTCATTAAATCATTAATACAAACCTGAGCAAAAACAGTACTAAATGGGGTTCCTCTACTCTCTGGAAAACTGTTTTCAATGAGGGGCAATTGATAGCAACTAATTTAATGAGATAGTTTGTACTGATTTTAAGGTTAAATCAAAGATTTCAGCATCATATTTCATTACATTAAATTCTTGACTAAATTCTATCTAATGCCAAGAGAGTATCCTGAAATATACACAAAAATTTGGCTCTAAAGGTACATTTATTTTCTTAGGTAAAATTGTTTAAGCTAGAAATTTAACTATATAACTGTTTTAACAACTAAGTCTGAATGTTTTGATGTTACATTCAATACGGTATACGCCAGTAGAAAGCTCCACAATTTCAACATTATCATCAGTGTTGCTTTATTTCCGGTGCCTGACACTCCAAGCATCAAAATGTGTCCTGTCGCTCTCTGAGGCTGCTCTGGAGAGGCTCAAGTTCCCTATACTGAAGCAGTTAGAAACCAAACATGGGACTTTGAATCCTACCATGGGGAGAAAAGAATAGTGGAGACATTAAAAACATCTGTGGAAGAGCAATGTTTCAAACACGGTTTTTAATGGCCACCTTATCATTGTTACTCTCCAAGCCTCACTGAAGGTAATATACAACATTGGACTAAAGCTTTATCATATTGATATATCATCCATTTCATCATTTTCAAGGGTTAAGGTAAACCAAAACAGACAATTTTAGAAATAATTGCCAAAAAATCATATCAGTTCTAGAAAAGTTCTTTAACTGTTTTGCCTCTTCTCCTGTTATAACCTATTATAAGACTGCCATCAAATATTGTTTTCCTTGTCCTGAAAAGGACAAGGAGTCTGGGCCTGGACTGCCTTGTGCTCTCTCTCTCCCCACCTCACTAAGAGAAAAACAGTGTATGCTTTAAGAAACTATTGTCTTAATGATTAAAAAATACCAAGCTGGAAGAAAGTGGCTGAATTAAAGGCCACATGCAAAAACTACTGGATATTGACACGTTCATCTAAACCAATGGGGGAACTTTCTACAGAAAAAATAGCATTTTTTGATGAAAAATAACATTTTAGCCTATACTCTCAGAAAAAAGAAAATCAAAGTTATGGTATCACTTTTTCTCTCAAGGTGATTATGCACAATAATGAAATGAGGACATTTTTAATATAGTCTAGACTTCTGTTACATAATTACTGCAAAACAAGTTATGATTGAAAGCTGCACACATGACTACACTGAACCTTATCATGTTAAGGTACTGACGTCTACTCTAATCATTAAAATGAAGATACTACAATTCACAGTTCTTACTACACTGATACTCGGGTGTCCTCAACAGTCTCTTCTTTCTGTAAGTCTTTTGTGGCTACTTCTGAAACTATTTCTCAGGCTTTAAGAATGAAAAAAACAATTCTACTGTGATGAAAATTATTTTTCTAAGTTATGAATACCTGTTTATAGCCTTGCAAGCTACAAGGTAAGTTCCCAATTTCACGTAATTCTATATATGTAAATGATACGACCTTAGAATTGCTGCAAAATGTTAAAACTGAGACCTGTTTAGTACACCTTTGTTTCCAAGCATTCTGCCTATTGTGATTTTTTTCAAACAATTATCTCTTCAATGTCTTTTTTATCTTGCTGTTTGTTTTCAGCTGTGTTCAGTATTGACTTCTCCATAAAACCATGCCTATTATTTGTTGCTAATGAAACCAGCAGCAAACAAATTGAGCTACAGAGAAATTAATCCAAATGGACAATTACGTATCTGCGCTGTTTTTGTTATTTGTCAACTACTCTATTTAGACTGTTGCAAGGGAAGAGTAACTTACCTGGTTGCCAAGAACTTCTAAAGAACTTCATGTCTGAATAAAAGACAAATGCATCTTATTACTTTTTTGAAATCATTTTCTCAAAGAAATGTTTGGACCTTCAGTAAGCTCTTATTTATAATACAGCTTTGGAACATTTTTCAAATTGTTTCAAATTTTTAGCACTGCTGCTAACTAGGAGAGTTCAAAAAAAATTTTTCATATTGTCTATGGGTTTTACATCAAAAGAGCGTAAACATTTTTGTCTTGGATCCTTTAATGATTACCATAAAAAAGTGTTTACCTCAATTATTAGGTCAAAAAATCGATCTATTTGTCCTGTCATAATCACAAAATTTAGTACTATCTCCACCCCCACAAAAAAAAGTAAATCAAAAAACCATAATCAGTATCACAAAAAAAAAAAAAATCCCTTGGCACTTGTACTCTTCACAAACTTATTAGTAAAAGCTTCCTTTGCAAAAATAATACTATTTTATACTATTCAACTTAGCCACTTGTACTGCTGGACTTAGTCTATTAACTTTTAAGAGGCCATTTCTATAGATACCACTTATTTTTTCCAATATAATAATTTTCCCCTACCTGTGTAACTTAAAACGGATCTAGCTACAAGCTCAAGGTCAGCCATCAACATTTCTGCCACAATTATTTACACTTCCATGAGAGATTTTTTTGGGTGCCTAAAATAATAAAATATACAGAAGTGGGGTAGGAAAACCACCTGCCAGGTAAATATTGTCCAGAGAAATCTGGTGAGTTCAGTGGATCATAACATGAATAATGATGTAGCTCTTTAGCTTCTAAGAAAGTAAGTTTGTTAGGTTGTTATAGGCAGCCTGTTAAACCCACATTATGATAGGAAACTGTATTTTTACAACAGAGGTATGCATGCAAGCAAACTTACTATTTAGCAGAAAGATTTGTAGATCCGAACAAATGAACATAGAAAGTTTATTTCCTCATTATCCAGTTAACCGAAAAGATACAACCCCATAAGACAAGTACGGATCATCCTCATACTACTAGAACCACTGCCAGTTACCAAAGTTATAAACTTGGAATTGTTAAGCATAATTTTTTTCTATACTAATTTTAATAGAACTACACAGAGATAAAACATTGACATGCAGTATTATGGAGAAGATTTTATTATCTGAAGAATCGACTAGCTAAGTAGATAGGTAAGTCAAGGAGGTTTTTTGAGTTTGCAATATAAAAGCATACTTGGAACAGTGCTTTAATAATTTAAGTATGATGCAAATTTTGATCAGAAGACACAATATGAGTAAGTCTAAGAACACCTGAATATATTTTATTCCACTCAAATCCTCTATAACATTTTTCCTTCGAGTGTAAAATGATTTCCATGTGAAGTCACAACAGAAGAACCACAGACCTATATTTCTTTCACTTAATCATAATAAAGGTGTGATATTTTACAAAAATTAAGCAGAACTGGAACATTATTTTTACTCCTAATAAGGAGGTATCTAGAAATTTGAGCCTGCATCTGTTATACACCTCTACACAGCTGACTTTAATACAGAATTATTTTGGAGCCTGAATGTATAATCTCTGACTAACATTTCTACAAATTACCAGAAACTATAAAATAAACATGTGAATTTCTTCTCTAAATTTTCAACTACAAGTGTCACCTTTTAACTGGGTTTTGGGGTTTTTTTAATAGTATACCAGGCCTGAATCAAACTCATAACAGAATACATAATGTTTAGCCACAACTGTCCTAAATTCATTTCTCTCTTGCTCTCCAGTGTGAAAGACATTAACAACAATAGGGTATTAAAGGCAAGTTCCTAACATATGCACAGAATTGCTATGGCATTTCTAAAAGTTCTGACCCTCCTTATTCAACAATACATTTGAGGGGGAAAATGCATATTTATTTCCTTAAAATTACCAGGTTATTAACATTTATGGAGAGATTTTTGCAGAACTTTATTACCTTGGGTATCAGAGTGATATATCTGTGACCACTGTGACAATACTACAGCTCATAAACTGTGAGCACTATCCCATTATGAATCAGATTGGCATTAGCAGATCAAGACAGGTCATGGAAATGTGTCAGCCTGTCTTGAACAGACCCATTACACTGTTGGAAAACACATCGGTGTATACATGAAGTGATATCAGAATATAAGCTGGTTTAAGTGCAAGTTAAAACAGTGAACACTGTCTTAAAATAATTAATTTCTCAGTATAGGGTATTTTAACACTTTCAACACAGGTAATCTATTCTATCCAAATAAGAGCATGTTGCAATAAAGAGTGTTGTAGTATTTCTCCTGGGAAACTGGAATACCTCTTTTTCCCTTTTCTGGTATGAAAGAGTAAAGACCAAACAAAAAGTTAGAAAATATATTAGTGTACCACTGCAAGATCTTTTCAAGGAGTCATCTATAATTTAGACAAAATATAAAATTGTATTAGAATACCCACTGAAAGGGTTGTGAAGCACTGGAACAGGCTGCCCAGGAAAGTGGCTGAGTCACCATCCCTGGAGGTATTTCAAAGACGTGTAGATGTAGTGCTCAGGGACACGGTTTAGTGGTGGATTTGGCTGTGTTAGGTTTATGGTTGGACTTAATGAACTTAAGGGTCTTTTTCAACCTAAATGATTCTATGATTCTACCCATACTGTATCAGAGGGAAAAATCCATCTAACCTAGTGTCCCATGTCTCTGTTAACATCCAGATGACAACGAGCAAAAAAAGACCTTAAGAACAAGGAAAATACAGAGCAGTACTCTCATCAGTAAATTCTTCTTCATGTCAGTAATTTGTGTTAATAAGAAATACCTGAACAGGAGAATAAATCTACATCTCACATCCAATAGCCCTTCTTAAACTTTTCCTATGAACTTGCCTAATGACAACTTTCTCCTTTTTAATAACCTGTTCATATTCCTGACTTCTTCATTACTTCACTAACAAAAATTTAATAATTCCAAATTAATTGGAAATTCCTAATGACATACAAAATAATATCATCTTTTATAGGGAAGAAGTTCCTTGATATAATGAACTTGCCTTTATGACTACTTTCTTCAAACATTTTTAAAGCTACTGAAAAGAAGACGAACTGAGTGCCCTAGTATATTTGCTACTAGCACAGTCTGAGTCTCTCCAACATTCCCGTCATGACAGTAGAGACATGCTTAAAATAAAGGGACACTATGTCAGGTGCCCTGGAAAACACTGATCTTGTGTTTTCAGAAGATCAACCTAAGATACAGCTTTTGAGGTAGAAGCTCCTGAAGGAGCTCTGGACTCTTGAACTCTTGTTATTCAGCTAATCTGAATGTTGAAGGCTACCATTTATGTTAAACTGTGAGACTGACTAAGGTTAACTCTGAGAATAATCTATAGTGAAGATTTAACATACATCTAATACAGTCAAAGTAGATAAAACAGGAAAACATTAGATGGCACTATATAGTAAATAATTCATGACCTATTGACATTAAAAAGTGTAAGAGGAAGGCTGGGTGTCTGAAAGATATGCACAGGATTTAATTATCCATTCTTTTAGATGTTACAGTTAGCAGCAATAAAACACTCTCCTTCTTGAGCAAAGGTAAAAAACCCACGTTATCTTTTATGGTTATTCTTCCAGCTAGAGCAGCATCTTCTACCAGCTATCTTTCAAGCATTTGATCATTTAAAAAACTATCATAATAGTAAAAATCTCATCATACACAAAATCTTTTATGCAAGACAGATTTCACGCAAAGAGACGGACATTATACATAGAGCGCACACGCTGGAAAACATTACAACTTCAATGCAAAATTATCAAAGAAAGGGCTCCACAGGTGTTTTAATGTTTTCAGTAAATACAGTTGATAGAATAAGTTACAAATAATGTTTATTTACTATAGAGAAGGCTTACACTTCATAAAAATTTAAATTAAACTTTGTATTAGTAAATGAGACCAGCACATAACAGATCATCATCCCTCATTTACACTCAGTTGTAAAAGACCTAATTTGTAGATCAAAGATGAAATAAGAAGCTGTTATTGAAGCCAAAACTGTAACAATTACATGCAAGAATATATGGAAGAGGCTGACAATATGGGAAGAACTGTGATCTTCTATAGCTCTTTGCAAGAGATCAGGTGTGGTCATTTAACCCGCAATTTGAGGAAGAGTGACCCAGCAGCCAGAGTTCACAAGTCTCATATGCTCAAGATTCACACTTGCAGATAGGAATCATAAGAACAATTTTCCTGAAGTTCTTCCTAATGGCGAATATCACTGGGACAATCTTATATATCTTTTCCAAGAGCACTTATGCCTTTCTGAATATTTCTATGGCATCTTACATGCAGGTTTTTAAACAGAAGGTTAGGTGTTCATACTGAAGTACACAATGTAAAGAAAATGCAAAAATAAAGCAATCAGAAACCATTCATACCCCTTATGTCTTGTATATACTATCTTGTAAATTGTGGGGTTTTTTTTTCCTCATCCTTAGATTATTGACCATTTTTGCACAAAGGTTTGTGTCATTACATCTAATTACATAATCAGTGTGAATACTCGTATCGACTAAGTGAGAATATTTAATTACCAATGATTTATTGAGCTGCAAAGCATGACAGACTCTAGATGAGAAACAGCTTCAGCAACACATCTGATAAATTTTTGTTTTCAAACTAGGAATTCTGAAAACAAGGTAGTAGTGAAGTACTAGTGCAGTAGTGAAGATGAAGATGGATTTCAGCAATAGAACTAGAAAAAAGTTAGTGACATGCACAAGGCAGGAGACATGGATACCATTCTCTCCACTGTCTCTATAGACTTTTGTGAAAGAAGACATCTACACAGAATTTCTTTTTAAAAAAAAAAGCTCTATAAAATCCCAAATAACTTGAATGAGGAACAAGGGGTCCATATATCTGAGGCATATTCCATTATAAACTTTATCATTGGTCTTTCATAACATCTGTTCCTCCCCACCCTTCCAAAAACAGTTTCCTGTCCATTTCAGTTTTTCATGCTCAGTCACAGCTAGGGAATCAAAAAAAGATACAACCTTTTTTTTTTTTTAATAGAAACATGAACATAGTTGTCATGCCTTCTAAAGATATTTTAAAATATTTATCTAATTTAAAAATGCCATTAAGCTCTTCTACATGAGGACACAATATTTGGATAGTTCGAGAAGTTTTGTTTTCATCCATAAAAGTTTAATGTAAGAACTGAAGAATATTATTCTGTGCGTATGTGTTATTCACTGTAGGTTTTAAATCTCAAGAGAAATTCCGGTTTGAGTACAGCAATCTCTAAAGACTCAGTCTTATACATTTCTGAAGAATTAATTCATTATATATTTCTGAACATTAAGTCACAGTGCTTCATTTCTGTTTTGTAGAGCCTTTCTAACAGATAAAAATAAATCAGTGGAAGATCAGATTTCATATACGTATATTTTGTTGCTGGTGCTTATCATGACATGAATTTCTCCTTGATGGAAGATTAGTTCATGTAAGGTTAACTGAATGAGTATGGTATGCAGTGCTATGGATTTTTTTTCCACCTTATAAAACAAGCCTTTTATGATAATTAGAATAGCCTACCTTCTTTCAATAGCTTTCAAAACAATGACACAACTAGCTCCTTTGTTTGCTAGAGTCAAAATCAATCACTTTTTCTCTTTAAACATTTTTCATTTTAAACATATAGACATTATATGTCAATATTTGTTTTCTCCTTCTTACACTATTTACAACTCAACCCCTTTCCCTGTTCTCAATTTTGTGATTGTATCAAAATTAGCCATCAAATTGTCATACTTTTCAGTCAGTCCTAAATCAAGATGAATTCACAATCATTATCTGGAGGCAAACAACTCTAGTTGTTCCTAATGGTTTTATATAGTCCATTCTTCTGCAGAAGATCCAAAGAATTAATTTTCCTTATATTGTATCAGTTAAGTGTAGTTGTATGTACAGTTACCTACATTTCAAAAATTCTGAAAGAAAAAAACCAGAAAGTAATATTAGGATGAATGGTCCATTTAAATTAATACTGAGTAGTTTTGCTTCAGTAACAAGATATAGTCATATTCCACTCTTTCAAACTACTCATAACAAGATTATACATTGTCAGCCCGAATTTGAAGAAAGAATTAACATCTAAAACTGCATGTTCTCAGGAATAAATGAACAGCCAGTATTATAGAGAAACCAAGTTTTCTTCCTAATTTAAGCGTAAATTGACTATACCTAAATTTAGGTCCCTTATACTAAATAATTTGTTATTCATATGTTCAATCCAGTTCAACGAAAAGCTCTTGACAGCACATTTTTCTGGTTATTGTTAAGACTACACAGTTAAAAACCTGAAAAATTTATCAGCCCAGGTGTTTAATAAAACATTAAAATATCAGACTCTGAAAAAAACTATCACAGCATTACACACAATAAGCAAGTGGAGATTATCTGCAAAACATTAAAAAAAAACCCCAAACAACTCACAAATACAGCTTTTAGCTGCTGTTTGTAACTCTTACAAAAACAGTTTGACATTCCCTTCTCTGTGATGGCCTGCCTCTCAAAAGCTGTCCATTGCTTCCTGGCCTTATCATTATCTCAAATTCACATCTCTACTTACTTTCCTATAGACTATAGCAGAACTTCCCAGTACTGTAGACTAAATGGTTATAAAAGTAGAATTATGATCCCACCCACTCACCACTCACACTATATTACTTGACAATGTTTTAGTTAGCATCCTTTCTTCTGCCTGTTTCCATTATACAGTGTCACAGAATGTCTCTGTCTTGTTGATTGTTCCACCTCAAAGCTCCACCCCAACATTAACATATCTAACTAGAAATTATGTTTAGGTGAAGGAATGGGTGTTCCTATTCAAACATATCCAAGACTAACTAATGCAATCCAAATTGTCCCCTCCTGTCCTGCTCCTCCCCCTCATCCCCCAAAGGCTGCTTATAATTCAAGTTAAACCTAATAAAGCATCTTTTTCTCTAGAACTTCTGGAAATACTCAGCATTGTCATGCAACTTCACACAATATTTCAATGTGATTTTTTTTTTAAAGTTTTTTTATACATTTTACTCCTCCTTACTTTCCTTAAAACTCAAAAATGTATCCAGCTTCTTTTATATTCATGTCTAGTTCCCATAGCCTTTCCATTTTTCCAGGTATTCATTCATTTTCCAAACACTACTTCATCTCCCCAAATTTTTCATTGTAAGTTTTCCTTATGTTTGTCAACATCACTAGATACTGCAGTTGCTTTGGATTTTTTTTTTGTTTATAAGACATTTATATTCAGTCCTTTAACCTTAGCTGTAAGTTTACATGCTTAACTCAAGCATGTAAATTCCTTCCATATATTCAGTTAAAAAAAACCAACCAACCAACCAACCATGCTATTCCAGCAGGTGATTCAGAGCATCCATGTTACCAGCTTTTCTTTCACTTGACTTACTGCCATATGAAAAAACTTTCTTTCTAAGATGTCTCTAAGATTTCATAGTTTATCATTGTAATTTTAGACTTTTCACAATGTAATATTACCCTACCATATAACAAAGTCTCTGAAGAGCAGTACATATTTGGAATCAGCTGACACTGCCAACGTATTACATGACTATACATATTTGCAGGGCTTTGATTTAGGCATGAACAGTTATTATAAAATTAGTCCATAAATCATATAATTTTTATACATTAACCATTTTAAAATCACTATATGAAGTTTGCAATTGGGGTAGATTTGTGCCACTTTTTAGAAAACGTCTACTACAAACCAACCTCTACCTGTTATTGGCAACATTAAGTGTACTCCTGTTGACTTGCTCTCTCTTCAAAGTTTGGAAACAATTTAATACAAGGCATACTTATTCCACCACTGGCACCAAATATTTAAAAAATTAAGAAATCCACATAAAAATGAAATTGTGCCCTAACTTAAAGCATTCTGTTCACTGCTGTCCATGAAATATACAGTAACCCAATAGCCATAATAGCAGTATAAGTATCAGCATTATAGATATCTGCAGTATCAGCTATCTATTGTAGCAGGCCATGTCTTCCAATGGACAGCCTGTAAAATGCTAAGAGACACTTTAAGACTCAGAAGAACTAACTGATTTCTAGTAGCTAAAAATACTTACTGGTCTTTGACAAGAGTTCAAGCATTAGCAAAAAAGGGGATTATGTTCTTACCTACTTTGACTTGGATACAGTAAAACACATGTTTTAAGACATGGATTATATTTATTTAATGATTTTTTTCATTAATGTCAATTTTTTTAGCATTTTTGGTGTTCTAGTACTATATTCTTAATATCTGTTTTAGACAGAACATGTTAGTCAAAATTAATTGTAAATTAACAATATTTTTTGCATAGAAAACTCTTTCTGATTTGCAATAAATGTGTATACAGCAAACTTCGTATTTTAAAAATTTTTTAAAACCCTGCAAAGTGAAAAAGTCAGTCAGCAGCCAAAAGAGTTCTTACTGGGCTATTCTTAACTTAACAAACTGAAAAACTTTGCTGTTTATAATTAGTTATGCCCAGAAAGCCATATCACAGTTGGGATTATTATATGTACACAACAATAAACAAACCTTCTCAGAGTTTACAGTCTAAAGATAAAATTGATGGTAACAGGCAGTCAATACATAAGCAAAATGTTTGAATTTAATTTCTTTTCCAGGAATAACAATATCAGCATACTGTATGTTGTAAGGTGAGACCATATTCTGCAGATGGGAGAGCTGTTCACTATTCTAATATCATTATACCACATCTAATACTGTACCCAATATCATTACCTTTGTTTCATTTGACTCAAGCTAATCACAACTAAATGAAATGAAACACTCTACCAATTGCCTTCAACATGCCATTAAACAGCTTTGGTCTTTTTATGTGTATGTATATATACGCATACATACACATATTCAGAGAGACAAAGAATCAAAAGCACCTGAAACTGAAATGCCTAAATTCTGCATTTGTTGGAAAATGACTGTTTTACTTGATAAAATGCACTAATTTTTTTTTCAGTGTTAAGTGAAAGTAAGAGCAAAACGCAGTTATAACCTGGACAAATTAATGAAATAATTCATAAATAATTAAATACACTTAGTAGAAAAAAACCCAAACAAACCTGCTGTTAAGCCATATGCATTTTGTTATGTTTATGTGACCAAACTGTAAAGTTCTGAGAAGGACCGTGGCATTATTATGCTCTATTCTATTCAATAGATGTTAGGACAAAGATCTTGCCTTAGGTGCATTAAGTATTTCATCAATAAAAAGACATATGTACATGCTGAACCACAAATTATTAGTAGAGCCATGAGGTAAAATATGATCAAAGAGTGTAGAAATTTAGCATGAATTTACAGAGTCAAGCAGTACAGATGAAAAAGTGGTGGTGAAAGGTATGACTGCATATATATATGTATAAAGATATGTGTATTTATATATAATTATTACAGTACACACAAGTGCGTATATGATTGTAAACTAGCGTGCTGGTTTTGGATGGGATAGAGTTAATTTTCTTCATAGTAGCTATTATGGGGCTGCGTTTTGGATTTGTGCTGGAAACAGTGTTGATAATACAGATATAGTTTTAGCTATTGCTGAGCAGTGCTTACATAGAGTCAAGGCCTTTTCTGCTTCTCACACCACCCCACCAGCGAGTAGACTGGGGGTGCACGAGAAGTTGGGAGGGGACACAGCTGGGACAGCTGACCAAAGGGATACTCCATACCATATGACGTCATGCTTAGCATATAAAGCTGGGGGAAGAAGGAAGGAAGGAGGTGGGGATGAGACACATTTGGAGTTAGGGCGTTTGTCTTCCCTAGTAACCATTATGCATGTTGGAGACCTGCTTTCTTGGAGACGGTTGAACCCCGCCTGCCCATGGGAAGCAGTGAATGAATTCCTTGTTTTGCTTTGTTTGTGTGTGCAGCTTTTGCTTTCCCTATTAAACTGTCTTTATCTCAACCCACGTGTTTTTTCACTTTTACTCTTCCTATTCTCTGCCCCATCCCACCCTGGAGTGAGTGAGTGACTGGCTGTGTGGTGCTTAGTTGCCAGCTGAGGTTAAACCACAACAACTGGAGATGTGTGCATAAGCATTCAAACACACATAACCAGATTTCTTGGTTTTCTCCAATAAATATGCAACTTTGCACATGTTAGTAGAAAACTGATAAAGCATGAAGAGCTGAGTTGACTCAGTTTCTATGGACATTGAAACAAAGGTAGAAATAATTGTTTGAGGAGTGATAGTAGGCACACATGCCTACCTTTCTAGTAGAACTGTGAAAGGAGAAACGTGAAAACAAAACAGTTTGTGTTCAAGTCTGATGTACATTCCTCTGTAACAGTATCAGAAGTAACGTCTGCAGCAGAAGGTGGTACAAAGTGAAAAAAGTGCAGTCGTGAAGGCTTATGTGTGAATGCTTAAAGCTTCTTTTATGAAGCAGAGAACGTTGCTCCAGATAAGACTCATTACAAGATGCAGAGGTTCTTTAACACCTGTGGCAAAAGACATCTATGCAGAATGCCACCAACTTGCTATTACCAGAATTGCTGAGCCTTAGGATATTTTTCAAGTATGTTCCTAACACGATAATAACCCATAATAGTATTTAAGTTACTGAAATATTCACTTCAATATTAATAGTTGATAAAAAATACAAAAATAATTTACATAAAACTCATGCTGGCCATAAATTACAATTTTTGGTGAACTAAATTCTAATCAGGAAGCATACAAATACACCACAGAAAAAATTCAGACTACAGCGGAGACCATAGTCGAGTGTTATGAGATCTTAAACTTAAGAATTGAATATACAAAATGGGTTGCAGGGTTTTTTTTTTCTCCCCACCCCACTTATTCCTGGACTCCCTTTTTTTTTTTTTTTTTTTTTTTTTTTTTTTTTTTTAAAATCATTTGCTACCTCATAGTGACATCCAGCTAGGGACAAATAAGTCTTTGGCAAAAGCTATTGCAAGGAACACAAGATAATGAGGGATAGTGCATTTTAGAAATGAAACAACATATACTGTGTGTTAGTAAGAGAAGAATGTTGTTCAATGGTCAAGGCCCCAGACTTAGATGCAAGAAATCCAGACAACATACTTCTATAACATAAGGCTTAACAATAGCAAAAGTAACATAATTAACAGAAATAACAGTGGGAAAGGTATCATGGTGATATGATCTTGAGCTGGCTAAAAATTGTCCGACAACATGTTATACCATATTTGGGTTTTTAGCATGTTTGGAATTACATACCACTTCATCTCGCCAACTACTAAAAAATATGACATGCCTTTCTTTGTTTACTAAACCTACCCACAGACTTCATTGTTTAATTTTTCTTAATCTCAATTCACAAGCAAAAATAATATTCTTCCTGGACTAGAGGATGTATCGTGAATATGATTAAAACAAATCCAAGGAACTGATAAAAATACTGAAGATGGAAGGAGAGGGATGGGGTGGATGAAAGGAAAAACAGGTCTTAAAACTGACTACAGGTAAACGTAAAGAAGCTTAAAATTCTTACAGCCAAAAGGATTTTCCATTTTTCAAGTGTATTAGTTGTTATAAAACATTCATGGTCTACAATAAAACTGATTTGTCTTACTTAAAAGCTGTATTAAATGTCAGACTTGTTTTCTCAGGAGATCAACATTGTTATGCTATTTTCTCTTTCCAATTAATCTCAATCTAATCATACTTATTTAAAAACAGTGTCATGCGTAATGTTTAATACATTAACATAATCCTAGGGCTTTCATTTGCTGGTGTTTTATGGTGGTTTTTTTTAAGTTTTCTTCTTAATAGTGTAATTTTATACTGGTATAAAAGGATTGGACTGCATTCCTGTAAATAAATATTGCAAAGAAGAAGTAGAATTTTCAGAATGACAACTCTTGATATAAATATCCATAAATAGATTTCCTACACAAAATGTATTCCTAAAGCTTATACAGGAATGTACAAATCCTCCTACTCACTGCAAATTCAAAGCGATATTTGACAGATCTGTTCAATAGAAATCATAGTTTTATGTCGCTTTTTATGTTTCCTCTATCCTGATGATCAACAGCTATTTCCACTGTCACGCATAAGTTTGAGCAATGGAGAAAAAACACAGCATGACAGCTGCTTTTATATAATACCACATCAGTTATCTCAAACATAGTTGTGGTGGCCACAGGTGTCAAAACCACAAAGAATATTCCAGCCATGCTAAAGAAAGCTAACAATGTTCAGAAACAAATGGTGGCAAGCTATTCAAAATTTATTTAGTCATATAATTTTATTTAT
Source organism: Phaethon aethereus (assembly GCF_964289735.1). Classification (NCBI taxonomy): domain Eukaryota; kingdom Metazoa; phylum Chordata; class Aves; order Phaethontiformes; family Phaethontidae; genus Phaethon; species Phaethon aethereus. Next base: position 52,876,334 of record NC_138578.1, on the reverse strand, counting down.
TTTCCTTTTTGTGATTTCTATGAGAAATAATTTCAAATAATCTTTAAGAAGCATAAAACATATCTGGAAAAACACTGCCTTGATACAGCTTTGTTGTTATATATAAACTACTAGAATTCAGATCCTAGGTGGCAAGATTGTTTTGTTTTGCTACTTTCATAAAGCTATTTCTCATAAAAATCCCAACTGGTAGTTAAAAAACAGTTTGTATATTCAAGGATTCCTGAATTTATCCATTGCCTCTATAAAAATGTTAATTAAAAGTATACTGAGGGGCTTCAACATTTCCTAAATATATACTATGCTTTTTAGACAAAAGGAATGGGATTCTTCTTTTTCTGATGTTTAGTGTTTTTGTGTCACCTTCATGGCCAAGTGGTGTTTGTTTCTATGCATCTCAGGCAGTGCCTGACAGCAGACATGCCGAGCACAGATTCACCTGGCACAGTAGAGCGTCTCACAGCACCAGCTTAAGTGCCTTCTCCACTGTTCTCCAACTCCCTGATCACTAGGAGCATTTGGGTTTCAGTGGAACTGCAGCACACAAATACTATCAGTGCTAGAACGTGGTGTTGGCAATAGGTGCAGACAAAGATCATGACAGGGGATTTTAAAGCTTCTATTTGAAAATGCACCAGGCTAAGCCAGCTGGTTATACCTAATCCTGGCTTGGTTTGTGCTCCCAGCCTAGAGAGAAGCGTTTCATTTACAGGGGCTGCACTGGCGCAACCTGGTGCCCTGAGGTTAAGATACCAGCTACTTTCTCCTTTACACAGAGTTGCAACAGGATACAGACATGAAGTCACTAAGAAATGGGGAAATTCAGCTGTTAATGGCAGTTCTCATTAAAAGCTGCTACATAGTTTTCAGTCTTCTTTTATAGTTTCTGTTCCAAAAGAATGTAGAAGTGACATAAAGTGCCTTTTGTATTATAATTTCCCCCTTTTAACATACTATACTGACAATCCTCAAACAGCTCAGGACCAACACACTAATACTTATTAAAAGTCAACACATATGACATTTTTTGCAGTTCACTGCAGCACAGCAGAATATTATGTATACTACTCACCCTGGTTTTGAGGTCCAACCTTTGCTAATCCCTGTGAAGCTGCAGTGGTAAGTTCCAATGAACAGTTCTGAACTACCAGAATTAGCGCTCTGAGATATTCTCTATCAAAATTAAGCAATAATGAATACAAAGACATGTGTTTTCTTTCAGTAATGTAAATAGGTTGCCTAAGTCAGTTCTGCCAACAGTATTACAATGCACAACACAACTTTGTACCCATCACTTTTTGGGAAATGAGAAAAATGAGAAAATGTAAAAAATTATATAATCTCAGGGCAGAAAGGGACATGCTCCTCTGTGCTTTGTGCTATAGAAGAGCGCAGCTGCCAATCAGTATAAAAGAAAGTGTTCTGGATGGGCAGATGATTGTTCTACATAGCTCCCTGGTTTGGAGGAATAGTTTTGTCACTGCATTTCAGGTGAGAGAAGAGAAAGAGGGAGACACAAACTTTATGTTTTCTGAGCAGCCAGGGCACAAAGAAATATGAAGCTGACTAATAAAAATCTGAGTTCTATACATAAGTAAACAAAATTACAAAAAGTTAATTTATTCATAGAAAAATCAGAAGTTAGCATTTTTCACATACGGAATTACACTTAAAAGCAGTGCAAGTACTTAAATATATCATAACATTATACTTGCTGTTAACTAAAAGAAGTTAGGGGCCAAACAATTCTCTAATAATTAGAAGAGTGAATGGCTGACAAAATCCACAAATCAAAATGTTTAACTATTAAAATTACCACAGTCCACCTTCTCCTCATACATCATACCATGGAATATCAAAATAAATGTCATACTCTTGTGGCCAAGCAGTAGGTGCCAGCTAGTCACTTGCTTGACAGTCAGTTTCTTTTCCCTAGCCACTAAGGAAAAACCTACTTGATGCTGGACCCTGGCCACCTCGAGTCCATCTTCCCTCTCCCTAAAACCAGTCTTTATAAAGTAATTTTTCATCAAAAGCCAGGACCCATGTCATTTGTTTGACCCAAAACTGTCACTGATGTTACACTTATGCTTTCACTGAAATGAGAAATTGCTAAACCTCATTTTGATAAGACTATCAAAGAATACCAAAGGGTCACACTTTCCTCCTGTGGCTGGAAAAACAATTTTCCTGCCTCTGGCCTGCAGTCAGTCAGGCTTCTTCCTCCCCACTTTGCTCAAGCTAAGCACAGCTTCCTGTGTAACCATACATAGCAGATATGTTACAGGATAATAACATGGCAACGGAAAAACTAGTTCCCCTCCTATCCCACTGTAAATCCACCCTAAAGGACTGTCATAAAAAATTATGAAATCTCCTAAACAAAAACCTCATCCACAAAAATAAACTTCTCCATACTTCTACAGCTCCATCCACACTTACAAAGTAGTGTTAGAAATCCACGCTCTCCTTTCCTTGGCTCCATTATTTCCACTTCAGAATCGGTTCTTGTTTTCATTTCTGTTAGTTCTACATGTCTTACAAATAAAGCAAACATGAATTTGAAAGCCAAATAGCTGTAACTACAAATATCGCCCAAGACAGCAAGTAAAATATACCTTTTCTGACTGTAATCTATATTCACCTGCCCTTGTCACACTCCACACGGTGGCAGTGCCATCAGTATCTCCAATCAGATTTCTCCATCCTTTACCCCAAAGCCACTTATACTTTTTCAGGTTACAGTCTGATGGGTTAGGGTTCTTTTTAAATAACCATAGATCTGGACTTTAAAATGTCATCAGTTAAAACTTTTGAAGTAGCAAGCAACTTTCTAAGCAGTCATTTTAAAAGAAAACTGTACACTGCGTCAATTGGAAACCTACTTAGAGAAACAGCTGGTGGGTTCTTACAAACCTCTTTTAGGCCTCGTGTGCTCTTCCATACATTCTGCACAACGACATGTTCAGGAAAATGATTTTGTGAAATTATCCACTAATGTACAGAAAGTTGACAATTTATTTCAACTCTGTATACATAATTTCATAAGATTGCTGATCTTAAACTTCATTTCTCAAAACTTTGCTGGTAAGATCTCAAACATGAACCCATAGAAAATTAGTACTTCAAAAAGCAAGCGGATGTAAATAAGCAAGAATGTCTCGTCTCTTTGATGCTGGGTAACAACTGTACAAAGAACCACTTTTTATGTCTTTAAAACCAACTTTTTTTTACAAAAGCTAACCCTATTTGGTAAAAAAATCAAATACATTGCACAAGACAAAAGGCTTAGTATAGTACATGGTATAGATGATTTTACTTTAGGTCTGAAAATAACTTGTTTAATCTACTCAACCCTACTGCCAAGAACTCAATCATTCTCAGTTTGAAAGAATTTAACTTTATACTTTTCTAATGCACATGCCATTATCAATGCTTTCAGTTAGTAAAAGTTAAAGAAAGTTAGATGATTAATAGCTTTCTAAGTTATTTTTAATTAATTAAACACCAAATTAAATCATTTCTAAATCAAGGTCTCTTTGAAAAAGATATGTAGTAGTTTAACCAAACTATCTGTAAGAAATCTGCAGTCTTTTACACAAGAGATCAGGTAACACAAACAAATGGATGATCCCTGGTGATATAGTTTACTACTCCAAGGGGAACGAAAAAAAAAATCACCATAAAATTTAATAATGGTCCCCATATGACTTGAATTTTAAAACAGCAGTGTTGTTCCCAAATCCAGGAGATCTGAAATGAGTGAAGGCTCACAAAACTAATTCAACCTTTTGTAGGGAAAACCAAAATTAATTAAATGCCATGAAAGTCCTAAGCCACTATTCACGGAATGCAAATAAACATCTTCTCAGAAGTTAGAGATATTACCCACACAAGTAAGCCAGGAAGATACCATAACTACGCAAAATACTATTCATCAATGGGGTTTGGGTTTTTTTCAACACTGCAGCACACATGGGTATTTATACTGACCACGTAAAACGTCAAAAACCATATCTATCATTATTACAAAACTTTCACACAAAAGTTTTACAAAGTTTATTATTAAAATAAGCGAGTGCATTTAAAGAATTGAACTTGCATCTGAATTCCTATGAATAAAAATATGATATAGCATATTCTTGTAAACTTAAGCGAATAAACAATACAACCTCAGTTGAACTAACCTTTTTTGGGAGGGGGAGTATTCATCCCCCAGATTCTATGAACAGTTTCTTTCTTTCTGAACTGTTCCACATAAGTGTGAGAAGAAGCTCAATCACCACTACACAATAACTTGGTAACGGAGCGTTACTTGTCTGTAAAGGTAGGTGCTGCAATGAGGCAACCCCAGGAAAAGCGTACCTGAAAGATCACTTAACTCTGCAAGCTACTTCTCTCCTGCTAGGTATAAGTCAAGAAAGTCCAGTCTAAAGAACAATGTGACCTTAGTTACTGCAAATTGAATGGTAATTGCTCTTTCTCTCACTCTTCTTAAAAGAATAAAAGGGAAAAAAGAAGAAAAAAAGAGCCTAAAACATGCCAGTTACCGAGGCATGGCCTCAGATGCTGCCCTGATGCCTTACTTGGTGTCTGCAGAGGGCTGTGTGGTCTGGTGCCCCTTTACACCTATGCACTGAAGCACCACCACCTCCACCACTGCCAGCAGACAGGGCAGGAAGCGTAGCAGCAGGAAAAAAATTAAGTATATTTTACAGGAGCATAAACAGGCCTAGAAGACCAAGTGCCTCGCTTGCCCTGGCAGCCATTTTGCTGCCCCAGCAGCCATTCTGGCAGCCAGTTGCAAGACCACGCCAACTCACTGGCTGGGAAAAGTACAGCTCCCTCATTTCACAACCCTGACTCGCCATCCTGCCACAGAAGGGCTCTGTCCTTGGAGGGCGAGGAAGAGCAGCCAGAGCAGCAGGAGGGGTTTTACGGAAGCAGGCAAGGGTGGCAGGGGCGAGGAGGGCATGCTGCAGCAGCTGCGCTCCAGCCACCAGGGAGCATGGGGCCCCTGGGCTGGTGGAACTTTCTAGCACCAGAGAAGCAGCAGGCCCCGAGGAGTGGCCAGAGGGCTGGCTTGCTCGCTGCAGGAAGAGGTGTGGGCAGGCCAGGTCTCTCTGGGAAAGGAGAGAAAGGCCGTTTCACAAGAACAGTGAGGGGGAGACTGAAGGAATTGTGGTCAGTGAGTGTCTGAGGTGACTGAGAGGAAACCCACAGAAAAAAAAAACCCACCCCTGCAAGGACACAGCGAGCAAGGGAAAATGGGTTTGCAAACTTGTTTATTTTTATTGCATCTTACCCAGCAGATCTGATGTTTTCCTATTTTACAGGTCACCTAGTTCTAATAAAAATCAGTTTTAAAGATTATAAAGCTTTTGTGTTTTGGAAAGGTGCAGGGCTTGGTTATTGTGCCTGCAAGATGATCTCAAGCCCTACTTCCTATATCAGTTTACTTAGCAAAATAGATTCAGGCAGAAAATCGATAAAGCAGCAGCAACTTTCAGAATTACTCAGTTTGATCTGAAAAAGCGTGGACTCCCAGAAGAGACAAACCCCGAAACATTATGTACAGTGTATTGTTCTAGGGAATCAAAACAAGCATAGAAAAAAGAAAATCAATATTCTTTCAGCCACGTGTAATTTTGCAGTATCAAATAAGTGCAAATATTTGTTGCAAACACTATTGTTTTTGTAGCAGATGGGTCAGTTGAAAGTGTTTGGAGCTGGTGGATTAGAAAGTTCACTGTTTACTGCTATGGGCTGTTGCTTTAGTTTATAGAGGTTACCTTGCATGAATACAAACTTGGTTTGAATGAGAGAGTATGAGTTTTCTCCTAAGTTCTGCACTGCATCATACTCCTCAGATAACGTCAAATCTGGGGGATAAATCTATCCTCTGGACCTGAAATTGGAAGAAGTGAAGAAAGATGACACACTTCTGGCTGCTGGGCAGCACCTTGACTTCTCTGTAGCTTTAGAGGACAAGAGAAAGTTTGTTATGCATGGACAAGGCTGCTTACGTGAACAGGTAGCACTGCTAAAGAGAATATCCTTGCTCTCCCTAGGGAATGTACAAAGACAGCAGGACTATTCTGCCATTTTTCCCAATGTTCCTATGCTGCAAGGCAGCTGTTAGCTGATGACTGTGAAAGATTTATTGCATCATGTAACTGCAGTGGTGCAAGACCAGGCACATGTCCCTGTCTGAGATGTGTCATAATCCCATCAGATTGCCATCTTACATACCTTTGGGTATTCTGCATCCTTTCATGAAGGTGAATGGGAATCATTGTGATCTGCACTTTGGAACCATCTACTAACCATATTACTCTTCATGTTGTAGTAAGCCTTCAAATTGTGTACAATGGTCAGGGTAAAACTGAAATGCAATTTAATGTAGCACTGGTTTTATTAAGGTATTAAACCTAATTATTAAATCTAGTTTAGCATATCACTTCTTACTTCCAAGGCAATCAGTAATATAATGTAGATATTACATTAGAAACCTTTAGCTACTTTGTTTTTTAAATCTTTTGCAGGAACTAGTTTCTTAAGATAGTATTAACATTTGCAGCAATTAAGGAGTGTCACAAATCTCCCAATTTGTTTGATACATCTAACATTTGTGGAGTGGAGGAGGGAAGATGAAGGAAAAATAAAAATATTAGAAAAATACGTTGCAGGAGAATGCACATGATTCTCATTTTAGGGAAAAGATGAAACAAAAAACAAGCAAACCACACCATTAGTCATACCATCAAATGCGTGCTGCAAAGACTTCAGACTACCCAATGATACTTGACTGGGTGGCATGCAGCGGTGCTGCTTGCAGAAGCCCGATATGCTGCCTGCTAACAGTCTCAGCTTTTCCTTCCTAGAGCTACATTAAGGAGAAGGTGGGGTTTTTGAGAGCTCAGATGAGGAGTACTGGTGTCTCCATATGCAAAAGTAACACACCCAGTGAGCAAGATGAACCTTTGGAGAATGGTCCCAGAGTTCTCATCATCACAGAAATCTCCACATTTTGTTCAAGTCCCACTAATTCTGATTGTATCCTTTACTCATTTTAGCATGCCTGAAAGGAGAAGGGGATGAGAGAATACCATCAGAGAGGTTAGAAAATATTTCAGAGGCTACAGCTCCATTAACAAAGACTGAACAGAATTTTTAAAAGGATCATTGACAAAGCAATAAAGAAAAAGATGATTCTTTAAAGAAAAAGATACTTCATGGATGAGATTAGTCTTACAATGAAAAACACAGCAAAGCCACCATGTTCTAGTAGATGAAACAAAAACTAAGTTGACAGTAGGGAAGCTCCACAGGAGAGCTATGGCCTGTGGAACTGCCAATATCATTTAAGGTGGGAAAGAGTTGACAGAGACAGGCCAAAGTAAAATCCTCTACAGGGATGGGACAGAGAAAAAAAAAAAATTCTACTGAGTGAGAGGAAGGCCACCTTGAAATGAAAGGAAAAATAATTCAAAGGGGGAAAAATAATTCAAAGGGAAAATTTTGTGAAGAAATGGTTTGTTAATATATGATAAAAATAGTTTGAAATTTCACAGTGGGAATGCAAATGGAAGGAGCAGCCTCAACATTTTTCATCACAAAGCAGTGTTAGCTCATGCAGTAGCAGTCCTCCAACATGGTTTTATCAGTTAATCCAAAGTGCACAATAGGCGCACATCTTGTCTCATTTAACACTGTATTGTTAACAGAAAGAACAAGCAGTGATTGACAGTAACATACCATATTTCCAGCTGATATTTTAGAGACTTTTACGTGTAATCAAGTGTAATAAATGAGCTGATCCCATGTTATCTGGTTAAACATAGTAGAGTTTACTCAAATAAAAACCTCACCAGTCCTGAACTGCAAACGAAATGAGACACCTCTTTCTGTTTTGCTAATAAAGTTACTTCCAGGCTTTCAGCCATTTCAGAATTCTTGTTTTATCTAAACATGAACCATCAAGGTTTAAAGTAATAAAATTCAGGTTTGCAAAACATCGAGAGGAACTGTTATCTAAGAAATAAGTAAAGGCTTGAGAAAATATGCAATTAATAAGCATTAGTATGAGTGATTAGAATGAAAAAGACAGAAACAGTGATCCTCTACTGCAGACTAAAGCTTCTCAGGATTCATGGACTGAATGATTTAATTAAGCAATAGCTTTTACCATTAAACTAAAAAACAAGTCAGTGTTATTTAGTGTATTGAAGTCCCACAACAATTAGGCCTATGCACTAAAACTAGAAAATAGCCTCACCTTAAGTACTGTAACTACTGTGGATACTTTCCATAAGGCTAATACTTCATACTTAATTAAAAGATTGCAAGATGTATATTCCCATTATCTTGAGTAGCTTCAAACACAAACTATATTATTCATCAAAGAGAGCACAGAAACTGTTGTATAAAGGGGAAGATGACATGGCATTGCATACAGTTACACACAATTTAAGCAGCCAAAACAAATTATAAAAACAGTTGATAAAGGAATCAATTAAAGCAATAAGAAAGAGAAAACAAACTAACCAAAAAGCAGCCCAAAATAAAAACCTGCAAATTCTAAATTAGGATGAATATGACTAACAAACACACAAATTTCATTAACAGCTGGAATTAAAATTTCTCGTGAAACCTATTTCCCCTTTCTTTTAATAGTAAAATATTCTTCATTCTGAAGCACCAGTGTACCCCGTAGGAGTGCAGAGATTAGCAAAATACTTAAGGCTGTCTTTTAAATGACGCGAAATTCTGGAACAAATTAGAAGTACTCTAGACTGAATAAAAGAGAATTATGAAGAAAATAAAATAAACAGATAACATGAGGATTAGTAGTTAAATGCCTGAGTGCATTACTGAAATTCAAATATATTTTTTTCAGCTCACCAAAGCAGTACAACAAAGAAATAATTTCATCTATTTCAATTTTCAAGCTGTGAAATGAAGATGTTACTCTCTCTTTACCTAAATAGCTCTTTAGAGTTGTTGTACTGAACCTGTGAAGTTCCACAATGGTTATGATATGGAGGGGGGAAGAGGAAGGGGTTGGTTTTTTTTGTTTTGTTTTGTTGTTTGGGGTTTGGGGGGTTTGATGTTTGTGCTTGGTTTTTTCTGTTTTTTTCCTTGGCAGGGCTTGTCCGTTTGGTTTGGGGTTTTTTGTTTGTTTTTCTTAAACAAGCATCAAAAGCATATGGAAGCAATACTAAAATATAGGTTTCCTCATTCCTTACCTGGGGATAATTAAACTACTTCAGTGCAGACCCAGTGATATTTCTAGAACTGTTTTAGAATGTGAGAAATGAAACTTTGCCAGAAATATTACAAATTGTGAAGTTATATCGGATGTTTTGGCTATATTAAAACAGTTAGTGAAATGCTATAGTCTAAATATTCATGTAAAGTCAGAGTAAATACTTAAATGTAAAAATGAAGAAAATTTCATTATCAGTGATGTTTTATCAGAGAAAGGCACTGGAAACATGAAGGTATTGCACACAACAATTTATGATTTTCAGTTGGGTGCACTAGTTGCTTTCCTGAGCCCGTCTGTCTTCGCTTGTTCAGAAGCAGGCGACAAGAGAAAGATTCAGATTCTTTTTCCTGGCATTGTAATATTTTGTTTTGTGAGCACTCACCTAGTCCCTGCTCACCCCTTTCTTACCAATACTCTGAGCCCCGGACTCCCTCATGTGAATATCGCTGTGTCCCACAACTTGGTTCTTTTGGTCTATTCTGTAGCATCTTTTTATCTTTGTAAGTTCAAACATACAGAATGAGCATTAAAATGTGCTATTCCAGTAGGAAACATATGCACTTATCTATATCTAAATGTATTTGCTGAAGCATGTATAATGTGCTGTGCTCTTTAGTCTTTTGCATTTCAGCCATTACAAAATTTTGTAGCTCTCAGAACAGTTAGTTCCTGAAGATGCTTGCCTTACAAACCGCTGTAAATGGAGTTAGAGGTGGAGAAGGACTTCATCAGGTACTAGACTGTACCTGAGTGCAATAGGAATGCAAAGCATTATCTGTTCGTAGCCAGTATCAGCATTGCTTTCTAGGAATTACTATCAAAATTAGAGTCCAAGGAAACATCTTTGTGACAAATTACAACACAGTTTAATCAATTAAAGCATGTGGGAGTTTGGTGGATTTTTTTTTAGCTAACATGAACAAATATTAACATGAAATAGCAGCTTGGCATTTTTCTTTCTCCTTATATCTGATTAAAATAAGGTTTAGTGGACTGTTGCCAAACTTTTGAAAGCACTTCGTCCTGGCTCTGATGATTTATACTGTTTTTTGCAAAAAAGCTATTTTGTTCTCACATTCGATAGACATACTCAGTTTCTTTTCTCTTCAAGGAAGTGTTGATGCCAGCTGCTTAGATGTGGATAAGTGTTTCCATTTCCAAAAATGCAGTTGAATTTTGTACTGACTTTCTGTTTCCTTCTAAGAAACCCACTGAAATATTTTGTTTAATGTTAGAATTAATCCTGTGATCTACACTGTTATGTCTTGTGGGCATTCAAGGCATTCGGTTTTCTCCCCAGTTTCCCAACTCAAGCACTGTATGGCTTAGATTTATTCACTGCAGCTGTCTGTTTCCCTCTGTGTAATAACCTGAAAGTAATCTGTAGTCAGCAGGGAGAAATGGCCTTGGCACACAAGAGGGTACTTCTAGCTACCTTTTAGTCAGTATGTCATGCTCTACAGTACATATTCTTCTAAACTTTTGGTGAAACAATTCTGAAGCTTGGAAAGATGTAACAGTCATGTTTTTTTCTTTATTTCATTTATCACCACTGGTAAGCTCTCATTTTCTATATACACTTTTTGCTGATTATAGGGGAAAACACACCCCTAGTACTTGAAAAGTATGTTCTTCAATTCTGCATAGAGTATATTTTTTCAAACAACCAAACAACCTATTGAGCAGTGTTAAATTTAAACTTGGGACCCAGCTTCCTAGAAAATCAGAATAACATGAAATCAAGCTAAACTTTTTAAAAAATATTCAGTAAAATCATTCTGTGTTTCCCTTGCACCTGCAATTACTGTGTATGCAGAGAACTGGAAACATGGCAGCAATACTTAAAACAATACACCTACTACCCAATAAGAAGAAAAGAAAAAGGGGAATGAAGGGGATCTGTTATTTGACTTATACTTGCTTCCTAACTTTCAATTCCATTTTTGTTTTTAATCTCTGTTCAAGTGCAGTTTAGCTGAATGCAAGTGGGCTAAGACTGTAAATGAGTGCGTAATTTTCATGCATAGTCTCTTACAATCGCAGGTATGAATGATGGACACAAGCTCTTTTGTTCCAGAAGCTGATGCACAACTTTTTACATATTTTTCATATGTACCCCGTAGCTTGCCACATCACTAGTCATACAATATTACTGTTATGACCAGCTAGGAAGAAGGTTGCCAACATGAAAACTCCAGGGCTACATGCATCTATCAGAATATTACTAACATTGGTTTCTGTATCTCTCTGTCTCAGACAATACAGGAAATGTTCCTTATTTTGAAATTGTTGTTTGGACTGAATAAAGGTGAAATTCTGCTTTAACATCCTATACTGTCCTCATCTCACACAAAGTGACAGAGACATTTTCATAGGATTCTGGTGTCTGAACTATGAAAGCCAATAACTGGCAAACATACATGATTAATTTGTTATGAATAGCTGATCTGAGTAAAATAAGAAAAGAGTTCCCTTCCTTGTCCTAATGACTGAACTTATAGTAGTATCTTTTTATCTTCTTTTTTTAACTATTTCCTCAGAATGCAATGTTCAGGAAGAATTAAAAGTTGCACAACTTAAACAAGCTTACCTCAAATTGTCCACGCTATGCTGCTTAAAACATACTAGCAATATAATAAACATATATTCCATCAGTCTTTAATCTAAATTTTGACTAATTGGTGGTTTGGGTTTTTTTGATTAAAGAAAAATTGTGTCAAACTTGCATTTTTTTCACCTTTTGGCTGGAAAGTAGTAATTACCATGGAAATGGTATTTAGGTATTTTAGCTTTTTTCCATATAAATCACACATGGAATATTCATGCATTTGATTTTAATTTGAGATGAAGTTTATACTTGAATCTTATAGTCTCAACTGGTATATGCATTCCTGTCATAGTTCTGCTAATGAAGAAGCTTACAGGTTGGACAGAACCATCAAAAAGTTAGAGACCTGTAGAAATGACTGGACACTTACTTAATTTCATATAGCCCATCATATCAACAGGTGAGAGGGACAAAAAAGAAAATTAAAAAGAAACAAAAAAACCTGCTACTTTTATTTGGTTGGAGTCATGCACAAAACACCTAGTAACTCCACCATGAGTCAAAGCCCCTGAGCATTGAACAGTTTGGTGCCCATTCCTTTCCTCATCTCCTGTACCAGCCAGAGTTTAATTTTACTGCCAGGCCACAATTTCCAGTCCTCCTGGGAAGAACCTCAACTGCACAGAATTCAAGCTTGCTGTGCTCATAGTGACAGATGGTCACTGAATACATTCTGGACTTCCTTAAATCTGAGTGATATTATGTCTCAGAGAATTCATTCCTGTCACTGGCAACTGCTGAGAACTCTTAACATCTGACATACAAAAGTATTTGAACACCCTACAAATGACAAAATGTCCTAACGTTTTATGTACAGCATAATAGAAAAGTGTACTTTGAAAAGTACATTCTTACAAAGTAAGAAACTGTAAGAAACAATGCAAAAGAAGTTAAATTGAAGCATAAGAACAATAAATGAGATAAACATTTTTTCCAAAGCATTATTTTTCTTTAAAAACACTGATCAGCATCAGAACTATTCTTCCCCTTTCCTTGTTCAGAAATTAAGTATATATATTTGATCTTTCCAGATGAGACAAGAGAGGAGTCTATTTGCTGTAAACAGTAGGAAAAGACCAGAAGCAAAGCAACGTCTGTCATTAGCAAGGATTATATTTATACTGAAAATTTCTGATATCAAGAACATACCACCAATAAAAATTAATTGTCTTTGATACCAAAGCTATCCTATGAGAAATAAAATATAAATTAATGGGGAGAATACAGACATATTCAAGCTAGCTCTAACTTCCTGACTCAGATCCTTCTAGCAACAAACTAATTTTAGCACAGGCTGTAAAACCTAAGGTAGTTCTCAGCACACAGAGAGCTCTGTCATTAACATTGCATCAGATTGGTGCAATCTAAGCTAGGTAAGGTAGGTCTGCACAAGTACAGCAACTCACAACATACTCACGTACCCACATTCTTCAGAATAAGATTACAAAGAAGTAAAAGTATCATTGCCACCTCAAGATCAGTTTAGTTACTCAAATAAGCATGCACAGGTAGTCTTGAACACAAATGCTTTTCCAATTAAGGACTGAAGTATAGATTTGCGTTAATCACAATACACACTTTGTAATCTGTGTAAAGCATTGTAAATTCTTATTTGACTTTAGAAGATAAATCATACATGAGCACAAGTCAGTTTGTCTCTGAGTCACACTGGAATAAATCTTACCAGGAATTTATCTGGACAAATTATGACAAATGCAGCTTCAGAAGTTTGAGATTACTCTCAGTTTTAATAAGAATTCTTTGACTTAAAAGTATTTATAGAATATACTATAGATTAGACTATCTCAGTTGGAAGTGACCTACAATGATCATCTAGTCCAACTGCCTGACCAATTCAGAGCAGACCAAAAGTTAAAGCATGTTAAAGGCACTGTCTAAATGTCTCTCAAACACCAACAGGCTTGGGGCATTGACCACCTCTCTATGAAGCCTGTTCCAGTGTTTGACCACCCTCTCAGTAAAGAAATGCTTCCTAATGTCCAACCTAAACCTCCCCTGGTGCAGCTCTGAACCATTCCCACGCGTCCTAACGCAGGATTCCAGGGAGAAGAGCTCAGCACCTCCCTCTCCATTTCCCCTCCTCGGGAAGCTGTAGGGAGCAGTGAGGTCACTCCCCAGCCTCCTCCAAACAAGACAAGCCCAAAGTCCTTAGCCACTCCTCACAGGACATGCCTTCCAGCCCTTTCACCAGCTTTGTTGCCCTCTGGGCACATTCAAGGACTTTCACATCCTTCTTAAATTGTGGGGCCCACAACTGCACACAGCATTCAAGGTAAGGTCACAAAGGTAACTTCAGTACTCACCACTGAAGTTACGTAAAACAGGTCAAATGCATAAAATTATCTCTACATTGCTATCATACAGACACAAAGCTAGTATAAATTATGCAGTACTACTGGGGAGACAGAGAATATAAATACAAATAAATATTAATTAGTAAGTGTAAATGGATGAAATATAATGTAGAAACAATAGAACTCTTCCTCACTTGCATTCTGTTTTGAGGTACACCCAAACAACTGTAGTATTTTCTGTTAAACAGGATGCTTTACAGTATTCATACCATGCATCATAATGAAATTCTCTTCCAAAAAGCTCATCTTAAAATAAATAAAGTATCTAAGAATTCAGCTATGGCTACATTTGGAATTAGTGCATGATAATAGCTCGACGTTGTTAAAAAAAATAAAACATAGGTCAAAGTGACTCCGAAGAGACACATAGTACATACGTACTTAGGGCTACATTTTATTTATTCAGACTTCTGAAGCCCTTTAATTACAGGTAGCTGAAAATAATTCTCTCCCTGATATGTCTGTTGGTGCACACATATGCTGCAATTTTCTCTAAGAAATACAAGAAATATTAATAAGTATATACTGATGAAGAAGTTGTCTTCACTTTTTCCTCTGGCTTGCTACTGCTTATATGTAGAATGTACAAGGATGTTTCTTAGGTTGGGGTCCTAAGGAAATTATATTAAGTGATGTGCCAATTCCTCTCTCTAGCTATACTCTGGCTGGTTTAAAAAACAAACAAACAACAAAACACAAAACAAAAGAAAAACCCTATAATTTTTGAAGTCATTGTCTAGACACATTGTTCTGGACACAATCAAGTTCAACTTACTTCATTAAAAGAACAGTAAGACAGATGGGAGAGACCCTCTTATTGCCCCCACTGAAGGAACAGCTGAAGCATAGCTAACAATTCCTGGACACCTGATCATTCATGCAGAGAAGAGCCAATATGTTAACCACAACGGGGTCTCCGACGCCTCATTTTTCAGTTTACTGTTTCAGAGGAAGCTCTGTTTTCTCCAGAATGTCTGAGCTTCACAATATTGAATGTAGTTTCATCAAGTAAAATAGTTAAGTGTTTGAAAATATCTATGGTGTTACGGTTGAACTGAAATATTGGCATTTTGCAAGGTCTGAACTCACGTTCAGAATTTCATTTTAAATTCAAATGTGTTCTATACATGAAACTAAGTCAATAAACATATTTAAAAATCACATACTCATCAAGGTACCATTGTTCATATAATTCATATTGCAGAAATAGGATTTGTTGAATGCCCTTCATTTTACATATAAAATAGATTTTATTGTTTTATGAAATGTATAACTTCTGATCTGTATCTTTCTAAAGAACGTTTGTTAAGTAGGTGAGATGAGATACCTTTATTTAAGGTTTTTCATTCCTTTTTTATTACCCCTTAAACAACTGAGGAAATTGTAAACATAAGATAAACATTTTTATTGCCCAGAAGAGAATAACCACTGAAGCCTACTTGAAAGCTTGTAACAGTATTTCACATAATAAACTCCTATTTCACAATATGTGCTGCATTACTAAAGAAATCAAGTTTTCCAGGCAGACTGTCCCTTTAGATTAAAACATTTCTCACACAGTTCTTGATCTCTTGAGCTCACTCAAGCAGATGGAAAAGGCAGGGGCGGGGCATGGGCTGGAGTCAGAGAAAAGAGGGGAGAACGATCCTGCACATGCCAGGCTTCGAAAATCACTGGTGTTTAATCAGTAGAGAGAAAGAGGAAGGAATGTGTAGTATTACTCATAGCATTAAATATGAACTATGCTGGAATCTGGAAATATGTTACAGAATAAAAATTAGATGGATTATGCTATACTCATTGAGAATTAATTTGGGGAAGATACCTTGGTAGAGAAACTGTTCTGGCAAAAAAAATACTTAAGTATTAAAGTAAAGATTTTAACTGCATAGATCTGAGAGGAGTTGCGAGGGCAAGTATAGCAAAGCATTTAACACTAAAGAAATATAATTAGGTCCAGTCCAGATTCTGGATTATAGCAGTTTTGTATTATAGGCAGCATCTCCAAAGCCTACTACATGCTGTCATCCTACGTGTTTAGTGCTAGTGGCTGTCTTTTATAAACTTCACTTACAATAAAACCCAAACTAATAGATTCTAGAATTTATAGTAGAATAAAGTTTCTAACTGCACAATAAACACGTTGTGAAATATCCAGAATGTCACTATATAATTCAAAGAATTACAAAACATTTGATTACTTCCTTCCTTTATAAAGTATGCTGCTTTACTGCCACTTAATATTTGAGTGACAAATATGTTTTACAAAAGAATCAATGGACTAGGTAATCCCAGAATTTGCTGGGAGATTTAATTAAGAGTACCTTTCCTAAACAGTTGTTGGCTGATGATCCAGACAAAAGTCTTATGGCCTCGGCAGGCTGTATAATTTCATAATTTGTAAAAAAAAAGGTCTTTCTGCCCTCAGATACTCTTGAAGAACGGAGTATATTTATGCAAAGGAATCACACAAGTAACTGTAATCTTTAGGAACTAATTACAGTCTGAAGCAAACATGGCACATGTTTTTATTCCACAGAAACTACAGTATTGTTCTTCCAAAACACTATGTTCATCCTTAGTGTTTCAAAGTATCCACATAATTCATTATTTTTGTAAGAGAAATTAAATAAATGTCAACTCCATAAAACTTTGCATTTGTTCACATTTAGGGAGAAACTGTCTTCACATTACAGTATTCCTGAATGAGCGTGTCTTTGGTTTTAATTGTAAAAGCAATTATGGGTATAACTTCAAGAATAATGAAGACATTAATCTCCTTTCCTAGGGCAAAGTACAAGAAATGCTTTCCATCACTGAGGCTGGACTCCATCTCTCTACTGTCTTGATACTCCACTCCCAGATTTTCTGAAGACATGTTATGAATGGTAGCAGATTACGTGACAAGGCAGCTTGTGATGTGGTGTCCACAGGGAAACAACATAATTCTCTTCTGAGTTTCAAACCTTAGCACTTGAAGAGGACCAAGATCTTCAAGAAGTAAAAGGCTAGTACACTTGCTCTTTCTGACCAGGCAGTGCTGTGGCTGCTTAATATCTACTCAAAGCCACAATCACCTTCTGATCTGAGGAGCAGGTGACTTGGTGATTCTCTTCCATTCTAATTCCTATGTACAGACAGTCATGAAAGTGTAGAGTATAAAAGATTACGTAGTATTCTGGTCACACAGACAGTTTACTTTGCCCTTTTGAGAATTGGTCCAATGAATCATCGCCTATCATAAATGGCTTATAATATGACAGTGTTGGATCTTTAAGGTTATCTATGCTCCAGTGATAAATAAGAAAGATAAATCTGCAGGAAAAAAAATAAATTAGAAGCTCAGAGTAATTCTATTCAACAGTAAAGGGCTGGTTTTCTTTTCCAATAGACAGCCAAGACTCAGAGTCCAACAATTCAAATTAATCCTGTGTTTGACAGTATGAAGCAGCCATTCTTAGTTGCAAAGAACAGACTAACAAAGAGATACTGTGCAAGTTTCTGTTTCAAATACATAGCCATTACCTGTTGCTATAATAAAGTTAAACCAAAATCCACATATGATGACTGCTAGTCATTTTGGTGAATGTTGAGAAATTGATAAAGTACAATCTTAAAATTTCAGATTTTTATTAAAGCAACTTTTTTTTATTTTACAACTTCCAATGCATTACAACGTAACAATTAAATGGAACCATAATGTTAGGATGTTTCTAATATTAGACTAAAATAACAAAACATTTCAGTAATGTTTCTGCTCTAAGATACAAGATATTGGCTTACAAGTTCTTTAAAAAAAAAAAACCATGAGAGCACAACTACTGTTAAACATTTGCTGTAAAAATATTGAAGGAAATACTGAAGAAATTTATTTGAATTTTGGTAGGAGTCTACCTGATAAGATCATATTCCAGATTTGATCAAACTAGAGAATAACCAACTTCTGAGACTACAGTTAGTTTTTATAGTTTTGGGTGGGGATTTTTGTTCTTATCTTTGGTTATTTTCTACCAGGACACTTTTCTCTTCCTCCTAGGAGTACAAGCATTTTGTACTCATGGCTCACATTAAGATAAACCCTCACAAGAAAGTTATCTGTGGCTTCTCAATCTCAAGATAACCCTGGTAACTAAGAGTATTTTTTATCAGTGGAGACAAACAACCTGATGATGAAAAGTTATCAAAAATATTAAAAAGAAATGCATAGTTAAGGTTAAAGTGACATTTTCACAGGGGGCTCCTGAGGCATCAGCTCAAGAACTGAGCCTTTTGGGCTCTGAAAAGCAGTATTATATACCAAATAATGTAACACCAAATATGAAATTAAGTAATCAAATAAAGAGGCTGAGAGAGTCACTGCCAAATTAAAAAAGTTCTTGATATACATTACAGGGAGACCAATTTCTCAGGGGTTGTAATTAGAAATGACGAAATGCATGCAATCAGGTTAAAAGTATAACAGCAATACATCTCTCCATATCAATTTAATGTGCTGGACAATTACCAAATATGAAAATCACTGTAACAGAGCATGTGTGGGGAAAAAAGTTTCTAAAGTACTATTAAGAGTCCTCAAAGTCTACTGACAAAACCTGATGAAGAGCATTCAGATTTTACATGAAGAACAACTTTAAGTAACAGCAAGCCATCAAAACCAAACAAGATGCAGAAAAGCTTAAAAATTATGCAAAAAATCCAAAATGGTATTCTGTTTAAAAAAAAGGATTTTTTTACCTTTTGTTTTTATTAAACACATTTTTTATTTTTCCCTTTAAAAATCTAACATTCTTTCTTTCAGGTTGAATTATGAATATTAATGCAAACCTTTGCTACATTACTCATAATGCAACAATTCAAACAAGCAAGATTCAATGCATGATAGCAAGCTAGGTCTTCACTGGGGCTGGGGGAAGGAGAGAGGCACTGATGACCCTCTGTGTCAAGAAGTAATCCACCGTTAATTTATATATTAACTTTTAAAAGGGCCTGTAGCGATAGGACAAGGGGTAATGTTTTAAAACAAAAAGAGGATGGATTCAGAGTAGACTTAAGGAAGAAATTTTTTTATAGCAAGGGTGGTGAAACACTGGCACAGGTTGCCCCAAGAGGTGGTAGATGTCCCATCCCCAGAAACATTCAAGGTCAGGCTGGACAGGAGCAACCTGGTCTAGTTGTAGATGTCGCTGCTCACTGCAGGGGTGTTGGACTAGCTGACCTTTGGAGGTCCCTTCCAACAAAAACTATTCTAGGATTCTATGATATTGCTGAATAAATATAACCTGCATCAACAAAAAAGAAAAGAACTTGAATATAAATCTGATGGAAGTATTGTGGGCACGCTATTACTGTGCTACCGCAAGCAGAGGTACCTTTCTCAAGGCAAAAAGCCCACTTACTCAGCAGTAATTTGTCCAAATACAAACTAATAATCAATACAGAACCGGACGCTTTGAATGTACACCCTGATCACTTTTGTATCATATAACTTACATTTTTGTTGTGTTATACAATGTTGAGTATTTCACTGGTAGTAACGTGCTGCTGTTTCAAAAAGTTGCTGACACAAACAGTATTTCAGTGCCTAAAAGTTTGCTGCTGGAGTTAACTAAATTCAAAGTCAGGCCCTTGATTTCACTGTTATTGAATAGCAAAATACAAGCCTCTAAGGCAAAGCCTTGTGGAAGCAGCACACTGTACTTACCATTTGGGAATAGCCACCACCATTTCTGAAATTCATTCCCCCTAAATTTAAGCACCTAACTCAAGACTAAGTTAGATACCTGTCATAAAACAAATTAATCGTCTATATATATCTTAATTCCAGCACAATTGACTGTTACTTCTGAAGACACAGGGTGAATGAAGAGGTCGCAGCTACCTTTAACATTGAAACCAAATGTTTAAATTATTCAGTAAGTGGGAGACCAGTTTGGCCTGCTCTTCAGCAGGAATTCCAGTTTACCTTCCCCTTATCTCAAACAACCTTAATCATAGGACTGTTGGTTACTCTGAGGAAAAAGAGAAGCTATACCATCTAAACAAGACAGACAAACGATTGCAATCTAGCTGTTAGCTCACTTTTTTGGGGAACAGAGGGACCGGGTTCTATTTCTTTTCCCTGCTCTCTGGAATAACCCCTCTGCCTAACACCTCTGACTCCTTGAAGGCTGCAGATCATGAAAAGGTCATAAATATCAATTGTTTCATTCTCTATAAATCCATGTGAAGGAAAAAGACCGTTAGTAGAGAGACAAGAGAGCTTCAAATTTCTGTGCTTGGACATAGAACATGGTCATGCAGTCATCTGATGCGTCTAACAAATTACTGCAGAGAACAACTTGGTGAAAATGAGGAGACAGTAACCTGACTAAGCTTTCTGAAAGGTGATCGGTAGGTTGTTTAGTGTAAAAGCTATAAACTTCAGTTGAAGTCTGTCACCTGGCCCTGCAAACTTTCAAGTTGATTTTCTTTGGTTACCAAGATAAGAGATTTCCATGGAATTTTTAATCAGTTGCTTTAGAAATGCTTACATGCACAGCTGTGCACCCCAACTGTGAAGGCAGTCTCAAAGTGGTAACCCTGTTGCCATATCTTACTGTTTAATTGAATGCCAAGGTCCTGTAAGTCCAGAAGCTACTGCACAGAAAATATTTTGCCTTATAACAGAAAGGTGTCATAAAAGTGCCTCTGGCCTTTTACACCTTCTCTTCCACTTATTAGAATTTATTTCTCCAAAGAACTGATCAATAATGAAATTATGATTGTATGCATTCAGCAAGAAAGGAAGCACTGCAAGAGAGTGAAATTCAGGGAAAGAAAGAGATTCGCAGTCTGTGCTCAGCAATATAGTATACTTAGCACAGTGTGAGAGAAGTTATTAATATTAAATGCAACGAAGTGGCTTTAATACCACCTCAGAGATCAGGACTGCAATAATCTCCCTTAAAACCAAACTAAACCAAAACCCACAAGATTAAAAACAACATTTTTCAATGAAAAGTAAAATAATGTTATAAAAGAAATTGCTGAGGTATTCATATAGACAGAACAGAGTATAAAGTTGTTCATATAAAGAACATTTTCTTTATACTAAAAGGTCAATAATCACATGATACCTCTTATCATTAAGAGAAAATGGTCAGGGATAACAAAAAATATCAAAAGCAAATTTAGTAAAATTTCAAAATGTTGTTTTACTCTGAGAAGGGTCTATAACAATAACATTATGACAGCCTATCATTCTAATTATATTAGCTTCATTCATCCGGGGCGGGGGGGGGCGAGGGGGGGGCACAGAGAGAACGTGTATTTCCTTCTTATCCTGAAACTATTTGTGGATTTGATTTGCATTTATTAACTTGAAGTAAGTTTCTGAAAGGCTAGTTAGACTGATAAAGCCAGGGGTTTTTTTTTTTAGTTTTTTTGTCATGGGGTTTTTTTTGGTTTGTTTTTTTTTTTTTTTTTTTAAATCATGTGCCCATGCAGGTAACCAGTATTTTTAGCTGGTTAAAACACACTGTTAGAAGTTGAGAGAAGCAAGCTCATCCCAAAGAGAACGAAATAACCTTTTCCACCCAAACTCTTACTAGCTTTTTCTGTTATCAGTGGCATATCTTCTAAGAATTTCGTTATAAATCAATTTTTAAAGAAGTGTCTAAGTTTAACATTTAATTTTATGGTTTTGGTTAAAGACACACAAATTGGAAATTAAGTATTTTATTGAAACTTGTCACGTCATCAAAGCAAATCTTCATTTACTTTACTGTTTTGCCACAGTCCCCCTGGGTAGCTGCCAATACACACATGCACAACGTCTGTATACTGTATGTGCAGAAAAAAATATATTCTACATCACATAGTCAGAATTCATTGTGCATGCAATGCCAATGCCCATGGCTTCCTCAATTCTTAAAACATTTATGTGCAAGGCCTCTAGGATCTCTCTTCTGGCTGCCCTGGCATCCTGTAAAGGTGTAGTGTCTCTCGAACCGTAGAACTCCCGGTTACTCGACTACCAAGGGCACATTTTAGGAAACTTAGTGGAAATAAATTAAAAATACTTGCTTGAGAGTTACTAAAATTTTTAAATGAGATCAATTCTGTGATCTCATCACAGATTTGGACTCCTATTTATAAAGGACAGCTATACATAGATGCTTTAAAATGAAAGGGATTTCCGGAAAAAATACGCTGTGCTTTTTATGTTTGGTATTTCTCTAGTCTTCCCATGAACTTACTGATGAAACGAAAATTTTTTTTTAGACTTCCTTCTCTCTCCTACATCTAATGTAGTAGAAAATAATTTCAATATGTCCTTTTAATTTGGAGATGGAATTCGATTTAATGTCACTTGAAATTAAATGATGACAGAATACAGGAAATTTCAAAATCTTAGGTAAGAGAAATGATGAACAACATAGGCAAATCTTATGATGCACGTAAAACATACGATAGCAAGCTTCTGCTTGTTCACGTAGGTGAAGTGTACAAAGGATTCAAGAGATCAAATCTGTCTAGGTTTGCTTAGAGGAAAATTAGAAATAAGAGTAGACAGAGAAGGAGGAAAAAAAAAAAAAAAGATGAGACTGAAGTAGTGAGGAGTTCCTCCAGGATGTGGTTCTCAGAGTGCAATCCCCATTCTGTCTACACAAGATCGAAAACTGTGTGGTTATTCACAAACCCAGCAATATCTCATTTACAAAAACTGGCTTTTTCATAAAACAAAGTCAAACCAGCTTGTCAAAATATGCTTTTTTTTCTAAAAATACTTTTGCCAAAGCAGAATTCCACATAAAAAAATCAGTGCAACATGAGGGGTTAGGTACTGAACAAAATCTTCAAAAGTGTTCTGCAATTTCATTGCAGATCATGCGTTTTAATTAGAAAGACACTGAATAATGCCATCATTGAGTTCCATTTCATATTTAAATATTATGTTTTCAAATATATAGAACAATGATGGTTCCAGAACTTTGCCATTATACCAACACTACCAGATTTTCTGATCATACACATGAGCATAAATGGAAATTTCTTTACAGCATGTCCAACCTCCTGTATGAGCACACAGCCAGAAAGGTGTTAGAGGACTAATAAGATAATATTCTTGCAGCAAGCATGCTGATTAGATTTACAGCGCTCTCAACTGTTTCTCCAGAATCACATAAGGTGCTAATTCCTATGACAGTACTTGACAGTACAGTATTTATCAAGTACTTGAATGAATCTTTACATTGCAAATAGTGCAGAAATTCCAAACCTGATTTAATTACTCTAACTGCAATTATCTGATGCATATACTTCATAAGTGGCCTACCTACTCAACATGCAACAGCACTAATTATTATGAATGCGATATGAAATAGGATATGCACAAGATCATGCATTTTTCAGTCAAGCTAGATGCTTCTCAAAGGCATGTTTCCTTGTATCTACCAAAATAAGGAAGGAATCTGTGTTTAGAGATGTTAACTGAACTGTAATGTGAGGCCTCTTGTGTTAGCTGTAGGCTGTGTGACAACCTAAAGCCAAATGCAGCTTAGTCAAGTTTTTCTGCTACGTGCACCATATAGATACGAAACACTACAATTTTACAGTCTACTGTGGGCACATGGGAGCACGTATTTTTGCCATTCAGGATTAACACAGAGAATAAGTTCAGATGGTAACAATTCATCTTGTTTTCCTTCTGCTTTGGGAAACAGGCATCTATATTCAACCTTCTTTTTTTCTTTTTCTTTTTTTGGGGGTCAGGGAGCGTTCAGTGCTTTGAACCATTGTATACCATCCTACTACTCGTATTCCTAAATACAGGTCAACTGACACAAGATGACCCCTTCACACTTCTTCCATAGAAGAAGAGGTCCTGCACTTGCAAAACCACTAACTGTTGTGGGAACAGGCAGGGTTACACGGCCAGGAGTCCTTCAGTGTTTCTAGGGAAGAAGAGAGGTTTTTACAGAGATAGCACAGAAATTAGTACAAAATATTTTCAGGCTCTTCCTAGAAATAAAGATAATTGTATATGATTTCTCTGTCATGTATCTAGTCTGTCAGATACTGTTTTATTCTAAGCAAACATACAGCCATTTTCTCAACGGTTCCATAGATAAATGTAGTTTGTATGTTTATGTAAATTGCAAGCAATGTTCTATATGTAAACAGACGTATGAAATATTATCCTCTTAACATAACATAAATTTCAAAGTTTTAGATGAGATAATTACAACTATTTGATCTGGCGAAGGTCCTTCAACAGAAAGCAAAAGTACACAGAGATCACAGTATCATAAACTCAGTAGAAAATTTCAGAGGCATTAGCATGGTTTAATTTCATATACTATAACAATATAAAGGCTCATTCCTTTCATATACACTGGAAGGAATTTTCCTTAACTTTCTGAACATTGCGTTCTGCCTTGTCCATTTGGACTATCAGTACTTAAAGTAAAAATAATATCTGTATTTGAGTTGTACGGTACCTAACACTGTTGAGCTTCTGGACCTGGAAAGAATTATTATAATAAGATATAATATAATGCTTCATAAGAGACACAAAGAATTGGATACATGAAATTTTGGGGTCCCTCCCGTAGGTAATTGGAGAAAAGAAGAATAAGTTTGAGCAGAAATACTGAAAAGGACCTTTTCTCTCACATTTCTGTAATCTTTTTCTCTCCACTAGCAGCCTCCCAAATCATTGGTAAGATGGTATGAATAGGTTAACTTACCATCTGACACTCATACAATCTTTATAGTAGATTATATGCATTAGAAGCAGGTAAGAGAAAATAGTCATTACACTCTTGTACAATAGTAAACATAGTTGAATATACATAGTTTTCTTTTAAATAAATTCTCTTAATCTCTTTCATTTTTCCCTCCAGTTCCCAGTATTTTCTATACTCTCTCCAACAATACCTGATAAAAAAATCATGCACATAAGTGCATACAGATTTAAATTGGTCCTGTGCAATGCTGCAGCATAAGGATATTGCTACAGAGCCTTTTTTGACTGCATATACTGTATCCCTTGTTGGAGACTTCGCTCACCAATACTACCTTTACCCATGATTTGGAAAACAAATAATGCTGGCATCGAGCATATAACAAGTTATGCAGATGGAAAATAATTCTTTCTAAACAAAAAAAAAAGTACTTACCATGGTTAGGAATGTATTTGGTCACACTATATACAACCAGAGCTCTGTTTTCATCCCTAGCATGTTTAGCAAAAGTGTTTCATACCATAAAACTATGATAAGCCATCCAGACTTACAATACTGGATATCTTCTGAGTAATTATAAACAATGCCCAGCTTATATATCTGTTCATGATGGCAGGTTGTGTTGTTATGTTAGTGGGCAGACATTGGTATTTGATTTGGTGCACCCCCACCCGCTTTCAGTCTATAACACTGTTATATCTCTCTGCACTTGTGAGAACTGTAACATCATGCATGTCTCTATCAAAAACAGGGAGTAATAGCAGGCTTGGCACAACCATGTACCTCTGTGCAGGAGGTAAAAATGAAATTAATTTGTGTTTTGTTATGTATATAATACTGTAGAAGATTAAATCTTTGCAACCTTGGTCAAGTAGGGAAACTAATAAAATTAGGGATACCAGCTTTTTAAGAAAAAAAGTATTTCGAAAGGGAATGAAGTTTGCTTTGAGGTACCATACATTTCTTAAATGAATAGAATCAAAGCAATTGGAAGAAAGGAGCCATTCACGCTTACAAAAAGATGTGAGAAATTCACAATATTCATCATATACACACGATTTTGTTTCAACCTTCTTCCTCTGCTCCTCAAAAAGTTCAGAAACTTCAGTTTCAAAGGGAAATAAACTGCAGTTATTTATTAGAAAGTATTGGCCACCTACAATGAAATTAATTCCTCTCATCGCTTTCTTTAGACATCTTTTGAAGCGCACATTTAAATACATGCATTCATTTTCTGAAAATTAATTCCTATTCTTGAAAAGATAATTGACTGTCAATGCTATAGCCTCAAAGGAAGAGCCAGACTCTCATTTTTCATTATTGTAGGAAAAAAACAAATCTTAGTCCCCCCAGTCAGCTTCAGAAAGAACTGAGCAGTGATTTGTGATGGTATGCTCTACCCAGAGCCTTGGCTTCAGGTCAGACTGGAGGACCATCAGTGGAGCAGGATGAATAGATTTGGAGAAAGATAAAGTAGAAGATCTGAGGTAGTGTTATCTAATCTTCAGTGATGGTTGTGGACTGATATATACTGTTAACGTGGTTTAGTTACTTGATTATTCATGTGTACAAGAAAATTAATAATAATCCAGTATTTTCAAAGTAATATACTCAACAGAAGAGGTAGTGTTGGGAATAGTGCATAAATTTCTTTTCTGAAGTGTTTGCCATCACAAGGGTCTGCCCCAAACTAAACTAATTCCTTCCCCTTCCAGGATTTGTTGAGGCCCATCGCCACCTTCTGTACTACTGTGTTTTTTAACCTTCTCAGAGCAAGATATAAATTTATATAAGAAAAAGATGATAAGAGCTTATTGACAGATCTGAAAAGGACTCAGGTTTATAGAAAATGAAAGGCCTAACTTGTGACAGCTGATTAGACAGAATAAACTACTAGTCAAGTTCAGAACAGAATCATCCTGCTTGCTCAATACAAAGATTATGCCAAAATACAGAGAAAATGTTGGCAGATAATCTATTGTTAGAGATTATCTCCCCACTCCCCAAGAACAAAACTGGTGAGAACATTCAAAATATATCCAACTGACTTATACTTATTTTTATTAATTTTTTTTTTTAAATTGCATGTAATTCCTAACAAATATGAATGGGTAGGTACTCCCTGGTAAAGATTTTGTCTGGATTTTTTTTCTGCTTGATAGTATTTGGATGCTTATAGTGAACATTTTAAAGTATATAACAGTTACATTGCTGTAGTTAAGAGCACAGCAGATCCAAATAAAATCACATGAAGTGGAAAGGCAAACATGCTGGAAAATAATAATAAGAAGAAATACACTTAACTACCTAAAACTTCCCCCTACAAAGCCTTATTGTTAGAGCAACCCATATACATACATATGTACCACTAGGTTTTCAAGAAATAATCTGCAGGAAAGATGCCTATCTGCTAGATAATGTGAACAGTTGGGTTTAAATACTCTGAGCAAAATACTCAATACTCAACAGTTGGTTGAATACTCTGAGCAAAAAAGAACATAAAGCTATTTATTTCAGCATATAATAATAGTAACTATACTTCTGCCTAAAGGTGAGAATCATCTTTTAGTAAGTCATATTTTCCCAAAAAGGTTCTTTTCCTTACCAGTAATTCTATATAAAATCATTAACAATTTCACTTGAACTGTATTATTTCGTGTTCAGTAAGTACAGCCTCCATCAGAGAGATAATAGTTCTGCTTCACATTTACATAATAGAAAAGGTAATAATTGAATTCCATCTTGGATGATAGCCCTGGCATTTCTTTCATTTCTCTTTGCAGTGAGAGCTACATCATTTATTCCAGTCAAAAGGGAAATTTGTTGCATGGATATGGAAGAAGTATCATAGCTCCTAAACAATAAGCCACTACGCAATTTCATTTCAAAAAGCTTGGGGGCTGTACCAATGCCCCCTGTAACAACACAGAAGGCAATAATAGCATCTGGTTCTATTTTGGCCACAGCACAGCTGCCACCCCAGGGAGCCAGCTTACCCTCCTCCAGGCTCACAGCTGCAGGGGCCACAGAGAGCCCAGGCACAGGATAACCAGGGCACAAGTCTACTTTCACCATTATGAGCAAAGAGTGCTTCTGTGAGCAGCGCTCTGTGGAAGCAGCTATCTCAGCAAATCTGTTGGAAAAGAACATCAAAGCAGCACTTTCCTCCTTTTTTTTTTTTCTTCAGATCATTGTTTCCCTAATTTATGGCTCTTTTCAGCAGCCCAGCAGATAATCATGGCAGAGCAGAGAGAACATGACATTAAAAAAAATGCAGTTTAGGAAACAGAAAATGTGACAGAGAAAGCGATATTTCATTTTCGTACCACACAGAAGTCAGGTCACTGGAAGCAGCGAACTGCAAATACTGCTGTGAGCACCACTTGCCTGCACTATCTTTTTTACTTTCAACTGCTCAGGTAGCAGTGCAATTTTTATTTAAAAATAAGTAAATCGGTAGATAGAAAGAACCAGAATGCTGAAGACTAACGGGATACCAAAGAGCACAACAAAATCCTCACAGGATAAGGCTGAAGCCACTGGGGAAGTTGCATCCTCGTGAGGCAGACGCTTTGTTTTTCCTACAAACACGCATGTTGGGAACTATCGCTAAGTCAGACAGATTTAGGAAGAGCTACATTGTCCATTCTGAAATATGGTAAATATCAGTCTTCCTCCTTTGTTTTCTCTCAACTGATTAACCAAATGGTCATTTCATTTGCTAGACAGTTGTGCAGTGATTATCGATATGCTTTTAGATAGTTAGCAAAGAACAAAATAACCTGGTCAAACACAAGTTCATCTTTGTCACTTTTTTTTTTTTTGTTAACTACCCACAGAAATCCAATTGATGTTCTGGAGCTGTGGCCTTTTCAAATAAGTGAATACTAATAACTCAAATTACAAATGTACACAGGATTAGATTTCTGGAGAAGTGCCAAGAATATAAAGTTTCTATCCAGTAAAGAAAAAGGTGCCTTAAATTTGTATTCAAGCTCTGCAAAATACTACTACAAATAAAAATTAGAGAAAATCTTATTAGTATGACAGCACAGAAAACTCTAATATTTTTCCTTTTTCCGCCTTCAACAAATCCTCCACTAAAGGCAAGTCTTTCCACCACGATAAGAACAACATAATTCTATGAAATTGGTAAATTCCCTCCTGGGGCAAATTTGCAAATATTACTATTAGCAGCCTGAGAGCAGCATACATAAGGGTGTTAATATTAGTTTTATCTTGCAGAAGACTAAAGGAGTTGTGCTTGATGGAAACCTATGAGTACTGTAGGAAGATCAACACATGTTCTGTTATGATACGGTTATTTGCGATAACATTCCCATCAGATTGATTTACGCCGGGAACTTGAAGATATTTTTGTACCGTCTTAAGGCAGGACCACAGAGGATTTTCAACATGTCTCTAGGTAACAATCTGAGAATCAGGTTGTAGAAGAAATGCACCGTAACCTCTTGCCATCAGGTTGTAACTAACTCAGAACTTCTGTGCAAACTTTTTGGTTCAATAAATACATGGAATAAAAGAAGTCGATATTTAGGAGAGAAAGCAAGAGTCTTATCTTCATTTTTCACTCCATTGCCCTTTAAACTGACAGCAGAACTAATATTTAACTGAGATGCTACCCAGTAGGGCATTAGGAATAGTACAATATGAAGACGGAACAATAATATATTGGCAGTTCCTTTTGTAGATTGTTATAGCTCACAGGAATCAAGAACTGACTGGGTTATGTGGACAGGCACCAAGATGAGTATCCCTATCTGGACAGCGTGGATTTCAAAAGAAGTCTGACAAGGGACTACACAAAAATCTTCAAATACAGAGAAAGCTACAAGAAGAAACCAAATTAAACTCTTGTCAATGCTTTCAATAGACAGCGGAAGAACATAACTTGACCTTAGGTTCAGGTTAGGAATTATGAAAATATTTCTAAAAGAGAGAACAATGAAGTAAGAGAATAGATTGCACAGGCTGATTGTGGAATCACTCCCATTGCAGGGTTTGGTTTTGGTTGGGGTTTTTTGTTTGGTTTTGGGTTTGTGGGGTTGTTTGTTTCAAATAAAGTGTAGCTATCTCAGAAAATACAAAACTGGTCCTTACTTGGGCAGGTATTCAACTAGAGAATACTATTAAATTCCTTATGGTCTGATTTTTAAGTGTTGAACATACATCTCTAAATCCACATATGGAATAACTATGTCAATACTGAATGTTTAACATCTACAGTAACAGCAAGAGAGCAAGCTTATAGTGAAAGCTCAGCAAAAATTTGCACTAAAAATTCCAACTGAAAAGATTTTTTCAGTGTTTAATGGTATTGATTATTTCTCTGGGTACATATAGTATCATGCAACTCTAAAATGGTATTATCTCTTTGAAAGGGGCCCTAAGATGAAGCTCTGTGTGTTTCTTTCTGACAAATCTTACAAAGAACAGAATTCCTGCCCTCAGTTGAATACAAACATAGAAGATAATGTAATATAACTTTGCTTTTGCCTGTCCCCAGCAATGGTATTTACTTACTTTGTGTGTAACCAGAGGTGCTCTCACTTTAAAAGGGATCATCAACTTTTCACAGTCACCGCAATATCAGAATTGCAGGCAAGAGGATTCACAGCTGAGACCTGACAGTCTTTGTTTTATCTGCAGAGAACATTACGCAACTTAACTCCCTTCACTCTGTTCCAGAGAGAATTAGAAAACTATACTGTTAATGTACAGAAAGAACATTTGTTGTCTTCTTAATGCTGCCAAATCAATGTGAAGTAACCTGAAAAAGGAAAAGCTTATTTTTGCCTTGAAAGTCTACAGGTACAACTCAACACATGCCATGGACAGAAACACCAAGAGACTAGGAAGTACTTTATTTTTAAGCGCCAAGCAGTTTCAGAGCAGAAAACACAATTCAAACAAGAACTTTGAAGATCTGAACCTCATCTGCTCTAATACAGACATGGAATAGGAAGGGTCAAAGATTTTCTTAGTAAGAAGCCGGCAGAATTTAAGCTATTCGTTTCTAAATTCTTAGCTGTGGAACATATTTTTCTCCTGGATTTTTTATACTTTCTGCAAAACATGCAAACTAAAGTAATCCATGTAGCAATTTCTCTGAAGCTCACAGAATTATGACAGATGAATACAACTCATTAAAATGTGGTGCTAGTCTGCATAAGACTTTTGGCCAACTGCCTCTATCAGAATCTGATAGACACTATCCTATGTTGTGTTTAGGGAAGTGATCGTGCCCCTGTAACTCAGCACTGGTGAGGCCACACCTCAAATACTGTGTTCAGTTTTGGGCCCCTCACTACAAGAAGGACATTGAGTTGCTGGAGTGTGTCCAGAGAAGGGCAACGAAGCTGGTGAGGGGTCTGGAGCACAAGTCTTATGAGGAGCGGCTGAGGGAACTGGGGTTGTTTAGTCTGGAGGAGGCTGAGGGGAGACCTTATCGCTCTCTACAACTACCTGAAAGGAGGTTGTGGTGAGGTGGGTGTTGGTCTCTTCTCCCAAGTAAGAAGCGATAGGATGAGAGGAAATGGCCTCAAGTTGCGCCGGGGAGGTTTAGATTGGATATTAGGAAAATTTTCTTCACTGAGAGGGTGGTCAAACACTGGAACAGGCTGCCCAGGGAGGTGGTGGAGTCACCATCTCTGGAAGTGTTCAAAAAATGTATGGATGTGGCACTTCAGGACATGGTTTAGGGGACATGGTGGCATTGGGTTAATGGTTGGACTTGATGATCTTGAAGGTCCTTTCCAACCTTCTCTGATTTGTTTAAACAGGCTTGCTAAAACCTTTCACCAACCCATTATGGCCCTATTTCCAGCAGTATGAAACACCTGCAGCTTGTGCTGACTTTATTAGGCTCAGTGGATATCTAGTACCATCGGAAACCATCCTGCTCTGCAACCAAATAAAGGAAAACAAGTGAATCACTGTCTCCGTAGATTCATTTCTCTCTACTTTAACTCAATTGGGGCAAAAGGAAAAACTCTGATATCAGTAACTATGGCATGTTTTCATCTTTGCAACATATGTCTTCAGTTCAACGTAAAATTTGATAAACTCAGAAATGTCTATTTTCTTGGCAATGACCTTCAAATCCTGCTGAGCAAAAAGGGCTCTCTGCTTGAGTAGTTTTAATGAATATAAAATGTCTTAGACAGCTTTATATCATAGGGAGTTTCAGACTGCAGCTTTCCAAACAGAAACCAAGACCACACGGAATGCCAGAAGAAGTAAAAAACAGTAAGAATCAACATGCATTTTCTTTTTGTAATCCATTAATATTTTTATTAAGTCCTGTTACCATGTTGGGTAGCAAATGCAGTAAGTAAAATTAATTTAATACCTCAGTATTTGTTCTTAGTCAGATTCTTATCATTACTGTCTAGCTGTGGAGTAAACTCATACTTTGCTGAAACTTATTCAACAGATTTGCCATGGAAATGCCCATAGAAGTGGGCAAGGCATTTGCTTCAATGCTGTCTAAGGCTTTTTTTAAATTCAATATTTTATTGAAATTTCTGCAAGATGAAACCAAGCATCAACATAACAACAAAAGAGAAACTTGAGCACACAAGATAACCAAGTGAATACACTGGGGGGAAAAAAGAAATAAGAATATTTATAATTCCTGTGTAAAAATTTTGCACATAGACTTCTTATTTACTTTGATGAAGTAAGTTCTTTAGGATCCTAGGGGGATCTGAGTGGATCTTTCTGTTTTGAAAGAGTAAAATTACTTTTAACTAGTAGAAATGTGTTTAGAAAGAGTCAAAACTCTGTTCTTAGCTTTTTCAAAATAAAATTTAAAATAAAAGAGCATACTATTTTAACATTGAAAACTGGTTAACTTTCTCCTCCATTTTTAGTTATTTCAATTCTTTCATCTTGCCTAGAGACTAACAAAGCATTAAAAGAAGATTTATCTATTTATTTGTCTATTCTCATGTTTTTGTTTACCTCTTCAGAAACTAGGACCATTGCAGAAGCTTTCATTGTAGTGGTTTAACCCAATTTACACACACAATTCTAAACTTTATGGTCTTAGGTTTCCCTAGTTTTAAAACACTTTTTTTTTTTGCTGATAATTCCATGAGTACTTGACACATTAAATTGTGAGAAACTGTACATTAAGATCAGAGAAGAGCCACACAAACAAATACAGTGTATATTGTCTCTAAAAAGCCCACAAAATGCCATCACTCTTTCCCACATAGGGTGAACATGAATGAACCTCTTCACTTGCTACACATCTGTATTTTAACTAATCAAGTAAATTAACCTGCTATGAGCTTTTCAAAATAGGATAATAGGGAAAATTAAAATTACTGCTTTTGATTGTGGTCACAAGAAATAAGTGGCAAGTGTTTCAGAGTGGCCCTTTCCACACAGGCTTATTTTGTTATTGCAAAGTCATTTAAAGTGTGTTTTTTCTTGCTTTTGGTCTTTTTTGGAAAACATGACAGACTTTTTTTTTTAATTGTGTTTTACCCAAGTTCCCTTTCTCTTTTTAAATATAGTGCAGTGCAAAAGCTCTTTATTAGAATCATTAATCATTACTGAGATAGGAACTAGCTGAAAACCTGTGCTGTGCATCCAGTTCTTACCCAAAATACAAAAGTGTTCAGATTCAAGCAAGGGGGGTTTTATTTATTTATATTGACCTAAGGCTACAAAGCAGATAAAGCCAGCTTCACTACCTGTAAACCTAAACAGCAATACCCACCATGAGGATGTCAGAACATATGCAAGTCCTAGTGGGATATCTTGGCTACCACGCATTTACAGTTAGACTAGATCACACTGATACCAATCTATGAACTCAGGATTCACAAATTTACACACAGTGTTTTGATTCATTATAGACTGTGTCAGCTGCAAGATCAAGTTTCCAACAAGAAAAAGGAAACAAGAAAAAAAATCTATTCTATGAACACAAGTTTTAAAAAACAAACACATACACTATAAAAAAAGCCATATAAGAAAGATGGGCTGGAGGTCCTAAATGAACTCTATATACAAAGGGTTATGATTTTTCAGAACTAGAACACATTATGGAGGAAAGAAAACCTTTCCTGTTTAAAATGGTACTACTAGGCTTAATTTCTACTAACCTATTAACAATATTTTAAACAGAGGCTGATAAACTTTACAAAAGAAACTATTCAGCTCTGACAATATCACTGAGAGTTCAAGAACCAACATCAACCCAACCAGCTTATTGCACGAAGGTATGTAAATCCCCACAAAACAGGATCCAAAAAAAAAAAAAAAAAAATTAGGCAACATTGTAAATGCCCAAAACTGAAATTAATAAACTCCAGAGAGAACTGAAGATAGAGACTGAAATTGTACATATTACATCAGCCAAAAACATTGCTTGACAACTAAAAACATTGTCCTTCATTAATGAGATACTTATATTCAGTAAAGTAGGAAATTTTTAATACTTCTGCATTTTTCCACTGCACTTTTCCTTAGCTATTTATGACGAAATATAAAAAAACATAAGTATGCATATCTTTAAAGAGAGACAATTTCATACCCTAAAAAAAATGCAAATCGTATTTTCTTAAAACTTACTAGCATCTAGCTCTAGCAATAGAATGATAAAAATCCTAGTTACCAAGTTTCTGCTATAAAGCAGTACAAAGAGAAGTACTTAAAATTAAAGTCAAAGATAAAGAAAAGTTTTACAGAATGCTTGCAACAGAAGTTATATCTATGCATATATATTATTAAGTCTTCAAGTCCTTACAAGCCTTTATAGGCACAATCACGGAATGACATATTATATTGCATTACAAAATGCCCAAAGTACTAAAAGCACATTTCTGAGTGAAGAAAAATATCAAAAGCTTTAAATGAAAACAAAATCTTTGTGTGTGCTTGTGTACACAACTTCTCTATTCTTCTTTCTAGTCATCTTTGTTGCAGTGTCAGCCAAAAATTTCCTCAATTTCTGTGCAAGCATTTTACACTGTAGCATAATTAAACTCTTTTATTCTACCAGTGCAAATCCCATAGAAAGATATATTTATCAAGTAAACTTGTCACATATACTAAAGCTAAAAAAGGTTTACACATAGGCAAATAATATATTATTCAATGAATAAACATATATTGCAGGTTTGGTTTGTATGCACAGATATAGAGAAACCACTTACAAAGTTATACATGGCCATTGTTCTATTTTTGCACACTGTTGTACTTCCAGCAGAGAGAATATGTAAAGCAAGCAACTCTTGAATTTTGCATCGCAGGTGTGAAGAGGCAAGAAACGGAACATAGTACAGGCTTCGAAAGTCAGTCTTGTAGGTGTTAAAACCCTTATGAGAACATCTGTGTCTGTCCTCAAAAGTAGTAATGCTAATGTAACTAGCTGGGTTGGAGAGAAGGAACAAATAAGATCAGACTGAAGATTAATGAGAGTTAGACAGCAAAAGTGAAGAGATTGAAAAGGAAAGTAAGAAGAGAAAGGTAGCTAAAGCAGTTGAAAGAAGCATGAGAAAGACAAACGTGTGAGTGATAAAATGTACAAGAAACACTGAAAGTATGCAAGACTGCATGGGCAGCCTCAGAGCTACAAGCTTTCACTTCCAAGCTGCTATTCTCTGGAATGAGTGCTACAAATCTGTAACAGCTCATTAACCTGTATTTGGAAAAGAGACTATTTTTATCATTCATATTAAAATGAAGATTCATGACCTGACCAAATTTACTGGTGCAGGAATTATCGAAGTTCTGTATCATTTCACACACGTTCACAATGATTAGATAGTTTTTACTTTCATTCAAATAAAAAACATTCTATGTCAAGTTTAATATTTGAACCAGTATTTATTTAGTTAAATTGTAGATTCCTCTCAGCAGTTGATCTTTCCTGATTGGACTGTTAGAATCTCTATCAGACCCATTAGTTGGCTTATTCCAGAGACACAGCAGAAAAATTTGGCCAATCAAGAGTGTTACCAAGCAAATCTCACTTCTTCCAAATCATCATTCATCAGCTTCATGGGAAGAGTAAAAAGATGTATAAGCAAACTAGAATATAAAATTAGTTAGAAATTGTCTGTAGTGTTACTGTTTGGAAGTACTGGTTATCATCAACTTATGCTAGCTATTGACTTCTCCAATTTGATCTTCTATGCTATGGCTTGGGTTTTGTCTCTAGAGTCTTAATTACACTAACTTGCTGCTCTCCCCTCACTTTTTTTTTTCCCCTTAATGCACTTCCTTTATATCACTATTAAGCAGGCAATTCAGCATTCCCTTCATTAAATCTATACAGCTTTGAAGTCAAACAAGTTTTGGTTATGACAGTAATGCATTCTTATGATT
Source organism: Phaethon aethereus (assembly GCF_964289735.1). Taxonomy (NCBI): domain Eukaryota; kingdom Metazoa; phylum Chordata; class Aves; order Phaethontiformes; family Phaethontidae; genus Phaethon; species Phaethon aethereus. Next base: position 52,839,986 of record NC_138578.1, on the reverse strand, counting down.
CTTTGGTGTATAACATGTCACCAGTGGTCCACAATGTGTGGCCAGACAATGTGGCCACAACTACGATTCAATAGCAATAATGCTACATACCAACACCGGGTTTTGGTCATTGCCATTTCATCACAACAAACATATTCTCTATTTTGATTTATGAGACTTAACTGTGGGACTACTTAGGATGGCATTTTTTTGAGACTAAATTTGCAGATCACCACTAGACAAAACGTATTCACTGACATGATGTGCGGCTGATAAAGGTTAATTAAGACTTTTCTGTATCAAGAAGAAAACTTGAGGGCTAACCATTGCACATTAATATGCTTTTCATAATTTCTTCCTCTGAAATTCATTACCTTTATCACTAAGAGTACCAGAACCATTCTTTTACCTTTAATAGCTGGCAGATCTACCATAAATAGTGATAGTTTGCATCTCTGAAATAACTGATCTAGTAAAATAAGTAAAAACTGTGCCCATGTGATCGCTTGTAACTTGGGATACCATTATGTCCAGGCAAGAGATGAAAAAAAAAAAAAAAAATCAAAGAAGTCTATAAAGAGAAAAACATGAAGAAATTCTCTTTGAAAGAGGTCAGAAATAAATAAAAAGGTGGTTCTTCTGTACCAACACCTTCTCTACAGAATCTCTGTTGTCTTTTTCCCTTTCTAGACTGAATGGCGAGTAACTGACACTGGCTCAATTTCTTCAGTGCTGATATCAGCTGCTTAAAATGGTGTTAATGAATATCTCTAGGAACACTGTTTAATATTCCCTCATTCTGGATTGCTTACACTAATATATTGTTAATAACACAAGTAGTCTTTTACCTATGATTCCTCAGTGCATAAGTTTCTTATTATTAAGAAATAAAAAATACGAAGTTTGCTCTTAAAGTTGTTTAACATTGGTTGGACTGCCCAAAGGCTTTTCCAGGAAACTGAATGTTATGATATATAACATTGTTTTGCTTTCTAAAGATACCTGGCTTTATTGGGTTAATTTTAAAAGAAGCTTTGCCTCCTAATATTTTAACTTAAAACAAACAAACTATCAATCAAACAAACAAACAAAAAAATCACATTACAGAAAAAACACAGAAACATCCATCTGATTTCCAAGGCAGAAAATCTCAAAACCAACAAGCACATGGGTTCTCAGGGTTGAGCAACAGGAATGGTAGCCAGGAAGCTACTGTTCTGGTAGGTGTTCTTGCAGTGTTGGCCAGGCACTACGCTACGCTCTGTCACTACAGAAATGGAAGACAGACCCTGGGTGAGTCACTGCCTTTTAAGGACCCCCACCACTATGGACGTTTCTTTCTATACAGTTCTGTGAAGCTTGGGCAACAACTGCAAAAATCAACTAGGGCCTTCAGCTTCCATAATCTAGTTATGTGATAGAAAAAACTCTTTAAGCTTACAAGTTTGGATTAAAAAAATCACTATAAAGTAAAATACAGCAGTCTCTGACAGCCTACTTTCGACACCACTGCTTTTCCCGAACCCCTCTCTCTGGAAATTCACTCTAGAGAAACAGTGAGTCAGCCTGAGAGACAACATAAAGTCAAAGAATAACTTGACATCTACTTGGTTTTTTTCTCAAAACCAAAGTGCATCAAAAGGGAAAGGTATGGTCAAAGAGGATCATTGGGGCTTCCTCAGCATGGTGCACACCATGATCCTCTGATAAGACGACAAACAGTACGTACTATAGCCAGAGAAGCGACCAAAGACATTAATTTACTATTAACAATAAGATAACGGCTTCACAGGGTCATACCAGATTCTTCTGCTTTCCACAGTATTGTCTTGGAGATCAGTGTTATTTCAGATTAGAGATAAAGTAGGAGAGCCTACTTTATTTTCCAGCTATCATCTTAAAATTACAGCAAATGCAGGGGCTGAGAAACAAGCGGCCAGGGCACTGCAGAGGGTTTTATTCTCAAGAGCAAGTCTTGCTGATAGGTATCACTTCACTGAGATGAACAGGAAACAGCAAACACCTCTTTTGTCTTAGTAGTTAACTTCTTTCTCTGTCAGGCCTTTTACAGGTGGCCACTGCCAGATTATCCATTTCCTTCAAGATCAGGAAGTGAAACAAAGAGGCAGGAAATCTTGGTAGTTTAGAAGTAAGGTTAAACATATAGGCAAGCACCTTGAGAAAGGACAGAAAGGCGGGAGTAGATAAAAACCTCTGGCAGATTGTAGTAGACCACAATATGTTCATAATAAAGCCTGAAACTAACCCTTGGTACAACAAAATCTCAAATATAAAGTAATTTCACTGGGAAATAATCATGTTACATTATAAACCATCACATCCCTGCCTTTGTAGTTAACATTTGCAATTAGAACTATTGGGATTTCAAGGAGTTTTTTCAAGAACGTGCTAGTAGCGAATTGGGAAATGTCTGTTTGAACATATAAGATATGGCCATCTAATTTCCAAAATCTGACAGGAAATATTCCCCATTTCTGATTCTCTAGGTTCCTGATCAGGATTAAACAGGGAAAGAGCGTGAAAGATATATAATCTGTTTTTACAGTTCATTCTGGGTTTACCTTTTTTTCCTCTAGAGAAACCATTGTAGGGTTAAAGATTGGTATCTCAGAAATTTAGCTTTTCTCCAGATTACTCATTTTCTTGCCAAGTACCATTTTTTGTGCTCTCTCAAAGTACAAAAACTTGATCTGCAGAGATACAAGAACTCTTTGTCAATGGAAAGTTGCACAGTTCATAACAGAGTTGTGTATGCTCTGGATACAGAGGTCTTAGAAGATGCTGAAGATGAATCAGAGGTAAAAGCAGAAAAATCCCAACCCCTTGTGTAAAGCAGAGTCTCCCATCATTGAATGTGCCTGGCTTTCCAAAATTATGTTTGTCCATTTGCCTTCTGTGTCTTGCAAGGTCTAATTAGACCGTTCTGTCCCAAACCAGGAGGTTTGCAGCAGTCTTTATAAAAGATGTATAAACAGCCTTACAGAATTTGCATGCTACAGTATATAAATCCACTCAGTAACACCCCAGAAACATACATTTTGCTTAATGCTGCAACTAAGTGTGACTTTCTAATGTTTCCACTTGGATTTACTGAACCGTTGTTTGTACTTATCTCTAGGCTTGTATTTTCTCATTCTTTTTACCAGCCAGCCTGTCACTGCAATATGAAACCAAGCTAAAAAGAAAAATACATCAGTCCTCTTAATCTCTCTTTTTCCAGCTTTCACCCAAATAAAACTTTGCTCAGCTTCAGTCTTTTGGGGACTGGGTGAGCTGCAGATAAGCAGATCCCCAACAGGGAACACCATTGGAATTAAAAGGCTGCCACTCCTTCGACACAGTCATCTTTAGCAGAATAAACTAAGACTAGTAATTTTGTGTATGTAGTTCAGAGGACATCCACTGATCCCACCTACTGTTACCATTAAAACAGATGTTTTTGTATTCTAAACTTTGCAAGCAATATTATGCTTTAGAACCTAGTTGACCTTCTCAACTGAAAAAAAGTCAGCCAAAATCGATGTCTTGCTGAGAACTAACAAATATGAAGACTTAATTTACAGGGCATTTCAGTAGTGATCAGAAGTTTAGGTGAGTGAATTGATCTACCAAGTACATTAGCAGACAAGACAGCCTGAGCAATACAATCTTTTTTGCAAATTCAGCAACGGGAACTACTCTAGCAGATCTATGCCATCCAGTAACTTCACTGAACACTAGATATTAATTCCCTTCATAGCATGTATTTGCTAAATTATTTTACTCCAGTGCAAATATTATAACTTTACAAAATCAGAAAATATGTTGTACTTGAAATTTGCCATAGCGAATGCAAAAAGGGAACAGATTTGTGAGCACTTGTAAATCTTAGTTGTATATCTTCATAACACAAATCTTTAGCTAGGTGAAGCTGTTGAAATTAATACCTTGCCTATGTATTATACAGAAACAAAGACTACTATAGCATTTGTCAGAAGAGTACTTTTATGCATACAGTTAATTATTATGGAGTTCTCAAAAAACATTTTTTGTTGTCCAGAACAATAATGTAAGACTGGTAATTACTGGTTACAGCTTCACTTACTAAAAAAAAAAGTAGTATTTGTTTATAACCAAATAATTATGTAGTGTTTAGCATAGTTTAATACCTTTCCTGTCCCAGACTAAAGACATGAACTGTCAATGAAATTATTTATATGCATACAAGTGTGTGCCAGTTCTGCGAAAATACTGAAGTGTTGTTTTTTGTGGAAGATTATTAAATTTAGGGATCTCACCTTTCTACTTAGTTCAAACATATAGAGACCTTCATTAACTGGTTTCCCGCCCCCCCGCCATTCCTGTTGTCAATACAAAAACCTTCTTCCCTCCTTAAAAAAAAAAAAAAAAAAAGTCTTCAGTCACACAGTACAACACAGTTTCACAGTCACTTAAGCCCAGAAAGGTAAGATTTGGACTTTTTGTTCTTACAATTCATATCCATTATTAAAAGGAGTATATGATGTGTATGTATATATGTATATGACTCAGTCCTCAATGTTGTATATATAATTACCATAATTATTAACTGATTACCATTCAGGTAATTCAGACCTAGACCTGAGAGGAGGTAAGTTTTGGTTACCATTGTTCCCAAGAGGCCCATGGATTGGTTTGCAGTAGTTTTGTGACTTCTTTTTCGAAACGAACATATGCCATTCAAATTGAGGACACTTGGAGGAATGGGAGTCTGATCAATGCTTCAGATGTATGGCATCATTTTCTTTGAGCTATGGGTATGTCCAACACTAGACCTGTTTTTTTATTTCCTTTAGTGTGGCTTAATCGTGGATAGAAAGATGGACCAGGCTACTCCCTGAGTTTTTTTCATCCCTGTTCTCTTTAACTCTCAGTTGTACTGATGTTAAACACTTCAACATGCCTGCAATTTCTCTACATCTTTTAATCTTTCTTAGGAACCACGGCTATAGTTAGATCTTCATACACTCCATTTACTAGTCTAACCATATATTCAGCTCCAAAAAAGTTTGAATTGGAGGCTGTGATTCAGCTGCCTTTTTCCAACAAACTTTACTGTTGTAATGTGGAAATAAATTTAGTAATTGTAAAAATTGTGTGGTAGGGATCACAGTGGAAAGTAATCTAAGCTATTTGAAAATTCCTGTAAGTCCTCCACAATTCTAAGAACAGAACAAAGGGGAAATTCTTTAGCAGCAGGGGTTTTTTGCCCTCCCCCCCCCCCTTTTTTTTTTTTTTGGTACTATGATTCAACAAGCAAAGCCTCACAGGCCTGGACAAGCAGTTAGTCTGACATCCTAGCAGGCAACACATGCTGCAGCAGACCTTTTGCCTTTTATCAAGGATATGACACCTTCAAAAGTTCAATAACTTACTGGGGAAATGACGGAACCCAGATATTGCTGAAACAACTATGGTATCAGTAACAGGCACTGCAAGACTGGAGAATTTCTGAAGCCACAGAGCTTGTGTTTCTCTGGGCTTTGATTTAGCCTATAGCTGTCTCTGGCTGTCACAACTGGGCAGGAAAATGACAAGACCATCATTAACTACAGCCTTTTTTCTGCATGTCTTGCAAAAACCAGAAGAGTTCAGTATGCAGCAAATACTGCACAGTAAAGCTGGTATCATACAGGCTTAGTCATAGAGAAAACATTTCCTATTTCAGGCCAAGTCTTGTAAAGAGCATAATTACATAGCCACGAAAGAGACAACATAAAAACATCAGGAAGAGTGCCATGGAGAGAGGACCAAACAGCAGCAGGTTAGTTACTATGATCAAGAGGGACTATGATACTCTGTTGCTTAAGGCAGAGGAAAATACAAAGATAATTTGTACAATTGAAAGCTAATGTACTTCTTGTTCATAATGCAAAGCATTTAAGAATTGTAATTGGTAAATTGATCCAAACCTTTTCCCAGGAGTGTTCTTTTTGCTGGTTATAGCTAATACTAAAATGTTCACAGCTACATTTTATGCCTATCAGAATTAATAATTCCAGAGAAACACGGGAGCAACTATTTTCATAATACTACTGTGGACAGTGAAAAGACCTCTCTCCCTCTCATCTCCCTCTACTTTTCACCAGTACTGCATCTTTGGTTTATGTGCAACTATCTCATAAGCTTTGCAGCTTTCAGTTGCCAAGTCCATTAATTAGCAGGTTAATAAAGCCTTCTCTTTAGACCTGTCTTCAATATTCCTAAGTATGCTTAAAATACATTTTTTGTCTTAAAATACATTTTTTGTCTTGAAGCCAGAAGTAGAGCATGACAATCATTACTAAATTAAACATGATAAAATTCTGGACAAGGGTAAGCTCCTTAACTCTATGCCACAGTGGAACCGGAAGGAAGAGAATATTTTTTTTCTCCTTAATGAAATTCTCATCTTAATTAGTTGTGGGTTCTTTTGCTTTTCAAAATGTCATGCTGTGCAATCACTTGATCTGGTTCAGTTTGCAGTAAATCCATAAGACTCACTTCCAAACCCCAGAAGCCCCTTCTCCTTTATCTGGTGAGCCCCACCGGGAGCACTGCATCCAGCTCTGGAGCCCTCAGGAAGGCACGGAAAGCCCACAAGACAGACATGGACCTGTTGGAGCGGGTCCAGAGAGGGCCACAAAAATGATCAGAGGGATGGAACACCTCTCCCTTGAAGAAAGGCTGAGAGAGTTGGGGTTGTTCAACCTGGAGAAGAGAAGGCTCCGGGGAGACCTTATTGCAGCCTTCCAGTACTTCAAGGGGGCTTACAAGAAAGATGGGGACAGGCTTTTTAACAGGGCCTGTTGCAGTGGGACAAGGGGTAATGGCTTTAAACTAAAAGAGAGTAGATTCAGACCAGACATAAGGAAAAAATTTTTCCCATTGAGAGTGGTGATACACTGGCACAGGCTGCCCAAAGGTGGTAGATGCCCCATCCCTGGAAACATTCCAGGTCAGGCTGGACGGGGCTCTGAGCAACCTGATCTAGTTGAAGATGTCCCTGCTCATTGCAGGGGGTGTTGGACTAGATGACCTTTGGGAGATCCCTTCCAACCCAAACTATTCTATGATCTGCCTTCTCAAGTTTTTCTGTTGCGCGTGTCTGTGTATGCATATTTCACAAAGAAAACAGATTCAGTATAAAAGAAGAAAACTGTTCAGCTTCTTATCACATGATATAACATTTCTTACATGCAGCTGAACAGATGCTTACGCAAATCCTTAAATAAATGTTCTATACCAAAAACATGCTCACAGTGCAGTAAACCTTAACAAGAAAATAAACATTTGTTTCATTTTTATAGCACGAAATATTTTTCTCCCATTATGCAATTTAAGCTACATTAAGCAATTGCTGAGGACAGAGTCCCTAGGCCTCCAATGATTCTTAATTCTGAGTTCTCTATTCAGTACTGCTGCACAATTCTCACTTTATAAAGAGCTCCTAGCTAATTGCTACCAATAAAGGCCACCTTGTTGCAGGATACTGTAGCCGTCTGTTTCCCCTTTTGATACAGTTAAGGATGCTTCCTGAATAGTAAGTTGTACCTTCTCAAAGACCTTTGCATTCAAACCAGAAGAGGTGACTGAGTCTTAGGGATTCATACAAAAATAAAAATGCAATTATATGCCAAATAGATCTAGTTTTTGTTAGTACATTAAAACTACTTGTGCCAATGGATATCACATTAATTTATAACTAAGGAACAAATAACCTCACGTGGACTCTTAAAATGAGATGCACCTACTGCATAAAGACTGACATTTCTAATCTACACGTGTGTATGTGCAAGATTTTCGTGCCGCATTTTTTAAAGGAACGCAACAATTTTCAGTAAATTGGACACACTTCACACTAATTAATGCTGTATATTCGAGAAAAATGGTAAGGTCCTCACTTGAGTCAACAGATTTATACCTTAAAATGTCATTCTATTTTTTTCATAGCATGACCAGATTTTTTTTAAATCATTTATGAAGGCAAGTTTTTCTTTAATTGAACAACTGCCAGATTGTAATTCTTGCAGTTCAATAGCAAAAGCCCTTTTCAGCAGGATGCATTTTTGTCAAAGAAAACAAAACTGGTAGGTGACAGCATTGCTATAAAGAACAAAATTAAAGAAAAGTTTCTGGTAGAAAATATGAAAGAAATAAGACTAAAACTGTGCATTAGTTTAAAAATAAAATACCTAAACCAGGTTAATAAAAAGACTTTTATCCAAGTAGTCTTGATATGTTTGGGTATCACTCCTGAATATACCATACAAGTTTGAGATGAACACTACTAGTTTGAGATGGTATATTCACTAACATTACAGATTAGAAAAAAAATTGAATTACTGTTGAACTCAAAACATTACTTTGACTTTCATTCTTCAAATAATAAATTCAGAAGTGCTGAGAACAAAATAACTTTCTTAGATGCCTTACCTGAAACAATATCTTTTCTCCTCTCATGTACATTTTCACACCTTTTATCTGATTTACTACTCCTTATGGAACAGCTTGAACAAGGTTTTCCTAAGAAGTGTTGCACAACCTCATTGATCTTAGTATTGATAAATGTTTCCTGTGGATCTAAACCTTCCTTGAAAATCTTTTATTTATACTCTGAAGGTTTACTCAAAGAGGACACTCTTACCAAGTAAGACCCAACAGGCTGATCACTCTCTATATAAAGTTCTCCTTACACTTGTATAGGTTTCCTTCAGCATCTAAAGAGTAACTACCTTTAATTAATCAATTAACATAATATTACAAATTATGTATAAAATAAATATCTTAATATATCAGTGCCTTCCTGACCAGAGGTCAACAAGGATCTAAACTTGTGGGTGCAGTTACTGCAGTTCTTTGTGTAGTCTGTATATCTTAACTTTCTTTTTTAATTCTGGCATAATTCTGTCTATATAGATTTTTTCCCGTGGAACAAAGGGGCACTGATTTCTGAACGAATTTATGTTAAAGCATAATTACAAAGGAAAAATAGTAAGAAAGTCTTAACATATTCAGTGTTTCTCTAACTTATTAAATATCAAAGATATTTTGTTTAACGTATAAAACTGAAATGATTCAATATGCTATTATTCATTTTTATATTTCAGGATTGATCTGTGATACAGCAGACAGTTTTTTCTCCTCTAGTTATTCCCTCCTGGAGATTTTAGAGGAATATTTTATTAATTTGAAAGCTTTGATAATATTCCTCCTTTGTAAATTAATGAATGAACAAACCCACATGAGCAAACATACGTTTAAAACTTACTTGCACAATTATTCACAGCAGAAGTTAACTTTGAAATCTGATTCCTAACCATAACTCAGAGAACATTTTAATTACTAGGACCAAAAAAATGTATTTCACTTCTCAAAACACTTGTGCCAATAGATACTGCTTATTGTTCAACTCACTACTCACTGCAAACATTTCATGCACAAATTTAATTTTGAAGGCAAATGACTGGAGCATTTTTCAGCATTTAGATGTCAAGTGCACCATAAAGTGTCATCAGAAAAGAATTCTTGTAAACTATTGCCTTTCCAAGAAAAAGGATGGTCAGTCCTTCTGGAAGAAATCAAAACTTTCATTCCAGAATAAAGCTGGGGAGTCACAGAAATTCTTCCCATGTTTTTTATATATTTATGACCTGTTAGTCTGGGGCTGTTGCTAGGGATCCCAAAGCATGTCAGCTAAGGTCTGCCAGAGCTCCTCAGGCTACATGCGCTATGTCTTATGGTGAAGAGAATGTCCAAAAGTAAATTTACACACACAAGTCCTGTGATTTCCATGCCTTACATCTGTACCACTCGTTTTTACTTAGGATCAAAGTGTTCATACTGCATATATGCAGAGTTCAATACACACTATCTTTTGATGCACTAACTGCATCACACTGAAATACTGCATCTCTACCTTTTCCCACTCCATCTGGCCCAAATAAATTGCTGGGAGCTTGAGTCTGGATTAATTCAGCCTCCATCCCAGGCTCCTGACAATGCTCTGGAGTTTGGCCTAAGCTGGTTCTTGATCTGGGTACATGAATGTTGATGAATAATGCAGCACTAGATTTTAGAGCATCCTAGATGATGTCGGGAATCATCACAAACTCACTGTTACTTCAGTAATGAGCATTGCATATTTATCCAGAGCTGAATTCTGGATGGGATATGTTTGTTGTGTACAAGTTGGTACAAAGCAGGAAGCGTAGCAGTATTTTATCCCGAGAGATGCATTTTCAGCCACTGCAAAGAGAGAAGAAAAAAGGTACTAGCTCTCTTGAGCAAACCGGCAAGGTTCAGTGGTTGGTCAGTGAGGTATCTGAGGTGACATGTGCCACTGTAAGAGCTGAACAGCCAAGTGCATGGCAGTATCAAGCCGGTGGGGAAAGGAGGACGAGGCTTTGGGCAGCTCTCAGGAACAGAGACAGGAGCAGGCTGGCAGAGTCCAGGCAGCAGCTCTGGGGCTCAGTTTGAAGATGTTTCAGGTGACACATTTTGAGCTCTGTGAATCAGCATCTGCAGATGAAACATTCACCAGAACATTTCAAGCCAGCACAGGATTTGTGTGGAGTCGTTAATCATCATTATCGCACAGCCCTGCAGCAGTGCTGCAGACCCAACCAAGAGTGCAATAGTGCCCTGAGGAAAAACAGCGCTTATCTCCGCAAGTTTACAGTCAGAGTAGATAACTCTGATTATGGATACAGGACACAGAATGCAAAAACGAATGAACAACTTCCAAAGGCCACAGACACCTGCAGAGGGTTTATTGGGAAAAGTACAGACTAGCATAAAGCAAGAGCACTGAAAGCAACAAGATGGGGGCAGAACGGACTAGTGGGGAGGGAGGGGAGCACAACTCAATGCCTAGAAATCCATTAAAACTGCAAGTATGAGTATCCCTGAAGGGATTTTTTTCCCCACAAAGAAGAGTGAGGTGGGGAAAAAGCTTTCTCCTCAATCTAAACTTCCTCTTCAGGAATAATCTGCGAGAAGAAACTATCAAGCTCTTAAATAAAATTTAATATTTATAACTGTTGATATGAATTCTATTACTTCCTTAATGATACTTTTTACTTTTATGTCTTACAGCTATAGATATAAACCATTCCATGCATTTTCACATCTTAACAATGCAATGAGGTTTTACCTGGATTTATTGCAAGCATGCAATGCTACTGAAGAGAAACGGATATAATTTTCTCATGATTGCCTATCATATTTATGCAGATACTTATCTGACAGATCTGGTAAGGACTCTGTTACATGAGAATGGAGCCGAGCAAAAAGTTGTGAATAACTTAATAATTCTGTCTACAATTTTTTAGCAAAAGCTAATTCTTCAGTTTGGTTGTATAAGAAAATTTTGAGCTGGATACTGCAAACTGACATCAAACTGCCAGTCACTAACTTACAGAGGTGTTGGAGCAGACCCTGGTTTGGCACAGACACATTAGGTAAACAAGAAAATAAGCTTTGCATCATTGCTGTACTTGATTATTGTTGTTTGCTCTCCTTAAGTTCCTCTCTTTTTCCCTCACCTTGAGGTTAGAGTTATTAAGTCTGAAGTACAGGTAATGGAGAACAGAACCTTCCAGAAAACAGTAAGAAACTACTTATACAATTATCCTAAACAATGCTCCCCTGAACAAAGAAAAACAAAAGAAACCAAAAGCAACATCGAATATGGATCTGTAGATCTTGTATGATATCGACAGAAATAACAGTTGGAACTTAAGATATATCTTATGTTTCTAGGAACATATCAGTGTCCAGTTAGACCAGCTATAATTTTTGCATTCTAGTATGCAGCTAAGCTGTATAGAGTAAGAGCTACAAATGTAAATGGAGTCACCTAATCCTCAGTTATATTCTCCCCAACAGGGAAGCCTTGCCTTCTGCCTTTCAGCCCACCTCTAGCTTTACTACGATCCTGGGGTTTGGATTATTTGCCAATTCTAGTTTATTAATGAAGACAGATACATGTGAATAAGGCATGGGACTTATCATATTAACTTTCCATTTGGCATTTTAAAAAAATTGTAAACAGATAAAACTCTCCCAATTCTCTGCAGTAGTTAGACTTGAGACTAGGGACCCTCAGAGGTCACTTCCAGCCAACAGGTGTAGGGTTGTGTGACAGCAGCACCACTCTGGGAGGCTGTGAATGGATCCAGCACAGTTGGATAATAGCAAGGATGGAGGTAGGAACTCACAGCTGAAACCTTTTAGCCACTTCATGGGTCCAATCAAAGATACCATCAAGCTGTAGTCTTATAGCACCCACTTACCTCAATACCGCTCTACAAATTTGCCAAGTAAGCACACTGAAATCCTCCTCTGAGCACAGAAAAGGTTAGAAAAGGGGTCCAGGATGGGGGGAAGCAGGAGGGAGGAAGGAAAAAGCAGGGAAATGCCTAGTCTATGTAATAAGGTAAACTTAGGTTTTGCTACTTTCATGTACCCGCCAAATTGAGACTGACAAAAATGCTAAAGTGAATGAGAGAAATATAGGTTATTATATTACAAGCCTCTTATTTATAATTCAGTGTAAAATTTTAACTGAAAGGCAAGAAACATTGAATCATACAATATTGTGTATATAGTATATGTGTATATTTGTAAATATATATAAAACATATACAATACATAATAAAATAATACTCACAAATATCATCTACCACAAACTAAATACTGAAATGTCATAGACCAGGACTTTAAAAGCAAGCAAACAGCTATATGCACAGGTTTCAATAGGAAGGTTTAGGATGGAGTCCAAAATATGTAGTATACTGTAGCTGGCTTAATAGCAATATTTAAGCTGCCAAATGCGATATCTTGCAAGGGAGAAATCTATCAGAGGGCAATACTTTGGGAAATAAAAAAGCAAGCACACAAAAAATAAATAACTGTGGATATTAGTTATAGAGGCTCTAGAAATCTAGAGGGAATGAGTAAATCTTAAAATATTTTTTTAATTTTAATTTAATTAAAATAAAATTATTAAGACATTTTCCCTGTCACCAAGTCATTCTATAATTATCTCTGCAAGGTCCTTGTACCTTCTTTTTGTACATCTTCTACTATCAGGAATTGCATATTGGACTCCACATGTCACTGGGTTTGCTTTTTAGGTCAGCTCTTACTTGATCAGCATGAAATATAGATAATAAAAAAAAAAAAATCAAACAATCACTGAAAGCTAAGAGAATAGAAATCTCCTCACTGTGTTGTCCTACTCTTCAAGCAGAAGAGAATGTAAGGGCAGAATTAGAAAATCAGTTAGAATATTTTAGCTATAATACTGCTTGTTATGAAGATGCATCATAGATTCTCACAAATATGTTCATAAAAACCTGAACTATTTACTGGCAGTGAAAATCAGGACATCCCTTTGAGGTTTTAAACTAGTTTTTCTATTCCTCCATCCTCTGTCTTATTAATTTACAGTGATTATTTCTAAAAATAGATGAGTTTTTTGCTTTTATTTAGTTTCTCCACATGAAAGAAAGTGTTAATTGACTATTAATGTACAATGTACTAATCTGGGTAGAGTACCAAGACATTTTGATATTAACCTGAAAGATATATTTAAATTCAGTTACATGTCTAAGATCAATAAATATTAGTCTAAGCTATCAATTCATAAATTCAAATTAATTCATAAATGTATACATATATGTTATGACTGAGTTGGTTTTTAAGACCAGCTTTTAAATTGAGGTATTTTCTAATACCTCACTTGGAGAAGGAGATGGAGTTTTTAAGAAGTAAACCTGCATGTAGAAGAACAAACTTTAAGACCTTCGTTCTTTAAAGTAATCGGGGAAGGGGAGCAACCCACCCTTCTGAGCCCCCACCCTAAATAAAATATTTTCTAGTTAGAAAACAACCCACAGGGTAGGGTTCAGGGCACGCCTGTCATCTGCAACACTCATTTTTCATGCAGACCCCCAGGAGTGCCCAGTACCTTCACTTCCAGCTTCTCCCTTTCCACCCATCCTCCAGACAGGGCGGTCACCTCCCAGAAGAAAGAAGGAGCAGGCACACAGCATTAAATCAAGACACCTTCAAATTTGTGAGTGTTTTCCTGAGTGATCACTAGTTCACCAGGATGATATACATTCCTTAACATAAGTACCATACATTGATACCATACACCCGGCAGTGTGCCCAGGTGGCCAAGTGGGCCAGTAGCATCCTGGCCTGTATCAGAAATAGCGTGGCCAGCAGGAGCAGGGAAGGGATGGTGCCCCTGTACTTGGCACTGGTGAGGCCGCACCTTGAATCCTGTGTTCAGTTTTGGGCCCCTCACTACAAGAAGGACGCTGAGGTGCTGGAGCGTGTCCAGAGAAGGGCAACAAAGTCAGTGAGGGGGCTGGAGCACAAGTCTTATGAGGAGTGGCTGAGGGAACTGGGGTTGTTCAGTCTGGAGAAGAGGAGGCTGAGGGAAGACCTTAGCACTTTCTACAACTACCTTAAAGGAGGTTGTAGCAAGGTGGGTGTCGGTCTCTTCTCCCAAGTAACAAGCAATAGGACGAGAGGAAACGGCCACAAATTGCGCCAGGGAAGGTTTAGATTAGATATTAGGAAAAATTTCTTCACCATTAAGGGTTGTCAAGCACTGGAACAGGCTGCCCAGGGAAGTGGTAGAGTCACCATCCCTGGAGATGTTTGAAAGATATGTAGATGTGGTGCTTAGGGACATGGTTTAGCGGTGGACTTGGCAGTGCTAGGTTAACAGTAGGACTTGATGATCTTAAGGGTCTTTTCCAACCTGAACAATTCTATGATTTATAAAATTAAGCACTTCAGAAAAAGAAAGATACCATGATGTTTATTACCATCCCTAATTTCTTTATGACAAGAGAATCAGGATAAACAAGCTTGTCTCAGATCTACGGCACTTGTTTTTCTGACAGCAAAACAGAGAAGAGGAGGGAGACAGGACATGCATACAGGTGAGGTGGGGAAAGAAGGTGGTTGAGGACTAGTCAAGGAAACTAGGCAATGATGTTAGTCAGTATCTGCAGAAAGAAGTGGCCAGGTTCACCCACATTTTTCCTAGCACAAATCCCTCTATATGAAAGATGTTCCTCACTTTCTCCCTAGTTGATGCAATAGCCACATCATGCTCACTGCTTGCTTCTCCCAAGTGCCACCTGACTCCATCTCTAATGGGATTAACCAGGACCTGGTCTCCACTTATGATAAACTCTTTCCATTAACCCTCCAAAAACAAAGCAAGAAAAAACTCAGGAGAAAAAAAACACTGATGAATGCATGGAACCCCTTCCTTGGACTACCTGGTGGTAATAATTAGACAAATAACAGAAAAATTAGTTTAAAAGGTTAGCAATTTCAGAACGACTACATTTGGTAAAACTTTTCAACCAAAACTAAGAGAAGACAATGCTAAAATTAAGACTTTTGATTTAGGTATTTGTGAGTAGTGGTAATAGCAATAGTACATGAAAATAATAATAATTTGTAAGTGATGGGTATCTGTTGTGCAGGCAATTTTTGAAGAGTGAAATATCAAGAACTAAGTTGAGCTTTATATTTGAGGACATATTTTCCACCTAATTAAGGCTGTCACATTTTGTTTGGAGTAGAGAAGTTAAATAGACTTTTTATTTGTTTTCCTGAGTAACAACATTTCATGTGCAACAAGAAAAATAATAAGTCTCCTTCCCCCACCTTCCATTAGTATCAAAAATGGTATTATTTACACAGCCTTACCTCTGACAGCAATATATAGTACCTGTCAATATACACCATTTGTCATAAGACAGACCTGCCACTACAGACCACTTTAAAATCTTTTTGAAACATTTAATGAAAATTATTTTTGAAAAACTGCTTGCTTTTTTAAAAAAATGAATTTTCTCATCAGTTAACAAAACAGGAAACAAAATGAATGATATACACTACCAAAAAATCTCCTGCCAGCTTTAACTCAAGGTGACATCTTTTAAATGACACAGCATCTGGCAGAATCAGAAAGTTTGTATTTTGTTTCTTCTGCAACAGAACAAAGCATATGAAATGTCACCCCCAAAAGTATTCTTGGATTACTTGAAAAGATCTAGCATGAAGTATAGGTGTGCAAAGTGATCATTTTACAAATTCTCAGAATAGTCTTATTCTTTGCAAACATTCCTCTTCCGGAGGAGTTAGGATTTTACTAAATCACCCAGCAAGACGCCTCATATTTAGACAAAATTTCTGTAATAATCAGAAGTTACTGCCATCACATCCATACGCTTGCTGATTCTATATAAGAATATCTCATAAATTAAGGGAGAAGTGATGACAGAATAACAATTTACTTAGGTATTCAATTTATCCCTGTAGGGATCCACAGGAAAATCATTCCACTGTGATTTCCTTTACATTAATTTGAAGAATAACACGTCAACTATGTGTGTTATCCAAATAAGTATTGACCAAATAGGCATGATTAACTTAAATTATTTCTGTCAATCTGCAGCTAATGAAGAATTTAAAAGATCCATGAAGGTTTTTTAATTCTTGTTTCTAATCATTCCAGTTAGCAAGAAACAAGGAAATACAAGAAGTTAATAATAACAACTCTGATATTTTAGTAAACTTAAGTTGTTTAAGTATTATGATCCAGATTACTCGGTAAGTGCTCGTCTAAAAAACATGTGTCCATAACACCTTGCTTAGACATCAAAGTTAGAATTGGAGCAATTAGGTGGATTATTTGGGTTTCTCTTGAAGTGGAATGAAGATTAGTCATTCAGCTGATCACAACAATAGCAATCATTTGAAAACAAATGAAAGGCATCAAACACTTAGATTTCTATATTCTCTAAAACCTGAGAAGTCTGACAAAACAAATGTGTTCAAAAATTGTAATTAGTAAAAGAACTGCTTCTTTGCAAATCTAAAGAGGACAATATTGAACAAACAGATGTAAACAAGGGAGAAAATTATTGAAATGAATCAGTGAATACAAAATTTCATCTCTTCACCACAGAAATGACACCTAAGGTTATACTTGAAAGTGACATAAAGACGACACTGAACTGGAAAATAAAAAGATGACAGGTAATAAGAACTGCTACGTTTTCTTCAAAACTCTAACATGCACACCAAAATAAGTCAAACCGAGAGATTACATTTTACCTTAAATTAACAAAAGACTAATAATCAATAACAGAAGACCACATCCCTAGGGAAAATAGTTGTCTGGTATTACTAAAGGTGAAACAATTTCAGATTGTTACAGAGGAGAGACAAGATGTAAAATAACACACATTCATAGAAGCAAACACCTCTGAAGAGCCTGCTGCAGCTGTCTGACAGCTATCAGATTTGTATAGCGATTTGAAAAATTATTGAATGTTTGCATCATGTTACACAGAAGGAATACACGAGGTGAAATGTTTAAGTGTATAGAAGGAATAAAACCAACTGCATTATTACTAGAAACAAGAAAAGACTTCTGGAAGTAACACAAGACAATAAACTGAAGCAGTAAGGTATCACCCAAAGATTATGACAGAGTTGGAAAGCAAATAGCACCTTCAGAAATTTGTTTTGATCTTTAGCAGAAAAATAACAGTTGATGAATTCCCCTTGCACAGTTGTGGGCTGAAACAATGCTTACATAGTAAAGGAAGAGATACTGGCTGATGGAAGAAACTCAGCGGGTTTTACTGAATATGAAATTAACCTAAGTATAAGGTGTATAGTAATCACAGCCTCTTCTTGATTATATTTCCAACCAGAGAAATCAACACACTGTTTTGCATTGAGGAAAATTCTCAGGCTGGGAACATAAAGAACATTGATGTGACAGGGATTGAAGCCAAGAAGTTTGCTAAGAACCTGAATTTATGGTTCCTGTGGCATGCGCTATCCAAGTTGCTTTCTTTGCTACCAAAATAGAGTTCCCTGAGAAATAGAGCCAAATAAAACCTTAGAACCCTAAACTGGGACAAAGGAGAGAAACTTGTTCAGCAGTATAAGAGCACAAGGTACTGAACAGCGGCAAAAATACAGTTGTGTAATGGTAATTGAAAGGCAAAAAATTTATTGACAGAAACAGGTTAATATGAAAGATAATACATATCGTAAAAGATATCAGACATCATTTCATACTCTTAAACTGAGATCAGATATTAAAACTGGTATGCAAATTCGGGAATTTTGAAATTTTTTTGGTCATAATCTGAATTAGAATGATTTTTATCAAGTATCAGTCATTACTGAAAAATCTAAGTTCTGAAGTGCCTTACTTTTGCAAACACAGACATTTATCTGTGAAATTAAACCACATTGACATTCTCAAATGAGTTCTATACCTACCAGTGATTCCCTCAGCCTCAGAAGAGATCCAGGGTGCTTTGTGGTGGAGATTAGGGGGCAACACAAGGAAATCAGGGTTGTTCATTAGAGGGACAAGAGAAAGGAGCTTGGAAAGTAGGGTATGTTTTAAGGAACAAAAAAGCACAAATAAATGAAAAGTTTCTGCCAGGGTACAGAGACAGGGTTTAAGTTTTGTCAGCTTTCATTACTGGTACTCCTACTGTTGATGGGGAGAGGGGGAAATATCAGGGCTGTCAGTAATGCCTCCTCCCTCTCTTTGCCTTATCTAACTTACTGAGTGCACGACATGCAATTGAGGACAGGGCTACAAGGCAGAGAATGGGCCAATGAGAATTTCATCAAGTTCAAAGACAGGAAGTCCTTCACTTGCAACAAATTAGCCTGTGCCTACCCCTATTGGGATGAATCTCACATTGGTGAGAAAACTGTTACAACATGATGACATGAGTCAAGTACTAGAATGCATCCAAAGCGACGGACACAACACTGATCACTATTCACCATGACGCAGCAAAAATACAGTGTCTTGGAAAGACTGAAGAAAGAAGGGGGGGTCATCACTGGTAGGACATTCTGTTTGGATGGTCTCCAACAGCAATGGGAATTCTGAACCAAATGCTACATCCCATAGTAATTCTATTGACTCTTGTTGTACTATGTTTGTTATCAAACATTGTCTTATACATCAAAATTTGGCAAATAGCACACCAGATTGTTAGCACAAAAACCTTCTCGCATATATAATGTTGTTTAACAAAATTTTCACCAGCTACAAAGTCTTGCTTTAAAAAAATTCCAACACACATCCCCTCAATTATGATTGGAATATAGGCACAGAGACAAGAGGCGACCACACTGCCACTCTGTGAGAAAGAGATGGATTGACTTTAGTCACGGGGTGGATTGCAGTGGTGCATCTCCCCCTGCCTCCTTGCTCAATAAGCCTTGGCCTTAGAGGAGAGAGTTTGGCAGTTAAGGGCCCCTTGACTGTACCAAGCACTCTTCCGTCGATGAGAGTAACTCACCATCCCCAGACAGCCTTGGAGCATATCTTATCTAGCCATGATTCGGGTGGATCAGTACCAGCGTCACTGGGATGTCAAGAATTGTAGCAATTTCCAGCAAATTTTGCCTAAAGTCAATCATCTCCCAGTCCTATAAATAGTGGTCCCAAGTGAGACCCTTCAAGCTCTCCTGGACCACAGCAGGCTGTGACCAGCATCTCCCTCTGAGTGGGATGCCTCTCAGAGCCCATGAACACTCAAGTTCACAATCGACTCAGGGGCTCGGCTGATCACCCATTGAGCAATGCAAAGCATTTGATGTGAATATTCAATTGAATTCAAGGGGGGCACTTAAAGGTACTTTGGTACAGATTTGTCTCTTTTCTTTATATCTCTTTAAGTGTCTGATCTTAATATGTTGCTGTGATTTGTCTCAATATCATTGACCTTAGTAACTTAACCTAAAACTTACTAAGTTATATATGATTTGGTATTGTGATTTATCTCGATAGTGTTAGTGAGTTTGATTGCTGTAATTTTAAAGTTACACCAAACTACACCAGAGTCCCCAATACCCTATTCCTTTAGTTATAAACCATTGATCAAGTCTGGGACTAGGAGTGGATTCAGATGACCTAAACTCCTCCCTCAGAAGGAGTCTAGAAAGCAAGGGTGTCCACTCAACCTCATGTCTCAATGAGAGGGCATGCCTTTACTTTCCTTACCTAACCTTAATCATAAACTGTTGACCAAGTCTGGGACTAGGCATGGATTTCAATCCACCCTGAACCTCGTGACTCAATGGGAGCATCTCCCCTGCTTTCTCTCCTCAATATACGTATAAGACACATTAACCTAATTTGATCCATGAATGAATCATTCCAGTCTAATTGTAACTTGGTTTCTCTTTGTACACCTTTTCATGTTAAATAAGTAATAGAGTGAACCTTGCCAACAAATTCTGTTAAGTCATACCTTTTTACAAATCTATATTAAAATCATTCGCTTTCTGCTATCTTTGGTGGTGACTCTTTAAGAGGCCCTACCACTCATTCGTGACACACAGTACAGCACTGGCTGGTTTGCTAGTGGCTCTGAAAAAAACCAACAAAAACCCAAAAACTTGAACCTGAGCTAATACTGCATAAGTGGTGTGGAGATGTCTGCCAGCTTTCTGGTCCCGCCAGCACTGAAACACACTGATCAGAACTTGCTAGGGCAGCTAATCATCTCCCAAAGCTGCAGTAAGATTTTGCATGTTGGGAACATATCCCAAGCTCACATTAGGACCCACAAAGCAATTCCTGAATTCAAGCTTAGAATATGTCTGGCATAGTCAAGCAAAGGTATTTTTTTTAAGGCTATAAGGTTTTCTGGGAGTACTCATATACATTTACTGCTTAGACTGATGGAGTTTGTACTCATTATACAAGGAGAACATTGTGAAAAAAATCATCTTTCACATAAAAAAAAAGGGAGAGAGATTCTAAACTTTGGTAAGTAAACACTGCCTGAGCAACTAATTATCTCCCCTTACCTGTTCAAGAACTGCTGCTCTTGCTAGCAATAGTAAGATGCAGAACAAGATATATGATTTTACTCTGCATTAACTTTCTCAAATATATTTACTTGCAGATCCCCAGGTAAGGAGCCTCAAAACCTTAGGAAAATCAGGTCAACGCTCTTCTATATCTAGAAAAATTCTGAACTAGAAGCCTGTATTAAGCAGATAAATGTCAAGAAAAAAGACTATTCTGTAGAATGGCCTTGAGAAGTATTTATTAGCCTTCTCACAAGATGATTCTATATTCCATTCCACATCTACTTATAGCTCTTTAATGAGTTGCTTGTCCTTAATGGGAAAATCTTTTACATAGCTCTTTGATCTTCAAGTAATTTCAGGTGAAATACATGAATGCCATTCCATATAATTCCTGTTAGGAAATTAAGATGCAATAATCTTAAAGTGTCCATCTTCTAATAAGAATCTATCTAGTTAAAGGGTCTGCACAAACTTCATATGAAAAAAATTTACATACTGTTTCTTCAACTTCTGTCAAAATTATTCCATATTTTTTACAGAAATACATTTTACTAGGTATAAAAATATATCATGGCTTCTTAGAATGGAAAATGTACTTGAAACTTCTATGTTTAAGAGATTAATGTCCGGTTTGGTACTTGATTTGAATAATTTAAACGTTAGTGCTTTATTGCTATATTTTCAGTTGAAAAGGAAAGTGTCTTGTAAATCTGCCAGGCTGCAAGATGGATTAAAAATGTGTGTGCCCCTTTTTTCTGCTTAGAACAGCAGCTTCATTAGAAACTTCTTTTCCTTTTCTCAATATATGCAGGCATCATTATTATACTCTGCGTAGTTTGATAAGCCATTTTACTTTCCTTTTTTGCAGTACTTGATAAGGTAGGGATTCCATAGAATACTATGGGATACTACAAGTGCCAGTTTTGCCTGTAACAAGTAGTTAAGATAGTGTTTTTTCAAAAGCCTGGAGAAAACTTAAGTATATCAATGATGTTTAATACATTTTCATATATGGACTGAACTTAGAGAGGTACTTGAGATAAAGAATCTGCACACTAACTTTTATCAGTCCCAACATACTCAGCCTCCTCATAAATGGCAAGAAAATGCAGGTGAGATGGACAGTAACCTTTTTGGTTGTGAGCCAGACTTCCCAAGCAGGGAGGCACAGTGGACATTCCTCCAGGGAGGGAAGGCAGTAGCTTGAGCTGGGCCTCATCTTCCTTGGGAGGGCTTGAGTACCCTGGTCCAAGATCCTAGATTGTGGGAAACAGGTATGTGACATTTTAAATATCACTGGGTGCCTGTCTCCCAGGTCAGAAAGGTTTAGGTCATATCTGTAATTCCACAAGGATATTTCACACATTGCAGGGACATAAAATGGCACCAAGACACCTGTGGTACATCAACTTTGTCCAGAGTATTAAGATTAAAGCTTTGAGACAGAAGTCCTTTTACACAAAATATATGGTACTTGTTTCTGTGTAGGAATTCAATGAGGTCTAGAGTGATAAGAATACACTCCACATAGAGAGGAATCTGAGTATTATGATGTATAATACACTTGGCATCATTGCCTTGTCTTCCCCTCCTTTTGCTGCTGGAAGACCATAAACAGAAGGAGAAGATCATGTTAAATGATTTTCCTCTCCCTGTTCCTATAGCACTAAGGGATAAATGGAGGATGCAGCAGCTGTGAGGCATGCCCAGAGAAGTTAGCTACTCCAGAGTTATCCCAGCTAAAAGACCTGTGCGATCTAAAGTGCAGGTCTTAAATCACAGATGACTCAGAGCTGCAACCTAGAATTGCCAGAGGACTGATTTGTCCCAACTGTTGGTGACTTTCTCAAGAAGAGAGTCACGCTGCCAAACAAATACATCATGGTACCAGAATGCTTATAGAAAAAAAAAAAAAAAAAAATTAATGTGTATATGCTGTGAGAGAAGAATTTGATAAAAGAAGAAAAAAAAGTATTTCCCCTGTGATAAATAATTTCATCTTGTCTGCACTAAAAACAAAGACTGTAGAAACTCAAATACAGTGACGCAAACATTTTCTCCTAGAAGAAAGAGCATATTCACAACAACAAGGAAAATCTTTAATGATTACAATATGCATTAGAGGCACTATCTCCATTTAAACTGAGGACAACTACAAGGCTTGTAGTTTCTTGTGAGGTCCCACCCCACCACCCCTTCTGGATCAAAAAGAAAAAAAGTTATTTGTTATTCATTCATATTATGCTGGTTTTAAATTTAGAAGTTAACAAGCTATGAATGTCTTTATTTGTTCTTTCACTCCCTCCTCCATGAAATTAGAAGCTAGCTTTTACAAAGGAAAAGGTGAAGTTATATGTCTCTTTCTTAGGACACTGCACTATATTTATTTCCTTGTTTTAATGGTGATGGTATCTATTTTTTTTTTTCAAGGGTGAGTGGAGGTGTATGGGTTTTTTATTACACCTGTAAGAATTACTATTAACATTTTATCAAACACTTACTAATAAATAAGAATGAATACATTTTCTTATTCTCCCATGGGACAAAATAGCTATAGAGTATTTTCAGTGATAGAGGACAATCATAATTCCAGCACTTTCCTTTAGCAAACACAAGAATTTAAAGAGTAGGTTGTAATTTCCCCCATTTTTCTAAAGTTATTTATATAAACTTAAAGGAAATGCAAAACAAAGTATGATCAAATCAGAATTGTTGTGTTTAACACCCACCTTTGATTTCTTTGAATACTTATGCACAAGGTCTGGGTAATGATAAAGTAGGCCTTCAAATGTAGCAGCATCAAAATTAGGCACATGCAGTAGAGTTTAACAAGACACCTTGTTTCTTTAAAGAATCTCTGGAGCTACTGTAAGTTGTCACTTTTCAAAGTATAGACATGCAGAAGTTTCTGAAATATCGCAGCGTTCACAACCACATGCCCATGGGAGCACTCTGACTTATACCAGGACTGTGTACACACCCATTGCTCCTTGTCACTCTCACCCCAGCCACAGACTGTCATTTCATGGCCATAAAACAAAATTCTCCCTTGCTCCTCCCTTCCATTAGCAGCAGGACTTTGAAGTTTTCTTCTGCCACAACACTGCATTATATAATGGTTTTAGGCAGGAAGAAAAGGAGCTTATAGTAAGACAGCCATTATTTGCCCCATATTCCTTCAAGAAAACATTTCTTATAACTAATCTGTTTATTACCAAGGTTCTAGCCACGAGGTAACTTAACCTGGCAGCTGGAGAGCTCATCTGTAATTTGATTCATTTTATTTGTTGCCAAACACAAATAGTTTAATTTGTTACAAAGATAAAAAGTTACATGTTTGCAAGTTCTAAGAATCCTACTATGTTAGAACTGTAAGCAAGTTTTCCAGGCTTCTGATAAGTTTTCTTTTTCTGCAACAGACTCTGCCTATTTTTCAAATACAAATATCTTCAACTACTTCTCTATTTAGCAAATTAATACATACAATTAGTTATGAACCTGTCTTATTAAGAGATTACAAGTTAGTGGTACCCTACAGCATGAAGAAAGTGAAAAAAGCTAATACTATTCAAAGTCTATGATGAATAGCTGTCGAGTAGCCACTAAAGGCCGAAGAGAGAAGCATATGGCTAGATCAAGTAGAAGTTAAATTAAAGATATTAGTAGGACCTCTTGTCATTCTGGCTTCAGAGATGTTGAAGAAAAGTCCTCTATTTACAGCCCATTTTCCCTTACCCCCACACCCCTGGATTAGACAGCAGTAGTCGCAAGTTTATTGCCTACTGCAGTGATGTACTACTCTTCAGAGCAAACGAGTTCACCAGAAGTCAGCTTCGATCAGCAGCTACGTACATTGATTAACATTCATGTCCAAACAACCTGCTTCAAACTAACATTCACAAGTTTGAGATTTAGTTCACCAATCTCTCCTCTCCAGGTGAACGTGTTTAGACAACCATTAAGGATATTTGCCTGATCTCAGGTGCTGTCTTTTGTTCTGCACCGATTGTTGAGGACAGAACTTTTCTCCAAGCCCAAGTCAGAGCCCTAGATCAGAGAAATGCCCTGGCAAAGAGTTTCAAAATCAGCCTTTCTCAAAAAGTACATGTTACAGGAGGTCCGGTTCTTTCAAGTCTGGACACAGAAAAGGAGAAATCTGATGCAGTTTTTGGCTCAAGTGATTGTTCAAAATATTTGTGTCTTTCCTAGTTGCTTACAAAAAGTGATTCTACATCACAGACACGTGACACTGAGTGCCTTATTTTATGAAAAGTTGAGCCCCAGTTCAAATACGGGTCCTATAAACTCAACCAATCATACAGCAAACTACTGAGTTTGTTTCTAGGCTGTAAAATGGTTCTGATCTTGTCTGAAGCTTCTTAATATAATGATATTCCTCATGTCCCAACCCTGCAGTATTCTCTACTAGAGATACATTATAGTTTTATTCATTACACTAGTAAATACTCGGATTACCACATGATCATCTCAGTATTTAAAAAAAATAATTTTCTTATATGCAGATAATATATT
Organism: Phaethon aethereus; assembly: GCF_964289735.1. Lineage (NCBI taxonomy): Eukaryota > Metazoa > Chordata > Aves > Phaethontiformes > Phaethontidae > Phaethon > Phaethon aethereus. Next base: position 52,814,543 of record NC_138578.1, on the reverse strand, counting down.
TAACAAATTATTTCTATTACAGAATTTATTTTCTTGCCAGAACTCCTGTTCACATTCTGCCTTGAGGAATAATGGTTCCCCTTTAGTGTTTCAGTGATTTCCCTGTTTTCCCATTTCCCATACCTATATTACCTGTTTATATGCAGTACTGCAGGTACAAGTATTAAGGAACCGTTAACTTTCAATTCACTACTGTGATTTATCCTTTAACAAGATCACTATCTTCATATTTAGTGCATCCCTTTTAGGTTAGTTCTCTTGTACCACAGTCCTTGATGCCAGACATACTAGAAAACTCTTGCGAAAGCATTGTAAAACTAGGTAGAATTACCTCCTTTCATAATTAATTACAGAATCACAGAATCATTAAGCTTGGAAAAGAGCTTTAAGATCATCAAGTCCAACTGTCAACCCAGGACCACCATGCCCTGTAAACCATGTCCCGAAGTGCCACACCTACATGTTTTTTGAATGCTTCCAGTGGTAGCGACTCCACCACCTCTCTGGGCAGCCTGTTCCAATGCTTGACCGCTCTCTTAGTAACAAAATTTTTCCTAATATCCAGTCTAAACCTCCCCTGGTGCAACTTGAGGCCATTTCCTCTCATTCTATCACTTGTTACTTGGGAGAAGAGACAAACATCCACCTCACCACAACTCCCTTTCAGGTAGTTGTAGAGAGTGATGAGCCCTCAGCCTCCTTTTCTCCAGACTAAACAACCCCAGTTCCCTCATCTACTCCTTGTAAGACTTGTTCTCCAGAGCCCTCACCAACTTTGTTGCCCTTCTCTGGACACGCTCCAGCACCTCAATGTCCTTCTTGTTAGTGAGGGGCCCAAAACTGAGCACAGGATTCAAGGTGCAGCCTCACCAGTGCCGAGTACAGGGGCACAATCACTTCCCTACTCCTGCTGGCCACACTAGTTCTGATACAGGCCAGGACGCTGTTGGCCTTCTTGTCCACCTGGACACACTGCCGGCTCATGTTCAGCCGGCTGTCAACCGGCACCCCCAGGTCCCTTTCCGCCGGGCAGCTCTCCAGCCACTCCTCCCCAAGCCTGTAGCGTTGCATGGGGTTGTTGTGACCCAAGTGCAGGACCCGGCACTTGGCCTTAACTAAACCTCATACAATTGACCTCTGCCCATTGATCCAGCCTGTCCAGATCCCTCTGCAGAGCCTTCCTGCCCTCGAGCAGATCGACACTCCCACCCAACTTGGTGTCATCTGCAAACTTACTGAGGGAGCACTCGATTCCCTCATCCAGGTCATCAATAGGATATTGAAGGAGACCAGGCCCAGAACCAAGCCCTGGGGAACACCGCTTGTGACTGGCCGCCACCTGGGTTTAACTCCATCCACCACAACTCTCTGGGCTCGGCCGTCCAGACTGTTTTTTACTCAGCGAAGAGTACACCTGTGTGAGCCATGATCTGCCAGTTTCTCCAGGAGAATGCTGTGGGAGACAGTGAGGAATTAAGAGGAGCTGTGCCCAGACAGAATGAGTACAACTACAACCTGGAGTCCTTTTCATTTTTCCAGTCTAAGGACAACGTATTACGTGCCCTGCTTTAATGCTTGAAAAGAAGGCTGAAGGGCTTTCACGGCACCAGACATTTTGTTACACTTTGCTTTCCTTTGCAGCTCTGTAAACACAGCCACAGCAGTTTACCCTGGCTACAAATCAACCTCTAGAGGGCAGGGAACAGGGGGAGCACAGAGAGGAGTCTTTTTGATATTAGGATTTACTCTCTTCACTTAGGCCAGAACATTGATGTTGGTAACAGAGTGCGCAGACTTTTTGTCTTAAGAGAAAGACCAGTAAATATTTGGCTAACATGGCTGATATGTAGATCCATAACTAGATCAGACAAGAACAGTAAAAAATGCTGGTGGGTCAGAGTTCTCCGTCTTCCAAGGTGCTGGACAATATTAAGTACACCTCATGCATGAAAGCATACTATTCCACCCAAGAAACCATGTACCTCAAGAGGTTCATGTACCGTTTATTTTCAGGAAGCTGACACAGAAATATGATGTTCTGTATAGTTCTTTACTATAAAGATAGTGTCTATGCTCACACTAAAGGATTCAGTTACACTCGTATGTTGCTTCCCTTACAACAAATTCCATCAATAATTCCTCAAGTGGTTTGTTGTTGGCATTTGTACTATCAGAATGGCTTTTCTTTTGCTCCCATAAATATATTAACATAATTAAGCTCAGCATGTGATAATTTTAGGATGGAACCAAGACTTTCCAAGAGAAATATATTTTATGTTTTCCATCAAAGAAATATATATAAAAAAAGAAAAAAACCAGCAAGGTCAGCTAAGCAATAGTCAAAGTTAAAATCATTTTGCTCAGGTATGCTGACCCAGATCCAAAATGTTCAAAATTTCTGGATGATATTATACCTACATTAGAACTATTCAAATAATAAATTTGAGTACTTGTTAAGAGTAACATGCTGATTCAGAGCCACTTGCAATACTCATTTCTATTTGCATCTGTCCAGCAACATCTGCCTCTGAATAGTTTGGGTTATGGAGCTCTGTTTTAGATAAGCTACACGCAGCTATGAATTCAATTGTCTGTGGCACCGGGTGTTTATATGGCAGCTTCTCTCAGTTTAGGTTGCCTTGTATGACATGTTCCCCAGCAGCACAGGAAGATGACTTCAAGTGATATAGAAATACTCAAACAGAATATGCTACTGAGCCAACAAATCGTCCCGAATTGAATACTACAGTATGCTTGCAGTTCTATTTGCTAGGCAGAAAAATGTCTGCAGCATTCTAGGCATGGTGGAGCAAAACCTATTGGCTCATTTAAGTTTCTTGTAGCACCAGCATTTCATGGAAGCTTGACTCAATATGCAGAAACAGTCCAAAGTCACATCCTGAGCTGCAAAACCTCTCTCTCGTATGTATGGAAACAAGCTGAAGAGTGTTACTAAAACATTTTCCTGGACCACTTCACAGAAATGCTATTTTGTTTTATAGACTAGGAGGAATGCTCCGAGTGATCAACTCAAAGGTCATGCAGTGATTCAGTGTGGAATTACAAGTAAAATGGAGTGATTTGTCTTATCTTCTGACTTCAGGTGAAAATACCCTACTTCAAGGAGAAAAAAAAAGCAACCTTCAGAAGTCCCACCAGCTGCTTATCTCTTTGCAGAATCTAAGTATATTTCTTCCATATTTATCTCAATTAGGAACTATTTAAACACTGTTGCGTTTTCTAATAGGCTTTGTACACTGCAGTATAATATTCTTGGTTTTATTTCTCTCCAGTATATTAAATCTGTTGGGAATTTACAGGCAAGAGACATGAAGACAAGAAATATTTACCCCTCATGAGCTTCCACATTCTAATTATGCAATTTTACATTATACCATCAAGACGACCAAAGAGTATCAAACTCAGTCGTGGTGTGCTTTGACTTACTTTAGAAATGTTATCAGGTACTGAGTTCCTCACATAGAAAGTGTACCAGTCTCTGTGGATTGTTAAAAACAAGGTCACAAGAAGAGGTATGTTGCCATAGCTGCTCTGAGACCAAGACACAAGAGGAAAATAGGTTCAAAAATCTACCTAGCTTCAACAGAAGCAGAATTTGGTAGCTTACCATCAGCAAGAAATTTTCTTGTGCATTTAGCTATCCCTCATCCTCTCAGCACTAGCAATGGACAAAGCCCAAGTCCTAGCACAGCTGCCTCAGCGTGGGGCCCTATCAGGGACAGTCTCACACATAGCCCAGACAATTAGCACAGCCCATGGATAATTGCAGATAATGCAGGAAGTCAGTATGCTCAAGTTCAGATTCATCACAAAGTAAAGCACATGGCAACAGCAGCGGTATTTCCATCATTCCTTTCATAAGTCATATTTACCAACTGTTGGCCAAACATACAAATGAACAGTCTTCTCTCTGCTGCTATCAAAGGCAAAAGTTAATTTCAACACTAACAGCAAACTTATCCATGATCCACAAGGCTACTTACCCATGTCACAGCCACTACATGTAGCTGGACAGAAATACTACTTGGTGACTGAAGTGACAGTGAGAAGTTGAGTCTTCCCAATGTGACCCATTTGGCATACTTTTTGTCATACCATGCTACATAAATGTAGAGTAGGATTTGGGGTTTTTTTTAGTGGCAAAGTTATCCTGTTGGTATTTTACTTAGAAGTCAACAGGTTTTCATATTCATTTGCCATTGATCTGATGAGTTCAGCATTTCCTAGCTGGGTCATATGACAAAAGGTCTTGATTAACACATATCTGGTTACTGATTTTTGCTTCTAAATAATTCACCAATGTGGCAGTAAGAGTATTGAACAGGGACTGTCAGGACAACACTCGTCTCCAAAAGAAAATTCATTAAAAGCTTGTGAAACAGTAATTGCATAAAGTTTGCAGTTAACATTATTTTCCACACACTCGCATCATGTACTTGCATGTGCTTTAGCGCATAGTTTCTTGCGGTACGTGAACAGCGTGGTCAGGCAGACAGGGTAATATAAAGGTAACAATCCAGCATAGTGACCTCCAGTTGCTGTCACTTTCCACATGATTTTGGACAAGATCACAGTAAGTTCAGGAAGCACAAAAACAATATTTTTAAATAATGTACAATTTGTAAAATTATACTTAACTCATAAAATAATTGATACAGAAAGCAATTGTTTTTCAGAGTGATACCTGGTGGCCAAAACATGAGAGAATATAAATTAATACCATTTTAAACGAGTTTTTCATACTGCCTTTTGCACCTAAGAGGAAAGCCAGGCTCACAATTATTAACATATGTGATCATAAGGCTCAAATAAATCTTTAACAAACAAAATGTTTTGTTGAACATGTCTATTGAGTAACCTTGATTGCTCCATCTAAAGCAACTCTTTCTATAACATTAAAAATATCTTAAATTTTCTGAAGCCCACAAGTGGAAAAGAATGTTAGTATCAGCTTCATTCAGAATGTGGAAAATTTCAGGTGTGCACTTTTTTGGGGTCCTAATACACCTATTTATTTTTCAGTAGTTTGATCATTTGACATATTTTAGCCTTTTTGCTGAATATTCCTTTGATTAAGTCTTAATTGGCTGTCTTTAGTTTCCATTCATATATCTTTACTATCTAGTAACAGACATTAAATGAAATAAAAACATAATGATCAGACACAAGGAAAGATAATGCCTTACACTGGTTCATTATGCCAGTCCTCCAGTGGACTTAGAGACAGTCATAGACATGAGTGTCACACACTCAGTCATAAATTTGTTAGCAAATTTATAGAAAAATCTTACAGAATAACCATTCATCGTTCTAACAGTTTTGCAGGAAAATATACCATGTCCAGCGAAGATCCTGCTGGAGAAGGTTGCTTCTTTTCATAGTAGATTTCTGCTTAGATTTGTATCCCTCTGCAGCCATTTGGTCAAGACTGTGGGAATCAGAAGAATCATATTTGTGCCTAAACTATCCCACATCACCTCTTTCCCTTTTTTATGTTCAAGTAATACGGGTCACACTGGTCTTCACTCCTATAGTGACCAAATTCCACAAAGTCATGAGCAGACATTCAGCAAAGGTCTCCTATTATTATAAAACTTTCACAGCATATGGAAGACTGAGTCAAAGTCCTTGACCTCAATAAAATAGCAAGAATTTTTCTTTTTTCTCTTCAGTCTTGGATGTGTGCCCTGTCACCGAGATATGGACCAAAATGCAATCTAAGGTGTTTGATATATATAATAAATTGAAAGGGTTTCACATCAGAACGAAACTGAAGTTTTACAGAGCTACATAAAAATTAAGGGATGGGGAAGCTTCTACTTGTCTAGAACTACTATAGGGAGGTAAGGCTCCCTCCACACCTCTTCTGCTCTGAACAGAAGTTAGTTACTACTCATACCAAGGGAGACCAGTACACATAAGGCCATTGGTGTTTAGAAAAAACATTTGCAACTAGTTCCTGTTTTCTATTTTTATAGTTCAAGTGCCCAGAATGCCTTTTTTTTCATCTTTTGACAAGTTTCATCAGTCCTATTCACCTCATCCTTTCAAACATCCTTCAATTTCTTTAGGGTTTTTTTTGTGGTTGATTTTTTTTTTAAATGTGTTATGATTGGATTTGCATGTTGAAGCTTTCTATTCAGTGTTATATATGGAACATGTCAAAGCTTTGATTTCCACTTACCACCAAATAGAGATAGAAGTAAACACACAAGCAGTAAACAAGCTCCTTTTTAGTGGAAGTACACTGCAGATGAAATGTAGAATTGATGAGTACACAGTATCAGCACTGAAAAATTCTATTTCATGTTTAACACAACAAAACTGAGAAAGATCTTTTATCTAACTGGTGTTCTCACCGACACCTGCAATATAATTATTTAGATATCTGTTGTTCCTATTTTGTTTTGCCATTCCTCCTACCCTTCACTCTTCCCACCACTCTTTGTTTTGTTGTTTGGTTTTTTTTTAAACTATAAGTAACACACAAATGATAATTCGTAAGCTCAACATTCCTTCAGCTTCCCTTCCCATCCCTCCCAGCATTATTTTTCCACTTTAACACAACAGTAACTATGCAGTCTAGTATTGCAACCAAATCAAATAGTCTTCCCAATCCTGGTAGGAGCCAAAGCAAAGTAAAAATTAAATGAAAAATTTCTGCTATTTCAGTTGCCTGATGACAACATTGGTTTCTTTCCATTCCAATAACAACTAGATGACAACATGGAAGAAACACCTATTCTGTACATCAAACTCTAGCTTTCAGGTAATAGTTGTTCCCCTCAGCCCACTACACCCTAAAGATTTTATCTTAGGCCAATATGATCTTCATATTTGAGTGTTTCCTAAGCCTAGTTTAAATGTTCTGGTTTTGACCAGCTTTTGCTTTCTAGAGTCAATGTGTGCCTCTCATTCAGTCAATGTTGCAGAAGTTAACTCCTTCCTGTGACAATTTCTGTCTACTAAGGTTCATCTGGCTGGCTTTCCAACTATTGCTGATCTCTTTTTCTACTCATCTCACACAGAAGAAACTGTTTCCAATCTATCTGATTCTTAAAACACCCATTTTTAAAGTTGCAGTTTACTTGCATATGGCAAGAACACTACACGTATAGCCATGACATGGTGTAACAGGTTTTTGTTTGGTCAGGGGTTTTTTTGTTTCTGTTTTTTTTTGTTTTTGTTTTTGTTTTGGTTTTTTTTGTTTTTTTTTTTTTTACAATTGCCTATACTTATTTTTCCTCTACTGAGTTAAGAACATACAAACAAAAGGTCTTTTCAATTATACTGGTCACACTCAGAATAGAAATGTCTGTTTTTAATTACAAGCAAGAAAAACCTTTCATAACAGATACAATTTTTAGGGTACACCCATCAAAAAGGGTATATTTATTGAGAAGGTGTTTTTGGAGCATCACAGAAAGGCCTGTTTAGAAGTGGCAGCCTCAGGAAAATCCAGCCTGTACTAAAGCATTACATAAAATGCACTTACTGGAACACAAACATTGAAGGAGAATTCCATCATTAATATGCCTACTGAAAGTTCAGTGGGTCTTTACTACTACATTGCAATGAGGATTTAGATAAATATCTGACTTCATTCCAGTTTAAATATTTTGCATTCTCTAAAATGGAAATGAATGCTGACAAAGATTTGTGCACAGTTGTTTGAATGCTTTATTGTCTGCCTCTGTGTAACTGTATTTAAATAGTCACACAAGGAAAAGTTTGCAAAGAGGTTCCAGTGAAAGCTAGTTATGAAAACATCACAGAAGAGTGGTTTCCCTATTGGGACTACATTGATATCTACAAGTCAAACAAGTTCAAATGCTGTAGAGGATAGAATACTTCACACTTGGAATATTCATGAGTTCATTTGCATAAATCCATCATCTTAATAATTAAAAAAAATCCTTGAAAATTAATTGGAAAAATTACTTGGGATTTGTTCTGGTTTGTTGTTTTTTAACACACATATATGTCAATTCAAGAGAGAAGTCTTACACCAACAGGATTTATAAACATTAGAATATTTCAAGTTTAGAACATTGAGTACATAACTTATACTTATAATGGATAGACTAAAAGGTTTTTATTTATTTGTTTTAAAAGTTTGGGTTGTTTTGTGTGTGTTTGGTTTTGCTGGGTTTTTATGTTACAAGTGGAATTCATTCATTTAAATCCAAACTGGAAAGCCTTTTTGATGAAAAACAAGGAGGGTCATATTCAATGCTTGTCCCAGAATAGAAATCCAATCCACTGCTCCTCACCCCAACCCTTTTTTGTTATTTTACTCAAATAAAACAGCAGCATATCAATATTTAGGATATGAACCCCCTGGGCTCTCTACTTGCAGGCTCTCTTTTTCTACAGCCCTCTACCAACCCCTATATAGTTGTGCAAACTTGGATAACAGATGATATAGCACCCTACTGGATAATAAGTTTGTTAAATAAAATTTAGCTTTGTTAGTATATATAGCATTCATATAGAACACTACAGACAGTCAGAGAGGGGAGCCTGTCTGTGTGTGGAGGCAGTGGTAGAAATCAGTCATTTCGGTTTGTGCAAGCAGAGTCCAAGAAGCACACAGTACAAAAAGCAGCAAAGATGCTGCGGTTTCCACTCATAAGCAGATCTATACTTCCAAATTTATTTTGTCTAATGCTTATTCCAGAAAACATTCATAGCGAGTGGTTCAACCTTTCTGTAATGATAATATTTTTATTCACTTTGAACCTGGAAGACATAAATAGTCTTTTCATAAGGCTTACGTTAGAAAGGAGAACTCTTACCATGGGATGGATATTATTCAGGAAGATTTTTTTCCTTTCCGTAGCTCCATGTTGAGGCTCCAGGCAGTAAACATATAAACAACAGTTGCTATTTACACTCCACAGGGAAATGTAGAAACTGTTTATGTTATTTATAGTATTTGTGAAGCTAAAGCAAGAAGTTCAGAGTTTATGTACAATTCTCTGTAGTAAATTGATTCTCTAGCACTTCAATTTTAAAAAGTGACACCTGCTATCATTCCTTTCTCCTCATTAGTTCTCTTTCAATTATAAGCACTGAAAACATTTTTACCCCTCAATTTGCAGGAGACTTATGAACATCAAGAAAGAGTTCAATGTGTCCATTGATTACTCTACTTGATGCGTACAACTCGTGCTCTAAAAGACTCACAGATGAAATATTGTGGCAGCTACTACAAACTGATTGGTGCTTCCATTATATGTTGTAATTATTTCAGCTAGTTTGCTACTTTTCAAGACTTTAAAACATTCTAGTTTTGAGATTACTATAAGACAATTTTAGGAATAAATTACATAAAAAGGGTCAAATAAAGACATAGCAAGAATACTGGTATTAAGAACTTAACACCAGTTTATGCACAAACCCACAGTTCCAATCTTAACATACTGTATTTTATAAGCGTTACTGATGGCTAAGAATTTGTGATTTTATTTTCTTTTTTCAGTTTAAGATGACTAGAGAGCAAAAGGAAGATTTCTATTACATTTTGGAGCATTAAGCAGAACTTGAGTTTCCCTTTATCACACTTTTATGCAAAGCCACAGGAAACAAATAATTTTCCAGCAAGAGTACCAATCAGCATAACTACTTTATTTTACAGAAACTCATTCTATGAGCATAATGGATCCTTTTATTTTGTTTAGGAAATCAAAATCAGTCATGTCTCCAGAAAAATAGACCAGTTGAGAAGCCACTTCACTGACAAAAATCAGCAGTTTCATTAACCTCAGCTGATCGTTTAACCTTAAGGCTGTTAACAAGTATGGCAAAAAGTGTCTAAATATTTGCTGCAGTGATCACTTCAGAATAACACAAAATCAAAAACCTTATTTGAAAAAATCTTGAAAGCATCAAATATTTTAAATAATTTGGGGCTTGAGTTAAAATAGTTCATAGAGATGTCTTTGTTATCAAATATATTACTGAACATTACTATATGTTAAATGTTTTTATGCATCTAAATATGTCCAGTTGTTATATGTTAATGTTTTATGCAGTGCACAGAAACTAAAAAAAAAAGTGTCCTCCCACTCAGGGAAATTTATATGGATGTGAAATTCAACACAGAATTAGTAAAACTAAGTGTGCAGATGTACATAAATAAATACACCCTCCCCTACATTGTTTCATAGTATCCACATTGACCCTGATCTTGAGAGCTTCGTTCTGCCCTTAGATAGACATAAAATTGCTGGTGCTACCCGCTAGAGATTACCCAGTTGTATGTATGCCTGTGTAACTGCTGATACGATATCAATAGTTTTAACGGCTGCTGGAGGATGAATGTTATCTAAGTGCTCTTTTTGAGCATACCTAAATGTATCTCCTGGTACCTCAGTTTCTTATACTTGTCCATTAAAATTCCCAGGTGAAACACAATGAAGGGAAGGTGTTGCAGTGAATTAAGATATCAATGAACCCAGAATATCCATGGATTATTTAGTCAAATAACCTACATTCATAGATAATCATGAAAGAAAATATTAATTTGGATTCCTAATTACATTTTCGTATTGAGAATTAAAATTACTCCACTTGCACAGAATCCCAGTTTAATTAAATGGACTATTAAAGCATTGAGTTTTCAGGTAAAATAAATTACATATGGAGCGTGAATTAACACTGTAATAAAATACGGATACTGCTACAGTACTTTCCCATGTTTTTCTTTACAAGTGCTTTGTTAAGAATCAGCTATATCTCAAGGACAATTTACACTTGATACACTTTCAGTGCAACTGAAAAATTACTACAGTTACATCCATTTTCACTATATAGTTATCACAAGTTAGTGAGAAGTTCAGGAATGCAAGTGTTGATGTGGGATTTCAATAGCCAATTTTATAACACATGGTATTTTGTCAGCAGTTTTGTGGATCAAGACAGACATACAAGGCAGCATCGGGAGAAAACTGGGATGCTGCAGCAATGGTTTGAATCTGTTATATGATGAAACTGCTAACACTGACTGACTGTGTAAGAAAATATTCTGAAAACAGGTGTTTTAGCCTGAAGTTACTTTCATTTTTCTTCCCCTCAGAGGAAGCTTACTTCCACATTCTGAGGTCCAAATTGTGACAGGACTGGAGAAACACAGAGGCAGCAAAGACACAAGCAGAATCAGCAAACCTAGGACTGAAAACCAGTTAGTGTGCAAAATGAGGATGTACATATACCATAAATCTATGCTTGCCATGACAACAAAACGTGAAGAAGCCCTCAAAAGTCAATCCTGTTGAAGTGTACGACCAATGAGAACTCTGGTTTCTTCTAGGAATACTCTGAAGTCCGTGACACTGATAAGTACAGAGCCATAGGAAATTGTCCTACCATTTTATTGAAGCTTTAAAATATTTGAAAATTGTTAGAAACAGCAATAGTCATAATTTTAATTGACAGCTGAACCAAGTGCTACCTCAACTAAGAGGACATCTGCATCGGTTGAAGTACAAGCCACTAAAGGAATATTTACTTCTCCCAGTTACTACTGAGGGTCTAATAACATGCTGGTTCTACAAACCAACCTTGTGTTGCCTGTATCTGCAGGTCATAAGAGAACTTGGCACCGTGCGTATAAACCACCAGCTCCATGTTCATACCACATGGGGTTCCTCAAGTTTCCAGTACTGAAGACAATACTCACAGCAGAGCCAGGCTAACACCCTATTTGTCACCTAGCAAACTATTGTGAGTAAACTAGCTCCCAGTTAAAATGACAAATTTAGGGTTTCCTCACCCCCCCAAGGGTGCTGGTTCCTTGATACAGCACCAAACAGCAAAACTAATTCTAATGTATATTAAGATGACAGTAGTGCCAGTACCCACCTAACATATAGGCAAAACTGCTACATAGCAAAGCAAAAAAAAAGGCATGAAACAGTATTTGAATATTCTACACAAGGGCAGCAATGGCTGGCTGAGTAACTACTGAACGTTAAACAATGTATTGTGGCAGAAAGCCAACATATTCCCTCCCCTTTCTTTTTCTTCTACTGCATAGATAAAGGGAAATCTGGGTATTTAGTCTAGTTTAGAGCAGAATTTGGAGACAATAAGGCAATGCCTCTAGCAAGGGAGGTGGCAGGTTCTCTTGCATAGCCAGAAGTATAAAACCTACAACATATTTTTGTGTTCAAACATTAAAGATTTCACTTAATAAATATCTTGTACATGAATTTAAGAATATAGGATCTATAAAGCCACTTTTAAAGTCCAGTCTGTAGGCACTGAAGATTACTAAAATAATCTTCAGTGTTACTAAAATAATCTATTACCTGAAATACATTTCAGAGAATGTACTCAATTGCAAGTTGCTCTTTGTTGGTATATCATCATAATTTCAGATTTCTAATGACATCTGACTATAGCATAAATTGCTGAGTCACAAATTTGTGTTTATTCCAAAGTTATAAACTATTTAACTTCAATCTCCAAATATTTTCACATGCTGTTAGTTTACTTTGTATGATCAAATATTTACTATATAGGTATTTTATATTCAAAAAGGCTGTTTATATACATACTGACATACTGCTTCTAATTAAAGTATCAACAACTTCTGCAAAAACTTTAGAAGTTTAGGCACTCAGGTTTAGTGAGACCTACAGTGAACTTTAATAGTGATTTTTTTTGAAATTTTTTGTATATTTTTCTAGGGTGACCTTTTTCTCCCCCCATGCCCTCTCTATTTAACCCTTATTATTTTGCAATTTTTGTTTTCTAATCTGTGCTTCTCTTAATCTTTAAAATGCTACCTACAGGGACCTTAATACCATTTTACTATAGCAAAACAGCACTGTGTTACAATGACTAATTTGACGAGATTTATAACCTTAGGGAGGGGGAAATAAAAAGAAATATCCCAAGACCAAAATTGTCCCAAAATATTCCATCAACAGCACAGTCCTACTCTTGTCAGCATTAGGTTTTTTACCTTTTTCCTAGAAGATTGTGCTAAACTCTAACTTATTAAGCAGTCATGGAATTATATTTATAGAATAAAATGGGATTAATGAGGGCCAATTCTAAACCCACAATTTTTAACATACTGAGAAGATTTAGAGTGGAGTTTGACAGATTGGCATACTCTACGCTGTGCTAGCAATTCTATTTATTACAACTACAATTCACAAATACTCAAAGAGCGCATTTGCCTGTACAGTGTCCCAGTTATTTCATAAGACATGGTATCTAGCAGAAACTTCTTCAAAACATATTACAAAAAATACGAAAATATTAAGTACAAGATTGTTTACGGCTATCATGTGCCAAGCAGTGGGACACAGAAATCATATGCCATCATTATTGTTTCCTAAATCTGCAGCTTCACTCCTAGAAACAGCTGAGTTGCAAGACACTAATTTTAGCAGCACAAGAAGAGACCACTAAATAAGAGATAGAATATGATGGGTCATTTAGATGAGGGTGCTATAGAAATAAACCATCCCAAATTCCAGATTATTCAGTCTTGTTTTCAGAATGTTTAGATTCAATGGGAAATAAAAGGAAGAACAAAACCCTTTCTACTTCAGATATTTTGTACATTGCTGTGGACTGCTCCGACATTTAGCCTCAAAGTATTCCAGCACTGACCTCCAATTATTTTACTGTTAAAACACCCATTAACGTTGCTTGCATCATACTAGCAGTATATTATAGAAAACAAGCACTGTATCTCAGCCAATGTGCTGCTGCTAAGAAAGTAAAGGGCACTGTAAGATGCAGGCTCTGTTCTGCAGTGCAGACATTCATACAGACATTGTAGAAGCCAGCTGAAAAATTTCTAGTTAAAGTTACCACTATCATTAATAGAGAACATTTAGTCAGCAACATCAGCTCTACATTATTTTCTCAGCTACAGAGATATTCTACTAGATACAACAATGATCACACCAATTTATTTCAAAATAGGTTTCTAAACTTACTTTTGTACTCTAGGTTTTGGTCAGATCAACTTAAAACCCCAGTCCTTTGTCAAACAGGTGAACTGCAACGATTGTACAATATACAGCATCAGGAAAATGTCAAACATACACATTAGTGTGGCATAAAACTGATTTATGCTGCTTGAAAACAGTATTCTAGCTGTTGAGCAAAATAAAACTAGTGCTCTGAAAGGATCAACTCTACCAAAGTTGAGCAAATGGCCTCTTGATATCCTTCCTAGCCCTATACTCTAAGGGGAAATAGAAATGTTTAAATGCCTTTGTTTTTTTCCAAATTGGAGCACGTCTGGTATCCAGCTGCTGGTTGTATTATTCTGAGTAAGAACAAGACTGACATGCTAATCTGATTAACTTGTTTGAGTTCCCAGACATAACCATTTACTCTGTTCGATACAGTGCACAGAGTAGCTCACTAAGTGGGATGCTTATGTACCAGATGACCCACAGATGATGGGAGTGTCCTTGCAGATTTATTAGTAGTTAGTGCTTTCTCTTCTGAAATTAGTATCTGTAGAGTTAGAGAATGCAACACATACCTAATTAAACAGTCAGTGAGACTATTCTCACAAGCAAGATGGATTAAGTTACACAAAAGCAACATGAATAATTTCAAATTTTGAATCATCATGGGATAGGTATGAGCTTAAGAGAAATTAAGCCAGCTTTTACCTTGTCAAATCTAAGAAGAGAACTTACATTTCCACCAAAGACCATAATACTCAGACCCAGGTCTGTGTTGAGTAATGTTCCTTATAAAATGGTCCTCTTTGATTTGCTGTGCTTTCAAGCAAGCAGAGTGAAAAAGAAGACCCAGAGCTAGCAGCAGAGCGTGAGTGGGACCCAAAAATAGTTTTGGTTGCTGACATGCCAGTATGTAGTTTTCATTTTCTTCCTTTTGAATCACTTTGTAGGTTTCCCAGGACTCTAACATAGCATATCAATGCCGATTCAGTGTCGTCCTTGAACATACAGAGTAGTACGCAAACAGAACACTGAAAAAAGCAATTTAGATTCTTCCTCCCATGCAGTTTTTTAGCGTGAATCCTGAGAAATCTCACAGGAGAAAACTGTTGGTTTTGAACAGAAGAGATATTGAACAGCATGCTTTACCTGTTCGAGAACTTACTACTCTGTACAACATTAGTGATCAAACATCTCTATCCACCCCAAAACTATGTTTTCCCCTTTCCTGAACCTGCCACCCACACCTTACTGCTAAAATTCAACCACAGAATGTGGTGTACACAATGTCAGCTATGTGGGACTGTTCATGCATGAATTTAACCTTTAAAACAACTGGAAGCATTCTTTCTTTGTTTCTTCCAAGATTTCCAAGTCATTGTTTTCCTGAAACAATGCGCACGTCTGAAGGACAGACAACATTCCTCAGGGTTCTTGTTACGGTAGAATTGCTTTTAGCTTAAGTCTACTGATATGTACAGCTTTTGCTGGCCTATTATCTCTAGGTAAAAATGTGACAGCAGAGATCTATAACTGGGGTCTTTTACATGAAGCAGCCAAAGTGATCCCTCATTAGACAAACGAATAGTTATCACCTAGCAACTAGATAGCATTCACTTTCCACAGCTAATTTTAAGGAAATTGTCCTTGAATGTCTATTCCTCCTCAGGGAAAACAAAAAGAAAGTGGAGACTGAGCAAGTTTTGTACAGTAAAATAAAAGAAAGGTGTATAGAAGTATCAATGACTGAGTCTAATTTCCTTTGTCATTTTCAGCTTTTGTTTTTCCAGCTAATACCATATGGCTAATGTATCAGATCAAGTTTTAATGATAATTGTGAGTTAGTTTAAATTCACTACTTCTTTGATCTGAAGCTATATTAAAACACCAGATGTGATTTGGATAAGTTTTACTACCCAAGTCAAATCCTACATTCACAAGAAATCACCTCTGTGCTGAAGTACAGCAATATCTTAAGATCCTGGGCTGGATGATAGCTGCTTTTCAGTTTCCAGGCAGCCCAGGGTACGGTACAGATTCATAACAGTGGATTTCAGTGTTCTGCCTGTGTACTGCTCTAAGTTCAAGGACAACACTGAATTGGTATCGATATGCTATGTTAGAGGCCCAGAAAGCCTGCAAAATTAGTCAAAAGACGATTTAAGCAGGCTGATATAGGACAGCTATTTTTAGCTTGCTTGGGAGATTACCCAGCAGCAGCAGCTATAGTAGAAAAGGGACATATTTAAAGGGGATAGAAATGATTGAATACTGAATTTGGGCTACTCTGCCAGCTAGCTCCCATAAGACTGAGTGAAAGGAATTTAGGAAATTGCATGAAGAGCAGCAGTACACTGGAACCCCCAAAACCTCAGAGCATCACCTAGCTATGTGGACAACAAAACACTTCCTTCAGCTAGGCTGCCATATCAAGTGTTATGGATACTAACAGTTGAGCCACGTTCCTGACACCAAACCGAGAAATAAGCTGAAAGAGATAACTGCAAGGCACAAAACACATAGCTGCAAGGAAAAGAAATACCTCCCAAAACCCCAGAGTCTCAGTTCAGCACACAGTAGAAAACACCCCTCTTCTACCAGGTGAACAGCTGCTGCACGCTTCCCTGTGATTTAAAAGCACAGCTATTAACTAAATGCAATTTGGCAGAGGCATCCACTGAGGTTCCCACCAGTTTGCCCATGCTGAGACACTCAAACCGTTTATGTTCCATTAGATGGCTTTTAAGCTGGTTTTGACATTCACGTGGAGTTACGGTCACAACAACCCTATTCTGGACAGTACGGACAGTCTGTGAAAGGTCGGGAGTTGGTTTTCAGCATGAATGACAGTGGGTCTGGTGTCCTGAAACAGGACACTCACAATAGTAAGGGTCTCTGGAAGCTCAAAGGAAGCCAAGAATGCCAGATAAACAATACATGTTTATGTTATTTGGTACCCTCAGGTTTAATCCAAAACTACTGACATCCACAAAAAAAGATTTGTTGAAATAAATACGTATCTTAACAGACCCTTTAATTCAACCACTGCTGCAGAAAGGTTTTTCGGCCTGATTGATTCACCCAAATGACAGTATGTAATTAAAAGTACAGATATCAAGACAAGCTGGTCCTCATCCTCTCGTTCACCTTCACATCACTTGAATTTGCAAAAGCTATCCCACAAAAACAAAAAATCAAACAAAAAAATATTTATTCTTTATTGAAAAGTTGATCTTACTTAGAAAAGTTCTTTTGTTTATGTCATTTACGCCATATAGATGAACTGCCTATAGACGAGTTGATTCAAGAAGACTTAATGTCCAGTTACTGGTTTGAGATGGAATACTATCTACGCTGCATGACAGAGGTTGCTAGTGAGTTTCCTCCATGAAAAAAAGGATTCATGAACCAGATGTTCAGGAAACACTACTTGTACTATAAGGTCTTAAACAAGGATTTTTAAAGCTGCCTTCTTTACACAACTCCTTACTGCTTGCTTTTTAAGAATTACTAGGTTTCATTTCTCTTTTACAACTTAGGAAAGAAAAAAATATTTCCTTGTTTCCCTTGCTAATTATTTTATGATGCTATAGACTACATCAATCAGAGCAAAGCCAGTAGTAATACAGGATCACTTAATGACATCCATGACTTCTGAGTGCACATGGTCCTATAATAAGTACCTTTTATGCCACATCACTGACTTAGTATGATGAAAAAAACCTGAAGAACCCAGAGTACCTGTTGCAATACTACTGCAAATACAAAGAAGTATTTTCATTAGCTTTCAATCAACATCCATTGTAAAAGATGCCTCATCTGAAAGGATACCTTCCCCTATTCTTTTCCTAAGTTACACAAAGCAAAAGTTCCCTTCAGTGGGAGAAGACATAGAGGAAACAAGTTTGAAAACTTTTTCTTCCTATAATTTTGAATAACAGTCTTTGGTTTAATCACTTGCTTAAATGATGAACTATTCAATGAGTGTGAATTTTATGGCAAACATCTATGCTTCAGATATTTCATTCCTTTCTAAAAGGATTCAAATCTACTGACCAACTAACATCTCAGGTTGTAAGGGAGATCACAGGGGGTGAGGGGAAAAGGACTGGGGTACAGAGGACTTCCTTGGAGACGATCCAGAGCTGCAGCTAGAGGTGAAGCCAATTATTGTTTAATATCAAACAACAGATACTTTTGTAGTAACTAATTAAAGGGAAGACATTATTATTGTGTACCTCATTTAGAGAAGTATTTCTTCACATCTTCTTTATAAGGCTACTAGATAATCACAATAAATATTACAAGGAAAAGAAACCAAAATAAGAATACAGAAATGAAGATTAAAGAAAAACAAGGTTTTAAATTAAAATATAAACCAACTTTGAATACATGAAAACTAAATGCCTTTGAATGAAATTGTAAAATGTAGACTTCAAAATTCAGTGCAGAATAAGTTATGTTTTCTTTCTGAATGAAGGAGACAGTAGAAGGAGCATAATGAAAGATTATGCACAAAACCGGTCTAGAGTAGATAGCAGCATAACAGCAGCATTCCCTTCTGTATGCAATGTGTAGTAACATGGACAACTGGAGGCAGAGTTAAGGTTGTCCTGACAGCTAGAAGTAATATTTCCCTCACTGTAGATCACCTGAATCTAACACAGCAATATTACTTTAAAATACTTGGTTTATATTGTGTATGCATTGCGTAATGTATGCACATTAAAGCTTATAATTTGATACAAAATATTTATGAGAGCACTTCGGGCTCAATCTTTCCTTGATGAGTCTAATATGAAAGTGTTTCATGATTAGATTATCTGGATCCTTTGTGCACAGCTTTAATGTGCTTATTTACTAGTGGAACAAATTTTGGAGCAGTTTGGTAGTATTTTTCAAGTACCTTCTTAAAATCCTGCTGAGAAGTTTCTTCCTTGAAGTGAATTGTTTATTTGCTCAAGTGGGCAATGAAATTAGTAGCTGTAGGACAACAAGTTTAGCCCTGTTGGCAAAAAGATACTGGTTTAATGACTAAAAAAACCCCACAACATAGGCTACTGCTACAAGATGCCTTCATCCACAAAATAAGGAAGTAGAATAAGTGTGCCTTTTTTCCATGAAAACATAAGCTAACACTGCATAGTAATTATGCTTGGGGCTTGTGATGAGATAGATGGGTTTTAAATAAGACTGTAAGATTAAGAATAAATTTTACAATAGTATCAATAGAACAGCAAATGGAAATCTACAAATCAGTGATAGAAACCACCCCCCACCCTCCAATAGAGACAAAATTAACTACAGCAAGGAGGAGCCTGTGAAAAGGGAGCCTTGATTATCCAAGCACATACTGTCCATCTGATCTTGGATGCTGGCAATAAGTAGGGTAATCATTTGGATAATTATAGCATTGGTTGCCCAGTGCTCCCATATGTTCCATTAAACAAACCTTTGGCGTTATGAATAGGCTCTAGGCAGATCTGTCAGAGCTGAAACAGAGACACACGAACTTGTAAAAGGGGTGGCAAAGCTTAATGAAAGAGTTAATGGCAAGACATGATCCCAAATATCAGCTAAACCAGGCAGGCCCTGGATGGCTTAGCCTCAGAAAGACACAAGGTGATTTCAAATTAATGCAGGCAATTCAGGAAAGTGGCATCTTTGCAAATTCAGCAGTGGACTTTTTTAAAAACCAGTTGGTATAAACATTTATGAAATAAAACAAGGTTCCTTGTTAGAAAGCCTTTCATAGGAGGCAAAAATTTAAGAACAGTTAAAGTTATGCCTGTTGTCTCAGATATTGAGTTAGTTAACTAAGTATCTCAGATGCTAAGTGTTTAAGTAAAATTCTCACCAGAATAAGCGGCACATGTTATCGTCACTCAACTGTATTTAGCATTGGTGGTAATTGTTAATTTAACTGAGCAGAGAAGAAATAACTTCAATGAAAATATGTATATCTCACTGCTTTTTTTCTTTACAAAGGTACCACTTACACATTTTGGTAAACAGGCTACCCAGTAGGGATTTAGTTTAAAATTCAGCAACCAATTTTTTTTCCTAACTACCTTCTTAATGTAGGACAATGGTACGTTTGTGGCCCTTAGGTATCAACAGCACAAAACAGAATGTCTGATCTTGCAACTTTATACAAGTTTTACTTAAATGTTTTGCATCTGGACTAAAACATTCATCTGTCCCTTCCCTCCACCTCTAAAAACAGTGAATGAGTTAAAATAGTAGAACCTATCTGATTTAGTCAGTCTCTAAATTCTCAATCAGTATTGCTTTTTTCCATGGACAACGCAACCTCTTTATCCCCCAAATAATTTCACTAGGTTTGGGCACACTGAGGTTCTTCTCTGGACTTCTACCAGCAAAACAATTATTCTGGGGTATGGTTTCCACATTAAGTTGTTCAGAGCACGTTTGCAGAGAAGCTTCTTGCTATATTAATCCACTCTCTTGAAGACACTATTCCTATAATAAGCTAAGTTTATCTGCAATTCTATTAAAAAGGAAAAAAACAATAAATTCCAGAAGTGATTAAATAAATTGCCAATAGATATCTTGATTCCATTGCCAGTAAGTGTAATGTATGTGTTGGAGTAGTACTTTCTTGTAGATAATCAGAAAGCAGCTTTCAAATGGGCCAGGATTTATTTTAGAGGAGAGCAAATCTTACCAAAATAAAAAGCATAGTCCATCTAATTTTGCTGAATTGATTGACAATTTTTATAAAGAAATACAGCACATACTTTGGGTTGGTTAGATGCAGGTAGGAACTATATATGTAATAATTGTAATAGACCAATTTGAAAGTTTACACATTGAAGACACTTATAGGCATCACTTGCACATGCTCACACAGCTTGTCATGGCAACCTGAAATATTTTGACATCCTTATCTCATGGTGCTCGAATTGCTTTATCATCAGATGAGGTACAGCTGCACATTCAGAGGGATCTACCACTGTATCAGCCATTATGGACTCCAGCCATATGCTTGTATGCCAAATTGGTAGTCAAACACTCCCTACTGGCTGGATATGACAATTACTACTTGATCCAAACGATCTTTAATTGTCATGTCACAGCACATTGATCAGGCAAAACTTGGTTAGAGTGCTCTAATTTTTCATTGTGTTTGGCATAAAGCACTGTCATTATAGTTTGTTACTATTCAAATGTGGTATCAGGTGTCATTTTTATTTTCTTCCAAACAGCTGATGAACCTGGGCACCAAAGCTTGCAGCATGCCCTGCTGCAAAGACTATTCAGCATCTGCTGCCATCCCAGTGTCCTATGGCACAGAGGATTTCCACAAGTAATCCTTCTTACAAACCTTCGTCTTCTTTCAGAATTCAATGAAGAGCTGCTAAGCTGTTTGCCCTTACTGTCAAGGTCCAGTATCATCACTGTGACAAGTAAACAAGTAGCTATCTATTTATGACTCACTGAATGCTTGCTTGAAGTTTTCTTCCTGTGCCTAAATGGGGAGTATACCAGGTAAGTAGATAGAAGAGCTATTCCTTAAGGCTCCCTTGTTACCCTGCCATTACAGGTAGCTTTGCCCCGGTGGACTAGATTGTCACTTCTATCTACTTCCTCTGGGTTTACTGACGAATACCACAGAATTTAGCAGCTTTGCATCAAGTTGTCATTGTGGAAAGAACAGTTAAATAGCGCTAAAAACTCCATGTTACAATTACCAGCATGTTGTGAAATCTCATTCTCATAAAATCCACTATGATTTTTGTGAAATATAACAGTTCATGAACAGCTCTTTGAAAAGTGACTAGCCAATCTACTCGTTTTTCCTCTTGGTAGATGGTTGATGTTAATAACAACACACAGCTCACAAAGGTTATAGCAAAACATTACAAATTCAGTGAATTATCAGACCAACCGTTCTGCATTCTAATGCATCTCTTGATGCTTTCATCATTCCTACCACTTGGCAAGAAGTATTTGGTTATTTCAAAAACAAGTACTCCACACTTCAGAAAGTTGCAGTCTTACACAAAGTATGAAGAACAGCCTTCCTTAGAAAGACACTGTTTCTATTAGTATTTCAAACTGAGTTTTTAATGTTTCATTTATAATATTTCAGATAAGGGTGTCTATAAAGCATGAAGTCAGAAGACCAAGACTCAAGTACTGCTAGTAGCTAGATTCAGAAAACAGGCTCTAAATATAGCACTTACATTTCATTTTGTGCCTCCTGTCTTATCAACAACCTTTTATGTTGTAAATTACTATTCTAGGGAAGAATGTTAGACAAGTACTCACTTCCTTTTTTTCCTTAGAGTCTCTGTTATTACTTCACACTGTGGGACACTGGTCTTGTAAATCACTGAGTCAGCATGGAATGGCAGGGGTTTGACTTGAGCAACATGCTCATTTTATCTTGCAGAAGAAGCCGTGACAGGTTACAGTCTGATGGTCTATTGCTACTGAGTGACACCTGGGTTGAGGTAAAGATCTCACAGCCCAGTGTTGCTTCCACAAAGCCACAAAGATCCCCATACATCTGTACCGAATTCCCCCTCCCCATACTGACTTGTCAGGCCCCACCAACCCTCCAGACCCTTGCCAAAAGCCAATAGGCACATATTAAATGACTTAGTCCTACCTCACCAAGAGTATAAATCTGGCATTTAGAATCCCCCATTTTGAGGGCAACAACTCCAACTACTGGATGGGTTGATGGGCCTGTACCTCTCTCTTCCCCAGGCAGGGGTGCCTCTTTGGTAAGATTCATGCCCTGACTACACTGGATGTTCCCCAGGAAAATATTGTCAACAAAAGCTCTGAACTATTAACTCAAGCCTGGTTTTTGCAGTAAATGTATTTAATCAACAGCAATTCTGAATTTTTTGTATCTATATATTTATACCTTCGTTATGTCTGTTATAGATATACCTTAATAAATCATCCATCTTTGCAACTTTGTGAAGCTGTCTCAGTGAAAGTCCTTGAGAGGACTCTGACAGGCAAACGTTGACTCTGATGAGTTGCTACACACACAATCCTGTAGACATAAACTGCTGACCAAGTCTGGGACTAAGACTGGACCTAGCCACACCTAGACTCCTCTCTAAGGAGTTTAGAAAGCAAGGGAGTCCTTTCTGAACCTCATGACTCAATGGGAGGGCTTCCCAAGCCACACGTCAAGACTTACCCCTAACGCAACACACAAAATCCGACATTGTTTCTTTCAAGACCATGCATTTAATTACAAGCCTTACACAAACATTAAGTAAAAATCTACTTGTTTCTGTCACACACTGCTGACTAAAGGGCAAGTGCCTTCATCTCTTTAGGTTTAGGGCTATTTTATCTTGAGCAGTAAGCTGCCATTTGTGCATCCTTCTCCCCTTTCTTCCATGTCTCTCCCCCTTCCCCTTTCAGTTGATATCTTTTACAGGAGAGCTCTTTCAGGCAGAACCATGGCAGTCCTGCGGGCAAAGAAAATGAGAGTAAACCTCATAACCTGAGTGAGAACAGAGCTGTTCCTTGCCTTAAATATGTGATAGCATCAGTTGTTTTCTGCTAATGCTTTTCTTCCCAAGGCTTAAGAATAAACATCAGCTTTACAACAACTGGAATAATAAGACTAGATGGTGTTAAGGACCAGCTGCACTGTTTTATAGCAACTCAAGGTAACAGTGAAAAACCCATGGTCACAGTGAAATGGAGGGGATGTTCATGAGTGAAGGCACTTTCTCTTGAGTAGCATAAAAAAAATAAAATCTGATTTGACAGTTTTTCAGCTTTGAGACATGCTATAACACCCTGAATATAAAAAAAAATTACTTTCAGTGGAATGACTGGCCCCTATATTGGGACCAGTACCATTTCATATCTTCATCAATGACACAGACAGTGAGATCAAGTGCACCCTCAGCAAGTTTGCAGATGACACCAAGATGAGTGGTGCAGCTGACATGCCTGAGGGACAGGATGCCATCCACAAGGACCGAGACAAGCTCAAGGCATGGGCCCATGTGAACCTCATGAGGTTCAACAAGTCCAAGTGCAGGGTCCTGCACCTGGGTCAGGGCAATCCCCAATACCAATACCTCAACAGCAGTGAGCAATCACTCTAGACCACCTGGTATTTCAGAGAAATCATTCCAGCAGGCAAGAACTGAAAGTTAGGAATGATACTCAACTCTTGTGAGTTTTGCAATGAGATCTTGCTGGTAAGCCAGGTCATACCTTTCTTTAAATACAGTCATTTACAAGACCAACAGATAGAACTGTGCAATTTCCTTGTGTTACTCAAGGCACTTTGATATACTGATTTTTCCCCTAAAAATTAAGACATAAATGCAGAATTAACTAAATGCTGCTAACATAAAATAGCACAAAATGATTCAGAGTGACACAGAAAAGTCAGTTTCAGAGAAATGAAGCAACTAAAACAACTGAGAAAACCTAGACCTCCTCCACTAGAAGTAAAAATTGGCATTTTATTCACTATCAAGTGCTGACACAACTGTGGAAAAGTCAAAAGCAGCAATTGAGGCTTAATAGGGAGCTTGGATTTGCCTGAAGACCAGTAGTTGATAGCTTATCAAATGTAGCCTGTACACGGCAGATGCACTTACAAAAGCTTACGCGTTTTAGTATTGACAGCAAACAACAACTTAATGTTCCCCTGCACATGTTAAGGCTTTACCTTTAGGCAGGTTCAAACACTGTTAAGATACTACAAGTGTCAAACATTCAATTAGTCCTTCACAGCTATCTACAGAAGTCTAATGCCTATATCTTACCTGGCTGTTTAATCCTTGAAAGTCTGAAGGCAGCTGTAAGACGTAGTCAAGATACTCTGAAGATCACTAGAGAGGAAGCTGTATCTACCACTGCAGCTGCTTTGGGCAGGAGTCTAAAGCAGACATGCTCTGGCAATGGTGACGTAAAGAGATTTTGGATAGTCACAGCCTTACTTGTGCTGGAGAGTCCTGCATAAACAAGCATAATTCATCTGCATAATCACCACAACTTCAGTATTTCAGCTCAATCACACAGGCAACAAATCTAAGACAGACTCAACTGCTGCCTCTGCACGGCTCAGTTACACATGCACTGTACGGACAGCCCGCTTCGGAAGGGCTGCGTTCACTCCAGGGTGGCCGAGTGCCACAGAGCTGATTGGGGGAAAGAGGCACACAGACATATAGTACTGAAAAAAGAAATCTCAACTGCCAGAATTATGTTGGCAAATGAACCCTTGCAGTTCAGGGACATGTCTATAGCACAAATTTAGATTAAGGAGAAGGACAGGTTACTCGGCTGTCTTAATCACTTAACATAACTAGACTTCCTCCACAAATTAGAAGTACTTTAACTTGCTTTCCAGAAGCTTGTATTTCATAGCTTAAGGAACAGTTGACAAACTAAGTCCTTGAACTTACTTCCTTGTGTTTCTCTTCTCCTCTACCCTAATATGAAGCTTAAATTACAACCTTTCAGGCATACCACATACACCTCAAAAAACCCCCACCGAACTCGCTACTTCCAACACAACTAACTTCATAGCACAATATCATTTAAGTTGAAAAAGATCACCAGGTCCAACTGTTAACCTAGCACTGCCAATTCTACTACTAAACTTCATCTCACCTACTAAATTAGTTCCTTGCTTTGCTTTCCAAAAGCTCCTAGTTCCTTGCTTTGCTTTCCCCTCCTCCCTATGCATCTTTTAAGTAACACACCAACACCGTTTCCCCTCCATTTGGAGCTGGTGAGATTAATTAGAATTAAGGAGGTTAATTAGAGTCACATGCTTAAATTTCCACTTTGGGGTGGTTTCTGCCGTCACAAGAGTGAAGTCATATTTGGAAAGAAAATTTGGTTTCTTCAATAACTCTGATGATTTCCTCTAGCCATATATAACTAATCTGCGGAAAACAGCTTGAAAGGAAAGGCCCTGGTGCATAACAAGTTGGCCCTGAACCAGCAACATGCACCTCTGGCAAAGGCGGCCAACAGCCTCCTGGGCCGCTGAGCATTGCTAGCAGGTCGAAGTGGGGATCCTTCCCCTCAGCCCTGGTGAGACACATGTGGAGTGCCGAGTCCAGTGCTGGGCTCCCTGGCACAAGAAGTAATTGGACATACTGGAGCAAATCCAACAAAGGGCTACAAAGATGAGTAAGGGATTGGAGCACTCCTCATATGAGGTCCCAGCTGAGAGAGTTTGGACTGTTCTGCTTGGAGAAAAGAAGGCTCGGCGGGTCTCATCATGTATATAAATATCTGGTGGGGAGAAGTAAAAAAAAAATGGAGACAGACCCTTTTCAGTGGTGTCCAGTGACAGGACAACAGGCAATAAGCACAAGCTGAAATACAGGAAATTTCTGTTTATAATGTAATAAAACAGTTTTCTTGTGAGGATGGTCAAATACTGGCACAGGTTGCCCAGAGAGATTGTGGAGTCTCCAACCTGGTGGATATTTGAAACCTAACTAGACATGGTCCTGACCTATGGACCTCAAAGCTGACCATGCTTTGAGCAGGGGGAGTGGATTAGATGATCTCTGGAGGTCCTGGCCAGACCCATTTGTCCTGTCATAACTGTAACATGGTACAGTAATTTTGAAAAAAATCCTTCTGCAAAAATATAATAAATGTGAAATATTCCAAATATGACAAATCTCTATAGCTGCCACAAAATTGTTTCTGCATATGGAGAACTGCTCTTTCAAGTATTTTTGTACCTTTTAAGATAGAGAAGTCAAACAAGCATGATTTTAAGGGAAATGACAGGAAAATGTCTATTTTTAAGCTTGTAAGAGAATATTAAATTAGCAGTCATATAATGAAAAAAAGCTGTTCAGCTAATAATCTTCTCTCCTGAGTCTTGCAAACCAAGTTCACTCTTTCATGAAATTCAACTTTGCAAGGATTATTCAATGTGAAAATGCATTCGAACTTGCAATTCAAATATTCCCAAATATTCCTCTAAAGGGTTCTCTTAAGGCATTTCTGTCATTGGGTTCCGCATCTCTTCTGTATCATAACCCAATTCTATGAATTGCAGAGTGTAAAACAGCAGCCAGTTGCATGTTTAACTAGAGAAGCAGGAAAGATTAAGAAATTAATACATTTGCTATTATATCTAGGTTCTAAGATTACAGAATGTGATTAAAGTTATTCTGATTTTCATTTGACTATATCTATTAATAGAGGTAGAACCATCTTGGGAAGTTATGTCAGGAAATCTGCAAATTTTGCAGCCTTTATTACTATCACTGTAGAATATTAGTGTTTGGAAAAATTAGCATACTTCAGGAAAGAGTTATTCATAGTATCCAGGTCTCCAGGTAAGTAGCCCAGCCTAGTTAAGTTTTCTCATTGAAGGTCCAGTGCCCGAACATTTGAAAATAGACTCTAAAATAAGAAGAAAAGGATGAAACTACCTATTTATACACTGACAAGCTTTTATGTGTTTGGATGGTAGAAAATAAATGACTTATTTCTGTCTCTATTGAAGTTACCAGCAAATTTCCCCTTATCTTTAATGAAGGGAGGGACAGTCTCTGTGGGTCTCTGAGGATGAGTTATTCATTACAATAAAAGAATGTGGGTCAGTATGGAAAAAAACCAACGGGGTTGAATCAAGAGCACACAGCAAGACGCTTTGGTGCTCATTTCTCTGCGAAACTGTGTTGTGCACTGCTGCTTTTCTGTGGAAGTCAGTCCTCTTCAAAGCCTGATGGCCATAATGGCACCTCGCAGGCAAATAATGCAAGATTCAAATATTTTAATAGAGTGGCTGATGTCTGTCTTCTTTTCCTTCCAAAAGAAATTAGACATATCCAAATATTTAGTACTTTCGTATGAGAAGGAGAGGTTCCAATGCTGGCCTCGAATTAAATTCACGCTGCACACGAATCCTGTCACCAAGATGTTGTACACTACCCTCCATAACCACCCTCCAAAAACGTTGCTGTGCATGGGGAAAAAGCCGACAAGGACTTAACTCCTTGTAATCCTGGTTTTATAGTTACTGAGGCTGAGGCAGTACACCTTGCTCCTTTGGAAAGCTGTGAAGCACATCTGTGCCCACCAATATTCCTGACATTTGCTTCTACCTGGGAAAATGAAATGCTTCCTTCTAGTGCTGCTAGTCCAACGGTTCCGCAGGCTCCAGGAGCCTGATAAAATGCGAGCGGCATAAACCTCTGTAAGTCATTTACAACAGAAGCAGGCACACATACGCTGGAGTTTTTCACTGCTTTTCACAGCAATCATTTAAGTTGAAATGTCAATGTCTATTTAGGTTGCACATACAAGCTGCTGAAAGTACCCTGGTAAATACTTATGCTCACTATTTAAAGGAGGCTATAAACTCAAAATGCATTAACTGGAAACATTTCTGTTTGCCTGTTTGATTTGAGCAAATAACATATAATTTCAAGTAGTTACTCTCCTTGGAGATAATTTAAGGTTATTTTAAAATTTAAATGTCTAAAGGATAAACAAAATTCAGACTGTGCTATTTATTTCCTTCTTTTTTCCTTTTATATGGTGTTCAAATATGGAGGGCCAATCCAAAAATTTTAAAATTACACAGGAATAACAGGTTCTTTTGTGTGTTATCTATCACATCAGAAACCCAATTTACTCATGGGTTCTCCTATTGCTTTTCAAAAATGTTGTCCTGTGAAGGTTTTAGTCTTGAAAACTTTTTCAAGGGTGTTCAGTGGAGGAAAAAAGGGATGACCGCAATGAACAGAGAACCTCACAAGAGATCCGCGCTGACGCCCTAGGGACAACCAGAGGGCTGCACCTGAGCAAGGCAGGCACGACTCAGAGCACTTTCTGTCAGGGCAGGACTCCAGCTGATTCCCATCATTGCTGTAAAATAGGATGATTTCATCACCACCCACACTGATGAAGAAATATTTCACCTTTTTCTTGGGGTTACTTCTCTACTGGAGTGCAGCAGGCAACTGTGCCATTAGGATTGAATGTGGTTGCTGTGCAAAAACTATTTTGGAGATTAAATAGGAATATTTAGACCTACCATCATTTAGAAAGTATCTTCACTGAGGAAATCATTAGTAGAAATTCAGATATTACTGCAATAGAAATAAAGAGTTCTATTTGTTTCACTACAACATTCAGTAATTAGCTTTTAAATCTTTCAAGGCTAAAATTTCCTTATTGTAATGCAATTACTATAGTTGCTACATTACCCTCATTATGATGGAATTTCATTTACAATATCATCTGTGGCAGACATGTTTTAACACTTAATGGTCAGTTACTTCCAAATTTTCCTCTTCCATATAAAGATTAATTATAATGGCTTGATACAATTCCAGTTTTTAAAATATTTTAAGGTTTTGTGAAACTTACTTAATAAACAATTAGTTATTGTCTTAGGGTAGATGTCCTGGACATGAGTAAAAGACAGTTCATTTAATAGAAAATAGGTTATTTGTGCTTACTACAGTTTATTTGGCACATTTGTAAGCAGATATTCTACCTGGTGGAAGACAGCGCTAGGCCAGGACTCTTACATGTATATTTATACAATTAATAATAGCTGACATTAAATAGATACAGTAACTATATCTGTTAGCGATAGTTAGTTTCTCTCTTTTTTCTGCTCTTTCTTTCATTCCTCCTTTTAGCACCTCTTGTTTTATCTTTGTCAGATGCTCATGACAGACTGAAGCTCATGCTGGCAACTCTCAGAACATTATAAGGCAAAACATTTTATTCAAGCCCCAGAACTCGTTTTGTTGTTGTTGTTAGATTCCTTGTAATTTATGAAATTTAGATTCGTTCTGAATGACTTATCAGCATAAAGACATGTAAAAGAATATCTGTTAAATTAAAACGCCAAATACTCTTTTGCTCACTATCTGATAAAGTATTAGAAATGTAATTAATTTCAGAGATATGTAGGAGTGCATTATGCTACCTTAATAACTTACGGGGGCCTTTAGAAAATATTTTAAATGATTGTTGACTGAAGGATCCAAGAATATGATCATTGTACTTTGAAAACATAGTATTTTTGTGTAGAAAGATAAATGCTTGTTACACGTCTGTAGGTAGGGCTTCCAATTTGATTTTGCATAATTTTAAACAACTGTAATGAACTAGGAAATATTAACCTTCTAGCATGAGATTGTCATTTATTGAATGCCTCAGTAGTTTTAATCTGTTTAAGAATCACTGTATAATAGCACATACTGAACAGTCACCACCTAGATTCTTCCTTTCGCATGTTGGGCAAAGTTTAATGGACTTAGCTGTGGCTAATGAGGAGGAAAAACATCTACGGGACTTGGATACAGCAATTGAGTAATGAATGAGGTTTAAGCAAACATGGAAAGTAACCTTCAGTAACCTATCCGTTCAACCAGTTTAACATATGCTTAGACACAACAACATGCACCAAATTACCACTGTGCTGCAGTGTGCAAGAATTTTAATTTACTGCTGCCATAAAAGGAAGCAATGCATTAGTCTGATCTGATGAGTTAGGTTGTCCTGTGTTGACCTACTGTGATGTATCTATTGAGGCTGATGAAAATCTGTGCCAGATGGAAGAGGCACAAATTGCACCTGCAGGATGTGACAGTTTTGCCTCATACAGTTTAAAGCACCTGATTGTGGGTTTGTTTTTTCTTTATTAAATACTATTATTTAAGGAGCAGATGAGTGTTTAAAAGGATTTTGGAGTATTTTTGAGTCTTT
Source organism: Phaethon aethereus (assembly GCF_964289735.1). Lineage (NCBI taxonomy): Eukaryota > Metazoa > Chordata > Aves > Phaethontiformes > Phaethontidae > Phaethon > Phaethon aethereus. Next base: position 52,783,845 of record NC_138578.1, on the reverse strand, counting down.
TTTAGCATCTTTATTCTGTCAGAGAACAACCAACATTCAGGTATATCAAATTGCTGGAGGGGTGGGATTCTTCATTCAAAGATACTGAAGAGTTATACGCTAGATGGCTGGAAAGAAATTCTGCTGTGCGGGCGGGGTGATTAAGCTAATTTTATTCAATAGCTAGGAAGAAATTGAATTATTTGTGCTTGCTTTGATGGGCACAATGCTTTTAAGACTAACATGCTCTACAAGTCTTAAATAGGAGCACATAAATGCGTTGGTGTAACGGTTTAACTTCAGAAACTAAATTTTAGCCACATTATTTAAGGTTGAAGAGGTTGAAACATGTTTTGAGTTCATTTTACTCCCTGAATGTGATAACTTAAGTAGCTCTAAATGTGCAGAAAGAATAATAGTAGAGACCTACATCCAGTTTCCATTATAGCTGTATTGGCCATGGGTGATATCTATGGGATTTTTGTCCATTTCAATAAAATGAGGTATTTTGTTAAGTCCTTTTTCTAATCTATCATTAGGGAATGTATTTATATCAAAAAAAGCCCACATCAGAAACAGAAAGCAGAAGTACAATGAATGAAGATTAAGCAGCAGCCGTTTTGGGGAGGTTATTGAATATTTCATGAAGTTTATTAAATTAGATGGAGTTGTTATTAGAAGGTAAATTCTTTGCAAATAGGTACAATGATATTGTATCTCAAGCACAGATGACCATAATGTTTTTGCTTTACAGATAACTACACATAAAAGCCTGCATTAAAACCAGATTTTAAAAATATAATTCACAATTTTAAAAAAAATAAAATTAAAGTTGTCTGTAGAATCCTAGAAGGCATTTTATACACATTTGTAAAATGCATTTTTAAATTATTTTTTCCCCTCTGTGATCTTTTCCCTATTTAATGCACAGGGTAAAGATCCTGATATTTTATAGAAAAATAAATATTCTGTCATTGAACTGTTAACTGAAAAAAGTGAAAAATTAACTTCATGTAAAAGAATGTTCTTTTAAAAGAAAAAAAACCCTGAATACTGACTAATAAAAATTCAGGCTGGAAGGTTGGTTATTAACAGGATTAATAAAGTTATTCACACCTTTTCTTAGTATAGGTGACCTCCTTCAATCTGAGTCCATTAGCATATAAAAGTTATAACTGTCTTGTTACTCTTTACAACCTTTACGGCATGAAGTGATTCAAAACCCATGTGTATGTGCTGTACACCACTAAGAGTATTCAATTCGGAAAAATACTCAGTCCAGGATTAACAGTCTTTTTAATCACTCAGGAGCCCTTTGCACATCACTCATGTGCTCTGTTTCTCTAATAATTAATCACTAAGTAATATTAGGACACATTAACCTAGAGGTTATCGAATGAACCTCTAGGTTCATTCAATGTCTGGTACTATTGAGACTGATAATCATTTGTGTTACAAGATATTTGTCTGCAGCCTGATTAGCTTGATAAAGGACAATAATTAACAACAAGCTGTGCCATATTGGAGTACCAGAACATGTATTTTTCACTGTGATTGGAAATCTTTCATTTGTAGGATTGACTGGATTGGCCTCCAGCTTTCCTTGAGTTTCCAGCAGTAGCGTAACTAATTGTTACCTTAGCTCCAGTGTATTCACTGTCTGTGTTATAGGCAGGAAAGCAAATACTGAGGTAATATTATCTGTTATGCTAAGCACAAAATTGTGGCAACAAGCCTCTCGTAGAGAAGTGATAGAACTTACATGAAGAGTCACTGTCCTCACTGGATCTGGTCTGAAACATTGTGCCCATACAGCTTTGTGTACAAGCAAGGACATCTTTGCAAATTAGAGATTAAAGAACACCCTCCCACATCCCTACCCCCCAAAACATAGCAAGTAGCTATAATAAAAGGAGGTGGGGGTTATTGGGTTATTAGGTTATTTAGAAATGATGGTTCAATTTAAAACCAAAATAAACCACGAGAAATCAATTGCCTAGCTAGAATCATCTTATACCAGCAATGTTTTTGGTTAGCCTTTCATATTTTGATATTTCTTTTCTGCTTGTAGACTTTAGTGTATACTTAAAAATACTACAACATTTTTTCCCCCCAATCAGTAATTTCAGGTGTAAAGCTCCTCTCTCCAAATCAAGCGGTTGTCACTGGGGGCTTGTGCTCCTGCAACTCTAAAATCAGTGCTTCAGCCACATACGGTTATCTTATAACACCTCTCAGAGCGCTGAGTTAAGAGTTCTGTGCTCTTAGAAGGGCATATCATGATCAGGAGAAAGGAAACAATCACTACCCGCACCTTTTTTTAGAGAAATTTCTTACCCAAAAAAGGTGACTGTGAGGGCTGTCCACATGTAGGTGTCTATTCGAACTACTTGTCTACACTTCTGCTATATCCCATGGAAATACAAAGGATTCAGTTCAGCCATTCCCCTCAGGTGCCCACCTAAAACAGTTAATCCAGACAACATCTTGGGTAGAGAAGCCCTCTTTCCAAAGTATACCACTGCCTGGGGACATATGCTCATCTGTGCCTGAGCAATGAAAGTGAGGCTGTAGATTAAAAGATTTCCAGTGTCTCAAGAACTTTCCAAAACTCGGAGAACCACCAATGAATCCAATGAAAGACCTGAAAGCTTGCCATTTGGATAAAGATTTTAACATTAGTCATTCAAAATTCTTAGTCTGTTCTGTTCAGAGACACAAGTGGACAGATTTTTCAGTCTATCCTGAAGGTTTGAAAAGAATTATTCACTAAGTTGGGCCAAAAATATATTTTAGAAAAGCTGAAATACTTGGTTTCATTTTACCCCTTAAAACTGCTCATATGAAAACCAGTCCTTCCAAACAAAGGAAATTTTCAGGACATCTAAAAGCCAAAATATTTTGTTTCTGAAGTTCTGGAGGAATCTATTTGAAACCAAGCCACTTATTGAAACAGATACGAATTTGCTAAATATTTTGAGTTAAGAGACATTCTTTTTAACAAAATTCTTTTTTAACCAAAAAAAAAAAAGTCAGTGTTGTACACATATAATTCTGCTTGTTCCATTGAGCATAAAGATTTGTAGGAAGTTATCTGCTCTGTACTTCTATTTGAAGCGGTAAGGAAAAGCGTACTGCATTCCTTCTAACAATTTATGTGAATGTATACCTAACACCTTTATTCATTTGGCTACTCAGTCCAAATTATTTTTGATTACTCCTTGTGTGTGAGCAACAATTATCATAATGGCCAGTTTCACAAACTGACAAACTAAGAATAGCACCACATTTAGCCCAATGTTTTCTCTTGAAATTGTTGCAAAAACAATTATCAGGAAACTGAACCATTACTGAAGTCTGTATTTCATTATTCTTCCTCAGTTCCAGAACTCTGCATAGTTCTTTGTTTTGTGAGGGCAGTCTTTGAAATAAATAAAATAAAAATTATATGCTTACAATTATTAAAAATTGCACATTATTTCCTAAAAGATACATAATTATGTGGGTGTACTTATATAACATCATAATATGTTATTTCCCTATAGAAATAAATTAATTGGTATGACAGATGATGGGTGGTCACATTACATTTCTATTATTATTGTTGTTATTGTGAAAACAACAATAGTTGTAGCAGAAGTAGATACGCCAATCATAGTAATAATATCCATATCATCACCTTTTTACGAAGTATCCTAAGAGACAGACAGGGCATCTTTGAATAAATATTGTACCAAAAATAATTTCTGCTTTCAATTAACTCCTGTTCCATTTCAATATGACAAAATAGTCAAGTATGGAAGTGGTCTTTTTAGGGCCAAAAAAAAAAGACATTTCTGCAGCCCAGAGTAGATTTCTAGGGGGGGTTCTAAATAATGGGCTGTAGCAATGACCTGTTGCTGTTAACAGCCACGTTATTCCTGTTAAAGGGGAAGAAAGAAGGAAGATGCAAGGTGCAAGGGCTTTGCAGAGTCCTCCAAGGCAGGAATTCCACTGCTCTGCATTAGAGGCATGCAAAGCTGCAGGCAGAGCTGCAGAGAGTTCAGGAAGAGCAACAGAGTCAAAGCCTGGATTCCCTTGCTGAAGGTTTTCTACATAAACATGTGTGATATTGTTACTCTCTTCTTGCCCTACCACTATGGTTGAGGAACGTATTTGCTCCATAACCTCCACAACCTCATTGCACATTGGGAATGCTTTCGCCTATTCTTTTAGATCCCTTTCTGTTGCAACTGAAATAACGCAATACCTTTGAGCGTGTTGATGTACAAAACCAACCACATTCAGCATGTCATTTTTAGATTTTTCTTTTTTTGCCATAATTTGAAACCATATTTATGCTTTGATGGAATCAATTTCTTTATGAAAATGTTTAGAGTGTTACCTGGATCCTTCCTAAACTTTCAACACTGATCTTAGGATTGTCTTGAAAATATAGCACAGTAGAAAAGACGATGGTAACATTCAGCCCAGGTTTTAGGAAACAGAACTGGGACTCTTCAGTAGTATGAAACTGCAAGTCAGGGTAAATATAAGCTCTGCATCGATGAGGCACCTTTTCTTTGTTTCTCTGGAGGGAGTGGGGATGAGCACAACCTGGAGACAGCGTGCCACCGCTGCTCTGCAAACACCTAAAGGCTTACTGCAGCAGCAAAAACGTGAGGGATGGAAGGATGTTCATACTCCTTTGTTTACTCCACTCAGTGAGTTTGAGTTTGTTTCGGCACGTAAGCCAAGGAGAGTAGAAAGTTTACTGTAACTACTCAGAGAAAAACTGCTGGACTCGATCTGAATGGGTGACAGTGGCAGGCAGCAGGTTGGAGCAGAGGGTGCGTGCATCGCATATACACAGAGGTATAACCACACAAAAGTAGCAAAGTCACATGTCCCAAGTGTAAGGAAAATATTCACTGGTTACCAGCAGTTCTCCACCCCACACAGAAAACTCGCTCAGTGTAACTCGTTAGGTGATAAAATGTGGCAAATACTGCTGCTTTCCTGATTTCTTCACTGGGAAAACCCTTCGATGCAAAAGCCAAAACGGGTTAAGGACCCAGTTTAAGAGCGCATTAACGCTTTTGTTAGGGCTTACAGTTTCAAACACAAGTTCATCAAAACTAAATCAACTGCTCACAGCCTGGTCTGATCAGAAACTTGCATACTTTAAAGGATCAGTTTTAATTTCTGAGGCCAATATTAATTATGCATCAGCTGCTGTCTGTGCAATATTTTCAAATAAGTGATAAAGCAGTAAGCGCGCCTCATGCTACTGAATGAAATGTAAGAGGTTCATAACTGTAAATTTACTCAGGACATTAACAAAGTTGCATTCTAAAAAGAAGTTATTGTAATGCACTTTAAATGAAAGTTAAATATATGGTAAAAATAAACTATCATATTCACATTCTTAATTGCAATATAAATGCAATATAAAGCAAGCTCCAAAATCTACATATATTCATGTTTTTCATAGTATTTATAAGCAATTAAAAATAGAACATTGCGATTCAGCTTTTGGTCTAATTTACACTGCTGTAATTCAGATTAATTTAACCAAGTAAAGTCAGACTGATGAAAAAAGAAAAAAAAATCAGACATTAAGGAATAATTGGATCCTTTATTGTGTGACTTTTATTATAAGAAACACTTTTAAAATAAAGTTTCTTAAAGCTTCTTAAAAAAAATCCATGAGCTCTCTTTTTTGGCAATATAAAAAAATTAAATAGATAAAATTCTAGTTTGAGTATTTCAGCTCATGTAATTGTTTAGTTCTCTGTTTAAGTTTTATATGCTTTAATTCAAAACTTGAAATAAAGGGAAAATATGAAGAAAAAGTGCTTCTAAATCATTCTTGATCAATATTTATTTGCTAAAATACAGCTTTTCTAGCTACCACTTATGGTTCTGTCATTTGAGATCAAGTAAAAATTTACCAGAAGTAATTCTTATTTCATATTAAAATACACCAACAATGTTCTTACCTACAAATTATTTCAAAGTCTGCTATGACAAGTGTACTTCCATTAAAATCTTGAAAGACAGTCATAACTATGTATGATATTTTCTGAAAACTAATAAACATAGCTCTCAAGATATAACTTCAGGTTAACTTCAATTTAAAACTGAGCCTTCTGCTTTCTAAGAATCAGCTAATTTTTTGCCACCAAAATAATACAGAATCATGGAGGCATAATATTTATTGTCTAGGTTATATAGAATTGTACAGTTACCACTAAATAATGCACTTAGCACTCAACCATCAGCATAGTCATTTTTGCTTTTAGAAGGTATGTCCTGATTTATATGTAATTCCTGCTGTCATTTCAATAATACTCCATAGATTCTATGGTTTCTACGGTTTCTACTAGCTGTACAGGTTATTTCTCTTGCCATTACAGACAATTATTTTATGCCAAGCATAGCTGACTTTTTATGGTTTTCTTTGTTTCATTGTTTTCTTCTTATAACACAATAATTGCTCTCTATCTTACTTTAAATGCACATATCCATTTTGGGACTACACAAGGAAACCATGTGCAAGTTTTCAAATGCCAGTGTGTGTAAATAATCACTACAGACATTTAAGATCTTATTTTTGCTAGAGGAATGCATGTGTTTTTCATTTTCTATTCTCTTTCATCATGGTAGTTTTGCTTTGAAAATCTGTGTTTCCAGGCAATAACAAGGGTATAAAGTTATTTTCTGCAAATTGTGCAGTTCCAGCAGTCTTTGGCAGAGATGCTTAAGAGAAACAAAGTGGTTGTATAAGCTTTTTCCAATTAGACATCAAAATGTTAAGTAGTTCCAACACATGCAAAAGCCACAACGCTGAGTACTGTTATGCTAGGTCATCTCCATCAGCTTATTATTTGACATATACCCTATTAACACTGTTAGAAGAAAAGTAGCAAGAAGCTCCTTAAGAGTAAACAGGTAGGTATAAAACAGGAAAAATCCCTACCAAAAAAATGGAAGTAAAAGGGAAGCATTTTCATTTTTAAACAAGATTTACAGCTGTTTATACCGAGCCCATGGCTCTGCTCTGTGTTCAGTACAGCTCTTGCAGCCCTTGGCCTAGAAGGCTACACCTGTCTCCCTCTTTTTTCGTCCCTTCAAGCAGGCTTCCCACAATTTTCCTTAGCCTCAATGCCCAAAAAAGGTAAGACCTTTCTACAAAATGAATTTTACTCTTTTTGAAAATTCCCTTTCCTTTTATTGCCTCCATTTCTTCTGTCACCACAAAGACAACTTTACAACCCAGTAATACACGTAGGATGAATTGTGTAACACTTCTGGGATGAGTTTCCTTTTCAGTTTGATCAAAGAGAGAGTCAAGGTGGTTCTTGGTCAGGTTGGCCTGTCACCAAGGCAGTTCCTTCAGAAGCAGTTGCTGGAGTTGCTTGGAAGTGATTTGTAAAAGAAAAATGGTGGCAGCTTCAGCTGTGCCCCAGGAACCAACTCACAACTTCACACACAGAATGCGATTTCACCTTTTACCCGTTTGGTGCAACACGTATGGATGGAAAGTCTAGTATCTTCACTACACAGCTAGTGAATTTGAATTACATCCTTATAACTAGGTGCACTGTGCTCCAAAAGGACAGATGCAGACAGATTGCGTGTTAAAACATGTTCATGATCTCGGTATAATCAGTGCAGATTATCCTCCCCTCCCACTGTACTTATTTAGCAAATGGGAAACTTTTGTGAGAAAAATCAGATAAAACAGTTGTTGGATTACACAACCTTCAGAAAGCTGTGTGAATCAGCTTTTTAGAAACTACTGCTCTTAATCTACAACAGTTTCTATTTTTCTGCAGAGGAAAAATGAATCGTTGCAGGTATAGAAATATAACAAACTGAGCCTTTCTTTTCATCCTTTAAATCTATAACTCTACATAATGTTTAACTATAGCACTCTACTTTTCCACTTGTAAACTTGCTTTTCATATCCTTGGAGAAATACACATAACTCCCAGCTAACAAGAAAGTGCGTTGAAGCACCTGACAACCAGACTGATTTCCATCCTAACTGATAAGCTTGTCACTGTTACTAGATGCTTCAGAATTCATGGCATAGATTTCATCTTCATAAATTATGATTTCAAAAATACATTTCTATATATTCATATTGGCTGAGTATCTTCCACATTGTTTCTCTTCAGTGCTCAGTTGGCCCATTGCAGGCAGTACAGTCAGGGAAAGGTGTTCTATTTTAAAACCTAAATTTTTCTAGACCTGGTTTTAGGTTCTACATCATAACAACATTCATAATGACAGAAAAATTATTCATGCAGAGTGAATAAAAGAGCAACTGTAACCAAGAACCAAGATAAGGAAAGGAATAAGAAGGCAGAAGCAGAAAGTAACGGGGAGCCAGTCTGCCAGAAGAAATGTGGGTGTGGAAAATGGTATTTTCCAGCACACATACAAGATGAACAGAGCAGAAACAGAAGTCAGAAAGTGACTTTCAGCCCAACAAGAACAAGGTCCTGAGCCCATACTCCTTTGTGAGAACTAAACATACTTCAGGAAGTGCCTACACCTTTCTCCTGGGGCAGGGACAGGCAGCAGACCTGCCTGCAAAAGGTGTGCCCAGGTGGAGGACCTCCTGCAGCAGGTGGCTGAGCTGCAGGGGGTGGTGAGAAGGCTACCTAACATCAGAGAGGCTGAGGACTTAGACAGCTGGTTCTAAGTGCGGTCTGCACTGGACCCACAGCCAAACACTCCCCCACCAGCACACACAGCAGGGCGGGCGGCCAGTAATGCAGAAGAATGGATGGTTGCAATGGCAAGGACCAGCAGGAGGAGGAGACTTCCCCTGAAGTCTGAGGTGCCGCTGCAGAACTGCTTCACCGCTCCGCAGGCGGAAGAGGAAAGACCCATCACATCAGCAGAGATGCTGGAGCTGAGTAAGGCAGCCCGATCTGCTCCCTGTATAACAGCCACACAGCTAAGAGAAGGCGACAGGTGATAGTAGTAGGGGACTCTCTGCTGAGAGGTATGGAGGCACCCATCTGCCAACCTGACGCACTGTCTGGAGAGGTGTGCTGCTTACCAGGAGCTCATATCAGGGATGTCACCAAGAGACTACCAAGCCTCAGACAGTCCACTGACAATTATTTGCTGCTGTTGTTTCATGTGGGCTCCGGTGATATAGCCAGGAGTCTGAGGAGCACCAAAAAGGGTTACAGAGCCCTGGGAGCAGCGGAAAGTGACTCTGGAGCACAGGCAGTTTTTTCAATCCTCCCAAAGGGAAGGGGTTTGAAAGGGACAGTTGAATCTGGCAAATCAACAAATGGTTACAGGACTGGTGCCACAGCCAGGGGTTCAGCTACTTAGACCATGGGACTCACTTTGAGAAACCTGGTCCACTGGGGGCTGTTGGGGTCCATTTGTCAGAGAAGGGGAAGAGCATCTTTGGTCATAGGCCTGCCAAACTGGTGAAGAGGGCTTTCAACTAAAGTTGCTGAGGGAGGGAAACCTCAATCCATCCCACTCCTACTAGTTTGATGCCAGTGCCAGCAACAGATGCCCACAGCCTGGAGAAGGATCACAGGTCAGCAGGAGAGCACCCAAAGAGCAGCACAAAGGAATTCCAGCCACTCCAGCCAGTAAGTCAGCTTCATCAGGGGCCCGACTTAAATGCCTCTGTGAAAACACATGTACCATGGGGAATAAACAAGAGGAACTAAAGATGTGTACACGCCTGCAGGACTATGATCTTGTTGGCCTCATGGAGACATGGTGGGATGGCTCCTATGACTGGAGTGTTGGAATGGAAGGATACAGGCTCTTTAGGAAGGACAGGTAGGGGAGACGAGGAGGGGGTGTTGCCCTCTATGTCAATGACCAGCTGGGGTGCAAGGAGCTCCACTTGGGGATGGAAAAGGAGCCAACCAAGAACTTATGGGTCAGGATTAAAGGGAGGGCAGGGACAGGTGACATTATACTGGGGGTCTGCTACAGGCCACCTGACCAGGAAGACCAAGCAGATGAGGTCCTTTATAGACAGATAGGAGCAGCCTCACATTCACAAGCCCTGGTCCTCATGGGGTACTTCAACCACCCCGGTGTCTGTTGGAGGGACAACACAGCAGGGCATAAGCAATTCAAGAGGTTCCTGGAATGGGTTGATGATAACTTCCTTCTCCAAGTGATGGAGGAGCCAACAAGGAGAGGTGCTAGGCTAGACCTTTTTCTCACCAATAGGGAGGGGCTGGTGGGGAATGTGAAGCTTAAGGGCAGCCTTGGTTGCAGTGACCATGCAATGGTGGCGTTCAAGATCCTTAGGGCAGTGAGGAGGCCACACAGCAAGCTCACTACCCTGGACTTCAGGAGAGCAGACTTTGGCCACTTTAGGGATCTGCTTAGTAGGCTACTGTGGCATAAAGTCCTGGAGGGAAGAGGGACCCAGGAAAGCTTCTTAATATTCAAGCATCACCTCCTCCAAGCTCAGGAGCAATGCATCCCCAAAAAAGAGAAAGTCAGCCAAAAACATCAGGAGGCCTGCATGGATGAATAAGTTGCTCCTGGAGAAACTCAAACACAAAAAGGAAGCCTGCAGAGGGTGGAAGCAAGGACAAGTAGCCTGAAAGGAATACAGAGAAATTGTCTGATCAGCCAGGGAACAGGTTAGGAAAGCTAAAGCCCTGATAAAATTAAATCTGGACAAGGACATCACGGGTAACAAGAAAAGCTTCTGTAGGTACATCTGCGATAACAGGAAGACTGGGGAAAAATGTGGGCTCTCTCTGGAAGGAAACAGGAGACCTGGTTACCCAGGATATAGAGAAGGCTGAGGTAGTCAACTTTTTTTGCCTCAGTCTTCACTGGCAAGCGCTTGAGCCACACCACCTAAGTCACAGAAGGAAAAGAATGGGAGAATGAAAAACTGCCCCCTGTAGGAGAAGATCAGGTTCAAGACCATCTAAGGAACCTGAAGGTGCACAAGTCCATCGATCCTGAGGGAACTGATGGATGAAGTTGCTAAGCCACTATCATCATATTTGATAAGTCCTGGCAGTCCAGTGAAGTCCTGGAAAAGAGGAAACGTAACCCTATTTTTAAAAAGGGAAAAAAGGAAGACTACAGGCCAGTCAGTCTGACCTCTGTGCCCAGGAAGATCATGGAGCAGATCCTCCTGGAAACTATGCTAAAGCACATTGAAAATAAGGAGGTGATTGGTGACAGCCAACAGGGCTTCACTAAGGGCACATCTTGCCTGACAAATTTGGTGGCCTTCTACAATGGGGTTACAGCACTGGTAGGTAAGGGAAGAGCGACTGATATCATCTTACCTGGACTTGTGCAAAACATTTGACACCATCCCATATAACATCTTTTTCTCTAAATTTGACACACATGAATTTGACAGATGGACCACTCGATGGATAAGGAATTGGCTGGATAGTTGCACTCAAAGAATTATGGTCAACGATTTGATGACCAAAAGGAGACAAGTGACAAGTGGTATTCCTCAGGGATCAGTACTGGGACCAGTGCTCTTTAATATCTTTGTCAGAAATAATAACAGTGAGATTAAGTGCACCCTCAGCAAGCTTCATGGTGACCCCAAGCTGTGTGGTGCAACTGCCACAGTGGAGGGAAGGGATGCCATCCAGAAGGACCTGGACAGGTTAGCTAAGTGGGCACATACAAACCTCATGAAGTTCAACAAGACCAAGTGCAGCATTTTGCACATGGTCCAGGGCAATCCCAAGCACAAATACAGGCTGGGTAGAGAATGGACTGAGAACAGTCTCCTGGAGAGAAGGACTTGGGGATGTCAGTTGATGAGAAACTCAACATGACCCAGCAGTGTGTGCTTGCAGCCCAGAAGGCCAATCATATCCTGGGCTGCATCAAACCAAGCATGACCAGCAGGTCAAGGGAGATGATTCTCTCCCTCTGCTCTGCTCTTGTGAGACCCCAGCTGGAGTACTGCATTCAGCCCAGGGGCCCCCAACATAAGGAGGGCATGAACCTGTTGGAGCAAGCGTAGAGGAGAGCCACAAAAAGTTATCAGAGAGATGGAGCACCCCTGCTATGAAGACAGGCTGAGAGTTGGGGTTGTTTGGTCTGGAGAAGAGTAGGCTCCAGACGGAGCCTTATAGCTGCCTCCCAGTGCCTGATAGGGGCTTACAGGAGAGCTGGAGGTGGCCTTTTTATATGGACATGTAGTGATAGGACAAAGGGTAATGGCTTTAAACTGGAAGGTTTAGATTAGATATAAAGGAAGAAATTCTTCACTGTGGGGGTGGTGAGGAAATTGAGGAAATTGCCAAACCAACACAAACAGGGAAAGACATGAAGGGAAAAAGAGCAATTTCCCACCCCCCACCCCCCCAGGCTTCCCAAATGAATCCACCTCTTTTCCAAGTAAAAATATACTTGAAGGAACAATTTGCTGAAATTCGCTAGTTTAACAGGGAAAAGTTGCATCTACCTACTGCTTAAGCAGTAATGTGCCTCAGAAATAATTCAGTCACCGTGCAATTTTGATGGCCACACTAGTGAAAGTGTTATTGAAATTGTAATTTATGTCAAACCACTATCTCTCTTTATGTAGTATATAGAGAGTATCTATGGCTTGCTAAAGATTGAATTTATTCTCTTTTGGGTGCATATTATTACTGCTTGCTACAGATGTAAATTCAAAAGAACATAAACATCAGTGCAGAAAGCTAATAAATTATTCTTGGTCACCATTTATCTCTTAATTACGGTTGTGTGTTAGGCTAAACCAGTGACAAAAAAGTGTGCTAGAATATTGGCTACAAAAAAGTAGGACAAAGTTTCAAGAGATACTTGATGTTAACATTAATTTATTATATGCCCTGATTTTTATGTAGTATACAGCTTAGAACTGAAACATTTTCTTCTATAAAAAGCTTTTAGACCAATTTCACCTCAAAGAGTAGGTAAGAGTGTGAAAAATGAAGAAGTATGTCATTCCAGTTTGCATAATATTAAAGAACATAAATGAGGAAACCCCTTTATCCACCCAAAAACAGTACTTTGAACAGAAGCTTTCAACTTGGTAAGGAAAAATAGCCCCTGAGAACATCTAGTAGAAATTATTTTAAAAATCCACAAAATATTAGGTTAGTAAGCTTATTTTTAATAATTGTATTGGTCTTAATACACAGAAGTTTTGAAAAATATTAGAATCCCTTTTGCATATGTACTACGTTATCAGACAGAAAACAGTTTCTGCCCTTCATAGAGGATAAAGCAGATAAATTTAAAAAGCCACTAGGTGGGAGATAAAGCCAGGACAAGCACAATATCTTTAGCATATCCTAACTTAGCAACCTGTAACGATCTTCGAGCAACCACATTTTAGTTTAAGACACATGTAGTCTTAATTGTTCTAATTATTTTCAGAATATCCATTATACTCAGTATAAGTACATACTTGGAGAAATGGGTCATGTATTTTATACAGGATTATTTTTCCATACCCTGAGAAGAATGGGGAGAATAATATTTACATAGAGGATATTCATTATTTATGCACTTTAACATGGCAAGATAATTGTCTTTTAAAGTGTTCTTAATGCTGGTATCTCAGTATTTATGAGAAGGTGCATGGAAAAGTTGTGGAATAACTGTTTTACATTTAAAGTTTCTCTGTGAAATTAAGAAATAATGAAGAATCATTTCAAAGAAAATAAGTCACAGAATGGTGAGGGTTGGAAGGGACCTCTGAAGATCACCTGGTCCAACCCCGCTGCCAAGGCAGGATCACCCAGGGCAGGTTGCACAGGAACATGTCCAGATGGGTTTTGAAGGTTGGTCTCCAGAGAAGGAGACTCCACAGCCTCTCTGGGCAGCCTGTTCCATCCAGTCCTCCATCACCCTCACAGTAAAGAGGTTTTTCCTCATGTTGAGGTGGAAATGCAAGAAATGTTTTCTGTTCTCTTCCATAGAGGAAGCTATTTTAACCTTAAGACATTTATAAAATAATCAACTTCTTTTATCTGTAGACATCTCTAAGCTAATAATCCAACTCCAACTGATTACCAAGATGAAATAGAAGATTGATTATAACTATATATAGTTATATATATAGTTGAGAGAGTGGTCAGGCATTGGAACAGGCTGCCCAGGGAGGTGGTGGAGTCTCCATCTCTGGAAGTGTTCAAAAAACAAGTGGATGTGGCACTTCGGGACATGGTTTAGGGGACATGGTGGCACTGGACTAATGGTTGGACTTGATGATCTTGAAGGTCTTTTCCAACCTAGTGATTCTGTGATATTTAAAGGAATTATATAAAAGGATAAGACAACTACAATACTTCAAATCAACCTGCTTGAAGCTTTTTTTGTTATAGTACCTGCTAAAAAAGTAAAATGAAATGACATAATAGAGCTTTAACACGTAAAATGTCTTTTAGAAATGGCTTGCAATTTGCTGGCTATCATGTATGACAAATATGTATCTTTGGTGTTACACATCCCATGTCTACAATAAAATGGTCATGCCTTTCTCACAGTTTTATTACAGCAACACAATATTACTTCTTTTATAACAGATCAACACTGTTTTGTGTGACTGAACATTTCTCCACCTTTCCACAAAATGACACATACCACCATTTCTAGATTTCTCAATCATAATGCAGTGTATTTCAGTAGAAAATTAAATAATTTGAGTTGTGAAGTCTATGGTGTATTTCTGAGTATTAGGTAACTGAGACAGGTGTATGCAGACACATATGTGTTCTACTTCTCTGAAAGAAGTCCAAGTATCTCTCTTGCCCCTTGCTGGCTTGCTTCATTACTTAAGGATGAAGTTTAAGTCAAATGAGAGACCTGAATCCAAACATATTCAAGATATTGAAAACAAGTAGCCAAAATGCTAGGAAGATAAAAATCTCAAAAAAATTTCTGAAGAAAAGCATAGATTGTCTTAAAGTGTTAGCATGCAAGAGAGTCTCCAGGCATTTTTTGCTTTTGTGATCTGTGGAGTAGTCATCACAGTACATAATTTTCTAAGGCCAAGAGATTATATTTCATAAAATAACTTCAGTCCTAAAAATCACCTCACATGAGCACATGTTCAATAAGAGGTTCAGAACATTTGCAAAAGTTAAGTTTTTACATTACCTTAAATAACTGTCCTTACTCTCAACCTAGACTACAAAAATTTGAACTTCCTATCATAAATTTTTACAAAAAAATCAAAAACTTTCCCAACTTTGTTGTTTTCTCCAAGTAAGGTTTAGCTGAGACCTGAATTTATTTTCACATAGCTAATTCTGCAAGTATCACATGGACAATCTTAAGCCCTCTCAACTACAGAAAAGGGGCCTTTGACTTTTACATTCAGTGTTGATTTTGCCATAACTGAGATGCAGTTGCAGTCAGGATGGAAGAGCTGTAAGCAAGCACAGTCTTTCTCTATCACATAATCTGTGGTCATGCTAAAGCTGGTGGCTAGCACAGAAGGCAGTTAGCACACACTTCCACATCTCCATTCCTGTTTAGTAAGTGTACCTCTGACAAGGATAACAGTGGTAGCACTACCGTTTCTTCAGACATGAAAGGACTATGCAGATGTGATGACATGAATGTTTACCCGACATGTGAAGCTGATCAGCTTCACTAAAATGATTTTAGAAAATGCTGTTACTTCTGAAATAATTGCCTAAGGAAAGGTTGGGAAAGTAGGCAATCATGGCATTTTTCTGTGATTCTACCATTTTCGTATCGTTTCTGTATTCCAGTGCTGCCCCTCCTCAAACCTTGTTGCGGGGGAGCTATGACCAATAGCCACATCACAAACAACTATTTTGCCTCTTTGACCAGAAGTTGTAGCAACAGTCACTCCGAGCAGCAAGCAGTCTGGTATTTGATCTAAAACTATATAGTTTTAGCTATATAGATCTAAAACTGTTTCTCCTTAAGTAGTTAGGGTTACGCCTCTAAGGATCAAAAAAATCTAAACAAAACAAAAAACACAAAACAGGAGAGTAAAATTCAGACCTCACACTACTGGAAACTTGCCTCTGACTTCAGTCATATGAGTATTTGTCTCAAAAACAGATTTTCATCTTTAACTTCCATGAAATGTCTACTGTACAAGTTTATTTACAGAAAAAATCCCTGATGTGTTGAAGCCATATAGAAATGTTAATCAGACATTTCTCTTGACATATATAATGCTGGCTCCTCAAAAAATTAACTTGCACTCTCCTATATACACACATTGGAGAGGAGCTTTTCCGGTTTTCACAGTCTATTTATAGATGGAAGTTGTATTTTCATTTTGAGGCTTACAGAGGAAAGACTATTACTCCAACAAAATGCAAGTTGTATATCTGTCTTTTAGCAATAAGAACAATGGAATAAGCAGAAGTTGAAAATCTAAAGTTGTGTCAGTACGGTCAGGCTGGTCACTGCAAAAGCAGAGAATGTGGGGTTTTTGCTTACTTGTAACTAATTATTGAATTCAAAGTGCCACAGTACCTTCTTGCTTAATATGTTTATTTTCCTTATTCAGATAAAAGCTGCCAGTTTTGGTGGTGTACTGCATCTTGAATTTAATCTGAGCACTACTTATTTGTCAAAGACTCTTCCCAGTTGACAGCACTGAAAAATGCAATTATACAAAGCTGATAGATTTTTTTTTTTTCCCAAGCAGCAGAACTTGTCATATTTATTCACCCTGCATGTAGGAGCCTGCACACAATTATGTCAAATTGTGAAGACATCATGGACAGACATCCGCAGAAGTATTTTCAGGTCTTCAGTGTCGAGATTATGCCTAGATCACCAATACAACTTAGGAAACATGAAAAATGAATGTATTCAAATAGGCTAAATTAACATCTCTACTCAAAAAAGACTGTAATGAAGTTTTCCTCTTTACCTGATTGATGTTACCTTTAAGTGACAAGGAGACCATTCATCTTAAGCAGTAACTGTGGGAAATAAAGTTAGTGTTATCTTTATAGTTCCATCTCTTCCCTCTACAAAAATGATGCAAGCACATACACTGAGAGAACAAAAAAAAGGGGAGGAGGGCAGTGACCCACATAAAAAGCTACTGAAGTTGGCAAGAGCTTAAGTCTCTGTAAAATTTCCTTTTTTTTTTTACCTTTTCCATTTCTACTAGCTGCAACACAAAGAGGAGAACACGACCTTCACAAAACAAGTGACCTCATAACTGCTAAAGCTCTTTAAAAAGATATAACCTTTCTCCCATAATGGAAGTGCCCAAGAGAAAGATGAACTACACTTTCTACCCACAAGATACTGAGTAGGGCTTCTTTCCAGCCACGAGAGTAAACTGAACTTCCAGTCTGAGATAGAAACCACAGACCTGAAGATAGGAACCAGTCTCATACTGTCCCAGGAGAAACAAGAAAATATGATTTCTTCTGCTCCCAGATGGATCTCTAACTGCTCCCCCCCCCAAAAAAAAAATACCACAGCTTCTATGCAACTAAAAGCTAAAGAAAATTCTCTTACTTATAAAATTCCATCATTACAGCTTATTATATAAAATTATAAATTCATCTATACATATACAACTATACAGATAGAACACCTTTGAATGTAAACTAAAAAGTTAACATTTAAGATGGAAAATAAAACATACAGATGCATTTTGTCTCCAATTAAAGCCAATTAAACTGCTGAAAAAAAAGTCTTAGCAAAATAAGCTTTCATGATTCCGGATTTTCTTCAAACACATTAACCTTAGGTTAAATTTGCAGCCTTTCGGGGGTGGAAATTAAGGTTGGTTTGGTTTGTCTCCAGAGTTAAATCAGGTTGATAATTTGTGGTTAATTTTGTATTTTGCTTTCATTAAAAGAAACAAAAAAGTAAGAAAAAGGAGATGACAAGTAGAACTGCAGAAAGTTTAACCTGAATACTTGAGACCTGAAACTGAAGATTTTTACAGAGCTGTTAGTGCAACACAGTGGCTAATATCCATCATTACTATCAGTTAGAGAAAAGCAGATACACTCAGCATGTGGTTAACAGAGTCTTTAATTGTTGTCATAGAGAGGTCCCTAGGGAAGAGAAAATTCCATGTTTTCCCCTATTGATGGCTATAAAGGTTCAACAGTTGCAGAATTATTATCCTATAAAAGGTGGGAATCATCTAAAACACTATGAAGTGATTCTGTTTCTCTTAACTAGTTAGAGGGCCTAATGTCTAATGTGGAGACATGCTGGTCAGATCCATGCACAGAAGTGTTCCTACAGCGCCAGAGGCCACACGTGGAAGATGGGGACAAATCCCTATTGACCTCAGCAACAGCAGGAAAAACCCTCTTATCCCTAGTATTGTAGCCCAAGCCAAATGTAATTTTTGATTGCTTCCCCCCCTCCTCCTTTTCCACCAGTACCGCTCCCCAGGCACTGGTTGAGGTGTGGTCCTGACAGTGGGCATTCAGCCCTTACCATCAATAACCAGCGGCTTTCGCACCTGGCAGCTGCCGTTACCCTTTAGTGGCTGAAGTGGTGTCTCAACCACTGAGTAGCATATTCGTATTCCTAACGACTAACTCCTCCTAATGCCATGGCAGTATCATTTACTGAGCTACTAGATTAAAATCTTGATGTGACTTCTCATATTGAAGAGAGCTTATGGAAAAAAATGAACTCAAATGCTGAAGTTACTGGATAGATATGAAGCCTAAAGACCTTTAGGGTTTTTTATTATTATTATTTGGTTTTTTTAAACGGCACCACATTTGGAGCAGCATCAGAACCCAAACGATATTCCTGCAAGCTTCCATCAGTGGAATCAGGAGGTATTCAGACACCCCAACCAAGAAAAATTCTTTCACATGTTCACTGTATACTGACATAGGCTAACACACAAAAGGGTAAAGCTGCAAAAGCTCAAGCTCAAGATATGAAAGATGCCATAAATCAACACCATCAGGGCAAAACTTGCCTCACTTGCAATTTAGAAACTAAAATCATATTCTATCTGTAATTTTTTTTTATACATCTGCTGAGCTTGGCACCAAAACCGAAGCATTAAAATGTATTTCAGAACTGTTGCATGAGTATAGGGAGGATTCTCTAGCAATGGCAGGGTATCACCATGGGCTAGCACAGGAGGTGGAACAAGCAACATTCTCCCATAGACTTGAAAGATAGCCTGCCAACAGTGAGAAAGAAATAGCTTTCTTACTACATATTGGTGGTGCTCTCCAGAGCAGTCAGAATCAGTCTCCAAGCCTCACCACTCAGACTTTTGTTCTTCCACCTAACGCATGCCTCAGCCTGCTTCATTCTAGTCTCATTTTTCCCAGGCTGTGCTCAAGACCTCCTCACAGCCTTGCTTTAAGGGGCTGGAGCACAACTGACGTACTTTCTCTCTCACTTCACATCTGTACCTCCAGTTCTCTCCTATTCTTCCTTCTGGCTGTCATCCAAACTTGTGCCACAAGGCTTTTCTTTACCTTTGCCTGCCTGAACTCCCTGAAGCTATGTCTACACAAGGAAGTAGAAGATCTATAGAGTGAATCAGACATAAAATATGCATAGTGTGGATTTCAGATCTATGTTTCACTATTACAGCAAGTATGTGACTACAAATAAAGTCATATACTTCCTGATGTGAAATCTGCAATCTCCTCTTCACTCGCATTTTCTATAATACGAAGCAGTTATTTCCCATAATGTGCTTTTGACTAGAAACCACACCACGAGCAAATTACACTGAAATAAGTAATGTCCCCATGCATCTTTCAAAACACATTTTACTATTTATCTGTTACTTTTTTTTGCTTTATTAGAAGTGCAGGAAGATATCGGCTGATCCTAAAGTTGAGAACTGCCTGGGAAAAACACCACCTTTGTATTTAAATTTTTAGGTGGGTAAAAGGTCTAAGGTAACAAATTATTTAAAAAAAACAATAAAAATTTTTAGAAGTGTCATACAGGGGAAAATACTATTTTATTTTCTAACAGAATATTTACATGCATGAAAAAGTAGGTTAGCATTACTTTATCTAAGAATGAAATTGAGCTGGCATCATATGTTTGTCATTAGTAATGTGTCTCCTTTTATGTCTGTCATATTTCCCAGTCTAGCCTTATCAGAAAAAATCCCTCTTTTCCCACTCTTCAATTCAATTTAATATTTTTTCCCTGTCTTTTCCCATCTTCTTGCTCACTCTGTAGCCTCCATACCTCCACAGCAACCCTGCTCTTTTATTTCCTATGCAAGTTCCCCAAAAGATCATGAAGGGAAATAGTTTCCTTACAGATATGGATTACCACTGTTACCGCCGACTCTTACATTTAAGAAAATTTATACTAAAGAAAGTAGAACTTTTACCTCCCTACATCATGAAAGAGGTTCACATGTAGTCTTGGAAAGTCTGGGTTAAAATTTTCATATTTCATATTATCTGTGTATAATTTAAAGCTTGACATGCTCAAATAGCTGTAAGGCCTTTTTATATTCTAAATAGCAGTGTTGATTGTTCAAGAGATTTTGATTTCTAAACCCAGTAGGAGTGAAATAACATTAACACTGTATTTTGTTTACTAAATATACATTTTTCTTTTGAAAAATCAACACATCTGTAGATGAATATGGATGGACATACATATCTGTATGATCTGTCCATCATATCTTCAAACACTCAGTGGTTTTATATATATATTACATTACTCCAAAACCGCTGTGTTTTCAAGTAGAAAATCTGAAAACAACACTCATTTTCTCCAAAACATGTGACTTTTTCCTATTTTTTATGCCTGTATAATTAAATGCATTATGTGGGTTGATTTACAGGAAGCTGGAATTTTGGAGGATTTGTTTATATCAACATGCAACACCCATAAGGCAGATAAGGCCCTTTTATATTTCATTATGTGTTGCACAAATATAATTTTCAGTTAATAATGCTGCTACTTTTCAAGGAAAATCATGCTGAACATAATTTGCACATTTTGTAAAGGCTAGCGCATTTATTTATGTATTTTCCCAGAGGACAAAAAAATCCATGTCCTATTTTGACTTTTGGGCAACCTATCAATATCACTGCAACAATACTTTTGAGAACCAAGTAAAATGAGTTCAAATAGGGGAAAAAAGTTAGATGCAGCCATCTAAGCATTGCTCAACCTATTCTCCCACTACAGACTACTGAGGAAAAGTGAAAAGAATGTTTGATGAGAGCTAAGAGTCCAAAATCCACAGCTTTAAGTTTCAGGGATAAGAGATTTATCACTCAGACCTCCAAAAGATTTTGAATGAGGGTGTTTTACTGCTGCTCAATTACTTTGTACTTTAATATACACACACATGCGCGCACTTCTTTATTCCTACTTTTCTGCCTTACATTTCTTAAAACAAGCAACGCCGCTTCCCAAATCCATTAAAAAGTACTTGAGTATAACTTAAGGGTTATATGGTTACACATTTAAGAGTCAGGAGGCACACACTAAAGAGAAGGCTGAACTTCTGGGTCTATAGTAGTGGCTCTCTCATCATTGCTCTTTGTGGTCCCATACAGTTACAATAGAACCGATACCTCCCAGTTCACTAGAGGCACAGAAATTATCATCATCTATTTAGTTTTTACATCTTTTTACATGAAAATTAAGAGATTAACATTTAACTAATAGATTAAGAAAATTGCAAAAGTTTGACAAGGAATTCCAGGTCAGTGATATCCAAGGATAAAGAACTGGGTGGAGAGATAAAGATTCTTGCTCTTTCGCACATGATAATCCTATATAAATTGCCAGTGATGAATGTTGGTTATGAAATGACTGAGATTTTAATGTTTCTCTCAGCAATTAAACTGAAAAGACTTAAATTAGCAGTCCTGAAGTTACTGAAGCATAACTCAAGTAAGTAATTAGGTAAGGCATAAAAATGCTACTTCAAATTTATGATAGCCACAGCTCATACCTATAGGAATATTCTTTTGGGATCCTTTTTTCCAGTTCTGTTTCTTGGACAAGGATGAGCATAAGAACAATTAATTATTTTTTGTTTCTTTGTTCTGTTGTGATAAACCAGACTGTCGACTGCTTATTACACCACTTGTTCAGAATGTGGAATCTGCAAGATTTTGGGTCTTAAGCCTGCTAAAGCTGCCTTTACTTCCGTGCCATCTGCTGTGGAAGTGCACATAGAATGGTTTCTGTTAATATTTTAAAAGATCATTTTCAGAAGACAAATGTCATTTTAATAGTTTGTTTTGGGGTTTTTTAATGGGTTTTCTCCTGACTCACTTACATCTCATCTTTTTGCTGTTTATATGTTGGTTAAAGTATCTTTGACACAATCAGGTTAGAAATGCTGAGCATTTATGCCTATATATTGTATACAGAAAAAGAGGCATGGCCTACTAAAATGCTTTACTGACAAAGATTTTTCAGCTTTGGTACAGATTTAATCAGCAACATGATTTCCTTTGTTTTCCAAAGGAGTAAAAATACAGAAGCACACAACAGGAAACATGCAGTAAAGCTCAGGCCATAACATACATACTCACATACATTTACTGACACTAACGTTGTAAGCACATCAAAAGCGTTTATCTGCTGACAAGTTCTACCCAACTGCTGCAGTAACCACCTGCACTTATGCTAAAATTGCATAGCTCAGACCTGGCACATTAAATGGGGGGAAGTCAAAGTAAATTGGAAGATCTCTACATCCCAGGGTTTGGCCTGAAGGTGATTTATTAAGATTTATTATTATAAATAGCAGAAAACCAAATTTAAATACTGAGATGCTATCTTCAAACTTATTCTTTCTAAAGAGTTCAGTGGTCTTTAGTGATTTCATGGTGATTTCCTAAATGCAAAGGTTGTTTATATGCAAGGGAAGCAACTCAAAAGAAAACTGGTGTAAACACAAGTTACCACATCAGCTTTAACAGAGATATACAAATCAAGAGTATTCATAAGGAAGTTACATTTCTTAAGCTTCAGAAGAAAAGGCAGAACACATTTTACCTGGAACAAAAGAGGAAAAGAGACTCAGAACTGTGAAACAGAGGGGTAACATGCTAGACCTTCAGGCTGTTTTAATGTAACAGTGTCAGACAGTCTAGGAGCATTGGGCATGTCATTTTGCAAAATGCTCAATGCATTGGAGCAATTGGCCTTCTGTGCCAAAACTTTCCTTGAGATTCTTTGAAGAGAAGCAGTAAGACGAAAATGAATTGCTATAAAATATAATTTGGAATTTTCACACTGCTTTATGTTTCTTTTTGGTGACCATGTTTTCCGCCTCTGTAATCAAAGACTTTTTATTCTGTTAGAAACTTGTGTTATAACCTTACGTAGTTTTAAAAGTGAATCCAGAGGAAGCTAATAAGGATAGAGGTTTTTTGGGTTTAAGTCTTTGTAAAACCCATTAAACTGAGTATGCAAACCTGAGACCAATTTGAAAGACCAAAGTATTGGAGTAAGACCTCTTTTGAACTCCAGATGTCAGCATTGGGTGACAGATTTTGAGGAAAAGCTCTTCCTATCTGGCAAGAAGCAGATGGCAGTAATAAAACTGAATGCTCTGAATCACCAAGATTGACAATCTAATCAAAAAGGGAAGCACAGAATAGCCAAACGAAAGCACAGAAGTTACTTTATTATGTTGAAATCCACTACAAGACATGTTGCAAGACATAAGTCAAGCAAAATTGAAGTGGGAAGAAACACTCTTTTCACAACTTGCTTCCAAAATTATCTTGCTTCTCTCACAGGTTTGCCTACTCTAACAAGCGCTTGGCAGCTATCAAAAATGAAGTCTCACTACTTTGCTCTGTTGTCAGGACAGGTAGGATTAATCACTCAGTCTTTAAAAAAAAAAAAGACTATGATCAGAGAGAAAGACTATGTAGGATTAAGAGATATTGCAAAGATGACAATTAATGCAAAGGAAACTTCTAGCTTTACTGTCTTTTGAGTTTAAGAGTCAGTCATAAATACCATTTCAGACTGAAGGAAAGAGATATGGGGGTATTCTGGCCCGTATAACTGGCCCATGCAGGTTCTTTGCCTCTTAATATTTCTAAACTGCATAAGTATACAGATCTATCCTGCGGAAACCTTAGATTAGACCTTAGCTTTCAATTCTGAAAGTAGGATTTAAACAAGCCTACATAAGAAACAACATCTTAGTCATGCAGTAATAATACAAAGGCAGTACCCATCTATTTATCCACGGTTATAGAACTGGGAGCTGCATAGTAGTAGTTATAACAGCACTTGGAGTGAGCATATCCCACTGAATGGTTGGAGTTGTAGATTGCAGGTGTCATTTTAGTTATGACTGGTTAATTTGCAGACAATTTTATCAGCTATGATAAAATGCTGTCATATTCAATCATGCAGTAGTCTCCCATATTCCCCTGAGTTCTCAATTTTACTCTTACTCTGAGAGGTACCTTGGCACCTAAATCAATATTGACTTAAAGAGTTGCTGTAATACACATATAGAAATCAGAGAATTTGTACTTCAACACTTGAAAAAGCACATGTCATGTTCTTCACTGTGGTGTCAATGAAAACAATCGCTGAATGCCCCAAACAGTACACATACGGGGAAAAATGAAAAACATTGACATTATTGCTATTATATCACTACTATATTTGTCAAAAACACATTGAGTAGTTAGCCATTAGACAATACAATCAGGACAGTTTTATGTTATTTTTCCTCTAATTTTGTGGTTATGGGCTTAGTTGAAGCTAAGACAGACTAAGACAACTTAGTTGTCTTATACACAAAATCTTTTTTCTGAAGTGAAGAATAATTTTTATTTAGTTTCTCAGAAAATGTAGTGCTAGTAAGAGTTACCTTCAGAGTTTTCTAAAGTGGCAAACTTAAGTTCAAGTATAAAGTTTCTTTCTAAGCAGTGAAGCATATTAGATTCCAAGTAGAAGACCGCTGGACAATAGGGGAGTGCAAATTCAGCAACAATACAAAATCCTTGGGGGTGGTGTGGAAATCACAGAGAACAGTCAAATACTGAGACAGGTTGCCCAGGGAGGTTGTACAATTTCTGTCCTTGTATATATTCAGAACTCAGCTGAACAAAATGAGATGACTGGACCTGCTTTGAGCAAGGTGTGGGAATAAAATAGCTTCAGAGGCTACTTTCAACCTAAAATATTCTGCACTTGTATGATTCCATTTTCACTAACACTATGCAAGTAATTTCCTACAAATCACTCTATTAAGAGAAGAAAGACAAAATAATTGAAGAACTGAGCAGAGAAGCACAGGAGGAATGAACTGGTTGCTCAGAGGTAATTGCTTAATTATCAGAACCAGAACCACCAGATAAGAAGTGTTGACAGTAAAGACAGTAAATTAGGCTGTTTATTCAGTAGTATTTCTAATGAGAATTTACTACTATGTTCTTGGTCGAATTAAATCTAAAGTCAGATTGAAAGGCAAAAAATGAAATTCACATAAGCAAAGCAGGAAGAATGGAAGGGGAATAAGTACAGGTAGGAGACACATACAGAGCGATTAAGATTCAAAGTTCTTCTCAGATTATATGAAATCATTATGAGTTTGTGTTAGAGGCAAGCAGAGAGAACAATGCTAGTTGAAAGAGACTGAAGTCAAATTAATAAGACAGGAAAAAGTATGGCACAAGAGTGAACTGGTGGAAGAAGGAAACATACAATCAGTACCTGGGGTGCATATGTGATGGAAGGATAAATTTATTGGAAATGGCAGTGACTAGTGACAGACTGCAAAAGAGATTAAACCAACGAAGACCTCCTTATGCATATCAGTTTTGCTACTAAAGTAGATCATACTCATTGAATCAATATGCCAAAGTGATACTAAGGAATAAGTAAAATCCAGTAGCGTTGAGAGGATACAATTCACCTCAGTTAAGAAAATGTTTGCTTAACTGAATATATTATAGTACATTATTATAACTGTCTAATAGATTGTCTCATTCCATGAAATGGAAGCTGAAGAAAATAGAGCTGTGGGATGTATTAATTAGTACCAGCTCTGTACATCATATTTATTATAGACCAAGGGCAGGTTCATACTTATTCGAGATTCAGTCATGAGTCTGCCACTAATGAATGTCTCTGAAAACATCAAGAAAAATAAATAATGTTTTAGTTAGAGCCATATTTTCTATCAGAAGGGGCTGCCTAGCACTTGCTATTTTTCACTTTTTCTTCCTTCTGACAGAAGATTAACTAATAAACATTCATGAAAGGAAAAATTTATACCAGTTACAACAGTAGTCTTTGTATGTGCTGTGTAATGGAGCTATTTAACACTTTCCCACCTACACCAAAAAAGAATGCATAATCAATATTGTAATAGCCTTATGACTGCTCTTCATAAAATGTTCCTGGTTCTACAGACACTAATCATGAGCAATCCTGTTGAATTTAACACAAGAAAGTTGACTAGATTCATAATAATGGGCAGATGCCCATTATTAAGACAACGAGGCCTTCATGGGTTTTCACAACTGTAACATTACCAGTATGCATGGACATCCTCCACACCTCCCACACACCCGATTCCTCATACCCATCATCATACAGAAGAGGTGTACTCAAGATTTTCCATACAGACTTTTTTGCAACTTTAGTGTGTGCTCTTCAACACATAGAATTTTTATTTGGGAAATACAAACCTCAGCTGATGTAATACAGCACAGCTCTGTCCTCCTAAATGGAGCAGACACATCAGTCAAATATCTTCTAGGTCTCGTTTCCTAAGGGTGCATACCGCTATTTTCTTTTTATTACCTGTTTTTCAGTCAGCATTAACAATATGACAGTCTAAATTCAAGATCATCTCAGCCACAGGTACTGTAGAGACATGTTAATAAAAATTGTCATTTTTCTGTTTGCCATGCCAGCCCGAATGGAGAAGCAACAGTCTTCAGAGGTAGAGAAATTAGGGGATTAATCCTGTAATCCTTTGTAAAATGTTGTTGCTCAGTAGTTTCTTTGTGAATCACCACAGCTCATCAAATTTTACTTAATGAGAACTCAAGAGGGCACTGGTGAGAAACATGGTATAGATGGATAACTGGAATGAATTTGATGATACGACTTTACGATTGTATCTAGTGTTTTTCAATTAGTTTGATATGTTGAAATCTCAGAGGAAAAACTAAGCAAGGCAAGATTTATAGCAGAAGAGACTTATCTCAACTAATATTGTTCAATACACACAATCAAGCTTTCAGGTCAGGACTATATCAGATAGCTTCTCCCTTTTCTTCAAACTACATCATCTGCTCTAGCAGTCTCTTCTTGGAAACTAATCCTTTCCTCATGCATCACAACAACCACAGCATCATTGCAGCGACTGAAGGGACAGTTGCCAAAATTTTGTATGATTGATTCATCCATTCAGTAAGACTAATTCACAAAAAGTAGTTAATAAAAAAGGCAGAGATGCCACTGTCACACACCCCTCCACATCCTCTCATAGAGAGCGAGCACACATACTCACCTGTCAATTTTACCATCAGCAGAACAGAGAAGGTTTAACTGATGTAGTTGTAAAAGGCATTCATTTATTGGAAAGTAAATGGCATCAATAAATGTTGAAATAGTAGTTTTCTACCTTATGAAGATTTGTTTCTAGTCTCCTGTATACAACAGATGTAAGACATATATTTTTCAATTTTAAAAGTCCCCACCAAAATTTAACCAAATGTTTAAAACAAAAGCACATTTTCAGCCTTGCGATTAGTTAAAATTGTTTTTCTTTAGCCTGGGAGAGCATTAAATTCTAGTCTTCAGAATGCTGTATGTGACATGATACAGATACAGATCTCAGAAGTCAGTCCTGTTAGTTCCAACAGAACAGTGAAGGAAAATGTAGTTAGAAACTACATACATTAAAACATCCCCCCAAAAAGTTATTACATTTTATGTCTCATCTATTAGGCACAGAAGTTAAAGTGTCTCAGGCTACTTAGTCATCCAAGCTTGATGACAGGCTCTTCAAAGCAAGAGTATCGACTGCTGTATTCGTATACTAGAACTTAGTTGTCATGGTTTTGATGCTACATGATCAAACAACATCATGTCCATCTATCAAACTCAAAAACCAACTTTGGTTTCACAGGCATAATTAGCTGGAGACTAAAAACTTTAACAGTCAAATGAAATTGTTTGTATATTAAGCTATTTTTCCATACGATACCTCAAATACTGAGGAACCAGTATGGATAAAAGAATAATATTGCATCAAGTCCAACATTCCACGATCCTTTTGGGTTTGTTTCTTTTTTCCTCCAACAAATGAAGAAAACCAATTTTTCTTGCCCGAAGAAACCTAGTGTCACTGTCTAAATATTTATCAAACCTAATAGGTTGACTAAATTTTGAGCAGAAAATGCTTTTGGCCTTCATGGTACAAGGGTGGCTTTCTGCAACCACCAGCTGCAGTTCTGAAAGCACTTGAAAGGTGTTGTTTTCTTTTGATAGCAGCTGGTGTGATAAAAATGCCAATTAATTGCAGAAAACTGTAAGCAAATCTTCAAACTGATGCCATGCATAACCCATAATTGCTTAATAGTACTTTGGCTCCATTCAGATAAGACTCTCTAAAGCCTTTCCCCCAGTCACAAGAACTTTGTAGTACACACAGTATTTTGAACAGACTAACTGGAGGGCCACAAGTGCCCTCCTCTGGATATCTGATGCTACTCCAGTTTATTCAAGAACACAGATGACTGACTCTTGACCAGGTGTCTAAAACACGCTGTGCTGAAGTGTTTTGCATTATATATCCCCCGTGTGAAAATGAAAAGATTTATTGAATTGTAAGCTTGCTAGTGCAAGCTACACAGACTAAAGAGCTTACTTACATCAGCCAAGTAATTGAATAAGAAAATAGCAAGCTGTGTAATTTAGCAGAGCTTTACTGTCATTTATAGATAACTTCTCTGTGAATATGTTTCTTAACTGAGTGAAGAAAATTGATCTTTAATCCTATCATTTTCAAGCAAGATTTAGATTAAGAATACACCTCCTCCTTTTTCTTCCAAGTCTGAAAGAGTTTTCCAATTGTTTGTCTTACAATATCAATAAGGATAATCAATATATGAAGGAAACCATTAGAACATCAAAACCCAAACATTAGTATGGCTTATACCTAGTTACCAATCCACAGAGGTAGATAAAGGTTCCCAACTCCCAGCTGTGCTGGGAGCATTCACAGTTCTGAACTGCATCAAAGCACATCTATGAATCAGTGTGTGCCTAAAATGGATTTGAGATGTTTACTGTAAGTTTAGGTATCTGCATTTGACAATCTGGGGATTGGGATATTCACACACACTAGAGATTAAAATGAATGCTGTGCACAGCAGCACAATTTGCATGTTAATGATTACACAGCTATCCAAAAGAATGTTGTAGACATGGCTTTATGCTATAATCAGAAATATATGGAAAGTTATGCACAAAATGGAAGCAAAATTGAGAGAGTTCTAACCTGAAGCATTGAGGAATATGCTCAGCTATCTAGGAAACAGTCAGCTTTCTATTCTGACATATAAGCTGAGAATATCCAGGATGCTCATGTGAGGTCTCCAAGTTACCTCTTGTACTTCATGTGGCTTGTTTCATGTAGGTGAAAAGATAAGGGGGTACCAGTTATGAGATCCAGGAATTCTGTATTATATTTTGTTCTGCATATTATTCAGATCCAGCACAGTACACATACAGTGCAGCCACCTTTCTGAGATACACTCGTATTAGAAAAACCTACCATCCATTTCCACCTGAGAATAAAGGCAGAATTTAAGCTTCTCAGCTTAAGAATAGAACATCCAAAAATCAAAGACTTGAAATCAAACTTGGAATTTGACAATGTCCCAGGCAAGTGTGGTTACTCTCAAGTGTGTTGCAATTTTTCCTCAGCTGATATCAGCATGTCTTTCTTCAGAGTGAGAGTCTGGACATTAACACACAAACATGTAAGAATTTCTTTCAATCATCACTACAAAGTGATGTGGGAAAGCTCTAGTGTGCTCTATCTCATAGTTCAGCACCCTGAGATTTCAGGTGTTGGGACTCCATCACACAGTAGGAGAAACACTTTATGTAAAGTATACTTAAATATTTTTAAAAGGTCTCCTCCTAGATTTTATTTTCTCACTTTCTGGAAAGCAGAGCAGCTTTTGTAGCTCTCAGATCTGCTGCTAATCCAAGTCACAATTGGTTTGTAGATATGAAACCAAGTCAGGAGAAAAGGAAGGATCCAGCCATGCAAAAGGTAACTTTCAGCTTGAACTGTAACTTGTTCTAAAAAATCCTGGACCCAGCACAAAACATTGCATTAAGCAGTCATGCCATGCAAGAAAGTAAACAAGAGTGGCAACAGAGGCGGCATAAAAGACATACTGGTGATCTGTTGCAGGCTGGTTTTGGAATGTTAAACAAAATTAATCAAACAACCAGCAAAGGAATCAAATATCAGAGCAAAGTATTCAAAGCAGCATTCAGACACTACAGCCCACGTGTACATTTCAAGTTTTTTTTTCCTATGAAAATTTGCTGTTAAATGTGAGTTTCCAATTCACTCCTCTGAGAAATATTTCCTGTCTGAGCCTGAAAGTCCACGTAAATGGACTAAAATAGATAATTCTTTTCTTTTCCCCTGCTTGCATTGGTTATACTATTTTATGTTGCTGTCTGTAGGTGGGTGGAAAATACGAAGTACAGATGATGCCAGGAAGCAAAGAAGCACTAGCCGTCGTGGACATGATGGCAAACCCACATTTGTGTGCAAACACTAGAGAGGAGAAACTGAGGCGCTCATCATCTTCCTCTTGCCTGGCACGCAGACCCACTTGCAGATGCATGGCACCTATTAACCAGATACTCTTGTTATCCTAACATTAGGTACGCTTTTAATGCAAAAGTCCACAGTTATCTATACTTCAATGATTTTTTTCACCACATATGTAAGTTTGTGGCCTCTCAGATCAAATAGCTTGCTCTTATTTTTAACCTCCCTAGATCTCTGAACTGACTTTATTGGTCTGTCTTGCCTCTTCGTACATCTTTACCTGAGGAAACTCATTAACATGCTGGTTACATCATTTGCTAATCACTAATCAAAATGTTAAATTAGATCAGACATAAAATTGATCTCCGACACCCCACTACACACTTCTCACCTTTCACATCCCTGCTCAATATGCTGTTGCTTATCACTATCTTCTGTTTATAGTCTTTTGGATCGTTTTCAATCCCTGTGTTGTTCAAGCCAATTTCCATTAATTTTTCAATGATACTTTGCAAACCACTATTTTATTAATTCCTGCTGTCAAGCACACTTTATTAAATTCTACATACATTAAGCTTCCCGTATTCCTACATTCTAATGTCATCTAATAAATAACTGACAAAATTAAATAACTGATAAAGTTTTTTATTAGATAATTTTAAAATTATGTGTGCCTGATTCTTTGTTCTTTCCCTATTCTTTTGCTCAGTAAACTGAGTGTTGGCGAAAGCAGTATTTGTTTCAGTATATTGCTAAGACTTAAAGTTAGGACTCTTGCACAGTGCTGTAATTTTCAGGATCATGCTTTCGATCAGCAGCACATTTATCTTATCTCAGTGGCAGCTTCTCAGTTCTCCATGACTTTTCATAAATCACTACAGGCGATGTGGTAACCATCCTTTGGATCCAGAGATGCATATGCTTAGAATAGCCAATCTGTACTTTTTCCCCCTGGAATATTTTCCTACCAATTCTGATTTGCTTCCTTTCTACACGCCTCCTTAGACAAAAACCTGTATTGGAAATAACCTTTATTTACCCTGGAATGTGCTAAGCCTTTCCATTTCTGTTTTTTTTTTTACCTTTCACTGGTTCTATGCTGCAGTTGATAGCAACAGTAATACATTCCCCTCCTTTCTACAGAAACAAAGAAAAAATTACTGGGTTTATATATGGTTGCTTAAACCTCACTTTAAAATCCACTGATACACAGCACAAATCATGCAGCACAACTCTGAAGAGAAGGCTTTTGTCTGACTCCTTTTTAAAAAAAAGTACATTTTTAGAGAAGTTTCTGAATGACTAGAGTTACTTTATAAATTCTTTAAGAAACATTAATCAAACATCTGACAAAAAATATATTCCTTTAACTATATAATAAGCATCAACTATATGTAACCAATACTTTGAACTTCGATATCAAGCTGACATTATTGTTTATTTGGAATTGGCCAGAGTGTTTAATTTTTTCCAGTGTGTGGAAAAAGTAATTCCATACACATCCTAAATAAAAATTAATTACAGCTAAATCAAATTTTATTCATGAGCTTTCAGGCATTAATATTAAGATCCTAACACCATAGAACTGATTCACTAGGTAATATGCAAGCAATTCTGTAGCAAATATGCCTTTGAAAGGCAGAACTCAGGGAAGAGGTATATCTTGTATATACCTAGGTATCCAGCATGTGTCATGTCTAAAAGAACTTAAGTCAGTGGCTCTTTGTATGGATTATAAATACTATTTAGTAATTCATAACATGTTACTAACTGTAGTATTGAAAACAGATCCATACAAGAAAATTCACTGATGCCGCACAGCATGAAAAGCACAAACATATTTTGTTTATATACAGCAAACACACCAAAATCTAGGAGAGGAAAAGCCTGAATCTTGAAGACTTCTTTCCTAAATAATTTTTTACACTGTGAATAATCAATAATTTTTGATTTTAACTACCCAAAGTCTAGCTGTTGGCTCCATTATGGTCATTTGGCTAACTTTATGCTCAAGAAAAATTCATTCTCAGCTCATTGGGGGAAGAGAATGATGGCAGGTGCCCAAATGCAAGCTGCTCACGCCACTTCAGCTCTCGGTACAGGGCTATCGGGTACGACAGGGACCACGGGAAAGCCTGCACTCTCCTGGAGTGGTAGATGGAGCCATACAAACAGCCCGAGGACATCAAGAATGGCAATAGACATTTATGTGTCCAAAGCAGATACTACAGGGCAAACTAGATGCCTTTGTTTTAGATGCCTACAGACAGGTGAAAATAATCTTATTGCATCTGTATTACTTCATATAAGCAACACAGAAGAGGAATCTAACACAAGTTTGAAGACAAATGCAGAAATAGCTGGAATGTAATTCTGAATGTGAAGGTGTGTGGAAGCTGGCAGGACGCAAAAGGTATTGTTGCATGGAAGTCTTGTTTCAGGGTGCCTAGAGGTAGGTTAAAAACTACCCTTTGGCAACATGCTTCAAAGTATTGAAATAGCACAGACTTCCTTGGCTAAAAGTCTAGACTAATTCTAAAAGTTTCTTTCAGTCTTTTAAGTCCAGCTTAGCTTTGGAAACTTAGTTTAAAATGATCATCAAATTCAAGCTATTAAAAGGAAATTATGTGTTTGAATGGGAATTTTCATTAAAGGACCTTTTTTCTGGAAGGAAGCTTATACATGAGTAGAGAAGGTACCATTAGATTAATGGAATGTATGCTTTATCTACTTACTTTCCTGAATTCCTTTTTTTCATATTTTAATTAAATTATTTTTCTCCACAGTTTGCTTTCATTATGATCACAATTTGACAGGCAGATGGCAATAGCTGATTTTTGGTTTAAGCTGTTTATAGTCTCACCCCCAATTTTCATCTGTTACTTGCACTTCTTGTGACCTCTTTGGAGCAAGGAACAAGTATTCCTATCTTTACAGGCAGCACCAGGAATATTGTGGAAGCTACCAAAGAACACACTAATAATGACAAGAGTAGTAACTTGGTCTGAGCTATTTTCTCATCTGCCTTTCAGAATCAGTTCACCCATCTAACATTAGCACTTTACTAACATCCACCAATGAGCTGCCAAAATATTTAACTTAAAAATTGACAAACACTTCTTGGCTGCATGCACTGAAGTATTAAAAATCTGGAAAGCGAGACATATGTCGCCTGTGTGCATTTTATATACACATCGACATGAAGCTTCATTATATGCATTATCATCAACCTAAAAGCCTTTCTCACACTCAGTAAAGTTTTGGCCAGGAAAAATCAGTATCACATAAAAGCAGTCACCTGTATTCACAGATATAAGATTTCAAATAAGAGACAGCATCAAGAGGCTTGAAACTTTCAACATAGTCAATAACAGGCAACATTAGGAAGAGACAGAAATCTCTGTATGGCAACAAAAACAGCCAAAGGGATACTTTTTTGAATTACCAGCCACTGAGTGCAAGAGACAAGTGTGAAGCAATATAATCCTTGACTGTGTAGAGACCTTGAATAACAGGAAAATTTAGACCCACACTAGAGACTTAGTGCCCAAGGAAACTTATTTTTCTTGGAAAATGCACGAGAAGAGGTTTTCAGTTTTTTTTTAATCTTACAGTTTGCTACTACCAGTTGCATGTACATACTAGATTAAGGCCAAATATAGTGAAGAATATGTAATCATGAAATTACAAACTGATTTTGTTTAGAAACTGAAGTGACACAGACAACCATACGAGTGTGTTCTGGTTTTTATACATTTGACACCAGAGCTTTAAACTCCCTACAGCAGAACATTTTCAATGTGTTTAATAGAAAAATAAATGCACATGAGCATAAGAAGCCCAAATTGCTACACAAAAAATATAACATTTATTTCTCATAACTGTTCCCAAAACTAGAAAGGTTTCCAACAAGATACAAGAGAAACCACAGGTATGCTCACACAGAATCAGGAATCCATGCCTGTTTCTACCATGGGGACTTTTTTTTTTTTTAAAAGTATTTTTCACCAAAATTTCAGTTACAAATTCACCCTGATGGCAGAACACAGTAGATGCCAGCAGCTAGCATCTTTGAAGCATGACAGTGAAAACATCAGCAATTCAATCAAGGTAGAATCTACAGTCCCAAAGCTTTGATAAAACTCCCAGGCTGAGACTGGGTCCTTTGCCGCATTAGGACTTGTTTCACAATCATGCTATTCTGCTATGCAAATATGAACTTTTACCAGGGCCTTCTTCAGCTACCAATCCTTACCAAAACAAAGAAAGTCTTCTGAAAAACAAAGACCTGTCTCTTCAACTTAGCACGTGGAAAGACCAGGTCTGTTGAGAAGCCACTGTAAAGAGAAATCCTGCTTACAAACCTTCTGTGGATCTCATTAAGTATCAGTAAGCAGATATTGAAGCAGATCAAGAAGGAACAAAATTTGAATTTTTAAGAAGTCTCTGACAAATTGTCACATCAGAGAGTAGCAGAGAAACTAAGTTATCACTAGACTGAATGAAAGGTTGACGATATAAGACTGGTCAAGAAGCAGGAAGCAAAGGGCAGGACTTAATGACTACTTTTCCATGACCCTGGAGAAGAGTCAAAAGGACAACCTATCATGAATCACTGATCAGACCAGTTTCATTCAACACCAATGACTTGTAGGAGGTGGTTTACAGGGTGAGCACACAGTAGGCAGATGATACTAAACTCTTCATACTGACAGTAAGGAAATCCTCACAAACTGAGCATGCAAATAAGTTTCCATATTCATAAACATGTAGAAACAATAATCTAAACCTTCTATCACAAATGCAGAACTGACAGTGACAACACAGGAAACAGTTCCTAGAGCCATCACTGATGTTCCTTTCATATCATCAGCTCAACATACAGCAGGACTCAGTGGAAAAAGCATTAGGTATCCCTCAGGAAAGGTATTAAGAATAAGGCAGAGGATACATTTATAAAAGGCTCCTCTAGAAAACCTTAGTAAGGCCACATCCTGAGCAGCACACGCAGCTCCACAGTTCGAGAAGGACACAGTTGAGTCAGACTCCAAGGTACAGGGGTCTCTGATAAAATACAA
Organism: Phaethon aethereus; assembly: GCF_964289735.1. Taxonomy (NCBI): domain Eukaryota; kingdom Metazoa; phylum Chordata; class Aves; order Phaethontiformes; family Phaethontidae; genus Phaethon; species Phaethon aethereus. The sequence goes on along the minus strand of NC_138578.1, from coordinate 52,748,034 downwards.
ACAAGGGCAACAAAAGTAATTAAAGGCTTGCAGCAGCTGCCCTGTAATGAAAGATTAAGAAGGCTAGTACTCCTTAATTTGGAGAGAACACCACAGAGGGAATATGATTAAGCTTTAGAAATTTCTGAATGCAGTGACTAAGCACAGAACTATTACTTACTAAAATAAATAGTACTAGAACTAAGAACCACTTGATAAAGCTAGCAAGAGACTACTTTAAAGCACGTAAAATAAAACACCATATAGAGGCAATAGTACTTTCTATAACCTGTTGTTATATCCTAAGGTTGTGGAGGCAAACGCTACCAGTAAATTAAAAAGTAGACTACAAAAAATTAAAAGGCAAGAACAAGAGCTTACCTGCTAACACCCCTAAAACATCAGCTCTAGAACACCAAAGAAAAGAAGAAGGAAAAGTAGACTGCAGAAAACAAAGCAGCCTACCTGCTTGCCCTAAATAGCACTTGCCGTTGCCACACTCTCAGCTGGAGAATGCTAAGATGGGTGGCCCATTGCTCTGACTCAGCTGGGCCTTCTTATGCCCTAATGTACTTATAATTTGCTTTACCTTTTACCACGAGAAATTAACTTCTTTTGTTGCAATTGTGAAAATGCGATTATGAATAAAAACAAACATGCTTATCAGACAGCGTGTTAACTCTGCTAAGGTAATATGCAGTACTTCAAAACGAAATGGCAGAGTTTACTTAATATAAGGAGTAAAAATATTGCATTTAAATTAGGTGATTATATTAGGTTTGAATTTGAAATGTAGGAATAAGTGCAACTTCTTGACAGGACCATACATCTAAAAAAATCAGTCACTGCTATTTCTGACTTTTAGGGACATCATATTAAGGGTTATGAAGTAACTAAAGTTACTGAGGTTTTTCTCTTAAAAGAATGAAATTCATAGAATCACAGAATAGTTTGGGTTGGAAGGGACCTTTAAAGGTCATTAAGTCCAACCCCACTGCAATGAGCAGGGACATCTTCAACTAGATCAGGTTGCTCAGAGCCCCGTCCAACCTGACTTGGAATGTTTCCACGGTTGGGGCATTTACAACCTCTCTGGGCAACCTGTGCCAGTGCTTCACCACCCTCATTGGGAAAAATTTCTCCCTTATACCTAGTCTGAATCTGCCCTCTTTTAGTTTAAAACCATTACCTCTTGTCCTGTTGCTACAGGCCCTGCTAAAAAGTCTGTCCCCACTTTTCTTATAAGCCCCCTTTAAGTAGCAAAAGGCTGCAATAAGGTCTCCCCAGAGCCTTCTCTTCTCCAGGCTGAATAACACCAACTCTCTCAGCCTTTCTTCACAGGAGAGGTGTTCCATCCCTTTGATCAGTTTTGTGGCCTCCTCTGGAGCCTCACCAACAGGTCCATGTCTTTCCTGTGCTGAGGGCTCCAGAGCTGGACACAGTACTCCAGGTGGGGTCTCACCAGAGGGGAATAGAGGAGCAGAATCACCTCCCTTGACCTGCTGGCCATGCTTCTTTTGATGCAGCCCAGGATTCAGTTGGCCTTCTGGGCTGCCAGAGACATTGCCAGCTCATTTCCATCTTTTCATCTACCAGTATGCCCAAGCCCTTCTTGGCAGGGCTGCTCTCAATCCCTTCATCACCCAGCCTGTACTGACACCAGTGATTGCCACAACCGAGGTGCAGGACCCTGTACTTGGACTTGCTGAACCTCATGAGGTTCACAAGGGCCCATGCCTCAAGCTTGTCGAGGTCCCTCTGGATGGTACCCCATCCCTCAGGCGTGTTAACCGCACCACTCATCTTGGTGTCATCTGCAAACTTACTGAGGGTGCACTTGATCCCACTATGTCATTGAGGAAGATATTAAAGAGTATCGGTTCCAATATGGATCCCTGAGGGACACTGCTCCTCACCAATCTCCATCTGGACATTGAGCCATTGACCACTACCCTCTGCATGTGACCATCCAACCAAGTCCTCATCCACTGAACAGTACACCCATCAAATCCATATCTCTCCAATTTAGAGAGAAGGATGTTGCAGGGGGACCATGTCAAAGGCCTTACAGAAGTCCAGATAGATGACATCGGTAGCTCTTCCTTTGTCCACTGATGTGGTCACTCCATCACAGAAGGCCACTAGGTTCATCAGGCAGGACTTGCCCTTGGTGAAGCCATGCTGACTGCCTCTAATCACCTCCATATCTTCCATGAGCCTTAGCATAGCTTCTAGGAGGCTCTGTTCCAGGATCTTCCCAGGCACAGAGGTGAGGCGGACAGGTCAAAAGTTCTCAGGGTCCTCCTTGCTACCTTTTTTAAAAATAGGTGCCATGTTTCCTTTTTTCCATTCTCCAGGGACTTCACCTGACTGCCAGTACTTTTCAAATATCATGGAGAGTGGCTTGGCAACTACATCAGCCAATTCCCTCGCAACGCTGAGATGCATCTCATCAGGTCCCATAGACTTATGTATATTCAGGCTTCTGATCTTCTCTTACAATGGGAGGGTCTTTACTCCTCCAGTCCCTGTCTCGTGGTCCAATTCAAATCTATATACTTCTGATATTGGATTGCATTACTTTCTCAGAGATAAATGTTTTTTTCTAAAGCGTAACAACTGTCTGCCTAGTGAAGAGCAAAACGCAAAAATTGTATTCAGATAAAAACTCTGCACTCATATCTGGGCTAAAAAATCAAAAACCATCAAATTTGGTCCAGATTAACAGTATTCCCCAGTTTTTCAGGTCATAGATATGTACTTTCTTGTTTTCTGCACTGCATATTGCAGAAGTCTTCAACATGCATTTACTCTATGTTTATGGTGGTAGTATGAAAGTACCACACACAAATTGTATTGTCAAGCAATTTTATTTCTCAGTTCTTCGCTGGTAAAAAAAAACAAAGGCACTTCTAAAGACTTAGATAGTTGATGGTAAACTTTTGTCATCTTCTATATGGTGCAGAATTTTTTAAAAAGTAACTCCAATCCACTTCAGCACCAGTGGTTTAGCACTGCTGGAACTAGAGAGTACAGGACCACTGTTCAAACCCTTTTCCCATATCTGTTTGCACCTGAAATTGATAAAAGTGGAAAATAGTAATCTATGTGTCAGGAACCAATCCTGCAGATTGCTAGCTGACGTAGTGCTTTCTGTTGCAGACAGTTTTATTCACTTTTACTGGCATCTATACAAACTTAAACTCATTAAAATACTTTTAGTTCTAAGTACTAAATCTGATAGAATTATTCAAGTTCAAGTGCTGCTGCAGAGTTGGTGAAACTAATCCTCTTGCAGTCAGACCCTTGGCATGTCAGAATACACAAAGAGGGAGCTTTAAAGTAAAAAAAAGTCACCTGATGTTAGATCTTTCAAGAAGCAGCCTAGGAAGCCAAAAAGGAAAAAGCCCAAACACTGAGGCTTTGAAAGCAAAGATAACAAAGACCCATTAAATATTCATTAATTCATAGATGAAGGTGGGACCTTGAATTGACTAATTCTGGTTGTGTTTACACAGAAGATTTTACTTCATTCATTCAGATATCCTGAGTACTTCTGTACATCATGAATTCTAACATGTAGTAGTTGCACTATGTCAGAGACATAAAAACAGTTGTTAAGTACTAATTGAAATTAGGTTGGGTCAGAAAGTTTCAAGAAAAACATAATCTATCACTGAACGGAACGCTGAAAATTGCAGTCTTTCACAACCACACTAAGGAAAGTGTTCTTTAACTGCTTCATTTTGATTTAAATACTACCCATATAGCATGAGATAGAAAGAAAAACAGGTATTACACAGTTTGAATCTAGCATTTCTAAATTATTCAAACAAAAAATGAAAAAACCAGGCCATTTGAGAATATTTACCTTAATGAACAAAGCGGTTTATTACAGTCCTGTGTCACTGGTTAACAATTAGCAGTTAAATCATAAGAAATCATTGAGCCAGCATGTAATTAGGATGAAGAAAGCAACTATGTTTAATGCCCATAATTAGGCCTGTGAAAGCTGAAACAGGCAAAATCATTAAACTGGTCAATGTTTAAATCAGATGGACACTGCACCTACTTGCTAAGTTGTACATGATGTCAAAGTTACATAAGCAAATTGCAACTCATACACACTGTGCAGGCATTTTGCAGGAAACCATGCTTAATTCTCTCCTACACTGACTTAAAAATAACACCTACTGTGTTTCAAGTGCTGTAGCATGCACTGCAAAAAAATGGGATAGCACAGTGAACATACTGTAGTGAAAGCCAGTAGCCTTTTGAATAAACTAGATAGTACAAGTTTACAAAAATACAGCTAATTAGTGCAAATTGTCTATTATGTATTAGTGTTTTTTATGTCCCGAGATGTTTATTGTTATTAACTGTCTCTGTATATCCTTTGCAATTATTAATTTTATTTCCATGTTCCAGTTCCTTTTGTGTGTTTTCCTCCTTCAGTAATAATTCGTAAGTTCAGCGATCAACATAATTCAGCTGCGCAATTGCCCTTTCAGAATAAAGACACAATGTTACTGCCAATGTAGTTGGAGAATCTCTTTAGAGCAGATCTGGTTTTATTTCTCTGAAGCTTTTCTACATGCAACACACAAGAAGAAATCCTTGAAGGTATCAATATGTGTCCAAATTATTTAAACACACTTCCAAGTCCTGGCAAAGTTTAAACAAAATAAAAGTTATTTGCAACAGACTAAGGGATTTACTTCTGCCATTTCTGCAATGGGAAATATGATTCCTCAGCAGACTTCTGTCATTTAAACACAACAATTTGGAGAAGAGTGTCCTATATACCGAGGTCCCAGGACTCTGAATTCTGACACTAACTGTACACTTACTTACTTTTCCCTGGAAAGCAACATTTCTCTTACCTGAAAAAAATAATACAGTATTAAATATATGGACTGAATAACACATACTGAGAAACAAAATAAAAAAACAAAACCCAAACCCCATCCAATTGGATGTAGAAAAACCCTTTTTTCATTGTGAGGACAGACAAGCAGTGGAGCAGGCTTCCCAGAGAGATTGTGTAAAACCCAACTGGGTAAAGCCCTGAGCAACCTTACCGGATCTCCTTTCAAAAATTTGGGCTGCAGACCTCCTGAGGTTCCTTCCAACCTGAGTTACCCTATGCTCTATGATTCAGTAACAAACACCAAAAAAAATAGGAAATTACTGCTTTCCTTTTGAGGCCTTTTTATACCTGTGATATTTCCACCAAAAATTTCAGTGTACAGTTTGTATACTTATTTTTTCAGCACACTTAAGAGTGAATGAACGCTGCTTACAGCTCAGCCACGGGTATCAGCAGCACGAGCATTAAGGTATGCAACATGTTATATAGTCCCTGTACTTTACTGACAAAGTTAGAGCAATTTCTGTGGAGGAAATCTGTTTGTCAAATATGATATTTATGCCAAATATCAGGAGGCAGACTGTAATATTGAAAGTAAACTAGCAGGAACATAAGAGTCCTTCTGATAGTGGTAAGACTGGTAAAAAGCACAGGAATTATGCCTGTGGCTATCAATCTGGTACTGAATCTTAAGTAATCTAAGTTGATTGTTCTTTCATAGTTTCTGTAAATCTACCTCTATATCTGCCTAAACAAAAGCCTAATATAGTACCCACTGGACACGGAAAGACAGAACTTCATTATTTTCAATGTGTTTAATGTGTTTTAATATGTTAGCTCTACAGCAATGGTGTTCAACTAGGAAAGATTCACTCAGTAAATGCCTTACATATATTCTTGGCTCATAAAGAGCTACACAGTACTGCAGGGAGCATACTGCACAGTTATTAAATGCTATTATAAGGTATATCATATTATTGCTGAAATCTGCACAAAGCAAGAAAACAAAGAACCCTCAATATTTGAACTTGAAAATTATGCAGTATTTTAGTAGCTAAATTTTCACTTCATAAATCCAAAAGTTCTTGATAGCTAGAACCTAGATGTAATCACAGCCCAAGTTGAAATTATTACAGTAAATATGACAAGATAGATGATAAATGTGATGTTATGGTTCAAGTATTTACAGTCACGATGAGAATACATTATGTACCGTGACAATTTTCATCATTTCTTCAGAGTTTTAGGAGCACTATTAAAAATATAGAGGCACTTTAAAAATCAGATCAGTGATACATGCATCACTGAGTGGTTGAGACAGATATTTACTGTGCGTTTTCATGTGCTTTCATGTACTCTTTTGCTGAGGGTCAGATTCCATGATAGTAGCATTCCAGTTTCCTACTGCTGAGGTTCATGCTCTTCTTGTTTCATCGAAGCACCCATAAAAGTTTGGATTCACTAAGATCTCTCGTAGCATCTGGTACTGGTACCCACTGACAATCCACAAAGAGACGGTTTACTGAAACTATGCATTAAGCAGCTCACTGTGGAAATATAAACTGAAAAAACACAGGTTTGTATTAAGTATTGGAGAAGTCAAGTGATTGTTTCTTTCCATCTTCCTTGTTGCCAAGACTTGATATCACACTAGAGGATGCCATGTCACCCTACTGGTCTGCATGACCAAGGAAGCAAATGCTGCACAGGGGAAACGGTGCACACTGTACCACACAGCTGCGGTATGTCACCTCAAGAGCTGTGATACCGGGTGCTACAAGAGACAGAGCCTCTATGGACTGTGTGAATTTAAATAATACAGAATTCACATACATATCTAAGAACAAAAGATACAAACTAAATACAGACTAAACAGAGAAAAGAATGGACTGTGCTCTGGAGAGCTTTGGCCAACAATGAAAAGATGCTCATGAACGCAAGTCATCCATGAAATGGCATCATGAAAAGGACTAATATAACTTTTGCATACACAAACAAATACACACACACACATATATTAAAAAAAGTGTATATATAAACTATATATATATATATATATAATTTGAGGTAGACCCTGCAGTGTATCTGACTTTTCTGCTCATCGGAAAGTTCTTAATAGTTCTGGTGCTCCCTTCTCAAAACGGATGCTGAAGGACTGTGAACTATGTTGAAAGCAAGACACGAATAAAATCTGAATACCTAAGAATGTGTTTTACAATTAAAGATCCAAAGAGCTCAAGCTGTTTCTTTTCACAAAAGGTACAAGGGACAACTTGATTACTCTATGAAAGTATCTCCACAGAGAGAAAAAAAATAGGTAGTAAAGAATTCTTTAATCTGGCTGAGAAAATGAAACAAGAAGCAAAGGATAGAAGCTAAAGTGACATATATTAAAATTAGAAATTAGGCACACATTTCTACCACAACCAATTAGCAAGTACATTTGTAAGTTCTTTTCCTATTGACACCTTTTAAAGAGATCTTTTTTAATCTAAAAAGACACAATTTTATGTGAACCTCTGATCACACTTCCTGCTGCTTCTTTTACAGATTAAAATGTAAGAACTGATTATAAAAAATGAATGTCCATCTACTGTAGAAGGGACAGGGAGGAGGAATGCCATTTTTCCTCCCTGTGACAGAAGAACAAGCAACTTGGTAAAATGCAAACTTACATAAGTTTCACCAGACATACCATAGCGCAAAGGAGTCAACCAATTTATCAGCAGTGTTCCCATAGAAAGAAGTTCACTGAGAATAAGCTAAAGCCTTAAGTTTTGAGTTGCTTAGGATTTGGGGTATTGCAGTCTTAGAATTTTTATCTCTAAGTGAGCATCCAACAAGTTCTTTGAGTACTTTTCGACTCGGTTACTTTCAAAAACAGAAGTGCAAACTCTTAATACCTTTTATAAACAACTTCTGCCATTTAATGTCAGTCGTTTTCTGTTCTGAATCTAACAAAAGACACCATAATGAAATGTCTTGCCAGTCACTGAACAAAATTAAAAAAAACCAAAACAGTCAAGCTTTCAGTAACATTAGGTAGACAACATTAATGGCTTATGTTCTACATTGAAAATTGCAACAAGAATAATATTTGAAGCCAATGGCCAAATCCAAAGTAATGCAATACATGCAAGTATTCTAGTTAAAAGGTTTCTAGTCATTTTGCAAGTACATTTACAGGCTTAAAATAAGCTGATGAACTAAAACGCACCTTCTTTACAGAACAGGAGAGTAGACAATTTTTGATTAACTGGCCATTTACTATATGCTAAGCATGGAAAGATGTATGCTAAGGAATTAATGCTATGCTGTAGCTTCCTAATTTTATTTTATCATTGAAGAATCTAAAATAGAGCAAGTTGGTTGAATCATTTTATTTATCGCAAAATTTTTTCTTTGTTAATTTTTGTGTATCATTGACTAAATTTGTCTTCCTGGTTAAGATAATCTTATTCTATCATCAATGGTAGGAAAAACATCCTTTTTCATCTCTTTCCATGAGAAACACATTATGTACATATTCCAACCTATTTAGTTTTATCTCTTTTCTTCCTTCTTTTTCCTGTAAATTATCCATTAGGTGAACTAATATTTTACTACACAACGAAAGAAAAGCTAAAATCTGTTGTTTCTAAGTTAAACAAAGAAATTTCTTCAACTGCAATGTGTAATGTCTAGAAATTATTTTATCTCTGGAAGTTATTTTATTTCTACAATTTGCTACCTTTTCACAACTATCCCAATAAATGTGAATTTTACACTTCTCACATTTTTCCCAACAAACGTGAATTTTACACTTCTCACATTTTTCCCAACAAACGTGAATTTTACACTTCTACAAAGTTTTGACTCCGTGGTTATTCAGCCATATATTCCACCAGCTTTCTTGAGTTATGCAGTCAATGAACTGTTTGACACAAAAGTCAAACTGTTCACTGTCGCTCAAGTGTGCCTGCCCTGCAGCTGCCTGGTCGTGTGGAGCTTCTGACACTCCAAATATACCAATAAGCCAACAGTGAATGTCAGGCAAGATCTGCCTTAGTGAAAAAACACACATATTTTTATACAGAGAAAAAGAGCTTCAAAATTGTGGCTCTTGCTCTGTCTTTCTCAATGACCTGACTAGAGTCTAAAAATAGGAGAATTATGCAAAACAGAAAATAGCAAGAGGAGCAAGGTGTACCATTTGTGAAATAATCTTTGTCACTGTCATTTGTCTAGTGTTCCAAGCAAGGAGAAACAGAAAAATATGGTAAACTGTGAGAATAATTTTAAAAATTTTGACATATGGGCATCATGAAAAATGTGTATGCTGCATGCAGGAATTACACTGGGTTTTAAAAATCCTCAGTGGAAGAACACAATGCACCTTAGAACTCTAGAGTTTGCTTTTTCCTGATTCATTTTGTTCCAGAATCTTGCCAGAAAGAGCAAGATTATCAAACACTCTGGTTTTTAATTTGTTTCAATAAGAAATGTACCAAAATTATATCTTGGAAAATTCAGTTATTTTCTAATTATAAAGACTAACTAAACTAAAAACTAAAACTAAATTATGAAGACTGAACGAAGTGAAAGGATGCTATATCTTTAAGTGAGTAGTTCTATTGATTAATGTTATAGAATCAGTACTGATACCTCCATCAAACTCAAGAAATTCATGGGTTTGGGGCCAGAAACCAGGGTGATGCTTTTGAGTCAGACAAGCTTGGAGATAAAATTATAGACAGCCCAAAACATCTAAGGCGATTACAAACAAGAAGAACAATAGGTCCTTCTCCAGTAGAGGAGAAAAATATTTCTCACGGGCTAGGAATTGGTTATTTTTTGAACTTGGAGACATGCCACAAAAATGTAGTTTAATATCTGTGATTGTGAAAAGAAATATGCCAGTCTGTTCCAAAAAATTTAAAAAAAAATTAAAAAATAATCCATTTCTAGCAGATGATCAAGTTTTCAACCACTTGGCAGATTACACTTAAGTAGTTAAACGGGGCAGATTGTTTGTGATAATGGACCAACTGATCAGCTCCCCTTTAAAGAAAGAACTTCCTGGTGAGTAAGTCAAGCTTGATGTTCCATCAGAGACATTCTCCAATCTTTCACAATTTCTGCATGTTTGAAAAGGAATTCTAATAGTTATCACCAGTTAAAGCAGACTCAAAAGTCAAATAAAGGTATCTCCATGCTGACATCATTTTCTTATGTACTGGGGAAGAATATATACAGAACAAGACTGACCCAACGGGCTGCGGAGTACTTCTGTGGAATGAATAACCTCATGAATAAAGTAAAATACAGCAGGTTGCCATAAAGAAGTTTGCTCCAGGCTAATGACTCACAGCAATGGTACTTACAGCACCAGGTCTTCTGACTTCCTCACTTATAATTATCCACTTTTCATCCATCTGTGGAGAACAGAGGCCATGAATGAGAAATTCAGTCTTGTAGAGTGTTTTAATTCATGACTTCCATAAAAGAGGAACTGTTTTACAAAACGTTCCTGTCCCTTTCTTTCCTTGCTACCAAACTGCCAGTACTTCAGGAAGCAAAATGTATTTGGCTTCCTGCTAAAGACAGCAAGAGAGTCTGCTGTAACACAGAAGTCCTACTCTGCATCAGTAAATCATGTGAGCCATTTTTTTTCATTACTCCTCTCCAATTTTTTCCTCCCCCCCAAGAAATGTGCTTCTAAAACTCATGTTCTCTGTAGGCTTACTGGATAAGTATATTTTCTCTGCCTAGGGATTTCTCACAGCTGTGTGGAAGAAGTTGTACCTGGGACAAAATATGTGAAGAGCAAGGATGGGGGATGTTGACATGCATGGGAGCCAGTTAGTTAGGACCTCCTCTCCTGCCTGAGCACATGGAGGGAGAGAAAGGATGTAGAAAATAGGGAAAATGTGAGGTGGGTGTGTGTTGAATGGCAGATGTAGTATTGGGCTGCAATTCTGGTTTCAGAGATGTCAGGGGACAGCATAAGGATAGAAGAACTACAGTGGGATTGGGAGAACAGAGCAAATAAAAGAACCGGGGAGGGTTGTTTTAGACAATTCTGGATCTGAGAGGTTGAAGAATGGAAATTACCTTCATTTGTTTCATTTCTCTAGAATTTTCACAACTGTAAATTATAGACAATCTTAGATCTAAGCACCATTTGAGTACATTGCAGTAGAGAATTTGAAAAAGTAATTTCCCTTGGTAACCTTGCCAAAGAAACAGACTTCTTTCTAAAGCGGTAAAAAATCAAAGAAAGTTGAAAACATGTTCAAGGAAGAATAAAATGTTGAATAACAGTCTGAAGGAAACTGTAAGATTAGAAAGGTTTTCCTATGTTCAGCGTTTCAACTTGTACTCCACTTTTTTTGAAGGCCATTCAGTTCTATTTTCTGCTTTCAATACATTTCGACTAGAAACATAAATCAGCTGACAGAAACAAACTGAAGTGAGCTGAGACTTGGATTTTATAGCAATATTGATAAAAGCAGTGGGCATTCCTGCCAGTACATTGGCATTTGGCCTGGGAGACGGTGTTTTGAGAGATTTCTCTGATTCTTCATACATCTAAAGACATATTGTTGTGCTACAAGTACTAAATGCAGAAAAAAGAAGGGGGAAAAAAAGGGTTCTTCCTATGGAAACCACAAAAGAACAATTTTTCTCACAACATTCCAAGGATGTAAGTTGCTGAAGACTGTGTAAGCCTCAGAGCCATGGCAAATTTTAAGGAGAGATATAGGGGAAGATAAAGTAATGCCGTTATAGATCTCTCAGTAGTTCCTACCATGCAGAAGGGGCTGTATAGGAAAAACCTGTGGTGACATTTGATGTCAGTTTAACTGGCAAATTGGAAACTGAATTACATAGTATGAAATGTGAAGTTATTCAAGGAGGGTCATAATTAAAAAAAAAAACCCACAAAAAAGCTACTAAGTATTTTGAACTCGTAGTACTTGTTTGTTTCTTTTTAGGACTACTCCTCTTGTTTTGTGTAATTCCATGCTGTAATATCCATATTTATTAACCCTATAAAATAGAAATGGAAGTAACTCATAAGATCTTTACATATTTCTTCCTCCTAAGTCAATATCAACTGCACCAAAATCATCTTCACAGGCCTTTGTGTAACCTGTTCATAAAAAAACTCCAGTGATGAATACTGCACAACAGCTCTCTTCAGTCTATCCCAGCTCTTAATTACAAAATATTTCTTAATTTCTACAAATACCTTGTTGCAATATTAGCTCACTACTTCTTGTCATTAGATGAAGGAAATGGATTATTTCCTTCCTCCTCAGGTCACTATCCATGCTTTTCTCTACAACTTCTTCAGTTGGTCAGTATTTTGTTTGAAGTACAATAACTAAACCAGGATACCAGATGTTTGGGGGTTTTCCATATTTTTTTTTCCCCTCACAGCAATATGAATTTGGCAACTGGTGTTCCTTTCAATAAAACATCCTAAATATTTTTTTCCTGCAACTTTTGCCTAGCTAGCCAGTTTCTATCTCTCGTTGCTCAGCTGATTATTCTTACTGAAGTGCAGGAATTTGCATTTGTCCTGCTTGAACTGCACACTGCTTTTCAGACCAAATCGCCAATTAATGAGATTGTTTTAGATCTTAAACCTCTCCTCCAAAGTGTTTGCAGATATGCCTCCATACGTTTTCAACTTATATAAAAGAATATGTCATCTTACACCATTCTGAGATTATTCTCCCTGGCTTCTTTTGGTTTGATAAGTATCATGTAAGAATTTTTCAATTCACCACACCAAGGTATTAGTTTCCAACACAATTCTGAGTTTTGGGGGTCTTAATGCAAGTACTGTTGCAAATATTTTGCATATTTTCACTGCATATTTTGGCTGCTAGGGTAAGTAATAACATGAAACCTTCAACCAATAACATTTAGCTCTTTCATTAGAAAAATCCAAAATAGATAGAAATTCAGATCTGAATGTAATAAACACTTTCTTACAATTTCCATCCAGAAGAAAACTTGCTTTTCCCTAGTATCATCTAGAACATGCATCTGGAATTTCAAGCAGCAGAGTTACAGTGCAGAAAGAAAAAAGATATAAATGACAAAATTTATTGAGTAGTAACCAGGTGTACATTGAAAGAGAAAGAGAACAAGAGCACAACAAAGTCTTGTTTTAATTGCCTAATATAAATATTTACACTTTGCATAAGGATTAATGGATTAAGCTACTTAGCATGAAAGAAAAAATTGCTGTTTATGACCTACTGTTAAACAACATTAAATGGCTTAATCTGTTTTTTTCTGAAGGTAAAGGTGTTTTCATTAATGGATTTAAGGGATACATACAGAAGTTTCTTATTGAATTTTATTCGCACACAAACTGTAGAAGATTTTGCTACGTATGTACATGTATAACCTTGTATAACTGGTATTTCCACTCCAGTGTTGCATGGACTTGCTTTTTTTATAGAAAGGAAAAGTACCCTCTGCCAACAGAAAATATAGTGAGACAGTCTTCCTAATATTGTCCTTGAATGCAGTAACTGGATTCCTAATGACAAAGTGATGATATGTGAACGCAAATTAATACCCGAATTAGCAAACTCATGCTGAGAAAAAACAAAACACTTATATACGATAACCATATCCTGGGCTTCAGGCTATCTTCTCTCTGTATGTTATTACTTCGTTGTGACACAGCACTCAGCAAATAAAAGGGGAATATAATTTCTGTGTTCTGTTTGACAGAAAATTTAGAAATGCTGTGTAATACTCCAGATATATTCTATTGTGCAAAAGAGAATTATTGAAGTGTAACAGCTCAGAATTTTAAGACAAATAAGCCAGTATTGTCAGCAGACTGGAACACTGAGTTTACCTTTGAGCTTTGTCTACATAATCCTTACATTTTATGCTGCATTTGTTGAATACAGTGCCTTGTCAGGAGTCGAATGATTACTCTGGAAGAATTAGTTTGAGACTTGCATTGATTTCAGCTAGACAGAATCAAAATTAGAACTCAGTTGCATAAACATCATTATAAATTCAGTTATATTATAAAAATAATTATTTTTATTTTTGTAGTGTAATGCAGAAATAGAATACTGTAAAAAACTTCTCTCACGGCACAACAAAAATAAAATAAAATTAATTGAGAAGAAATATTTATAATACAAATAATACTATTTTCCAAAAGAAAGATATTTGAGAACATACACATACTTAATGTTTTATTTTAATTCTACTAAAGTATAAGGAACTTCAGTATCTGGAAATCTACACGGGAAAGTTGAGCAGAGGTAAAGTAGTTTTAGTTAAAAAATGTGTAGTGAAAAATCCATGAAAATTGAAAAACATGATCTGGAAAAATCAGATCTGTTTTCTTCTGGAAAATGTGAAGCAGTTCTAATAAAATTTGGAGTAAAAAAAACCCTGTCCTTTATAATTTAGCATTAATGAAATATAGGTAGCATCTGAATGTTTAGAAGAGCAAAAGCAGTAGTATTTCTAGGCACAGAGATTTAAGGAAAAAACAACTTTCCTTGTTTAGGAGGAATTTAGAGGTTTAAGGAAAAAACAACTCCAACAACTTTCATTAGAGCACCTAATGCAATTGAACAAGTGGACAAATTATTGGAAAGTACATAGTGGATTTTATATATCTTCTATATTATATAGTATTCACTAGTATATTCTGCCATGTAGAAGAATCTGTTAATTTATGCTTTTGGGCCACCCACAGGGACTGAATTGGGGACCTGCAGACCCCACCTGGGTCTACTATTACAGTCTGAGCTTCAGAACCAAGTCTCTGCAACTTGAGGCTGTAACAGCTTGACTCTGCTCATCATTGACATGGACAAAAACTTGCAATACACATGAACCAAAAGTTTGTACTTGTAGGCTTGGTGCAACAGAAAATACCTATAGAGAAACTTTCTGATTTTTAAGTTTTATGTACTCCAATTTCTTTCAAATGATTGAAAATTAGCTTTATTCTTACAGTTTAAAATCATAAGATTTTATACATGGTAATTATTTTTGTTCTCAATCTCCTCTTTATTTACCTTTATAAAGTATTACCCATTTACCATAAAATAAAATGTTCATGAAAGTAATTCTGCATGTTCCTTCAGATGAGAAACATAACCTGTATTTAGCTAAAGCCTAACAGTAATTGTATAGCAAGGTATATTAAGACCTTATTTTTCAAACAACAAAATTATTGTCCCTTTTATTGGAAAGCAAATTATTTGCTTGTAAAAATAGAAAAAGAACCTCTTCACTTGTGCCCCTGAGAATGCTGCTTTTCTTCAGAGTAGTTCAATGGTCCAGATAATAAATGAATAATAAAATCACTACTGTGCATGATATTTTTAATTAGGGAATATATTAGAACTCCTAAATTTTATTTTCAGGCAGCAAATATAATGCTCTGAATTTCTTCCTAGAATACTATTACGATTTGAAAATACTTTCTATTAGATTCTAGAATGACAGAGGGTTGATTTTCCAAATGAAAGACACTATGTCTTTTTGATAACGGTATGTCCTACAGATCTATTTTATAAATCTTTGTGCAACAGAATTCTTTTGAAAAAGTCAGCAAGAAGGGAGGTTTCACAACAAATGAAATGGCAATCAATTCAAGTCATGGTTGCCATTTAAATACTATACACATGCACCTGTGAAAGGTGCTATGGCACCAACATTCAGATGATTGTGGGATAGCTACACTACTTTCAGAAATGCAATATATCTCTTCCACAAAATCTTGGACAACATAAAAAGTGAGAAAATTTATTACTCTGCACATACCTACTAAAAAATCTGCAGCACGTTTGAAAATTTGCTTATGGCATTTGCAAACATAGCTTCATTTTGTTAATGTTTCAGTCAGAGGCTTTGAGACCACTTCATTTTTCCAGGTATTTAACGTCTTGGAACAATTGGATCATTCTCAATGTCACAGGTTTATTTCACCCATTTACCTTATTTACTCATATTAAGCTAGTAACATAAATTAGACTAAAGAATAATTTATGACTGCCTTGGGCATATCGTTTTGAAAGGCATTCAGTCTCAACCTGTAAACATCAAGGGACTGACAATTCATCTCTTTCCTGGTGAGTTTACTGCAGCAGCTAATCACGCTCCCTTTTATAAATTAGTGTGCCTGATGGGGATACGTTCATGTTCATGCCCTGAGCACGTATTATTATGCCCTTCTCCACTACATTGGAGTCCTTTAGTATGCCAAAGTTACTCTGCATTCTATCAAGTCAAGTCTCATTTGTTTGTTTGTTTGTTAAATTAAACAGGCCAACCTCATTCAGACTTTCACTGGCGGATATTTTTCAAGATGCTCCTGTTTCAAGCTAGTGCAGGCATCAGAGGCAATGTTATTCAGTTATTTAGGACCACAAAAACAGCCACAGCAGATCAGACAAATAACGGGTCATTGTAGGGTGATGCTTGGGGACTCCATGAAAAGACAGGACATATATTCAGGGATATTTTCTTCAAACTGCATTATTGGAAAAGTGATGCTGATTATGTATGTTCCCTCTTTTATACAGTTGTTGTTCATGAGATGATTTTTATGCTTAAAAGTTTTAAGAACCTTTGCTGAAGGACCTCATCAAAAGTATTTCAGATGGGCACATTAGAGACCTTTGAGAGATGCCTCCAGTTGCCTTATGCAGCACTGCGGGTGACCAGATAACCAGACATTCAACAGCAACCTTCCAAGTGTTGTGGCTCTCCTCTGAACCACCCACTGTCTTCCAGCACCCTTCTGCAGATGTGGGCCTTGAACAGCACATGGTGTCACTCCCACCCTACACCAACACAAGATCATCTGACTTATGCACGGACCTGACTGGGCTTGGGAAGTATTTCAAGTACAGTTAATTTCTCTTGAAATATACAGACGGTGAAAACTGTGTGATAAATTACAATGGAATAAAACATGAATTTGCACATGGTTAGAAATACTTATGCAGGCTACTAATGATACTGCTGCCATCCAACAGTATGGCCATTACAGAGCTGTTCAAAAAGTCTCATACAATATTCCAGCACAATTATTTGGACAAGGGTGCATTACAATGCATAAATGATCTTTTTACATGTGAATAAAGACTTAGAGCTGGTTAGATTGTTTGGTTCCAACGTGGCTAAAATACAGTTATTTCACTCACTGAAAGATTCCTTTTGTGTTTCCCATAACTATGTGATACATTTTCAATGCTCTATGTGGCATCTGCATGCAGAGCACTCCTAAAGAGTAATTGTTGGTATAATTCTCACACATAGCCTTGTATATGTATCACAAGCACGGGTGGATTCACTGCTGAAGCAGAGCACTTGTTTTCCTTGCTGGAAACTGGGGGAAAAAAAGGAGACAGAAAATCTCTGTTCAGTGTCTTACAGACTGCAAGTGGCTCAGTGCAAAGACAGAAAGAATATTTTGACGACATGGCTGCAAAAGCTGTAAAGCTGCTCCTTATTTTTATGACCAGCCTGCATTGTCTTCCAGCCACTATAAGTACTGATAAGATGTGAAATACATGCTTGTGCTTGATTTTTTGATTTGACACTAAGCTGAAGCTTAATCTTCTGAATTGAAGCTCAACTCAGCAAGGGAGAATGCATCCTTCATATACACCAATTCCCCATCAACTTCTTAAAGAAGAGTCAGCCACCTCCAAGTAGAGAGGGAAGATACTTCTAGTTACCTGAGCCAGAGAAAGGCCACAAAAGGGACTGCCTTCCTTTACAGATACCATGAAGGGAAAATAATACAGCCTGAGACCTCACTGTTTTTGTCGGTCTGTCCCTGGCACTGCTGCCGAAAGGGAGGTGGGTGCGAAACCAAACCCTCTGCCTCTTCAGGAAAATGTTGACCAAGGAAAGATTCAATCAAAAGATCCTCACCATGATTAATTGCTATGGCAGTTACTAAAACCTAAGGTGTCCTTGCCTGTTATTGTCAAGACCTTCGTCCTACTGTCTTTGCTGTTACGCTCTGGGCTACAGAATGCCCATTATCACACACACGCACTGCTGAAGTAATGAGACCTCACATGCTGCCCTGGTTCTATCTCTTGATTGAACTTCTGCTGCCATTAATGAGGGTGTGTAGTGAGGAAAACCACTAGAGAGCAACAAGATCAAAGAGCACAAATCTGGTACCTATCTCACCGGTCATGACATAGGAGAATTTTTCCCACCTGCTTCTGTGAATATTTCTTCTGTTGCAATCATGTCACAATACACAACTCATATTTTCAAGTCTTGAAAATTAATATTAATCTAAATATCTCAGCAACCTTTTCCTCATTTTACTGAAATTAATGAGATTGTTCTGAGTGCTTACAAAATCAGATTCATATCAACAGAGACTAATTCTACAATAACATACTTTTTAAAGCACTGTTGTCAAAAAGAAGTTTAAAACTAAAAATAAGGAAAAAAAAGAAAAATTATACAAGCCTATAAAAATTGTACACACATATGGCTCTATATGTATATATATGCACTTCTTAATACACATATTACTTAGAAAAGAGTTGAGGAATTACACTTATAGGAGAGCAGAATTCAAAGAGAAAGATGGTTTTGGTTCAGCTAGTATAGTACACTACACCAGCAAATTGGTCGACAAAAATCTTTTTTTTAGGGATGTTTTTTCAGAAAACTATTCAGAAAAAAAGGTCACAAAGCTAACTCAGAAGAGGTAAGGTTAAAACAGCAATGGAAAATAAAAATAAACAGAATCAAAGATCTTGTATTAACCTTATTATGTTCAGTTCTCTTTATTCATATCAGCTGTAAGCTATTGAAGGAAAGTCTTTTTCTGCTTGTGTACTTGTAAACCAGCACATGATCTTCCTTTCTAATTGTGCAGACAAAGCAGATGTCTCATGCAGATCTTGCCTTTTTTAGAGAAGACAGGAAATAAACGTCTTTCCCGGAAGCAAATTTTAAATTTTCTAAAAATATGATGCACTGTATTAGCTTTAATGGCAATTTCTGTGCCAAAGAAGCCTCAGCGGTGGGGGGACCTGGGCAGAAAGCAGACAAAGCAGCCACTGACTGACAGGCACATCACTTTACCATAACCTTGTTCACAGCGGAGGCATGACCCACCTGATGGTCACTTCAAGTGGGTCAGCTTCCTCTATACTACTTCTTCAGGGAGAGATATGGTGGGGTACATATATCCTACCAGATGGAAGAAATAGAGGAAGCCCTAGAACTGATCCATTGTGGATATGATATTTTGCCAACAACTATTTTTCTTCTTGCTTCAGTATTAATTATTGGGCCTAGCTAGTGATAGCCTTTCAAAACAACTTTTCAGAAAAGTTTCAAGAGCCATGCCCTTGATAAAACTACAACTTTCCTGAATTCATCATGTTCTAAATCACACCTAAAATCAGGTTTGCAGTACTGCTTTCCACGAGTCAATGGGTAACTGTATTTTCTTCCATAAACCTCATTCTTCCATGTGGTTTAAAAAGTCCAGAACTATTTTCCTTCTGAGGCTGATAGTCAAAGCAGATGTCCAGTAAATAACGTTTTTCTTAGTTTATCCTATGACCATGAACAGAAATACCTTCTCTACTAGCCTTTGTGGATATTCACTCACATAATAAATCTAATCATAGCATATTCAGAGCAAAAAGCGTAACAAAGAGCATCAAGCGAAAGCAGCACTCCCTTGCACCATCAACACTGCCTTCCATGAAACACAGATAAAAATACACTTGGAGCTCATAATAGGCATTTTAATACTAATCAAAAAAAAAGTTTGGTTTTATAGATTTATTCCTTCACACAGCCTTCCCAAAACTGTTGGCACTCGGTCAGAAACCTCCATTTAGTCATGATCCAGGGTAGTGCTCCCAAGAGCACTGAGACAGCTTTACCGACACCTCTATATTTTGCTTTCCACTGCACCCTTAGCCACTTTAAGTGTTGCAGGCTATCGGTTCTGATAATGCAAAATGTAAAAACAGGAAAATGGGCTCACCTTCTAACCTCTCAGGCCATAGTCAATGTGCATTGGCTGAGCTGGCATTTACATTTTCAGCTCATCAACAACCCCTTGTCACTGGACAAATAGCCTGGTGAGAGGTGTTTTAACACCAGCACAGGAAGCACAGAATTCTGAGTGCAAGGCTATTTCTCTGTGCCCTGCTCTTCCCCTAGAAACCCTCTTTCTCTATCCAGTGACCAGCAACAAGCAGACCCATACCCTACATACGCATGTGCCTAAATTCTTGAATAAGTGAACAAAAGAACTCAAGATCTCACAGAAAGAAAAAACAAGGCTGTAATGTATGCAAAATGCATCCCTCGATGCATATTTTTAGGTGTATACTGATTGACTTGTCTCAGTGTTTAAAATTAAGTTGCCTTTAGGCAGTCAGGTCTTTTTCAAGAGCTACTGATGATGATATTAACCTTTGGTATTGAAATTCTGTTAGTAGTACTGGATTTATCCTGGTAAACAGCGTTGCCATCTCATTCTTAGCCCTGGCCTGTGAAAATTTACAGCTTTGGGGGTTTCATTTGTTTGCTTTTTTCAGAAGAAAGTACTAATAAAAGCAAACTACCCATCAAACTGATCCTGATACAGACTGTATATGAGGGATGCATTACAATTTTATCTCACTTTTAAAAGGTATAGTTTTTTAAAGGTATATTTTTTTCTGGGGAGGAAAAACATTTCTTTTAAGTAGCTCTAGATTAAGATAGAATAAATTGAGCAGGCAGGTAATTCTTCTTCCTCCTCCTGTCTCCTCTTCCACCGAAAGGTTCACAGCAGATATTTTGTTAATAACAAACAGGGATTGTATCTGTCATTAGGCCTAATTGTGTTATGACTTCTACCAATAGAAGTTAAGGATTAAATTTATTGACGTGTAATAACAATCATAAAGACATCCATATTAATCCCAATTCAACTTTTGGATATAGGTGTCTCTCAGCTCACTATGAGATGGACAGCTGAATCTCATGTATTCTGGCTGAGGACTCCAGTTCAAAAAGAAGAAACAGGATTTCTTTGCCACATAGGAATATAAAATCTCCTTCTCTTTGTTCAAATCCCATTTTTGTAACTACTTCTGAGCAGATGTTTAAGACACATACCTTATCAATACTAAAATGAGGTGATGCCTGCTTCTTGAAAGGTCTGGTCATGTTTACTTGCAGTTGACAAGGCATTTTACAGGAACACATTTGACTTTTTACAAGTTTCCAACAGTAGTAAACTTTATCCCCACTGACAGCAGAAGTAATTGCTGTGTGCAGAACAAAATTGATTGTTTTAAAAGTTTAACTCTGCTTTCTTGTTTCATGCTCTAAGGATACATTTAAACCTGTTTCAGGTAAATTCTTTCTCAAAGAACAATTCTTTCTATGTTAATGGGTTAAAAATACTTAAGAGTGAACACCAAATCCATTGCAAGGTAAGGGAAACTGGGCTTTTATCTGAAGTGGAAATAGGTATTTCACTTTCTCAGGTAGAAAATATTATTTTTGTAGTGAAACTTCCACAATTTTTTTTTTTTTAGTTTACAAGAACAGAGGAACAAAAGACAATTAGGCAATTTTAGACCTCTTTATTTAAACCACACATCTAATGATAATATTAAAAAAGCAAGAAATAAAACCACCAACATAATCTTCTGCAGCAAGCAGGCAATTTGTACATATATTATGTACAATATACATATTGTATTATGTATACAAATCTGCCCTTATGCCATGATCCTCGGGCCAAATTTGGGAATAATGTGAATAGTGGCAACTCACGGCATACACACACTCTGAAAAATATTATATGCAGAAGGGGCACTTAACACTGCGGTTCCTCCCTTCTGTTTTGGGAGTGGTGATCCCACTTAAGATGCTCCAGCTACCAGCTGCCCACTGCCAGCCCTCCAACAGAGCTTACAACCTCTGCACCACTGCCAATTCAACTGCATTTTACTTTGGGTCTTGGTTTGAAAGTGTTCATGTCCCCTGCAATTAAAATTTATGGCACCCTATCATTGCTAGAAAAGTTAAGCATGGCTCAATCTGTGCATCTTGCTGGCAAGTCAGATAAGGGGGAGAGAAAAGCACAGAACTGCATTGCACTGACTTGGGTAAAAGAGTGGAAGGCACTTTCATTTAGCTCATATTGTGCTACTGGCTTCTTCTAATGGACTTGCATCTTGTTCTCCTCTCCTGTTCCCTTCCTCTTCACACTACTAACTTTATCTGGGAAGAGTCACATGAAGATGCAGGAAACATTTACATATCAATGCTATAGAATATTTTGGCATTGTGACAAATTATTCAAACGTAATTTAAAATGTAAATGAGTCCTCTTATGCACATAGACAAAGATGTGACGATAGAGTCATAGAAATTGCAACTTAAGCAGACTTCTGTTTTAAAGAAACATCACAGCATCATCATAATTCTATTTATTTTCTTAGTTTTAAAAGCATACTTAAGCTATCTTCTCCACAAACAATACCTGTAATTTCTAATCTCTGTTAGTACCATTAGCTCTTCATTAAAGGGTAAGGTCGCAAAAAAGTTATTTGACATTATGAGAAACAGAACAGTACACCTGTTCAACAGAAGAGGACAGGTTTTGCCAAAAATAATATCCGGTGAAAGCTAAGTGAAATGGATCCCAGCCATAGATTTAGAGGAAATTTGCAGTGCCTAGGACCTTAAGTTTCAGTGCTATACTTAGATCAGAAAACAATAAAACACATGGCAAACAAATTCAGTGGTAGCATTCCATTGGGATAGTAAGACAGTATCTGTCTCAACACCATCCAACTCACACTGACAATAGCAACATCAGCGGCTTTCATAGGTTCTCAGATTTTTCTGCTTCCATCACCTCCTATGCCAAAGCCAATGTCCAGAGACACGTGTTTCCTCAAATTTTCTGAGTAGTCATTCGAGTTTTCTAGCACCGACAGAAATATATTTCACCTTTTTTTTTTCCACACGCACGTAAACGTTGCACATGCCACACACATGAATGTGAATGGTTTACTGAATGGTAATATTAGCAGGGAACGCTCAGTTATCCTTTTTTTAAAAAATTACAAAACATAATGCTAAATATCTGAATAATTACCATAACTCGGTGAGGAATCAGCCTGAACAATAGTGCAGACAGCCATACAGCCATCTTGATTCAGTTTGCCACCAGCTCAGCACATGATCACTGTGCTGGCATTTGTTATTGCACCGCTCAGCCTTCCCTTTCCACTTGAAATCTTTACGTTCCACTTGGATATTTTAAAGCTGCGCTGGCAAGCTCTGTATGTCTATTACAAAATAATAGCATCGTAGTCTGATGCACCAGCATATGCCCAAAACTGAAATGAATTTTACTCAATATAATCTATAATTCTTGGCATATCAGGTGCTAGGCTTCAGTGCAGCTCCCCTAAGCGCTCCCTCTTTGCCCTGCTCATCATGTTGCAGTTTGCTGCCTACTAGATACATCCATTCATTGACCAAGGCTTACAAAAGTCCAAGTTCAGTAGGACAGACAGCACCTTGGCAAAGGGTGCCTTCTGTTTTATGCCTGTCAGCAGCATGATGGAAATTTTATCATGAGACACAGAGGCACTACTCACATACCCACAATTTTATTAAGCAATAGCGCAAGTGGTCTCGGTAGACTGAGTAGATGACATATTTATATGAACAGTGAATATTATCTACCTCATCTAAATTAATACTGACCAAAATAGGGACCTTAACTAGGTAGAGGTCTCTTCTGGACAAATAGATCATTTTCCAATCACATACTCACTTGCACCTCATAATGAGTTGGGGGAGAAATGAAGGAAGGTATGAGATCAATTCTAAAAATAGTATCTCGTGCCCCTGAAAATAAGATATACTTACAGAAATGAGAATGTCAGTGCCAGTATTGGGGAAACAGCACACGCTAACTTGTTAGTCTCTGAAGAATTATATTCTTTTGCCAACTTTTTCAGGAAAATCTAATAAAACATTGATGAAATGGAATAATAATTTTCCCTGCATGAAGATTAAGTGGGAACATGAGTCTAGACAACAGGCAGTTTTTGCATTCATCTCATGTCTGCTCAACTGCAGAAGTCATTCGGAAATTGCATGTAAAATATTTCTAAACTGAAGTATATCTGAAATAGTAGATGTCAATGTGAGTCTTACAGGAAGTGACAGTCAATACCAGCTTGTTGCTAGCTATTTTTGCAACCACATACGAGGTTTGACACAGCTAGGCAGTCTTGTCTTATGACTGAAACCTATTGTTTCAGAAGAATTAAAAGGGAAGGTAATTATTACCAATATTTACATAACAGGTACTGTAGCTGAAGGCATAATCAAGCACAAGCCTGTGTGCTGATACCTGTCTGAACCTCCAAAGGAGACCGAGTTTCTGACAAAGAGTATAAGGTTAGAACTAAGGGTAGATGCCTTCGGTACCCCACAAACTGGAGTAACTCAGCTGAGTGATTTCTACAGAGTATTTGCCATCTGTTGGTGGTGACTCAAGCAAAACAAAGCACAGATGGATCTTAGTCCCAATTTTTGTCTTTTTCTTTTTTGCTTGAACTCTTCTAAACTTCAGAGAGGATTAGGATTTTTTGTTCATTTGGAGGAGTGTATTTTTATAGTAAGTGGCTCCTCGTTTGTACTTATTCACAGCTGATTTTCAAACTATTGAAAGTAATAAATGATGCCAGGAGTTTCAGCTTTAAGGCTAAGTAGTCTTCTTCAGAAAACTTCCAGCCTCTTTATAATACATTCTGAAATGCTTTCTGCCATTTATTGCGGCATAGATCATTCGGCTTCATTCGTCACACATATATTACCCAGTGAATGGGATTTACAACAGCCAGCCTGCTCAGCAAGGAGACTCCTGAATTAGCCAAGACAAATTACCACACATACACACACACCAAAAAAAAAAAAAAAAAAAAAGTGCAGGCTGAAATCTTATGTATCTCCTGAAGCCTTACAACCTTGACAGGAATTTCTCTACTGGACTAAGAATCACATTCTTAAATGTTACACTGGACTATGATAACCAAGCAATCACTCTGAGTACAGAAAATTAGCTCAATCTTTTCTTCAAAATAGAAACAACCCCTCCAAGTTGTGCTACAATCACCTTTTATTGTTAAAAATATATGTAGTTTAAGCTAATAGTAAAAAATCCCATTAAAGAGAAGACCCGGGAATTTTTACCCCGTTTGGCCACTAATCAAGTGAAAGCCATTGGGGCTACTACTGCGTGCAAAGAATTCATCGTTTGAGCACCCTTGTTGGACCACAGTCCTCAGGAGATTACGACATACCCGGTAGATGAGTATCAATGTTCCTAAGCAGGATAAATCTTCAAATTCTCCTCTCAGTCCAGAGGGGAAATACACAAGCGAACGTGTTAGTCATTAGTGTGATATGCCTAAGCAGCATCTGCAGTTGCTCAGTGCCTGGTGGGTGAGGTGGGGTCTTTGCAGATTGCTTCCCAGGACTAAGCCTCTGTCACACTGTAGGCACCTGCCTTGTAGCACCTCCTAAAGGAAATAATGAATGTTCCTGGAAAACACAGGACTTCAAGCTCTCATAATGAGTCTGTTCATGGCTCAAGTACTTCCAAAACTACTTCCAGCCAACCCACATTTATGCCCGAGCCACAAGTGTAACCCAGAAAGACAGTGAGTGAGTGAGGGTGACCCAGCCTTGACTCCGTCCCAGCACACAGCATGTAGGCTGGATGTGCGATGGCTGGGCACCTTTCTGAGTTCAGATTTAACACTCTTTCCAATACAAGGCTTTAAATTGAAAGCGAGGCAAAACCTGGATTCTGAGGCTCAATTCAACTGGCTCTCTTCCTCTTTATTGTATTGCAGGTAACTCCTGAAATTTTAGATCGCCTTTCAACTTTTGTCATCTCTGTTGATCTATGTGCAGAAACATGCTACCTTATAAAGCAACACAAGCTCTATTGATTTTTTACTTTTAGTTTTGATTGGTTTATGTATGTTGGCAATTCTTTAAATGCAACTCTAAGTTGCGCAAACGTGAAACCTTCCTCTAACACAGTTAATGTACTTGTATTCAACTAGATAAAGTGCAGAGCTGTTTATGGTGTGCTTTGCATATGTGGACTAGCTTTAACTAGAAATAATACAATTTATTATTACTGAATAACTTCACTTGAAAAGAATGCTACCTGTAATTCCAGTGGTTTATGGCATTTTTTCTCAGCTACAGGTCCCAATACACCACAATGTATCAACTACCAATACACCAATCGGATAATTTTGCTATTTTAAGTTAAACTGATTTTCCATAAAGGTTTTCCTGAATTGAAACCTATACTGATTTTAAAGAGCTGTTGTGCCTTGTAATGTCAAACAATTGCATTGCTTGTGTTCAATATGAAGTTTGCAGGTTTTTCTCCTCTCTTGAATCCCTCTCAAAACACGTTATGAACAATTTTGAGATGATGATGACCTAAATAAACAAGAAGTAAAAGTATCATCAACACTGATCTTGAAGGGCGAAAATAGCAGAAATACCTGTGTGCATCTGGTTCAAAATCTGCACTTTCTACCCTGATAGAGGTGATAAAATCTAAAAAACTATGCAGAATCCATAATGCTGTAACAATACATTTTCCTACTCAGGATCATGGTACAAAGAAAAATGCATTTGGAAAGCACAAATTCAAATTAATTGTGTTTTCAGTTTATGTGTTTTCATTAAATGTACACAACTACCTCCTTCCAAACTGGAAAGGAAGTGGTTTTTCAGAAGTGGTGGCCTCCATTTACTAACATAATTTGTCTGTTCAGGAGTTGTAGGAGCAGGAAGGTGGAACCTATAAATTCCCAACCGTGCTGCCGAAATGAACTGAAGAGGACTGATAAAACAGAGAAATATGACTAAAGGCCAGATTTTTATGCCTGAGGCATTCTACTGCTTGTGGCACTGATTTTTAGGCATATCACTGGTGGACTTCTGCTGATGTAACTGCACTGATTTAACAAAGTACTGCTAATTTAAAATTGCAGAAAGATGCTGTCCTCATACAGTACTTTTCAAGCAGTGCAAATACACAGGAGTTAAATCACACAATCCTACTTAATACATTACCTAGAGGTACAAGAAGGGAGGTACAGATAGAACAGCTTTTTTATTAAAGTTGTTGAACACCACAAGCTTGCTTCGACTTGCTTAGTACCTCTGTAAATCTGGCCCTGTGTGATTAGCTGCAGTAATACTGCTAACCGAGAATAAAGTCTTTTTTTTTTTTTTTTTTTTTAATCTCTCACTGCTGTGACTTAACCAACAGACATTCCTTCCTGTGACAAGGAACAAAGCCCTGTGCTCCTGGATAGCAACCTCACACCTTTCTTCACAAAGAAGGGGTTTGTTGTGGAAGAAAGAGTTAACACGTAATGTCTTAGAATTAGCAAAGGGTCTGATGGTTTAGTAGAGAAATGTCAATCTTCATTCTTGGACTGTTAAGTAACTCTGGCTTTACAATGGCATTATATATGGCTGCAGCCAAAAGCACAACAGGATGTACAGGTTTCAGTAAGCTCTTTAAATGTGCAGAGTATTTCAAAATAAAGACAATGGCATAACTTCTAAGCCATATTCTCTGGTTTCTTTCGAATGAAGAGAGAAGAAAATGATAGTGTGTCCCCTATAGAGAGGCCCCTGGAACTTCCATGTCAAAGTAAGAAAAGAGTCTATTCATAACTCAGTGTGCTTTTTTTTTTTTTCATATTTGAATCCGTCTTGTTGTCCTTTGGAATACTGGATCCTTAGAGGATGTAGAAACAACTATTCTGGACATGGCTTTACAAAGTTTACATAAAATAGCAGAAGGTGAAATGATTTCACTGGAAAAGTCTCTTGTGACATTTCTGCTATAATACCTTACAAACAATCCTGCTCATGGTCTAATCAGGAGCCTGGGAAGGCAATATCAATTCCCAAAATGTTAAGGGACATACTAAGAAAACATGACTGGGACTCTGAAATATGTCTTCATATAAGACTGATTTACCTTTGAAAGGTTCTAGCATGAGTCTCCAAGTCTTACGTTCGGACCTACAGAAACAACTTGCAGTAGCAGCACACACTAACGTCTTCCATTTCAGGAAAAAAGAAATGTGTTGCCTACCATTATGTAAATCTCTTACATGTATTTTTTAAAAGTACAGAACATGGTGGCAGAGGAAAACACAACAATATTTATCCCAAAAGCCATGGAAAACAGGAAGATAAAGTGCTCTTTTCCCTTTAACCAAGCCTTCAGATATTGATGTATTTTCCATTTAAAGAGTGTTGAGCTTAGCAAAGCCATAATGTACAATGTCAAAAAGCTCAGACACAGGTTAGTATTGTTTCCTGGTAGTGATAGTACAGGAATGATTTCTAAAGTGTGTACTGGGAGAACTGCCATTGTCTTGACCTTTTTTCTATGTCTGTTGAACAACTGCATCTTAATGCATAGAATTCTCTCCAGCCTCCTGGACTGTGTCTAGTCCTTATACATACTGGGGGACGAAGAGGAAATCCCACAATAAGAATACAGAGAAAAGAAATTTGCATGTATATTACTTCAAAATCATTTCAGCTTGACCTTTCATGACGAATGGTTTAAATGCTGAATTCTCTGTCTGTGATTGCAAAGGTTAATTGTCTTTATTGAGTATTGCTGATAGGGCCTTAGTAAACCATGATGGTTTCTTGGAGGGACGTAGGTAAAGAAGGGTAGGAGAGAGCAGGGTTTGCATTTAAAAGACAAATCCCTTAGTATTCACACTGGAGATGTCCATCTCCCAAGCAAAAACATGAATAAATGAAATAGACTTTCATAAGAAATGTTGAGCGTTATAGAATACTGTACTTTTCATTATGAAATGACTAACTTAAAACAGAAATATAAGCACCTACCTAGTCTCATCAAAAGTCCTCCCACACCACACCAAACACATGAGTTTCTCTGGCTCCTTCTTTAAAAAAAAAAAAAAAAATCACAGAATTCCTCTGGACATTAGTTCTCCTGTTCATTTAAACAGTAGAAGTGATTTACATTTTTAAGACCACAAAATTACTGAATCAACCTCTTGTTTCAACTCTTGTGGTTTACTTGTGTGAATTTCTTTATCAAATATTTAATAAATTACATAAATCACCTTGGAAGGCTATTATCACAAAACCTCATCTGTGACCAGTTTCATGCGGATGCTAAGTAAGTAGTTTTATATCACCAGGAAATGTAAAACCATAAACAGACAATAAATATTTTCTCATGTACTGAATAAAGAAATTCAGCTAGTGTTTACATGATTCAGAAATACTGTAGTGTTTAACATTTTCTGTATATTAAAAGTGATAATTTCAAGACACTTAAACACACTATTAAAAATAACATTGTGGGATTTTAATGAAAAATTCTCACTGAACCATCATCCTCAAGTAATAAGAAATGGTTTCCAGGATGTTTTTAATTCCATCATGCTAATAGTCTCACTGTTAAATTACAAACCCACTGTCCTCCAGAAAAGTATCAGTGTTTTACAAACGACAAGGAATAATATCTCCCACTAGCTAAGACTGTACACAAAGTATAGTTACTAAATAAACATAAGAGAAATGGTCACAATATATGTTAAAGGAATCGTATGTCAAATGACTGGACAAATGTGAGGGACAAAATCCGTAACAACCTATGCAGTGTCAATGAAAGCCACAAGTCAACAGTAGTCCAGCAAACACAAAAGCCTCTCCACCTGTCTTTG
Source organism: Phaethon aethereus (assembly GCF_964289735.1). Taxonomy (NCBI): domain Eukaryota; kingdom Metazoa; phylum Chordata; class Aves; order Phaethontiformes; family Phaethontidae; genus Phaethon; species Phaethon aethereus. The sequence continues at coordinate 52,718,340 of NC_138578.1, read as the reverse complement.
CAAATCAAACTCATAAATTTTCAAGCAATTCAACACAAATGCATCAACACCAGTTTTGAATACATTAAATGCAAAGTTTATAAGTTAATTCATTGTATTTTATATGCATATACAAATTACAAAGCCTCATAAAACACCTAATACTCAGACAACCATACAGTTTCATGTATGTTCAAAATGTAGGTATAGACAATCACATATACTTCAGGAAACAGAAAAAGCTTCACAACACTAAACCCAAGACTACAGTGCAACTATGACAGAATTATTTAGTCTGTGTTTTCAGTACCACTGCTTTAAAACAAAAGCCCCACAGGCTTGTGAATTAAAAAATCAGAGGAAAGTTCATGTATGCATCTGAGACAGCAGATGAGACAGATCAAAGGAAAACCAGAACAGCTCAAAATCTCTGGAAGGGTAGACTCTCTTTTCAGTACTGATCTGTACTGAATTCCTGATTCTTGATCATCAGGAATTCGTGCATGGACTAGTAAGAGGAAGCACACCTAGCCTCATTAACAGGTGTTGCACACATGATACTTGTTCAGTTTTTCACAAAATGACCTTTCAAAACATACATTCATTAAACATCATTATATACATAATTCAGAATTCATTACAATCAGTGCAATAAATAAAACACAGATTTCAAATTTATATTTAAAGCCTGATCTGAGATTTATAAAAACTTTATATATGGCATAGTATATATTTCCAATATCATTATTACACATTATCATTAGCGCCAGCACATTTGACTTGTAGTATTAGTAGGGAAGTTATCATTATTCTTTTTGATGTTTACTGGTATTCATTTGCCATAATGGAGGAAACCCAGTATCACGAAACACAGTGTCCAGCCTGTTTCAAAAATTCTTTCCAAGTTCTGCTATGACACCCTGCTATCATATTTGACATTCTTCACACGAGCCCTCCGTGCAGTATGATGCGGCAGAGAGCTCACTCGACACCCCAGGTCCTACTAAGTGTACGTCCCGACTCCATCCTGGTAGTCTGGCAAGGGACTGCGTTGGCCCAAGTGAGAAGGAGCGGAGCGCTGAAATGACCCAAGCTCTCCTGAGACTAGCCAGACATCGACGAAAGCTGAGCAGTGCTGGAGCTGCCCTGTATCGTGCCCAACTACAGCAAGGTCACCACCTGGGAACTGCTTTAGGCCCTAAGAGCATTGCCCCCACGGCTGGACGCTTCGCACTGCGGAAAAATCCAAAATTGCTAGTGCAAGATGTACGGCTGCTTTGCATCGCTGCCTGGCACAAGGAGTCCTGGTTAGGGTGGGAAATGCCCCCCGGCTGCGCCCTGGGGCGCCGGGCGAGGCGGTGCGGGGCGAAGGGCCGGGCCCCTACCGCCCTCCGCCGGTGGCCGGGCGGAGCAGCGCGCCGGCCGCCGCTCCCGCTTCCCCTCCGCGCGGAACCCCGCTTGCCTCGGGAATCGCTGCCCTGCCGCCGCGCGTCAGTAAAACAGCTGGGAAAGCCAGGGAAAGCATTGTGCCAAAGCGGCTCGTCCCAGAAAGCAGCCCAGATCCCAACAGCATCTACAGAAATGCCTCCTTTTGAAGCTCTTCTCGTGAGGGGCGGGGGGGAGGTGAAAGTGCTGACGCTTGTAGGAGCAGTGCCACTTCTCGGCTGTGTTGTTTTGCTCAAGGTCGCTCAGTCTGTACACGCTGCAACATTAGTCTTAATTGCAGCGCAGATGACTATGAGATTAATGGAAGCCCCTTCCCCTACGCCAGCCCTGCGCCTGGGTGCCCCGCTCACAGCGGGACCTGCCTCTCAGGCTTTAAGAGACAAACCCGCAAATCCCGCAACGTCCTGTCCCCCTTTTAGCATAAACATATTTTCTTTAAAGACCCTTTAAAAGTAATCCGTTAAAATAAAACTTTTTTCCCCCCTTAATTGGAAGACTCGGCTCCTGTCTTTCCCACGGCAGCTGTCTCCTGTAAATCGCGGAAAGGCTGAGGCGGGAGGGAGAGGACCCCCCCAGCTCAGGTGGGCAGCGTTTGCGGCGGGGCAGGACTGGAAGCGCTATGAGGATCAGTGGTTCTCAAGCAAGCAATTGCTTTATTACCTTCTCCGTCCTGCGTTTCCGTCACGTCAAACACCAAAGCAGCGCTACAGTTCTGGTGTGCCTTTCTTCGGGGATTTATGGCAGTTGCAAGACGGGGGGGGCGAGTCTATTTATTCACTGATGTCTTACAGGCAAGTATGCTGAAGTACTTTGAGCCCTAGCTTCTCAGAGAAGGAAAGCAGCCCACGGCTGCACTTCAGTGCTCACCGGAGTTTCCCTCCCCAGCGGGGAGCCCTCCTCAGCCGCGGGGAAGCCGGCGCCCTGAGTGGGTGTCCCGAGGATGCTGTGCGTGCGGCGGGGGGAGGAAGGCTGTCTTCGCCTTCCTCTCACACCGCTTCCTTAAGCCGTGCAGCGATGCCTCCGCCACCCCCGCGGTGACCTGTGTCCCCCAGCCCTCCGGCTCCTGCTCGGCCGTCGCTCCCCTCCCGCCCGGCGGCCCCGCCGCGCTGGCCCCATGCGCCCGCTGCCCCTCGCCGCTGCCTCCCCCGCCCCGTCCTCTTTACCCCCCGTGTAGTTGGAGAGAGGTATGATTATTATTTGAGCCACACTCCGCTCAGGGCCGGGGGGTCTAATAGCAGGTGTGGGCAGGCTCTCCATCTCCGCAAAGGAGCATGCTCAGCGCTCTCAGGCATGCTCCTTCAGCGGCGAGGGAGCGAGAGCTGGGCCGGGGGGGCGGAGGGGGAATCCTCACACTCGCACCGTCCTAATGCAAAGTTTTATTGTTCAAGAGGCCCCGGAGCCGGGGGCCGACCCGGCGCACCCTGCCCCGCACTCCGCCGCCGCTTTCCCGGCTCGGGGAGGGGACCCGGGCGCCGCGCCGGCGGCGGGCAGGAGGTGGGGGGTTCCCCCTCGCTGCCGGCGGCGAGAGGAGGAGGAAGAGGAAGAAGGAGAGAAGATGCCCAGGAGGGAAGGGCTTCAGAGCCAACTTCTGCCGGGAAACCCGCAGGTCCGCTGCCGCCTCCTCCTCGGGAGAGATAAAGTGCTGAGCCCGGCGCTGCCCCAGTGCTGATGCAACGCCGAGAGCACACGAGCAGCACCATCACCATCATCACCACCATCATGACTATCATCATCACCATTACCATTAATACTATTATGAGGATACTCGCGGTCGGGCAGGCGGAGGGGAAAGCCGCGCTCGGCTCTGGCAGCTGCCCTCCAGCGTTTACCCCCACGCGTAAACTGGCTGCGCCCGGCTCCGCGCCCCCCGCCCGCGGCTGCGGGAGCCCCGCGCACCGCCCCGCGCCGCCTCGCGCAGCCCCCGCCCCCGCGGCCAGGCAGCAGCAGGGAGGGCAGGACGGGATCCAACCCAAATCGTAATGACGGCACTCGGCGGGTCGCTTACCTTGAGCTCCTCCGTGTCCAGGTTTGCTGATCTGTCCATAGAGCGCAGCTGAGCGGAGCGGAGGGGAAACTAGGGAAGTTGTGCCAAATAAATAAATAAATAAATAAATAAATAAATAAAATAAAGGAGGGGGGGGAAGAGGGTAGGGGGCAATCTAGTCTCTCAGTTTCCAGCCTAAACTCAGCCTTGTCCTCCAAACCCTGGCAGCTCCCCTCAGTCTCATTCTCCGCGATCACGCCTCCACCGGTTTAAATAAATACATAAATAAATAAATAAATAAAATATTTCACTTTTTTTTTAAAAAGAACTCCCTTAAGGATTAAAGCGACAGGTGATCCCTTCCCCTGGTGAAAGAGATTCGCGTCTTCTGGCAATGAAAGGAGAAGACGAAAAAAAAAAAATCCAGTCAGTTTAAAGATTATTTTTTCTTCTGCGATAAGCTCAGAAACCGGCGAATCGCTGCATTCCGAGAAAAAATCTTGCTTCCCTGGACAGCATCATGCAGCAAATTTCAAGAAAACGTGTTCAAACTGAAGAGAACAGTACATTATAAAAGCCTTTCTTCGTCATGCCTACTCTGGTAGCTAATTTAGCACCCTGTGAGCGCAAGACATTAGCGATGAACAATTTCTCTGGCAAGATAACAAAATCCCCCAAGTCCTGCACAGACTCAAAAAATGGTTTGCAGCTAAAGGTATTCTCTCAGTAATAATATTAGTGGGAAAAAAAAAAGTCTGTAGGGGATGGTCTTCTTTGAAGGTTATGCTAAAAGAGTTGGGAGAAAAACAGGAGGTGGATCTCTTGCAGAAGAGAGAAGGGAGAGAGACAGAGATTTCCCCCTTCGTTCCTGTTTTACTGTCCTTCACCGCCAGGTGACTGACTTCCCTCCTCCCGCTCACGGCCCGCACAGGGGGGGATTTCTCCAGCTCTCAAAACCCAACATTTCCTTCCCGAGCAGCCCAGCCCCCGGGTCTTAACGCCGGCGGCGGCCGCGCCGCCAGCGCCGCCCCGCCGCGGCCGGGGGGGCGGGCACGGTCCCCACCCGCGCACCCCTCCGCGGCGCCCCGGCTCCCCACCCTCGCCAAATGGCGCCTCTCGCTAGCCCCACGTGTCTTGAATAATAGCCACGCTCACCAATTTAAGAAACCATTACTGTCTCACATATAGCTCCCTATTAAAAAAAAAAAATTATATGTGCAGGTGTGTCTAAATTACTAAGGTGATAGGAAACTTCCCAATCTTAGGTTTGAGGTGCACAGGTTTAGTTCAGCTGTTGAGTTTATTATTAACGTGCTGCAGCTTTGGTGGAGCAGTGTTTCTGACGGCACACGGATTAAGTCTGAGTCTCAGTGTGTTACTTTACAAATCTCTTCTTCCAAAGGATTCACTGTCTTGCAGCTCTCACATCACTCCAAAGAGAATCAAAATTAGATTTAAAAATTCAAATTCCTCCACACCAAGATCCTGATTTTATCATGATCCTTTATTATAAATCTGTTGCAGTTTTGGAGAACAAGGCTGTGATTTTTGGTTTCCTGCTCTCAGGCTTTTGAGGGCCTTATTTATTAACTCCATGAATGGCAAATTCAGAGCTATCACCTCCTAGTACTGTCACCTCCTTTCTACACTACTTTAAATAGAATTGGTATTCCTGATAACTTGATGTAAGTAGACAGATCTAACAGCTCAAAGTGCATACTCCATTTCCAGTTCAATACAGATTTGTTTTCAGCTTCCGACACTTCAAGTTTAACATAAGCTTAAGCCCTAGGTGATGGGCAGTGATAGCCATTTCTGAAGACTGAATATAGCCTTCATCTTCTGGAAAACTCTACAGATGCAAGGCAGCCACAGGCAACTGACTTTTGTCCTCTTAGCACAAATTGTACATGACTTCCAGCTTCATTGTGAATGCACTGTAAATATCATTATTATCATTAATCTAGAACTGCAATTTGTAAAGATTAAAGGCTTGGTCTGGACTTCCCGCATGTGCCAACAGACTCATGTCCAAATAAAAGACTCATGTCCAAATAAAAGACTGCCAAAGTAGATACTAAATCAAGTTGTTGTAGAACCTATAGAAATTTAAAAGACTGTTTTTCCCTGCCAAAACATATGACCCTACTCCACCTACCCCCAAATAAAAAAAAAAAAATTAAGAGACTTCTGTAAGAGACCATGCTGAAGGAAAACTTCTACAGGAAAGCACTTCTAAGCCTCCCCAAATGTGTCAATATGCCGTCCTGGGAAGAGGATGGGATTGCCCCAGTGTGTGACACCAATCAGGGGACATAGTACAAGAGCATCTTGGTGCCCTGGCCAGTGCCACTGGATAACCAGAACACCTCTGAGCCTCTCTATACATCCACACCTGCTTGCACGGTGCTTAGCAGACCAACAAGTAGCTGCACAAAATGCATCTTTATAAAAATAGAGGACCTGCAGCACTGTGACCTTCTGCTGTCTTGTTGCTGCCACACCACAGGCTTTCTTGGATGGGGTGCTCTTCAGTTTGTTTTCATATTGGCACAAAATATGTGGGGACGTGATACATTTGGGAATCCTCTGCTGAATTTGGTTGGTATTGGTCAAGAGTTCAGGGAAGAGATAAGGAAAATTGACAGGGTGATCATATAAGCCTGATTTCCTTAGAAAACAAGGCAAAACACATTGATTTTGTCAGTCACTTGAATAATACTTTAAAATATGTTTCACTCTTCACAGGTAATACACCCTAACAAGTGACTTTAAAAGTGCTTTTTGTTGCTAAGGCAGGCACTTCAAATTTAATTAATACCACACTTCTAGTTGCTTCAAATATCTTAGTTTTTTATCTTGTGTATAATCTGTAAGACATCTCTCTTCTCATTGCAGGGCCCTCATTCAGAAGACAGGGCTGACATTTTCAACCTCATTATTCATGTATGACCCTATGTCTTAGCTTTTGCATACAGTGTGGAATTATTATTTTCCTTAAAGGGAGCTTTCCGATTCATTCAGCACTGTTAACAACTGTATTCTGTGTGTCAACACAAAGTTTTACTGTAAGGGTAGATATTATCATTACTGTTAATACAGGGGAAAACTCAAATCAAGCCAAGAGGCTAGATCCAAAGAGGAACCAGCAAATCTTTAAGGAAATCAGAGTCTGAGCTCTGAAAATGAGCCCTGACCCTGGTGCTTGCAAATGAGTGTCTGGGAATGAAGAACACGAAGCAAGCAGCAGTCTGCAAAGTCACCAAGCAGTGACTTTGACCTTAGGCCCTTTGTTCAGAAGGTCAACATGTGGCAGACCAATGAAAGAATTGTTATTTTGTGTAAATCCAGCTGCCTTAGCTACTATATCACCTTTATTCATGTATTCATCTGCTTCATTCATCTGCTAAGCCATCCAGCTTTTTTTTTTCTGCTAAAAAAAACACTATGCAAAAGTCATTCTCTGCCTAGTCCTATGTCTTTCCTGTACCCCAGTATTGCTATGTCAGGCATTCCTGGTAAGCATAGTTAAAGATTATATATAGGATATAATTAAAGATTTTATTGTCAGGATATAATTAAAGACTGTATGAGAGAAGAATCCTGCAAGAATAAGCATTCTTAAAAACGGAGTGTTTAAATTTGAAGTACTTGATTTAGTTTAAAGTCAAGTTTATGTTACTTTTTGGTATTTAGTCTCCTAGGTTGTTTGGTGGGTTGTGGGGGTTTTTTTCCTTTTATTAAGGCTAAAAAGACTTGCTTTCTGCAGATCCTTGTTGTATGTTTTTGTAGCAGAATTGTCTCTGAAGTACAAGAGTAGGACAGAGAACATATGCAGGACTTTGCAATGGTTGCCCAGGTCAGAGCAGAATTTTACCCAATCTGGAAAAGTTGCCTCCTGGACTTAAAAAAAATTAAATTCTGCAGTCATTCAAGACTGCATGCAAACAACAGGGCAGCATATTTTCCTAAATAAAGTCTGTAAAAACATTTTTATAATCATAAGGTATTAGCAAGCTACCGTAGGGATGGTGGCCAACTACTCCTGTGATACATCCAAACAGTGAGTGAGTGCAATTCAAACCTGTGCTGGGAGCAGTGAGAAGGTACAGCTTTTCAGCAACAAGTCGTGCTTTTTAAACAGGCACAGTACTTCCAGTACTAGATAGCTATCATGATTACTTTATCTTTCCAGAGACGCAGAGATGGGCGTATGTCCCAAACAACATGGGACAGAGTGCTTTGTCCTCTCATCAGCGCATTGATCTCGTCTCTAAAGAGACTTTTTCTCTGATTGAGGGGTTTCCAAGATACGGCTGCCCAGAAGACCTTTTGGGTGGGATTTGTCTTCTCTAGGTACAGATAATTTACTGGGTTGCTGTAGGCTCTCGGTATAGCCTGTGCAGGAAGGTAAACACTTCCAAAGGGTGACTTACTTCATAAAGGTCTGAATCATCTCTGGAAGTGACTGTTTCCTTCTGACTGTATAGGGAGTTCCTGAAGTTAGATGGCTGAATATGGGACCACATGCTCAGTAACTTAATACAGATACAACTAGACTCAAGCCAGAGTTACACATATGCATCTGAAAAAAGAAGTCCGTCATAATGAAACCATGGAAAATGGTGGAATCTTTCATAGTGAAGCCACAAGTATTACACTCTCTCGTTTCTCATCCTTTGAAAATACAGAGGACAATTTTCCTAATGTACTGTTAGTAAGAAGGGAAGAATAATTCAAAAGCCAACACAGCTCTTTTGATACGTCATAGGTATTTTCCATTCTAAAAAAAAGCCAAACTCACAAACTCAACATTTAAGGCTAGGGATACAGACTTAAGCATTAGATATGAGTACATATGAGTACTAGTTATTAAACAGAATGACTACATTTTTCCCAAGTTGTAAGGGAAACCTCTATACCTGAAAATGTTTTTTTTATACTGTGCCCCAATGTGTAATTTTATTTTTTTTTTAAATAGCGTATGTCAGGCTAACATATGTATGTTACATTATCATTATCTCTTAGTGAGAGTATTCTGCGCAACATAAAATTGGAGACCTTTGGGCTGAAGTCAATAAAATACCAATCTGTCTTCCATGCTTCAGAACCCATCACAAGCCAGAAAGAATAATTTTTCTTGGTCTAGCAAAGGTTTCTAAGGTGCAGAGGGGCCTGCAAAACTTTGTTGTGCCCTGGAGCTTATGAGAGCTAAGAATAAGGAAGAACCATAACACTATAATAAGAAAAACAGAGCAGTGAGCAAATAAACGTTTCCCATGAGCTGTTATGTTTAGCTTTATCATGTGAGCAAATAAATGTGTTGGCAAGGAAAATGTCTAAGACTCATCCCAATTATTCTTCTATTCACCGCAAAAGTACTTTTATATTGAACAAAAAAATGGGATATTTAAAGATATATTGTGGATGATGGTCTCAGTTTGCATTGACTTGGAATTATTATGATCATGAATACAAATTAATATAGTTGCAGCACCATACTCTATGTTGGTCTCTAACTTGGGGGTCATGTAATTTTTTCCAGGCCACCCTTCTATGTCATCCTAGAAAAGTCTACAGATCTTTGAAACATATGAATGAAATCTGAAGGCAAATAGGAAAGCTGGAGAACTAAAGGCAATGTTTAGATTGAACTAATAATAAGAAAGTCTTAAGAGAAGAAGTAGTTTGACTTGAATTAGGTCTGGAAAGTTCAGGTGCTGCCTTCCCAAAACCTTTGGGCTTGCCTTTCTCATCACTCCACCCAATCCAAATAACTCCATCTGTTTCTTTCTCATTTTGCAAAGACTCTACCAATAACTATTTGCAAAATTACATGGGAAGACTCCAGTATAAGGCCTATTTGAAAGATAATACAGGGGAAGTAGTTCTTAACTTTCTAATACAACTATTTTAGATTGTGTTCACTCTTAGGATTTGAGATTCAAATACTGCCTATCAAACTTACAGATCCCTGGTGTGTTAGAAATTGTACAGCAAAAATAACACTTGTTGGAAAAAATAATTATAATGCCTAGTTTGCCAATTAAATTAACACACAGTAAGCAACATGGTATTCAGAGCAAATGCAAGCTGGTGAGAATAAGGGATTAATTTTTTTTTGTAAGGGCAAAAATAAGGTAGTATTTGTCAAGAAAAGATGACATTTTCTACCAAATTGCTCCAAGAGATCAATTTTATGCATAGAATAGTCCAACTGAGAGATGACATACTTAGGAATGCTACTTTTGCTCTGCCAATGACCTGCTGTATGACCTTATGCAATTCAGTAACTCACTTCCCTTATTGCTTCAGTTTCCACAACCGTAAGATGAAGGAAGTTATACTTACCCATTTGTGTAAGTTTATGAATGAGAGAATTTGCAAAGTATTACTGTATAGTAACCCAAATTGTAGCCTACCAGTTTGGATATCCAAAAAAGAAACACTGTTCACACTTCCAGCTCAACAAAGTACAACATTTCCATAGCACAAAGAATTTTAGGTATTCTAATAATGCATAATCCATGTGTATAATTCTTTTTAACGCTTACGGATTCCTGAATAACTAAGCTTCCTAGCAAAATTATTTACTGATCTCGAGCAAGTAATGTAAGCATTTTCATGAGTAAATATGTAAATAGATAATTAGGTTGAAAGATCTGCAAAACTTTAGCTATAATTAAAATAAATGTTATGAATCAGGAAAAAGATTCCCACTTCACAGAGGAAAAAAAAAAATCATTTTCTAGTGCACTGCTTAGAGAAGTTGGTCATTTCCATAGGAAAGAAATAGTTTCAGAGTATGTTCAGTTGCATCAGGAGGTAAATGCTTTTTACAAAAATGGTATTTAGACTGTAAGCTCTTGAGGACAGAGACCTTTCCTTTTTAATATCTAGAAAGTGCCATGCAAATATACATGTATACATTAATATTTAATACACAAATATTAATAATACCTCTGAGCAAGGAGCATACTTTCTCACAAAATCATGTTAGATTACAGCTCTGAATGTAAATATAACAGTCTCACAACTGTAACTAGAGCTATTCCAAAGTAATACCAAGAAATACCTGAGTATACAGCAAATATTCTGTGCATTTGCAATCTGTACATATTTATAAGTCAGATTTCTGAGAGTATGGGATTTGTGTCGTTTGAGACTTGTGTGATTAACTGTGTGTTTATACATGTGCATGGGCCTCTGCCTGAGCCCCATTAGTAACCTTTGAACCTAATAACCAACTTCAGCCTGTATTAATAGAGGTCTTAAATAGATCCTCTCGGCCATTTGTGAAAGACCATGCTAATACCTTGACTGAAGGGACAACTACAGGGTAAAGTCGGTGTACCTTACTAGGTATCAAAAAATCTACAGGAAAACGGTAAGTTTAAAAAGCTTTAATCTTAAGTATGTATTTATCAGACAAGAGAGTCAAGCTTAGTGCCCCTTGCTGATCCTCTTGTGTCTAGCAGTGAACAGTCTTCGACAAAAAGCTTTTTTTGCAGTTACCTTTATCTCCCCAGTGGATCCTCTGCTGTCTAATTAGGGGTGAGCTTGAGTTGCAACCTTAGTATAATTCAATTAAAATGTCAATCAATCATAAAACAAATCTAATGGAAACCAGGCTTTGTTAGGTGTAATACTCGGACAACTTCTTACTACAAAATTTTTATACGATATTGCTATACTTACTGCATTTATACATTAAATTCCCATTATATAGTCTTTATATACACATATATGTTATTATACCTATTTTAATACTTTCAACAGGCCTATTTATACCACTACAGCTTGTAAACAATAGCATGTCAACTGTATTAGAGAAAGTATGAATCTGGTTCTGTTTCTTATTACACACCAGAAAAAAAAAAAAGAAAGAAAAGAAGCTTCTCAGTTGCTGGACTGAATGCAGCTGGCCACATCCTGTAGTCCTGACAAATGGCAAACACAGCCTGGAGTTCCCATATGTGTCTTTTGGGGCAATATGAAAAGCACACAGCTCATTTATTTTTTTATATATTAGGTTATGGGTCTAAGTTCCTGATGGATGTGTATTCCAGCACACCACTAGAACTTAGTAATTGAACTTTGTGTTTGCTGAAATGGTATAATCACAGAATCACATCCAGAAATCTTGGGCATTTTCTATTCCTTTATGTACAGAATAAGGTACAGAACAAAATTTTTTTACACGTCTCAGCATTTTAAAAAAATTAAATGTAGGAATACAACACTATTCTGGTCAAACTTACTCCACATTTGGGGAGGTGTTTACGCGCAGACACACTGTGCGTAACTGGCACAACGCACCACTTTTTGGAAGATGGTATCCCTAAGGAACAACAGTTCATCATGGAGGCTGCTGATAGCCTTTCCAATGCATAAATTATTCCTCTTTTCAGTGCTGTGCATATCTGAGGGCATAATCAAGTCTTAGTGCTGGAGGGAGATACTTTTTGTTCTAAGAAATGAAGTCTGGAAAGAAGCCATTGTACTTCATCTCTGTGAAGCATTGCTCTTAAGTTTCGTAAGGAAATGCTCTGCAGTTTCACCGTTCCTCTCAGGTTCATGCACACACTGAGAATTTCTTGAACATCTCAAGACAGATGAAGGTTCCCATACTCATCTCCATTTCTGACTAATGTTCGGTAAACCCGCAACAAACAATGACTGTGTTGTTCTGAGGGTTTTAGTCCCCTGCAGACTCTGTTTCCTCAGGCCACCAGGTCAAATCCAACCTAGTCCTAATAAATGGCTATTGATGACTATTTAGAGTTACGTGGCATGCACTAATAAGCACGTAACAACTACAAAACTGAGCGTTACCATATAGCTAACTGCACAGAAGAGGATGCTCTCCTAGAAAAGCAACATACACAAGTTACAACTGAGTAGCACAGTCCATTTCAGAATTTCCCCCTTTTGTACTCAAATGATATAAAATCTTTAGGAACAAAAGATCTGTCTTAAAGATAAATTAAAGGTAAAGAAGATGCCAGGACCCTAATAACAGCCTGAAATTTGTTCACAGCGCATATCAGTTTTAGAAGGTCAGGGTTTGAACGGGTTGAACTAAGAGGAATTTTAGGTGGTAGAAAGAGTGAAACTGCAATGTCTTTGTACATGTTAAGAACTTTCTCCATAATTGTCATGGTAGCACTTTCCACAAATGGAGAAAGGCTTCTCTTCTTTTTTAGGTTGTTTTTAATACTTATTTTGTGTTCTTTCCCATCCAATAAAAGGAAAAGCAGATAGATAGTCAATATTGCTGATTATAAAACTGGGGGGTTTATGACTTAAAATGAAACGTGATGAGTTAACCTTTTGCAAGAAGGCTATGTTTAAATAAATTATTAGCAACTGTTCTTTTATCTGCTTTTTATGAGCCATTCATTCAGCTCCTAATATATAGAGTGTGTGCACAGGGTTATCTCTGACAGCAAAGATTGATAGTAGTAGTTGTTCATTTTTTAAAGAAAACCATACAAGCTTGATAGTGAGAGTTAAATCCAGGAGTGACAGAATATTAACTGTGCTACTAACTTCTCTACTGCTGCTAATATTTTTCCATAATCCTAGCCTACTTTTTCTCACTTCTTTTCCAAGGGATTAATCCTGCCTCTTTGTGTGAGGAATGTTGGCAGGGGCTAGGATTTGCAAGAAATGAAATTGTGAGACATTTCCAAAGGAAGGTTTTGTTCTAAGGGACAAAACTTCAAAAAACAACCACCAGACAAAACCCTTTTGCAATGAAAGATGTGCACTTGTCTAAACTATGTACCCAAATGACCTATTTGCAGACTTTTTAAATACTTCTCTACACTCTTTTTTTTTTTCCTACTCCTTTTCATTGCATCATATTTGAGTGATCTATATTAAAGGAATATATTTTTCCATTTTTTAGAACAATTAAATAAACTAATAATAATAATAGTAATACACCAGTGCTCTGAAATATTCTATGATTTTGCAAGTTTATATACTGAAATGTGCTACAAGCAAATGTGAAATGATCTTCCTTGATATTTATACAACAAAAATACATGGCACCTTCAGGAGTTCCTCCACCTGAAACATTAAAGGTGCTCACTGGAACTACTTTAAATATTTCTACCAATGTCAGGGGTTCCAGCTATTTTGCTGTGAAACACTGGCCTACTTGGCAGCTGTAAGAGCTGTCTCCAGCCTGACTTTTTTCTGCGCCCCACCAGGTGGCCAGCCAGCAGCACCTGAATGGCCTAACATATATTATTTTTCCTGTTTGCACCAGTAGAACATGCATTGCCATAAGTCCACTTGATGATAAATGTTAATCATCTGAAGATAACCCATATGAAGATAAATTGCTTATCTTTTTTTATTTAACTACAGATGGAGCAAAAATGTGTAAGGAAGCTATTTTTATGTATAATAGGCATATGTCTTCTGTTTATGAACACACAATCTCACACATAGAGCTAGGATTCCTAGGCACAAACTGATAATGAAAACGTGCTTGTCCTTAAATTGGTGAGGAATGAGTAAAGTACAGAGGTGTCCACTAGGAACAAGAAAAAGTAATATTCTGCTAACTGCAGTTTAAGAAACAAAACCAGAAGCCAACAATTTCTTTAGATATATGTTGATTGGCACCGAGACCATGAAGAGATCTTTACTCATAACTTTTTTATGTCCACTTCCTACTGACTCTTAACTTTAAAACAATTGGCTAAAAATATTAAGATTCTGATTAATATGAAAATTCATTTTTACTCTTTGCAAACTGTACTATCACTGTCAATAGGTTAAAATTGTAATTATATGAGATATAACTGAAATGTGAGAAAAAAGTCTTTCTTCATGGTGTCTTTTTCCATTTCAAGGTGGAAATAAAAAAGAAATTATTTTGTATCATTGCTATTTTTCAATATTTGAGGCAGTACTTTTCTAACAATTGTCAGACATCAGATGAAAATCAAAACACTCATCTCAGAAAAACACAAGAGCATTTTATTTACATTCTGTTACACTTCATTCCTCTTCCTAGATTTCAATATTTTTCCAAATGTATGTCTATGTTAGATGACTAAACTATCAAGTGACTCATAACAATTCACAGTGAGTCAGCATATGTGATTTCCAACCTGTTCTATATTTTATAACTTGGAATCTAGATTTAAGCTCACACAGGACAAAAGGCAGAAGAACAGCAGTTTGAATTGCACAGTTCTTCTCTGAGATGTTAAATCCATTTGGCTGTTTTCATGATAGACAGGTAAGATAATTCCTCCTGAACAGGAATATACAGGCAGTACAAGCCACCAGAAACTCCTTTACACTGCTGCTACCCCATCTTTCAGTTATTTCTAGCTGTTCTCACATCAGCAACCTGGCAGCAGACTTTTCGTGTACAAGTCCAGCTTTGAAATAAAGTGGAAGAAAAAGAAATGTTCAGACCAGCATCTTGTTTTATTCTTGCTAAGAGTGGGAATATTTCCAATTTTCAGGGTCCTTTCACAAGATGAAGGAAAGTGGCAGAAGCATAGCGGTGCCAAATTACAAAGAACTGGCTGTACAGGCGATCCCATCCTTCACTCCCTCTCTGCAGCTGAGAGGTTGAGCCATCTGCCCTTTCAGTCTACTGAGCACTGTCCCGCCCGTGAAGACTCAACTTTGGAGTCCTGTTTTGTCAGGGCAGGTGCAAACTAGTACTATACAGGCAAATATGCTAACCTCTAATATTTTGGGCATTCCAGGTCCAAAAGCTGTCCCTCTTCTATGGAGCATGTGTTTTTTTAACTTTCCACTGGGAAAAACAATGCAAAACAAATTTTCTGCTGGGTCACTGAAGGATTATGTGACCACGGCTGTCATCCCTAATGGATTAGTCTATCACCTTGGACCACAGACAGTTGTTACTTAATGAAAATTTAAGCATCTTTATAGGAAGTGAGCAAAGAGAGCCATGCCTTAAGTGGGATGGAGCGGAATGGTAGCAATGCACTTATGGGAACGTGCAGGGCACTGCCGGTGTACGATGTTTCTCTGAAAGATCGTGAAAGATTTTGTAGTTACTCGCAATCAACAAACTTGTCTCATTTTGATTGGAGTAAACAATGATTAAAAGCCTGAAAATGTATTAAGAAAAAAAGGATATTTTTTAAGATCTCCACTTTTACTGTTTGTTGAATATTAAAGAAGTTTCTAAAGGAGCTATGATGGGTAGCACAATTGGATGTGGCTTTAAAATTACTAACGACAAAACTGGATGATTGTTAAAGAGGTATCTTATTATGCTTTTGTTGAAGTAAACTGTGTGTTTGCTTGCGTTCAAGTTGCTAACTGATTTAATTGCCTCTTCCAGATGCCCTCTCCCCTACAGGAGACCCTTGCAAGAGAAGGATACCATCTCCCACAGCTCCAGCTGGTAGAGAGGTGTTGGCCCTCACTCCTGCATTTTGGTATTCTGGGAAATGTAGTGTAGCAGTGAAGTGGCCATTTTGCATCTGTTCTGCTTGTTTGTAAACAACTGAATTTAAAGTAGGGAGTGTTCAGAATAAGGGTGATGTCTGCATTGCATGTTAAGTCCAAGAGATGTGTTTTCATTAACGGACAAAAAGCCTTTAGATGAGATGCTCCAAGAAAGATCCTTTTATAAAATGGAGGGTGCTAGAAAGTGTGTGTAACTGCCACTATCACCTAACAGAGGTTACGCACTGATAGAGGGAACAAGGGAGCTGGCAGAAGCCTGTCTCTTGCTGTCAGTTCCAGGCTGCAGGCTTTTACGTTCATTTGTAATGCAATCAATAAGGAATAGCTTAAATTGGGCTCTGGAAGCTTGATTTTATAGTTTGCTAAATTTCTCTTTTAAATCTGTTTAAAATAAAAGTGAAGTTTCTATGGAAACCTTCCCTTTTATTCAAGGAAAATATCTCCAAGTCTCCCAGGCACTGTCTCTGCCTCACACAACCAGGGCTGGCTGGATCCTCTCCAAGAGCTGCTGCGCTCCCCACACCTGCCACACCGGCACAGCGTTGGGCAGCGCGGCAAACACCCGCCGCCACCTCTGCGATGCAATTAATTTAGCCTTCTGTGACCTCCCACAGACCAGGGAGGTGATGCCCCCTCTTCATACTCTTCCAGCTCCCAAAACAATTTGCAGCGAAGTTGTCATGGTTTAGCCCCAGCCACCAACTAAGCCCCACGCAGACGCTCACTCACACACCCCACTGTGGGATGGGGAGAGAATCAGAAGAGTAAAGGTGAGAAAACTTGTGGGTTGAGATAAAGACATTTTAACAGGTAAAGCAAAAGCCATGGACGCAAGCAAAGCAAAACAAGGAATTCATTCACCGTTTCCCATCAGTAACCCATAACGGTTACTTGGGAAGACAAACACCATAACTCCAAACATCCCCCCCTTCCTTCTTATTCCCCCAGCTTTATATGCTGAGCATTAAGTCATATGGTATGGAGTATTCTTTTGGTCAGCTGTGTCCTCTCCAAACTTCTTGTGCACCCCCAGCCTACACGCTGGTGGGGCGGTGTGAGAAGCAGAAAAGGCCTTGACTTGGTGTAAGCACTGCTCAGCAATAACTGAAACACCCCTGTGTTATCAACACTGTTTTCAGCACAAATCCAAAACATAGCCCCATGCTAGCTACTATGAAGAAAATTAACTCTATCCCAGCCAAAACCAGCACAGAATGAAATTCCCTGCTGGCCTGGGAAACCCCAGATCACTGGCTGTATCCTCGCTGCCCTGTGGCACTGCCCGGAGCAGGGGCACCCAGGCAGATGCCATGTTGTAGACTGAGTACAACCATACGATTGGGTTAGTGCCCAGGTAATGGTGACACTGTTCCACTTAGGTCTGATTACTTGGTATGCCTTACTAACCACCAGCCTCCAGAGGAGGGATTGACAAGAGGGGCTTCAAGGAGACATGTTGTTACAAGGAAGGTAACAAGGATAGGGGAATGCCACTGGCATGAAGTCACAAAATCCATAGTAACAGGGGTAAAGGTAAAGGCGGCAGGGGGAGATCGCAACCATCAACTCAACTGAGGGTCTGTGCAAACTGCCCCCCCACACCTGCCAAGAGCATGCGTAGTGATTTACATGGCAAGCGAAGCTAATTTAAATATAACAAACCAATATAATCACTAACCAATGAATGTAAATTTGAGTGGGTTTTCCGTTGTTTTTGCTAATCATGCAACAGGATAAATATGTTTAATTTCTTCATGCTAGCTTTGTGGAATTACCACCTAGCACCCATCTTTGCGCAAACATGAAATAAGTATCTCGGCTCTGTGTGTAAGACTGGCCTATTGCACACCAGCTACCGGACCCCGCTTGTGGGGCAACAATGTGGCTCTTGGAAGTGGGAGATGCTAGCCACTTCAATCTTGCTAGGAGGCTAGGTGGCTTCCAGGACTCAAAACTGTTTGTTCAGATAAAACTTCAGATGTGGGAAAAAACCAAACCAAACCAAAAAAACCCAACCTTCCATGAGATAACCTCTGTTTCTGAATTACAAAGTCTTAGGGTCTTTTTGCCCCCCTAAGTAATGAAAAAAATATATGTTGCTATCAAAGGAAAAAAATTACTAAATTACTTCGGTTTTAAGCTATCGTTACCCATTATTGTTATTAGCATCAGCTGATAGACATGATTTCTTTGTTTCCCTGAACACAAAGAGCTTAGGGCAGTTTGCCTCCTTAGAGTTCCAAAGGGATCTCTTCCTAAGCCTCTCTCCCCTCTCAGTTTGTGATATTCTGAGATTTTTTTGTTTGGCCCATTGATGCAAACTGCAAGCCCTACTGCTGTGTTAGAGATCTTCCCCCAGCCTTCACTCCCATTACTCTGCCTCTGATCAGCCTCGCACAGCGTTATCCAACCTAGGAACTGGGTTTGAATTACCCAACAGAAACAAGGTTTTAACAGTTTTTTAAATTAGTCCTGAACTCACCATGACTATTGCCCTCACCAGCTTCACCCATCGTTCATTCAGTCTAAGCCATAACAGCTACATATGAAATAAATGCTACAAAATCTGTTCAGAAAGGATCTATAACAGTTATTGTAAAACTACAGTAGAATATTTGTAGAAAGACAACAATATAACAATCAGATGTAAATCATAGCTTTGCATAACTGATAAAAATTCAAAGGTAACAAGCTGTATAAATCCATAAAATATTTTAGAACTGTGTTGCATTCAATTCCATGTAATTTATTTTCAGCACAGCACTTCATTACATGACCTATTGAATAAAGAAAATAATTCAGTTTTGCATCCCTTTATTTTTAAATTCAGGAGTAAGATATGCAAGATTAGAGGCATGTATACAATTGCTAGATTTTAAAAATAAAAATAGAAACTTTAAAAAAAAAAAGAAATGCAAACTTTCCTTATCTGGCATTAATTAATTTGGTAGAGATCCTGATGATGAATAGATATGCATTAATATCTTAGTATTTTTCTAAATTTTATTACCCTAGGAAAAACAGGGTGCTGATTCAGTTTAATACATACTTTACCTACCCTAGCTGGTCATTCCTCACCTCTTAGGGGAATGCTGCCAAGAGATAATCTCCTGTGCATGTTCCTTATCCGCTCCTGCGCAAGCCAGTGGCCCTAAATTAACAAAAAGGAGGTATTTATTTACATGCAGAAAGGAATTTTTTCTTATTTCAATTTTAACTTTTTATGTAATAATGCTTGAATAGAAGATCTCAGAAAACTGTCTGATTACCTTGGGGATTTCTTCTTAACCCCTCTGATGACTAGGTAACTCTGCATTCATTCTGAAGCTCACTGCAAGTTAGTTAGCATAAAGGTGATATAAAACAGGACTGTTCAACTTTGACAACTATGGCCAGATTTTATTATACTGAGTTGCTCATGGACCAGAGAACAAACAAACTTTATAACGTGATAAGGCATTTGGGGGATAGACTCAACCCACAGGCCAGGAGCTGGAGAGCAGCATTGTAATACATTAAGGGCTCCATTACATTGCAGAGATACCGTATGAACAAGAGGTGGAAGTTGATGTATTTATTTATGCAGTTAGCAAAAGATGTAGTAGTTCTTACCGAAGAAACACAAACAAAATTAAGCAAACAAGTGGCAAACATTAAATCGTTATTACTAGCATATAGTCTGTTTCTTTGACTGTATTATTTATGCATGCTGGTCTCATGACTTTGTGATTAAGGCTGCCAGAAATAATGTTCTTTAACCTCACTGTCATAAAAAGCCATCCAAATTGTGACATTTTTAATTAAAGATTATTTTAAATTTTTCAGTAAGAGGAAAAAAAATCCCATTATATAATGATCAAAAGCAAAAAATAAATTGTTATGTTTGTTAATCTCAAATCACAGGTATGTCTAATCAGTTCTTGTCATTTGGAGTCCCTAGATGAAAGATCAAAACAATCAATTTCCTAGTTCAAAGCTAAGATACAGCAGTGGAATTTGCCAGGATAAGTAAACCGCTCAAGAATACATGTATGATGATACAGAGAGCTGGTTACCACCTGAACACAGGAAGTTTCAGAACACCCTTTATCTCATTCAAATGTCCTTACGGCTTTATACCCACTGCAAACAATAGAAATGCCTGAAGACTTGCTGGAATACTGTATCAGAGGGCTTGTGAGAACTCCTGCATTCCTCATGTATAACAGCACTTTTTCATTCCTTCCCCATTACTGAGAGAAGAAAAAGGAGGAGGAGGGAAACCTCTCCAGACCTCTTTCGCTTCCAGTACGTGTCAAACTCAGAGAAATTCTGCAGCATCTTTGTGGAGGAAAGTACGTGTGAAACTTGGGTTCTGCTTCCTTGGCTTTGCCTTCAGTCTCCTGCCTGGGATCTTCCGGTTGCTCATTCCTCTGTTGTTACAGAAATGAAGATAGAGTTCAACATGCATGTAAAAGATCTGAATTTTTACTGAGTGATTTCGGATATTGTAAAGATAAGAGTTTCATGTAATCAAACTCGAAGAATGTTGACCACATAGAAAATGTATTTCCCTCGTATCCAGGGAAAAGGCTTTCCTTTGCTCTAGTTGTCCTTTTCTTCAGCAGGAAAAGGATGAGAACACCACAGAGGAATGACTAGTGCAGTCCCTATTGCAGGCAAAGGGCTGAAGCTGGACATTCCCCTATGTTACAGCTACTCTTTTCTCCATATCCTCTTCAGGCTTTTGACTGTACTTTCCTAGGAGTCCTTTACTCCACCTTGGCCAACTCCTGCAGGTTTCCCTGCCCAGAAAACCCCTCAGATCTTCCTACCTTATTTTATAGCACCAGAACCCAACTCACCTTTCGGCCCTTCAAAATCCTTTCTGTGCTGCCCTTCTGGGCTTTGCAGATTGCTGCGTCTGTTTGATTAGACAACACTTGTTATAGGAAATATGATCTCTCAGCTGTAGTCCCACTGTAAGGGCATCTTACAAAAGACATGTCTTTTTATGTGTATACAGTTAATGGATAATGGCCCGTTATCAAGAAGCTGTGACTTTTTTCATAGGTTTTCTTCCAGCAGTGAAAGTATTGTTGTCAACACACAAATTTCTGGAGCATTTACACAGAAGCAATTAAGGCCATATTCAGATAGGTTATTATTGTACCTAATGGGTACATAATAGAAATTTAGACACCTATTATGCTTCCCAGTTCAAAAGAGCAAAATTATCAGGCTCTTTAGTCAGGCCAAACAGAGGAATTGTCACGATGATGAGTACTAACAGACAACCCAATGTCCTGGTGACTAGGACTAACAGACAGCCCAATGTCCCATATTATGGGCTCAAATTAATTGTTCTGGGCAAAAGCAGACAGGATTTCTTCTGTGCTTCCCCTGAAGTTGTAGTTCTTTTCAAAGCAGAGCTCTAGAGATTTGGATAGTGTTCTGGACTTGGTCCTTGTACGACAGGACCTGATGCAAGGAGCAAGTGACTTTATCACAAAATGTCACAAGCTTCTTTGAGTAGACTGAAAAGATAAAGTCCTTTCCCCTAACATCACAGCAATCATTCACATCATTTATTTTAAGACAGTCTATCTGAATCCCTGAAGATTTTCTTCAGGGACACTACCTTGTGAAAAGTTTTTTAAAACTAAAACCCAGACAAAAATATATTAGCTATTATTCTGATCATAACCTAAATAATAATAAAAAAAGACTTAGTTACTCCATATACAAAAGACACCATATTCCTATCCCTGCTACCATCTTTCTTCTCTCTATGGTTGCACTGTGAACCCCACCCATGGCATAAAACCACCAAGGCACCCTAAGAGAGATTCAGTTTGAGCAGGTCTATTTTGAACAAATTCTTAACAACATCCTATTATATTCTAAAACATTCTGTTTCTTAAAATAAAATTACTATGCTGCTTCTAGTTCCTGTAGAATTCAGACAGACAGTCCAAAGAAAGTGTCCTTCCCTTTAATTTTCTTAAGTTTTGTAATTACATACTAACTTAATAATGTTCCCCAATATTGACACCTAAGCACAAAGTACAGGCTCTGTAGTTTAAAATAAGAATTTTTTTCTTTCATTTCAACTATGAAACACTACATGAAAACTATTTAAACACTTCTTTCATTTAAACTATGAAAAGAAAAATGTAAAAGCTGTTAAAAGCAGGGTCATAAAAACTCTTAGTGTAACCTTTTTTTCTTTAAGATGCAAACTAGACCACAAGTAGTAACTGCTTTGGTTGCTTGTAGAAAATAAGCACTTATTGGTGTGTTGCAGAAACATATTACAAGATTAATTAGTCACATTCCCAATACATTCATGCCTAAAACATTTTAAAACTTGAATAGATTTTACCTCTGGAACAGCACATGGGACTGTTCACTCCTCATCCTCCCAACCTTCCTGGTCATGCATATTTAAAGCAGCTGCCAGGAAACAGGCTGCCGTCCAGCGAGCTAAAGAGAAGCCACTACACTGCAGAGCAAATAAACCACAGGCCCTTGGCAATGGTCAAATAGCTTGAAGGAAGCAATTTCATTAGCAAAAAAACCAACCCAAACAAACCAACCAATCCAAAACAAAACCAGCAAGTCCCCAACAGTTCAAAGAGTGTCTTCTAAAGCTACAAAGTCAAAACAAAAGCAAATAAACCCAGAAGCCTGGTGAAGAAATAAATACCCCCCACCCCCTTAATTATACTTAAGCTCAGGCAAGGAGTCAGCCACTTTCAGTTCACAGGTGAAATTCATGCTCTCCCTTCTCCATCCTTCCCCTGCCAGGTCCTTCCTGATGCCTGGCAGCAGCAGCGCCTGTGTTCTCACACCGCCTTTGCTGGAATTAGGAAACAGCTATGATGATTTTTTCTAATAAAAAGTGCTGAATTAATCACGATTGTGGGATCAGTCTCGTTATGGACACAATGGCTGTAAATTTTTGCTTAAGTTATGGTTAAAACAACCTCTGCGTGGTTTTCAGGTACATCACCCTTACAGAAAACCATAGTTTTGGTGATCAAATATTTAAACCCGGCTCTCAGAGGGCCTCTAATTCTGCCTGTGGATCTCCACAAAAGCTTTTCAGACATTTCAGATATTCTGTTAAGTCTCCATAGACTGGTTTTTACTGTGTTTTGCTGGTGAAACTCTACACTATCCTTTTCTGATGCAAGCTGAACCCCGGTAGCCCAATGCATGATTTTAAACTCAAAGGTGAAGAAGAAAGTCTGAGTTCCTAATGCTCTGCTAACAACTTTGCTTTGGCAGCTTGCAACCCAAATACTGCAAGCCAAAAGATACACCAGATCCAAACAAAGCCCAATGACCCAAACACAGGAACAACACACTTTTTCAGAATTGCTTCGATTTAAGAAAGCTCATTTTCAAAGCTGAGAACTTCGGGGCTTTTAACCATCATTGCAATGTGGAAAGCGAAGCTCATGAACTGCTGGATTTGAAGAAGTGTTCTTGCACCATATTAGGGTATCAGAGATTAACTCTCGAGTCTTACTCAATTGGAGCTGAAAGGCTGAGTTTAAACAGTTCCTAACTTCATAAATACTTAACTTGATTTCTTTCTGGCTTCTGGTCACACCCAAATTATTTTAAAAAGTCAAAGGCATACTGACACATAGAATTGAGATTTTCTAGTTGGTAAATGAAAGCAGTTGTTTCTGTTACTCAGTTTGTCCAAGGAGAAGTCCTGTGGCACAGTCCCTGGGAAACATAACCTTGGAGAAAGAGTCAAAGCCCTATCTCTCAATCTAATATTTTATTAATTTTTCACCACATTATACTTTCATTTATAAGCATCTTGTAAACATTTAATGACAAGTGTTTAACCATATTGCATACATGCTTTGTTTCTGTGAAAATTGAGCAAATACATTTCCTCGTTAATGTAGTTAATTTTACTATATGTAAATTTGAAATTCTAGCAAATAGCTCAGCATAATTGATAGAAGTATTGTGCCTTTTATCTTATTTTATAACTGTCAAACCAAGTTACTTATCTGTAGTTTATAGAAACTCTTCCATATATTAACTTGCCTTTGAGGTTCTCCCTTATATTAGTCAGAATTCACAGGCCTACATTTTTCCTTCTTCAGTTCCTTAAAATAAAATACCTAGTATGACCAAAAGATTGAATGTCTCTCAGAATCTGATGAGCTGACTTAGGCAGAACTGAAGAGCTTAAAATGCAGTCCTCATTGGCATAATCATTCTATCACGTTCCTAATGGCCCCATAATTGCAATAGTTGAAATAATCACATATTTTGATGTTAATGAAAGGTGTGTTAGTAGGTCTTTCAGTAGCAATCCTATTAAATTATCCCCATTTTACATGGTCATACACTTTCTGTTCATCTACATGCACTGAGTAAATTGCAGTCTCAACTGCATATGCTACAATCACTAGATCAAACATCTTTCATTTAATGCTGAACATTTGTCCAGGATTATGCAAATAAATAAATAAATAGAAATTAAATCATACTGAATCATCCATCTTTATCGCCTTAGTAGAAACTTCAGAAGGTTCCTCTCACTGATGGTTTTTGCAAAAAAAAAATTATTGTTCATAAAAAATAGAACTGTACATACTAAGCCGACATACATCTGTAGTATTTGTTAATGGAAAGGGCTTAGAAGTAGAAGCTGGTATCTGTGGGACTGAAGCATAGAAAAGGAGGCAGCACACGAGTTAAAAATCTACTTGACAACTACATGGAAAAAGTCCATTGAAAAGGTAAATACAAAGACCTTGGCTCAGGAAATCCAAGATCCACAAATCGGTGGAGTCTGGGGAAGTATCACTGCATGTTGTCCTTGTTTTGTTTTTCTCCCCATAGGTGCAACGTTGGGCTATGCAGCAATTTGGAAACTAAAAGGTATGCGAAGGAACAGCTAGAAGAGTAAAATGCTAATGACAGAATGAAGACTGCTTAAGACTATATATTATCCTGCACATTGCTTATCAAAATTCCTCTTAAAAACTGAAGTAAGCAACCAAGCAAGGAACCCATTGTACTAAACCACCAAAGTAAAAGAAGTTCTTAGAAATAAAAAGAATTTCCGCAAAAATTAAAGTCATGTCCTAGAAAAAGAAAAATATGAAATATCATAAAAACTTCAGTCCATTAATACGTATTTATTTTGCTAAATATAAAACCCTAGTAATAAAGATCAAAAGAGTTTTCAAGGAACAAGTTGTTAATTGCATAAAAGTTACTGAGGGAAAAGAACTTTTTTCAAATTCATCAGAAGCAGGAATCCAACCAGAAATGAAGTTTAATAGGCAACTGAAATATACTGACTGATCTTGAGAAAGACAAGGCCGTAGTATAAAAGCTAAATTAATTCTATTCACCAATACACAAAGAATGAGGAGGAGGAGGAACTGTCTCATATTGAAGTGTCAGATGTCAGAATAATTCAATAGAATACATTGTAGCAAAGCATCAATACATTTGTTAACTAGGAGAACTAAGGAAATTCAAACATTAAATTGCTGAAATACTGACTATAGTAAGCAATCTGTTGGCCAAATCAGCCTCACTGAAGGGCGGCAAGAGGTATCCAGGTATTTCTAGTCAAAATAGGTGCGTGGCTTCAAAACTGAGACTATCAATAAACGCTATGAGAAAGTTAGACTTATTAGGTAGTGAAGTAACTACGCTATATTGGAAAAGGCCAATGTGCTTTATGCAAAGGGAATGTGATTTGCAACATAATTTTTGCTTCACAGATCTGCTGGAGTCCTTTGATGGAGTCAGTGGTGTGCCTACAAGATATGTTTAGAATTGTATGCTACAATCTACAGCTGACTGTGAAGACCTGCAGGAATATCTTGTGACATTAACTCTGTAAATGGGAATGAAATGGCAGATGAAATTCAATGTCAATGAATGCAAAATGATGCGTTTCGTGGGAAAAACACAATAACCCTACTATAGATGCAGAATAATGAGCTCTGAAACCTCTTGTAGTCATTATGAGTAGATTTCTGAAAGCATCAGCTGAATGTTCAGAGGCAGTTGAAGTGGTAAATAGAACTTAGGAAATATTAGGAACATAATAAAGAACAGAAATTGTCATTATGACACCGTGTAATGTCTGGTGAGTCTTGACTTGTGGGTGTAATTCTGATCATCCCAGTTAAAAAGATGTAGCAGAACTAGGGCAGTTTCAGAGGTGGATAAGTCAGGCCAGAAATACGGAGATTAAAAATATTCTTTACTTTGGAAAAGAGATGGCTGGTAGCAGGAGTGTATGATAAGATTATGTAAAATATTGAACAGCACAGATAATACAACCAAGGAAAGTTTACCCTTTATATCTCATCGCAAAATTGTTAGGGAACAGGCTTAAAACAAATTAAAGAGAAGGTCTTA
This sequence comes from Phaethon aethereus, assembly GCF_964289735.1. Taxonomy (NCBI): domain Eukaryota; kingdom Metazoa; phylum Chordata; class Aves; order Phaethontiformes; family Phaethontidae; genus Phaethon; species Phaethon aethereus. Next base: position 52,692,050 of record NC_138578.1, on the reverse strand, counting down.
TTCATAGTAAATAAATACAATATAGTCACAATTGCCAGGGAATAATAGAGCTCAAAGGTATGTCTAGAAGAGGAATTAAGAAATTAATGTATGATAGGTCTATCATCAATCAATAACAGCAAAGGTCCAGAGGCAATCTCAAGATCAAAAAGTCCTTAAACTGCTGGTTACCAACAACTGAGTGACTGTACCAGGAGAGGTGTGACTTTTTTATACTTACACTGTTTTTAAACTTTCTCTGTAATCATGCACTACACGTCACTTCTGAGAGCTGGAGAGAGGTTTTGCTGGGTTTGAGGGGGATTCTTTTTGGCATTTGTATTCTCTTTTTCTGACCTGTGTCCAAAACCATACATTTTTGGTGAGTTTCCTCCTGTAAATAAATACTACTCATCATATTAAAGATGTGTCAATAGACAGGAATTTTCAAAACTACTATAGTAATAAACCAGAAAGGTTCTCCCTGCCTTAAAATTTAAGAATCATCAGTATCTTTTCTATAACCAGTCAGAAGAGTCTGAGATGGAAGTTTTCTTACTGTAGAAAACATCCAGTTTGGACTTCATTTTTAAAAAATAAACATTTAAGACAGAAAGCTTTGTAATTCTTTTAAATAGGGCTTCTGTGAAGCATCTGAAAGAGAATTTGTTTTGACAGATAATTTACTGATCACATTATCTAAAGCTTATCCTATTCCCCACTGAGTTTTGTTTCAGATATGGTGGGAAATGAGCCACTGAAAAAGCACACCATTTACTTGTCCTATTGAACTTATTAAATAAATAAGAATATATTGAAATAATATGAATTTAACTAACCTGGAAAGATTCTATCCATTAGCAAAAAAGTTGTTAGTGGTTATAAAGCAACACTGTATGCTAATGAGTAGAAGGTTTTTTGTAAAATTTTTTTCTCCAGACGTTCTGTATTGTATTAGATTGATGGCTGTCACACTCTGCCTTAGAGATAACTTTATTTTAGTGACGAGCAGGGAATTTTTGAGTTGGATCACGCCTTCCAAAGCACAGATGTACAACTGCACATTGGAAGAAAGGGAGGTTCTTATCAAATCTGTTCTTGTATCTCCATGTTTAAATTACCAATAATTTCAAAGAAACATAAAAATACGGTTAATGCAACTTAAAGGTCTCACAGAAAAATTGGGGAGCTATAAATTTCATTGGCGCTGACAAGAAATTGCTAAAAGCAACTTGATCATTTCCTAAGCTGGGTACAAACGAACAAAATGTATTTTAATCCCACCAAGCATGTGGCTGCATAGCAAGGACAGAGGAGCAAAATAATTCTTTGCAGAGCAGTGACTGTATCCTAGGAAGTAGTGAAAGAAAAGATTTTGGGATACAGCAAGAAGGAAGGGGGAATAAGGTTACTTATGCACGAACTAACTATTCATGCTCTTCACTCCCCAAAAGTGTTAATGTGATTTTGAATGTACAAATAGGGTTTCAAAACTAGAGAGATTTTTATACTAGTATAGCAAATATTGGAACCATTCTACGGCATATTTTAGTAATATCTTTAATGTTAATCAAAGGTCCACATTTTTTAATTTTCATTGAGAGAATTATTGTGACTGGATGGAGCAGGATGGCGCTGTCTCAGCCAGAAACAAATTACAGGCAGGAAAAATTGTCTCTTTTGTTAAATTCACACTTTACATGTATCTATATATAAACTGTCCTTTTACAGAGATCATATGCATAGAACCTGTCTAACCAGGTTAGGTTGGCATGGATATTTACATAGAATTTAAAAAATACATTATCTCCTCTTGTTTTTATAATATGTATTTCCTGTATAGATTGTTTCTGTCTTTTTATGAAATAGTAAAATATTACTGAAATATAAAAAATATATTTCTGGGAATGTGAAAATTTAAAAAGTAAATCTATGCTATTAAAATGAAGTATCAGGAATTCTTTATTAATTGAATCACATATGAAAACAATTTTTCCTATTTGTCAGTGTTCTGTTATTACACTGCCTCACATGTCTACACATTTTGTTTTCTCGGCATCAGTCATCACTAAAACTTACTGGTACTGATGAAGTGAATACACTGCTGCAAACTTTCCTCTGGTGGAGTCCCATCAGCGATAGCTGTTAATTCAGAAGTGCATGCTGTGACTGCCCCAGCAGTATCACATAGCCGTTTCCTTTATTTTGCTTTTTGCTTGGGCTCAACTGCTCTTCAAACAAGCTTTCTTACCACACCTGAAAAGATTTCAATTTTACCTGGAACAAAACTAGCAATTGAACCAATTTGGCTACAGTCTTCTAAACCAGCCTCATCTCCTCATTGCCTTTGGATAACGAAAGCTTCCAAATGTAAAATCTCCAACTGTTGTGAGAAAAAATGAACTCTTAAGTTATTGGTATCACTGTATACTCTTAAGTCTACAAAATGACAATATAATGTACAGTGTCTGAATTTAGCAACTGAATATCATAAATCATAGCTACTAAAAGTGTACCTGATCAGTGTGTTTGAGACTTTATTTGCTGAAGCTCTGAAGAGAGCTCATTCTGCAGAGCTAGATATTATACACAATAGAGAGATTCATAGGATAATCGTCTGTAGTGCAGGAAAATATCTGTTCGTTACTGTCTTTATGTATACGTTCACAGTCACAAGCTCAACTGCTATTATATGAATCACATTCTTAGTTTGATCAAAATGAAGAGACAAAAAAAATGGTAAAAGCACTTCATCTCCGATTTGTATTACCACATGTTATTTACCAAAATAAGATCATGTTCATTTTTGCTTGCTGCTCCCCACTAAGGCAGCAAGGCTGAGTCAGCATCAGTAGAGCCATCTTTATTTTTAACAGACCTTTCTCTGGAGCCACATAGGATACTGATCCTACTCATGTTATTGTTCCCTAGGTCTTTGGAAAAGGTGATCTACCAGAAGCTGAGGTCTATATGGTGATCTATATCTACCCAATAACTATTCTGTTCTCATTTATTCCCCTGTGATCAGTTCATAGGTTTTACTAATTAAAATGAAATTCCTGAATAAATAACATATCAGTAGACTACAGGATTTTTTATGGCTAGAAATTAATCATATTTTACTCATCATGTTTAATATCTTTCCTAAAAATATTTTTAAGTTCTAAGGAAAAACTAAGATCTCATTCTGACAGTAACATAGATTCGCACTTTAAAGCTACAAGCATAAGAAAGTAGTTGAAGATAGACCCTTTGTGTCAGTTTCCAGGACTGTTTTTGAGGCTTTCCCTGATTCATTGAAAAATTGAAGCTAATGACCTCGGGATTCTTCGTGGATCTCCACCACAGATTAAATTCAGTCAAAATCAGAATAACTATATAAACATATAAAAAACAGTCATAATAATGTTTGGATTATCACTCTCTTTACAACTCAGCTGTTAAAGAAATGATAAAAAAAGCACTTTTAATTACAATTACGATGTCAGCAAGCGGTCAAAGGTGAGAAGTTGGCTGAAGCTATAATGTTTCAATATAGATACAGAAAGTAAATATTTGCATTGTATATGTTGATACAGCATTGTATATTTCTCCAATGTTAAGTATGAAATACTAGATTTCTGCGTTTCCTGGGTACACTATGATTTTACTCAGTGATGATGCAACAGGTTCCAGATTAGTATAAAAAAAAAAAATTCAGGAAAGTATATGTTCCATTCTTGAAATATTGGTCACAAAAGCATACCCCTGCTTGCCTTCATTAGTTCCAGGCTGAAAGCCAACACAAGATTTGCTTCCCTTTCAGTGCTATATTTTTTTTTCCAGCTTGTCTCTTTTTATTTACAGTCAGTAAAGCTTAGCCTCCAGTGCTGTAAAAGTTCCCCTTAAACACCTACCTATCTAGGTGGAGGTTTTGATGAAATTATATGACAGATTCAATGCACATTCTTGATGCGGTTTAAGTGACCTAATTCCAACCCACATTGCAACACTTCAAGAAAATTATATTTTCAGAAAAAAAACAAATTTCCTTTCCTATTCATTTTTGGGTGTGGATGCGCCATATAAATGTCTGTGTATCCACAGGTGAGGAGATGGTGCAGCACCTGCCATCTGCTCGGTGCCGTGATTTGCTAAAGGCCACAGAAAGAACCTGCCCACCAATTGGAAAATCTCCAAAGCCAATTTCACAGGAAATTTGAGGGGCCTAATTCTCAGGATCTGATCACAAAACATATGCCTAAATCCCACGAACAGCCAGATTTGGCAGGTATTCTCAAGCGCAAGCATAACAGGCACCAAATAGCTCATAAAGTGGTTGTACAGTAGACTTCATTAAGGTGCACAGCAGGTTTTCTTTCAGAAAATGGCAGCCAGACAGAGCACTGCTGATACTACCACTGTTTTACCTAATTATATCACTCACCTAAGCTGGGAAGGACACAGTTCATTCCCTTCACCTGTCAGGAGGGATTAAAATTCATACCCAATGCCCTTCCTGCAGGTGCTTCTTCATTAGTGTTTTATTTTGGATTGGTGGTGTGCTTTTGAAGAACCCTTCCTCATATGTCCACTTAGCGCCCTGTAGTTAGCATTGTCTTTCCAGTTGCCTCCATTGAAATTCCTGAAGTGTGTTTTCTCATGCTCTTTTGGGTGGTGATAAATCAGAAAATATATTCCAGGAGCATACTTGTGCCCTCCAATTACTGACGGGCATTCAGTCGTCAGGGTCAGGCTAGAGCTTGCCTGAAATAAAACCCTGAAGAGCATGTACTGTAGAAGTCAGTCCTCAGCACTATCTATCTGCTCTGGTCACATCTTCTGCTACTGGACTATACTGCTTAGTGCAGCCATAGCATGAGAGGTCAGCAGGCACCTCCTTGCACATGACCTGAAATTGTTTAATGTCACAGTGAAGAATTCAGAATTCATTTTACTGGAGACACACACACTTGTGCACACAAGACAATAAGGTAATGGTTAGTATACTTCAAACAAAGCTGTGATCTGAGTACCCATTCCTTTCGGTGGGAATTGTCTCTATTTTTACAGTTTCAAGGTAATTGCAAAGAGTGCTGGCTTAACTTCTGCATACTTCTTGTTCCAGTAGAAACTGCCATGGTCATGGACTTTCACGTAGACTGTTGTTTTGCATTGTTTGGGCTCCCTTTGTATCAGATAAACAGCACCAGCAGAATTAGTGTCTCCAATCACGCCTCTTTAAGATATAATTACTACATGAGATAAAGCAAAAAACAGTAATAAAGTTATTGCAATGGTCTGGGGGGTGATGATAAGAAGCATTTACAGACTATTTTCAGGAACATGCAGAGATAGTACTTCAATCCTAATGCAGTAGGATAGTTTCGATTTCCTTGAAATTTCCTGTTCTTTGAAATCCAGAGTTTCCCTTTCTAAATGTAAAAAATAATTAGGAGACCCAAAATATAAAATATAAGACTGTTCTTCATATTAAAATAGAATAGCCTTTGTGATTCCTTAGAATAGACTATTTTAGTTGGAAGGCACCTACAACGATCATCTAGTCCAACTGCCTGACCAGTTCAGGGCTGACCAAAATTAAAGCATGTTGTTAAGGGGCTTGGTCTAAATGCCTTTTCAACATTGTCAGGCTTGGGCCATTGACCACCTCTCTAGGAAGCCTGTTCCAGTGTTTGACCACCCTCTCGGTAAAGAAATGCTTCCTAATGTCCAGCCTAAACCTCCCCTGATGCAGCTTTGAACCATTCCCACACGTCCTACCACAAGATGCCAGGGAGAAGAGCTCAGCACCTCCCTCCCCGCTTCCCCTCCTCAGGAAGCTGTAGCGAGCAATGAGGTCGCCCCTCAGTCTCCTCTTCTCCAAACTAGACAAACCGAAATTCCTTAGCCACTCCCCATAGGACATGCCTTCCAGCCCTTTCACCAGCTTTGTTGCCCTCCTCTGAACACATTCAAGGACCTTCACGTCCTTCTTAAATTGTGGGGCCCACAACTGTACATAGTATTCAAGGTGAGGCTGCACCAGTACTGAATACAGCTGGATAATCACCTCCATACTGGGCTTTTAAGGAGTTAATAACTTCTCAGACCACTATCTACATCATGGGACTTATCTGCCCTGACCTATTGCAGTGAATGATACTCAAATAAAATATGCAGTAAAAAGTAATTTAATAGAGGTTATAGATAATCATGAATAATAAATTGGAAAAAAACAATGTGACAGATAAGAAATAGGACAGACACACGTATTGTCAATCTGCTAAACTTATTTGCTGCTGTGTAAGCTCCCAGCATCCAAGAAATATGTCTGTTCACTGCTAGAAAAAGTAAAAACTTGACTTGCAACATCTTTCTACATTAAGAAAATACTACTACTCAGTATGGCTTTCTGATCTAATTACAGTCAGATCAGTGAAAAATAGACTGAAAAGTTACAGGCATATGTATAAAAGTTCTTTTGTTATGTTTACTCTCTGCTGTACAGAGAGTTATTGCTTAGGATAAACTGATGATTAATTTATTAATTAATATTTCATCCAGACTGTCCCTGCATCTTTACAGTGATAGGAATAATGAAGTTCTGATATGGAAATTGGAACATCTAATCCCTGTGCATTTCATAGCATTGGGTCAAATATTACTTGCATAGCCGTACAGACATGGTAAGTGTGAGAGAGTAAGGAGTATTAATAACTAAAATATCATGTTAAATGATTCTGCTGATATTCCTGAGAGGAGGAGGATCAGCTCAGAGCCTGACATGAAAAAAGTAATCCGGCTGAAGTAGGAGTGGCGGGAACTCTGCAAACACTCTTCCTGTTTGATGCCTTGTTTTCTGAAAGTAAATTGACATCGACTGATGTGATCTAAATCCAACTTGTACGTAGTCTTCATGGTTGACCAAGCCAGCACACTGTAAACTTCTGTGCTACACTCTACTTGACAGAATAAAAGCGTCACTTCTGGGATTGCTATCTGACGTGCAGAATCATTCTCAATACTGCAATCCCTTAGGAAAAAGCTTTTATCCCATCAGAGACTTCAGTCCCAGCCTTAAAAGTAGGTATCTATACATAGGTATCTATATCTGCTTATCAGTAAAACACGGCCTCTTGTCTCCAGAATGTGCAAATATTCAAATTAAATGCATTATTAAAATAATATATTAACTTAGTTTAATTTCATGGTTGTGTATAGTAAGTTATTAAACTCTGAATTTTCTTCATAAAAGTCAGTGAGAGACATACTGTCACTTTCTCCAGTGAACTAAGCAACTGAAAATGTAAGACTTTCAATTGAATTTAGGATTTTTAAAGAAAAGCCAGCTTTTAGATCATGGCAAAAAAACAGTGATTGATCAAACCATTCTGCATGAAATTGTACAGTTCAATGAAGATGCAGATGTACTGTAGAATATAAGTACTAATTTTTCTTGTAGCTGAATCTCCTCTGCCCCCGGCAGACAAACACCCTCTAAGTTAAATGCCAGTTTAAAAAATGATGTAACAAGGCAGTAACATTTTCATTGGCTATTCTATTATTATGTTAATTGGAGCATGTAAAGGCAAGAAGGCACTATCATTTTATCTGTGTAACACCAGGGAACTCCAGGTGATGGAGACTTTCAAGACCTAGTTAATTATTGTATCATACCTTACATCCAGAAAAAAATCCCCTATTAACAGAGCATTAATTTGATAATTACTCCATGCACTTGAGGTAAGGGAGAATTTGAAATGCACTGAATGTTTCAAAAAAACCCCAAATACTTCCCCCTTAATAATCTGCAATGCTTGACTTAAGTTTGTGGAACTACTTAGAATGTAACAGACACTGGGCTACACGTAACTGATGATAAGCAATGAGGAGCAAATTACAGACCATGCAAAAAAAAGTACACCCTCTAGAAGTACAAACAGTGGTCCAGACCACAAGTGCTTAGAAGATGAGAGCATACCTGGTTGCACATGCCTATTTGCAGTGCGAGATGCATTCCTCATGGTCTTCCTAAAGGTCACATGACCAATCAAACCAAAATCACGGACCCGATGAATGTAGACTCTTTCAGGTGGTACGGGACTGCTTTAAACTGCAGGTAAACTAATGGTTATAATGGTCACTTCTGGTCCTGAAACCCATGAATCTTTTGTCATGTCACACTTAAAAAGAAAAGTGCAGGAATCTATCTGTTTAGATGTTCTAGTTTGCCTAAAATTATGATTTCTGAACATCTTCTAACGTTCTAAAACACATTTTAAAATTCATACCTGATAATGGTTTGTGTGTAATATTTCATGTTCTTTACTTCTCAGTAAAGATACTTTGAAGGAGCATTAGGGTATTCTCTACCTTCCCCCCATCTCTTCCTTCTTTTTCCTTTTCCCTTTGTCTCTTTCTCGCCTCTTTTTCTTACCTTCATTTAGAATCATGAAAGAGGGTGAGCTAAACCAAGGAAGTGAGTTTTTCACTTTGCTCTGAAGCCAGAGAGATTTGTGGTCATCCTAATCTCCATTGGTAATGAGCTCCCAAGCCCAGGTGCTGCTGCTGAGTAAGCCATCTTCTGCTCTTATGGGCTTCTCTCTCATGATTGACAGCTTCATCGTTGTTAAGGAGCACAGCTGTCAGGGCATAGCTTTGTTGCAAAAAATGCCAACAACCCCCAAACCAACCAGACAAATAAAAATGTACTCTCCAGCACGTCTGGAGGTAATACCCTACATAGCTCTAAGTTCACATGTATTCAAGCAGAACAGAAACTACTGTGTGTTCTTTTATACATTTGTCCTGAATTACATGGGATAGAAATAAATGGGAAGATTTTTGTGTGACTTTTTTTTAATCAATGAAATACTGTTATGAGCTGGAAGAGATACATACTTATATGGGCCAAAGCCTTGACTAAGAAGATGCTATTTTTACATCCTCATTTCCTGACTGCAGTGGCAATTCCAAGCCAAAAGTGGGAAGCCTGTAAAAATTAGTCTAGAATTCAGTTCTTAAATCCATATTTAAAAGCCTAATAAAGAGCCCTTTGGGGAGGTTGTTTGAAACTTTCTGTTGGTGGAAGTGTTATACTTTTGTGACTCAGAATATTCCTTCAGGCACTCAAATTTGGGCCGAAGACCAAACACTGAGCATCCTTCCTCAAAACCTTTGTTTAGCTGTGAATTTCTTTAGATGTTTTTTGGGGAGTTATAACTGCATCATAGAAGTCGCTTCAATTTATCACTGAAAGACTAGGTAAGATTTAGTATTTTTAGACGTCTTTTGTTTATTGGCACATTACAGACAAACAAATTAGGGATTGAGCTGAGCAACCCACCCTCCCAACTTTTACTGCTGCAAATAGCTAAAGAAAATGCTTGATGTGCTTCATTTTTCCTAACTTCTATTATTTCAAACAAATCACCACTTAGTGCTTTCAAGGCCATTTGTCTTTGATTAAACATTTTTGTTGTGTTTTGTAACAGCAATTTTTAATGCTTGATTCCCAGTGCCACATCCCTCACCATTTCAAACTATGATTTCAAGCCTTCGCATGGCAGTTGCGGGCCTCAGCTGCTCAGCTGTAGAAAACATTTTCTCCAGCAGCAGCAGCAGCAGCAGCTGCTGGCTGCTTGGCAGGCTTCAGCAGCCAGCTGCAGGGCCAGGGCTGCCAGCACCACTGGGGCTGCGATGCGGCTCCAATGCCGATGTGGGATGCCGCCGTCCCGATAGGCTCAGCTGCTCCTCTATCTCTTCAGCAGAAGACTTTGTGCACTTGTCTCTGTTTCAGTTCAAGAGGCTTCAAAAAGCCATTAGAAGATTTTTTTAATTGATGCAATAAAAATGGGGTCACTGCCAGGTCATAATAATTTCCTTCCAGAGTCCCAGCCTTAAAGACTCACCCTCCGTGAATGTTAAACTTTCTTTGCTTAGTAGGCAGGCAAGCAGGCTGTCTGCCAAGCCAAAAAAACTGTTGTTTTTGTGCACTCTCACACATGACCCACAGATTTGTGACTGGGTTTTCAATGATGCCCCGAGGAGCCACGATGCCTGCGATTCACTGCCACCTGGAGGAGTTCAGGTTAAGCTGGAAAAGCATCTCTACCTCCAGTTGTGTTTTAACTCCTCAGAATGGCTTTCAGAAGAAAAAGCAAAAGAGAATTTATATAAATAAAATACTTCTCAGTAAACCATGTCCACGCTGCTTTATTACCTTTAATCATGTAGTGCAAACACAGCTGGAATTCTTTCTTTATTTCTCCACTTTCCTCATTTTAAAATGGGCTTATTTATTTTATTATTATAAATAATATTTATGAGATATATAAAAGTCTTAACATTTTATAAACTGTGCTATATTTCTGTTTACTTATTCATTTGCAAATTCAAGCAATTTTAGCAAGTTATGCCTTTAGATTCTTAAATATTCAGTTTTCAATATCAAACCTCTGGTTAGCTAATAATTGTGAAAAAGTCCATAGTGCTTTCTAGGATGATAACAGACATTACAATAAAAAAATGCTTCCTCAGCATTCCAGATATATTTAGAGTAGTGGGTCATATCTAATAAAAACAACTTTCCTATTCTCTTTGATATTTTTCCAATTAAATACAGTTTCTGTTCCAGTAGTATAAGGCTGTGTATAGACACCCAAAGTGCTTTTAAAGGAATATAATTACTTAGTAAATATTACTGAGTTCCAAGAGTGGTTTATAATTCAAATCATGGACGGGATACACACTGATTCTTAGTTTTCAAGTAAGATTTTAAACATGTACTGTTAACGATTTAGCTCTCTAGCCAACAAATACGTTGCATCTCAAAATGCAAATGCCTCCAGCCAAGCACCCTGGGAGACAGCTCAGATGAGCTGTGCAATGATTTGCTAAAAATCCATCTAAGACCTGCACACCTCTTTAAATAAACCTTTTAAATGGCACAGCAGAAAAAGTCCCTCTTTGACTTACCTCTCTTTTCACACTTAAGGTGCTGATGGGAACAGAGATGGAAATTAATTTTGATGCACACTTATAGGCTACAATTTTGCCATTGTGACGACGCTTCAGCAGGTTTGGTCTGCAGTTTCAGTTTGGGCCATGCACCCACACACTGAACGTGGCTCCAAAGGTACTGCCACAAGCTTGTTCAGCCTTGTCCATCCCCATGTCCTTGCCTCCTGCACACATCCCAAGGTACACAAGATCTTTGTAAAGAAAACTATTGTAGAGCTACGCTACTTGCAGAATTAAACCATAACAGTCTCTAAGTCTGGAAAATTGAGCTCTGACTCACACAAGAGCAAATAGTCCCATCTACCATTCTTTATTCTTTCTGGCTGCATTAGATATATCTATTACAAGAACTACCTGTTCAAACTGGATGTCGCTTTTAGGCATTTTGTCCCTAAGAACTCAGTGACTGTAGCAGTGAAAAAGAGATCTTTCAAGGCTAAAAAGAGGTTATTTAACCTGAGATAGAAATTCAAAATGTTCCTGATTTTCCCATTTAAAAAAATATCCCCCTCTTGCAAACCAAAGCTTACATAAAAGTAAGATAAATAGCTTTTGCTGTTACATTTTGTGTAGAATTAATCAACATGTCCTTCAAACCCAATATTAACATTTTCTTTTAAATCCCTCAGGCCTAATCTATCTTAATATTTTACTATTTAGTTTAGACCTATATGGTCTGACAAATTTTTCTTTTGCATATGAGGGGTAGAATTGCTTAAGCAACCCTTAACCTAGCACTGCCAAGTCCACCATTAAACCATGTCCCTAAACACCCCATCTACAGGTTTTTTAAATACCTCCAGCGATGGTGACTCAACCACTTCCCTGGGCAGCCTGTTGCAATGCTTGACCACTCTTTCAGTAAAGAAAGTTTTCCTGATATCCAATCTAAACCTTCCCTGGTGCAACTTGAGACCATTTCCTCTTGTTCTATCGCTAGTTACTTGGGAGAAGAGATTGACACCCACCTTGCTACAACCTCCTTTCAGGTAGTTGTAGAGAGTGATAAGGTCTCCCCTCAGCCTCCTTTTCTCCAGGCTAAACAATCCCTGTTCCCTCAGCTGTTCCTCACATAAGATTTGTTCTCTAAGTCCTTCACCAGCTTCATTGCTCTTTTTTGGACACGGTCCAGCAACTCAACATCTTTCTTGTAGTAAGGGGACCAAAACTGAAGACAGTATTCAAGGTGTGGTCTCACCAGTGCCGAATACAGGGCAGGGGGACAATCTCTTCCCTACTCCTGCTGGCCACACTGTTTCTGATACAGGCCAGGATGCTGTTGGCCTCCTTGGCCACTTGGCACACTGCCAGCTCATATTCAGCCGGCTGTCAACCAGGTCCTTTTCCACCAGGCAGCTCTCCAGCCACTCCTCCCCAAGCCTGTAGTGTTGCATGGGGTTGTTGTGACTCAAGTGCAGGACCCAGCACTTGGCCTTGTTCAACCTCATACAGTTGACCTCAGCCCATCAATCCAGCCTGTCCAGATGCCTCTGCAGAGCCCTCCTACCCTCCAGCAGATCAACACTCCCACCCAACTTGGTGTCATCTGCAAACTTACTGAGGGAGCACTTGATCCCCTCATCCAGATCATCAATAAAGATATTAAACAGAACTTGCCCCATTACTGAGTGCCGGGGAACACCACTTGTGACTGGCTGCCAACTGGATTTAACTCTACTCACAACAACTCTTTGGGCCCACCTGTCCAGCCCGTTTTTAACCAGCAAAGAGTACGCTAGTCCAAGTTACAAGCAGCCAGTTTCTCCAGGAGAATGCTGTGGGAGACGCTGTCAAAGGTTTTACTAAAGTCCAGGTAGGCAACATCCACAGCCTTTCCCTCATCCACTAAGAAGGTCACCTTATCATAGAAGAAGATTGTGTTAATCAAGCCATACTTGCCTTTCATGAACCCGTGCTGACTGGGCCTGGTCACCTGGTTGTCCTGTAGTGCTGCCTAACCTCAGACTTGACTGGAAAGTGAGAAAAGGGTTAGTAGACTCATGTGAAAAAAGATACCTGAAAAAAATATTTCAAGATTCAGTTGATTAAAATATTTTAAAGCATTTCTAAAAATTGGGTAATGAATTTTCAGGTTTGAAACTTTCCACAAGCAGCTAAATTTAAATAGATTTAAATATTGCTGAACATCCTCTCAGTTCAGAAAAAAACTTTTAAAAAATATATCCTGGCAAATTAAAGCAGCCATCCATTCCTTAATTAAGGTTTCATTTCCTGCTATATTTTCCATTAAAATTTTAAAAGACATTATTGGAATCTTTATGACTAATAGGACAATTATAATCTCTCCTCCACAGAAATAGGTCCTTCTGCTTGTTTTTTCATCTAAAATAATGTCTCTCAAGATCTTTCCATTTTTATAGATCAATTATCACTCTGTATATTTTTGTCATATTTTGGAAAGATTTTTCTTTTAATTTTGCATATCATGGCCTTTCTCTTCCTCTTTTCTTTCTGGAAAGGTTTCCAGGCTTTTTCTCCTCTCATCTAGGCTTTTGAGGGTTTTGTTTGCTTGTTTGTTTCACACATTTTTAATATCTCATTTGATTTACTACTCTAGTCCTTTTTTTTCCCTACATTTTTTCTATTTACTCTTTTCCCATATTCATCTTCCCCTTCATTCTCTGAAGCTGTCCTTACTTGTTATCATTTATCTTAGGGAATTATGAACATTTGCAATTTGCTGTTAGCTGGTGTGTCATGAGGGCAGAAGGACTTAAGAGTTGTATTCAAGGTTGGTTGAATTACTTCTGCCTAATGGTGGTGAATAGACAGTGGAAGGAGGGACTGTCCCCACTCACCTGGAACTGGAAGGACTGATCTTGTCCCCTTCCTGCCGCTGGGAACAATGAACTATTGCATGTTTTCAGCAGATATCCCCATCTTGAGTCATGACTGAAGAAAGCCATAGTACGAAGTGCCTTCACACAAAGTTACATATATGATGTGAAAGTTGAAGTATATGCTCCAGTGAAGGAGCCTCCAATCACTTCTCTCCATTCTTTTGCTAATAAAGAGATTTTGCATCTGACAGCTGAAAAGATAAAGAGACTGGAGAATTTCTTGAGGTCAGACTTTCTACCAGTAGGTGCAATAATGGTAGGAACTGAGGGGAGAATAGGTGAGGTTTTTTCCTTCTTTTGAGGGTGAAAAAAACCATGTACAAAATGTTATTACCTAAGTAAGTTGAATGTTGTTAGCTAAAGCTAAATTTAGCAGAATACTAGACTTAATTGCTCTTTGGAAAATTTCTAAGGGAGCTCAGATAACCACAGGCAGTTCTTTGGCTTACTAATTTTTCATGTTCATGGGAGGACATTGTTAAAGTATGCAGGCAGGGGACCCTGGCCTGAGGTTTACTGAACAGAAAATGAAAAACTACTGAGCAGAAATTGCTGGACATAACAAATAACAAAGTGAGAAGCTGACAAAAGTTACAGATAGTGCTGTGAGGAATGACCAGCTTTCGCAGACTGTTATGTGGGAGTTATGTGAGAAATGGCCAGTCTTCGCAGATAATTAGAGGGGAGCATTGAGGACCTTTTGGGGAGTACAACCTTCTGTTGCTAGCAGTACCTAGGTAAGTGTATCATTAATACCAATCAGTATTTTCAAAGTAACCATATAAGTAATATCAGTAAGTAGTACTATACAAGGCTGATATTACCTAGGAAACAGTACCAGAAATACCAAATTTTGCTACAAATGGAGCAAAGCCACTGGGGAAAAAAAGTAATTATTGTTGGGCTTTTTACTTGGATGGGGGTAAGAGCAGAGAAAAGGAGGGGGTCAAGGTGTTTGGGGGAAGAATAAGAATGGAGAGAAGGAAGGACAAAAGAGTCTGGTCTAGTGTAATCGACAACAGGCATGCCTTTATAAACACTTGTTTGTGCCTAAGACTACAATACAGTATACGTACACGTGTGTGTGTGTATTTATATCGTGTAAACATAAAATTAACCCATCTCTTCTTTCACTCAAAGTTTTGCAAGGTAATATGGCAGCAGAGGAAGATGATTTAAAATCTACAAGGAGGAACCATGCTCCACAAAGTCTTGGGAAGGCAAAACTGGATTGCATTTTATAGGTTTGATAGAAAGAATATCTCATGATACAACCGCTGCTGTAGGACAGACAGTGATTTATAAACAGGAGAATTAGACATGCAAGTTTGCCAACCTTTACGTGTTTAGCCTGCATTAACAGTTGATATTAGGCACCATGTCTTGGAGATAAGTTTCATATACTGCTTCAACTTTTTATCGACTTAATTTATGTATTGTATAACATGTATAACCTACCAGTGGAAAGGGCATTGTTTTTTTTAACTCTTACGTTAAGAATTGTTTCTCTTTTTTTTTTAAACACATGTACCTTATACGAAGGTTTTAACTGCTATTTCTATTAAGTGCATTTCCTGATATAAGCTTAAAATTGATATCTTTTAAAGAATTATCTAAATGTAAATCTGTTGTTGTCATGAGAACTCTTAAAATACAAAACATTTTAAAAGGAATTTGAAAATATTTAATATTTTTAATTATGTACATACGGTTATGGATATCAAGGAAAGGCAGGAGACTATTTTTGTACTTCTACTCTATGGTGGTATTATTTTACTTAGACAAGTTGATTCCTGTAATCTTTAAGCCCCTAATGTTTGGAAGCAAGACTGTTTGCTGAAATATCATGACATTTTCATCAGGTCTAAACACAGGTTAATCAAAATTCTCACTGTGTATCATATATCCCTCAATTTTGGCTGTATTTGAGAATCTTGGATAATGAAATTACAGTTCCACATTCTAATATATTCTACGTAGAATGCAATGGAAAGGCTGAAGGACTAGTTACTAACTGTAATTTAGGGAATCCCTATCACCTGCATTCTCAGATTAAGCTTGATACAACACAGCTGGGGCTCTGTTTTATATTTAGTTCAGTTAAAAAAAAAAATCATAAACTCCTCTTTACTCAGCAGGGTTGTTACTGCATTTTCAAATTTTGGGTAATTTGTGTTTCTTGAAAGATAATCACATTCATTTTAAAGAAAGTAGCAAAAAATTTTGACTGCATAGATGCCTGTCATTCTCACATATTGAAGTTTTCATAAACTAGAGCTTGTGACATCAAAGAAGATTCTCTGCTTGTTCATGGAGTAATACTGGGGCAGAAAGTAAGATTTCCCAGCAAGATAAATCTAACTTAAAATAGAACCAGGTATCAATAAGAGTTGATAAACTTCAATATTTTTATATGTTATGAATCTAGTCAAGTTTTAGAATTATTTTTGCCTTTTTATAATGAGTTAAGTACTTTCAAAGCTGCTGATTAACAGCAGCACTCTCAAGCAGAGCTCGGCTCCATGAACAGAGCTATTTCAAAGCCTTCTATCACCTGTGTTTCACGTAAAGACTACCCGAGGCCACAATAAAGTCAGAAGAAATGAAAGTTTCTCTAGTTCTAATGTATGCAAATTCTGACCTGGATCATCTGTAAAACTAAATTATCTGGGTTTTCTAATTATTTCAATTATTCAGTTAGTTTGTAGAAGCCAGTCAGTTTCAATCAACACCTTTGTGCCATTCAGTGGATTCAGCATCATTGGTTCACCTAAGATCACTTAGTTACCATAAATTCCATCACGTCCATGGCTATAGAAAATTTGAAGCTTTTTTTTAACATGGATACAAGAGTCAGAATGTTATCTGAAGAGCTATGTATTTCCTAGACTTCTAACTAGCCTGATGTTAAAGCAGAGTCTTTCTACAGGAGCCTTTATCAAATGAGAATAAATTTGTAAATGCCTTGAATCTCATCTCATTATTTTAAATGCTCACTATGTCTTCCAAAGAATAAAATGTACAGTTATTAAACTTCTAAAAAGTATCTGTCTATACCTAAACCTGAAGCAGAAGTAGATACTGGGGAAACCTATAGAAACTCATTTGCTGAACAGCTCTCCATCTCTTATTAACTCAGTATTTCACCTGGATAAAATGCATATAAACACATGAACATGCACACATTCCTGCACATGCTTATACCTATGTGTATAAGAATACAGATATTCTTGTTTTGCTCTAGTTATTGAATCAACATTTAACGATTCACGGCATGACCCAACAGCAAAGCTTTTGAAACCTTGACTGAATGTGAGAAAGATCACAAAACCATCTTATGTCGTCATTGGAAACAGTGAATATTTTTCCAGTTTCTTAAGAATATGGCATAAAGATAACACAGAGACTTACTACTCTAGAGAAGCATCATCATATATAGGGTTTACCTAGGTACTTTCTTTTGACCTTTTCTCTGTGAATTATACTAACAAAGGTTGTATTATTTAACTTTTCTATTACTCATTTTCTTAACATGAGTTGAAATAACATTATATCTATTTGAGTAATCCGTATTTGTAATAGCTGTGTTAGTGCTTGACCTGGGTGTCTTGGGTGTAAAGCATGTAAAGAACCTTTCAGATTTGAGAGCTATGTTTCTGTCAACCACAAGTAGAAATACAGCCAGTGATCTCATTCAATTTCTATGTGATACTCTTTTCACAGTGAAGAACCATTACAAAATGTAGCACGTTATTTACGACTGGCAGTCTCTGGTTAGAAAAGGCTCAGGGCTGGATCAGAACAAACGATGAAGGTCAGGACTGAAATACATTCATTTTTAAGGATGCAATAGAGAGCTTGAACTTCATTTACGAAGGAGTATGGGTCACTGACTTTGCCCATTCTGGACACAGATACCCAGTATGTGTCAATTAGATTGCAACGTAAGGAATGCAGATAGAATCTCCTTTATACCCAAGGATAGTGTCTCTTCATTTGCAAGAATGTTGAATTAATTCAAACAGTGAGAACACATAGAATAAACAAGCACCTTTTTTTTATGTATTTCATTTTCTCTCAGAGCTATTCATTTCAGCATCACCTAGGATACCCTGGAAAAATGCATCTGCTCATAGATCATCACTCAGCCCAGGTGGGAAAACTTACAGAAGTTTGGAGGCAGTGGTTGTCTTCTCTTCCACATTAATAGCAGATGGGATTTTTTTGTTGTTGTTTTTGTTTGGTTTTTTTGTTTGGTTTTTGGTTTGGTTTTTTTTTAATGGTAATTTGCTTTTTTCACTCATCGTTTGACCGGAGCATTAGGTTTAAAGGATGCAGGTGACAGCACATACTGAAGTAGTGCTCTAAAAGTACAGTTACATGCAGCTCCTCCATAAGGAAAACACTGTATTTCAGAGAATTTAAGTAAATTCTGTGGACTCCAACATATAGCATACGCTCAAAGTTTTATATTTTATAACCCTTATTTTGATATGAGCAATGTATTTCTTTTGGTGCTTAATAACAATATCTTATTGCTGATTGAGCCAAAGGATAACCTATGTTTCAAAATAAATTTCTTCTAATCATAAAATTTCTATCTTCTGTTGCTTTCAATAACAGGTTGTGCTTATATATCAATTTAAAAATAATATATATTAGTGTTCATTAAGCCCTGATAGTTCTTTAAATAATATCCTCCTTCTATTCCAAATAATGTTAAATCCTGACTAGGATCACTTCACCTGAAGGGACAAAAGAGAGCCTTTCATTCACTCCGCTCAGTGGTGAAGATTTGTTAGACTCCTGTGGAAGTAAATCCTGAGAGGGACAGGTTTTTTTCTCTTGGTAGTGAGATTTTTTGGTGGGAGGGGTGTTGTTTTTATTTTTTCTGTGTTTTCATTAAACATTTTCTCATTACACAAATACAATTAAAAAAATATAAAAATACAAAGAGCACAGACAGAAAATATATGAAGTAAAACAATTCAATGCAGGGGTAAATTTCAAAGGTTATAAAACACAATCAGAACACCTCCGATTCTTCTCATTTCTGTAACAAGCTTGGATGACTTATCTGTTCAATAATTAAAGTCCTGAAAATATATATACATGCAACTTTACTGAGATAAGTAAACCAATCTGCTATGATGGAACTCACTAAAAGCACATATATATATGTATATAAAAGTATATATACATATACTTGTATGTATAAAATGGTACATTTGAGGATGTTAAGTCTTCTCACCCCCGTCAGAGACTGATTTTCCAGACTTTCACAGAGGTTAGAGGTTTTATGATCAGAATCTAAAGCAACAGTTCTGGCCATAACCATAACAAATTGCTGATTGATGAAGAAATGTAGGGAAGAAAAAGATGGAAAACTTCCAGGAGGAATTGCTTATCACAAAGATCTCTAAAGAGAAAAGGCAGAGCTGTGTGAAATGTAGGATTCATGCCCTATAAAGTGTTCTTAGTCTTCGGAAAGAATTTATCTTGAAATATGACAAAGCTGACATGCCAAAAAAATTATCCCAGAAAGAGTATACTGAAGATAGCAAAATGTTTTGTTTCTAAAAATTGATTCCAATAAAAAATTTTCAAAAGGTCACTGTGTTTATATTTCATCATACCACTTTGTTTTGAATTTTCAAATAGAATATCAAAATGTTTAGCTGAAAATTACATTCTTAACATTAAAAAGCAATTTAACAGAAAGCACATATTTTGTCCAGAAAAAATGATGAAGAGAAAAAATTTCAAATAACTATAGAGAATTATCTGTACCCTGGAAAAATACAAGAGCATTGTTGCATTCTCGGGAAGATATAACTGCTTTAAATACCTCACACTCATTTTGGAGAGCCAAGTAGTTGATACGTTGTGTTGACACAGGCTCTGACAATCCAGTTGTGTGAACTGTATGTACTGGAGGTTTACGCATATTAATAATCATGGTCTTCATGTTGTGCTATTTCACAATGCATAGTTACACCAGGTTTTTTGAAAAAACTTTTCCCAGAAATATATTTTGTATACCAACACTTATAGCCAGAACCCGGATGCTTTCCTAACTGAATTTGTATTGCATCATCAGTGGATTCCACCCAGTCTGAGTTTCCAACCATAGGTATTACACTAAGAGTAAACATACGGGTATAATTCATGTGAAAGACAAAGAAAACTAATTTCTCAAGAATTGCCACCTATTATTAAGCACAAAGAAATTGTAGTGAACTAGCTATCTGACACACAGGGAGCATCTAACCTTGTCTACCAGTAATAACCTTGTCATATGAGTAGATCCTCGTACACTGATTCAGAGATAGACACACCTCAATCTATGACCCCAAGCAGAAAAGAAAGCAGGCTTCCTGGGAGGAAACAATTATTATTTGTTTTCTGTCTTCTCCTCCTTTCTCTTCCTGTTAAATTTGTTGAATTATTACTAGTGTGCAAGCACACTTGGATAATATAATCAGTCCCCTGGCTATTTAGTGAGTTATTTACTTTAATTATTTGGCCATTGGAATTAGGTGGCTGCTGATACCTTAGAATACAGGTATGGATTGTATGTTGTTATTTATTAACATTATCATAATATAAAATAAGTACCCATTTTACCATATGTACCAAAAGGCCAGTATCTTACCTACACAGTTTCTGTTATGAGAAGAGGACAATAATAATAATACTACTACAAGTATTTTATTCTGCTTTCTAGTTCAAAAATGGAACTTACAGTACTGTTCTCTCACTACATTTGGTGGTATTGTTGGTTGCTAATAATGAATTTAATCTATCAACAATCACACTTCACTGAAGATGATAGCATGCTAGATCAACTCTCTTTCAGGTTAAATGAAAGAATAGTTAAATGTCTTCCTATTTGGAGACAGCTGAAAGAATAGAAACTACTGATAAAGGCTTTGGTCTTCATAAAGAGGCTGGAACAAGAACTCTGGAAAAGTAAAGCTGTTTCTTGAACAGGTAACAAATGCTATGGCAAAGGAATTGACAAGCTGTATGGAAAGTCTCAAGGGTAAAGGACTGAAAAGATAGAAAAAGTGAGTTTAGCTAAATGAGGAAACAATGAGAAAAGCTTCTTTTTGGCAGATATCTGGCTAGAAAGACAGCATAAACTGCTGAAGAATGAAAATTGCCTTTTGTTGTTTATTCCATCCTTTGTCCAGAAACATAAGAAATATTTTGTAAAAAAAAAAAAAAAGGGAAAAAAGATGTAGTCACCCAAAATATGTTCTTGACTGTATAAATCAGTTTGTCCTCTGATTTGAAACAGATCTTAAGAATTAGCTAACCAATTGGACTGCAGGCAGCTATTTTACACCTGTCAAGGGAGAATGTTCTCTTGCCTTACACTGTGTACTATAACATGTCAGATAGGTGACAGATGATTACCTTGCAGTTTTCAAACACTTAGTAGTACTCTTAAGTGACTCTGGGAAAAGGAATATTATTTCAAATAAACCTGAATTTTGGATGTGCCAGTATCCATTATTTTACACAGACTCTAAAGTTCCGCTCATAGCTGTGTTTCATTGGCAGAAAGGTGTGTCCAGTAAAACCTCAAAGGTAGGCAGCCTAAGAAATACTTCATAATAAGAATGATGGGGAAATGGATGGGATTTCTACGTCAGTGGAACCTGAGACAAAAATTCTCCTCGGGAAACTCCCAAAACACTGACATTGCCTCTTCCTCGTTGTTAACAGAGCAGTGAAAGCATCAGTGGGACATTGCTTCTGACTGAAAAGATATATCATACATACTCAGTGGCTCAGTGGGTGTGCTGAGACTATTAGTAGATTAAGGCTACCACTGAAGAAAATCAGAAGCGTTATGGCATGATGCTTATATTTCAATTACATTTGGCTATATTCATGTATTGTAGCTACACCACAGCCAGTGGTCACCACAAACTTGATTTCTCTCTGACATGACGTACAGACAGATAAAATAAACACATCAGAGTAAAGGATGTGGGGCAGCCAAAAACCCCGTAAGTGGGGTACTTCTTCACATGAAGAAATTCCAAAGAACACTCATGCTGTTGTGAATACGACTCATGAACATTTGTTTTCCTAGTAGCATGATTACTGCTGTAACATAAGCAGATATGTCTTTAACTACCGCTGACCAGCAGAAAACACACGCTTATGCAAAACTACCACAAACTATTTGTTCAGGATGCTCATTTGCATTGGTTTTGACAGATTCTTAGTATAGGACTGAATTTCTTGGTGTTATGAATTAAGTACTAGCTCAGGAGCCCCACAGCACCTCTAGCTGTTGCTGCTCAGCTCCTCTGCCATGTGACTTACTCCAAGTGCAGGGGATGTGCTACCTCCTTTGTAACCTTGCAGTGCAGTATTCATCCTTTCATGGGAAACCAAGCTACTGGTTTTACCAAGACAGACAGTCCATGCCTGCGATCCCAGTAAGGAGGACTGATTCCTCCTGTCCTTGGTGTCTTCTTCAACCATGAAATTACTCGTTTTGCTGGATCCCGCCTTTCTGCATCACCCTTTTCTGCTTTTACATGTGGTCTCTGACAGATCTCTTGTTTACTCCAAAAAAGAAAATAAAGAGGGGAATTTAAATTTTATCTTAAAATGTTCGGATTTTTCAAAGCTTTTGTGGGGTGGAAGAAACTACATATCTACACTAGCTATACTCTTCAGTTCAAGATTAGTTAAATGAACACACATTAAGCGTAAGTGTTTGTGGAAGTGAACCCAAGCATAATATGGCAGGGGACAGGTCACATGAAAAAAACAAGCACAAGAATCCTTAAAGTTTGTGCTGTTTAACACACTTTAAAAGATGATAACACAATCGTCTAGGTGACATTCCAAATTTAACTTTAATTTGATGCAATTCTTGTTTCAGATAAGTGGATTGCATAGTTTTGTGTGTCACATGAGAAGAGAGAAATGTGCCAAGATATAGCTAAAAGCTTCAGTCTTTAAAAAAGATGAGAAATTCTGAAAGTGATGCATACACTCATATTTCCAAGGTTAAATGTGTTCTCTGAACCACAGACACCACAGAGTAGGACCAGACTTCTAAGATCAATTTCTGACCAACTATGGTTTTCGTATTTACTTTAATGTCATTTTAGATTTCTGTAGCAAAGAAGGTAGTGCCTTCATAAGGCTCCATCTAATATAGGCTATTCCTCCTAGGAAGTTTTGTTTGCCTTTAACAATGGGTAAATTAGATTATTTTAAAATAAATAAAATGGGTACACGCTAGATTGTAATACCTTTATTGCATTTCTGAATAAATGTTTTATGTATTTTCACTACAAAAGTGTATATGATCTATAAGAAACCTTTTTCTTTTCACAAAAAGAAAGCATAATCCATCAGGTTCTTGCTCCTGTCAATCCCCAGTAATCCTGATTAAATAATGCAGCACTATTCCCATAAGGCTTTGCCCTGTTATCATAAGACTGAATCTGTAGTTATATAAATATATTGGACAAGAGGGTTGTTTCCCCCTAAATCTGATTATACTATATACTCTTTGTTGTTTAAAAATACCTTCTGTCAATAAATTTTATAATTTATTTTATACACATAGCTATATATGTTAATTTTAATACTTCTTGCAGCCACCTTCTGGCTAGCTCCAGTATCTCAACCATTGGGCATAAACCGTACAGAAAATAAATTAGACCATAGAAAAGTAATGAAAAGTAAAATGCAGAAGTGAACAGAACAGCATTCTGCCTCAAAAATTACCTTGAATTTTTTTTCCTATTGAAGTCAATCTTTAAATGATTGGACCTGTTAATAATGCTTAAGTGAACTGCTGAAATATGAGAACTGAGAATGCTTAATTTATTCAATTTATAGCTGAATGAATATTTTTTAAAAATATGCCATTTCCTACTAAGTATTGCTTGACTGCCTATTTATTGATAATGTTCTTGGAAGAAAATGGAAATTCTCTTTTGCTTATGCAGACAAAGCAAATCAGTTTTGATTTTCTATCAGAGATATTTTAAAATTCCACATGTAAAATTTCAAATACAATACGGTTAAGATGTGTTTTATCAGTTTATGAAAAAGGATTATAAGACAGTTCACCACCACAGAAGATTCAGTGACACAGAACATTCTCTTTGTCTTGTGCATCTTCACAGAAGTATCACAGAATCATTAAGGTCGGAAAAGACCTTTAAGATCATCAAGTCCAACCATCAACCCAACACCACCACGCCCACTAAACCATATCCTGAAGTGCCACGTCTACAGATTTTTTGAACACTTCCAGCCATGGTGACTCCACCACCTCCCTGGGCAGCCTCTTCCAATGCTTGACCACTCTCCGTAAAGAAAGTTTTCCTAATATCCAATCTAAACCTTCCCTGGTGCAACTTGAGGCCGTTTCCTCTTGTCCTGTCACTAGTTACTTGGGAGAAGAGACCAACATCCACCTCACCACAACCCCTTTCAGGTAGCTGTAGAGAGCCATAAGGTCTCCCCTCAGCCTCCTCTTCTCCAGCTGAACAATGACAGTTCCCTCAGCCACTCCTCATAAGACTTGTGCTCCAGACCCCTCACCAGCTTCATTGCTCTTCTTTGGACATGCTCCAGCACCTCAATGTCCTTCTCATAGTGAGGGGCCCAAAACTGAACACAGGGTTCGAGGTGCAGCCTCACCAGTGCCAAGTACAGGGGCACGATCCCTTCTCTACTCCTGTTGGCCACACTATTCCTGATACAGGCCAGGATGCTGTTGGCCTCCTTGGCCACTTGGCACACTGCTGGCTCATGTTTAGTCGACTGACACCCCCAGGTCCTTTTCCACCAGGCAGCTCTCTAGCCATTCTTTCCCAAGCCTGTAGCGTTGCATGGGGTTGTTGTGACCCAAATGCAGGATCTGGCACTTGGCCTTATTAAACCTCATACAATCGACCTCGGTCCATCCATCCAGCCTGTCCAGATCCCTCGCAGAGCCTTCCTGCCCTCGAGCAGATCAACACTCCCACCCAACTTGGTGTCGTCTGCAAACTTACTGAGGGAGCGCTCAATCCCCTCATCCAGGTCATCAGTAAAGATATTGAACAAGACTGGACCCAAAACTGAGCCCTGGGGAACACCGCTTGTGACCGGCCACCAACTGGATTTAACTCCATTCACCATGACTCTCTGGGCTTGGCCGTCCAGCCAGTTTTTTACCCAGCGAAGAGTACACCTGTCTAAGCCACGAGCTGCCAGTTTGTCCAGGAGAATGCTGTGGGAGACACTGTCAAAGGCTTTACTAAAGTCCAGGTAGACAACATCCACAGCCCTTCCCTCATCCACTAGGCAGGTCACCTGGTCATAGAAGGAGATCAGGTTGGTCAAGCAGGACCTGCCTTTCATGAACCCATGCTGGCTGGGCCTGATCCCCTGGTTGTCCTGCACATGCCCCGTGAGCAGCCTCAAGACCAACCGCTCCATAATCTTCCCCGGTACAGAGGTCAGGCTGACAGGCCTGTGGTTCCCGGTATCCTTCTTCCGGCCCTTCTTGTAGATGGACGTCACCTTGGCAAGCCTCCAGTCATCTGGGATCTTTCCTGTTAACCAGGACTGAAGATAAATGATGGAGAGTGGCTTGGTAAGCTCCTCCACCAGCTCCCTCAGTACTCAGGCCCCATAGACTTGTGGGTATCCAGATGGCATAGCAGTTCCTTAACTGCTTCCTTAATTGCATTATGGGGAGTTTATTCTGCTCTCCATCCCTGTCTTTCAGCTCAGGGGGCTGAATATGCTGAGGATACCCGGTCTAGCTATTAAAGACTGAGGCAAGGAAGGCATCAAGTACTTCAGCCTTTTCCTCATCCTTGGCGACAATGTTCCCCGCCACATGCAATAAGGGATGGAGATTCTCCTTGCCTCTCTTTTTGTTGTTAATGTATTTGTAGAAGCATTTTTTGTTATCCTTTAAACTGTGGCCAGATTGATCTCTAGCTGGGCTTTTGCCTTTCTAGTTTTCTCTCTGCACGACCTAACAAGATCCTTGTACTCCTCCTGAGTTGCCTGCCCCTTCTTCCAAAGGTGGTAAACTGTCCTTTTTTTCCTGAGTCCCAGCAAAATCTCCCTGTTCAGCCAGGCCAGTTGTCTTCCCCGCCAGCTCATCTTGCAGCTCATGGGGACCGCCCACTCCTGCACCTTTAAGATTTCCTTCTTGAAGAATGTCCAGCCTTCCTGGACCCTTTTGCCCTTCAGGACTGTCTCCCAAGGGACTCTCTCAGCCAGTGACCTGAACAGGCCAAAGTCTGCCCTCCAGAAGTCCATGGCAGTGGTTTTGATGACCCCTCTCCTTACTGCACCAATAATTGAGATTTCTATCATGTCATGGTCACTAAGTCCAAGATGGTCTCTGACCACCACATCTCCCACTAGTCCTTCTCTGTTTGTAAACAGCAGGTCAAGTGAGGCACCTCCCCTGGTAGGCTCACTTACCAGCTGTGTCAGGAAGTTATCTTCCACACGCTCCAGGAACCTCCTAGACTGTTTTCTCTCTGCTGTGTTATACTTCCAGCAGATGTCTGGTAAGTTGAAATCCCCTACAAGAACAAGGGCTAGAGATTGTGAGACTTCTGCCAGTCGCTTGTAGAATGCCTCATCTGCCTCTTTGTCCTGGTTGGGTGGTCTAGAACAGACATCCAGCAGGATATCTGCCACCTTTGCTTCTCCCCTCATCCTTACCCATACACACTCATCTTGGTCATCACAATCGTTGAGCTCTATACAGTCAAAACACTCCTTAACATACAGAGCCACCCCACAACCTCGCCTTCCATGCCTATCCCTTCTGAAGAGCTTATAGCCATCTACTGCAGCACTCCAGTCAGGAGAGTGATCCTGCCATGTTTCTGTGATGGCGACTAAGTCATAGCTGTTCTGCTGCACAATGGCTTCCAGCTCCTCCTGTTTGCTGCCCATGCTGCGTGCATTGGTGTAGATGCACTTGAGCTGGGCTATTGATTTCACCCCCAACTCTGGCTTGCCACCCCTAGGCTCAACTCTAGCGAGCCTGGTTTTATCCCCTTCCCCCTTCAAATCTAGTTTAAAGCCCTCTTGATGAGGCCTGCCAACTCATAAGCAAAAATCCTTTTCCGCCTTGGACATAGTTGCACTCCATCTGCTGCCAACAGGTCCGGTGCCGTGTAAACTGCCCCATGGTCAAAAACCCCAAAATTCTGCTGACGGCACCAGCCTCTGAGCCACATTAACCAGGGGTGTTTTCCTATTCCTTTCAGTGTTCCCCCCTGCCACTGAAGGGATTGACAAAAACACTACCTGTGCTCCTGCTCCATCGACCAATTGCCCCAGCATTCTGAAGTCCCGTTTAATTGCATCTGGGCTTCTTACCGCAACCTCGTCGTTGCCAACCTGCATGAACAACAGCGGGTAGTAATCAGTGGGCTGAACCAGACCAGGGAGTTTCCTGGTGACACCTCTTGCTGGGGCCTCAGGGAGGCGGCAGAATTCCCTGTGGGTTGGGTCTGGTCAGCATATTAGGCTGTACCCTCAGAAGTGAGTCACCTATGACAATTACCTTCCTTTTTCTCTTAACAGAGGATGTCTTGACGCGTGCGGCTGACTGACCCGCTCTAGGCACCCCCCTGGATGGACTTTCATCAAGGTCCTCATGTGCCTGGCCCTCAAGTTCCAGAGCCTCATACCTGTTGTGTAAGGGCAGCTGGGACAGTGAGGGAGGCCGGGAGGGGATTTGCCTGCAGCCCTAAGCAGGAACCTGTTTCCATTCCCCCTCATCTCTTAGGCCCCCTCCTTCTGCCAGGCAGCAAGAGGGCAGGGGATCCCCTGCTGCTTGTGGAGCCTCCACCGGCTGCCTCTGCCTCAGGGACAGCCGGGTGTGGCTCCACCGATCCATCTTCCTCTCGCAGCCCCTGATGCTCCTCAGCCTCTCCACGGCCTCTGCCAGCCCTGCCCCAGGCTGAGCAGGTCGCTCACCCGGCCGCACCGCACACGGGTGGTGTCCCCGCTGCCCCCCGGCACAGGCGACAGGCTCAGGCCCTCCCTGCAGCCGGACACCGGGACAGCCGCCTGCTTGAGCGGGAGCTCGGTCTGGGCCCCACGTCCCTTCTGGCCACGGCCTTCAGCCGAGTGGAGACCGCGGCCGGGCCTCTTCTGGGCGCGTGATGGCCACTCCTCGAGACAGCCTCTAGTGCCGGGGGGGACTGCGCCCCGCCCGCGCGCACTGCCGCGCGCACTGCCGCGCGCACTGCCGCGCGCACTGCCGCGCGCACTGCCGCGCGCACTGCCGCGCGCACTGCCGCGCCACGCCCTTCGGACGCGCCACGTCCTGGTCGCCGCGCTGCCGCTCGCTCGCGCTCCCCGGGGCTGCTCCGGTACGCGAGGGGCTTTGGCCGCCGCCGCTCCTGTCCCCGCCCGGGCTGGGCCAGAGCTGCCGCTCGCCAGGAGCCCGCGCCGCCGGCTCGGGGGTGGGGGGCCGGGGGCACCCTCCCGCTCCCCGCGCTTTCGCCTTCGCGGGTTTTGCCGCTTTAGGCAGGGTCTCCCGGCGCGACCCCCCGCTCCTCAGCCCTTCGCCTCGCTGGCTTCCACCCTTTCCTCGGTGGTTTATCTTGATAAACATTCCAGTCAGAGTACAAAAATTCTGTTTCCATATGCTTAAAATCTCGCTGTTTGAAGAAGTAAGCACTCTTCATAGTGCTTATTAGTATTTTTTCTCAATTTTTTGTATGCAAACGTTGAACTCCATCCTGCTGTTCTTATTCTCAGAAATAGTTCCTGCGGAGTCAAGGCATACAAAAGGATCCCAGCCTAGCAATATGCCCTCAAGTGCCTGGTGTCATTTTTTGAGAAGTCCTATTGATTTCAGTAAACGATTTGAATACATAAAATTACTCTCAAGCTCAAGGACCTGTGGAAACCGTGATCTAGGGAAGGCAGCATAGCTTAAGAATGTTTCCTACGTTGTCCCTGCAATTAAATTCTATACATAATTTATTGTATTGCACTGGTATCTCCTACCTAGTCTAGTCTATTAGTTTCTCTAACATGTCTAGCACCTGTGTACATAAGATATATAGCTTAAATATACAGTGTGTTATAGTATCATAGCATAACTCAGGTGGGAGGAGCCTTGTGAAGGTCTCTGGTCCAACCTCCTGCTAAGGAAGCAGGGCTAGCTGTGAGATCAGTCCAGGATGCTCAGGGCTTTACCCAGCTGGTTCTTGAAACTCTCCAAGAATGGAGCCTGCTCATCCTCTCTGGGTGACCTATTTGATAGACTTTCCTGATGGGGAAAACATTTCCCTTTACATCCAGTCTGAATGTCTCAGTTTATACCCATTGTCCCTCATCCATGCACGACAATGAAGACCCTGGCTCCATCTCAACGCCCTCCCTGAAGTTTCTGGAGGGCTACTGTTAGGTCCCACACAGTAAAAACTTCTCCAGGCTGAACAAGCCTTAGTCGTGCAGCCTCTGCTCAGAGGGTTAGTGATCCAGTCCTCACCGGCTTGGTCACTCTCCCGTAGACTTACGTCTTTGTTGTATCGGGGTGCCCAAAGCTGGGAGCAACGTTCCAGATGTGATCTGAGTGCTGCACAGAGGGGGATAATCCCTTCCCTTAATCAACTGGCCGTGCTTCTGTTAATGCAGCCCGGGAGGCTGGGGGCCCTCTCTGCTGCTTGAGTACTGCTGGCTCACGTTCAACGTGCTGCCCACCAGCACCCCACAGTGTTTTCCAAAATGCCGCTCCAGCCTGGCAGTCCCCACGTTGCAAGGGCTTGTTTCTTTACAAGCGCAGGACTTTGCCTTCGTCCTCGCTGAATTTCCTAAGTGTCCTGTTGGCCCGTTCCTCCAGCCCGTCTGGGTCCCTCTGGATGACAGTCCTGCACACAAGCATATCAGCTGGTGTCCCCAGGATGGCGTCATCTGTGTCTCTTGGGTGTGCATGTACTTTTGTGCAGATTTGTATATACATAAATAAATATATATACTTACACACATTATAGTTTGTCCACCAGTCTATCAATCAGGCATACTATCCTGCACATAGTATTTAAAAAATAATTGTGCATATTAGTTACAGAATTCTAATTACACTTTAGTCATGTGTCACCTTGTGCTCTCTGATTTTTCTGTGAATGCTAGTTTGATTTTGACTTCAGATGGGTTTAGGTAGCCTCTGAGTTTTGTGCTTTAATAATAACTTAAATGAATATTCAAGACTGTTTGGATACCAAGTATACTAACCCTTTTTTTTCCCCCCAGGTCTGATTAAGATGCACTTAAACTTCTGTTGGCTACCAGTATCCCATTAGGAGAAACCTTTACAGCGCATTCCCAACTTGAATTTCTGTCAAGAATCCTGAAATAGGTACTGCCTTGTAGAAGGTAAATCATAGGTGCAAGTTTTCACTCTTCTTGGAAGGTCTCCGGCTGTATGGTGAACAGTCTCACTCTAAACAGCTGCCAGCAGAGTTGAGCTTCCCATATTAGCTTACAAATGCATCCTGATTTAAAGAAACACTTCCTTATAATCTGTCCCCAAATCCAAGATCCCTTGTAAGTTCATTATCTTTAGCGATTTAAAGTCGTCCTATAGGCTTCTTCACGTAAATACAGTAAGTATTTTTATAAGTGCAATTACTCTTACCTATTTTATTTACCTTCTACAAGCATATTTTTCATATTTGATCACATTCTGAAGTCTCCTTGTCATCTCTTATCCACAATGATTTTAAGAAAGGAAAAGATTTCTGGTTAAATGCTGTAAAGTTAGAATTCTAGCTGACTGCTGCAAAGTTGATTGAAGGCTTCTTATCATCAACAGATGACCTGGATTTTCAGTGATTCTGCACAACATTTTCTTCCATCAAGGAACTACTTGTTTTCTTTTCTTGGTGTCCTTGAACAACCCTGAGCAGAAGACAAAATGGCATAGTTATCTTCCTCATTCTCTTTCCTCTCAACTAAACTGGCAAATCACAACTCGTGTCCATTATATGGGAGTTTTTTAACTTTATACAACCCAGAGGAAAAGAAAGAGTGAAAGGGGATGGGGATTTTTCTGGAGTTTGCAGGTGGGGTCAGTACAATAAAAACAGACATTCTCACATACAGAGTTTAGAAGAAAGGTTATAAATATGGTCTTAAAGATCACTATGTGCAACTAATAAATGAACAAAGCAACATTTAGAGATTTGCTTGCTAATAGAGATCAGACTGCCAAACTATACAAGCAAATAAGAAGCAGCCAGCTATTGACCAAAGGGATGTTCCACCAGCTGTAGAGATCACAGACAGTCTATGTAAATAGACAAGCTCCTGAGCATTTTGAAAATGAATATGATGAAGTCATTCATTTCAGGCTCTGAAGAGTGTGGATAACATAGAGCACATGTTATGATCATGTTATTGGAACTAGCAAATCAGTTTTGAATACAGAGTAGAAGATTCTGTACATGTGTATGTAAACTGTATATTTTATTTTCTGGTGGAAACTTTCCACTTTTCTGGTGGAAATATTTAATATAAAGAGCAAAAAAGTGCCATACATTTTATGAAAAATGCCAGTTGATTGACTAATGGCTCCTCTTTAAAGAAGATTGAAGATAATCGAAATGGTACGCAAAATTTTTTTGCTGTTTCATGGTATTACTTTATTATTGAGCAAAAAGAATACATGATATTCCATCTTTGAAGTATGTAAGAACAATGAACTTGCCAAATACAGGAATGTAAAAATTACAGAAAACAACCAATTCTGACCTGTATTTCAGTAAAGGGTTAAACATTGTTGAAGAAGACAGAACTACAGAATTATACTTGTTATGTTTATAGTCACTCCATACTGCATTTAAAATGTACATCCAGCTGCTTCATTTTTTACCACTTTCCCACAACTCTCTACTTACATTCCAGATCTTTCATTATTTAACATAATTTTGTTCTTTTAATAAGTTTTCTTCATTTTTCCATGTATTTTCTGGATTTTTCCTTACGCTTTTTATATCAAGCTGGAGTTTCTGGAAGTCTAGATTTGCATTAGCACTTTCCAAATCTTTTACTTTGTGTTTCAGTTCTTTCTTCATGACTTCACTCTTTGTGCCTAATAAGTCTATCAGACTGTCATAGGTATTTTTAGACAGCCCGTATCTAGGCACCCTATTACTATTAAAGATATTAGAAAGTGCTCTAAAATAACACTATAAAAAGAAATATTCATCAGGAGGAGTCATGCCACAAAGATGCAAAAAGTGCTGACAAAGGGCTGGTCGTGCCAGCTCCCATGCATTGCAAACCTGCAGGACAAATAGCCTCACAATTAAACAAAGCGGTAAGTAGCGATCAGGCATAATTCCATTTTTCATGTGATGCCACTTCTGTACAAACAGTGAACAGTCATTTTACATCCATGGGTCCACACAGGCACACACAGGTAACAGCCTGAGCAGATTTTGGGAAGGTATGTGGAGAATCTAATCATCCTACAGAACAGAGTAATGAAGTTGGTCAGTGAGGATGACACGGAGTCTCATTTTCTCACCTGTGCTGTGTCTGGTCTAGGAGAAATATTTAGCCACATCCTGCTCACATGAATAACACGGTAACACCCATTCCAGTATGGAAAAAGCTGAGTACAGCCTGAGAATGCACACAGTGCTGTCGTAACTCCAGAAGTGTAATAGATGGTATTACATTACGTGAAGAAGCTCTCATTTCCGTATGATCATCATTATTATCCCCAGCTTTTCCATGCAAAGTGGTAAAAAGCATTTATAATTTGTCATCAAAGAAACTGACTGCCTCACAAAAATCCATCCTGAACCTTCCTTTCCTTTTGCTACCAGGACTCCAGCTGTAAAACTTCCTGGTAATCGTTCTGACTTAACAGACCTCAGGAAGGATGGGATTTCTTTCCATTTTTTGCTACATTTAAGTACTTCACAAGAATAGTACTACCCATCCTCCCACTGCTTTAGTCTCTCAGATGAACAAAGAGCTC
Source organism: Phaethon aethereus (assembly GCF_964289735.1). Classification (NCBI taxonomy): domain Eukaryota; kingdom Metazoa; phylum Chordata; class Aves; order Phaethontiformes; family Phaethontidae; genus Phaethon; species Phaethon aethereus. Next base: position 52,659,185 of record NC_138578.1, on the reverse strand, counting down.
TCAGAAGCTGCTGTGGTGGTGCTGGACAGATTTATTTTCTAAACCTGAGGCAACTACTGCTTCTCATCTCCACTTTTCCATCTTGTAAAAGAGATGAGATGGAAAAAGGCATCATGGGCTTGAGGTGATATCAGTGAGTGATTGTTACCTGATAAAAGAGCACTCAACAGCCTGCCAAGAAAGAGATAATCTGGCAGCCCTTTTTGGCCAGGAAAGCTCTGCTGATGCTACTGACTATATGTTTTTTCATTAGAGATGCAGCCAAAGATTTGCCATCCAGGTGTAAAATCAGACCAACAAACCCTCAGTCCCAGGGTGAGCATGAGTTCAGGAGGCTCTGAAGCACCTCAGAACACCATCGATTCATCCAGTGAAAAATCACAAGGCAGGTAACACCTGACAGGAATAGGTTCCAACACCATGTCAAACCATATTTTGACCACAGACACACACACACACGAAATTCATTCAAATTTAAAGCAGATGTCACCGCCAGTTCCTTCAAGTTTTCAAAACTCTCTAAGATCTCACTACCACATATCTTATTATATTCTCAGATTTAAACAGACAAAAAAGCTTCCTGTACTTGCAGAAGAAACATCTGTCAAAGATGGATTAGTACTCCAATAAAATAATTCTGAACATTAAGCTAATAATTTCTACTTCATTGTCATTAACATTTAGAGCAAATACTTGCTGATTGTTCTTTTTTAATTTAAATGACAGTTAAATTAACCTAAGTTCATGCTATTTAGAATTTTACCTGCCTCACTTTTTTTTTTTAATATCTGTTTGGTTTTACCTGCTTATATATTCATTAAAGCTTCCTTGCTCCCATTCTACATATTTGTAATTTTTTCTGTTTTTTGATTGGTAGTTTGGTTTCTATCTTGTTTTGGGGTTATACTTCCATATTGCTGCTTCCCAGTTTGTTGCACTCTAGAACACTGCTGGAGTTAATCTTGAAAACTATGCGCTATTGCCTTTTTATATATAACAGGGCCATGGAACATTGTCAGGTTTTGTGTTCAAGTGGTCTTGAATGTCTGAGTTAATGGTGTATCAAACTTTTTTCTGTTGTTCCATAGGTCCCATCTGGTGGCCCTAAGGGAGATTTACTGTCTGTAGAGCCTGGGGTGGGTATTTTCAGTCGAGAGTACCTGCCATGAATGTGACAGCTGTGCTGCAGCACCACAGTATGATATTTACCTACCCCATAGCATTTTCTGGGGTATAGTGGGAGGATACATGGGAGACTTGAGGCTGCAGAGTCTGCTAGGATAGTACAGAAGACTGTAGTCTAAAAGGAAACAAAACTGGTTCTAGCTTGCCGGTAATTTCTTTTGTAAATTACTGTCTTGGAGTCAGGAAGTATTTTAACAACTAAAAAGAGTGAACGGTCAGTGGTCCCATGCTTTGGGTTACTCTCTGACTTTGCTTTATTTAGCAGTATTAAATGTCACTATCTTGAAACAAGGGCATGCTCTGAAATAATGCTTTTTAATGTGTGATGTGCAATCATGGCAGGAAAGATTCTCAGTGACTCCTTGATTTCTGGCCTCCTTGCATGGGTAGGTTTGGATACACACTCACTGGCATGTTCCTGATATTGACATAATCTGCTTGAGCCAGCAACCTTGGACTAGCTGACACTGCAAGTCTGGTGCTCACTGTCAGCCCTTTGAATTCTCCTGTCTTGGACATATATCTGCCCTATTCTGCAGGCAGAATATCTGCTTTCTTCCTGGTTTTGGTAGATACTTTCTAGATTTGTGATAGGCACATTAATGATCAATGCTGTAGAAAGCATTACTTCTCACCATGTTTTGCACAGTGCATGTAATATTTCAAGTGTCCAGTACAAGACACTTGTACACAACTTGAGAATTAGCTGGCTGGGAGTCAGACTCAAGTGCTCAAAGCGTGCAAAAAGATCATATAGTGCTCTACTTGTTCAGATATGGGATTTGGGCACTCCATGCCTTGTCAAATGTCTGATAGAAATTCTGATCTACTAGCGCTTGTTCTCTAGAGTTCATTTAATTAACCCTGTCACCCACTGTGATTTCACAGTCTAAAACAATCCACATATTGTTGCTGCTGTTTTTAAGCTGATGCAAAAATTGGTCTATCACTTGGCAATTCTGTACTTGCCTAAAGATAAAGGCAAATGTGGCAAATAATCCATATACACACTTGCTTTTGTAGATGAGGTTACACTAAACATGCCTAAGACATGCCTAAACCGTCAACTCTACAGGTCAGTCTCACCCAACAGAAGTTACACAAACTGTCCTCTTCTGCTTATATCATGGCCTACAGGTTGCCAAAATAAAAACGCTCTAGTTTTTCCTTCTTGATCCTTTCTAGTTTGTACTGAGGCCTATAAATATTTGAGGTCTAAATCTAAAATTATTTCCATCCAAAATGGTTGATCAACTTGTTCTGAATGGCATGCATCTATTTTACTTAGATTTTAAAATCCAGTAAATCAGAAAGTGTCCAAGAAGATAGAAAATAAAGCGATTAGAAAGACAAATGATGTTGGCAAGGGGAATACCTTTTTTAGAGGTGAAGAAGGGAGAAAAGTTCAGTCTGCATAAAAGCCTTGGAAGGCTACATGCAAGTGAATGGTTATGAAACCCAACATGCTTCTGTAGGAAAGGAATAAATGCAGTTTTACAATAGTGGGAAATCTTAATATGTCAGAGGGGAAAGCACTCATTTTTCCTCATGTGCATATTACATAGTAATAACCTCTATAAAATGTATACAAGCCCCTTTGGTAATTAGTACTGGAAAGAACAGAACAGGAAGAGGTACCTGCTAGTGAAACCCGGGAAAGCTCTCTGATGTGATACAAACCCAGATACATTATTTATGAATCTCTATTAGATATTAACAACATGATTTGTAACACTGTTCTAAAAGGCTGTAGTTGCAATGAAACAGATTATTTTACCCACCCACTGGGAAAATCTGATCAGCGTATATTAGTTCCCCTTTGTGCTGTTTCAATTACACTCCATTTTGTTTCCTCTTTTCTTGGCAAACTGTACTTTCAAATTAGGGCTACACTACATGCTCTTCATCTAGCTGGTGGTAATTCAATATGTTTTAAAAGTAGATTCCCCCCTTTAAGCTTTTGTTTTCTGCTTGGTAGGGTTTTTGTGACCAGCAACTACTTTACTCAATCACACCCTTATTTATATCTTCATCTTTCTTGCTAACAACAACTAAGAAGGTTTAGACAGAAGCTACACAAGGCTGTTGGTGGACATGACTGAAACACCAAGATGTCAAAAATTGTTTGCAAAATGAGTCAGGCTGGCAGAAGCAGGAGGGAGAAGAATCAGGCAAGGTCCTGAAGGCCTAACCTTAAATTTATAGGGTGTGTCTTGGGGTACAGGAGAAAAAAAAAAGAAAAAAGAGCTCTTTATAATACCTTAAGTGGTTCTCCAGGTGGTTTAAGAAGTGTGTCTCTTGTACAGTCTTATAAAAACATGTTTGCTCTAGATATCTTACCTCATGGTATTAAGGCAGAGGGAAACACTGAATTTTAAATGTGCTGAGTAAGTTTGTGACAGTTTTTCTCATTATAAAGGACATGAAGTTTGGGACTGTCAGAAGGAGTGAGTTCCCTGCTTGATCAACATGCTTTTTAGCTGAGCTGCTGAAGGTTGAAGGTTTTTATAAAGGTAGTGAATGACTGCAGACTTGAATGCAATCTTAATGTATAGAGTCATTCAAGATAGGTGTTTGGTCAGTAGATTCTTTGCATCATTTTACTCTTTCATGCACTGACCTTAGCAGCAATTGCAGTTTCTTATTTTGAATGTTCATTTTCATCCCCTTGTACAATTCTAGTATTGCTGGAATATTTCAATTTTTGTAATGTTAAAAGCTGGATATTTAAGCAAGGCAGATATCACCCTACATTGTAGTTACTTTGTCATGACTATATATTCCTGCTTAGCCTTTTAAGAAACATACTCATAACTGTGACTCGTATTGTTAATGTAATTACATTGTTTTGCATTTACTTACTTCCTAGATTCTGTTAGAAGCTCTCTCTTTGCTCATTTATGACATCAACAGGGCCAGCTGCTACACATTTGCATTTAAGAATAAAAGACTGCAATTTGATGTTATGTATCATCCCATAGAGAATGAATCTGGACACGTGCATCCATGGGTGAATGCATGTATATGCTTATTGCCTTGATTAAATTGTGTACCCACTAATGTCACAGGAGCTTCAACTTCCGAACCTGATGTGCTGAGTTGTTAAATACTGGTAATGTGTATTCAGATTCACTACTAAAAAACCATTCATAAAGTTGAGTCAAGAGTTCATGTTCTAAGTTTAATTTTGAATAGGTTAAAAACTGAATCATTACATTTCCATTTCCTCTCTGATGTACTTAATGCATCAATTTTTCAAGCAAAAAGTTGCATACATTTCATTAATGCTTCTGAATATATGCTTCATTTCAAGAGCCCTGTGAACTCTCAGAAATTGCTGGAAAATGGGTATAGAGCAACTTCAAAAAAAAGCTCAAAATACTGAATTAATTGCTTTCTATTGTCCCGACAAGTGTGAGGTGAGATGTTTTTTAAGGTTTTGCTGATCATGCCTCTTCTGGAATACACCGTGATTAATGACTGTGATGATAAAGTAAACCTTTATTAAAGGTAACTGTTAAACAGTTAACAGAAACAACAGCCAACAGTAATAATGAAAAGTGTTAAAAAGAGGAGTCCCTATGACTGAGATTCTCATGAATTAACTATAAAGGAGAACAGGTCATTAGAAAGTAATTAGTTTTAGATTCTTGCTTTATTATTCATAATTGCAAAACTATTGTCCTGGCTGTAACAGTCTCCTACCAAGACAATGCTCTGGAAGAGTTGCTACAGCATTGACTTCCAACACCCACCTCCCCCAGATTTTTAATGATTTGAAAGAGCAACTAAAACCAGACAGAGCCATACACGAATTACATTGCTTACCAACAGTGTCACCATTTCAATACATTCAGTGCATTTCAACGTGTTGCTGTGTGTTACCAACTGTCCCAATGAAATTTCTGTGTGAATCCACTATTCATAGATCCATTTACTTTATTTTAAGTTACAATAGTGTCTAGTTGCCCTCTCTGAGACCAGAGTGCTATAAATTCCTCTAATTAAATAAGAAATAGCTTCTGCTTTTGGAAAGTTACCATTGAAATGGAATAGACGGGTAAGCAGCAGAAGAAAGGAAATATTGTTAAGTACATATTAAATATGAGAAGCTGAGGCACAGTCGCAGGAGGTGCGTGAACAATATATTCTGAAGGAGGACTGAAGAAGAAAAAAAACCGTATTTGCACTGACCAAAACCAAACTTCTTTTTGGTCAAAAATGAAAAGTATTTATTTTATATTTAGAAGTGTGTTTCATTCAACATGAAAAAGATATTTTTTGAGGAAAACCATGGAAAGCAAGCACTAAATTTACAGGCTGTCACTCAATTTCTAAGGAAGGTGTCTTGCTCCCTTCTACACTTCACCTTAGTTATAGAGCTCTCCTAGAATGAATTTTCTCTTTATCTGAGCTTCATCTTACCACTCGAGTTCCTAATCACAGTACTCTTGTGTATGTTGAGGGAAAATGAAATGAGATAATTTTCATTTTTTCTTTTGACTTCAGTTCTACTTTATATAAATATCTAAAATACAGAACTCTGCTGCTTCTAGTCATTGTTAGAGTTGTTATCTCTCTTTTTCAATGCATATGTAAGTGTTCCATGTAAGATGGAATGGCTTTGGTGGAAAACAGTTGAAAGCAATCTACACCAAGATGTTATGTAGTACCTTAAAAGATAAAAAAAAAGTGTTCAAAGTCCTCCAGGATGAGGAGAGAATTGAGAGACGTTCCAATAATTTCCAGGAAATTATGTTTTATATGAAGTGATGCAGTTTACGTCCTAATGAATTAGAGAAAGTAGACTACTTTATCTTATTGTCATCAAAAAAGTTTCAGAACTGCCACCATAAGCTATTTTGACATTTCTGAAAATTTTAAACCATTCAACATCCTCCAAATGGCAGCTTTTGGTTAAAAGCATTTGAAAGTTTTGGTGAGAAATAAGGTGATTTGCTCAAGTCACATGTGAACTTTCTGGTAGGCACAGAATATGAAGCATGTGTTTCTGTGCTCTAGTCCATATCACTTGTCCACTGATTATTGAATTCAAGGTACAGAAAATATGGCATATAACTTAAAAAAAAATAAATTTACAATTTCATGAAGCTTCTCTCAATTCAGACTCCTCACAAACGTCAGCAGTCTTTTTCATTATCTAATTTTCCATTCCATTTGGATTTTTCATGTCATATCAAAGACAGTCATGTTTGACTCCAGAACCAAAAGGCAACATGACTAAGAAAAGAGTAAGAATTCTTTTTAACTTCAAAGTCTTGAATGGCATGAAATTTTGTTTCCAAGGAAACTGGAGACTTTACTTTGGTAGAGGCTACACCACAAAGAAGGTGTAAAAGCCATCTTGTAAATCATCTCTACAAATGTAAAAGCCACATACAAGTGGTCCCCTCCTTCTTGACATGGAACAGAAGGGAAGTTAATTTCTTTCTTTCAGCTCATATATATGAACTGACAAAGACAATAGTTCTTTAGTGTCAAAATGTAAGAAAATAAAAATTCAAGTATTACTGCTATCCATGACAGATAAAACTAAAACCTGGAACTATTTCCAGAAATCACAGTAAGGCCCATTCTCCTCTCTGGAAATAAGGAAAATCTAGAACGCCTCCATCCTTTTGACTGGAATCATGTTCTTGCCTTTATTCACAGATTTTTACATGCTGGAAAGAACCATCACCAGTAAGAACCCATGTCACTCTGCTAAAGTTTAGTGTTATACTGATTCGTATCAGCTGAAAAGTTGATACCTAGATTATGTTGTCTCCAGTACTATTCAAAATAGCCCTACTTTATAGCATATCACTAAATGCCACTAAAACCAAACGCCTAAATGTAAAGAAATACAATGTTTATTCTCTGCCATTTTTCTTACCAAAAAGAAAATACCAATAGTAGATCTTCTCTGCTGAGAATACATAGAAATACATAGTTTTCATAGAAAAACTCTCACCATTACTTCTGTAAATTGCTGCGAATTCCTGTTTGTCTCTTCCCCAACTGATTCCCCAAACCAATTCACTTAGCATGATGTTACAGCAGTAATTAACAAAATGTTGAGTCAGTGCTTTCATTTGTAGTGCAGCATGGGGAGATTATATAGTACACATCTCTTACTGCTATTTTTCCTTAACCTCCATTGTGTCCTTCAGTTTACTAATACCTCAGACTTGGTGAACCACACTCTTGGATACTGGAAGTACTCCCTATCTTAAAGGAGAAGCAGTGCAGATTTACACCATTTCTGGAATCAGCTGTAAAATCCCAATCAGATAAGTTTTCTTGGAATACTCAAATATTCAAATAAAGAATAAAAATGTAAAGAATAAAGAATACCAAATAAAGAAACTTTCCTGTATATTACCTAAAAAGAGTAAAACTATTGCACAAATCATATTATTTCTGGAGTCAACCACTCCTAATATGAACTTCACGTTCCCCTAGTGATTGCTCCAACATCATCAGCATGTTACATCCTCTACAATCTGTTAACTGCTTGCCACAGTTGCATGTAAGCTTTATTTCAAATGTGTATTGATGTTAACTATTACCTTAACTCAGAACAGAGAATGACTGTGCATAACAAGATTTAATCTTGTGCACAAGCAGTAATTAATGAGTGAAGGTCTTCAGAAACTCCTGTCCTTACAGCTAAAAGTCTGCCCTCTAAGCTGCTGACATTTTAGTGATAGATACCAAGACCACTTATCATTCAAGCCCAAGAACCTTCATCATTAATATCACTGGGAATAAACATCATGTAGGCTTTATTGTCTGAAAGGGCTGCTTTTATGTGCTTAGTTTTACAGCTCTCTTTAAAACAATTTGGCTTGCATTGCGAAGTAAGTGAGAAAAAGCATTACCTTTTCTATTAGATGGCAAGAGCTGTATTTTGAAATCTGGCATCTAGACCATATTCTCATAGACTTCACTGATAAAGATATACATGTTCTTCTGAAAGCAATGGATGCCTGAGACAGAGAGAGTAGAAGTCACCACATAGCAAAGAGTGATTACAATTCGGGTTATTAGGTTGGTTATGTCTGTAATATCTGTAGTTCCCCGAATACCTTAAGGAAAGCTCTAAATCCTTGACCCTTCTCATTGGAATATATGTAGAAAATAAAAACCAATTTCTTACAAAGAGTTAAAGTTCTGTTTTGTTCTATACCTTAAATGATTCTTTCTGATAAGGATGAAATTGTACCTTTACCCCTAAGTAGCCTGATTAAATGACACAGATTTAAATCACTTTTCCAAAAATTGTTGATTGGGACCATGATCACCAGTCTCCTATTAGCAGGTGCTTGTCTGTTCTAGGATGGCACTCCTTTTTATGAAATTCCTGAAAGAACATCCCATATGAAATACCATCTTCAATAGATGAAACCACATTTGGAATGGAAATAACGACCATTGCTGCCATCTGTGCTCCATTTGGCACTGCAAATAGGTTCCATCACACTGGACAGTTATTGGAACTGGTTTTTTTTCTGCAAAGTGTTTCCAACCCAGACAGTTACATAACAATATAAACAAAGAAGGAAAAAATAGCCTCAGGGCCTCAAAAATTTAGAATCCTATTTTAAGGGGAACAGCTTTAACCTGATGCTCCATTAAGGTCCTTATGGAACAGCACATAGATAACTGCGATACACTACATACCCTAAAAAAAGTCATTATGTGAGAAATTATTAATTCCAGATTTATTTGGTGATCTCCTTGTTCCTTTCTCGATTAGCTCAGTGCCTCTCTCAAGTTCGGCACCAAAGAACAAAGACAATGTTTTAAAAAGTGTGTGCAGGGGCCTTGCTGACTTCTTGGCTGAATCAGCAGTGCAGGTGAGACCTAATTTCAGGCAATACAGTGGCCTCGTATAACACAGGAGCCACAGCATAATTTTACGTGAATAAAAATTTCAATGAGGCACTCCTGCGAGCGTTGTTCTTTGCTACAATTTTAAATGCTTTTAAAAAAATGTTCTGCCATTCATATTAATTTCATTGACATTTGCTGTAGCTATAAATGAAACAGTTAAATAGCTGGAGGCGTTTTTCTGAAATTACTGTCAGCTGTGAAGAATATGGTAAAGCTTGTGAAACTAGCTTTAGTGATTTCAAGACTTGCTTCTGAGAGAATGAAGTGTATCTTGTCCTATACAAACTGGGGACTAATTTCTGTGGAAAATGCTTTGAGAGGAGGTATGTATCATGATGGATAGAATATGATTCAATTATTTTGTAATATGAAAGTAAACGAGAAGAGCAGATAGAAATTGTTATCAACCTGTGTTGCAGATTTCATTTAAAACAAAAACCAGGTCTTCACCCAAGTGAAACGTCCATTCTGCTGCAGCTAGGAGGAAGGTAAGCCATTTATAGTCATACAATTCCAGAGCTTGCTAAGGACAATTTAAGTGATAAAAATGGCTTCAACAGCTCAGAGTTACTCTATATTATTCTCAACTGCAAATACCTCACTTCATTTTTTCTTAAAGCAGTCAGTGTAGTGCCACCATGTAATGTTCTTGCCTCATGCCCATGGTAGCACGATGCAGCCCGCTCCTTGGCCAGGGAGACCGTGCACGTGCCTTGCTAGCCCTGCCTGTCACACTTCTTCATTCCTCCTCAGGTTGTCTGTATCTGACTGGGGAGAGTTACTCTGAACTATCTGAATTTTAAAAAGTAGTTTTATGGGCCAGCTATGTGATAGACCACTGCTGTTAGCGAAGAAGCTGCAGCATTGCATACACAGCAGTATATATAGCTCATAACTTGTGATCACAATGAAAAGGAGTTCTCTAATCACAATAATAAGATCCACCAATAACGTAGGTCAGAGATGTCAAAACATTATTTTTCATATATTAATACTACAGGCAGCAGACTTTTCTACTCAGGCTTTTTAAAAATTTTAAACTGTGTTACAATAGTTAAGCCTTCTACTTCCACCTTAATAAAGGAACTTTTCTGAGAAATTTAATCCATAGGGTTTGTAAACCAAGTGGCAGAAGCATGTGCTAATCTTATCCCTGCAACTTTCTACTTTACTGCTGCAACAGATTCAGAGAATAAAGCACCTAAAGTATGCATAGAAGTGATCCTTAAAAAAAAAAAAACACAAAAGAGGTGAGGTTCACTCTCGGGAAATTGCAACATTTAACATTTCACCTGTTTGGCAATGCCATTTTCGAACTGGCAACATGCCCTCACAGAAAGCATCTTCAAAAGTTTCTGAGCAGAAGAATAACTAGCAGAATGAGTAATATATATATGCGTGTGGTTTTTATTCTGGTGCATATTGACAAGATGCTAAGTACAGAAATATTTTAAGGGTTTGTTTGTGGGGGGTTTTTTTTGCTATGTAGGAAGGATTTACTCTAACATTACTTTTGTGAATTTGTATAAGAGTTCTATCATTTAAAGCAGAATTCTGTATGAATGTAATCAACGTACAACCTTTTCCATAAAACATAGTATATGTTTTTTGTAGAGGGAATTGAAGGGTATTTTTGTTTGGTGGTGTATATTCACATACCTATCTTCTCTCTGCAAAAAATGTAATCAACATTAAAATGCAATTTTATCAGAAAAGAGAGAGTTGATCAAACAATATAAATGCTTGTTACAAAGCTGGTTTTCCCTGATATTGTTCATCATATAGCTTGGTAAAAATCAGAATAAACTGCAAAAGTATGAATTTGCATTTTGAAACAGAGGCAATTGTAGCATTGTTCTAAATGTAAGTTTGTAATGAAGGAATTAATTTTTTTTCCTGAGTATCTTTCAAGAGTTTTCAGCAAGAACTGTTTACACAATCATTCTCTAATATCTGTAGGTTTAGGACCAAGGACCAAGTGAAAAGATGCTCGATTTAAATTAAAATTACTAAGCAACAGGGCTTGAATAAAAAAAATATTTTTTTTCTTTATGAAAACAGCTATATGTATGCACAGGTTACAGCACATGTAGTAAGAAGATTGGAAGATAGCAAACTATTGAGATAGAGGAAAATAACTCCTGGAGGGTCCAGCAATTCTCTGCCTGCCCTTGTCAAAGGCTGGTTCTGACAAAATTAATCAAATGAGATTAAGAAAAAGTCTACACCCTGTATAACTAGAAAGACAATATTTGCATGACATCCAAACTTTTCATAACGGTAACAACAAGGATGCTAAGATTTTATGCTACACAAATGCTAAAAAGATAATACAGGAGACATAATTTAATCATTTCAGAAACCCAGACAGATGGATCTCTCCTTCAGATATAAGACTTCATACATATAAGTACAATTACAGAATGAAACAACATAAACACACTGCTCCTGGGTACATTGTCGTGGTTTAACCTCAGCCAGCAAGTAAGCACCACCCAGCTACTCGCTCATTCCCCCACAGTGGGACAGGGGAAAGAATCAGAAGAGTAAAAGTGAGAAAAATCATGGTTTGAGAGAAAAACACTTTAATAGGTAAAGCAAAAGCCACGCACACAAGCAGAGCAGAGCAAAGCAGGGAATTCATTCAACACTCCCCATGGGCCGGCAGGTGCTCAGCCATCTCCAGGGAAGCAGGGCTGCGTCACGCGTAATGGTTTCTTGGGAAGACAGACGCCATCACTCTGAACATAACCCCTTCCTTTTTCTTCTTCCCAGATTTATATACTGAGCATGACGTCATATGGTGTGGAATATCCCTTTGGCCAGCCTGGGTCAGCTGTCCCAGCTGTGTCCCCTCCCAGCTCCCTGTGCACCCCCAGCCTGCTCGCTATCAGACCCACATGAAAAGCCGGACAGTCCTTGACCACTTAGCAACAACCCAGAACACCAGTACGTTATCAGCATTTTCTCATCCCACATCCAAAACATAGTCTCATACTAATTTCCATGAAGAAAATTAACTCCATCCCAGCTGAAATCAGGACATCCATACATACAGGACCTGGCTACCAGTCCTGTACCTGAGGTAATATAACCTAATTTCTGATTATCACTTTCCTATATCCACAAAAGTACTTTGATATTTTCTAATGAAGAAACATAAGTAGGATATTAAATCTCTGTAGCTGTGGTACTATATCTGACTGGATTTAATGTCTTCTCTGCCCCATTATCTTTCCAATGTGGGATGATGTAGGCTATCGTGTTCTTTCACATAGATGCAGAAACCTGTATTTACAGTACTGAAGATCCATATCCCCAGATTCTTTCTGTACGTATATTTTTTGACAGTTCTTTACACTGAATCTCTGATTTTCATAGCTGGTGTTGAGTTTATCTTCCAGAACCTATACACTGAAAAATTAAATGTCATTCAGTTTAGCTCATTATATCATCTGCTAATGGTCTGGTTTCACTGTGCATTCATTGACGCTGCTGATTTTATGCAGCATCAGCTTTCCTGCAGGAGAATTTCCTATTGTGTAGTTTGTTTTACAGTTATTTCTATTTTTTTCCTGTATGAGAAACCCATGTAAAAACAAGGCATGAGGGAGGAGAGAGGGATGACTTACTGAAAGATTTATAGTTGTACACATCTGAGACCTATATTCAGCAGAACAGTGCCCTTACCATAAGGTACATCTGCATTGCCCTTGAGTAAATCACCTGCAGTGCACTGGTAGACTTGGAATGCTTACTATGTTGTTATTAATTTAATTAATGAAGGAGCCAAGCACATTCTTGGATCAAGCCTCGGGGCATTTCTGAGTTTTCAGTGCGAAATAGACCTTCTGTGTGATCCATGATCATTATTCCTACCCCTTGCTCTCAGTGTAGCCTCTCCCCTCTGTGACCAAGCAATCTTCTTGCGGCAGATGTGAAGAGTTTTCAGGGCAGTGATTGTTCGTATGCCCTGAAAGATATTACGTTGAATTACACATCAGTCCCTAATTTAAACTTAGCCTGCTGATATTTTTCCCTCTTGTAATCTCTATAAACATTTGGTCTGTACCTGGCTGAGCTGTTGTAGCTAAAATTGTTGTTGCTGCTGAGCTTGCGTTGGTGTTTGCTTCCATATAAATAAGTTCTTTATTGAAGCTTCTCATTGAGACTACACATTTTTTTGTGGTTTTCATACCTCCTTTAAAATATTTTGACTTTTTAAAAATTTGGTGGATGTTCATCTACTTTACCCATTTCCCCACACTTTCAAAACACCACTTCCTTTTCCATTCCCTTTCAAACATGCAAACTGTCTGTTGGTTTATATTGTTGCTTTTGTGGTAGACCAAAATCTACTTAAAACTATGCATGTAATTTTTGTTCCTATTTAATCATAAACAGAACTCGGGGACTGTTTCTGTTTTAGAAATATTTACTAATATTTATTCTAACTGTTTTAGAAATATTTAATATTCCCAGTAGATAAAACGTAGTTCTTTGACTTCGGAGATTTTATTTCATTTCAAATATTATCCTGCCTCAAGTAATTTTATACATACCACAGATACAGGTGTCAATTTTTTACTGTATTGTTAAACTCAGATGTTCTGACAGTTTCCATTTAGTTACAAAAATACATGTCACATGCACTTTTATCTTTCATGCTGACCCTGATTTTTATCTCTTCATCTGGCACATCATACTAAACATCTTTACCTTTTTCTCCAATAACATTAGTCCAGTAACAAAATCCATCTCTGTATGCTTGGATTTCATGAGTCGATCTATATGCAAAAGGAGTAATTTCCACTTACTTAGAATATATGTGTCCCTGTGGTTCATTCCTAGCAGTCAAGTTTTGGTAGACTTGGGTTACTTGTGCATTTTTAAACGACTGTGTCATACTTTGGTATTTTTATTTGGAAACTGTAATGATTTAGGTACTGTGTCTATTAATTCATCTTGAGATTATGACCTCATTTTTCATTATAAGAAAAAAGCCATATATTGATATATCCTTTCCTCCTGCTTTTCATTTTCCATTTGAACTAAAATTATTAAGAAATTCTGACAGAGAATAACTGTAGGTCAATGCCTTACATGTTAGGGTAAGCTAGATGGTAACTTCTATTAACAGTGCTGGGAGAAAGCTGGGAAAATAACCTTAGAAAAGAAGTTTCCTATTAAATGCCTGTTGTTCCCTGCAGCAGACTTGTTAATGAGCTACATCACCGGTAGAATACAAAGTATAAGGCTAACCTACAGCATTTGCTATTTTTAGCTGCTTAAATCCAAAGAAGACCTATCTGACCAAATTGTGGTAAATTTTCCCTTTTTAATGATAGGTTTTGCAAAAGAACTCCGCAAAGGAAAAAACACCCGATTATGTCTGTATTTTCCTCTGATAACAGATTACGTAGCCACAGAAGTCCACCTGACTCAGTGCTTTGTTTATGCATAAGAGAACAGACAAATTTATACTAAAGGTGGAAGGTTTTGGTAAGATGTAAAATGCACTGGGATGAGATTTGTAAAATATTGCTGGATATTGGGCTGAAGTTCTTAAGGATTGTGCTGAGAAAAAAGATCTCCGTACTCTCCAGTGGCCTGAGCATTGCCTCACCCCCCATTAGAGCTCCAAAACAGACAGCCAGCAACTGAGCCCTCCACTGGGTCTTCTGACAATAATTTCATGCAAAGAACTGTAATCTTAAGCAAGACCCCTCTCCAGTTTTTTTACCGTTATACCTGTCTATGGAATGTGCTATTGCTTTATCTTTTAACATTGTAGTGACAAATATGAAAACGTGTTTGTATTTGTACAAGAACAGAAATAATGAATATTTATAACAGATTTGGTCTACAGGGCATAAATTACCATTTGGTTAAACTACATAAATTTATTTTAGTTCTTTTTTAATTACTTCTTGTTTAAAATAATCAATTTAAAATAATTACATGCATTGCTTTTATTCTCTCAGTCTTGATACTTATGCTATGCACTTGCTTTATTTTTCTAGATACTCATGGTTTTAATGTTATTGGAGTAGTTGCTTGGAAATCACTGTTGCTATTAAGCATAGCTCTGTTAAAATTTAGTAAGAATCAAGTTCTAAAATCTCTTTCACAAGTCTGTTTATGGGCAAAATTTTGCACACTGGATGCTTTCCCTTAGCACAGGCTACAGCCAGGAAACTTTCCTCCTCTGGTATGTTATGAATTAACTTGCATCTTTTTTTAAAAGAAGAGAGTATACAGGTCCTGCAAAGTTTAGATTACTCTGTTATACATACTCAGTGTTAATAAATTTACAGCAGAACTTAGAGTATGTGTAAAGGAATTGAGGTTATTTTAGCAGTAATATTAAAATTATATTTAGTTATAACAAAGGAATTTTGAAGGTGCACACACTGTTTTGGCTTTATATACCCACTTTGTATATGACACACAGCTGTACTTTATACATTGATTCTTCAGTAGCAGAAATGGAAAATTTTAAACAATACAGGCAAATATGACAACACCCCCAGGTGATGTAGAGGACAAGGTAATTGCTGTTGCATTTATACACTACAGAGAATCAGTTATGACAAAGTAAAAGAGCTGACTCAAAATCAGGAATATCTTTTTCATGTTGTTTATTGACGTCTGCTAAAGAAGAACAGAAACTTTGACTAGATGATAATGAAAATAAGTGAGTGTGTGTGTTGCAAAAAGTAAACACATCATCAGCTATAGTATTCAATACTTTTACAGTCCAATTAGAACTCGGATAAGAACATCCATTAAAATGACATCAAATGAGAAATTTTGACCTTTGATATTTAACAATATGAATCTGGGAAACTTATTTTCAGGAAGCTTGAAAAACATATCTTTATTTGGAAAGTAGAATAAAAATTATCTTTCTTCCTTTTTGCTTAGTAGAACTAATGTTAACAGTTTAGACAAAAATTCCCTTTTAAGGATGATTTGTGAAGTAATGCATAGTAGTTGTTCAAGTCCTCACTGGTCTACACAAAAAAATGCTCATGGAATTAAGAGGTTGATCCTTTTGAACCTGATAAATTACTGTTCACATTTTAAAAGTGTCAGCTTGCAGTTCTTTCCCATGCAAAATATAACTTTGAAAATGCAGGCTAGCCTAAGTTGAAAGCACAGGCTGAAAGCAAATCATTACTTTTCCATAAAATTAACAACATTTTCCTGCTCTCCTACTAATAGCCTTATCCTTCAGGGATGACATTTAAGAGCTACAGAATCATAGAAGCATAGAATCATTTATGTTGGAAAAGACCCTTAAGTTCACCAAGTCCAACCATTAACTTAGCACTGCCAAGTCCACCACTAAACCATGTCCCTAAACACCCCATCTACAGGTTTTTTAAATACCTCCAGGGATGGTGACTCAACCACTTCCCTGGGCAGCCTGTTGCAATGCTTGACCACTCTTTCAGTAAAGAAAGTTTTCCTGATATCCAATCTAAACCTTCCCTGGTGCAACTTGAGGCCATTTCCTCTTGTCCTGTCACTAGTTACTTGGGAGAAGAGACCAACACCCACCTCACCACAACCCCTTTCAGGTAGCTGTAGAGAGCGATAAGGTCTCCCCTCAGCCTCCTCTTCTCCAGCTGAACAATGACAGTTCCCTCAGCCACTCCTCATAAGACTTGTGCTCCAGACCCCTCACCAGCTTCATTGCTCTTCTTTGGACACGCTCCAGCACCTCAATGTCCTTCTCATAGTGAGGGGCCCAAAACTGAACACAGGGTTCGAGGTGCAGCCTCACCAGTGCCAAGTACAGGGGCACGATCCCTTCTCTACTCCTGTTGGCCACACTATTTCTGATACAGGCCAGGATGCTGCTGGTCTTCTTGGCCACCTGGACATGCTGCTGGCTCATGTTCAGCTGCTGGAACCAGCACCCCCAGGTTCTTTTCCACCAGGCAACTCTCCAGCCACTCCTCCCCAAGCCTGTAGCATTGCATGGGGTTGTTGTGACCCAAGTGCAGGACCCAGCACTTGGCCTTATTAAACCTCATACAGTTGACCTCTGCCCATCGATCCAGCCTGTCCAGATCCCTCTGCAGAGCCCTCCTACCCTCCAGCAGTTCAACACTTCCACCCAACTTGATGTTTTCTACAAACTTACTGAGGGAGCACTTGATCCCCTCATCCAGATCATTGATAAAGATATTAAGCAGAAGCCCATATTTATGTTTTTATATTCAAAATGTTATTCCAACTCTCTTCAGTTCAGTGAAGTCATAGACACTTCGTAGAAATGAAAACTGAATCAGCCAAACCTTTATTCACTGCTTTTGCTTTCTTTTTTCTTTTCTTTCTTTACGGGGGGATAGAGTCTTGTAAGGAGACCTAGTAGGTTGTTGTGAGATGCTTCACTCTTCCAGGAAAAAAAGAGGTAAGGGGTAGCTGATACTGATACCTTAGTATCACAAATTCTAACCATCTTAAACCTCGTCAGAGAGATTTATCTTCTGGGTTCATATAAAATTTAGTTAGAATTTTGCATTACATAGCAAGTTTCTATGGTGAATATAGAGGCGAACTAAAAGATGTGCTCCTACTTGCTCTAAAAAAGACAAAATAAATTAGTCTTCCTCACAAATGCACTATTCAAATCTGTTCATTTTCAGTATTTGGCTTAATATATTTACAACTGAGATTTAGAATGTTCTTTTATTTTTTCCTTGGCTTCTTACTGCTTAGTTTGATATAAAGAGAAGTATTCAGGACACAGATTGGTTAACTGTTCAGTTGGGGCATTAGGTGTATTACTCTGTATTCAAGATTATTATAATGTCAGGAACTGCTTCCTGTTTGAAGATGAATGCAAAAGTGGCAGTTTGATGTATTGCAAGTTTCACTACTATAATTGCATTGCTGAGATGGAAAAGACATTTTAGTTGACCTAGAAATGTGTGGTATTGTGAGTGACAGTGGATGTCTCATAGAAGTCTTCATGGTGGTCTAGCTTTCACCTGCATTCTGGTAGTCTTTGAGATATTGGCTAAAAGCTTTATTTCCTTTTAATAGGATAAAGTGGGGAAAGGCTAGAGATTAGAGATTGGATGTCTTCTGGAACTCAGGAGTCATGAAATGAGTACTTTCCCAAGAAGACAAACAGAAGAAGGACTGGAGGTGTAGAAGATCATGTGGAAAGTGTGCAACAGAAAGGCTAAAAAAACAAAGTAAGAAGGGATAGAAAGAAAACAAAATGGTTATCTGATGAAAAGGAATAAAAGCCAATTATATAGAAAATATCATGTGATCAGTTTTATGGAAGAGAAGATTCAATGAGTAGGTATTCAGCTGGAGATATTAGTATGTTTCAGACATGACAAAGGAGAAGAACAAGGAAGGGATGCAATTCAGATTCTACATTACAGGTTCCGTAGGCATCTACTGAACATAGCCAATGTAATATATTTCAAGATCCTTTGTTAGTAACAACAGATAATCTAAAGAGGATACAGAAGACAGAAAGATGCAGGAGTAAGTATTTAAGTGTAACACAGAAGCTGAGAAGAAACCTTGATTGGACCATGGGAGAATTCATTGATGACCCTTTATGCTGGGGTAAATTAAATTACAGGAACAAAATGCATATGCCCAGTGATTGCAGATATTCAAACAGTGACTATTTAGGTGATATTCACTCACATTTTTACAAGTTCTCTCAAAGTTGATTAGAGAGTGACAAGTTTAAGAATTAGTATTTTAAGGAATATATGACTACTGGGACCACTGATGAAACAAAGGAAATTTTTTGATCAAGACAAGGGAAAAAAGGAAATGAGGGTACACTGAGAATTCAAGAAAGAAAATGGAAGTGATGTGCAAGACCTGTTATAGTAATGTGGATACGAAGACATGATGAAAACACGTTGCAAATAAGATTTAAAGAACCAGGGATTATATGTGTGTGTATATATGTATACACACATGTATACTTATAAAAAGGTAAAATTAGTGGTATCCTATTGCATAGTAATGATGTAAAAGATTCTAGAAAGGTAACATAGAATCATAGAACATGTCAGGTTGAAATGATGATCAAAAGATCATCTGGTCCAAGCTTTCATGGGAAAGTAAGGTTAGATGAGATTATGTAGTATCCTGTCCAATCACACCTTGAAAACCTCCAGTGATGGTGACTCCACCACATCCCTGGGGGGGATGTTTCAGTGATTAATTTTTCTCCCTGTAAAAAATTTCTTTCTTATATTCAAGACGGAATGTCTCCCAGTGCCACTTATACCTGTTGCCACTTGTCCTCTCCATGTGGTAAATAGTGAGCCTCTGTCCTCTTTGTAGCTGCCATTTAAGTAATGGAATACTGTGATAAGGTCCTCCCGAGCCTTCTCTTAACATGAACAGTTTAAGGTTTGTTTGGGCTAAAGTCGCTTTGGAGATGAATAATGAAAGGTTCTATGATGATATTGGTCGGAATTGCAGGAGGTTTTGTGACCACTGTGTTTATATGTAGATGAAAGTTGCTGTCAATTGTCAATATGAATAGAAGGCAACAGTGTCAGGTTTGGACAAAAAAACATGCAGATTTATTGCTCAAATTAACAAGAATAGATTGTTGATTACAGGAAATTGAAGTATTTAGCATTAAAAATGAAAGTTTGAAATGAATATTTTTCATTATTCATGAGACTGCCTGACTGAAATGTAGCAAATATAGTCCTTGCATGTGGTGGAGGGGGTGGGAAAGATAACACAGAAATGATATTTTCAACAGTCAGATCCTGCACACAGTGGTACTGAACAAGATTTCAACATGGAAGTAAAAATAAAGTAAAAAATCCCCTATAATGTAGGTTTATCAAAGATAGTTCATATTAGAGATAGTAATCTTTGGCTTTGAGAGAACAATTAATTTTTCAAGACAATGAGAGACTTTTCTATCTCTTTTAATAACCACTTAGTAAGGGTTTTGATATGGTACCACACAGAAGAGTACTAGTTCAACAGGGGAAAACAGTATTAATGCAGTAGCTGTAGGGGAGAAAAGCAAGTAAGTAAAGGTGAGACAATGGGCTATATTGAAAAGACAATTATTGGGCTATAAAGGTTTACCTTTCACTGAGAATCTTGGCACAGAAAGAAAGACTGAGGGTAAATCTGCTGATTACATGAAGCCACATGGCAATTGTGTAGATGAATTCCAAGACGTTGGACAGAAAATACAGATAATCCTGAGATTTGGCAAAATATAAATTAATTTACTCCACAAGCTTCAGTTCATCAGTTGGAGAGTTCATAATGTATCTTCCATTTCAGTGTATATATGTGTGTATTATATATGTGTACATGTACACACAAATATATGAATTACCATTATGGAGCTATAAAAGGCATGAAAAACATTAAAAACAGTTGCAAATGTGCAACTGTTCATACACTAAAGAGCAGGATGTCTGTGGTCCATTGAAGGACTAATGAGGATCTATGCAAGACATGCAACATCATGCAGGGAGGATGAGCAGGTCAGGAAATGGCCCAATATCGCATGCAAAGATTTAAACATTTGGCATCTGACCTTGAAAACACGCTTAGTGTTTGGCTAATCTAAATACCTATTAAAATGCATGATAGATGCATGACTGAAGGCAGTATCAAATAGAAAAACGTATGGATAGGAAGGATAGTCATCACTTGCAATCCCTGTTGCCAGCTGCTGAAACCTCCCGTGCACTGTTTAGTCATTGCTACACAATATTATGCTTGTTATTTGCCAGACTGTGGGACAAAGGACACTGGGTTGACAGCTTTGGTATTTGACCAAGCTTTGTGGCTGGACAAGGTTAAATGAGTGTCATCTGTGGACTGAAGTTAGAAATAGCTTCTAAGCAGTCAATTGTGGTCACTGAAAGAATCTCTGCAGTGCGAGTAATGGCCAGTGAGAGAAAATGGCCAGTAGCCAGTGGAAGAAGCCACCAGCTGTATAAAAAAAAATCTTTTTTTACTAGTGATGGGGAAGGATTAATAAAATTGTTTAATATCACTTGTCATCTAAACTTCCTTATACAGTTCCAAGACATTCATGTGCAAGAGGGAATTCCAGATGATTTTGGTTCAGAGATGGGGAAATAGGAGAGCCAGAGAACCAGTGGTCTTCTGAGAGAGTAAACAGAGAGTCTGGTTTATTTAATCTACCAAAATGAAAGTTTGAAGATGAAGACTAAATGTCCCAGCACTACACACCAGCTATGGGGAAGTCTCTTTTAAAATTCAAAAGAGCATATTCAAAAAAAGGAAAAGTAGGTGTTGCAAAAAATAATTTTGTTTGGAAATTAAGAGGGAAAAAAGCTTCCTACTTTCAGTGTAGTGACCTTCCAAAACAGGTTTAAGTAAGAGTGGAGCAGAGACAAGCCACTTAGCAAGCTTTGAGGTAGACCTTAATAAACACAAGAATAAGACTATGTGTTACAGTGATAGCAAGATAATGTAGAAATGTTCCTTTTACTGTTGTGCTCTGTGTTTCTGTGCCAGGACAATTTTATATTCATTTTCTTATAACCTTATTATTTACAAGTAAATAATATATTTCATTCATGCCATACCCAAAATATTTACCTTTTGTTTAAAATATAAGCCAAATCCTAGCCCCTGTGCCTTTATTTCTGTGATATACCTGTTGTCTCTTTCCAGCTGGTACAAATCAAAATCTGCCATTCAGTGAAGTCACTGGTAAAAGAAAAGAGGCAGCAAAGAAAAATGGAGCAAGCGCTAGGAAGTCTTCAGCTTAGGATATATTACTACATGGAAAACCTGGAGCTACTAACACTCTCTTCTGTACTCTACCATAACACCTGAGGGTAACAGAAAGCAAGAGGCCTACTGCAAATTTTATCTCAGGAATATGTAGCAAAACGTTGGAGGCTATATACAAAACTACTACGATTTCTGTGATGTTGCCAGATGAGTTTTCCCATGCTATATTTATTGCAGTCTTTCACTGCATGTGGAGATGACTAATGCACATTTATTGGCATATCTATGTAAAAAGTTCCCTATCATATTGCTTACCTATTGGAAACTCCTAGTGACAACACATGATTATATTAAGATTAACAACCTCCTGATTAATACCAGAGAGCACATTTGCAATCAAATGGTCTATATCAATGATGCATGTAGAGAACATTTTGTACATGAGTTCAGCAGTTCATGGAGTGGTGCCATTACTGACATAAAACCACCCATTATTCACCACATGAGATCTGTTGTAGTGTTTCAGAAAGCTTAATCTTATATAAAATAGGATTTCTCAAGTCTTAAAATAGATGTTTGTGATATGGTTTAGAATTTGCACACTGGCAGCCAACCTTGACTACCCTGTGAAACAGAGTGCAATACAACATGATCTCCCTCCATGACTGCAGGTGAAGAACTACGGAGAAAGGTCAGTGGACATTTTGCCCATTATTCAGGTGAAGACGCAGATGTAGAAATAAAAAACTGCTGTGTTGCTTTGTGTCCCAGTTTCAGCTGGGATGGAGTTAATTTTCCTCCTAGTAGCTGGTATAGTGCTCTGTTTTGGATTTAGTATGAGAATGATGTTGATAAGACACTGATATTTTAGTTGTCGCTAAGTAGTGTTTATACTAAGTCAAGGACTTTTCAGCTTCCCATGCTCTGCCAGTGAGGAGGTGCACAAGAAGCTGGGAGGGGGCACAGCCAGGACAGCTGACCCAAACTGGCCAAAGGGATATTCCATACCTTATAACATCATGCTCAGTATATAAATGGGGGGGGAGTTGGCAGAGGGGTGGTGACCATGGCTAGGGAATTGGCTGGGCATCAGTCAGCGGGTGGTGAGCAATTGTATAGTGCATCACTTATTTTGTCTGTTCTGTTGTTGTTGTTGTTGTTATTATTATTATATCTTCTCTTCCTCTCCTATTAAACTGTCTTTATCTCAACCCATGAGTTTCACCTTTTTTTTTCATTCTCCTCCCCATCCCACCAGGGACGGGGGTGGTGGAGCAAGTGAGCACCTGCGTGGTGTTTAGTTGCCAGCTGGGGTTACACCATGACTCTGGAAAATGAAAATCACTGTTAGCATAGTACAATACAGTGGAGGCTTTGCTACTTCTGCCATTTCTGACCTTATCTTTGGAGACAAGTATTTCTTACTGTCTTTAGGCACAATTCACAATTTCACAATTTGTGCCTAAAGTCAATTAGGTTGCTTTTCAAAGCAACGTAATTGATTTTTTCATAAACAAAGAAGGTTTTATTAATTTTTTTTGCAATATGCACTATTTATTTTTTAATTTATTCTCATAAGCAAGGTTTTGAAACAATTAATGATTGCTTTTTCATTATTAATTGGATAATCAGTTCAGCTTTAACCTTGTATTTCTCTCCTGAAACATCAAGAAAAATGTTTCCGAGTCATGAAGGTATGCAGTTTTGTAATATTTCATAGAAAACTGTGGCAGATTTTAGGATAACAATTATTTAACAACAAGAAATATCTTTAAGAGTAAAGAGTGCAGACACTGTACAATCTGTTCTAGCTGCATTCATGACCTCAATTGCTGCAACTGGTCCTTTTCTATATGTGTGTGAGAAACAGAGTTATTATGGGGCTCATTAGTAAAAAAATGCCTGTATATACATAAACAAGTAGGTACTATATCAAAGTACAAATATATAGCAGTGCAGAATATAGGTCATCGTTGCAGTTTCCATGACAGCTCTGTGCCCACAGCTCTTTTCAAGGATCTCTCATGAAACTCTTTCCTTGAAATCCCTGCCGTGAGCTCCCCCACTCCCAGGGGTTTAGTTGTGTGGGTGCAAAAGACCCAGGGTCCAGCCCTGACATGGCTTAGGTGTGTTACCTTGACTCAGACTGCAGAGGAAGAGCCATGAGACAGTTTGTAGAGACAGGAAATGGTAAAAGTTACAGAAGTAGGATTGCTGAGACAGGATCATTAATAAATCAAGAGGAAAAACAACAGCAAGGAACGGTATAAAGCCCAAAAGGAAAACAGGGAAGCTAGTTAATTTTGCTGGGGGTCATTGGGTCAAGTTGTCAGTACCATCAGTTGATGGGAGACAGCAGCTCAGCAACATCCAGGATCAGTCCCACATAGCCACAGAGGTTAACCCTTCTCCCCTGGAGGCCACCCTTCTGGCACCTGTTGGCGAGCTGTATCCAGGGAGGTGAGCATGAGAACGCTTGGCCAAACAGCTCCCAAGAACTCCTTTATACCTCAAAGTTGTGTATACCCCACTTGCAGAGTCTTTTTGCACCGGGATAAATATGCCTGGACAGAGTCCCAAACGAGGGACTGTAACATCAGGACAAATCCCTTGTGCTTCATCATGGAGGTTAGGTGGCAACACCTGGTGAGGCTCAGCTCCTTAGAACATGTGGCTTACTATTTGTCAGGCAGGATCTTAGTCAAAGAAAAATGATAGACCTTTTCTCACTGTGCCTTACTGAAGCAGACTCAAAGGGCATCAGGTACTTTTCATCACCAAGCTGGTGCCACTCTGCAGCTTTTCTGTTAACCACCCACACTCTAAGGACTTTTCTGCCTGAGCTCAGCTATAAGAGCACTGCAAATCTTATGTTTCAAATGTCATGAACAATGGCTTTCAGCACTTTTCAGAACTTTCAATAGTTCTCAGTTTCAATGAGAACTATTTCTCATCTAGAAGTAGAGGACTGTTGTGGAAATATGTGATTTCAGTTAGTACGTTGACAAAAAAGGCTGGGACTGTCTACGGAAGATTTAAATAAAGAAAAAAGAAGGAAAAATGTATATACAGTTTTTTAAGCAATGACAGTTGAGCATTGGATATATTTCTGAAAGGTAAAGAAATGGGGAGAGGTAAAAAATGATTGTAGCAGGATAAACTGGTAACTGAATGTTAGCTTTACACTGAAGATTTGGGAGCCTGGACTAAAATGAGACTGAAACTTTGCCTTGTTTGTTACAGGCAAACTGCTGTAGCCTGCTCTAAAGCAGTATAGACATGACATAGTTTAATGTATAATGCACTTACGTGAATTGATGTTGACCTTACCCTTGACATTTGGCTTTAGCATTCTATTTCTTTCCCTTGTTTCATTACTGATGAAGCTTCTCTCCCTTTGTAATTATCATTGGTAATTGATTACACACCCAGAAGAATACTTTTTTTTTCTTTTGGACACTGAGTGGGGCTGGAGGCTTTATTTTTTGCCTATTTGACTCATGTGATTATAACAGATATATATCTGCCTCATTAACATAACAGACGATCTACTTCATTGTCACATTTGAAAATGTCAATTTCCAATTCAATCTTAAGATCCTTCCAGTATAACTATTTGTCTTTATGGACAGATATAATTAATCTAAAGTGTTACACTAAGTAATACCCTCTTCCACTGGTGTGTCTTTTTAGTGGCATGATATATTCTCTGCTGCCTTGTTTACCCATGTAATATAGATTCTCTTATAGAAAAAGAATAAAAATATATATCAGTGAACACTGTTAGCTAATTTCGATACTAATTTATGAGAAAGGACATTTGTCTATTCTTTTTCATGCATCCATGGATAAATGTGTCCCATTTATAAATTGTTATGACATGTACTCCTGCTGGCCTCACTATTGCTGATACATGGTTTAGTAACATGGTGGTGTTGGGTTGATGGTTGGACTTGATGATCTTAGAGTTCTTTTCCAACCTTAATGATTCTGTGATTCTATGATTCTATATATTACATTGGGCCAACCTGGATTTGGAAGGTGCAGACAATAATAGAGCATGGTTGAAAGTGTCATCATGCAGCCAAAACAATTTTTGGCTTGAAAATAAGGTATATCCCATGGTTTTCAATACTCAGTTACGTGCTTGAAAAGATGTTTGTTTATTCCTTAACTTTCATAAACAGAGTATTGGAGCTCTTTGTCTACAGTGTATTAGTGTTAATAAATTTTGCTTAATGATGAATAATTAGTAATTTTGTGATAGAACTTCTCACTTAGAAACCAAATATGGATTTGTCTAGATAATGTGACTCAAACAAAGTAATGACATGATGTAAAATATTTGTGATTATAGCTGCTTACTACAGATATCACTAAAAAATTCCAGATTATGGCATACAGCCAAGTTAATGATTAGGATTTGTCCATAGCACAACTTTTTGCATCCTGCTTGAGATGCCATGTCTCAACCGTAACCACACTTTACACCACTGATATACCATACTCCATAAGGAAGAAAAGACATAGGAGAGCCGCACCCAGCCAGAGCCGTGTCCTTGCCATTGAGGAAAAGCACATGGGAAAAGGTTGACTGGCAGCAGGGAGTCTTTCCATGTACCAACTGCCGCCTCCTTTCCCTTTCGAGAACCCTGAAGAGGATTTTAGTGTTTTGGTGAGGGCTTTCCTATGGTGTGCCAGAGTAGCATCCTCAAGCATCGGAGCTGATCTGTCCTTCTCTACAGGATACTGATCTTGTCTCTTCCCCATGGCAAGGAAGAAGTTTAATCCTTTCAGCATAGAAATCTGAATACAGGTGCAGCACAAGAAGTACATGTTCTGTTCCCATTATAGAAAATAATACACTTTTTTTCTTAACATGGTTGCCCTCAAGGACCAGAGCATCATATCTTTGGGATCACAAGTCAAATTTTTTTTTCCTATTCCATTTTCCCATGGGATATTAGCTATCACAATGCTAAATATATATATATATAGTCTCATATATCATTTTATGACTTAAGGATTTTTCTTCAGAATTACAGATATAATAAAAATGCAGGAAAATATATAACAATACATTAGTGGTTTCCTTATTCTTTTGAATATGCTATTGATTTTGAAGTATTTTTCCTAATTTATAAGGCCTCTGGCAATTTTGAGCCCCACTTCTTAATTTTTTTTCTTTCTTTTCCTATAGGTATAATTTTTAGGTCAGAATATCCCAATACATTATGTTGTCCCTAATATAATTTAAAGACTGTGAGTGTCTGAGCTTTTAGTGTGTATTTGGAAAGCTGGTTGTGGATTTGCTTTTTAAAGAAAAACTTGAAATATCTATTTTCTGTGTTGTTTTTACTTGCTTGGGATGCAAAACTCCCTGTGATTCTGAGAACGGCACTTAACAAATGAGATTTACTATTATTGCTGGTTTTTCCACAGTATAAGCTGTTGTTAGTGACAACTGAGTTGCAGCCTTACGGCTCCCTGTCCACTATTATAACATTCCAAACTTCTCCTTTTGGGCTCAAACATCTTATGCTTAGGTTGAGATGAAAAATCTTGGTTGACTGGCTGACTGAAGTTGGTTCAGCTTTTTTTTTTTTTAGTTAGCAAAACATGTTTTACAACAAGAATCTGTGTACAAACAAAACAACATCCATTTAGATGTATTTTTAAAAGTTCATTCTTCTTAGAACACAAATAACTTGAAGAAGTTGAAATATGAAGGTCAGATGTTTAGCTGCTGTAAATTTTGTAGTTTCATTCATTTAAATGAAGCTTTGCCTGTTCACAAATGTTAGTCCTCAGATATCTGTCTGCTACCAGGTACGTCTTGATGAGGAATTATCATTCATAATGGGTTGATCTTAAGTGGTGCGTGGGAGTCAGTGTGTATGTGTGATTGTGAGTGCTAGAAGTTACTTGGAAACTTAAGTCATAGAGAATATTAAACTTCTGAGAATTTTGCTAAAAGTCTTATTACAGTTAAAGCATAACTTCAAATTAAAAGTTTTCAAATGGGGTTTTGTTCTCATTTCATTATTACTTAACATTAGACAGCAAGAAATTCAAAGGTCAAATGTACAAAAACATTTAGTGCCTTAATACACAAACTTTAGGTTTATGGATTACTTAATGAACTGGCAGCATTTGTTATAGAATCATAGGAGAGTTTGAGTTTGAAGGGAACTTTAAAGGCCATCTAGTCCAATGAGCAAGGGACATCAACTAGATCAGGTTGCTCAGAGCCCCATCCAACCTGACCTGGAATGTTTCCAAGGAGGGGTTAGCTACCACCTCTCTGGGCAACTTGTTCTAGTGTTTCACCACCCTCACGGGGAAAAATTTCATCCTCAGATCTAGTCTAAATCCACCCTCTTTTAGTTTAAAACCATTACCCCTTGTCCTATTGCAACAGGCCCTGCTAAAAAGTCTGTCCCCATCTTTCTTATAAGCCCCCTTTCAGTACTGGAAGGCTGCAATAAGGTCTCCCCAGAGCCTTCTCTTCTCCAGGCTGAACAAACCCAACTCTCAGCTTTTCTTCATAGGAGAGATGTTCTGACATTATCTGGGAGACTGTCTGTGTTAACTTTGTGAATCTTATATGGTTTACTCTGTTCCAACTGTATATTGCTGTAGGCTGCCTGAATAGTAAAAAGGAGATTATGAAGATTGTGTTAAGAAAACTGAAAGACAGGGTAAGCAGCGGACACAAGTCAGCCTTAGGTGCCCTATTTCATACAACTTAAGAATGGATGGAAAAACTTTTCCATGAGAAATTGGTTAACTGCCTATATTCTGCGTAGGACCCTTGGTGCAATATAGGAAATGTTCTCCTTCTTGATAAAATTATTCTTTAAAAATAGTCCAGTTGACCTAAAATTACTCAATAGTTTCTTCTGGAAAAAAAAAAAAAAGCAGGAAAGAGCAGATTAATAAAACTTGGAAGAAAGTGATACAGATTCTGTTTCTTTCCCTTCCCACCTAGTGGTTAGGGCATTCATCTCGGCTGATAGAGGCACAAAATCAATTTTCTCCCCTGCTTGAAAGGGATTAATCCCATATTGTAACAAGGACTCCTTCCCACAGAACTATGATGTATTTTGAGGTGGGTTACGCTCAGTATCTCCCCTGTAAGTACTGGATATGTATCAAGAAGACTGGCTCCAGAAGCTGATGGCTTTAAGGGTGTTTCAGTCATTCTCCCAGGTTTGACAGACTTTGTCTTCTGGGCCTAGTGGCCTGCATTAGCCACAAATACTGAGCGAATGCTGCCTTTTGAATGTCTTCCGGCCTGGTGATTCGATCCAAGACATGAAAATCTTATTTAGAACAAGAATTGCAATTAAATATGGCCCCCAATTAAGATATTGTGCTGCTTTCTCAGCCATTGAATGCTTAAGTAGGAAAGTATCGCTGGTTGAAATTGAGGCTAGCTTACCCCTGAGTATTTCATTACATGGTACTTAGCACACTCTGGAGGTAGCTGAAATCCGACGAGTCAGAGGACAACTCTGAATTTGGGTCAGGTACCATGGAGGGTAGGTATGGGGAGGCTATACAAATCACAATGTATAAAGTATGTGAGAAAAGGGTTGTCATCAGCATCACCATATACATCCTTCAGTTCTGTGAGTGGTGTTTATTCAGGCTCTTTTTTTAGTTTATTTTTTCAGAAATATTTTCAAAATAGAAATGAAATTATTGTATTTCATAGCACAAAAATATTTCTTCCCATCTACAGTTATTATCTTTTGCTTCATGTTTCTCAATTTGTATATACATAAATATATCTAGTGTTGTGTGTATGTGAGATATATGTATATATGCATATATATGCACATAAACATCTGTATGTATGAGATCAAATCAAGTTTTTCTCATTTTTAGGATCATGATAGATGGCATTTGCTTTTCCTGTTTGCTGTGTTTTGCTGTGCCAGATTCCTTTAAGTAAGAAATGCTTGGATTAGGTCTAAGTCTGAAATGAAAGGGATTTTGCATGTTGTTTTTCTCTTGTCCTGCTCCCCGCCCTGGCACGCAGCGGGTGCTAGCTGAGTGTGCTGGGAAGGGAATCACAGAATCACAGAATCTCTAAGGTTGGAAAAGACCTTTAAGATCACCAAGTCTAACCATCAACCCAACACCACCATGCCCACTAAACCATGTCCCGAAGTGCCACATCGGCACGATTTTTGAACACTTCCAGTGACAGTGACTCCGCCAACTCCCTGGGCAGCCTGTTCCAATGCTTGACCACTCTCCGTAAAGAAAGTTTTCCTAATATCCAATCTAAACCTTCCCTGGTGCAACTTGAGGCCGTTTCCTCTTGTCCTATCACTAGTTACTTGGGAGAAGAGACCAACACCCGCCTCACCACAACCCCCTTTCAGGTAGTTGTAGAGAGTGATAAGGTCTCCCCTCAGCCTCCTCTTCTTGCTTCCCTGGGGCGGGATGGGTCTCACAGGGGAGACTGGGCATCACAAAAAAACAGGAAAGCCGTGAGGGGTGTACAGAGCAACACAAAGGGAACTCCAGGACCTGATGGGGGGAAAAATAATGATGTTCCAGGAAGCAGGCAATATGGTGTTTAGCTACATGTGGCTTTTGTGGCCACAGCATAGGAAGTCCCTGAAGGGCTACCTGGCTGAGGGAAAGCCTGGAGGAAAGGGGCTGCCCTTCAGGGATTGTGTTTGTGATGCCTTTCATTCTGTCTCACTTAACTCCTCACAAGTTTTTCTGTTTTAAAAGTCATTTTTAAAACTGTTTCAGTTTTTGCTCGAGTAAAACCAGGATCCTGATCTTAAAAATCCTGGTACCTTTTTGTAGGAGGCAGGCTGCCTGTGGTGGGTTGAGTCTGGCTGGACACTGGCCACCAAAGCCAGTCTATCACTCCCCTTCTCAGCTGGACAGGGGAGAGAAAATGTAATGAAAATTTTGTGGGTCAAGATAAGGACAGGGAGAGATCATTCACCAATTACTGTCATGGGCAAAACAGACTCGACTTGGGAAAATTAATTTATTGCCAATCAAATCAGAGTAAGGTAATGAGAAATAAAACCAAATCTTAAAACATCTTCCCCCCACCCCTCCCTTCTTCCTCGCTCAACTTCGCTCCCAATTTTCTCTGCCTCCTCCCTGCTGAGTGGCACAGGGGGATGAGGAATGGGGGTTGTGGTCAGTTCATCACAGGTTGTTTCTGCTGCTCCTTTGTCATCGGGGGCAGGACTCCTCACACCCTTCCCCTGCTCTATCGTGGGGTCCCTCCCATGGGAGACAGTCCTCCATGAACTTCTCCAACGTGAGTCCTTCCCACGGGCTGCAGTTCTTCACAAACTGCTCCAGCCTGGGTCCCTTACACAGGGTGCAGTCTTCAGGAACAGATTGCTACAGCCTGGGTCACAAGTCTTGCCATCAAACTTGCTCCAATGTGGGCTCCTCTCTCTCCACAGGTCCACAGGTCCTGCCAGGAGCCTGCTCCAGCATGGACTTCCCACAGGGTCACAGCCTCCTTCAGGCATCCACCTGTTCTGGCATGGGGTCTTCCATGGGCTGCAGGTGGAGATCTGCTCCAGTGTGGAGCTCCATGGCTGCAGGGGTACAGGCTGCCTCACCATGGGCTTCACCACAGGCTGCAGGGGAATCTCTGCTCCGGCGCCTGGAGCACCTCCTCCCCCTCCTTCTGCACTGACCTGGGTGTCTCACATATTCTCACTCCTCCCTCTGGCTGCACTTGTTGTGCGCATTTTATCTCCTTAAAATACGTTATCCCCCAGAGGCAATACCACCACTGGCGATTGGCTTGGCCTTGGCCAGCGGCAGGTCCATCTTGGAGCCGGCTGATGTTGGCTCTATCAGACATAGGGAAAGCTTCTAGCAGCTTCTCACAGAAGGCACCCCTGCAGCCCCCCTGCTACCAAAACCTGGCCATGCAAACCCAATACACTGCCTGAGCAGATCCAGTGAAAGCAGTGGCAAGTCAATTTGTCATCATAAGGGCAAGACAAGAAAGTATCTATCTATCTATCTGCTGCATTCCAATTTTATTAATATCAAGGCTATATTAAAGGACATGCAAGGAACCATGCACAATCCAAACCCCTTTACTTTTTCTCAAGAGGAAGAAGATGGCAGCCTGAAAGGCCCCGAGAAGAGTGAAGTCTATAAGCACTTTGGGATGGGTCTGTCAGAGTGGGAGCTGGCTAAGCTGACAGCAGCATGAAGAGGTCTAAATAATACAGGTGCGTCAGCAATCAGCCCTTGTTATTCTAGATGTTTCATACCTTTGAGGAATGAACAGAACGTGCTGTGTTTGGAAAAAGCTATATTAGTTGATTCAATCAACTTTTGCCACAGGCCCCCAGAAGGAAGCCCTTGAAGGGAAACCTTAAACCTCCTATAATAATAGAAATTGGTACCCAAAGGCAACACAGGCCTTGGTCTGAGTGATATTACTGCAGTGTACTCTGCTGAAGGTCACACACCTGGACTGGGTGCACTCAGTGAGACATGCAAAGAAGTGGTCCTGAAAGGTGTCTCTTATCTTGGCAACCATGACAATAGCTTTCCCAAATACTTTCTGCTAATAAGGACTCCAAAATGTCACATCTGCTTGTGATTTTTTCCCAGTATATTTTGTGGATATCAGTAGTACTTTCAGAAATGGAGAAACTGAGGAGGAGCCTGGTCCTGATCAGAAATCCAGGTACTTGTACACTGGGCAGGTGACATGGGGCCAAGGAGAGAGAAAGAGAAGGCTGTGTAGTGCGAAAGAGGGGAGAGGTAATCTAACTCCCCACCTAAACAAAATCAGAAAAGACAGATCACAAGCAGACTGAACATAATGAGATCTCACAGACCTACAAAGACATGTAAGCTTGTGGGAAGAAGGGTCTCTTGAATTACTACTTTAAATAACCCTCAGTGAGACCTGTGAGGAAAGTCAGTCCCCAAGGGTTGGTTAGAGTCTAACACAGCCTCCAAAGTGTTTTAATTACAAACCAGAAAGCTGGTTCCTCCTGAGGGATAAAGGGGAAGAGTGGATGTAGGCTGCATATGGAAATAAATCTGAAAACTCAACAGTGACACTGGGAGATGGGTAATTGCATCCTGGTCCTTGGCCTCAGGACGAAAGGCTGGCCGAAAGCCCAGGAGCCTCCCAACACCCTTCAGGTTGTGCTTAGACCGCAGGGATCTCCTCCCCCAGGAGAGGGCTGAGGCTTATAACCCTGTCGCTGTGCAGGACGGGCAAGGAGCCGGCACCATGCCGCACCGCGCAGCGTGCGATGGAAAGCCTTCTCCAGTCCTGTGCAAAAGGAGGTACCCCCAGCGTAACATCTAGGCATCTCACGGGGGTTTCCTGTTCCCAGCCTGCAGTGCCAAAAAGCTGCCTGCAGCTGTGGATGTGGTAGTGGCTGACCCACAGGGGAAGGTGTATCACCCTTTAATCACCAATATTTGAATTAAAATCCAATAAAATGTCAGTCTTCACAAACATTTCTCCCTGGTACATGCTGACACCTGTTTTAACAGCTGCAGAAAAAAACAGTGCTTTTCCATGTCTATCTGCAAATATCTAGTATATCCGCCTTCTGTAGCTGTTTCAAGTTAATTCTGTGGTAGTGTTCATGTATAAATATATATATATTTATATAAGTGTATATAATTCAGAAGGATAACCTTCATTTAAAAATATTACCAGGCACAGAATGGTAATACCACATCAGTTACCATAATTATATTACATATCTTTATATATCTTTTTATATAAAGATTCTAAGAATTTGGTGGATGAAAAAATACACAGTCAAAGGAAAATCTGACTGCTAATGCTACAATGGGCTGGATGTTGGGTACCAAGGAGGGTTCTTGTTGGGGGCAGGAGGCAGTGAGAAATGAGGAACGTTTCCACGATACTTGAGAGAGGAGTGGATATGTTCCGTTCCCCTGGTATGTTTTTTTCCATTTGAACAGATGCTGTTGTCATGTGGCAAAGTACCCTTTCATAAGGTCAATTCTAAAACATTAGGATTACTCCTCTTGATTTATGCTCTTATTGTTTTCTGCATAAATAAAGCTATGGCCTCTTCCTTCCAGTTAATGTGCCGCTAGCTTAATTAATTTTGAAAGCGGAAGAGGGTGCAGGAGAGAGCCGATATTAATGAGCTGTACTAACGACGTTAGGGACTGACTGAAACTACTTATTAAAAATAAGAGTAAGGCTTGTTATATGCTTTGGAATAACTGCAATAAGTAAATGCAGTAAATGCACACTAAACTCAGAACTTTATGCTATATACCTATCTGCTTATAGCTACTGTACTCCAGGAAAGATTCTGATCCAAACCTGGGGTCTGCGTTTAGTTCCATGCTTTAAAAAGTTCATAAAAGTAAAACTCCTGCTTCAAAATCACTTATCCATTTTGAAAACTAACATTTCACTTCCAGCTAAGAGAGGCCTTGCAGTTAAAATTTCGCAGCTTGAGGGATCTACACTTCAGGGATTATTTCACTTGTGGATAAATCTATTTCCTCGTCTGTTTTTCTACTACTAGTACCTAAGTGTCCCAGTTAGATCGCCTTTGTGCTAAGTACCATACATATTCAAAGCATGTACATTTTTCTATTATCAAAGCAAAATGTGGAGAAGATGAGAAGAAAATAACGTACCAACAGCAAAGATATGTATGAAACTTAAACACAGCTAGTGGCAGGGGGGAAAAAAACCCAACAACCAACTGATAATTCATGGTATTCCAATGTACTTTGAGGGGAAGCTGCCTGACATCTTCAAAATAAGGAAACTGGGGAGACTACTACTACTACACATCTAAATAGGTGTCCAAATCTGTCTTGTATTTATTTCAGTCTTAATATGCTGTGAGTTGGAAAGATAATACATTACCTCATTAATTTCCATTTTAGGCTGCTGCCGTTCTGCATGAATTTATTTCTTGCATTTCCTTGTGACTTTCTTCACTATTCTGCCCCATTTGGGATCAAAAGTTATTGTTTTAAACTTTGCTTATAAAGATTTCACTCAAGCTTTTTAGCTTTGACCGAGAGTGGTATTCCTCTTCTTCCTATTCATTACCCTCAGACAGGTATTTTGTTATTTTGGTCATATTTCTTCCAAAAAGTATTAACCCTGTGTATCAAGCTCCAGGAAATATTTGTTCGAGCTGAGCATGAACAGGCTTTTAAAAGTCTGCAGAGAATCTAGGAAGGGGACTAATTCATCATCACCCTGAACACAGTAGAAAAGGACAGATCAACATCATTAGACTTTTTTTCACTCTGTGACTCCAGAGTACTTGCAGTGCAAGAAAGTGCAGTGTTTGACCAAGTCTTTCTGCCCACTGAGTGCAGACACGCTCACAGCTGACGTCATAGTACAGCGCTAATAGCTGATAAAAGTGTCCCTTTTACTCTTTGGCAGGAAATAATTTTAATAGACATCAGGGAAGAAGGTGGCGTAGTGAGAAAGGAAGATGCAGATGCTAAAGAATGCATTTTGCATAGGTGAAATTGTTTATCATTTCAACTTGTTATACAGCAAAAGGAAAGAGAACCAAGTTCCGGGGAGAGGGCAAGGAGGAGATACCCAACTGCCTAGTCCTGGCGCCGGAGAGAAAACTTCGGTCTTGCTTGGAAGGGTGAATAAGCCTCAGTGGGTCTGAATGAATCAAAGCTTATTTAAAGAGAGTTAATGTAGAAATCCCTTTTCTCTCATACTACATGTATAGTGCTTGGGTAGTTACAGCACGTATTAGGTATTATAAAGTTAGATTGTATACAGACAAAACATACCCTTCTCTGTAACTGTCTCATAAATAAGACTAATTTTTCCATTGGTAATTAGTTCCATTAGAGTGTAAGCTTACACAGGATTGATTATAGAGTAAAAATCATATTTTTCACACTGTACTCAGTGCTTAGCATATTTAGCATGTAATCAAACATTCAAATGTTTGTGTGAAGTGATATTCCAGACCTTGGGATATTTTGATTTTTATTCAAGCTGAATATCTCTTCATTTTGCAGACATAATAAAACGTTTTGCTCTTTATAATTAAAACCTAAGTATGACTGACATATATCCAGATCCCAAGGATAAGGTAATTGAAATTTTACTGCCTATAGGGATAGTTAGTATTATCAAGAACAGTGGCTAGTATGAGACAAAAGTACGCTTGCCATGACTTAGAAGAAGAAGGTATCCGGGAAAGATTTTCAGCTGATAGAGTGAAAATCCATTTACAAGTAGATTTTAGAGTCTGGAAGTAGGTTATAAGCAGAATTAAGCTGTTGCAACACAGCCTCAGAAAGCTCATGAGTCAAGTGTTTATCCACAGAGAGAAAAGGTAATATACTTATGCCATAACAAAAATAAGATAATAAGTAAGAAGTGATCAATACATGGTTTTCTGTCTGCAGAAAAAAGGATGTAAATACAGACTTTCACAGCAAAGCCAAAGAAAATCTGCATTGACTCAGGCATAATATACGTAAAAGAGAAGAGCAACTTTCATTTAGCAAATGAAATAACACCCACAAGCACCAAAATTCCATATGTGCAGTGGTCAAAATAAAGTTGGATGCCAGCAGTTACTCAGCGTGTTATGTAAGATATTCAGATATTTCCTCTTCTCAGCAGTATAAATTGTTACATTCATTTGATGGCTGATGGCCTCGCTGTGGCTTCCAGTAAAGAAAGGAACAGAAAATTAATTAAACATTACATCTGGCCACACTAGGAATCCTCACCGTGACCTTTCCCTTCTAGTCTTTGTCATCCAACTAGGCAATAACAGCTACACAAAAGTTCTAGCAGTAGTTAATCTCCTTTCAGGACCAGACCAAATCCTTTGCCTTCAGCCTGAAAAAAGAATTGATTAAAAAAAGACAAATTGGTATTGTTTGTTACTTGTGAAACATACTTGCTATTTCTACTCTGACATTCACAGCGAAAAATTGTCACATAGTTAAAATTTTAACATCTGCAGAAAGATACCATAACAAAGATATATTTTCTAAAGCTCAGCAGATGGGAAACTCACAACTTTTGAAGTGTTAAATCAAGCTTGCAGACTATCATGAGGGATTTTTACTTACCCTTGCATATGATGTGACATATGATTTCTGGACTAAAGCAATCAGATCAATTAAAACAAGTGGTCTTACTGTGGAAAATAAAAATAGTTGTTAAGTATGAAAAGTATTTTAAAACTTTGGTCGCCGATATCTCTGAAATAGAAATAACACTAGTAAAATAGGAGTAAACAGTCAAAAATATATGAGAAATAATGTTTATACATTACTTAATCATTGGTATACTAATACTACCATTAGCACTACCATCCAAAAATTGAAAGATTCCTGTACCAAATTATCTTTTCTGATATAAATCCAGAGTAACTCCAAGTGAGTCACAATAACGTAAATCCAAGATTTATGTTCAAACAATGTAAATCCATTGGACCTCTCTACTGGAGCTCCAATTTCTGTTAATAAATGAAAGCAATGTATTCTGGAAGGAAGTAAAATAAATATGTAAACCCCTGGCACGTAAGGAAACATTATTATGACCTTTCTTTTACAGTTCCAGTCATCCAGCCTGATGATCTTTGGAATTCTAAAGTTTGGCAGAGATTATATTTGTAATGATTTCTATTGATGGCGAAATTGTAAATAACTGTATGTAAGAAAGAATTTGTCCAATTCAATATCGCTATATACAATATTGTGTACAGTTATTAATAGTATCACCTGCAGCTAGCATTTTATATTTTAAATTCATTTTGGTTTCAAACACCTCTAGTACTTACAATACATTCTGAAGTTATGCTACTGAATTTTAGTCTGTCATTAAATGAGTAATTTCTGTCTATTCTAATACAATTTTTTATGACAGGACGTGGAGAAAGTTTATCTGAGCACCTCGTGTGGTGACTGTAAAACTGATATATCATTCGTGGCACCAGCAACACAATCCCCTATGAATGAGGAATAAGAATCAGTTTTCATCAAAGTAGGTTTTTTTCCGAAACTCAAGACATTCACCGAGGCTTGCAAAAGTAGAAATGATATGAATGTTGTCTGGCTTCATTTTAAAGGTCATAAAATGCATTTATCACCCTTAACATCTTTTAGATCTCTGTAATTAAATTATATTGTTCATGTGTTTTTCAGGCATTCTTTGTATGAAACGCAGGGAAGTATAATGAATACTATTTATAAGGGCAGAATTACACATTACTGGAATCAATGCTGTATGAACTGTACAGCTTAAGGGTGAGTGAATAAAATTTCCCATCAATGATATTCATTATTATTACAGCTTTGCTACTTTAGGAAAGAGTGAACTACTGAAATATGTCTCAGTTTTGACTCAGTACTTAGTCAAATATATTGACTTCAGTGAGTAAGGGCACAATACTTGTTTCTCCTCAGCAGAATACACTGGGCACAGCCAATAAATGCAGCTGCCCAAAAGTCTGTCATGGTGCTTTCACTCTCTGCTGTGCAATAGTCTGGATAGCACGCCTGAATGGCAGCTATTACGGTTCTGGGCTGGTTTGTGAATGGGAAGTGGCCTCCTGCATAGCTGCTTCTAGGATTTTGTCAATCTCATGGTCAGAAGTCTTTTTCAAAGTTACTCTTTTCTTGTTAAAATGTATTTGTTCTTTCAGAAAATGTTTTATGATTTTATATATGACTTTTCCTTCCCAGTATTCATATTTCCTATGTATTTACTGAGAACAACGCAATGCCCTTAAAAGCTCTACTTTTTGCTAGGCTAAACAAGCTTAGTTCTCTTCTTCAGCATTTCAGTGGTCCTTCCCAGCAGCTCTTCTGGCACAAATTAATCTTTCTTGTATATAGGTGTCCAGATTTATATACAGTATTTCAGATGGAGCTTCAGCAAGTCCTTGTACAATAACAGTAATATTTCATAATATCTAATAGAATTATCTTACAGTTTATAGTCTCTACACCTTCTTCATGGAGTATTGCTTTGATACAAACTAGTCATCCCATAAACAAGACCTGTAAAACTTGGACCTGATTTCATACTGGCAGGACAACTTTTTTTTTTCCTGCCCCGTTGTTTACAGGTGATGGACGCTCACTGGTAGAGGCCAATAACAAAACTAATATCTGCTACATTGCAATAACTTCGTAATAATAAATGCCATCCTATTTCTACTGCTAAGCTCTAGTTTTTCCCATAGAAAACCCCAATTCTCCAGTGTATTGATGTCTGCCAACTTAGTTATCAGCAAATTTCGTAACTACAGTTCTTTGTTTTATGCCAAAGCAGCTAATGTTATTAAGTAAGATCTGTCCTAGAACTAATCCTTGTGTAACTCCACAAAACACTACCCTGTAGTCTGATATTTCCCCTTTTTATACATCCCATATTCATGTCTAAAGTTCTCCTTCCATATCCTGTACACAGTTACAGTTTACAGTTCTGCATTTCTGAAGTTAGCCGGTAATTTCCCATGCAAATACGTATATGACTTCTTCACATAGATTAAATATGCAATCAGTTATTTCTTAAGAAAAACAACGCACTTGTCCGTCACTATTCACTGTTGGTAAACACATGCTGCATTTTATTACTTTTTCCATTAGCTTATAGACTTTTAAAGTATGACAATGTTCATTGGTTCTGTCAGAATTTGAAGATGGACATTTTTTTCACCTTCTCACACTCAGCATGGAGCGCACTAACATCTGAGGTTTCCTTCCACCTGACTGTAAACAATTCAGTGACTTTTAGCCATCAGGGTTTCTTTGCCCTTCCTAATAGTGTATTCCTTATCAAAAGCTGAGATAAAATATTTATTTAGCGTTTCAGCAAAACTTAGTTTTCCTTTAAAATTTAACCTTCCTAAGTACATAGTGAACACATTTCTTATTTTCTTATTCTCTTTTTGTTTAAACAGTTGCATTTTTTATTATTATTATATTTATTATTTTCAAGATCAATTTGCTTTTTGGAGTTTCTTCTTAAGCTCTGCATTTCCTTTCTTTGATAATCCACCTTTTGTATTTTGCATCTTTGCTGCTATACCTAATGCACTTTTCAATAAATTAGGTCTGGAGTCTTTTTTTAATAAGTTTTTTTTCTCCTTTATTTGAAACAGAATTTCCATAAAATCTCTGTGCCTGTAAAGCTTTCATGGTGAGGTCTCTAATACTCTTCAGCCTAGGTAATGCCATTCCTAATTCCTTTAATTTCTCAAAATTATCCCATTTAAAGACAACATTGAGTTGCAGACTAACCTGTATTTTTATTAGACTAAGGTAAAATCTGACATGGCAGAATTTCCAGCTGGTTCAGTGAAGAACTGCAGCAGGCACCACACCTCAGAATACCCAGACTGTATTAATGGTCTCTGTTTTCCCATGTCTGTTTGGACAACAAGTTTGCAATAGTGAGAAATGTCCTGGTAGGATATATTTCTCTAGAAACAGAATATTAAAAGAATATATAAAACAGAAAACAAACCTTTTTTTTCCCCTCTACTGACAACAACCTGTCATGAAGCAATTTGTAGAGAGACAAAGTCTAAGAACATTCTTTTGATCAATATTATCAACATCACAACAACAAATAGGTTAGAGTAACTGCAAGTATCACAATGAGAACATTTTTTAGAAAAAAGGAATACTAAATTCTTAACTGAAGTCCTTATTAAATGTACATTCTTCCTGAAAAGAATAATGATGTTGGTTTTTGAGGGAAGCTACACATTAGAACTAGAGAACAATATTGACCAGTTTGCTGTAAAAAGTTGTAGTTTTGCCACGGCAAAGGCGACCAAGATGTTTCCATGGAAGTATTCCAATTTCTGACCAACTCCATTATAAATACTTACTTGGGGAGCTGAAGGGTCTGTTTTTTCCTCATGCTAAGCAACACTGGTCTCCAAAGATTTTAGCACGAGTGGGTTTGATCCTAAAGGAACTATATATCTCTCTATAGTATCTACAGAATAAAACTCTAGTGCTGAGTAGTCACTGAAGACTGACAGAAATGAGAGAAGAGGCTCTGTCAAAGTAAGAATACAAGCTAGACAGTCTTATGAAGACATGATCCAGAAGAATAGTCAGTCCCACACTATTACATTTATGGCATGGGGGGTTCAATATCCCTTAGTCTGATAAACTAGATAGGTACAAGAATCCACAATTTTACCAGTCAAGACAGATAGTGCAAGATATGAACTAGAACTAAGAATATAGTCTGAGTGGAAGCTTCCCTTAAAATTTATTCAAGAATGAAAGAGTTACCTGGAAGAGGGATGAAAATTGCATACAGAATATTTTCTACTAAGAAATACTAGTCACTTTTTTTTTTTCATCAGATAAAGAAAAATGTAAAATCCAGTTGCAAGCATCTGAAAAATGAAATTGGAACAATACTGCAAAAAAGGAAATTAATAAAAACCACTAACGGTGAGGAGATGGTGCATTGCTTGAAAATACTTCGATATGATTCTTTCCTTTGATTCATCTGATGCTTTCAAGACATCCTATAAATCAAGCAGGTAGTTGTTTTCTGGAGCAGTGGGTAACTATGATATCATCTGTAACATTGTATGGCATGTGCTGGCTTTCAAAATAGTGGCTTCTGTAAAAGCAGGATTTGGATCATTACACTATGATTAAGTAAAATCTTATTCCATAAGTATTACTGTTTGGCCAGATTATGAACCATTTATTAGCATTCATATTCAGTAACCCACATGTTTTGCCCCACCTACAAGTTTCAGAACTGTGGCACCGTGTTAGTTTTGCTGCAAGTGCAATATGGAATTCATCTAGAAAAGTAATGATATAAAAATCCGATGTAGAGTGGTATGGCTGAATGTTCCAAAAATTTCAGAGTCTGAGATAAAGTATTCTAAGTCTAGGAAGGTATTTCTGGCAGCTACATTGGGTACTTTTTGTACGCTGTGTGAACAGTGTAGACCTCTGGACTCACTACTGTACGCTACCCATCCAGATCGTATTTGTGCCAAGTGGGCATATTCTCTGCACAAAGGCAACTCAACTCATTCCACAGCTTCATAATCCAGAGCAATATAAACATTGCTGTATCTCCAGCACTTTCTCATCACTTCTGTGTGACAGAAACATTGTCTCCCGAAGTCTACTGTCCTACAAAAAGAAGAGTCCTATCAATACGAGGGTTCAAGCTCAAAAGTGATACATTTTCAATTGCCTTACATTTGCTAATTGTTTAATCAGCACTTGTTTAATATTAAATGAAGGAAAATAATTTGAGTGATGAAATTCTTACATTTTCTTTTTTCCACCTCCCACTAAATCTATTTTGTTACTTAGTAAAATGAATTATTATTGCTAGGCAGTGCATAACAACTGATGAAAATGATCAGACTATAGAGCTTAACAATACATAGTGAAAGATGTTTCATTTTATTTTAGAATGCCTCTTATGACAGCATACTCTGGCAGAGCATATTGATTAAACAACTGATAATGCCACATTGTAAAATACTAGAGATTCTTGGTACATTATAAAGAATTAGCACAAAAAAATGAACTGGACTTATCTGAATATAGCCTTATTGAAAAAATTTCAGTCAGAGACCCATTATTACTTATTCTCTGAGATAACTATGCAGTATGCTGTACCTAGCTTCGCAGACAGACAGAAAGATGAAAGTGAAGTCTAGTCAAATGTCTCTAGTTTTCTTGTAACAATGATTTTTTTTTTTTTTTAATTCTGGTGTCATGTAAGAGTTCACTATATTGAAAGAATTTTTTTATGTTGCTTCAGTTCATTACCCTGTGCTGATCTTATCACAAGAATGTTATTCACTCCTTTCTTTGATAATTAATATTGATTGCATGTTAGTCCGTGAGCGAGTAAAATGGCCTTCAGTCCCAGTCAGTAGAAAATCTACTTAGAAATGTAAGAGATATTTCTTTTCACATCTTTTAGCTTGCTTAATGGTGCACCTCTCTTGCCCAAAGAAGTTCTTATTGTAGTTAGGAGGTGATGAGTAAAGGAGGTAACTAGTTTTATCGTTGCCCATCCACAATCTCATTTGCTTGCTAATGCTTCCATCTGAATCTTTCCAAGCTGCTTTCCCTGAAAGAAGATACATGAGAAAATTAAAGTAAATGTGAATGGATTTTTTTTGAAGCTCGAAAAGATCATTGTAGATTTGTCTTTAATTATTTGAATTTATTCCTTTCAATGTTCTTCTGTCAAATCTATTATATTCTGATCTAACCAGTAATCTTCTTGCTTTTCAGGAATGTCCCAATAAGGCCATCTTTAAAAATAAAATAAAATAAAATAAAATAAAATAAAATAAAATAAAATAGTTCAGATCAAAGTAGAGGGGAGCCTGAACTAAAAACCCAGCTCTGAAGATTCCTGAATTGTATTAGTATTAACCTCTGACTCCCAACTTTTCATCTCAGTTCCATCATGACGTTGGAAAATGCATAACTCATCATACAAAACAGTAATCTGAATAAACCAAATTGATAGACCAGACTGTTTTACATTACAGAGAGAAAAGAAAAGGAGAAAATGTGGAAAAATAAGTAAAAAATTTTACAAATCAAATACTATGAAGTAAGGCATAAAGTGATTAGTACTGAAGAAATACTTTATTTTTTCATTTAAAAGTTTTATATTTTTTAACTGTAAAATCATCTAGGTATATGTAGAAACCCAGACATGTATCTAATGGATTCATAATAAGAGATTAGGAGTTTGAATCAGATCAAAAATCATGCATTTGAAAATGGAGCATAAGACAATTCTAAAATGGTATCTGTTTTATTAAGCATGTATTTGACACAGAGCCCTACAAGACTGTCACTTTATTTAAATGTCAGAGAATGGTAGTCACCTGCTAAGATGAGCCAACCTTGTCCCTAAAAAAAACCTACATTAGAGTATATTTAAGTAGACAAAAGAATAATATAGCATTAATTATTTAATAGAATTATTAATTATTAATTAATTAATAGAAATTACACTTTAATAATTGGCTATTTCTTCACAAGATCACTATGATTTTACAAATGTATTTTATATTAACCTATACACTGAAGAAATCTAATGGATACCCTGCAAATTTGGGGTGACATTTACATCCCTAGCACTGGAGCATGTCTGCTGGTTACTGTGTATGAAAATGGTTAAGATACTTTTTGCCTTTGACAGCATGCTTGTTTTTGCCTTTCCCACAGATATAGACCAGCTGACGGATTGAACCAAAGGCTACATTAGCATCTAGCTAGGCAGAAAACTATCCTGATAAAATGTAGAATAGATGACAAAGGCAGAGGAAAAATGATACAGCAACATACAGCACCGATACGCTTTTTTTGTTTTTTTTTTTTGAGTGGGTAGCAGTGACAGATAGGCACTGGAACTCCTGGCTGGCCACAGTTCCCCGGGGGCACTCTGCAAATAGCTGACCTAATTGCAGGTGCTGGGATTGCTGTTAAAGTCAGCAATT
Source organism: Phaethon aethereus (assembly GCF_964289735.1). Taxonomy (NCBI): domain Eukaryota; kingdom Metazoa; phylum Chordata; class Aves; order Phaethontiformes; family Phaethontidae; genus Phaethon; species Phaethon aethereus. Next base: position 52,614,825 of record NC_138578.1, on the reverse strand, counting down.
GCCAGCAGTTTCCAGGGAGTAGTGTCTAAGGAATTTTGTTAATTCCAAATTGTGATAGAGTCAATTCAAACGTTGTCATCAGCAGAAATTATTTATGTTCATTTTACTGGTCTTCTATGCATGCTATTCTCTTTTACTCTGCCAGCAAATTGGCTAATCTGCCAACAGAAATATTCACATGTGGGAGGAAAGAAAGAATAGGAGCTGCCTGTCAGCAGGTGTCTTGTGAGAGCAAAAAGCCTCCAAGGATACAATCACAAGAGAAGATAGATGGCCCTCCAGCTATTTCTATACTGGTCACGGTGCGCCAAAGCACATAAAAAGTGCTGAACTACAAGCCTCAAGTGAGGACCATCATGCTTTTATGAAGATCAGTTCCACATCAGAGAGAAGAAATCAGTGTATTTTCTAGAGAAATTTAATTTTCCAAATTCACCCATAGATTTTATAGCTAGAGGGGGTCATTAAGGACATCCATTCTGAGTTAGCAAAGACCATAGAATTTCAGGGAGTTATTTGTTATCTCAAAAACATCATCCAAATGAGCTAACACAGTTTAGAAAGGTAGCTAATTGTCTTAAGTTCTCCATGGAGTTGAGGATACATAACCTCTATGGATAAAATATTTCAGAGATTATTTATTCTTACTGTTAAAATATGTGTCTTATTTCTAGTCTTGATTTCTATACCTTTAGGTTGATTCTTGATATATTTACCTGTAATGGAGCAAACAGCCAGATCCTTTTCCAAGCTCTCCACACCCAAATAACCCTCTTCCTTGGAAAGGATAAATTTGAATTTGTAACTTAGCACACCTCTATTAAATAGATTTAGGGCTCATAAATAACTGATTTGCAAATTCTATCCAGTGCAAAAACATATCTAATCCCATATGCAAAAATAAGAGAAAAATAAGGGAAACGACACATGGGAATTCAGAGATTAGAATATTCCTACAAGAATTCCAAGTTACAGAAGAGCTGTTTTTATTTAAATGAATGCCAGATATTCCTCTTGATTTTCGTTAATCCTAAATAACATAAGCATGTGCTTACAGCCACATTTTTTTCCTAGAAAATTCGAGACAGTTGTGGGACTGAGATTTAATGAACAGTGTTTTGCTAAGAGGAGGGTGAATCTTATCAGGAAGCTAACACTAACCTAAGGCTATTATTAGGACATCAGAGATTAAATGTTTTTCTATTTCTTAGTTCCTGGTTTTCCCCTTATGTTGTAGCAGTTCGTGTAGCTGCTATTCTTGCCACCCACATATTTGCCCTCTGAATCCAGATACAGAAAAGTGCATCAGATTAACTCTGCGGATTGATGTGGTTGCATGTACACTCATTGGTATTCCAAGCTGTGAGACTGAAATGGAGACTTTTTGCTTTAAGACACTAGGTTATCTACAGAAAATATTTTAAAACGTACTGAATGAAATGTGATGAAGTGGGAATTCTTAAAAGCTGGGCTTTGAAGTGGAGCCATTTTTATGCAGAAGTGTTGGAGTATTAATGCTGAAGTCTATGAGTCCAAGTAGATCCACTGTGAGAGGAAATCCTTAACTCTTCAAAGTAAATAGAGTTTCAAGCTAGGTACTGGTAGGACTTGAAACTTTTAAAGCAAATTTAAAAGAACTTTTAGGTGCCTGTAAGCTGCTGAAAGAACTGAGACAAAGAAGTTGTAAAGAAACACCCATATTTGAAGAGAAAAATGCACCAAATTTTATCTTTAATTATTTGGATTTGAATTGATAAAGCCAGTCTCAAGATGAGTGTTTGTAGTGGTGAAAGAGTGTGGGAGCTTCAACTGCTTGAATTTAGTACAAAATAGCACTTAAGAAAACCTAGCAACACAAAAATTCATCATCTGACAACAGTATTTTTATCCCATTATCTGAATATTCAGGCACTCTTCTGAGAACACATTTACCCTGAGAAGTGGAAGATAAGGCTATGAATCAGCTGGTATTTTTTTTAGCCCATGGAAATATTGACTGAGCCGTAAGTCTTGCATTTTATACTCCAAGTATACTTGCATTCCAAATAAACTGTTATTAAGTAAAGAGCTTATTGAACTCATAGCTAAACAAAGGAATCTGCTCAGCATACATATCTCCAGAATTTATACGCTTGCAGCAGGATTAGTGAAATACCATTATTTGTTTCATCATCATCTTGTGCCATGGAGAAAGCTATACTTTTTTAATTCATAGTTGTCTATTTCCTTTGGTCTCGAATAGAATATTTTTCTCAGTTGTGTAAGCTGATATGAAGTTATTCCCAACATTTTACTGAGTAAAACTACAAATATCAGTGCCTGTAACAAGCAAACCCAATCCTTACCAACACAAATAGCTTTTGCTGTCTGAATTAGGGTGCCATATCTACCTCAGTTTAGGATGTTTTCATTTTAAAATACCAGTGTGATATAAAAGTGAGCACTGAATTCCAGCATTGCCTCACTGATATGCTGAAAATCAGCACTAGTCTTCCCATCAAGAATTGTAAATCTACTATCACGTGTGGTATTTGGAAAGTTGGTTTCTGGCTGAAGTGTCTTATCATAAAACAGTTTTCAATTCAGTACACTGACACTTTAATTTGTCTGTTCTTTACTGCTCAGAATTAAGGAAGGGGCATCATTCCAAACTATTTCTCCAATATCATTTAGAAGCAGCATGCCTTTTGACCTCTGAAGTAAACTGCAAATCTCTTTGCATACACAGTATTTTACAGTGCTCTGTTACTCCTTACATTAAATCCCCAGCTGGTTTACTTTGCCATTGAGAAAATGCAACCACCTGCTCAGCGAAAAGGAGATTACTGTGAAATAAATTTCTGTTTTTTCAAGGAAATTAAAGGTTTATGGAACACCTTGTTTCTATGTAGAGCTGCATTGCTATTCTAGTACCTACTAGTCAGCTCAGCACAAAGCATCTTCATTTATTTTTATTTATATACATAACAAGGATATCAAGGTCAAAGTTTCTTTCAGGAATGAAATTATGTGAAATTGCTTAGAGTTTATTTACTTCTCACAGTCACATTGAACATAATCTGTTACGCCTACCATATGTGCAGCCATTAAACATTTGACCAAAGACCTTTCAAAATGTCTTAATTTCTATTATCTTTGGAAAACAGCCTCAGTCCTATGAAAAGACCCTTATAATCAAGTTTTAGCACCTATATAGAAGATTCTCCACTACAGTGGGATTCTCCCTGTAATTTGGTCTTAAAACAAATGTGCATTTTTAAGCAAAAAAAGGACTGAAATAGTGTGCTCAAGGACACATAGATCATGACCAAATGTGGGTATTTAATAATCATGATGGAGTGAAAAGAATTCATGAAAATGAAGAAGTGGAAAAAGTTTAGGCGGGGAAAACAAAAGGGGCATCTCATCAGAACCCCCAAATCAAAAGAATGTTACATTCTGTTCATGTTCATCCTTATAGAAAAATCCTGTGAAACTTGAATGGTAATATTGCAATAATGGCTTGGTCTTGGTCGTACTAGAATCAATGCCAAAGTTGCAGTTATTTTTCAAGGAGGTAGGAATAAATGCATATGTTATTTCTCTAAGTAAATTGTGGATAGAGTAATAGCAGTGAATGACAGTGTTTTCTTTCTAGAAGTTTGACACAGACCCAGAGTTGGGTCAATCATTGCCTTTCTGTTGTTTCTCTGGTAGGGACAGCTTCAGTCACTCTTACATTCCATTGTGTCATTCAGGAACTAAATGGCATCAAACTGCCTGGAGCTCATTTAACCTCTCATGGCCATGTGTAAGACAATCAGTCTTACCTACTTTAATGTCTAAACATTGTTCCTGTAACAAAAGCTGTGACAGGGAACATGATCTGCCCCAGAGTTCATCCACATAAATGAAGAAAAACAGTACTTGTGAGGTCACGCATACACAGGACTATAGTCCTATAAATGAGGCAGTGGATTTCAAGTGCAGTGTCTGTTCTGTGGTCACCACTAATGTATGATGCTAATCTATATTAAATAGGATTGCTTCCAGGGAAAGCAGAAAATGTAAAGGAGGAGCTGAGGCCAACTTTAAAAACTACCTCCCTCCATGCTGTTTTCTAGTCTGCTGTGTACAGAATCATTCCTTTGTATACTCCAGCTCAGTGCAATTTATTTGTGGTCCCAAGAGATTGCCCATAGCAGAACTCCGTGTGCATATTTGTCGCCTGTTTAGTTCTGAGCTATTCTAAAAAAAAATTCATGCATTTATGCATGTGAAAACAGCAGCAGTCACTGTTAATGAAACTGCAGATAGAAAAAGAAAGGGATTTCTTAAGTGCAGCGTAGAGCTGAGTCAACCCTGAACAAACTGACTATGTTCAAAAGTTTGATGAAAACTCAACATCCATTGCAAAGCCTGGCAGAGTGCAAGAATCTATGTGACCTCAGAGACACTAGGATCAAGTGCAACCTTATTTTGGGCTTATGAAAGCAATGCTAGCTAATGGCTTGGCCCTGCACTCATGTAGTTCTACAGCTGTTGTTTTGTTTAAAATAATGCATGAACTGTTTTTCCATGTTACTGTGGACTACGTCTGGTCTTGACCTTGTAAAATCCACATGCTGCTGTGCTATGTCACATATGTCACATGGTTTAGCCCCAGCTGGCTAAATGCTAAAAGCCCCACGCAGCCGCTCACTCACTCCCCCACGGTGGGACAGGAGAGAGAATCGGAAAAGTAAAAGTGAGGAAACTCATGGTTTGAGATAAGGACAGTTTAAGAGGTAAAGCAAAAGCTGCGCATGCAAGCAAAGTAAAACAAGGAATTCATTCACCATTCCCCATGGGCAGGTCCAGGGAAGCAGGGCTCCATCACGTGTAATGGTTTCTTGGGAAGACAGACGCCATCACTCTGAATGTCCCTTCTCCCCTTCTTTCTTCTTTGTCCCAGCTTTATATACTGAGCATGATGTCATATGGTCTGGAATATCCCTTTGGCCAGCCTGGGTCAGCTGTCCTGGCTGTGCCCCCTCCCAGCTCCCCGTGCACCCCCAGCCTTCTTGCTAGCAGGCCAGCACGAGAAGCTGGACTGTCCTTGACTGCTTAGCAACAACTCAAAACATCAGCACGTTATCAACATTTTCTCATCCCAAATCCAAAATATAACCTCACACTAGCTTCTGTGGAGAAAATAACCTTATCCTGGATGAAATCAGGACGACATTGTTACTGTCTCTGATTTGCATTGGATTGTTTCTAAGTTTTCTGACATGACTACTGTATAGAATTAATATTCACATCTAGAACTTAAGTGCATCCATGGGACGTTTTGGGTGCTTGATGTTTTGTTTTTGTTTTTTTTTTTCTTGACTGAAACATTAATTTATTCCAAAAGTTGCATCTTAAAAATACTCAAGCGGGCAGTCATAGGCTGAGGCAGACCTGGGCTGCTGACTTGGAACTCCAGGAGACATGATAGGCTGAGTGAGGACCATGAGGCAGAAGGAAAGGTTTCATTTCTTCTCCCTTATATAATCTGTAAAACAGGATGTCCTGCATAAGTTCTTTTATTGAATATTGTACATTGAGAAAAAATCTGAATTATATATGTGATCCCAATTAATGTTGTAATGTGACACTGAATCAATGTATCTATGCTAGGGTCTGACCTGTAGGTATGACACAATCAGCATAGGATTTCTGTCATGTATAAACTGCAAATATTTTAATGGGTAAACATCAGTCACTTGAAAGGACAGACTTGAAGCAGGTGGTATTTAAGATCTTAATTGTCCACTGGGTAAACAGACAGTCATTTTCTATCACCATCTAATTGTTCTTTCATGGAAGAGCGACAAATAAGATCAAGGAATGGATCTGCACACCTTTAACTCTGAGGCTCCAGTGAAAGTCTTCATGTACAAAATGAGGTATTGCAAAAGATGCACATTGTCTCATCTACTGTGCTCACACAAGTTGCTTATAACTATGCCTTACAGAATGCATTGCCCTATAACAAACCTACTAAGGTAAAAAGCCACTCGTCAATACTCAGATGAAGCCAACAGAAGTCTCTTTTGCTTACTGGTGAAAATGGGACACTCCACAGAAGCCCTTTCTTCATCAGCCTGTGACAGGTTGACCCTGGCCTGTGGCTATGCACCACACAGCTGCTTGCTCACTCGCCCCCCTGCAACGGGACGGGGGAGAGACTAGCAAGAGTGAAAATAAGAAAACTTGTGGGTTGAGCTAAAGGCAGTTTGATAAGTGAAGGGGAGAGGGAGAAGAAAAATACACAAAAAAAGTGATACAAAGGCATTCACTCACCATCTCCCACAAGCAGACTTGCCCAGCCAGCCTCCAAGCAACAGCTACCTCCCCCAAAATTCCCTCTCCCCAGTTTTTACTGTTGAACGTGGTGTTATATATTCCTTTGGTCAGTCTGGGTGTGTCCTGGCTCTCTCTCTTTCAAAATCCTTGCCCACCCCCAGTCTACTCACTACGGGGGCACAGTGGGAAACAGAGAAAGCTGTGAGGATGTGCAAGCTTTGTTTGGCAACAGCCCGGACACTGGTGTATCAGCACTGTTTTAGCCAGCGATCCAAAGCACAGCACCATAGGGGCTGCCATAAGGAAAATTTACTCCTTCCCAGCCAAACTCAGAACACGGTCCTACTCTTTCCCTTTTTAAAATTAATCCTTGTATTTCATCTCAGCACACCTGTTTTGTCAATTTAGCCAGGTTAGCAGGGAAACATGAGCATCCTGAAAGGTTCCAGGGCCATCTTCACCTTCTGTCGGTGTCCCACCTATATCTAGATAAGTGAGTGATAAAGGTCACTGCGTCAAGGTGTGCATCTCTGGTTAAGATAAATTATTTTCTCCATCAGTCTTGGAAATGCTGCTGAGGCTTAATATAAATTAAATGGACTGCTAAAACTAGCATGCCTCATAGAGTATAGAAAAGACAGCTGTCTCCTGGAATCAGGGAAGCCAAAAGCATCTGCAAATATCACTTGGTAAGTCAAGTTTAGTTACATATTGGCCATCACCCAAGCCCAGTAGCATTTCATTAATCTGAGGTATTGGATGTACATCTGAACCAGATATTACATTTAGCTTCCAGAAATCGATACAGAAATCAGATATGCTGGTAAGGTTCCGGAACTAATGTAATTAGGCTGCAGCATTCTCTGTGTAATGCTGTAATGACTAACTGTAGCATCTTCCATAATTTGCCTTTTACTATATTCCATAACTGTTCAAGATTGGAGTCATTTGTAAAACTCTCCCAGGTTCAGGTGTTTCTGCTATAGAAGTAATCACATCCAAAAGCTTTTAATTAGCTATCTAACTTCTCCATGCGGCCCAAGAGCTGAGTAATCCCAAATGGTGTTTCTGGTCCTTTCATCAGACTTCTGAGGTTCCAGCTGCTTCTGAAACGAGCCGCTTGCCATGTGTCTTCTATGTCTACCACTGTTTCAGGATAGTAACATGATAAATCTGAGCCCTTTGCCATTCTCTCACTAACCAAATATTGCTGAATTTCCTTACGTGCCCATGACTTCAAAAGTCTTTAGACCAATAATTCATTTTCTCCAGTGGAAAACAACAATACCTGATCGCCTATTTCCGTATCAATAACAGGGTAATCTCATTAAATAATTGCTCTGAGTACTGCTGCTGACTGTAGGTTTTTTTCCAGTGAAAGAATTGAAAATGTTTTGTATTTTCTTCTGTCCTAGTACGTGCTATATAATATTCTGATTTGTGTTCCCTTTTTCCTTTGAGGATTCCTGAAGGAGGGTCAGCAGTCCCTGCAGGTTGTTTTCCAGAGAGTAACATAAAGGGCAAAAATCCCAGACAATCTTACAAATTTTGAAGATTTCACTGATTCTGGCATTCAATGATCATCTTCTTTTGAAATGTTTTGTTTATTGTACATTTGCATCATGCAGACACAGTGTCATGGGCAAAAAAAAAAAAGCTTAAATTGTGAACACTAAGCAGATAATTAAGTGTATGGGGAGGGTGAATATACAAAACTGAAGCACACAGAGGCGCTGGAGGAACCTGGTGTAGGGGCAGCATGGTAAAAACTAAAGGGGTGTCAGAACAGCCTGTGAAATGGTGTTGCAAGCACTTGTGGCCTCAGGTACCCGCGGGCTGGCACTCAGCTAACGCAGTGCACGCATCCCTGGGACTGCCTGCTTACGCCGAGGGACCGTGCCGTTTCAGCCTGGGGCACCGCTGATGGACTGGCAGCAATTCCAGTAGGCTCCAGGTGAGTGTAACCAAGAGTCTAAACCTTTCTACTAAATCCATTTAGGGATGCAGGTACTGGAAGTAGGACGTGTCAGAACTGACTTTTGTAAACTTAAATCTGTGACGCAGCCTGTAGGCACCTGATTTTCCTGATGTACATGTTTCTTGTACATGCTTCCTGTTTCTTGTCTGATGAAATGCCATTACCTTACATTATTGGTAATACCGATTACCTCTGCTACTGTAATCTTAGCAAAGCAATGTACCAGAAAAGAGATTAAGAAAGTTCAAAATTAGTTACTCTTTTTCTATAGCTGGAGTATCTTCACAGGGGTGAAGAGGGGAAATACACATGCTTAGCTATAAATTCATAATCAGTCACAAGTTGAATTCCACATATATCCATGGGGACAAGCTTTAAACAGCAAAACGTTAGTTTGCTTGCCATGTACTACAAGGCAAGCAGTTATAATTTTGGAGTGATACACTCCAAAATCATTGTATAATTGTCTGCTGTTAGTGCTGTGTAAAGCTGAACGTTGTAGTTCATGGAATTTGGACACTTTTAATAACCTCAGTTACATGGTTTTCCATCCACTTAACTGGTAAAACACTTGTGTAACAATGACACCTTCTTCCAAGAGCTGCTCTTCAAGGGTTTTCAGATTTTCACTGGAATGCTTCAAGGCGAAAAAATAAACCTTTACTATTCTCTACACTTGGTAAAACTAGAGAGGTAAAACAGCCACAGGGCTGAGATAAATAGCTGAATAATGTGCTAGGGAGGGTTTTCCATCTCATACATCTTCAACAGAAGTGTTAACTAAATTCCATTAATGGTGTCAAATTCTGCCTTCAATTACACCTGTGAAACCTAACAGAGAGAATAGTGTGTGCAAAGAGAGACTTTGGCCTTGTAGACACTTTTTTTTTCCCAGTAAACGTATGACAGCCTGAAAGGCTGTCTCATGCCTGAGAGCTCAGGCTGAGCATGCAACTGGGAGGATTTTCATTTTTTTACTTAGAACTTGAGAAAATATGGTACAGAGTCTCTGATCATAAAAAAGCCCTATCATGTTGCTGTTACACTGACAGAAGTTAAGACTGTTCTACGACTCAGAAAATAAAGATAGCTCTCTTGTCTCATGGTCATTATATTCCAGATTAAGTTAAATAATAGATGTGTCATGAACTCAGCTCACATCTCAAAATCTACATTTTCTGAACTATTACATCATCACTTCAAAATTGTCTTGTTTGATGAGAGCAGAATGAAACCTGCTGGTTCTAAGAAATGGCAAATAGTAGCCTGAATATATTTTGTAGCCCCTCTGAAATGTGTCTGAAGAGTATATTTCTGAAACTCACATAAAAATGAATGAGAAGACTGCTGTGCTGTCATTAAATAAGAAACTATATTGTAATTCTAAGATACTCTTTTCATGATCAAGGTGAGATTTCTTGAAGATACTGGAAATGAAGGGACACTTATCTGCTGAATCAGGCCTGAAAAAAAAAATGGCTCCTGCAGTATATGGCTAATCCTTTGCTATCACACACTGCTGAAATATTTCACTTCAAAGTTACCTAGAGAAAATATTTGTGAAGTTATTAACATTTTTTGTATGAAACTCCCATGACAGCACTGCAGGGAAGTTTTTATGTAGTTGCTGTATCTTTTCACAGAGCCCTGCGCTGTGGATTCCAACGATTTTATAACACTTTTAGTATGCACTTAAAAAAAGAAAACACATTCCATCAACTTCTATTGACAGTTGCAAAGATCTCATTGCAGAGACCTTCTAAATCTAAACCCTGAGTGTTTAAAATGCAATAAAAAAGGATTTCCATATGTTAGTATTTTTAGGAGAACATGATTTTTGAAGGTGTAAGTTTGGGAGTGTTGAGTAAACAGAACTCTCCCATTTCCTGGAAATCAATTTTATTTTACAGAAACATTTGTACTTATTGATACAAATGCCATGCAAAAACAGCCAAAAATAGACAATAACAGAATCAAAGAACAGACGACAAACATGTGGAACATAAAAAAAGAAGAATTATAATATTGAAAACTGGAAGTTGAACTGCAACCTCAAAGACACTACACAGGAGTAACTCCTGGCTTGTCCTCTGTTGAGTAGCAACTCAACTCTGGATGCTCCCTACCGCATTCCTGATAAGTGAGTGTTTCAGGTGCGTACAAACAGCAGTCCTTACACCTGCAAAATGACTAAGAAAGTGCTAAAAGTTTAGTTCTAAGTACAACTTATTGTGGAAGTAGAAATGTTTTTGAGTGTGAAGATGTAAGTAACCGAAGTGTCAACAAGTGATATAACATAGGTTGCAAGATGGAAAATGATAATCTAAGAAGTGGGGGTTTAGTTACCTCTTTGTTCTCTTCACTTAATAATTATACAACACAATAGCATGGCAAAATATTCTTACTCTAATTAGTCAAAGAAGATAGCACAAAGGCCAATTCAAAAGATGCAAATTTTATAGGTGTATATATATGGGTCTGCATAACTACATAGGCCTCTAAAGGCTATATGTAGACATATGAGAGAAAGGATTTATCTGTTAGTCTTTTTCATTATTACATACCTAAATGTTTGAGGGCACTTCAGAATATGCCTTTTGTGGATGTAGTGCTAATATCTGAATAGAAACAAAATGGTATATAAAACCTTTAAACACTGATATTAGCACTATAATGTATATTCCAAAGGATACAAACTTTCTGTCAGTACTAGAAGATTCTGAATGCTTGACATAATTAACTCCTGTAGATTTTTCCTGCAATGCCTGGAAATACTTTAAACTTCGGAGGCAAAGCGTGTGGTCAACTATCAATAGGCTTTTGATCGTAACATTTGACTTAACGGTTTATAATGATGACTGCAGCGATAAGTGCTCGGTAAAGTTTGGAAGCTATTTCCTTCCCTGTTACAGTGGGTGGAGGTTCTGTTTAGCTACGTATCAACTTAAATGTTTCTATTACTGCAAGTCCTCTTCTTCTAAGTGGAAAAGATGTCTGGATCCATGAAGCACCTTGTGTCTGTTAGAGTCGTCATCTAACAATATGTCTAAATAAGATCATGTAATCAGCTGCTTATACTACCAGTAAACAGGCATGAAAATCAAAGGGAAGTAGAAATCTGAACAAGCTGTGTATAGTCTCTGCAAACCTTGTGTTATACTTCAGCTGAATTTTGCTTCTGGTTCAGAAACTGTAGGGATCAGTCATCACTAAAACTGCCGAAAGCAAGCTGAGCAAGCCATGGCAGTATTAGCCCGTACTCACCCAGCCAAAACCACAGCACTACAGCTGCTGACATTTCTTTTCATTCATCTGTGCCTCTGTTACTCTTCAGGAGGTCACCCACTGTTCGCTTGCATATTGCTGTATATGCACGGTGGAGATTATGCACTATCATGCTCTATTTCTCTAAATTTTTCTTTAAATAAAAAAAAAACCCTAGGGCTTTCTAGATGCATAGCTTTCAACCAGTATAAAGCTTGGATTAATGATGCCTATAAACGCACCTCTTCTCTGATAGGTGTTTCTCAGTTTAACACATGTATATTGGCTAAAATGACAAATTCACCACCTGTTGGTTTTATTAAATAGTACTGGTGTCAGTGTAAGTCTGTTTGTTTATCAGAAAGCTTCAGATTATCAGAATATTAGGAATGTGGTGAAACTCAAAATTCTTGAGTGGGTCAGACAATATTCTTAAAAATTAAGGGGTTTTTTTTCCGTCAAGAAGCTATTAGCCTGGAGCAAGTATAGCAAAATGAGCTACATTGCATCCACTAGTCTGACAACATCTTCAAGTTTTCATGAGACAAGTAGATAGGGTGACTGGTGTTACGCTGTTACTACTAGTAATTAGCCTTTATAAAACAAGATAAAAACAATTATGTCAAAAGGGTTAACTGTAAAATTAATGCAGCCTGAAAGAATAAACATATTCAGCTGCCTGACTTAAAAAATCCTGTTGCAGTGTGTTTGCCTTTCTGACAAGGGCAATGGATGCGTTAGTCAAATCTGGACAAGTGAGGTGGCCAGCTACAGCCTGTATTTGCACCAGCAAAGGAGGATTCTGGGGTTTTATTTATCGTATTTTCTCATAGTCCCCTTCAAATGTGTTTATGGGGCTTGTACTTATGTATATCTTGCAGAACCCCCCATACTTCAGTGGACTGACTCCATCCTTCCCATAGTAGCAGAACCGTGTATATTAGGGTTTAGGCTGAGAGAAGGTTCAGCTGCAAATAATCACTCTTGGTCCAGCTGACTAGGATTTGGGCTATAAAAGCCATTAGTACCATTCTCTGCTTGATGTTCTGACTTCTCTGCCTTTTGGCTAGGACAGTTCTCACGTTTGTAGGTTAGGGACCAAAGTCTTGCTTGGCTTGTTTCCCTTTCAAAGGCAGTTGCAGCCTCGAGCGTCAGAACGCAGCCAAGCCTGGTTTTCTGATCATGTTTCTCACACCGGCGATTGAAGCGGGTAAGGCGCTTGCACTGGAAGTACCATGTGGCTATCAAGAGGCCAGAATAAGCACACAAACTGTTTGTGTGATGCAGATAAGTAAGCTGAGGTGTCTGTGTCAGACTAATAGTGGTGGAGTATAAATTTGTAAAGGTATATGGAAGTTTGTTCCAGCAAAGATGCTGTGGGTCTAAACTGTCACCTTGGCACTCATCTGGGTTGGCAAACTTGAGCCCAAACTTGTACATGCTTACATGAGAGGCAGCTGATGTGTAATCTTTCAGATTTGCTATGCCTCCATAACGTAAATACTAATAAATTTAACATCTAACTTTACATGATTCACAAGAAAACACAGATGCTGTTTATTCTTTGTGTCTATGCTCAGGAAATGAATTGGTAATTGACTTTTTTCTAAATATGTGTATATTTCAGAGAAGTCAATACTAGATGTAAAAATGCAGGGATTGGAGTAATTTTCTCATCAACAGGCTGGGCGGATGGCTCTTGCAGCATGCTTCTCCATATCACAGTAGGTGTAGCACCAGCATATGAAGGTATCAATATCCACTTGCACCCTTCTGAGCCATGCATTCCCTCAAGAATTTAATGACGGTTGTCCCCAAAACCTGGTAGCAGTGTGTTTCATGATAAAGCAACCTTACACCAGCATATTTCAGAAAATTAACAGCAAAGAGCTTTATATCATGCAAGATTCCTTCAAAGACAACTCCGAAGGTTTGGGGTTTTTAAAGTTGAAATATGTGTGGCAGACACTTATTTTTAGGTCTGCAATATTTAGCATGAGAAGCACTAACTAGTACATTGTACCCTGAACTAGCAGAAGTGGGAGGAAAGAAATATTAATCACAATATAACATGTAACCTAGTTCTGTGATCAACACTGAATCATACTAAATAACTGTAAAAGCATTGGATTGGAAACGCTAGAAGATGGGGGGAGGGCAAGCTCTGACTGGTGTTGTAAAAGTCTTTTTGCATTGCTTTATATTACATGTTACACTAATCCTTAACATCAATTTAAAAAACCAACTTTCCAGGCCTAGCTCCAAATTCTACAGAAGTCATCCCATAAAGTGCCTCTAGCTCTTCTGGAGATTTTTCTCATGATTAAAACATGATTAACATATAAAGAGTAACAGAATATTGAAAACAGTCTGAAAATGTATAGACTAGAGATATTTCCCCTCCCCAATCTCTTTGACCCATTCTATATGGTTCAAACAGCATCTGGCAGGAAAGAAATTCATTACTGTTTTCTGTGGAATGCTTCATAAAACTTCTAGGATGTTTTCTATTATTGTAGCAAATGCCCTTTTCCAAATATCAAAGTGAATAAGATTTGACAGGTGGAACTAGTAATAGCTAATGTTCTTTCTTTCATTTTCAAGAATCACTGAATATTTATATATGCTTTGAATTCTAAGTGCCTAATTAATAGGATACCCAACCTTCTAATATTACTTAGTTATGAGAACTAATAATTTCTGTGAAACATATTAACTAAATCACCAAAAGTTCAAGCTCACAAATTATTCTTTTGTATCATATCAACACACATCTCTTAACACCCTTAGAGCTTTGTATTTTCTATGGAGCTTACTCTTTTTTTTTTCTGCCTTTACTGAGATTTTCTAATCTCTCAAACAGGCTTGTTTTGTCATCTTATTATAGATGTAGCACTGTAACAACTTGACTCCGTGTTCCTTTGTTGATTCTTCACTTACTGTTCTAGACAGAAAGACTCACTGATAACTCTAGGAAATAAGTCTGAGAAATAATAGCCACCCCAAAAGAAAAGTGCAAAAATGATAGGGGAATAGGTGAACATTTTGTGGGGAACTGAGGCTTGGTAAGGAAAAATAATCTTCTAAGGCCAAAGTTATGTAGGAAAATCTTTAGGGCTTGAGGGAGATGGACACACAGTAAAGAAACAGAAGAGTGTAGGTTCAGGAATAATGTTATAAGATCGGGGATTTGGGAAATGTAAAAACTAACAAGAGTTTTGGTGTATTCCTTGATACTTCAAGAGCAAAGTGAGAGAGAGTAGAGCCCAAGAACAGATGAAGGTAGGATGAAAGAAGCCCAGACTTCAGAAGACTAGAGGCTTTCAGCAAATTCCAGGATGAAAGACTTGTTTACACCTAGCTCGGTGAGCCTGCAGTCCTTCAGACTTTGAACTGGGTTTGAGAAACTGCTGAGATACATCTCCAGATAAAGGTGCTGCAACCTGATGAGTGACCGACACAAAGGGAAACCTGAAAAAAAGGCATGATCCTACCCTAGGTTTGAAGGATCCTCCTGTTTGGTGATTAAAGAAATAACTCATTGAGCTGATCGATATGATCAGCAATGATATGCTTGATCTGTTTTGTCTGGTAAAATGAAGTATAGATAACTTGTACAAATACAAGGTTTCTCTCTTGATGCTAAAAGGATCAAAGATTATTTTCATGTCAAATATACTTAAGTGAAATGTTGGAGGGAACACAGCTTTCAGCAGGAATACTTGAACTCAATTCTGTTATTGAAGGCCTTAGCTTATTGAATCAATTTTCTTTGATTATTCACTGGAATGAAGGTATACATAAGACTATTTATTAGTTAGTTTTACACTGTTACCCAAGGTTTTCAGCATAGGATTTTGGCAAAATTTGACTTGTAATGGAATATATTGTGCTGAGACTGTCCTGCACCTTTTGCAGGAGTTTCTACCAGTTTAAATAGTCTAATAAAGCAGCACTTACCAAACTGGGGTTATGATGTGAGGGCAGGAAGAGCAAACAAGGTGTGAAGTACTGTAATGTGCTCTTATCCAGCTCTCATTGTATGCAGCACGAAGTTGTTAAATTTGACTGAAATAAGACATGGATCAAGAGATGCATCTTAATATAGACCTAGTTGCTTGCACTAGTTACACAGATCATCCCTGTCCCACCTCTTATATTTTTCCTCCTAATAAACCTTATAAATCAAGCTAAAATGTAAGACATAAGGTTTAAAACGCTTTTTCCATACTGATTCTAAGGCTTGGACAACTTCCTTTTTGCAGTGTGTGTTTAATAAAAAAGGAGATTAAGATACTGTAAAAGTCTGAAGTGAGTTGCTGGGTACTGAAGAAGAATAATAAGCAGTTTATCTATAAATACGGATGCTAAATACTTTTCCTAATTCAAAAGAAAGTTCTCATGGTTTGAGAGACAGTCTTTATGGAGTTTGTCAAATAACAAACTTTTAAAGTATTTTGATTTTTTTCTTCTGTAACTTAATCTGACAAACTGGATGAACTTCTGATTATTAACTTCTCAATTTTGGAGACTATCTGGTAAATCGTTACATCTGTTTTAGCGGAGCCAGCCCTGAATTGCTTTTTGTATTTGTAGGTGTATGTGCACTCATCAGATTTCCAGCTCCAAATCTGGAGTCATATGAACTTCAAAAAAATTAAAGATTTTTGGTTTCAGTTAAATAACTTTCTTTCTGATAGATATTAGGACCTTTAACGCTCACCAGCAGCAATTAAATAAGATCAAGTGTTAGTGATGGAGAACAAAAAGAATTTGTGTACGGGTCTACAGCACCAGATATTTTAGTGTAGTACAGAATTCAGTTTTAACAGCCCTGGTGGCAATACTCAGCCCACAGTTATGCATAAAAGAATATAATGAAGAAAGGAACTCCGAAGATGTGAAGAAATTGTGTGTTGAAAGTCTGTCCCAAGAATGTTATTTGAGCAGCCAACGCTCCATTAAGTGTTCTGAATGTTTAGTGTTTGATTTCCATTGTGTCCTGCTAGTGTCTAACTCAGGGCAATGACGTAGACCTGTTGGACAGACATAATAGAGAACTGCGGGCATAATTATTTTTTGCAACATGTATGCAAACCCCACTGACATGAATGACTTCACAGAGGATAGCAGTTGGACCCATGTTCAGAACTCTGTTCTTGCTAGAAATAGTTATCTTTGGATATTGAAAAGATGTTTATGTTTAAAAACACAGTCCTTGAAGGGAAAGTCTGCACTTCTGCTCTTCCTGAATACCAAGGGAGGATCTAGAAATCTATTACCTGTGCTGTGCTAAAAAGTGGGTGAGATGCAGTAGTGTTTAGATAGTGAGGAGTTAGAATTTTGAGAGGGTTTTTTTTGTAATCTGAATCAACAGAGGAGGGAGAAGAATTGTTCTACAATTCTTTCCTTCAAGGACTTCCATCTCTTTGTAGGAAGAACTGCATGGGACTATTGTGCTATAAAATCCATGAACAGCAGTTCACTTCCTGAAAGTCTCTTCGCTGTGCGTGAACAATGATCAGACTGTCTTCCAGTGACAAACACCAATTCCCTCACCAGACTCCTTCGTAGAGGCTCAGTTCCTCGCTATTCCCCGAGTCTGGCTCCCTTTTCCCTCTTCACCTACTCAGCTGGAGCCACTCAACAGACTGAAGGAGCTATGGTTGCTACCTGTTTTGAGAAATGGCAGATGATAGATGGAACTAGAGCCTACCATCATTCTGAAGGACTCCCATACCACAGTTGGTGTTAAAATCATGTGAAGTGGGGTATCCCAGCCTTTGTTTTCTACCTTCTTACATTCAGAGTACTTCTTTTTGTTAAGAACTGTGCCGTGATACCATCTCTTTCAGACACTCCCTATGGACCTATATGGCTAGGACCTCCTCCAGTTGAGTTAGAAGACTATTGTCATTGTGTGTGATGAACTGACGGTCTCCTCCCCTGCAAAAGGTGAGAATGTCTGTACTATACTTCCATTGAACTCATAGCTGTAGGACTCTCCTACCAGAGTCCAACTTCTTCTGATCACAGAACTTGGCTAAGCTGTGACACAAAGCAGCTTTTGATAATTATATCCTCCAAATTTACCAAATACCCTAGTATACCCAACTTTACTCCAGTACCAAATAAAACCTGGACATGACACCCGCTATCTTAATTTCTTTATACCTATCCAGTAGAAATAAAGACTTTATTCAGTGAGGTAGACACAGGGATCGTCTCACCTCATATTGTACTGAATATTAGATGAGTTATATTCAATAAGTTTTATTGTTTTTAATAAGGAGGAACAGAGAAAAAATTAAGCAAATAATAAATGTTATGCCAAAAAAAGTCCCAGGATGGAGATTTGTATAAAATGGCTATTAACAACCTTGTTACAGCAAAGGTATTAAGAGCAGTAGAGGGAAGGACTGGAGGAAGGAATGTTTGGAGAAGAATAGTAGGGGGGTGGATAAATAAGGAAGAGGACAGGCATTAACCAAGAAATTCCAACGTCTCACTTGCCATTTCAAAGTGATTTTTTTTCTCCCAACATACCTATACTAGGTATCAAATGGATTTCTATATATAGATGTTCCTTCACTGATTTGTGTGGTACTTCTCCAGGAATCTTAGGTAACTGTTTTATATCTCATTGTGTAATTTTAGTACTAGACACATGTTTAGTGGTGATGTAGCTCATTGATTGCAGAGAACACATCACATTTCTGTAATTTTTTCTGTCTTATAAAACTAGATCTTCAGTAACTTTTTGAGAAATAATATCTTTAACATAGGAGAACAGTGGATATTACGTGGGGAAATTTTATTTCAATTAAATAAGTTGTTTAGGGTGCTTTCTGTTTCATAATATTTTGTTTCTTTCTTATCCCATACTTTAGGCAAATTCTGACAGGCTTTTTTTGGGGCTGCAGTGATAGTCTTGAAACATGCCTATGAGCCTGGCAACTGTCCATCCCCTATAGATCTCTGTTGCTCTCTGAATGTGCTATTTTCAGATGTCTACTTGGGAAGCTTCGTTTCCATATGCTCCAGATTCTAGTAATTCCAAATATACTTTCCCTGCTGAAATGGAAAATCATTTCCACTCAAACATTTCCCACATAAACATGATTATTCTGGAAAAAAAAAAAAATTCCAACAAGACCAAAAAGAAACTTCCTCGCTGTTTTTTTTTTTTATTATTTTAAAACACTGTCCTCCATTTAGTTGTGAATGCCCTCTGAAGTACACTGATCCCAAACTGAAATGGCATCAGTTAATTGCCTATGCCTCTTTCCTAAAATAAAAACTCCTACTTACTCTCTTTCCCCATGAAATACTGGGAAATGGCAATGGAGTTGCAAGAATCCACATTACTGATAACTACCAGAGTGTTTGTTAGCACATGGACATAATTTAATGAGTTTCATTCCTCTATTTTACTAGTGCAAAGAAGTTTCATTTAAATTTCAGCTTACTGGGCAAGAAGCACAGGGGAAAGGAGGACTCTCACTCTTGAGATCAAAGAGATAAAACCCATATAGATGCTAATCCTAGAATTTCCAGAGGCTGAATATAGGTCCTTGGTGAGTGCATTAATTAACTGGTATTGGCAAGACTGCAAATGACTATTTCTAAGACTATATTTTCAAGCTGTCATTTCTCTACAGCATAATGTACATGGATACATTTTCTCTTGCTAACTTCAGCTCTCGGTGCTGACAGTGGAGCACTGCAAATGGGGCAGCTGATTGCCACCAGAAAGTTTACTGTTGTGTTTTGTGAATTTATGTCTGCATGTTTAAACAACTAGAACTTAAAGCCAGTGTTAGCCTGCTATCCCATTGACAGAACTGCCACACACCTGGGCTCTCCCAAGCAGCTTTTACTATGCAGGATGTTCTTGGATGAGCTCTGTCCTGGTTTCAGCTCGAAGACGGTATTCGTGATTTCCAGATGTATTTCAGCTCTGTGTCCCCAGGTAGCTTCTGTGCCTCCAGGAAATGCTGCACGTGTTCACCGTGAGTGGCTCAGTCCGAGGGCACGTACACTCTACGGGGGATGCTCTTGAGAGCCGTCACGCTGGCTGTGGCATTGCTGCGGTGATACGTACCTGCAAAACTGAGAAGGGCTTAAACCATTTTCTGGCATTTAAAGGCTACCACAGAGGGGAGAGAATGAACGGTTCTCCATGGCTGTGGCACACGGTGAAAAGGAATGGCCTTAAATGGCAGCAGCAGGTTTCCAGTCAGACACTGGCTATGGTTTTTTATGTGTAAGAAGTGCAAAGCATTGAAATGGGTGGCTTAGGAAGCCATCACTTTCGTCACTGAAAATACTTAATGACCAGTTAAACAAGCACCTGTCAGGGGACAGATCCTGCTTTAGAGAGGACTTTAGGCTAGATGATCTCCCCAGGTTCATTCTAGGTTTTCTTTTCTGTGACTGTATGCACAAGAAGTCTGACATGTCCCAAAATTTTCCAATTACTGAGCACAAACAGACCATCTGTGCAAAGCTATCTCAATATGCCTGATGCTTCCTGGAAGCATTTTACTTACTGAAAGAGAAATATAACAGTCCTACCCGTTTATACAAATGTCTGTCCAGAGTCATTGGGAAAAAGTCTGGTAGAGACACCAATTCAAAAATGGTTTCTTTATTTACTTAGCATCTCCTGTTGAATTTGAGTAAAAGCCTGATTCTCCCAAGTACTGTGTATATTGAAGACACTTAACATCCTGCAAGTGTTAAGGTGTTGTCATGCCTTTGCTTGAAAATTACCATAGGATTCCATTCCATGAGCTCTTAAGGGAAAAGATTCACCTTAGTCAGACATGTAAAGCAGTATTTGTATGAGTGTTTTCAGGATCAGGTCCATAACAAGAATTCTTGGTATTGTACTGAAACAATTAGTTTTGTTTAAGAAATGTATCAAACCGCTTTCTTCGAACTTTTCTTCTTGGAAGGGAAAAACACATCTAAAGCTGAATTACAGTACTAGTGGATGGTATTTGCCAAGACGTCTGTAACTGCAGTTTTACCATGATAGGCAGTCATTTGTAAACAGATGAATTGAATAGTTGAACATGGAATCAAAGCATTTAAACAAATTAAAATTCCTCAGCTTCAAAAAGGTGAGGTTCAAAATAAAAATTGCTCTTAGATAAACCACTTATCATGGAAAGCTATGTGGGCAAAGACCATGACATTACGGACATCTGAGAGCCAGTGAATCAAATCTTAAATCACCCAAGATCACTTTTGAAACTTTCTAAAAGTGATAACCATGTCTCCAGTTTATACTATTTCTACAGAGTTGTATCATTCTTATCGATGTGAATGTATAATATCTTTGGGGTTTACATAGCATATGCAATGAAAACTATCAATACATACAGAGTAATAATCTTTAAAGTCTATTTGGTAAAAATGCAATATATAGTTAACATAGGAACCTGTCTATTCCGAGAACGGAATTTGGTAAAGCAGTTCGATCTTCTTAACATTAAGAACAGAAAAAAAAAGTATGTGAAGATATCTCTCACTGTCTTTTTCCCTTGTTTGTTTCTATTGCTGCTGTTCTTTTGTGATAGTAGCTGGTGCTACTGATTAGATCTGGGGTAAGTTCAGAGACACAAAAATAACATATCCTGTCTGGTGCTCCTGCTGCAAGGAGTTTTGGAACCTCTATCTTATTTCTAAATGAATAACAGCATGATAATGTAAGTCAGGAGTTAAGTGGAATTTAGTATAGATTTTTGAGCCTAAAAGAATGAGGCAGAAAAAGGTGGAGTATACACCCAGAAAGAATAAGCAGAGGAAAGTTTGCCCAAACCATCTAATATTAGTTTTGTTTTTTATACTTACAGCTGATCTTGTTAAAGTTCCACACTGTAAATTGGACTCTGCTGAATCAACAGACACAGAAAGAAAGCTAGCAAAAAACCCAAAATAATACCTGAGTTTCACTAAAAGCTTGAAGGATATCAGATCCATTCTTCAGCCCTTGGGGGATGAAAAGGAGTTCTATTCACAGGAATATGCTGAGAATCAAGTTTTCTAAACTAAATGTTTAGTATAAACATTTGATGTGTTAGTACATTTAAAAATTTTATTAAGTGGTTTTTGGTTTTTTTTACTTCAAGCTGTGCTGCTTTTGAAGAATTAACTTTTTGAATAGCATAATAAAAAATCTCAAATGCCTGTTCCCTCTACACACAAAAAGAAGACAGAGAAAAGTCAAAAAGAGATGAGATCTGAATGGGAAAGTCTGGATGTGGAAGTAGTGAAGGAAGGGTAGAAGAATAAAATTGGCATGGGTTAATAACATCTTTGTCAGAAGGTCACAAATATTACCGTACATCTACATGCAGCTTCCAAGACACCTAGATCAGAGAAACAAGACAGCCTGAAACAAACAGAAGAGGAGACACGCAGAAGGAAGTGAGGAACAGGTTGAACCAAACAATAGGTTGAAGCCAGTAAGAGATGATGGCAAGAAAGTAAAGAAGAAGTTGGAGCCATTAGACACAGAGATAAGGAGACAGAAGCCAATGAGTACAAGGATTATGCTCATCAGAATACCATCAGCAGAGGTGCTTAGTGACTCAGTGACTTGAGGCTGGAGAGGCAGAAGATCACAGGCACTGACAGCTCCTAATGGATGCAAAAACCAGCACATTGTCCCCAGTTGAAAAAGAACTCAGAAAAGGTGGTGAAGACTTGAAAGCCAACATGTTTTTTCCCTTCTGCACCTTGAAAGAGTCTTTCATCTGGCATCTAGAGCACTCCTGGGAAAGTGGCTTTGGTCCTTGCAGTAGATGAAAGCTGATACTTAAGTTTTTTGCTTCCCAAGGACTGTTAGGAGGGGGAGCAGAAGCCTCTCCGAAGACACAGGCATTGGGGAAATGGAGGTGGAAAGGAAAAACAACACCCTGGTCAAATCTGTTACAGGGAGTGGAAGAAAGGGTATGGAAATCTTTTTTTAGGGGAATATTTTTGGTGATGATGATAAAGGGTCACCTTAGTGCTCTGAAATAAGATGCCCGAGGGAATTTGAAGAACAGTTATTGTACTCACTGTTTCCTATTAACTCAGTGGCTTCCTGCTCAGCTTGCTGCATAGTTATATCCCATCCCAGGGCACTGACTTGTCTCAGGCTCTATGTTGAAATTTAAGTCCCCTAAAATGGGTGCTGGGCTTAACAGGCATCACTTGCAACTGTTTCATTGAGAAACCACCTTTTATTTTTCCAAAAATCTTTAAAATCTTGTTCCCCTGCTAAAATTTAGAAACATTGCCTGTCTTTGGCTTTGTTTTAATTGGTGAAGTGACATGACAGTTACTTAATTATGGGAACTGTTGAACACTTTGGCTTAAATCAAGTTTGTACCTTCCAATCTGGAGTATGGATGGCAAGAAAATATGTTGACTCTGCCTGTTTAGACAAAAAAAATACTTGGTCAAAAGACATGATGCCACAGGTGGTGATCAGAATAGAAGCAGCATTTAGGTGTGATAAATTTGCAATTTCAAGGACAAATTCTTAGATTCTATGAATATGAGTAGTTTCACTGAACAAGACTTTCATACCACATCAACGATTGTATCTGACATCATCTTCAGTAATGGTTCTGTGACTTAGAAAGAACATTTTGTTTGCATCTCTGGTGCTAGCATAGTTCCTCATTATAATCCCTTTAAGTTAACTCAATTTGGGAAAAAGTCAGGAGAGAAATTTATGTCTGTTGGATGCTACTTAGCTCTGTACCCTATGTTGACTCCAGTTACAGAGCTCCCTCTGCTTCTAATGTAATGTAAAGATGGAGGGTCTTTGCTTGATATACTGTGTTGATGAATGACTGCTTAAACAGTGGTCTCTGTTTTATATATATATTTTCTTGATATATTGCAAGTCTTAGAGTGTGAAAGAGAAAATTCTTTTTTGGGGTGTTTTTTTTTTGTTGTTGTTGGGTTTTTTAGTTGTTGTTCATTTTGTAGCAGCAAGCCAAAAGACAAAATTAGGTAGTTGCCATCTATAAATTTGTAATGGACAGACGAGAAATCTGTGTCACTCCTATGTATGATTGAAGTATTTGATCTGTTCAGGAACTGCCTATTTTAGGATGACATTAGTTACCACAAATTAGTAATCAAGCTGGATAAATCTGGAGGGGAAAAAAAAGAAAGATTAGGAATGTAGTGAAAAATTCATGTCTCTGCCAGTCATAACAGCTGTTAGAAATGTCTGTTAGATGTGTTCATCAGCTTTGCTTGCATCCTGTGACTAACATGATAGCTGAAATGTACAGGTTTTTAAATTTTATTTTAAAGTCTATTTCATAGGGTGAGTTACTTTAGAGGTGAATAAGAGGGCATGTAAGAAGTATACCGAAGAAAGAAAAAATGGAGACATAAATTATATAGTCAGACACTCTCTCACAGTGAAAGAACATTAAAAGAAACTAGAAGACAATACACTGTAAAGCTGAGTATATTTGCAGGAAAACACTAAATTAGAAGTACTACAGATGGTATCGATTTGATTCCTTATTGAAAATAGAACAAAGTTTCTCATTGGCTTTAAGGAGCTTTAGTCTCTTGTCGTGAGACGAATTTGACAGCTGAAAGAGGGCATATGAAAGGGACTTGTGCCTAGTGGGAGAAGAGCGCACCTCGTTCCGTTCCACCGGGGGTTAGTTTTGCTCTACTTCTGCCAGTGGAAGGCTTTGCATTGTAAGGTATCAGCTCAGAGCTGGAGAGAAACTCCCTCTCTTTGATCATAGTGGAAAAGGAGAAAGATTTCTATGCTCCTACCAAAAGACAGGTCTGTTTGTCACCAGCTTGAATGCCAAGAACAGATATTAGATATAGCACCACAATATTTGTTACAAGGTATGCACCTGAGGCTGAAAGGTATCCATTTCAATATGCAAATGATCATCTGGAAAATCTTGAAAAATCATGCTTATTAGAACTTACCTGAAGAGATGGAAAAAGTCCATTGGGGTAGCCAAGGAAGACAGAGCAGTGGAAACTGTTTATCTTCAGTGAAATTTTTTTGACTTGTGGGAGGAAAGGGAAATACAACAAGGAAGATGAACAAATGGCTCAAAGGTTAATAAATCTTCAAGGGAGGTTGGAGCACTTGGAAGTGTGAATAGAGAAGGGACTACTTACCTGGCAGCCTCGGGAAATAACATTGTTTGGGCTGAGGTTGGTCTAACTGGCAAGAAAAACTTTAAAAAATGAATAATTTTGAGAGGTATATATGTAGCTTTATAAATTACTATAAAACATACAGAGAAGCACTGATAAAAGAGCATATAGCAGTAAGTAGAGCAGTATCAGATATCAGAAAGATGTATAGTTACGGGTGAGAACTTCAGGTAAGTAATGTAATTAGTGAAAGGCTTGGACAGGACAACAAACCAGCAAGCAGTAGCTGAAAGGCTTGTGTTCAGTTCAGGACCCCAGACATCAAATAATGCAACCAGAATTACTAGTGTAGAGAAAGCAGTTATTAACATGTCAATCATGGCAGAGCACAGCTACTGACAGGCACAAATCATTCAGGAAAGATAGATATAAAAGTGAAGATGATGAATAGCACCGCATGTAGTGCTGTATCAGATGCAAAGGAAAAAGAAAAGATAGCAGAAGAGATAGCCAGCAATAAACTAAAATATGTGTCGAGACAAAATCCATTTTGGGAAAGGTTAATAAACTAGATTGTGTTGGGATAGTGCTGTAATAGTCTCTGGAACAGATTTGTATAGGAAAAATGATGCAGAAATAAAGCAGGAGAATTAGTACAGAAGACTATGTCAGTATTGAAGACCTTAATTTTTTTTAATGGTAGACCTGACGGCATAGTTACAGGTCTGTACATTCTTGAGTCTCGTAGCTGACAAAGTTTTTCATTGGCTAATCAAAAACAAGAAGTGATGCCAGGAGTGATTTCAGTAGGACATGAGAACGTGATCACAAATAGTCAGAGAAGGGCGGGGAAAAGTGCTAACAACTATCGTAATTTTACTCTTTTTCTGTTAAGTAGAAGATTGATAGCGTTCTGTGATAAATTTGGGATATCAGAAGCTCAAATTTGATCAGTGAAGAAAACTAGTTAGTAAAAGTATCTGAACTAAGAGCTTAGGGGCTTGAATACAAAAATGGCTCAGAATTTTTTGAAATCAGATAAATCTTATTTCAAAGCAAGGTAAAAATGTGTTCAGAAATTTAAATAGATTGAAAATCCCTTCATAGGGCATATTAGGATTAAAGAGTGAATTTAGAAAAAGTGGAATATAAAAATGTGATTTTAAAAAAATCTGAATGTTAGAGATCAAGAACTGTAGGGATAAAATGAATAAAGCCTAAAGTGGGGCTGAGTTTGATCTTAAAATATTAAACACACTAGCAAACATTAAACACTCTACATACAAAAAAAAAAAAAGCTACACAAATAAAAGCAGAATAAGGAAAGAGTGGTCATTAGCAGTTTGGCTGATACAGAGCATTATTCAGATACAGCCCAAAAGACAAAATGAAAGCTCCATCTCAGTTTTTCCTAACAAGGGAAAATGGTAAATAAATTGAAAAACCAGACTAGCAGAAATGAGGATAGAGAAATTTCCTTTGCCAATTCAAGTTTAAATCATTCTGTAAGAGTTTAATGGACTGATATTTTGAGGAACCAATAAACTCTTACTAGGAAATTCAGTGAAAAAAACCACCACAGTAATGAACAAATGAAGTGTCCTATTCGGTAGCAAAGATTTTTTGTAGTCACGTACCACGTGACTCAGTATGTATGCATATAGCTAAAACAAAGATGTCAACGGACGGTTTTACTTTTTTCTTAAAACAATACTCACAGCAAAGTAGGAAGATTCCTGATGAAAATTGCAGGTGTCACTGAGAAGGAAAATGCTGTCAGTGCTGGAAACAGAGGGGATATTGTACTGAGTGTGCTCAGAGAATGGATGTCAGTGGTGCAACACGCAAGGTGGTACCTTTGCATTAATATTTCCTGCTTTGACCTCTATCTTGTTAGAGAGGAATAACTGAAGCGTAGAACTGGTGGAGTGGTACATCCACGAGCTTGGTGTACTACAGGAGCACAGGATGCCCAAACTACTGCTGGCATGTGACCATGATGAAAAGGGGAGGGAGAGAAGAACCCATGGCTACCTGATGCATTGGAACAGGCATTCCCTGTAGCGATGGCGGGAGAACTAGAAGTCTGCTCAGTTCAAGGAAACAAGGTCTGAGGCGATACGATCTATCTCCATGAATAAATCAGGGGCAGGGACATACATTAGGAGGGAGAACTGTTTGAACGAAATTATGTTGCTGGTGGAGAACAGGCGGTTTAAACAGGTCGCAACAAAATTAATCTACAAATTAGGTTTAAGTACTGTAGGAGTGATGGTCTGAATGAATGAGGCTTCCAACTGGAGTGGGAGGAGCAAAGAAAACTTCTGTCACAGATACTGTGGTCAGTCTAAGGAAAGAATTGCATGCTGTACTGAGCTGTGATATCTCAGGACTACACCTGATGACTGGGCAGGTCCCTTCTAATTCCTAATTACCGGACTAACGTTCTAATTTTTTCCAACCCCTTTTCCTACACAATTCTTCTCTGCCACGTGGCCTTTCAAAGAGTTTTAAATGTCCAAATGAGTTCTCTCCCCTTTGTCACCTTCAATATGACAGAATTCACTCTTACATCTTAGGCATAATTTTTCTTGCAAAATTATACTGACTCTTCAAACATTCAAAGCAAAAATCAACAGAACTTGAAAAAGAAAAGCCAGTCTAAATTGAATGTATACTTTGTATGTATTAAAGCTTAAATTATAGACATTGTTCATTTGCCTTTTCCAATAATTTTTAGGATACTTGAAATTATTGCAGAAACACTGAAAGGCATTAAATCTATACTAAAGTAAAAACAAAGCCACAAACCCAACAAAAACAACAACAACAGAAACCACATAAGAGAGGATAAAATTCTTTGCTCTAGCTATCAGTTTTATTTCAAAACTGGCTTATCCTTCGCTCCTGCTGTGCCTCTTTAGCAGAAAAGTTAGTGCCTGGGTCCCTGTCTGGCCTTTGCTGTAATTAGTGCTAAAGTTCTGTTCAAAGCACCTCTGAACAAGTTGTCATCCTTCCTTGCAGCTTCAGTCTTCAGCAAAGCTAAGCTTCTCTTTCAAGTATGAAACATCAAATGAGTCTTAGCATTTTCAGAAACAAACCTTAGTTTGATGCTCCTTGTGTCTTTCTCCCCACAACCTAAGTGCTCTTGTGGTTCAGTGAAAACTAATTCCTTCCTCTGGGAACTCCTGCCAAAGACTGGGAATACCGCATGGTTTTGATTTCTTATGTTGCAGAAGTACAAGCCATAAAATTTCAAAGATCCTCCAGCTAATTTTATTAAGGAAAATTACATCACTCAGCAGTCCTGAAATTCTGGTTCAGTGCACACAAGAGGGAAAAAAAAGTTAAAGAAATCCAATAAAATATCTCTGAGAAAGTATTTTAGTTATTTAAGTTTCAAACCTCAGCTACCATAAAAAGTAAAGCTTTTCTGCCTGTAAGCTCCCTGTATAGAAAATGTGGGGGGTTTACCTGTCTTTGTTAGACTTGTAGGAAATTTCAGTAGCAGAGATGAAAAACTAATTTGCTGTCATAGCATACCTGCATATCTTTGCACACACTTAAGTTTTTATGTTCATATGCTGACATGTAACAACACATCACTAAACTACCAGTTGAAGCATTTGTTAGACAATCCCTAAGCCAGTAAAATCTCTTTTGGGTTGCATATGGTCCTTCATCTGGCAGATGAGCTCAGTGCCTACACTGTAATTCATTAAAGATCTCACAGAATTTGTCTGAGTCTTTGACCAAGTGATATTGTCTGACAGTGCATTCAATACATCTTCCAATGAAATTCAGACTTCATTACTTGTTGATTGTTTAGAATGTTTAAGTTTGTATGTCCCCTTTATCATTCAGCATATTTTCTTCCAAAATTGGATTTTATTCACCCACATGATTTGTTTTATTTCACTTGGTCAAAGACTCAGACAAGCTGTGTAGCTCCAAAGATGTTAAAGTTTATAGCAGCCCTGCCCACACAAAGCAGATGACATTAATGGCTGCTTTGTGCTAAAGATACTTTACATTTTTCTAGAAAACTAATTTTGTTTTTTTATCTTTTTTTACGCTGAAGCTCTATTACTAGAAGTGAGAATCAGTCATTAGAGAAAAATCAGAAATCAGATTTCACCAGATTTTATCATTCAAACTTGACACATGAACTTCTATTTCAGTTTGAGACAAGGAGGGAATGTGGAACAATGACACCTTGGTTTTCCTACTGATGACTGAGATTTGGAGACACCTGGCCATCTCCATGGAGTATAACCAGTTCAACCATACAGTTGTCTACATTAGGGCCAATGTCACACCAGCTGCAGATGTATTACAGAAATGATCCGACTTGCTCAGGGTGCATGGGATATACATTCTCTATACATTTGCAGTTCATACCCAGCTGGTCCCGCTCTCCCAGAAGGTACGCGGCTCACTGCACGTGTGCTAAACAGCACCTGTGTACATACCCCTGCTCAGAAGAGCCCCAGCCGGGGACAGTCTTTCCTTGAAAATTAGCTGGCATGTATTCCAGAGAGATTAATGTGGACAATAAAACCAATTTATAAAAAGTGTAATTTTCCCCTGTAAGTTGTAGTGCCAGAGTTAGCTGTACATAAGATGACTATTATTCTGGCAAGTATTCTTGTGAAAATAGAATAAAAAGAAATGCAATTTCTTAACAGAAGTGAAGCATATTTAAGACCTGGTTTTGGGCTTACAGCTTAGCACTATGGGTCATCTTGTTCTGAACCGGTAAAGGTAAGAATATTAAGAAGAAATCAGTCATCATTCAATTAATTAATTAATCCATTATAGAATACATGGCCAGTTAAGAAATCATTATACTGTGAACAGAATTTCTGGTTTAATATCATGGATTATCTGGTTAATCAGAAGTTTTGCTCCTGGTCATATTAAGGTCCATATTTAAGAGTTGAAAATAATACTGATGCATATCATAAAAAATAGAGCTTAATTGTCCTTTAAAAAGGTTTTGCAAAAGATCTATATTTCTGTGGTTAAATAATTAACAATGACAACTAGCAGTCCTAAATCCATTCTCTCTTATCAAATGTTGAGTGGTGCAAATACAATTTAACAACCTCACTGACATTTCAAATAGTGTTACTGAATAAAGATTGAAAAAAAAAATCCCCTTTTAACATTTCATGGCTTTTTTTTTTTTCTTCTTAATTCCTATAATGCCTGGTACAGAGGAACCATGTGGATGCCTTAAGCATTGTTCGGAACGCTCACTACTAGTGATGAGGACATCTTATGGTTTTCCATTTATGTTTCTTCACAAAAAAAGAAAGTATATTTATTTCACTCATTTCACTTGCTATCACAGCACATGCTCACTTCTTATCTGGGTTGTGGGGAGCATTTGAGACTAGTCCAAAGTTCTTCATGTGAACAATTATCTGCTTTTAATGCTCTCTACATGGCTACTGTTTCCAGTTTTGTGGAAATGGAAGAGACTAGGTTTGGCATTTTCTCATTACCTATGGGACCCAGACACGTGCCCCATCTTTAAAACTTGCTTAGAAACTGAAGCCAGATCATTGATACAGATTTCATGGAAAAGTTCATGGTGCATCTGTGTTATAGCTTGCAGCAGACCGACGGATGCTACGTACTACAGCAGGAACCACCCAAGCCGATTGAGCATGAGCCTCACAAGCATCAGGGCAAGTGCAGCAGTGACCTGACCAGAGCTGGCTTTGGTGCCCCATAACCCCATGCAACACACCATCTCTCCTGTCCTGAGTGACCACCATAAGGGATGGAGCCCAAGTCATGGACTAAATGAACTGAGTGGACATTTTACAGGGGTGGCCCATAGACTAAGGGAATGATACCTATATAAATCAAAGGAGAGGAAGGGGATTGGTGGTTAATGAAAACATACTGGATAGTATGAGACCTGAGCATGACTTAAGTGGTGTGGAATAAGGGATGGAGATTGTACTAGTTTTTGCTGGGATAGAGTTAATTTTCTTCATAGTTACTGGTATGGTGCTGTGTTTTGGATTTGTGAGCAAAACACTTTTGATAACACAGAGATGTTTATCTATTGCTGAACAGTTCTCGCACAGTGTGAAGGCCTTTTCTCACGTTGCCCTGCAAGCGCGTAGGCTGAGGGTGCACGAGAAGTTGAACCCAGCTGACCAAAGGGTTATCCCACACCATAGGACACCGTGCTCAGCAATAAAATCTGGGGGAAGGAGGAGGAAGGGGAGACACTGGGAGGCATTTGTCTTCCCAAGTCACTGTTCCGTGTGATGAAGCACTGTTTTCCTTGAAACGGATAAACATCTATCTGCCGATGGAAAGCAGTGAATGAGTTCCCGATTTTGCTTTTCTCAGGCACACAGCTTTTGCTTTACTTGTTAAACTGTTTCTATGTCAAGCCACGAGTTTTCGCACTTTTTCCCTTCCAATTCTCTCTCCCGTGCCACTAGGGGCGGTGCTGAGCAAGCAGCGGTGTGGTGCTGAGCTGCCTACTGATGTTAGCCTGTACCACCACAGTTAGTGAAACCATGACAACAGCAGCATTGCATAGGAACAGCACTGTGGATGGTTTAAAAAAAAAAAAAAAGATTTTTAAGAATATAGTCATCCATTCAAAGTAGAAAATAAGTTGTATTATACTCCCAGTTCAAAATTATATATTTGATATCTGGGGAATGGAGTTACTAAGGTTGGTGACATGAAAGGGTCACAGTTTGTATTTCTGCATATGACAGCAGCAAGATGCTATATACAGAAACCTTTTCTCCGTAGCACCACTCTATCTTAGGACCGAGTGAGAAAATCAAAACCTAGAAAGCAGAGGAACCTCTCATTGTCTTAATGCTTAACTAGAAATTAAAGGACAGGGCTTAATTCTAGGAGGAATCACTTGTCACTGGAAAAGAGTTGAAATGCTATAAATGTTTGATGAAGCAGGGAAATACCTACTTGGGACTGAAGTTTTCTCATCTACAGGGAAGCTTTTATGTTGCTTCACGGATATAAAGGGTTGACTGGGCAACAGTATGTAACAGAAAACAGCGTTTAGCAGACTGGCAACCTACCGTGTACGCTTGTAAAGAGCGAGCTTTCCACACTCAGGGCTTCCTTTGAATTATCAAAGATGTTACGCAATGGGCATCTCTGTCCTGATGTCAAATGTGGAGATATTTGTGTTCTTTTGTGTCTTGCCATTAACAACTGTAGTCTGTGCAAAGTCTTGTGGAAAGACATTTTAAACAATGTGGAGGTTCAACACATTTTCACCCTAGCAGTTACATTAAAGGTTTTATGTGAGCTGGTGTGCAAGTGGGTGTTAGTACACAGCATTCAAAGCTGTGATTTACAGCACTTGCTACTTGCTACTACTTCCACATGTTGGCACTCATAATGAACATTAGTTGCTCACAAGCTTACCTAGCTTTAAAGTTTCCCTGCCCTGGCTGTATGACCCAGCAGGTGAAGGCAGACATGTCTGTCTACACTCTCTGCAAAACAAACGTGCAAGAGAATAGAGACACTCAAGTTGAAAGGCTCATTTCTGGATGCAATGGTCAGGTTTGTTTTGGGTTTTTTAAAATGCTACAGGTTAGTAAACTACGCTTCACCTAGATATGACCTAATACCCTGTGGCCTTAGTATCCTAGGTGTCCATTGCTCAGATGAGTTCTTTAATTCATATTATGATATGTATCTGCCTTCAGTATACCTTCAGAGTATACAGCCTAAGAACTAATAAAGGTTTAGCTAGAGTAACTATAAACTCACAACCTAAACTAGTTGAAATTAACTTCAGATAAATCTTAAAAGGGTTGCCATTGTCATATCTGGAGATGTAAGCTAAACAAACCTTTTCTTTTTCTCTTTAGTAGGGGCTGTTTTACAAAATTAGTAAAGCAGTTGTATGAACAATAAACGATTAAAAACAGTACTTTCTTTACAACTGATCTTTGTAAGAAAGATGGATATTTTTCTTTTTATTGTGATCCAGTTACAGTATCTTCTAGGCTAACCATAAAAGAAAAGAGCTATACAAAGACTTACGTAATTACATACAGACTATTACATTTTTATTAGGCTAGAATTACCTCAAAATGTAAACTATTATTTCTGTTACATCTCCATAATGGGAAAATTCAATATAGTACTGAAGGTTGGGCAGAAAGAGGACAGCATTAAACTGCTCTAAAGCAAAAGCTGCATCTTTTAGATGTCTTTGGAGATAGTTCATGGAAGTGAGGTTTTTTTCTTGATTCAGCTGCATTTCACATGTGCCTTTTGGAAGGTGCATTCAAAGAGGTCAGTCCATTGGTTTTAGAGGAGGAAATAAGGCACAAGTGATTCCCATTTTGATTCTTAGGCCAATGATTGAATCATGACAGTCTGTGTGCTTTGTTTCACCGGCAAAGATGTTGTACAGTCCTGAGTCAGCAGTATCTTTGCTAATGGGGTTATACAAGTATACAGTGAAGACTCGACAATTCAGAAAAGATCAGATCACTCTTTCTAGGGCCCCAGCATGCTCACTGGTAATTGAAGTGATCACTGTGATCATTCCTTAAGAGTTACAACTCCTTTTGCCACTGGCAAGTACCTTCAAAGATGCTGCAAAGCCAGGAAGGATGGTTTTCTTGCAAAACAGATGTATATTACCTCACAAGGGGCCATACTGTGCCCAGAAATTATGCAGATGTATGCAGAGAGAGAGGGGAATCAACTTTTTTTTCTTCAACCAGAGCCTGTGAGGCTTACATAAGGACATTGCATAATTGTAGCCTTTGGACTTGGTGGAGCACAGGGATTTCTCCTTCGTTACATTTCTAGGAGTGTGAGACTGCCTCAAAAGGGAAGTGGGAGAAGAAAAATGCTTTTTCTAAGCCATCGATGTCAACTTGAAATATGTAGAGGGGAGAACATAGGTGATGCACTTTGGAGATCAATTACCCAAGCAGCATTCAAGTGCCTTGGCTTTATGGCTAAATACAATTAAGAAGGTACCTTATATGCAAATTATCAAAACACACTTGATTTACTCATTTGCCCTTGAGGCATTACTGAGAAAAACCCTAAGTTAATAGTAATTACCTCTAGAAACAAACTAAGCAATGTCTCAGCTTATTCCCAAGGGCAAATTCCCTGCATCAGTTTCTGAACTGTGAAGTCTTTAAACTTAGTCATTAACATGCAATTTAGATATTGATTATGAACCCTTTAATTCTGGTCATAGAATTGATCATCAAAATCTACCTATGAAGTCTTGCATTTGTTTCCAAAATTGATACGTTCTGGACCTCACTATACAGACATAGGAATAATCTTTTATTGTACTTTTAATTAATTTACATAAAAACAAGTCTGCTTGTACTTTACACTCAGACACAAGAAATACTTCAATAAAATGTTTCAAAAGTCATTAAAAGAAACCTAATTCCTATCCAGACATTATGTAAAATACAATCCTCATGAGGAATACTAAGGTCTTGCATTCATGTTTTGTTTTGGAGATATTAATGTTGCAATTTCTTTAATTTTGTTTTTCTGTACTTATTCTTAACTAGACTGTTACCAGTTCTGTTCTTCATTTAGGATTACTCTGATGTAAAAATAAATAGCTGCCAAAAAAAATCCTGTTGATTTCACAAGGTTTAAACTCTATTATAACCACTAGTAAGCTATTATTATGTGCCTGGAAGCACCATCTTTAAATCAGACAAATGAAACAGCCTTTTCCAAGTGTTAGGACTTAACTACCACATATGTTTTTAGATTTGGCCACAGAGACAAATATCGCCATATGAATTTTAACTTTTGCTGATTTGTTGCATTCATTCTTTTCTTTGCAAAATGTAGTGCATTTGTCCATTCATAGAATTAACTTTCAATCTTTAAGAAAATATGTAAATGAGGTGAAGATCATTTTGCATGAACCACATTTTAACTTAAACCCTTTTCACCTTTCTTATGGTTGGCAAACATTTCCAGATATTCTTTTCTAGTACTACCTGTATTAGTATTACAAGAAAGTATAAGTTAAGATACCTAGTTAAGGTTTCATTGTCTACTAAAAAAAGATTTTTGTTAAGCATGTTGATTTTCTTCTGTTTTATATGGCTAAATCACCCAAATAATTGGATCAATGCTTATGTTTTAATACATAAATGATGACCAGAGGCAAAAGAACAGCAGAGGGTTAATTTATCTAAGGAACAAAAATAACTGAAATTAATTTACGGTGTTTGATGTAAAGTTTTGGATAGCTTTGACCGATTACCATTGATTAGTTTGGCAGGCTGTTATGTGGTAGGACAGTACATAACATGGTGTGTTAGGTGGGAGCCAGGCATTGCTGATGCCAGCCTCCTGATGCAGAAGACGTGTATATTGCAGTATAGTCACTCATGATCTTTTAAATATTCCTGGGCTCTCGAATAGCTGCATGAAGTTCCTTTTGAAAGGACTTGGCCCTTTACACACACTAGATTCTTCTGCTGAAAAAAATATTTTGTGTTTTAGCAGGTGGGATCTGCATAAGGAGTGGGAGCAATCATATTGCTAGACAACGTAGCGTGTGGTGAAAACTCATCTACTGGTGATCTGCTTGCTAACTTGATGAAGGATACAAGTGACTTGCTCTTGTTGATACAGAAGCAGAACTATATTTTACTGCACTGGGCTATTGCTGCTCAGATTTTGTCCTCACCACATCAAGACTCAAACTCAATTTATATACCATCGTTTGAGTTAATTATATTACATGAATTAAGTAGGTTTGTTTGCCATAATATTCTACTCAGACGTCTGATTGTAGAGTTCAACACTCAGAGAAGTAGATGCATATTATTAGCATCTACTAATGAAACTACTAATGAAGCTAATTATTAGTGCCTACCCTGAAACACATTAGTGAACACATATCATTTAGCTTTGTAGTTCTGATACTTTATATTCATAAGGTTTTGGGGGAAGGTATTTTTTACTTGTGTTTAAGGCCAGAAGGGAGCATTAGATCATCTACTCTGACCTTAAGTAAGGTATTTGCCACTGGATTTCTGCCAGTTGATGCCAACAGCAGACATTTGGTCTTGAACCAAAGATCAACAGTTAGACTCTGTCTCTTTCCCTCAGTTTGAATCAGTGCACAAACAACCTTCTTTTTAAAAATGCATGTCCTCCTTCTACCTTGACTCTGTCTGGCTTCTAGTTATTATGGTTTATTAAAGCCTTTCTTTGCTGAGGTAGAAAGACCTTTAATGCCAGGTATTTGCTCCTCAAGGAAATACTTATGCATCGTGTCAAGTCACCTTTCCATCTTCTTTTTGACATGCTAAACAGATTAAGTTTTTAAGTCTCTTCCTCTAAGGCATTTTCTCAGTGCTCAGTGATTTTTGGTTCTTTTCTCTGCCTTCTCCAATTAAATGTGAACAGCAATAGAATATGTAGTATTCCCTTCTCCTAGGGAAATCTGCTGTCTCCCTGGGGCCTGGGTTAAGGACATCACTAAGAAACTTCCTAGCTTGGTGCAGCCCTCAGACTATTACCCACTACTGCTTTTCCATGTGGGTGGAGATGAAGCTGCAAGTCATAGTCCAAGAGTGATCAAAAGAGACTTCAGGGCCTTGGGATGGTTGGTAAGGCAGTCTGGAGCATCCTTTCAGTTACAAGCAGCAACATAAGGAGGAATACACAGGCCCAGTCTATTAATGCGTGGCTCTGTGACTGGTGCCACTGCCACAGTTTCAGGTTCTTTGATAATGGGAGGACCTACATGGCACCTGGCTTGCTGGCATGATATGGGATTAACCTTTCTCAAAGGGGGAAGAGGGTCTTTGCTCACAAGCTAGCAGGGCTTATTGACAAGGCTTTAAACTAGACTCGAAAGGGAGGGGGATAATACCAGGCTCACCCACGACAAGCTGTGGGATGACACACCAAGGTTAGAGGGACGGGGTGCTAGTGAGACCCCTCAGCTTGTTGCACCAGAGAAAGACCTCAGAGGAACTAAAGGGGTGTTCCTCTAAGAAAGTGACATGGCCAACAGCCCAGCTGAAGTGCCTCTACACAAATGTACACAAGCATGGGCAACAAGCAGGAGGAGTTGGAAGCCACCGTGCTGCTAGAAAGCTATGACCTAGTTGCCATTACTGAAACTTGGTGAGATGAATCCCACGACTGGAGTGAGGCTATCGATCGCTACAGGCTGTTCAGAAGGGACAGGTGAGGAAGGAAGGGTGGAGGTATTGCCCTCTACATCAAGAAATGGATAGAGTGTGAAGAACTGTCTCTGAGGAATAGTCACGAGCAGGTCAAAAGCTTATGGGTAAGAATCAGGACTGAGGCAACAAAAGGAACCCTGTGGTTGGTGTTTACTACAGTCTGCCCAATCAAGAGGAGTCTATTGATGATGCCTTCTCACTCCAGCTGCAGGAGTCATTGTACTCACAGGCTCTTGTCCTGCTGGGGGACTTCAACCATCCCAATATCTGGAAAAGTAGCACGGAGAGCTGTAGGCAATCCCAGGGACTCCTCGAGTGCATGGAAGATAACTTCCTATGCCAGGTAATAGACAGTCCTACCACAGGGGATGCCATACTCAACCTGTTGGTCACCAATGCATGTGACCTCATTGGTGATGTCAAGATTGGAGGCAGACTGGGCTGCACTGATCATGCACTGGTGGAGTTCGCAGTCCTGAGGGATATGGGGCAGGCAAAGAGTAAAGTCAGGACCCTGAATTTTATGAAAACAAAATTCCAGCTCTTCAGGCAGTTAGTCAATAAGACCCCCTGCGAAACTTGCCTCAGGGACAAGGGAGCAGAACAGAGCTGGCAGATCTTTAAGGACACTTTACATAGAGCACAAGAGCTCTTGATCCCCAGGTGTAAGAAATTGGGAAAGGAAGGCAAGAGAACAGCATGGCTGAGTGGAGACCTGATGGGAAAACTAAAGAGCAAGAAGGAAATGCACAGGCAATGGAAGCAGGAACAGGTATCTTGGGGTGAGTACAGGGACACTGCCCAGTTGTGCAAGGATGAGGTCTGGAGGGCCAAGGCACAGATGGAGCTAAACTTGACAAGGGATGCAAAGAATAGTAAGAAGGGTTTCTGTAGGTCTGTCAGCCAGAAAAGGAAGGTCAAAGAAAGTGTACCACCCTTGATGAGCACAACTGGCAAACTGGTAACAACAGATGAGGAGAAGGCTGAGGTACTCCACAACTTCTTTGCCTCAGTCTTCACTGGCAGTCTTCATTTCTCTTCCCACACCTCTAAAGGGGATGGACTGCAAGATGGGGACTGGAGGAGCAAAGTCCTTCCTACCATAAGAGATCAGGTTTGAGGCCACCTGAGGAACCTGAACATGCACAAGTCTATGGGACCTGATGAGATGCATCCCAGAGTCCTGAGGGAATTGGCTGATATAGTTACCAAGACATTCTCCATGATATTTGGAAAGTCAGGTGAAGTCTCTGGCAAATGGAAAAAAGGAAACGTGGCACCCATTTTTAAAAAAGGTAGCAAGGAGGACCCTGGGAACTACTGACCTGTCAGCCTCACCTCTGTGCCTGGGAAGATCATGGGACAGATCCTCTTAGAAGTCATGCTAAGGCACATGGAGGACGGGGAGGAGATTCAGGACAGTCAGCATGGCTTCACCAAGGGCAAGTCCTGCCTGACCAACCTAGCGGCCTTCTAGGATGGAGTGATCACATCAGTTGACAAGGGAAGAGATACGGATGTCGTCTATCAGGACTCTGACACAGTCCCCCCAACATCCTTCTCCCTAAATTGGAGAAAGATGGATTTGATGGGTTTACTGTTTAGTGGATGAGGACTTGGTTGGATGGTCACATGCAGAGGGTAGTGGTCAATGGCTCAATGTCCAGATGGAGATTGGTGAAGAGCGATGTCCCTCAGGGGTCCGTATTGTGACCAGTGCTGTTTAATATCTTCATCAGTGACATAGTGGGATTGAGTGTACCCTCAGCAAGTTTGCAGACGACACCAAGCCGAGTGGTGCAGTTGACATGCCTGAGGGACAGGATGCCATCCAGAGGAACCTGGACAAGTTCAAGGAATGGAAAAATGTGAACGTCATGACGTTCAACAAGGCCAAGTGCAGGATCCTGCACCTGGGTCGAGGCAACCCGCTGTATCCATACAGGTTGGGGGATGAAGGGATTGAG
Organism: Phaethon aethereus; assembly: GCF_964289735.1. Taxonomy (NCBI): domain Eukaryota; kingdom Metazoa; phylum Chordata; class Aves; order Phaethontiformes; family Phaethontidae; genus Phaethon; species Phaethon aethereus. The sequence goes on along the minus strand of NC_138578.1, from coordinate 52,575,919 downwards.
AGCAGCCTTGCCAAGAAGGGCTTGGGGATACTGGTGGATGAAAAGCTGGAAATGAACTGGCAATGTGTGCTGGCAGCCCAGAAGGCCAGCCATATCCTGGGCTGCATCCAAAGCAGTGTGGCCAGCAGGTCGAGGGAGGTGATTCTGCCCCTCTACTCCACTCCGGCGAGACCCCAGCTGGAGTCCTGCATCCATCTCTGGAGCCCTCAGCACAGGACAGATATGGACCTGTTGGAGAGGCTCCAGAGGAGGCCACAAAGCTGATTAGAGGGATGGAACACCTCTCCTATGAGAACAGGCTGAGAGAGTTGGGGTTGTTCAGCCTGGAGAAGAGAAGGCTCTGAGGAGACTTTATTGCAGCCTTTTACTACTTAAAGAGGGCTTATAAGAAAGATGGGGACAGACTTTTTAGGAGGGCCTGTAGTGATAGGGGAAGGGGCAATGGTTTTAAACTAAAAGAGGGTAGATTCACACCAGATATAAGGAAGAAATTTTTTACAATGAGGGTGGCGAAACACTGGTTGCCCGGAGAGGTGATGGATGGAAACATTCCAGGTCAGTTTGGACGGGGCTCTGAGAAGCCTGATCTAGTTGAAGATGTCCCTGCTCATTGCAAGGGGGTTGGGCTGGATGACCTTAAAAGGTCCCCTCCAACCCAAAGATTCTATAGTTCTGTGATTCCAACACTGCTGTCAGCAACATGACCCTGAGCTATTAAGTCACCACTTCTTTGCTTACAGCCAATGATCATATTACGCTGAGGTTATTGTGAACTGGTTTTCTCTTGTAAATCCTTTTCAGGATTTCCCTGTCTGTGACCAAGGACCGCAATTCCTCTTTATAGGTGTATAAAACATTATTTTCTTGAGTAACTTCAGCCTGCTGTGTGTTCTAAGTGATTCAACAAGACTGTTTTGTTATTATCACCAGTCTCCAGGTTTTGTCAGCAGTGTGTCTAAGGACATTTATTTTTTTCTAGAAGAGTAATAAAAATGTTTCATAGTAGCGTTCAGCTGCTCTCTAAAGAGCCCTCTAGAAGCATCCTCATTTGGTGATTCCTTATGAACAGATATTCTGATATATGAGAAGTAGCTGTTCTAGATCTACTTTATTGAAGCTACTTAACGTTAATTTGTTAAAAAAACCCTTGTTGTATGTAAAAGACCTGTGAAAAGACCAAGTTTTAAATTTACAGTTACCTGTATTCACTAAAACTGTAATCTCATCAAAAGCTGAATACAGTCCATGTGTATATATTATAACCCCAATAATTCAAAAGCTCTGAAGATTTTCACTAATTTTGAAGGAGCTGTCATTGTCACCTGCCTCAATTTCACTAGGACATTTATGATTTTATGGTTGTCATCCCAAAATTTTTCATATGGAGCTTTGGGATGAAAATTGCCTATTTTTTCTTTTCATACTCTCTCATCTACAGTTGCTGAGCATAGTAAAAACACACAATGTGCTTTGTTTCTCCTGATTTATGCTATGTATTGCAATATTAACACAGAGATTTTCAACAAAATCATAAGAAAATAAAAAGGAAAAAACTTGCAAACAAAACCAATGTGCAAGCGTAGCACATGTTTTTCTATATTACCAAAGTTTTTAGTCAAGCGTTTGTTCAAGAGGTAGCTAGACAGATTTAGCAAGTAGCTGGCTGTACTTCCTTTTTTATTATTATTCTTACTGTTAAATATTCAAATAAAAATATATCAAGAGAACACTGGGTTTGCAAATTGAAACAAGCACACAAATAGGGAAATGCCAACAGAAAAACCTCATGCATACCATTGTTTCCAGAAGTCTGCCACATTGAGATTTATATTGCATAGCAAGAAATTGTATAGAAAGTCTGTAGTAAAGGCATCTTGCACCATCAGCAACTCAGTTTGGCCCAAATTCTGTTCAAACATCACATGAGGAGTGAAGTAGCAAAACCACACTGTATGATGTAAGAGTAAATTAAGAGATGTGTTCATGTGGATAGTAACAGGTACACAGCTCAAATGTGTTGCCTTGTCAATGTGTATTTTTGAGTAATGAGGTACCTCATGATGCCTCAAAAGAAGTCAAGGTGACAGTGGCCTCAGGAAAAACTGTCCGTGGCACCAGTGAGCCAAAGTGCCTACAACAGTAGCGGGTACCCGCTCTGGCGAGCTCAGGCTGTGCCACTGCCAGTAGACAATCCTAGAAGTATTTGCACCACATGAAGTATCAGTGGGAAGCATTGTTATTCCCATGGTACTGGAAAAAATCCCAACAGAATCACCTGGCCACATAAGGTGGCAAGGGAGGAATTGATAAATAGCTGATCTTGTAACAACATTTTACGTCTCTTGAAAATAGTGCTAACATGAAACAGAGTGAGATACTTCTACTAGGAGTCCTGTAACAAGGAGGAGGGGATGAACTGTTAATGGCAGATGTGCTGATGACCTTGATTTGGCAGAAGAAACAAGTTCTGTATAGCATCTAAGGGTGACTGACATGGCGGGGTGGTGGAGATAAAGCAGCGGAAATGGTTCTTGCCTAACCTTGCCAAAGAGCAGCACCAGGACCCAGCGTACAACACTACCAGAATGCAGACTCCCCTACACATTAGATCAAACTGTGTCAACTACAGCTTTGCATGTTGGTAATGCACATGGAGGTACAATCTGAGTGTTGTGTAGTTGTTGATAGTAAAGTTACACTAGGTGGCATAGTCTGTCACTCTATTTGCACTTCGAAGTGTCACAGAAAGACAGAATAGCAATTCACCCTCACTGTGAGTTTTAATAACCAACCTCCTTTAAGAAAGGAGTGGGTGAAGTGTCCCCACAGTTGGCTGACCTTACTGGCAACTGCTGGTAGTCATCAGCTGATATACAACACATCACAGACAACAGAAAAGTAACTGGGAAAAATCCAAATAGATGATCGCTGTTCCACTGGAATGAAAAAATCTGTTCAAGCAGTTGTAGCCACCATATTAACCATTATTAGCAACCTAATTAAAAGGTCAGGATCATATTTGCATAGGCCATAAAAAATTGCCATTTTCCTGCTACCTTATAATTTCCTAAGCCAACTAAGTGGACCTGGCTTTCTGAAAACAAGCAATCCACAACCAGAAAGCAAATCTAGAAATAGCAAACAGGAGTTGAAAACTAAACAAAACTGAGGAAAAAACCTTCCAGAGCAGAAGTTTTACAATAACTGCAGGCCTGATCTCAGAGGCCTGTGGATTAGGAACTGTGCTATGTTTGTTGCAAGTAATTTAGTAAGTATCATGTACAAATTACAATCTAACACAAATTACTTAAAATGCATAGTCATTTATGGTTAAAAAAAAAACCCAACCAAAAACCTAACCTATAATTATTCAATTTTAATCACCTGAAGAAAGAAAAACAATAAGCATAGTAAACGTAATTCCTAAGTGCATTATGTGCAGCTAGTCAACTGAGATCCCATGAGGGTTTTTTTGTATGCAGCATTTTTAACATCTAAAAATATAGACTTTGTGCAGACACAAATATTGTCTGAGTTGCTGCGAAAGAGGAAAACACACACATATTCTTCTATTCTTGCATATAAATTTGAGTTGTTAGTGGTCAGAACTTTTACTTTAAACTAACTTGAAATTAATTTAAGACTAAAAGAATATTACTTTCTGTGTACAGAAAAAAATACATCATTCAAATCCAGTAAAGGCTTTAAGGTCAGTATTTTGCCTTGTTCCCCAAATCAGCAAGGATGAGATCAACACTCCTAAAGGCTGTTTCTGCATCTGGCCATCCAGCTGTGTGTATGTATTGCAGTAAGTCACTGAGATTTAATAAGCAATATGTCAAAGTAACTTGTAAGTAAAAGTAGTAAGATCTTAGGTGCCATCCTTCTTGCCTGAGAATCAGCCTGAAGTATCCAGCTGAAGCTCAAGGTTCAAGGAGAAACTATATATAAAGTCTTTCCAAGGCAATCCACCAAAAGCAAGAGCTTATTATCTTTTTAGCAATGAAACAAAAAATGTGAGTACAGTACAAATATCGGATAGGTGGAAGGATTTTCCAGAACATACAACGGGTGCCATTATTGACTTTACCTTTCAGGAAGGGTGTGCGGGGAGGAAAAAAGGTGGGAAGAAGACGAATTTGAACACCCAATAGAACATAGCACGCAAAGTACCCACAGCTTTATTTAAGCCAAGGCTATCCAGCAGCACATAGGAGATGTCAAACTTTGAAAACAGACTCTGAATTCTTGACTTACCATATGTTATGGGAATTAAAAAACCAAGTCTTCAGATTTTTCTTAAATAACTCAGTGGTTTTCTGTTATTGCCTGATACCGTATTCTGTGACCGTTGTGGTAGAGGGTTTAACTGTCGCAGTTACGTTGCAGTTAAATAGAAACAGGTGATCTCAGTATTGGAGGCTTAACTGCTGGCAGCCTGAAATTGTTTTCCCAGACTCTTAGGGGACTGTCAGTAAAGCCTATCAGATTAAGATACTTACAACCCACAGAACTGCTGTAAGGACATGACTTCTACAGTTTTCACAGGAAACTCTACGTCATTTCTTTCAACTTAACGATGAAATTTTTAAATTTTAAAGGTAGTGCCTCTGTTTAATAGTTGCAGATATTAGTCTGTGTTTCAGTAGTAATGAGCACAGAAATCTGAGTAAAATATGCTCTTGTCTGGAAGGTTAGTTATCTATAGCAACAGAGGGAAGAGGGATAAGCAAACAGTACCATGTCCTCCTTAACCTGCACCATTCAGGTGTGACACCATCACAAATACACCTTTTAGTTTAATGCTGGCATAATAATGATGGGGCTTCAAGAATGAATGGTTTGAGACTGGCTGACCCAAAAGTGGAATAATGTGCAATATGCCTGTCACAGATATTATGTCAGCATAATTAAATTGGAAAATGTAATTAATCTAGGATCCCAAGTAAATTTGTGTAGATAATTTTAATTTACACCTGTCCAAAGGCAATTTAACAGCCACTAAATAGGAACTGTAAATATTTGCCCTTTGCATTGGTTTAAAGGTCTTTGCAAGGTGCTGTCAGTGGAGAATGAGGTACACAGGCTTACTTAAGTATCCTTCTGAGACACTGCTAATTCATCTGTGACGGGTATGATTCATCCAAATATTTGTGAAGAGCAAATGTTTCTGAGTGAGTCTAGTCCAGATCATCAGAAATGTGTACCTGAAGTTTAGTGGACATGATACAGCATGGGACTCAACTTGCACTGTCTGCAATCCAAATACAAGACTGGGATGAAGACCTTGAAATTTTAAAGTTTAAAATGTTTGAAAACTAAGTGCCTTTCATTAGGAGTAAAATGAACATCAAGTAATTGTGTTAACTCCTTATACAGTTAAGGACCAAACAGTTTTTTTAGATGGACAGAAATTAATACATATGATGTTTCACATGTATCCACTATGGTAGTGGCAGGCTGTAACAAATTGTGACTTTCATAAACTTGTATTATGCTTTACCTGTACTGCCAGCTTTACCAAGGGAAGGTTTCCTAATTCATCTGCCAGTGTATGGACGGTATTTCTTCCAATGTTTAACTTTCTAGGGGACTGCAGTTTTGTTGCCTGTTGGGAAAGGACCTGAAGTTCGCTGCAACTATCTTTCATATCCTTTATGTATTGCAACTTACCTATTACTTCTGGAATGGAAACCAGTATGTAATTATTGACAGGTAAAACTTTATAAAGGAGGTCAAACAAATATTTTGAAAGCAAAACCAGTGCAAGTAAGAATACGAGAGTTAGACCGGGTATGTCTGATAATCACAAGAATAATCTGTTCCAAGCTTCTTATCAGGAAGGTATCTGCTACCCACTCTACACAGCGGAGGTAAAGAAAAGCAAATGCTTCTTCCCATTGAAGCAGAACTTGTAGCTGTAGCATTCAGATTACAAGAAAAACCTTGCTAATGGTTTAGGGCGAGGCCCTCTCTGAACTGAATTCAGCTTTCTCAGTCTTTTCAAACTTCTCATGCAGATAGATGGTACAGTTCAGCATATTGAGCTTGGTTTTTGTTAAGTGGGATACAATTATACTATGAACATATAAAAATAAAGCTTAAAAGGTATATGCAAAATAACAACCAATGCAGTTCTGCAGTTGTGCAGACAAAATAAACTTTGGGTACCAGTTTCCACATCTCAGGACAAATTTCGATTGGACTTCTATCATTTCCAGTGTTCTCTAGGACATCACTGTTTTAGCATTTTATTTATATGACCTGTTATTTGTACAAACCTTCTAACTTCTTGTCCTTAGTGCCGCTCCACTGCATGGTAAAAAGATTACACCCTTTTCCTGACAGATGGGTCGTTTGGGTTTGTACTTTCATATATGTGTGTGCGTGTGGTGAGTGTGTGCTCGCACGTGCATGTGTGCATGTTGGGATGGTAAGTAGCATCAGCCAAGGAGCGAAGGTCTGTGCCCAACTATTGTAGGATGTTTAAGGCAGACCAATTTTACCTATTTACAGTTGGACTCCCTCTAAGTCTGGACAGAAGTATGCTTGAAGCTTAACTGCTGAATAATGTGAACAAGGCTTTGAAATTCATTTAAAGCACCTTGCTTTACCTTGGTCTTACACCCAGTTTGGATGTAAGGTAGGTTTGGTGTGAAGTGTACGTTCAGGTCTGTGCTTAGAAATACAGTGCATTATATTCACTGCAGCTATAGTTTAGTAATTTTACCCTGTATATTTTTCTTCTCATCTCCTTTTTTATGTTATATTTTTTGTTCAAAATGATAAACTGGTGAGCTCTTCTGAAAGTTAATCCCCTGTTAGCTTTGTAGCTTCTATGCTAATCTCTTGTTAGCTTTGCTGCTTGTATTCCTGGAGCTGATTTGCATTCCCTAATCCAGAGCTGAATCTCTTTGCTCTGAGTACTCACTTTTGTATGGATATGTATTTTTTAAATAATTAGCTGAAGGATCCTCCCCATAGACCTTAACACATATTGAAGACATTTTATATAAACTGATGTTTAAATGGCTTTCAAGCCAACTATGATTTTTTTCTGATTTATCTTTTCACCTGGGAATACACAAAACATATATTTATGATTTTTAAAATTAACTCTCAGCTCTAATTCCAGCATAATACTTTTGAGAAGCTTGCTTTAGTACTTGTTTGAAAGGATTGCAGCAAAATTACAGGCCTTCCTCCATCTGAATTTTGCAATTTTAGGCACAAAACTGTAAGGTAAGTAGGGATGGACTTCTGAGAATCTTCCTTTCCCTGGGATCCTCGGGGGCAGAGATCTGCTGCCTTCATTGTACTGTAGCCATTCGTGCACCCAGAAGAAGGGATGTGACCACTGCAGTTGCCCACTCAGATTATTTGGTTTGCAAACAGTTACAAACTAAAGCAGCTCTACCTTGTGTAGCTAAACCAGGAGTGCCCAAAGGTGCCCAGGATTTTCATTTCCTATCCTTCCCTCCCCAGTGACTGTGACAATAGAAGATTGGTTGTATAGAGACTATATCCATCTTAAAAGACAGATAAAATCCATTTTTCCAAATGATTCTCTTGTTTCTGAGAATCCTGGCAACATAACTCCCATTCATATACTCCACAACATAAATTACACATTTTTCTCATGATATATTTAGCATAAGTCCATAGAACATAAGAATGACTTCACTCAGAGAACGTAGCCTGATAGTTGATCTTGAACAGTGAGCAGTACTAGATGACCAGGGAAAAGTACAAAAGTGGACTACAAATGGTATTTCTGGATTCTTTGAGATTGCCATACTCTAATTTCAGTTCAGTATTAGGAGAAATGGTCACTGCCTGCTTGACTTTTCCACGACTCTCTCCTGCAGGTGAAGCAGCCCAGCTCCCTGTACTGAATTGTTTCATACCTTTGATCATTCTGGTTGCTGCTCTGTTGAAACTTTTAAAGCTCCATTCTGTCCTTTTTGAGCACCTCTTCAGTACTCTACTTTTTATTTCTAGTTTAGCACACCCTCCAAAATGGTCAGAGAACCAAAGTGTTTTAAAACTTTTGTAACCAAATATAAGAAATGTCGCTTATTCCTTAGTTCTCAGTTTTACCTATATTGCGGATTTACCAATGTTTAACACATTGTTGCTTAGTCACATTTCGTTTCTAACAAGAGCTATTACACAGTCACTATTCTCATTTGCAAACGTGTGTAATGAATGATTCTAAGCTACATTTTATAAAAACATAAATAAATGCAGTCAGAGAAGATATTACTTTCACTTACCGGATGCAGAAAAAAGGGCATATTTACATTTGTTTGACACATCTGACTGTAAACAAGTTCATTAAGACTAGGTGAACTCCACTTAGCTGGAACTTACATTCAAGAGTATCTTCATGGGGTAAGTATGAGTCCATGTCAGGCAGAACGCCATGGCACAAGATACAGGGTTGAAGAGGTTGGATTGGCCACCAGGACTAGAAGTTACCATAAGCCTTTAAGTGATTTTATATGCAATAGAAATCTTACTGAGTACAGTAACAACCCAATCATCAATATCTTTGTGAAGGCAAACTTGGGTGCATGCCCTGTCTATGCGATTGTAACCCAGCTCTGATGGGCTGGAGGAATTTTCTTGGGAGTTAGCGTGGCATCGGAGTCTGCTAAGTGAAGAGAGAAAACCAGAAATCAAACCAAGCAGGGATGGCCTGGTTTACTTTCCTGTATCTTTTTCCAAATACAATGTTTGATTTAATGAGCTTGGCTTTTTACTATAATAAACTTACTTCGCTTTTACATCAGACTATTCCAGATATTGTCAGTAATTTCAGGGGATGTCCCAAGTCACAGGAATTTCACTCCCTAGGAAGTGGCAGGTCTAAATGGTGAGCCTGGTCTATCCTCATGGGCCCAGAACAAGGTCAGAATTCCCTACTGGCTTCTCAAGGCTCCACAGGCCAAACTGGAAGCTGGTATCACACAGAACTATTTAGGGAGAAGTACCTTTCAAATGAAACTATTGGCTAATGTCTCCTCGCACTGCGGCAGAACAGTGAGGCTGCTGGTGTAACATTTGGCAGACTACTTGAAGAAAATAACAACTTAGGTCACGACCTAACATGAAGTTTATTATGTTCAAGCACTAGGTGGACTACTACACAGAAAAGCCAGCCAGCATTCCCTTTGATGCCCATTACATAATGAAATGATAACTGAACGGGTAGTGCTGTCAGACTGCCACGAGGTTTTTTCTTTTTATTATGTTTCCTTCATTTCTTTCTCCCAGAATGCTTCAGTTTGCCTGGTTATTTATCTCGTTAATACATACTTTTATGGCCAGTCGTCATTCCTGAATGTTCATTTTTATCTGTAGTTGCATTCACAGCCATATGTGCCAGCCTGTCAGATATAAACTGTCAGCCGCAATTAGTTAGGCTAGGGCAGTAACCATGGCGGCGACAGAGGTCATGCCTTATAACACTCCCAAATTGTGACTCTTCATAAATTAAACTGTGTTACTAGCAGAAACACTGTTGTTCGCTAGGGAACGTAACAGTCTGAACAAACACTTCATCCATTAAATTTATCTAGAGGGACAAAATGCCTCCTTTCATGCAACTACAACAAAGACATGCAACCATTCACTTTTGCCCTCTCTATCACAAATCCTGAATGTAATTTATCAACTTAGTATGCTCATGTTATGTGGTTTTCTTACTTTGTTGAACTGACTGCAGGGCAGATACATACCCAAATATTTTTTCAAAGTCCTCCGACAAGACAGACTGTTGTGGAGGCTCCTCCAGGCCAGCACTGCACTGAGACCCTGTAGCACACACAGCTCACAGCCGTAAAGCCAAATGAGCTCAGGTGTCCTCACACCACTTGCGTCACTGCGCTTAGATCGAATGTACACAAAAGTAGCGTTTCAGGTGTTCTACACTTGCAGTGTGGATATGTTCTTACAATACAATCCTGACTTGGCTCGCACAAGTGTTTTTTCAAAGAAAAACGGCCAAAAACGTCAACCAATAGAAACACACCTCACGATACCCGAGGTAGTAACAGTATAGCAACACAGAGATCTGAGATTCGTTTATTGGACTACCCATAAATTACACTTTTTATATTTCTATGTGTACTAGAAAATATATTATTGAGGGGGAATATAATTTGTGGTGATTAGATTAATTAGACTGCTGGGATTCATTTTTCAAGAGGTTTTATCCTTTTCATGCTTATATAACCCTAAATTGTGACTAAGCCATCATATTAATACAGAGCTGAAGAGCACTCGCATTTCGTATTTTTTGAATACCCCCTAATTGGGAGAGATGATTCAATCTAAGATTCCCATTAAAGTGTTTAGTAAAGAGTGTAATGTTTTCCATTTGCCATGATAATGATAACACAAGCATGACGTAACAGTTACCTTAAGTTCAGTTAAGAAATGAACAGTTAGTTGTTTGTTTAAAATTTAAGTCTAAGTCCTTGCTTATGTAGCAAAAGGTTATTGCAACACTATTCTGCAGTGATGTATTTTTGCTGATTAATTTGTTTCACAGTGAATGGTGAAACACTCACCTGCTGACATAAGATTCATTGCCTATCTTTTAATTAAATTGCTAAAGAATGATGGAGGATACTAGATTGTGAGAATAGTGATTATATTTTACTAATTTCAGTCCACTTCTAAAACTTTAGTTGTAAAAGCCAATTTGAAGGTTATGAACATTTAAAGTATAATGTCCTTTTTGGGTTTTAATCCAGACACACCTTTTCTTCACAGTTAGCATCTTCTTTTTATATGCTGTTTACATGTTAAATATCTATGCAAATCATATATTAATTTTTATATAAGCAGAAAAAAAGAATATAGTTATTTTGGTACTGGGCATATGTTCTCAGGCATAATTGTTTCATTTAAGTAATGTTATCTATTGATATCAATTAAACAATCGTCACAGTGTAAACGGTAAATATGGAACACATTACTTTTGTCTGCGCTAATTTTTTTCATGAACAGAGATCTCGAAAACTTAAGCATATTGATTCTGTAGGACTGGTGATCACACCCAAATCACAGCAAGTCTTTCTGTCTTATCATTCCCCACAACTACCTGAAAGGAGGTTGTAGCGAGGAGGGTATTGGTCTCTTCCCAAGTAGTAAGCGACTGGATAAGAGGAAATGGCCTCAAGTTGCACCAGGGGAGGTTTAGACAGGATATTAGGGAAAATTTCAAGCATTGGAACAGGCTGCCCCGGGAAGTGGTTGAGTGACCATCCCTGGAGGTATTTAAAAGATGTGTAAATGTGGTGTTTAGGGACATGGTTTAGTGGTGGACTCAGCACTGTTAGGTTTATGGTTGGACTTGGTGATCTTAAGAGTCTTTTCCAACCTAAATATTTCTATAATTCTATGATTCTTTGATTGACTGAGGTTTGGAGAATGAAGGAACAGCAGTTGTTCCTTCCTGCAGTTCTGTATGTTCTAGAAAAAATTAATAAAATTTGTTTTATCACAAATTCTGTCCTCCAGATTCCACGTATACCACAGTACATATAAACTTCAATTACTTGGCAAGAATTGTAAGCAGTACTTAGTGAACAAACATATCTAAGAAGTTTTGTAGACCGAGGCAAATTTTAGGAAATTACAACTACAATCTGAATGAAACAAAACAAGTCCAACATCTCTTGCTTAATCAACAATTTTTATGTATTTCTGATTACGTTTGTGTCAAGAATAATTTGCTTCGACACAATATTTCAGACAGTTTTTACAAATAAAATCAAGCAAGTAATTTTATTTTCCACAAATGTCCTTGAGCTGAAAGACATCATTTCAGCTTCTTTACTGTTGACTTTTTCTTAAGAAGCTGCAGATTTTTTCAGTGCTTGAAGATTAAGAGCTTTGAAAATAAAATTTAAAATATCCATTAATGAAACAAAATATACACTCAAGCTACCCCATTGTGTTAAAATATCACACAGGTTATAAATGCAAAAAAATACTCTTATAAACATGCTTTCAATTATCTGAGAGAGTCCACTGAACTTCATTTGGTCACTCCTGAAACAAGCTGTAACTTTGGACTACAATATATCTGTAAGAATGGCATTCAGTCTTGATTTCTGATGATAGAGAATATGTAGAGAAGCCTTTCAAACAACACACTGCTCATACTGTTGACATTTGGCACCTTACTTTGTTTGAATGAATCCAACTACAGTTTCTAATCACTGATTCTTGATAACCTCTTCTTCATATATGTTAAAGAGCTATTTTCAGACGTCTTTTCTCTACACATATACCCGTTGACTGTAATCATGTTGTGCTGTACTCTTCCTTGGAATTAAATAGTTTGAACTTCCTCAGTCTTTACTGTAAGAGAAGCTAAAGCTCACATTAATCTTGTGAATAATTAGCCTTTATAGATTATTCTGGCTTTAACTGCATTTGATGAAGTATAGGTAATATATGTAGATATAATATCCCAATTTTGGTTAACTAGTTGCTACAGAAAAGCAGTTATACTCTCCTAATTCAGTTTTATATCTCTTTGCTTATGCACGGAAAAACTGTGTTAGAGAACCGCTACATGGCTACTGCATGGCAATGACAGGTCATATTATATGAGTTACTACCATAACCCCTAGGTCACATGTAATTGCTGTTTTTTCCATCCTGTAACTGTTCTCTAAATTTGTTCTTATGTTTTGGCTTTCATTTACTGTTATTAGAACTGTGTCACCCAAGTTTAATAAATTAATGTAAATGATATTTTTCAAAATGTAAGAGGATGCAAAATGAAGCTTCAAAAGGACAAGGATTTCCTCCCATGTTATGAAGCCGATTCTATTAGTGGCAGCAGCTGTAATGAAGCTCACAAAACTAAGACCCTATTAAATACCGCATCGGGCAGACTTTGCTTAATCATGCAAGCATTTGAACTCTGCTTTGGCGATGGTCTTACCATAACACAACCAGGTATTGGGTCCCAGCACTGCAGATAACAGCTGAATCATAATGTAGGATATGTGTGTGATGTTTATAAAAAGCTGTTTGCGATGGATGGTCTACAATTTTCTGTAAGAGGTCAGAAAGTATATTAAAGCTGGATGGGGAAAGGGTGAGGTGAGAGGTTGTCTTTACCAGCTAACTGCGAGACAGATGATGTATGACTGGCAATAGCAGTTCTTGAAGCTCTCAATATACACAGCTTATGGATATATGTTAGGCCTCATGTTAGGGAGGGCAGTACTGATTAATCTTATAAAGTTCACAAGAGGTAGGCTGGGAGTTCTTATGGGTATTACCATTTTTATTCTTTAAGATATCCTCCCAACCCACATTAGAGGGACAGAAGGATGTGAAAAAGTTGTCCATCAGTCTCCCGTCTTCACAGACTACCTGAGGAAGCAGAGTGAAGGGAGATTCTTCTCACTGCCCACAAAGCTTCTGATACCATATTCCCTCTCCTCCCTCTAATACAATCATACAGGTAAGCTTTAAAATGCATGTAAATGAAATGTTAAAAATTTATCTATATGTAGGGGAGAAGACTGCCTTTTGTTAGCTTGAAAAACCTGTTAGTGGAGAAAAACTTTTTCTTAGTATGAGTATCAAACAGCTTGTAGCATTCAAAGAATGCTGAAATTATTTCAGAATCATGAAAATGAAGTGCTACTGGGAGACAGAAGCCTGTAAACTGAGCTACCATCCCAACAGCATCATCTAGTAGTCTTCCCATTTGGAGAATCCCTCCTGAAGACTTTCAAGAGGGTGACTAAATCCTGTCTCCAGTGGAATTGATGATTTTTTTTAAGAAATAAATAGGTATCAGCAAAAATCTCTCCCATTTTAAATACGAAGTAGGAGACATACCAGTAGTTGGAAATATGGGATCTTTCAGGAACTTTAGTATTAAAAGTAATAATGGTTAGAAGCCTAGGAAATTCAGTGTTGTCTTCTACTCACAGTAAGTTAGAATTGCTTTCTGCGAGGAATAAATATCTATAGGGATGCAAAAGTCATTAAAAAAAATTATAATATTTTACTCTCATTATTATAGGTTGTAAAAATCTTTCCATCACTTTTGCTTAATATCAGATGTTTAAAATTATCCTCATATGCTTGATGAATAGGATAATTTACTTATGTTGTTGCTTACTTTATTAAGTAAAATATTTAAGACCGTTAAACTTACAAAATCCTTTTCCTCTGAAAATGTCAGATGCAAAATCTTCAATATGCATGTGTCTGTCTCTCTGCTGGAGAGATACACCTTACTGTATATTACCACGTTTTGTTTTTGTCTTGCTAGAACCATTTGCTTTTTCTAGATCATAGGGAAAGTTATTGAAAGCTGGAACTCACTGTTTTAACTAAACTTCTTGTTTTGGTTAAAACAATGAACAGCACAGAGGAGTTTTTTACAGACCAAAATCCTGCTTCCTCTTTGAAGAAGTTTGGGTTTTTTTCTAGGACCTTAACAAGGTTCATACATTGCCTATCCATCCATGGTCTAGCCATCTCTCACAAACTGAGCCTAGGGCCCTTTGTCATAATTTCATTCATGGCACACTCTCTAGAGAAAATTGGACCATTTATACTGGCACATTCCATTTATACACAAAAAAGTCTGAAAACGATGAGTACTAAAAAGAGGCCCTTAAAATTTTGTGTGCTATCAACATTCACCTAAGAGTATGCTTAGGTGAATGCATACTAATTCTCTCTTAATATCATTCTTTAAGAGATTATTTATAACTGAAACGTTGCTATTACAGCTGACTAACCTGTAATGACTTATTTAAAGAGACTAAACATTTATTTTTAGTTTCATCTGCTTTTCTTGTTACCTTTAGCAATTAAAAATAAACTAAACAATATTCAGTAGTCCTTAAATTATATTCTTTTGACTAATCAATCATTAATTTGTTCTTCCATGATAAGTACACAATCCGAACTGGTGTTTAACAGAAATATTTAGTATCTTCAAGTAAAACAGCATTTCAATACTCTATTACAATTACCATTGGAACAGATTAAACCTTATTCTGTACAATAAAAAGACTCATTATTGATGTACATTTGTCTTATTTTTACTAGAGAAGAAATAACTAGCATTCTCAAAGGTATCATTTTTATTTAAACCTTTCCACAGGGAGACATGTAAAAGAGATTGTTACTGAAGTAACCACCTGTGCTGCTTGACTTGGGATTTTTTTCAAACTCCTCTCTTTTCATTTGTTAATGAAACATTCATACCTAAGACTAGTAAGTATTTTACATGTCCTTAATTTTGATGATCCTCAAGACATAGTAAAAAATGACCTGTGATCTTGGTGTGCTGTGCCACATCCCTAAATTAGCATCCACCCTGACAGTTATCAAGACAATGATTGAAGCTGGACTATAATTTTCAATACTATACATTTTTAGAAGTTTTCTGCACTCTGTCCCTCACTATATTCCTCTCTTCCTCACAGATCCTATACCAACTAAATATTTACTGTTGTATCTCCAGAAATCAAAAGCCAGACTTTGTGTGGCAATAAAAACCTAATCTAGGCAACCATTAGGAAATTCAAGATTCAGGTTTCTCAGGGGAGTAATTGTAGTGACTGTATTTCAAAATGCAGACTACTTTCCATTCATTCACCCAGAGTATTACATTTGTAGATTATATTTCCATGAATGGTGTTCATTTGCCCCAATTTCTACCAACTGACAGTTTGATGTCTACTCTGAAATAAGCTGCCAATTAAAATAAGGGCTCTCAAAGAGTTGTTCATCTGATCCCCCCTCAAAGTTATCTAAAATAGCTGGTATCTTTGATTAGTTTAGAAAATTTCAACTCAAACAAAATTAGGCAACATGAATTCACCCCATATCGCCGCCACAGATCACTTTGACATTCATGTCGTGCCTGCTGGTGTTCAAGAAACATTTGGACAATGCTCTTAGGTACATGGTTTAACTCTCAGGTTGCCCTGTGTAGAGTCAGGAGTTGGACTCAATGATACTCATGGATGCTCATCCAACTCAGGATGTTCTATGATTCATATCAAACATTTATTTCAGCCTTGATTCTGGAGTGAGGTATTAAAACGCATGAGAAATTTCACATCTTTTTTTATAATCAAATATCAAACTTCGAGATTTCATACAAAATAGCATAGCTGTTTAGAGGGGAATGGGTTATGGTGACACTCTTTTAGGAATTACGTGTGACCACTGGCATAGTTTTTAAGTTTCATTTTGCTACTATTTGCTAACAATGGAAAATTTCAAAAAGCTTTTCAGCCCAGATGTTCATGAGCAAGAACTAGACAGCTAATCCACAAATCAAGTATATAGCTTCACCATCCTTCTAACCTATTTAGGCTTTTGAATATGTAAACTTCTTAAAGACAAAATAAAATGTATATTTTATTCGAAAGTTGTATGAATTTGCAGTTACTACAGAGTAGTTAAAAACCATATTCATTATTTGCAAATGATTTTGCTGTTCATTGGGGAACTGAAACATTTTTTCTAAATGTTTTGCTTTTCACTTTACTAACTCAAGTTTTTCACAATCCAATGCTGTTGAAGTATGTCTGTAATTCTACTTCAAGGTTAAAAATATCTCTATGTTATTATAGATGATACACCACTGCTTACAGATAAACTAACTTTTAGAGTAAGGTTAGCCAAAACCGTGTTAAACAACCAAACCAAAACAAGGTTTGTAACAAGGCTAAGAAACCAATCTAAATCTGAATCCACTCAAAATACAGCTATGAAGCCAAAGATCCGATTATACATTTATTCATAATAATAAATTATTTTCCTAATTTAGTCTTTACTTACACATATGCACAGAGAAAGAGAGAAGCACACTGCATTGATACTTTCTTGATAGATGAAAGCTCTGTCTACTTACAAATTTTTATGGCATGTACTAACTTACCAGCACTATGTGTTATTTACCTGCCTGTTATGTTTTTCCCAGCCTCCTCCATTTCTTTACAAAAAGTTTCTTTTGGAGTCCCAAAAGCTACTTGCACAGTGTTTCTTAGTGCCTGACAGTTTGAACAGTGCCAGACGGTCTAAACGTCATTCCTGTTGCTTATACTCTCATCTTCCTATCCTACAGCTGTACTGTGACAGCCTGAGAGTTGTTAACAAGGGTCAGGATCCCTAGCCGTAGCTACCTGTGTTTTACCAATATGGGTGCAAAATTAGACAAATCAGTAATGTAATCTGAGCTTTGATCCTGCTCTCAAATATAAGAACCCCCATTGCTGACATAGACTTACATACATCTACATATATATTTATAACTTTAAATATATTGTGTACTAAGAAAATTATTTGTTATGCTTAGATTGCCATTTTAGTTTTTCTCAATATATGGATTATTCTATTCTGTATGTGAGTCTGTTTATTCAAGATAACATGCAATACATTCATCATAATAATATTAAATTAATTTATGAACAAAGCGAAAGGAAAGTTTCCAAACCAGAGGAAATTTAAATGTGTGGTGTGTTGGTGTAGATGTAAATTATTTCGTTGTTCAATTCCATTCAGTAATTTTTTGTACCATATTTCTCGGAATCTTTGTTGAAGTCAGTGAATTAGGTCGATAGAAAAATTTACATCACTTGAATTGTATACACAAATAAGAAGTTTGCTAAAATTAAATGTAACGAAAAATACCGAAGTGAAGGCGGTATGACATTTTGTAGTCAATCTGGTTTCATAGCACTTATTTTTTATACAAGGGGTATAAAGCATGCTAATAAAATGTATGTGCAACAGCGAATGCAGCATGCTTTGCTGCAAGTACTATAGCTATATTCCCGAGGAAAGGATCAGTGTCTTGTTCAGGAAGAAAAGATTATGAAAAAATTGTTAGTGTGGTTTCAACTTAAGAAGGCATTTTCATTATTACCAGCCTGGCCCCTTGTTGCCTTACTTTGGTTTAGGAAAAAAAAAACCCAACAACAAAAAAACCAAAGAGAAATGTAGTAGTTCACTTCATAAACTGGTAAGTTTGGTTGGCTGACAGGTAGCTAGGTAGATTTATCTTCTTTACTCAGAGTGAACAAAGTCCAGAACTGGAATTAGCAACTGCTACACTACTACCAACCGCATGCCATGAGCAGATTTTTTCTAATGGCATTGATCCTGACATGCATTAGGATCTGTGCAGTACCAAAACCCAAGGGCCCCAGTATCTTGCAAAGCACATCTGTGAAAGATAATAATCCTATTAATGACAGCAACTGATTAATGACAACTTGCCTCTCTGAGAGGCAGCTTCTCCCAGCAACTCGTAAGTTTTGTTTTGCACGCATCTTTAATAACAGAAAGAAAAAATATAATTCAGTACACCACCCTTCAGACCTGACTTGGATGTGATGTAGCTCGTTGGTTAGAGAGAGATCAATGGGGCATGAATGAAAAAGAGCTCTCTGGAGGCTGACAGCTGAAAGCCAGAAGAGAAGATACCATTCCATTTGATTGTAGGAGTAAATCCCTCTTTCAACATTAAAGTTTGCATCTTCTGACCTATGACTGTTAAATGACCATATAAAAGTAGTAGAAGATTGCCCTTCAGAAGCTGTGTTTGTCCAGAAGTTTGTAATCTTGTCTCTTGGTAGTAGCTTTTGCTACTGCCTTTGACACTTTGTCTGTATCGTAACATATACACCACCCATATCCTAAAGAACACGATCATACTAATATGGATCACTTTCCAAGCCTATTACCTCTACAGATTTCAGATATAGGAATTAGAACAGAAGACTGAATTTCTTGCAGAAAGTTCTGACACATTATTTATTTTGATCCCAAATCACAATGAAATTTACCTTTTTTTTCATATCCCTGAAATTTTAATTAAGAAACTTCAAAATATTTTAGCATCATTAGTTTTAAGGAAACATGTAAGCATTCCCAGAGCTAAGACATTTCATCATAGCTTAATAAAATGACAGAACTGCTTTGTTTCAGGTCCGTGCAATATTAGTGTTTCAATTTATGATGTAAATAATAATACAATTTAAATTGTAATTAACAAATGCAATTCCTTTTTCCATGAAGCTGTAGCGCACAAGCCTCAGGTGATATTTCTCTCATTGGGCCAGGCTGCTATTGTAACGAAATGTTCCAGTGACAAGCTTGATAAAAAACAAACCCACACTGCTGAATGGGTGTGTAGTTTTAGAGGATGTAATGCTGTACTCCTGCAGAAAGTGTTGGGGATTGTGGTATTTGTTCCCAAGTAAAAAAAAAGTCCAACAAAAATATCCTAAATAAAAGTAATGTTGACTCAAAGAAGTAGCAGACGATACCTGAGAACTAGAGCAGTAACTTTTTTTTTTTGATACGGCTCGATATGACCGCCTAACTCATGTAACTCTTCTGTCAGGACTTGATTGGCCGTAACAAAGATCAGGTTTAAATTTAAAGGGATTACTTAAAAATAAAAAAATGCTGGCTTGAGTTCCACCTATAAACCTGTGGATAATTATATTAAACTTTCTGGTTCTGCGAGAGCTGATTTACCTCACTCGTGAATACAAATTAAATAGCACACAAAGAATATTCCTATTACAAGGGCAAAAAAGCTAACAAAGGAGGTATGTAAGATAAGAATAACTAATTCTTAAAGTGTTACTAAAACACTTTTAAACAGTCCACTTTTTTTTAATTCTAGGGAACTGTTAGGCTGTTTTCCCCTCATGCAATAATCTTCACTCACTCTTTAAAGTTTTTCAAGTGTTTCTTGCAAGCACCGACAGAGCTAATCTGATCTGTTGTTTGTCATCTTCATGTTAGCTGCTGCTCATTCCACCCTCCCTCGCCCAGCTTGACTGTGCTCCCTGTTTCCAGAGCCACACGTTGGGCGGCTGCTTGCTCCCCGACCTGTTTTCACTTGCTATTGTTTCAGGCACCCTCACTCCATGGCCCGCTCCTGCACTCACCCTGCCCCTGCTACCTGAGCCTCACGCCGCTTTTTTTGCTCTGACAACCACTCTCGCCAACTCCCACAGCTCTGCTCACAAGTTATCACCCCTTAGCAGGGCTCGTGTAATAATGGGAGCATAGTCTTCCAGCTCACAGGAAACATTTAAACACTCTGTTTAACTCATCTTGCAGGAAAGTTCAAGTTCACAAGAAATGCATAGGCCACTTTTTTTCTCTCTTAAACCTTAAGAAGACTTCTACGCAAAACGTACCGCCCTTGTTGTCCCAGTGTCTTGCAGCTTCATCCCAGTACCAAAAAAATGTTCTGTTTTCTAAGGTCAGGACACTCATCTCAGGCACATTTAAACAGTTATTTAGGCCAGAGATATGCACACTATTACAAATACAAACTCTCTTTATAATTTTATGACAGAACTAACTCAACAGAGCTAACTCCCAAAAACAGCAACACAACAAATGTAAAACAATCAGATTTCATGTAACCGTTTCCATTAATCTCCCCTTCTCCAGCACTGCATGTCTTTTCCAGGCTTATACTCCTTCCCCTGTCATTCCTTGAGGAAAGAAGGAAGGGATGTTTTCTTTTCACTTTAGGCCTTCCTTACCAGTTTCATGTTCATACAACACCATGGTACAGCAGCTATGCCTGTATATAGGATCTATGAGGCTAGTTCTATCAGTATGGACTCCAGCCAGCCTCAGAACACAAAATACATAGGAAAACACTTTACAGTTGCGGGTTCACTGGGTCACTTGCTGTATAGTACATCCCAGTTATTGCATCAGCTGTGTGAAATCTTCCTTATCCAGCGGGCTAGCAAAAAAACAGGCATATGAGAGTTCTGACTTATATGGAACTCTGGATAGAAATCTGAGTAGAAAAGAAGTAAAGCTGTCTGTGTTGCTGTTTCCTGCTTGGGGTCTGGACTTCAGGTGCCTGAAAATGGAGATTTTTAATTCAAAATAAATGTAAGGATTTTGACAGAGTTGCATTGTGTCAAAGAAATTTCTTAGTCTTTTCAGGGAACGAAGATCTCCCAGCAGTTTTCACGTTCTCAGTAGTTTTAATGCTCTTTTCATACAGTGAAAACGTGAAAGATCCACAGTTTATTAGGCTCAGGAGGAGCAGATAAGGTTCCAATGAAAACCCCTTCTGGATTTAGCAAAAGTAGCCTGAGATTTTTTTAATGAAATGTTATTTTTTTTTAGCACGCTAATTAAGATATGCCTCTCTTGATCCAGTGCAAAGTTGCTATTGAATTCTTAGCTCCGAAATGAAGAGAAGAAAAAAAGGTCTTTTTTGAAATAGACAGTTGTGATTGATAGGTATATCCTGTCTCTGTAGAGCAGAGGTCTGTGTTAGAAATCTTTGTAACCCAGTATAACAATGGCTGTTTTACTTTATTCTTTTTCTGATCACTTACTACCCTTGTCCTCATTTTGGGGGAGGGAGCAGAGAGGCAGATACCATGGGTGGCCTGCAATACTGTGTTCACACTATGTTCACTAGGTCACTTATCTTATTACATGGTCAATTACAGAAACTACTTACCAGTGGCTAGCGTAGTATAGGGGTACTGATAGTAGGAATACTGAGACATTTTTTGTCACAGTCACGTTGAAGCATTTGTACTAACACAAGTAATATAAGAGAGACTATCTTGGAAGTGTAGGCTTCTCAAGCATATGGCTCTGTCTTGCTTCCCAGTAAGTTGCTTCTGCTGTTTCTTTTTAGCTACACCCTAGAAAGTGGGTGTTAGAATATTTGTAAGCAGATGTTTTAAAACAGATATGCAGTTTCAAGGTGATAAAAAGGCCAGTTCAATTAAAAACCACATTCTTATCTGAAAAAACACTTCATCTATCTGAGGTTAATGGAAGCACAAGGGGTTCCATAACTGAAATAGGGTCTCTGTCTCCTTAGTTCACAAAAAGAAGACAGAAAAGATGATATAGTATAATGACCTCTCCATCCTTTTCTTACACAGCTCATATTGGGGAGGATAGGTCTACATGCTCCGTAAGACACTGGACCTCCAAAACACTGGAACACGTATGGAAAAAACAAAGTTTCTCACATCTAATCTTCCTACATTCATGCTACTCATACTTGTGATCCTCTTCCTGTGTCCTGTCTTCTTTTCCATTTCCTTCTGTTTTCATTCTTTCTTTTGAAATTATTCCTTCCCCACTTGCAAATGGGGAGCAGCCATTTACTGAACAGTGTAAATTTTGCGTAACTGAGCTCTAGATTGACAGGATCTATGATTTCTCTAAAACAATAAAAAAAGTTGGCATATGGACCTCACCTCTTTGGAAGACTCATGTCTGAACTCAAAGCCTATAGTCAAGGGCTGTTGGGTCAACATTCTAAAATACTTGAGAAGCAGGGCCCCTATTTTGCACACCAGTTTTGATTATTATTGTCGAATGACAGGATCTGATGGATGTGGATAACAGTCTGAACTCTCTTGAACTTAGACAGATCAATCTTAAGTGTCTGGTAGATTATTTGAATATGATCTGCAATGCCTATGATATAAATAACTTCTCAAAGGCACATTGCATATATAACTGAAGGGAAGACAATGGCATATTTAATGTTTTAAAAGCTCAGTGCTAAGATGTCAGCAGTATCATCAAATTAGCATGTGATATTATCATCAAAATACCATCTAAAAATTCTGTGCCCAAAATAAACAGATAATGTTGAATACTCTCTCAGTGCCTCAGCTTTCTATTTTATTATGGTGCTTTGATTATAAAATTAATAAGATTTTTTACTGATACAGGAAAATGAAGAAATTAATAGTTCTGGTCTTCAGAGTCTTCAGCACAGATGTGTGTAAATAACTAAGGTAGCATAAGGTGAGCACTTGGAATTCTGGGAGAAAAAGGAAAGAAAAAATGAAGCATACGCTCATTAATTTAACATTATCTAGCCCATGCACTGCAGTGTGTATTTTCATGGAAAAAAATATGCAGTCATTGGTTTGAAGGCTGTACCATGAATGAGAGTATCAAATTAAAGCTGCATGGTTAATGCTCTGGGAATTAAATTTAAATTAATTGTATTAGTGTATTACATTAATATTATTTTCTGCAAAGAAGGCTTTCTGTGTGAATAGTGAAATCTGAAAAGTGCATGCAAATGTGTAGAAAAGAAGGGGTTTTTGTTTTCTTTTTATTTTACATAGTGTTGATTCACGATAGAACTTTGTGCTTTGGGTAGCTGTGGCGGGGAATTTGGGGCAGCAGGTAAAGCTGCTCACCCCAACGCCAGGTGGGCAGAAATACCCACCGCCCCTCCGAGGACTACCACTGCTTCTGGGGCTACAGCCGCGGTACCACATTCTGCCCTTGATAAAGCTGGTAGCAGCTCTCCATTGTACATCATCTGCCCATAGGGCTGAGAGTGTGGGTGCCTGCCAGGTGCCGAGCATCAAGGCCTACCCCAGCGACGGCGCCGGGACGCTACCTCAGCCCGCCACCCTGCTTCCGGTATCGCCGCCGAAACGACGTCGAAGTCCCTCGTCAGGCACGCGGCGAGGCGAGCGGAAGAAGAACTACATTTCCCAGGAGCCACCGCGCCCCGGGGCGAGGCGATTGGCCAGAGCCTGAGCCCAATCAGCGGGGAGGAGGTGGGCAGCAGCGCCGCAGGTGCTCGCCGGCGGAGGCTAGCGGCCGGGCGGCGGGCAGAACATGGCGCTGGGTACCAGGGCACTGCGGCGGCTGCTGCACCTGCCAGCCGGGAGCTGCCTCCTCCTCCTCCTGCTGCTGCTCCTCCTCCTCCTCTGCGGCCAGCTCGGGGGAGGACAGAAAAAGAAGGAGGTAGAAACGTTCGCTTCTTTCGCCATCGCGCCCGGCTGAGGGGCTGGGGCTGCTCTGCCTTCCCTTCCTAAGCGCCCGCGGGCGCCGGCGGCGGTCCCTTCCGCCCGGCGTCCTCCGCCCTGCCTCCCCCGCGCTCCTCCCGCCGCGGGCGCGGGCGGCCCTCCTCCTGCCGCCGGCTCCCCTCCCTCCCCAGCCCTGAGGGGGGCGCCGGGCAGCCGCTCACCCCGCCCCGCGGAAGATGGCCGGCTGCCGCCGGCGGCGGCTTCAGGGCGGCCGGGAGCCAGCGCCGCGCCGCCCGCGGCGGTAGGGCGCAGCGCCGGGTACGCCGTCCCCAGCGTGATGTCCCGGCCCAGGCGGGTGCCGGCCGCTGTCGTGCGCCTTTAACTCCCCGGTTTTAAGCAAATAAAGGCAAGGGCCGCCGTCCTGTGCTCGGCTGGCCTCTGCGGCGGGCCTCGGGTGCCTCAGCGGCCAGCTGAGCGTGAGGAGCGCTGACCAGCGGCGAGCCATCAGGAGGACGAAGATGAATCCTGTGTTTGTGGTGCCAATTAAAATACATGCCCAAGCTTAATAAATATCACTGAAGTGATGGCAGCAGGTGTGTGTGTGTGCTGGTGTAGGTTCTGAAGCTCTCTTCAAGGTGTCTACTGAGTTAGAGACATGGAGGAAAGAGCAGTTTTAATTCAGTAGCAGTTGTCTATCTTCAGCAACTTTTGTATTTAAATACAGAAATGAGCCAGAAGGGGTCTTTATGGGTAGTGTAAGTATTTGCCTTTTTCAGGTTTCAATGCTATTAGAGCTTACTACACTTCTCTCTTCCTAGCTTGCCCTTGATTCCAGGCCAGGTTCTCATATACCCAGTGCTAGGCCAACCAGTGGAGTCTCTTTACAGTTACTCTATAACTTTATTTAGGGGGGGGAGATAACTTTTTACTAAACTGTAGAATGATATTTTTGTTTATTTTTTTGTTTATTTTTGTTTATTTTTTTACATTTCTTCTGTTGTTAGTGTTGCCAGAAGACTTGTGCTTTGTGGTGGTGGAGGGGAGGGAAAGAACAGTTTTGCTAACAGACCTTCTCTTTGAACTATTTGCTCAGATAAAGCAAAGGATGGTTGAAAATTTGTTTGTTTGCTTTGATTTTCTTTAAAGAACTATGTCAGTTACTATGGCTTATAGGCCAAAGAAGTAAAATGAGGGGGAGCAGAGACCGAGGTGCAGATGTCTTCCCTCTGGTGTCTGGTGGTGACAGGACTGGTTTACAGCTGCCTCAGGGGAAGCTCAGATTGGGTATTAGGAACAAGTTCTTCACTGAGGGGGTGGTCAAGTACTGGAACAAGTTCCCCAGGCAAGTGTTCATGGCCCCAAGCCTGTCGGTATTCAAGCAGTGTTTGGACAATGCTCTGAGGTTTATGGTTCAACTTTTAGATTGCCCTGTGCAGAGTCAGGAGTTGGACTCAATGATCCTCGTGGGTCCCATCCAACTCAGGATATTCTATGATTCTAAAAGGCCAAAGTTAGTATGTAAAATCCTTATTTAAGTATCTAAATAGTGGTCTGACTTTGTGGTTTTACCAAGTTAAATAATAATCTGATCATTGAGATCCCTTGGGTATCACTGTAAAAAACAAACACTCACTCTAGACATTCTCTTTTTCCCTCTCTCTGGAAAGTGTAGGCAGTAATGTCTTGCTCTTCTGCTGCTATAATTACTTTCTTTTCAAAAATTTAATTTACTAGTTTTTTTAATAAAATGTGTTTAATGTTTGATACTCTTGATTCTCTCTTGTTGTGATATGCTGGCATTGCAACTTTTGTTGACACTTTCATGTGGACTGCCAGCTGTGCTACCAAGATAGCTGAAATAATCTTTATTTCATTTTAAATGGAATCCTTTCCTAACAAGTAAATAATGGAAAATTGAAATGGACATCTACAATTACTTTCTAGAAGGTTTCCCAGTCCTACTGCAGAGGTGATACAGGACTGAAATGGATATTTTTTTGCCTAGACATTTAGTACTACAGTTCAAGCTGGTATTTCTCTTCTGTAAAGCTTCTTATTCAGTTTTTTCCTTTTTAACTGATTTAGTTGATTAACCAACCCTTCTCAGTCTGCTGCCTCAATTTTTCATCCCTGTTTAATATTTTTCTGTTTATGCAACAGAGTAAATACTGCTCATACAGGCAAAACACTGGTTTTACGTAGATATACTGTATCTACAGCTGCATCTCTACAGAAACTAGTGCAACATTGTAAGTGCTTGCTCCACTTTAATTGCGAGCTTAAAGTTTCTTACTGTAAGAAACTTGAACCTTCTTACAGTAAGCAGGTTGCAAATAACATTTTAAAACTCTTCTGAGGAAAATTATATGAATTGAAAGAGCACAGGATCTTGTACTATGGGATGTTCCTGTTCACAACACTGTGAAGCACAGTAGTAAAAGGCAAAGATGATGGAGGTTAAATGTGTAAAGTGAACCTAGGTTTTCTACACAAAGACTGATAAAATTGTCATAGCTTTTATGGAAGTTGAGAAAATGGTTAAACATACACTGAATTGTTTCAGAATGAACACTGCAATAGGGAAGTTAATGTAGTAGGGTTAAAATGTATATCTTGTGACTTTTTTTTATCGCACATCTCAGTTTCTTCTTTCCTGCTTGCTTTGTGTGTGTCTCTGTTGGGGTGGTTTTATGGAAAGAGAGGTGAAAGACTACAGAAAGGAAACTTCTTTCCCAATCAACTTTTTTGAAAGCCTTGAGTACTTTTCAAAAGTACTTGAAAGCGAAACACTTGAGAAGAACTTGAGATGTTGGAATTGCAGCTTAAGCAAGGAAAGTATCCTTGGTGAACACAATGATTTTTTTTTTTTTTAAAGCATTGACTGCATAGAAAAGTGTGCATAAAGTCTCAATTATTAGAGGTGTCTGGATCAGCTATATGAGCCTGGAAGATGGAAATAATGCCTTTGCAGGCAGGAGAGGACTGGGTTAAAGTTTTAGATGTTTTTGAAGGACTTACTGCTAGCAGAGAAATATGAATGGGGAAACTAGTGAACATTGCTGTAAATTTTGTGTTGATTGTGAAATACTATGTTATAGCTGTATTTAGAGTGGAAAATATGTAACTTCTTAAATTACTAAAATACATTGTCCTATACAGTAAAATATTCTTAATGATAACTAAAGAAACTTTCTCCTGTGGCAAATTACTGAAAAGTGCTGAGGTCCATCTTAAAGTTGATTAAATTTGTAAAAATTTAGAGAACTAGTAGAGAATGGATTTGATTTAGTTGATAATTAGTCATCTGGTGTCATGGAAGCTATTTCTAAAATGGTAGCATGAATATATAAACATACAAATATTCCTTTTGATGCTCTGTAATCCTGCTGCTCACTTTTCTGTATTGTGGACACCCATGAGAGCTTTCACCACTGAGCAGATAAATAGAGAAAACTGAACTGTCTTGAAATGACCGCAGGTAAAATATAATAATTTGGAAATTAGATGGAAGAATAATGCCATAACTTTCTCCCATGGCTCACACTCAAGAGCTAACTAGATTTGAAAAGACTGCTTTTATGATTTTAATTCTGGTGTTCCAAATCCTCTTCATGCTTTTTATGTATCTTATACTACTTCTAAGTAGGTAAAATGTTAAAAATTGAAAGGAATCAGAATAAGAATATTGCACCTTGAATTATACTGCTTGGCTCTTTATTATAAATGGCTTTGCCTGGGCAATTTATATTATATTTATATAGATAAATAAAACTTTTTTGACTGAAACATGTAGGAGGAGAACATTGGTTTTCCAGTGTTAAAAGCACTTCTCATAGAGGGTAAAGTTTATTTTTGAGCTTTCAGGTGGATGATTCAGAAGTTAAACCACTGATACGCAATTGGACTAGTTATTTTTCTGTAGGTAACTTTGTCATTACTGCTCAATCTGACACATGGAAGCTGTCTGGCCAACATATCAGCTTTGATCAAGTGGAAGTATCCTGTTGAGCCTGAATCTACTCAAAAAGATGTTGGTGATGTGTAACAACTTTATAATAATCTTATTCTTCTGTAACATAAGCTTCTATAACGTTTTAGGTTGCCTGAGTATTTTTGTAATATTTCAAGGCTGGTACTCCCTGTCACTGTTCCCCAACTGGGTGTAGAAGTCAGGACAATTGTCAGAAATTGTAGAGGTAGGGTTGGAAGGGCAATCTAATTGACCCTTTATCCCAAAGCTCGGCTATGCTTTTATTGTTCCTGACAAATGTCTAGTTAATGTGCCCTTAGAAGCCTTTAGTGGTGGTGACTGCAACTTCCTTAGGTAACCTGTTACTGTGTGTTATTGTTAAAAGGATATTTTTCCTAAAGATCTAACCTAAATTTCTGTGTGTTCAATCCCCTCATTTTTGAGCCTGTTATTTCTTGTCCTCATACTGACCGTAAAGAACAGATTATTCTTTGATGCATAGTCTTCTCCATTTAGACAGGGACTAAAGGTAGCATTTGACAGTTTCTTCCAGGGTCATTTTTTTTCTTATAAAGAGAAGCAACTGTGTATTTTTTTTTTTTTTTAAAGCTTTGAGTATTAAATGTGATAATATTCCTGTGAGAATCTTCAGTACTGAGCATACTTTCCTCTGTTTTATGTGAAATTAACTGGGGTAGATTGGCAGGATCCTCTTGTTTCTGCACCATACATTCTTGTTTCCTTTGGGTTTACGTATTTAAGCCCATCTTGTTTATTCAAGGTTACTGATCATTATTACCGTGTTCCTTACCATACAGCCAGGATGATACTTTCTGATTTAAAATTCCTTTCCTAGTCTGATTTGTGATGCTGTTTTACCATAAATGTAGCAATTCTCACCCTTGCAGAGCTTGGGCCCACAAAATGTGCAGAAAAGCCTGCCGCCCTTGGTCTCGGTTGCTACAAAATGGAAAGCGCATTACTTTGTTTCTTCCTTTGTCTCCTGATGTTGTTTTCGATGATCTGTAGCATTCTTCTGATCAGTGTTCTGCCTGCATGTTTAATTTAAAGAACAAAATTATGAGAAACGTGTGGTAAAGTGAGTAGAAAAAAGAAAAGAAAAAGTTGCGTGATGAATAAGGAATGTTCAGCATAGATTCAATGGCATGTGTAGTATAAGAGACAGATTCTTGATCTCTCAGGATCTCTGATACTATTTCAACAAAATAGTGATAATTAAAACTTAAGTTTCTTCTCTTTATCTCTTGAAATTTTGTATAATGTTAAATTTGAATATAAAACTATTTCAGTCTTCTAATCATTACAATTTTGGTTTTGGTATCCAGACTGTGGAGCACTACACATTTTCGCTTTTGAAACAATGCAGGAAAATGTTTAGCAGTTACAACAAGTATAGACTCCTCTTTAAAAACTTTATTAAAAATTGAGATGTGGCAAAGGTTGAATTGTCGAAGGGAAATTCAGTCCTGACTATAGATAAAGCTTCAAGCAATTTTAAAGATGTGTTTTAAGTGGAGTGCTTATATCCCTTTGTGTAATTTGTCATTTTATCTATTGTTGCAGTAGAGAGAGTTTGTTACAATCAGTGCTTAAAGCTTTAAAATAACTGTCCTCAGTCTGAAGTGAAATAACAGTGATAAGTCATGCCTCAAAATGTAAGAATTTTTAAATGCAATTCTAAATGTTTTTCTCTACTCTGTCTCAAAAAGAATAGGGGAAAAAAGTGTTTGCAAGAATTCATTATTTTCTGCTGATTTTTACAAGCAGTGAAAACGTCTATATCGCTTCCTCTTCTCTTCTTAATTAACTAAAGTTTTGGAGAAACTTTACAAAATTAACTAGCAGTTCTTATTTAAACCAATCTGGATAGAAAACCTTGATGTCTTCAGTGATTGCATACAATAAGTGAAATAAAGGATGCTTACAGCAGCCTGATAGCGCTTTGAAATTGGATTACTGAAATTTTTCTGTCCCAGATGTCTCTATTTGGCATCCTTGCTGCCTTAAGACAGAACAGTGGCGTAATTGAGCTTTTCCCCTGTTCTGTTCTATAACCGTTTATACAGCACATCCTGTGCAACCACATGGAAAATACAGATTGTATCTGCTTGAGTTCTAAGTGCTCTGGAAATACCAGTCAGTACAATTAGAGCGGGAAAGCATTGGGTTTTTTGTTATTGTTTTGGATCTTCAGATTTATTCTCTTCATTTTTCAAAGTGTTTTGAAGGCCACATTTTATTGACTAAGCTAATGATCAGAACTAAAAAAGGAACTTTAGCTAGTATTTGTTTTAGGGCTCTTGCGCTAATAAATCTGAAAGCAGACATAATAAAAGTATTGTTATCTTTTAATCTAATTCTGAGATATTATTTAATATATATAAACATATATTCTTTAATATTTGGTGTGTATATGAAATGTAATAACCATTTTTTTGGTTAGAACTTTCAATAAGAAGGACTGCCATAAAATAAATTGAAAGATATTTTATAGTGATTCTCAAAACTGCATTTTGGATAGGGAAACTCATATTTTTATATGCTATTGTCACAAGTCCATCACATTCTAAGAAAGATAAGCAAATTAATACTTGCATTGAATGGATTGCTCCTCTTATGATCAAATTTTAAAAAAACTGGCAATGTTTTGGTGACAGAAAATAATCTCAGAAATTTGAGATGAAAAAGAGTTGCACACTTGCCAGTGCAGACTTCTTTGTGACAACACTCTTCTTCATGATTGCTAAAGTGGTGGCAGGACTTTTATTGTTTCTCTGGGAAGACTGTTCTCCCACCTAATAGGATTTACTGGTAGGATTTTATTTTCTTCTGATGATTGCAGCTGATAGTACCAGTTTGGAACACCCCAAGTTCTTCATCTTCCTCTTAAGCAGTTGCAGTCCTTAGCCTAATTATGCAATTCCATTACTTTTTCTTGTTGTTTTTTTTTTCTTGTGAACCTGAAGCAACTTATTTTTGAATTTCAAACATAACTGGTTGTTAAGCTTAGCAGAGTTTGTGTTGCATAAAAAATTTGTCTATCAAGTTTATAACATAATTGGTAATTACAGTTGTGCAGTCCCTTGGTGGAATGACATTTTGAGCTTACAGAGTTGCTTAGGGTTATAGGCTATAGTATCTGCTTCTTGAAGGATAAAAACTATTTTCTGCTCTGTTTTTAGTTTGGCTGTTTAATAATTTCATATCACTATTGCTGTCTGCTCTACTATTACAAAATTAGCATGTTCAATTACTTCACTGATCCAGTTGCCTTATAGGCCAACTAAGACAAGATCTAATCCTGAATCTTGCATGTTTACATTTTTGTTTAACTTTTGTAGATTTTGATGTGTGTGTTTGCATGTCTGAGCCATGTAAATATCTCTTCAATGGAGATTTTTGAGCTTGCAGAACAAAAGTGTAGGTAATATAGTAAAAAGACCTACTTAAAGTATAAGGTTCGTTTCTGGGTTTATTTTATAACTTCTACTAAATATTTTTGTAAGCTTGATTGTTTTATGAAGTCCTTTGATACTTAGGCTGCTTTTCATGAAAGTAATTGACAGTTCTTCAGCTAATTAATTAGCTAATTCCCTTTATACTTTATGTTATCAGGTCCTGCTGACTACACATTCAGGTTTTTTCACTTTCATCTAAGAAACAAAATGTTTCTTAGATCTTGTCAGTGACAGAGGTGCATTCTGAATCTAAAGTTAAGCCTTTAACTCAAAATTGCACTACCCTCAAAGGGTCTGTTTGTTTAGAATAATTCTTATATTTTTACTGCAGTTTTTTTTTCTTTACTGTGATGAACAATATGGTTATTTTATCAATAACGTATGAGAGGTGTTTTTTTGGTTGGTGCTGCTTAAACTTTTCTTGGTAGTTGTAGTTGCTTTGTCTTTGTTTGCTTCAGTGGTTCAAATTATTGCTTAAAGCATTGTTATTTTTCCTTCTCTGTTTTTACTGACAGAGGTAATGTATATTTTTCTAGATACCCTAAAAGTTGCAGGGCTAGGGCTACATACAGTGAAGGAATATATTAGCTATATCAGCACATGTTTAGGTGTTTGTCCAAAGAGAGGAATTCAAGCTACAGTTAGGTGAGGCAATTGTAGAGCAACTTAGTAATGGAAGTAGTAAGGCACCTCATCATAGATTGCAGTACCAGCAGTCTGTATAGTCAGTGATCTTGAGCTAAGGAATAAGAAATGCAAAAGGATGTTTCTGAAATCTTGTCCTTCTCTAGAGTTTGGATGCTAAAGTCAGAACTGTAAGGCTGTGCTGTCCACTCTGTGCTGTCTAGACTTTGGTATAATTTCCTGATGTAGATGTCTTGGTAAAGTATTGCAGACTTCAGCTGCAAGAGGGGATTAGATGTATACTAATACTTCAATAAGGACTATGTACATGATCCTTAAAAATTATAATGATAAAAAAGTAAAATAAGAATGTAGTCACTTGATTAGAGTATTGCTTTCTTTTTTTTCCTTTCTCCACATGGTGATGTATTTATGGTTAAGGTGGTACATACTCTGGTTTCTGTTCAAATCTGTAAGGTGATGCAAGCATGCCTATTGATTGTGTTTTATAGGATATGATTTCAGGGTTTTCTCCTGAGAATATTTCTAGGTTCGTGAAGATTCCATTGAATCTACTTCTCCTTATTTGGCCAAACACTCTAAAATGTAGAAGAGAGCACAAATGCACACAGCAATAAGTGGGTTTTTTTTTTAAGCATGCTTTTGAAGTAAATCCTCTGTGCTGCCTTTTACTGAGATGTTTTTGGGTATTAATTATATATTTTCAGATTATGCTTAAAATTAGATACCTAGGGGAATTAACGCACTTGCTACCTACTTTATCCATCTTTTTACTGGGGGCTTGATCTCACTGCAGTCTCAGCATGTTCAAGTGTAGGGCATGTCCAGAGGCCTAGAGAACATTGAGAATCCTTCCTCTGCCTTTACTGCTGTGTTTGAGTGGTTTTTTTTACATGTAGGCTATGCAACTTGGTAGTTGGATATGAAGTAGTGTTACTACAAGTTGCAGGTGCCTGTGGTTAACGAACTTATTTCCCTTCTATCCACAGATCTAGGCAGTGAAAAGCAGGTTAGCTAAACATGCAAACCTCATGTCAAGTGTAACTTGACTTAAGTGATGACTTAATGGAAATTTCCTCAAGCAGTGTGTTTTGGAAAACAAAGGCAGCTCGCTGAAGTTAACTTCTTTGCTAAAGGTGGGGTTTTTATTATTATTGGGCTGGAGGATAGAAAAAGTACATACAGGAAAATAAAAAATATTAAAAGGTGTCTTAAAATGACGAAGGTATGAACAGCCAGGTATTTACGTTTATTCTAGCTTTATTATATTCAACAATTTCTTTGAGATGCTTGCCTTACTTTTTTGAAAGTCTTAGAAGATTTCTTTTACTACAATAACTAGACTAGCAGAATTAATGTTAATATATGCTTATGTTAAAAAATGACACTAAATGCAGCGCTCTACTGTAAAAGCATGAAGAAATGAAACTTTTTATTTGCTTTTAGGCTTGTACCTTTCTGACTTAATTTCCAAAAGATGCTTTAGATTTTCATCAACCATTTTTGTTGCCATTACAGTGTAAGAAGGCTTTCAGGCTATCTGTGAATCTAGTAGTTGAATATTGCAAAAATCAGTTTGAAGTGGATCAATTATGGTGATGGATGACTGAAGTTGATAAGATTTCTTCTGATCAGCTACCAGCCATATGCCTTAAATGGTACTGCTGTTAATGACACGTAAAACTTCATTAGTAGCCAAATTCCTCCTGCAAGTTCTTTCAGCAAGTACTAGTTTCTTCTAACTTATCTCATGCTGAAATGGGACTTGCTCAATGAGTGGCCTGATCAGGTAGGAGTGTTGAATCTGGTCAGCTTTTTCTTTTCTATGAGCAGTTGCTCTGAATTTGAAGTAAAACGCTTGTGAGATATGATGCCACAAAAATCGCATGTAAATACTTTAAAAAGTACACAATAAGATGCGTGCATTTCTAAAAAGACAAGTTTTGATCATCCAAACAAATATTGTTTTGATCCAGCAAGAATATTCTTGTCATGCTATTTAGATGTGTCCTTTTATTACAGTTCAGCAGTAATTGTTATCACAAAATCCAGGTGGTAATAGTTGGTAATTTCATTCAGGAAATTGTTCTAATGGTATTCTTCTTTAAGGAAACATGACATTACCTTGCCTTAAAAAATAATACAAATGTTTACTTGGTTTAGCTGTTGAGATTTAAGAGAAACCAATGATCAAATGTATTCAGAAGTGAAAGTCCTCAAATCTTTTAGAAATCTGTTAGAGAATAGAAACTGGTAGTGCTAAGTTGTCTGAATTCTGTATTATTTTTGCATCACACTTCTAAATATTTTAGTCATAGTTTGTACTCTTGGTAACCATATGATGGCTCAGCTTTAATGCATTTCACTGGAGGCTTCTTCATCTCTCAGTTCTATGCCTGATTTCTACCAAAGCTTCCAAATGAAGTGGAAAGTGAATGGCAGGAATTTCACTGGAATTTACAGATGGACATCAGTCCTAGGAAGCTTAATCCAAATCCAAGATGTAGGACTGTTATGCCTCTTATTTCTCCACAGCAGATGGATTCAGTTATTGACAATGTGACAGTGCTTTGAGTGGGTGAGGCAGAAATAGTTCAGAAATTGACAGGAATGGTACATATTAATGCTGAACTGAAGTTACTGTGTAAATATTTTCCTTCTGTTGAGAGACACTTTCTTTTTTAAGCTAGGTGGGGATAGAAGCTTTTGTCTATATTCATAAGTTTTCTTCAAATCTCTGTTTATTGATAACAGTGCACTAACTTCTTTAGTGGGCAATTTGTTTAGAAACCAAGATAAAACGTTATTAATATGCCCTGGACAGGCTCCAGACATTATGACTGTTTTTAATTTCCTTTATGCTTTTTTTAGTTTGGGGCATTGCTAATCATTTTCCACTTAAAATGCATGGTGGGCTTTCTCATTTTTCTCTTTGTTTCCTCTAAGGTGGATAAATCAGTCAACACAGATTTATATATATGTATATATGTATGCATACGCACGCACATGTGTGTACAGATATACTGGTTTTCTCTGGTCTGTATGAAATAGCGTTACCTTTGTGTTGACAGCTGTGGGTTCTTGTCTTCCTATAATTCATAACCTAGATCCTGTAAGTGATCAAAGTGATTTAACCAGATCTCATGGATAATGTAGCTTTCAGAGTAAAGTTTTCACCTAAAATGCTCTCTTGTAACTGTATATTTGTTCTGGATGCTGCTAACATTCAATTTCTTCACAAGTAATAGGCACCTGAAATTCTGCTTTTGCACATACAGAGGACAATCCTCGTTTGATTTAGTATCTTGTATTTTAGCCCATTCTGTGGGCTAAAATACAGAAACTAGGCATTCTTAAGTCATTGTTTGCAATGAATTTGTAACGTTCACAATAGGATTTAATTTGTCAACGAAATGTGACATCTCAACCTTTTATACAGTAGCATTGTGGCTAGACTGTGTCTGGGAAACTGAAATAGTGGAAATAGTTGATACTAATTTGATTTCTTGGAAACTATATCCTGCTTCACAAAAAGTATCCTAAACACTTGGCTGTCGGCTGCTCTGGGTGCTTGTATCCTCTTAAGATGGTCTGCATTATTGTTTTAATTCAAAAAGCACGCTCCTGCTCTGAACTGAATCACTTGTTTTCCGCCTGCAATGCATTGTTTGCACTCTGAAATGGTCTCTTGAGTGTGTGAACTGGTTTTTATTACTGAAATTAAACTGAAGCATGCACTCCAGAAATGCAGGTAATGCACTCCAATTGCTAATCCACATTCAGTCCTTGAAATCAGTTTAGAATTAGTTTGAAGCAAAATGCTGCAGGGTGTGGGTATTAAGGTTTCAGCACCAGCTGTTTTGTTCTACAGATGTATTTCTTCTCATTGCACTACTCACTGATATCAATCTAGTCAAACCATCCTCTTGCACAGGCACAGAGCTTCAGAGAAGGTTTCAGGATTCACTGGGCCACAGAAGAGCAACATGAGGGAAGATAATTTTCTAGCTGAATGATGATCATTCAGAAGAGGGAAGTCCTGGGTTCCCACAACTATTTATATGTTTAATCCAATAACTGTTCAGTGCAAAACATTGTAATACAATCTGTTCAAGTAGATTTACTTGTCTACCATCTGGACACGAGTGCTGCCTGCCAAACCTTTAAGTTGGGGAGCGCATGGAGGGCAGTGAAAGAAATCAAGGTTACTTTTAAGTAGTGAGACTCAGGGTAACCTCTGTACGCTCACTTTCTCTATTTAAACTGCTATCCCTTTCTCAGTTGTAACTGCCTTTGTCAGTGGAGGTGGCTGAAGGAAGTAGGTAAGTCTAGAGTGCACTATGCCCAGCACTCAAAGTGTCATCCCCCAAATATTTAGAAGTAATGGGCACCTTGCTGGGAACAAAAAGATGCTCAAATCAGCATTTTTATTTTGCTGTTCTAGGCTGTTTGTATATTACAAGGATGTGGAAGAGGGGGAGATTACACAAAATCTGGGTTTGTAGGTACCTGATGGCAGGCAGGAGAAGCCTGTTCAAATTTGGAATTGCTGGCCCTGGTCTCAGTTCCTGTTTGCTGTAGATCCAAATTCCTCAGTTAACTGCTTCTGTGTGGCTTAGTTAAACCAAGTACAGTATTACCTCTACAGATACCAAGCAAAAAAGAGTATAGCACAAAACTATAGTGGTGTTTGATTTAGTTTATAAGTCATCAAATATCACCATATTTGACTTGGTTTTAATGGAATGCTATGTGCGGAGGGAGGCACTAAAGCTGAGAAGTTTGGTTTAGTGCAAAAAATTTTATACTGTAGAAAACATATTAGTAAGTGGGCTATACCAGAAAACAATGAGGCCTGAAGTCATCACACTCTAGGCTTTTAGTTGAGGTATTGTTATTGGAGGTTTAGCAACCTTTAGTACCATCAGTGACATTACTAATGTCGACCGTTCCTCCTATGTAGGAACTGAATGATATTTCCATCCTCAGCTTCTTCATAAATTTAGGACAAATAGGCTATTGCCTTAGCCATATTCATTTTACAAGAGCCTCAAGTGAGCTATGTTGGTGAGATTGTAAGTCCAAGCATATGTTGCATATTCAGATGACATGTAGTTTCATAGAAAGTAGAACTTTCATCTTTAATTGCATTTTTCTTGTCTCACTGTGTTCAAGTGATATAATTACGGTTGTGTTAGTGTATTAGTCTATTGGCATGTAGCTTAAGTGATTCAAAGATCTATCTGAAGCTGTTCAGTTATAGCAACATCAGTTTTTGAGCAATGAATGCATTGTGCTATCATGCAGAACTCATGCTTGCTTGGCTACGGGGGAGAAAATTGCAAGTTCATTAGCTGATACAGCAGCTTTGTTTTCCAAAGTAATTTGAAGTCTGTACTTCTCCTAAGAAGTGAAAATGAAACTTTTCCTGAATTTAATGAACTGTTTTGATGAGTAAAAATGTGTTTCCTCAAGAACATTTTTACTAAGTCTTCACAGTGAATCTTGAGTCTACCAAGAGTTCCAAGTATGCTTCAAAAATGAGCTTAGAGAGATACTTTCAGCTGGTTTTCATCATTAGATCTAGAGTCACCTTTTCTAACAATTAAAAATGCATAGACCTTTAGAAGTTTGATTTCAGGTTAATTTTGGAAGTTAATTTCAGAAGGTAAAAACTTAGACTTAATGATATGTCCATGTTTTTATGAGAAAGTGATGTTATTTGGTAAAGACATCAAATTTTTTCTTTTCTAATGTCAATACTAATTCCACTTCCAGTTTCCTCAGTGTGAGTTGAGTTATCCACTATAAAGTACCTGAGTATTTAATATTCAGCTTAGAAGTTAATGATGAGCATGGGTGTTTAAACAGCTGTTTCTTAACATATTTAAACCGTTAGGTTTTGCATTAAAGCATCCTGACTTGTACGGTCTTGATTTAGCATTCAAAATGAGCTTCTGCTTTAGTCTTATTAACTGCACTTTTCTTTAGATCGAAATTATGTGCTTGTATCTATGACTAGTCTTTCCTTAAACTACTCAGAAGATCTGAAACTACAAAGTAATTGTTTTATGTTAAAGGGATTAAAGGCTTTGTCTATCACTAGAGATTGTCTACCTCCTGTTGAACCACAGAATCCATTTACTAATTTAACACCATGCTATGCCCTTTGTCTTCTAACTGAATGACTTACCAGGGAAGGTAGTATTCTGAAGAGAGGAACTCCTGCTCAAGGAGTTGTGTAATTGTCCCATAATGCACAGGTATTTGCAAGTATGCAAAAAATTCATCTGGATGGCTGACGGAGGAAAAAGGAAAGCTTTAGAAAAGGTTTTGTTGTTTGAAAATGTTGAGGTACTAGTCACAGAGAAGAATGCTAAATTTAATGGTTCTATCATATTTTTGCATGTTGTTTTTTCTCCCGAGAAATAGAAATTGCTAGGAAACTCTGGTGATGAAGTGACCAATAAAAGAATGGCATAATAAAGTAAAACTATGGAGAATAAATGTCAGAGATGGCAAAGAATGTATGAGTAACTATTAGTAATAAAATGACAGTGAAATAATGTAAGTGAGGGTAGATGAAGATTTTTCTCACACTGAGAACATCAGTCATGATCAAAGGAAGTTCAAAAAAAGTATTAGGAGGCATACTACTCTGAAACATACATTAACACAGGGATAATGGGTACAATACACAAATTGCCTAATTTTTAAAAGTGGAGCTTACACTCAATTA
Source organism: Phaethon aethereus (assembly GCF_964289735.1). Classification (NCBI taxonomy): domain Eukaryota; kingdom Metazoa; phylum Chordata; class Aves; order Phaethontiformes; family Phaethontidae; genus Phaethon; species Phaethon aethereus. The sequence goes on along the minus strand of NC_138578.1, from coordinate 52,537,270 downwards.
ATTCTGATGCTTTCAAGACTTTCTTTATTGCCTATTTTTAACTTTGTTTTAATTGCTTGTGGAATCTTTTTACTAAAATATTTCATGATGAAATATTGCTTTGCATATGATTACAAAAATTAATTGAATGAAAATGAAATTAATTGAATCATATGCTTTACATATGATTGCTGAAATGAATGATTGCTTTTCATATGATGAAAGGACAGAAGGAAAAATCAACAGTCTGAACTTGCATCCAAACTTTTGCAATTAGGTAGTTGTGTCATCTGAACCCTTCTGTATTACAATTTGTCATTTTGGGAAAAGGAGAAAACTGGATTTTCCTTTCTATGAAGTAGGATTTTTTTTTTTTTTTTTGGGGGGTGGATTGGGGGAGAAGTCATGCAGAGCAATGTTCTGCTTTGGAACCTTTCCTTTTTTGTCTTACAGTAGATTGTCCATTAAATTGACTATGTTGTATTGCTACTGTTATCCATGTAAAGTGCTGTAGATATTTGTAATTGTCTTTGATAGGTATTGTTAATGCTCTTAAAATGCACATCTGTTCAGAGAGGCAGGTTGACTGATATTTGGGAAAAAAGAAAGGAAAGTTCACAGTTAATTTCTTCATCTTGAGAACAATTTGACCTTGAAACTGAAGTGAGCTTTCACTAATTCCAAGTGAGGTAATGAAACAAGGTACTACTTTCTATTATCCTTGTAGAAGAAGGAAGTTTGCTATCTTACCCTCTCCATTTGACAGAGAGGGTCATTGCTAAGACTGACCCTAATGTTAAAGTATCATCTGGAGACTTGAGATATTTGAATTCAATTGTTAGCTATGTAACTGGTTTTCTGTGTAGGTCTGCCCAATCTTCTTCTGTTACTTGTGCATTTTTTAAAATGGAAAGGTTGGTACTTCCCTTTGCTCCTGCTTTTTCCTCTTCATAGCCAAGAAAAGGATGTGTTAAGCAAATATATTGCTTTTTTGTTTCTGAGGTATGGCAGCACAAATTTTTTTTGAAAGAATTTTTGAAGAAAGTAACGGTCTTTTGGTATGTGCTCTGTTCCATGTAATTCTCCTGTAAATTCAGAAGCTTTAAAAGTTTTCAGTTTAAAAAAAAAAAGGCTACTTGAAAAGCCCACTTTTTGGCCAGTTCAGCGCTCTAATGTTAATGATTTTGATATTTTAATGCCTTTCGTAGTAGTATGCAATGTGTCAAATTTAGTTCATTTAATTTTGGAAAAAAAAAAAGGTGTTGTAAGTGCTCATGATTGAAAAAACCTATCTGCAAAAGCACTTTTAAAGCTATAATTGAAAGGATTTATGAAAATGTATTCTGTATATTACGAAATTCCATGGAAGCAGAGGAAATTGAATGTACAATAAAAGTCCATCAAATATACAGGGGTGCATATGGTCAGACAAAATTGACTTCCCCTTATGTCTTTTGAAGTACTATCTGTGGTTTTTTAACAGTAACATATTTGAAAAGAGAAGCGTGAAGGTCTGGAGTGTTTTGTGGGGTTTTTTTCCCTTACAGTTTTTGACACTTTTATCAATGACTTTCCTGTTATGCCATATAAATAATTACTTTTTAAGGAAATGTAGGAACAAGAATACACCCAAATGTTTGGCTGCTTTCTGAATGAGTGTGTAATATTACATACATGCTGTAATAGGAGTTGCTTTGAAACACTTAAAACAGCAGTCCAAAGAAAAGTGATTTTTTGTCATTTTGATACGTTTTTTCATGAATGTTAAGAGAAAATAAGAGCTCAATAAAAGGATTACAGCCCTTTTCAGAAAGGCCTCTTTCTGGCAACAGTTTTTTAAAGTGAATTTCTCTTTTACCTGTGCTGCTTGTGGTTGGATACGGAATCACTGGAAGCAAATACTAGAGGAGGCCACCTGATCATGAGCTTTTTTCCTCCATGCCACTTCAGACTCTTCACTGCATGCATTCAGCAAGCCAACACAGTGTTATGATTATACACTTTTCCCCATCTGCCTTCTGAGATCATCTTTTGTATGGATAGGTTTAATGCATTTAAGACTGAAGTTATATAATGATTAAATCAAGTTATTGAGTCAGATCTTGCTTTCATCTCGGTTACGGTTTTGTTGGAGTTCAGCTTTAACAAATGTAATTTTTTTTCCTGCTCATCTGTTTGAAGTGGAAAAAATAATGTGCAGAATGTTAACTTGACAAAATCAGAATCTTTCATACAGTCTTGAAAATGTATTGGTGCAAGGATGCTTATTTTTCTATTTCTATCCAACTCTAGCCATAGTGCTAACTTTCTTTCATAACATGGTTAAGATGTATTCTAAGCCCCTTATTGGAATCTCTTTGGGCTGCATAGTATATCATCTCTTGATTAGCCAATTCAATTACATGAAGTAGATTACAGGTTTTTTTTGCCATAATGGAGAATTCATGTACCAAGATAAGGACAGTGGATTTTGACTACATATCTGCCATGGGACAAATATGGTTGCCTTCCTGATAAGCATATGGATGAAAGAAGAGGGTAATGCTTGTATTCCTACCAGCTGTCTGTCTTGTCTAGAGGGCCACTGCCAGAGATGTGAACAAGAAAATTAAGATGATGCTTGGAAAGTAGGAAGTGGTATATTTAAAAAAAAAAAAAAAAAAAAAAATGCTGGTGTAGGGCTGAAAACCAATTGTCTGTCCAAATCTTACCCACTATCTCATCCTGCCTTTCCAAGTGACCAAACTAATTTGCCACCTGCTTTCATTATTTCCTTTCATTATTCACCTACATTATTATTTCTCAGAGCTAGGAATAGAATCTAGGCTTCCTATCAACAGTCCCCTGCTGATAGCAAAGAAAGAAAAAAAATTAAGGGAAATGTTTAATTTCCTCTGGAGGCTGAGCTACATAGAAATGGCTAGTTACAACTTGTGTTGCTCAATAGATTCTATCATATTGAGGTTTTTTTTTTTCATCAAGGACATTCATACTGAGGTCAAGACATTCAAGACTTTGCAGTTATGAAATTAGAGCTATGATTTGATGGTGTAGAATTCATACAATGCAAGATAAAAGAACAGGTTGGTGTTTTTTCATCGCATGATTTTTGGGATAGTTCATTGATTGATGCTCTTAACACAATTTATGGATATAGAGTATACAACAGATTTCAAGAGTAGAACTGTCTGATCAGCAAAAAGCTTTTAGGGTTGATATTTTAATTGTGAATTTGAGTGATGGCCAAAATGGCAGCTCTCCCATATGCATAAATGTCCATTGTCAACATACGATACATTTTCCCCTTCTTTACATACCAGTATTGATGGCAAGTATACCATGCTTGTCCTAGTATAAGGCAGACTTTTATAGCAGCAGCTGATGATTTCCAGATCTCCATGAGTGGTGTTTTAGAAAATGAAGATATAGTAACAGTCAAACTCATCTCTACTTGGTCAGTGGCATCCTATTTTCTTATTACATGAGTTTAATTTTACTGTAATTAATTTCTCACTCAGAGGTTAATACTGGTGGTATTATAATTCATATTATAGAATACAAGTATTATAATAAGCGTGTCTCAGCATTCTTCAAAAGTTTGATGTAATGCCAGGAATAACTTTCTTCTTTAATTCCCCTGCAGGTGTAGATTTTTATGAATTTCTTCTTCAGTTAGAAATATTGCTACACTGCAGTACTGAATTTTTATTTAAATGAATAACGAGTTTTTTGTGTCTTTATGTTCACAAGAGGTTGTTATGTTTACACAGATTCTTATGAGTATAAATAAATTAAGCAGAAGGGTGTGTGTACTCTATTCCGATTTCATATTGCCTATATTTTTCCTTGTTTCCATTATTTTCAAGTTTGGGATAGATGTCAAGTCTTGTATCAGTACAAATAACTGCTGTATATAATGTGCCTCCAGAAGTCATATAAACAGTCATAAGCAGTAGGAAAAAGTCATTCTGGCCTGTAAGCTGTGTTACAGACAACTTAGAGATCTGTGCTTCACTGATGCATATTTTTGGGAATGCATCTACTACAGGCCTGTCCCAAAAACTATGGTAGGAAGCTGTATAGCCATGAGTTAATATACAAAAAAAGTTCTGAGGTGGATGCTCAGTGCATCCCCTCTTAAAAAAAAAAGTGTACTTTTGAGTTTATGTTGTTGAAAGGTATATGCTAGGCTGTTTGAAATTTCCATTTTTGAATGTTTTAGTATTCATAGCTGTATTGAGTTGTCTGAGAATTTCAGCAAGCTGATTCTGAAATAATATGAAAAAAATCTCCAAACCTCTTCGGTTCAGTTTATGCTATGAAGTATTTTACTGTTGTCTCAGGTCAAGGGTCGCCGTTGGTTCCTTTTCCTCTGCGTTTCCAATATCTTCCTGGTTGTATTTTTTCGATGTGTTCCAAGTGCATATTATTTAATTTACCACTGCGTATTCCTAGTTGTAGATTTGCTTCTTTCCCTGGTAACTCCACATGCTGAGCAACTGTGTCTGTGTGTCTTGCAGCAGCTCTTCCTAAGGGGCAGGCAGCCAGCTTACACTCAACTGCAGTGGAAATAATTCCTCCTCTGAATTTCTTTGTCCATAAAAATATGTCCATTATTTTAAAAGACCCTTTAGGTAGCATGTGCACTGAGATTGGAGAGTTATTTTTCAGGTTCAGCTGTTTAAGTGCATGTATATTTAACCCTGAAAAATGGATTAAAGTCCTCAATCTTGCACGCTTACAGACTGATGGGAAGATGTGCAAATTGTTGCTGCAGCAGTATGGCTATAAAATTGCAATGCAAAACTTAAAATACACAATTTGTAAAAATTGTACAATTTTATAATTTAGGTGAAGGTTTCTAATTCTTTAAAATTTGTGGGGCCATAAATGACACTACCAGATCACTTCTGAACTCTTGTAGGAAACTTTTTGAAGTCCAATTCTTCATAAAGTTATAATCAAACCATTTTTGCTGAAAAGTGTTGTATATTGTAAAACTAATGACAATACATATAGACCTAGGTGTTTATTAACAGAACACTATGTATTATATCTGCCAAAGAGCTACTTATTTAATTCTCTGAAATCGTACATCAAAACGTAAATGGGTTGGTCCAGATCATAGCCTTCAATCCTCTGTTCATTTTGGTGATGGTAAGTATCTAGAAACCAGTAAAGTTGTCAAAATAGTGTAGTGGGAACAGACCTCAGTTATCCTACAGTTATGTAGGCTACCTTTTTATTCTTAGGAGTTTCTCAGGGAAAAGCAGTGTCACTTTTACATTAAGGTTACTGGCTGCTGAAATGGTCTCTTGGCAATACAGACAGAGTTAGACATCCCGTGTTTTGCAGTTTGAATCTGACATGTTAGAACAGTCCATATGGTTCCACTGGTGCTATCACTGTTAGCCTTTCTTGTAGTTCCTATGACTGTACTATACTATGGTAAAATGTCTTTGTACTGCTGAAATGCATGTATTGCTCCATGAAAGGTATACTGGATCACATAACAAATACTAGAAATAATTTAACCTAAATGTGCTGTTTACAAAAACTTACCAAATTGTATAGCACAAAGTGGTATTAATTTTTGAGTATATGACAATGATAGATATTTAGGTATGCGCAGTAAATATCCACCCACCTGAAACAATGTATTATTATGTTCCTTCAATAATGGATGACAAACTAGTGTACTGTTACGAGCTTATCTAAAGAATCCTCTTTTTAAGGAAAATTAATCCTGTGTTTCGATTTTGGACTTCTGAGAACAACTGCCTGAATTAAAAGAAATATTCTTAATGGCCTCCCCAGCCTGGTGTCTAACAGAATGTCTGCTGTCTTAGGGGAAGTCAGCTACCTTATACTTAGCATTTTTCACAAAAACAAATCTTTTATAAGGTAGATATGAAATGAAAAAAAACCAGTTACCATCTCTCCCTCACGTTTCAGGCCGGCTTCTTTTGCATTCAGGCTATATCCCTGTCCTTCCCTTGCTTTAGTATCTCTAGTCATCCTTTTCTCCTGTTAAAACTGGATAAATGTGGTCATTTCCTAACCATTTTCTCTTGGGTTAATTTTTTCAAACAGGGAAATTCCCTGTTTCCAGGGAAATTCCCTTCCCTTTTTTCCCTTAGTTTACTGAGAGTTCTTGTATTTTTTTAAAATTATTTTCTAGAAAGGGGAAATTTAGGCCACTGAGAATATTGCTCAATAATATGTCTGTGTATCTTCCAGAGATAATTGGCCTAACAGTTACCCAACATAACACTACATGTTTGATAGGGAGAGGAGGTGTGCCTTATTTTTAATGGCACCATTCAAACACACAGCAAAGCAACATTTTCTGGTGAGGTTTCCCAAGGAAGCCTGAATAAAATGAGTGTGGGTTTTGGTTTTTTTGGTCTGATTTTCTTACCTGCTACACATCCTTGCATAATCTCAGATGTTGGATACTCATTCTTAATAAACAGATTAAGGAATAGTCTGATCAGTAGATTACTCCTGTGGTAACTAAAGTGAGTTAAGTGGAACTGGAGGTATGTAATCGAGTGCATCTTAGATATGTTGCTGTGATACAGAATGGCATTTCCAAGTGCAGGTTACTTAATCCTCTAGATAATATTTAAATCTTTTAATAAATTTGCCATCTCAGCAGATATTCTTCTTCATGGTTGTCATCTTGACCTGTCACTTCTCGAAATTCCCCTATCTACTCAGAATAAATTCTTTCCTAAATTTATGGTAGGGCATGCAGTTATTCTATAATAGCTGTTGCTTGTTGCATTGGCTTTAAATGGCTTCAGATCAGAAAAGTATTTATCTTTTCATTATTCAGACTGTTTTTATTGGCTGTCTTCCTTTTCTTCTTCTTATCCCTTTCTGTGTAATTCTCTTGGGGAGCAGTTTAGTATCCATGTTGTCCATTGATATTTGTATATGAAACCTGTAAATAAAGACAAAGCATAATAGGTCGGTCTGTTATAACTTCAGTTTTTCCTCTGATAGGGATTTTGCGGATTTTTGACATTTCTAGAAATAACTTTCAACTCTTATAGTAGTTTTCCATTGCCTTTTTTCCCTATTTTTTGTTTTTCAAGTTATAACTTGTCTTCCAAACCCTCTGAGTTTTTATAAAATGCAGAGTCACCAGCTGCAGTCTCAAGTCATCACAAAGTTACTTTTTTTTTCTTCCTGTGACTACATTCATATTCTGCCTAACCAAAAAGTCTACTTATTTCCTTTCTGTATCCCAACTGTTGGTTTGTTGGATTTTTTTGTTTGTTTGTTGTTTTTTTGTGTCTGGATTGCTTTCTAGCATTTAGTTCCTCTTGTCTTTTAGTTTTTGTTGTTATCTTAACTCTTTTATTTTCTCTAGAAATGGAATATTCACATATTTTACAGACACTTGATGCCTGCTCAACGTAGAGAGCAAATGCCATCCTGGAAAGTTTGTGGCTGCCCTGGGGAAAGTTACTTGTGTATTTTCTGCCAAAAATTGTTCTCTATGTCTGTTCAAAGTCAAATTTCACACTGCCTCCATGAACTTCCTGTGTTATGTTGTATTTCTCTTCCTTTTACTGTTAGAGTACATTAGTTTTCTTCCATTGTATTTCTTCATGTTGCAACTCCCAACAGTTCTACTTTCTTCTTGATATGATGTTTTCCCTTCATGTTTTTAGTCATCATACTTCTTGCTTAGTGTCACATTTTTGTGATTATCTAGATGTTTTTCCTTATAGCCTTTGATTTAATTTTTTCCATGTTTTTCTGGAATATTTTCAACATTTTTGCAATAATTTTGATCTTTTTTCTTTTTTCCTTTTCTTCTTTTCGATATTCTGTTTTACTTGGTATGTACAGATGGATTTTAGAAGTTATTCCCACAGTCTGTTTTATATCTGTTCTAAGATAGATTGTCACATTTCGCTTTCCTTTAAGGAGACAACCGAATGAAATAATATGGTGGGATGAGTCAAATTTTGATGTATCTGAAGAGATCTGCATTGTTTGGATTTTTTCCTTTTTTTCTTCCCCCCAAGATTTCCGTATCATCCCTCTGGATTTATTTGGGGTGGGGGAGGGAGGACACTTCTGTAATCATTATGGTATCTGGAGACAAATGTGGAAAGGAATCGAGGATTTAATTTCATTATTTGGTACTTGTCCTCTTTTCTTTCACCCTCTGATTTGTATGATCTATTCTAAAATGAGAGACCATGTGCACATTAATGCTGGTATGTATGCAAATATATCCTGTCAGTCAGGACCCAAATAGGCTCAGTTTGCAGCATTAAAGAGGAAGTAGCTCTGTTATGTTGTTCTTCCTCCTGGTCCCCATCAGTGGATATCTGCCGCTATTTGAGTTCTTCCCCATTGTCGAGTTGACACTGAATGTTGCATTGGTCCTTATTTCAGTTATTTGTTTTTGCCTCATATCAGCTTTCCTTCAAAGTCCATACCCCTTGGAAGTGAAGACAGAAATTTAAGGATTCTTTTTTATTATTATTATTATTTCTGGCCTTTTAAGGAGTCAACTTTCCCTAAAATCAAAACATCCATTTGCTTTTACGTTGATCAAGCCATTGTATTAGAAAGCTAGCTTGTGGCTTGCACTGCAGAAAGAAATACTGAAGATCTGCTTTCCAGTTGCTATTTGGTGTGATTCAGGTTTCCTCTGTGAAAATTCCTAGTAATAGTAATCCAATTGTTAGCATGCACTTGAGTCATGTCTTCTCCTGGTGTTTCCAAACACTGCAAAGACCAAGGATAAATCCTTCAAGTACCACTATTACTATTTCTAACTGTAAAATACTAAAGGACTTTTAGCTTTACAGATACCCAATACAGATTGTTAATCTGAAAGATAAAATGTTTTGATTCTGTTGGACTTGGCTTTTCTAATCATGATATAAAGTGAAGTCCTCAGAGACTCAGCACAATTCAGTTTCTTTGTGACCTCTTTTTGTCTTTGAGATTTATTCGGTTCCTTGTTTTTGGCTTGAAGGTCTTGGCTGTGACATATAGGTCTTGAGTTTGTATTTCTTCCCTGAAAATTCATAATAGGCTGCATGAATTAGCTCTATAAACTCTTTTTTTCTTTGCTAAACTTGGAGAAGAAAAATAACTGGGATGACAGAGTGTGAAATGCTATCAAAACAAACATGATCTGTTAGATGCTTTTATTTTTCCCTTGCCAGTCCTCATTGCAACTCCCTGATATGTGCAAGGCTAGTAATGGATTCTGATCTCGTCACGATCACTCTCTGCACTAATCTATAAAAGGGATGATTCTCATTCATTAAGCTCTAATCGTTGCCTCTCATGTTACCCATCTATTGACAGGAGCCCTCACAAAGTGATTTTTGTCCCGTTGCTGTGTTCTGTTGAGTGAAAATGATTCAGATCATATCTCTTTCCAGAACACCAAACTGTGCACCATATTGTGATAATCAGAGGAAATCTTTTTTCCTTCTTCCTGAGCAGTGGTGAAAAACTATCTTGTGCTTTGAATATTTGATAACATCAAATAAGCTTGGATCTTAAAATAAGATGGGCAAGAATTACTTAACTCATTCAGGCTGAGTTCACCTGTTCCAAATAATTTTTTCTTCCTTACACAGCATCTGCAAATGGATTCCTAGAGAAGTGTCGTGGTTTAGCCCCAGCCAGCAACTAAGCACCATGCAGCCGCTCGCTCACTCCCCCATGGTGGGACGGGGGAGAGAATCGGAAGAGTGAAAATGAGGAAACTCATGGTTTGAGATAAAGACAGTTTAATAAGTAAAGCAAAAGCCGCGCACGCAAGCAAAGCAAAACAAGGAATTTGTTCGCTACACCCCATGGGCAGGCAGGTGTTCAGCCACCTCCAGGGAAGCAGGGCTCCATCACACGTAATGGTTTCTTGGGAAGACAGACGCCATCACTCCGAACGTCCCTCCACCCCTTCCTTCTTCTTCGTCCCAGCTTTATATACCGAGCATGACGTTATATGGTAGGGAATATCTCTTTGGCCAGCCTGGGTCAGCTGTCCCAGCTGTGTCCCCTCCCAGCTTCCCGTGCACCCCCAGCCTGCTCGCTGCAGGTCAGCATGAGAAGCTGGACCGTCCTTGACTACTTAGCAACAACTCAAAACATCAGCACCTTATCAACATTTTCTCATCCCAGATCCAAAACATAGCCTCACGCTAGCTTCTATGAAGAAAATTAACTCTACCCTGGCAGAAACCAGGACAAGAAGGAAAGTGTTACCCCCTCACTAACCCTGCCCACCCCTACCCCACCTGGAGTCCTGCATCCAGCTCTGGAGCCCTCAGCACAGGAAAGACATGGACCTGTTGGAGCAGGTCCAGAGGAGGCCACAAAAATGATCCGAGGGATGGAACACCTCTCCTATGAGGACAGGCTGAGAGAGCTGGGGTTGTTCAGCCTGGAGAAGAGAAGGCTCTGGGGAGACCTTATTGCAGCCTTCCAATACTTAAAGGGGGCTTATAGGAAGGATGGGGGCAGAATTTTTAGCAGGACCTGGTGTGATAGGACAAGGGCTAATGGGTTTAAACTAGGAGAGGATAGATTTAGACTAGATCTAAGGAAGAAATTTTTCCCAATGAGGGTGGTGAAACACTGGAACAGGTTGCCCAGAGAGGTGGTATATGCCCCATCCCTGGCAACATTCCAGGTCAGGTTGGATGGGGCTCTGAGCGACCTGATCTAGTTGAAGATGTCCCTGCTTATTGTAGGGGCGTTGGACTAGATGACCTTTAAAGGTCCCTTCCAACCCAAAGATTCTATGATTCTAACCTGTAATCTTGCACCCTTCAGCTGTTTTCAGTGCTGGTTTTCCTGAGTCTAATGTTTTCGGCTAATGGATCTCTCTCTGAGGAATGCTCAGTCATGATTAATTCAGCAGTCCTAAATATCTTGCACCTCTCTTTCTATGCTTTACAGTTGAGACTGTCAAGGAATCTATGTCTGTAGTTAAAACTGTATCTGGAGAGGATTGACCTGACCCCAAACAGAGTATCTTATCGAATGTAAATTCTGCTGTTGTGTGCCTTCTGTTGCAAGAATGTGTTCTTAATCCAGAGATTGGTAAAATCATGCATGAAATAGTTTGTTTAGTTTTTATGTTCATTCAGGATCCTCTCAGATGCTAACACAAAGAAACTGAATTTCAAATCTTACAAGCTTGTCTGAGAATCTCTGGCAAGTCTTAGGGCTCATGCCTTGTCATTTTACTACTCTTTGTCTTTGCTGAGTATTTTGGTGTAAAAGAAAGTGAGTGCCTTTCTTTTCTTCTGCCTTCTAGGGTAGGATTGTCCATTAGAACTCTGAATTTACTGAGAAGAGTTACTGTTCAAAACACCTTACAGCTACCTTGCTCCATAGCTAATTTGTTATTTTACAAGAATCTATTCTGGCAGAAAGTAGAGAGAGAGAGATTATATATATATTTTTTTTTTTTTTTTTAACCTCTGTCTTAGCCTTGAGTACTGCATGAAGTGAAACCACCAAATTGGTCTGGACTCAAACTTATGTTTTACCATGCACAAATTTAATTGCAATGATGACTTATACCACCTCTGCTGAGGGTTTTTTTTCACGTCTTTAGAATACTTGCTTTCACATCTTAATCAGTGTTGCATGGAAATACATTCTTCACAGAGGATCAGCATTGTTAAGATTTTCTTTTTTCAGCTATATACTGCACCAAGATTCTACCAAAATATTGACCTCTTTACTTAAGTTGTGAAAGAGTCCATTCACTTGCTGAAGGGAATATTTCTTTCAGGATAATTGGGTTGATAGTTGGACCTTTTATTGATGATGATCTTAGACTGTGAACACAGTCTTTCAGCTTGCTGGGACTGAGAGTAAATAAGTAAGATTGAGTTGGGAATAAATTTGTAGTCATTTGGCCTTTGAATCGGGCACTACCCTTTTGTCTTGAAACAGATTGAAAATTACAAAGCTAGATTGCATTTTACTGTTATGATAAAGGTATATTTAATTCTTTCTATGCAATATACTGACAGAGAGATAGCTGATATGGCATGTCAGACTTAGCCAGTTTTTCAGATGGTATAAGTTTCAATACTGTACATGCTCTAAGCAGGGATTCTTCCCTCCTGTGGATAACTGTCCTTCTGCACATCTTGCAGTTTCTGAATTGGTGAAAGATTAGAGTGGTTCTTTTTTATTTTTTTTCTTATTTTTTTCCCATGAAACATGAGGTATGGACATGCTATCTGTAATCTAGTAGTTTGCATAGTGAAAGGACAAGCGGTAAGGACCAGAAGTTGCAGCAAGAAGGAAATTTTCACTGGACATTGAATGGAAAAAAAAAAATCATAATGAAGAGGATGCCCAGAGAGGTTGCCGAATCTCCATCCTTGGAGGCTTTCAAAACTCTACTGGACAAGGCCCTCAGCAGCCCAGTGTAACTCCTGAAGTTAGCCATGATTTGAGGAGGAGGACTGGAGATCCCTTCCTAGCACATTTTTTACCATGATTATGTTATAAATAGGATAATCTTGGTTCTTAAGGAAAGATTGAGCTACTTATACTCGTTTTCCATAATGAGTACTTTAGGCAAAGAGGAAGCTTTTGTTTTAGAAGTATTGAAGATAAGATAGGTCTTATTTTTCAACATTGCAACTATATGAGTAAAATTAATTATTCTCACAATTTAAATGAAAGTCAATACTTGCCACAATAAGTTTTAATGAGAATAACTGAATAAAAATTTTATGCATTTGAGAAGCATGATATATTCTGATATATTAAATACTGATATATTGACTTTTTTTGAAGAAGGAGTAATGCCCTCCCTCAGCCTGCTTCTGATGCTGTTCCTACAGCAGAAAAGGGTGTTGCTTTGCCACAAGGGTTCGTTGCTGCCTCAGTGTCCAATTTGTTGTCCACCAGGACTCTCCGATCCTTTTCTTTCCAGCTAGCAGTCCCCTAGGTTATGCTGGTGCATGAGGTTTTCCTCACCACATTTAGAAGTGTGCATTTCGCATTATTGAACTTGATTTCTGTCAACCCATTTCTTTAGCCAGTCAAAGGGTTTTTTGACAGGCAGCACTATCATCTGGTGTATCAGCTACTCCTCTGAGTTTTGTATCATCTACGGTTTTAGTTCTCTAAGTTCAAGGTTTTCTGTAGCAATTACAAGACTTTTAAAAAAGGTAGTTGGATAATACAGATTCTTGGACTATGTGTGAAACGTTAACACTTTAAAGACCAGAATACTAAACTAATGCTTATTTTTCTTGATCTTGAATTGACCATTTCTGCTTGCATGGCTCTTACACATCTTTTTAAAGACTTTTATAAGATTGTCCTGGATTACTGTGGCTATGGGTGATAAATAATAAGAGATAATAAGAATATTAGGAGACAGGATATAATATTTGATAATATGTAGTCCTGTGAAGTGTACATCTGTGTAGAAACACTGCAATTTGTATCCATGAGAATGTTAGTACTCCAACGGTTGATTTAAACCTAATTAGCAGATGTGCTCTAATGATGAAAATCTTAATGACTACATTCCCTGAACAGATTATCTGCAATACAGTTCTTAATTTTACATGGACTTCTCATTTGCTTGCAAACTGAGAAGAGGCCATTTTCATGTCACGTTTTTATAACTGTGTAAAAGTCTACTTTCTAGATACAGTATCATAGTAGAGTTATTCATTAGAAATTCCATACTGAACATATATATGATACATATATGAACAGTACATTGGATCTGTTTATGCTCAGTGAGTGCACCTGGGATTCTTGATTGTATGTAGTAGTTCTGAAAGGTCCAAAATGTAAACAAATGTGAAAATTCCTCAATCTGCATGGACCAAATTTCCGGGAAAAAACATTTTTGGAGAAATGTCACTGTTTTGTGGCTTTTGTCCAAAAGCTGTTAAGTGCACAACTGCATACTTTAATAGGTAACCATGTAACTGTAACAGAAAGTGCCTGATAGGAGTGATTTAATTTTTTTCCCCCCATATATTTTAAACTTAATATGGTCAATTGGTAGAGATGGCAGTTGTCACTTGCAAGTACATGCTTGCCATCTGTTCTGAAGCTTTATAAAAACAAACCAAAACAAAATACTTGCTTGAACAAGCAGCAAGATGATCTTTGTTTTGCCTGTATCTATTGCATGACAAAATTTCTGAGTTTTAAAGAAGTGACAGTTCATTTCAGTGTTTAGGATGGCCTGTGTGAGGGCATGAGATAGTACTTTTACTGGTAGTCCTTCAAATGTGGAATGAACTTGTGATGGAGATCAACCCAGGATAGAACCTGACTGCTTTTTGAAGTACATTAGCAGCTTTTCTTGAAAAGTTGAACTAAAACCATGATCATATAACAGTAATTTATATTAACAACACAAAATACGGTTTTATGTTTTGAACTTGTCCTGGTTCCCAAATCATAATTTAACTCTGAACCTGCCTTAGTAACAAAAATGAGATTTCATTATTTTGAAGAAGTAGCTCTCTATATTGTATTTTAATTAAAGATGGGAGCTTGGAGTAGAAAAAAACATATGGAATAGGTTTTACACCTCCAGAGGAGAGTTGCTGACTGAGGCATAGAACACAAAGTATCATTTCATATGTAAAATCACCACCATGACAACAGATCAACGAAACACAAAGAACAGTACAAACCAGAAGGTTCAACTCAAAGTTCGTGGCACTCGTGGTTAAAATTGTAGAAGCAATAAGTATCAAGAACATAAGATTTTTGAAAAGCATTGTAACTGAATCTGCGATTGTAGATCGTGGAATCGAAGGATGGTGCTGTGGTGAAGGGTAGGCTCTCCAAATAATTACATCTTGAAGTAGCTAAGAATAAGAAATGCTAATTTCACATGACTGTTTTGAGTGAGATGATTCTAGAAGTCTTTTTTTTAGTGTAACATATTGGTCATCTTCTATCAGTCATGTGGAGAGAGACAAGTAGGTTTATACATGACGTGTTATTTACTGTGATTAAAAACTAATGGAACAGTAGTTCTGTAATGTTGAACTCGCCCGTCTGGTTGTTCTGTGTGACTGGGAACAATGTATGAAGGTCGCTTTTACAAGATGTTCCTGCAATACTGTGGCAATGAGGAGGGGGTTAGAAATAATGGCAGCCATTTGAAAGTGAATACCAGTTCTACGCTGTTGTGGAGAGAGCGAGCGTGATTTCTGAATAAACAATTGAGGAAATAATTAGCTGATGACATTACTGCATATGCACATAGTACTGGCATGGATGACACCTTTGAGAGGGTATTATAGCCAGTTCAGATATCAGTGCCAAAGAATGTGTTTGACAGATAATGAGATATTTAGGAAAGAATTTCAACAAATATTTGTAATCTGCCTGGAAGGGAAAGGCTTGAACTCAGTCCTAGGCTAAAACCAAACATTAAGGATGGCCTTGATCACAATCTAAAACTACTTATATGAAGAAAGATCTGTTAAGAAAGGTGTCTCATCTATCAGAAAACTTCCTATTTGGTTTGGCAGCTGAAAGCTGAAGCTTAGGCAAAGTGTGATAAGAGACTGGTGCAAATTCTGTGTTATAAGGTACTTCATTAAACTCTGGTTAATTTACTTGGGGATTTAATTTATTTTGTATTTTTTGTCATTTAGATTTAGCAATTGTAATGCTTCTTTTTGGCTTAAGCTATGAAAACTACCTATAACCAACACAATTTCTGTAACTCATTTTTGTTTTGCGGTTCATTTTGTATGCTGTGTTTTTCTGCGTGCCACATACTTGTAATAACAAAACATAATGGCATTGCAGAGTAACAAAGTAGACGTGCTGCTATCTTGTTAATCATTGGGTTTTGGGTATTTCAAAGTTGGTTGGATAAAGTTTGTTAGGATACTAGCTGAATGTTTTTATGAGTACTCAGCACCGAAATTAAGTGCTGAGATTCTAAATGCCATTTGTAGATCTCCCAGTCAGACCAGATGAACAATGCAAGTCATGCTTTCATAGCTGTTGAATTTTCCACAACGTGAGGAAATCAGTGTACTGATGTCTAATCAATCAGTTCATTTATAGGGTTTTAATCACAAGCCTCAGAGTTGGAATTTTTTTGATTGGGTTGATTTTTGGTTTTTTTGGTTTTTTTTTTAAGCTAATGTAATTTCTCCAAAACCAATGCAGTTTTTCACTTTAGGACATTTCAACATTGTTTTGTCCGCTCTGTTTCTCCATCCTCCTCTGTCCCCTGGACGATTTGAATATGCTAGTATTATGTGAAAGGAACATTTGCTGTTAGGACAAGATTACTTACATATATGCAGCAATCAGTATTCAGTTCAGTGATCCGTCATATCTATCTTACCATCCTTGCTTGTCAAAAGAGGTCTAACTAATTACCTGAAGTAAATGTATTGGATTAAGTAGTTTTAGAAATTGCGCTTATACTATCAACATATATGAGATCTCATATCCATATGGTGGTAACGCCATTTGAATGTCATTGGTAACTTTCTCAGTGATGAGACTACTTTATATGCTAGTGCTTGAGCAAGAATATGTAAACAAGGCTGTCCACTTGCTGAGGGTGGGTAGATTTCACGCTTAATTTCACACAATGATTACAACAGCATTATTTTAATCAATTATCTGAGGAAGTGATCAGCTGTGGTTTAGGCTGCAGGGTTGATACTGAGTTCTGGAGACTATATCCAGACAGCATTTAGTAGTAAAGTCCCTGTCATGAGAACTAACAGATGGAATTATTACAAGAAAAGAAATTGGCAGGTAAACTGAAATCAATTTTTTCCATACCATTAATCTGGGGAGAAATGCTTTAGGGTTTGCAGAAATTTAATAAATATGCATAAGGTGATATTTTGTCTTCTACATACTTTACATTTATACTGGCTTATTAAAGATTTAATTAAGTTTTCTAAAAAGGGAGAGGATGCAGTCTTGCAAAAAAATGTAGATGACAGTGTGGGTTCACAATAATTAGGGCTCCAGGGGTAAAATAAAGGGTCTCTACAGTTAATGAATATTAAAGCAATGTCTGCTTTGAAAACTTACAAAAATGACAGCATTTTATTTACGACATCTGCCTTCTGTTTTTATTCTAGCCCTTGTCCTTCAATTTTTTGTGACAAATGACATACCATTTACTTCTGCAACTATGGATAGTAAGCAAAAGTTACAGAAGATATTTTACTTTACTCATTTTGTGCATAACCAAATTTTTGTACCAGCCTCCTACTCTTCATTATCTTGCAGTGTCTGTCTTTGTCGATTCATTTAAGTCTTAATAATTTTCATCCAGAGAAACAGTTTTTAGTAGTTTCCTATTGAAACAGCACCTCACCAAGCATTGCAAAAACTCCTATTCTTTTAAATCCCTCTTGAAGTCTGTTTTACTCTCAAGTTTACAAAACCATGAAAGTGGTTAGACAATAAATGTGGCGAAGCAACTGTGGACTGTGTTAACCCATGGTCTTCATTGGCCTCTTGTATTCTGTGTGCAGACATACATAGATAAGCAAATGAGATCTGCCTTGTCTTCCTTGATTTGTAGCTTCCAAACGCTTGTGGGCAAGAACTGTCTCTGTTATGTGCTTCTCAAGTATCTTGCACAATTCAATTCTGCTCCTTGACTAGGATTTCTTAGCGCTGTGATTATATAAATAACAACAATACTGAAATAATTAATTTTGTGCAAGGAATTATTAAGAGCGTAAATGAAACCAACAGTATTATGCTTCTACCCCAGACAACATAATCTGGTCTATAAATTCTTTATCATTGTAAAGATATTTTTTAAAGATTCTCACTGGAGAAGTGCATTGTTCTGTAGTTTAAGATGTGTGTTCAATTGTGAGTTCAGTACAGCTGCCATGGATTATTTTAGACATTTTTGTTTAAGGCCTTGAATCTAACTTCTTGCTTCTTTAAATTAGAGTATACTAGTCAACCATATGCTGTGGATGTGGCAGAAGCTTGCATCCTTTATACCCTCTCGACCATTTTCCAGGTCTGCTTTCCTCCCTCTATTGTTGTTGACCCTGTGTTACTTTTAGAACATCTTCTGGAGATCTTCTGGATCTCCTCTTCCTAGAATAAGAAATTCTATGGCTTTCTGAATCTTTCTTTTCCATTCTCTGTGCTCCACTTAGAGTTCTGGTGGCCTGACCTGCTGGCAGTCAGTCAGTAGTCCTTTTCTCTTTTTCTTCTCATTCATTTTACATGGGAAAAGTGTGTACTTTCATGTCAATGAGTGATGGAAAAGGGGAACGGAGAAAAAAGGAACTGGTAATGGTAGTATGGACTGTGGGGAAAGGTTAGCTGGTAATGGAGCTTGCTCCGAGTGGTTTCTACACTTGAATCAGGAACTGAATTCTCTCCTGCACAACTTTCCTTTAAAACCTGCAACATCTGTGAAAGCATTGGCTTGCCTCTGGTATGTAGCTTTTTGCATTACTGTTCTTAAATTATACACTTTCCTAAAATTTCACGTGTTCATTGAAATTTGCAGTTTTAATTGCCTGAGCACTGCTTTATTTGCATCTTGTTACTTCTTTCTAACAGTCTGTTTAAATGCCATTTAGAAGTAGCAGGAGAGTAAATTTTCCTCTTGTTAACTATATTTTTTTTAAGTGGAAATTGTGTGCCTCAAACAGGGTATTTGTTTTTGTATAAAATGAAGTTTTGTTTTAGAGTTACAGATTCTGGTAACTTATCCTGAGACAGAACTGTGTATATGTAAAGTGACTTAGTCACACTACAGATTTTTTTTTCTCCCCACCCCTTTTACAAAGAGCTGGTAAAAAGCCATCTTTCCCTCAAGCCCTGTCCTGTTTTGTGGGATCTTTAAATACTTGCATTTCTGTATTATTATTTGACTTTTGAACCATAAATTTGCATAGTTTTTGGCAAAGCAGTATTTTTTCAGAAAAATATTAAGTGTCTCTTCTCACCTTGTACCACAAAACATTAAATTATTGGATATTTGGCCAAACCCAATGAGCCAAACTAACAGTCTGTCAGTTAGGCAATCGGATGATTTCAGTCAAGTCAGAATGCTGTTTGGATTGTGTATAAAGCAACCCATTTGTATGGTTGATAATTCACCCAGTTTCAGTCCTGCAATATACTCTGTGTGTATATGTAGTGCAGAATATGTAACTACATTATTTTTAATTTTCATATTTATTGTGTCCTATACACATTTCTTAATTTTATACATTTATAAATGTTTTTCATATTAGAATTACATTGTTTTTCAAAGTAAATGCAGTTCAGTTGAACTACATTTTTGGAGTGGGAGATAAGTAGTTATGTACCAGGAAAGTAAATTAGAAAGTAGTGCCTCATGTACTTATTTTTAAATGTGATTCAGACCTAAAAGTTTATAGAAAATCATGTGGTGTTCTTGTAAAAGGATAGGTTTCTGTCAAATGGAGAGAAAATGTATTCTCAGTCTGTGTGTGTAGGGATTAAGACAGTAATTGCATATAATTTCTGGTGTTGCTTTCTCCTCCCTGTGGTAACTGATGTATTATTTCACTGAAAATGTGTGGGGAGGAGTTGAATTGTCTGCAGTGGATTTCTTAAATCTAAATGTAATTCCTATTACTTTGTTTCATCTCTAGGCTTGTCAGAATGAAAGTTTTTTCCACAATTGTTTTCCTCTAAATGTAGAGAGGGGGAAAAATTGTGTAAATTGAGAATTTTATTTAGGGATGTACACATATATAATGCTGATATTGATCTTTCTCCCTGCTTCCCCCACCCCAAAAGGGAGAAAGAAGTTTTGTCACAATAAATAGTACAGTTCTGTAGAAAAAAATTTTTTTTTTTTAGTGTCCAGTCCCTGACTTCCTTGAACAACACAGAGTATAAATTGTGCGAGACTAAAATTGGAATGAACTGATCACTGGTATCTACTTTTTCTCTGACATCTTTTTAAGACTGTAAGAAGTTTCTGCAATAAAAATCTCCCTAACTGACTATATTACTGACTATATTTAAAGAGGTGCAACCAATGAGAATGTTCCTGATGGGCATTTTTCCTTGTGATGAGGTGATTTATTGTTTGTTCTTTAATGTGCAATGAATATTCACCAATTTTGTTGCTAAACATATTGATGAGCTTTGCATTTATTTATCAGATCTTATAATTGTTTTGAGGCCTCTGTAATCTTCCTCTCAATAGCAATTATTGTTAATCTATCAAAAGTTTCATGCTCTTACTCCCCTTCTGCTCCCTAAAGTAGAATAAGCTTATCAAAGATTTTTCTTCTCACTTGATCTTTGATTAGTTAGTTAACTTGCCTCTTAGGTCATCTTTGTAAATGAGTTTGTAATGTTAAATTGGCAAATTACTAGATCAGAACCGTCCTGTGGTTTTGGTCAGTTGCTGCTTCAGTTTCCATGGGTTTTCCTTCCAATAGGGAGGCATGACTGTTCTAGCTTAGACCATTGTACTATTGTAAAAAATAATAATGGCAATATATCGTATTTTTTAACTAAAATTGCTGCTTCAGTTTCCATGGGTTTTCCTTCCAATAGGGAGGCATGACTGTTCTAGCTTAGACCATTGTACTATTGTAAAAAATAATAATGGCAATATATCGTATTTTTTAACTAAAATTATTTGGGTTTACTTTCTGTCTGGATCTGTTGGGTAGCTCACTTTGCTAGTTAGCTGGATCTATTTGCTAGTAACTTTGCAAATGGTGTAGCATTTGTGGGGGACCTAGGGAAGTGGCTGTCTTAGGGTCGCATGGGAGAAAGTGTGGGACTGAAGATCTTTTCTCTCATAAAGGCATACTTTTTGTAGGGAAGCTGTTTCTGCAGATTCCTCAGGCTATAAAATAAGGTGCATTTCCCCTTCCTTTCCCCCTCCCTCCTTCCCCCCCCAACTAAAAAAACTAGATTGAATGGTAGTTGAAAGTGGGATTCTAGAAGGTGGCATGGTTAACTAGTGTGCTTATATTGACCTTAAAGAATGCAGATTTCAAAATGAGAGTATTTAAATATGAGATAATAGTTGAATTAGCTCTAGTGTATCTTTTCAGCTAGCTGCTAACCAAGACAAGACAAAAAGCTGCAAAAATTTTATTCATATACAAATGGATGTGTTCTTTGAAGATAATATAGCTTTTGACTTCAGTAATTTTTCAGTGCTTACCCTTTGTGGAGTTATTTTAAATACAAAGACAGTGTTTTCTACCTCAGGATGTCCCTGAGAAGCGAAGAGTGAGGGCTGAGAGAATATATATTAGGATATATATGTTTGCTCAGTTCCCACAATGTTTTGTAGGAGTCCACTGTTGGATGTGGACTAGGCTGACATGGCCTGAGCTTGTATAACCTCTGTTATGTCCTTACGGTGATGGTCTACAGAGGGATGATGAGATCTACAGAAGACTTCAGAATATGTCTGAGTGCATTTCAGTAATCAGGAGCAGCGATGTCTCTTCTTCAGCCAAAAAAAAAAAACAGTTTGGGAAAGTGCTTCGCAGAATTATCCTCCTAATTGCTTTGAAAGCAAATCTCTAGGATAGGTCTGTGGAATGTCATGCTTCATTTCTCCTTTTATATTTTTCATTATTCTATGTCAACAAACTCCTTAAAATCAACCACAAAAACCAAACTGCCAAATAATTTTTTTCTTTACCCTCACTTCAAAAGCACAAGTATTCTTTCTGTTTTCCTTAAGTTTAAAAGCAGCATAATCAGCAGTCTATACTGGGTCTGTTGCAGAATTGAAGCTTAATATTTGTTGACTTGTTTAGGTCTTGAAATTGGCATTTTCCTCTTTAGCAAAAGAATAATCTAGTATTTTTGTGGAAAATCTGCAGTTATTTTTAACCCTGATAACTCCAGAGGCTTAATCCTATGGGTACTTGGGTTTATGGGTAAAACGTGAGGAACACCTGGCATTTTAAGGAAGAGATGCAACTCCTATCTGTGGTAGGTAGTTAGAAGATGTTTCCGTGTCTTTGGTAAAAATAATACCTTTTTCCACTCTGAAGATTGATAACTATTTTGCCTGCAACTTATTGGTTATAATCTTTGAAATTCTCAATTTGTACATCGACTAGTTTGTGCATAGTTAGATGTCTTACTTCAGAAAGTACCTAACTGGCTTGTCACAAGGTAGAAAGTGTTTATTGTTTATCACCACTACATCTTTCCTCTGCCATTAGTCTTTCAATTTGCTTCCTATTCAGTTGCTGTGAAGAGGCAGATGAGAAATTTAATTCTATTTTTTAGTTACCCAGTGTGCTAATCAGCAATGTAACCTTTCTTATGAACAGTAAAGGTGCCAATAAGGAATAGGTATTTGAGAATCCTCTCGGTAATAGCAAAAAGGAAAATCCATGACACCTCTGTGTGTTTTTTGTTGGTGTTGGGTTTGTTTTGTTTTGTTGGGTTGGGGGGGAGGGGGCAGGGAGAGTGTCTCTGTGTGTGTGTGTCCTGGTTTCAGCCAGGATAGAGCTGGTTTTCTTCACAGAAGCTAGCGTGAGGTTATGTTTTGGATTTGGGATGAGAAAATGTTGACAAGGTGCTGATGTTTTGAGCTGTTGCTAAGTAGTCAAGGACAGTCCAGCTTCTCGTGCTGGCCTGCAGCGAGCAGGCTGGGGGTGCACGGGGAGCTGGGAGGGGGCACAGCCAGGACAGCTGACCCAGGCTGGCCAAAGGGATTTTCCATACCATACAATGTCGTGCCCAGTACATAAACTGGAGTTAGCTGGGGGGCAGGAATCGCTGCTCGGGGACGGGCTGTCGATCGCTGGGTAGTGAGCAGTTGCTGTATTGGGCATCACTTGTTCTTGTACATTCCTTTGTTGGTATTATTATTGTTGTTATCATTGTTGTTTCCTTCTCTCTTGCTGTCCTATTAAACTGTTTTTATCTCAACCCACGAGTCTTTTTCCCAGTTCTCTCCCCTGTCCCACTGGGGGAGTGAGCAACCGGCTGTTGTGGTGCTTAGTTGCTGTCTGGGGCTAAACCATGACAGTCCTCTTTAAAGTTTTGGGAGATGAAATATCCAGAGTGTGCTCATACCCAGAATGTTGTTCAACTAAATGCTTTATGTGGCCTCTAGATCAACTTAACTCGTCTTTCTATGCTTGTCTGGAGCAACTTGTTCATAAGACCTGCTGATTTCTTGATTTAGTTAAAGGTCACTTAGCTTCCTCTAAAATTCTTTTTATGTTATGTACCCTGATTTTAACTGTCTGTTATATAATAACAAAGTGAGGTAAAGTACTGTTATATTCCTTGATGGAGCAATTTAAAGAAAAAAAAAAATTCATTCATTATTCTTAAGAGGATTCTATCAAAATTATTTCACTGTGTTTGAGGTCTCATTGCTTTCTTGTGCAAGCAGTTATATTTCTGATTACCAAACAGTGCTTAAGTGCCCTTATAACAATTTAATTTCTGACCTTTATTGCTCTTCATTCTGGTGTGTCTTCATTCATTTATGGAACCAAAGCGTCTCTGATTTGTATTATATTTATTAATAATTTTAAATTTTAAATGGTTGTTGAATTAATTTATTAACATTCTTTCTTTTAACAGGACATGCTCCTGCCCCTTCCCAGACTTCCTTTATAATGTAATTCACTGTAAAGTCTTGATGCTTTTTCCATAGCTAGCAATTCATAAGCTGCTTTCTTTAAATAAAATTTGTTTTCATTGTAGCAGTTTAGTAATCTATTCTGTACTTTCAGTGATTGAAAATACAGCATCTGTATTGTAACCTGGTGTTTGAAATAACTTAGAAAATTGAAGAGGAAGAAAGTTCTTTATTAACATTACCCATAGTTTGGTTGTCTCGTTTGATTGCTGAGTAATTCTTCAGTGGTAGCGCAGTACTTCAGGACTTTGAGGGATTAGTCTCTGTGTGGGGATTCCACAGCGAAGAGAGCTTGGCTATCAATGGTTTTGTAAAATGTCTCTCTAGAATCTCTGTTTACAGAGAGCGAAAAGATCCAGATGCCATTTAAGTTCTTTACATTACTGGAAACAAAATCCAGTAATACTCTGAACCTTTGTTGCTCTTTTGACTTTTTGCCCCCTTTCAAATCGTGATTTATTGCCAGCATTACGCGAAAGGCAAAGCAACTTCAAATTTCTAAAGTGATTTACCTCTGTTTGGTGTTACAGTCATCGTTGCTATATCAACTTTCAACATAAAATCTTGTCGTTCCACAAATATGCAGAGGGACATGCAGGTAAGGGTGAGGGGGGGAGAAGGTGGCATTACACCATTTTAACAGCACTGTGTACATATTACGAGGAGAGGAAGGGTCTTTCCAGTAACGTAGATTTCTGAATTAACTCATCATGAAACAGGGAACAAAATAGTCTTATCGTTAACTTTGAACAAAAGAGCAATTTTGCTGGTGTCTATGCTTGTTCAAGTCCCCTTTCCTCTAGTTCCTACTTGCGCTACAGAGTAGAACTTGCTTTACACCCACAAAGAACAAAAAATAGGGTGGAACTACTGTTCAGTAAAGTTATATCGTCACATGCATCCTTTAAATATCATGCTTTCCATCTGATGTTCTGAAATTGAAACTGTTCTGAGGAAGGGCTGAGAGAGTTGGAACTGTTTATCCTGGAGAAGAGAAGTCTCAGGAGGGATCTTACCAATGTATATAAATACCTGGAGGGTAAAATGTAAAGACGACAGAGCCAGACTCTTTCATTGACAGGACCAAAGGCAATGGGCATAAACTGAAGCACAGGAGGTTCTGTCTGAACATCAGGAAACACTTTTTTACTGTTAAGATGACCGAGCACTGGCAAGGGTTGCCCAGAGAGGTTGTGGAGTCTCCCTCCTTGGAAACAAAAACTGTCTGGATGTCATCCTGGGCCACCGGCTCTAGGTGGTCCTGCTTGAACAGGGTGGTTGGACTAGACCTCCAGAGCTCCCTTCCAACCACAACCACTGTGTGATTCTGTGAAATTGCTCTGGAGTTGTAAACTAAAACTACAACTAGGCTAGATAAGTAATGCAGACTGTTTTCTTCGTGTTCAGACTTGAAGTCATTTTTCTGGTTGTCTGTATTGTATCCCAAGGAAACAGCAAATTCAAGTTAACATTGTCTTCTTAATTTTCTTCCAGTCTTTCTCTTACGGATACAGAAAATATTACAGGATAAATTATTATAAATTATAAGAGTTTTGTTTGGGGAGGGTTTGTTGTTGTTGTTTTGTGGGTTTTTTTAAAGATCATTATTTGCATTTCTCCCTGGGCAGCATCTCCTCATTCTATATAAAGTACATGTTTGTACAAAACTATTTAGTATATGAGCAACCTGACGCTGGATTACTGGGTTCTTACGGTTTTCTCTGTAATGCTATCTTTTTAAATAGGTCTCTTATTTTAAAGAGATTCAGTTGAACAAGATAATTTGCAATAAAGTTGACAGGGAACAGTTGGTTATGTAGCACTGTTTGGAGAAATGTTCAATTTATCTTCACAAATAGTGCTTCAGAGTAGTCAAACAGGAATATAATTCAAGAAAGAGAGACCTCACTTTCATGTTTTCAAAGCCATTTTGGACTCTAGCCTTAGAAAACCACAGAAAATTGACATTTGGGGGGGAAAAAAAGGAGAAATGGCTTATGTCTTTCTGTACTGTTGAGCCTTTGCTTTTAGTAGAGAAATGCCATTTCTTCAAATGTTCGAGATAGTTTAAACAAGGTTGTCTGCAAACACTAAAGAATTGAAGGGAAAAGAATGGGACCAAAAGTTATTTTTTAAAAATAAGCATGATGTTAATAACGTGTCAGAGAATTCAATATTCTTTGTAGCAAGGGAGAGGTACACAAAGTATATAGTAGTTCTTGAGTGGCTTTCAGTAGTTAATTCATAATTCTCCACTGTAAATTCAGCCAAACTGCTGAATGCTGTGAGATGAGTATTGCAGCAAGCTGAACTTAATAAAAAAATCTTTGGGGATGTCTAAATAGCAATTGGTTTAAAAGGCTGTTTTAGCTAAGTTTGGTCCTACCTAAAACTCAAAAATATTTGAAAATTGTAGGCTGAATGAGTATATTAGTGTCAAGCATACCTCGATAATCTGTGAGATATCTGTAACTGTGAGATGTGTTCCTGGATTTAGAGTTTTTATTTGTGAATTAATAATTGTGCATAGAATTAATTTGAAGTATCTGCTTTAAAAATCATAAACTTAGCACTCTAAAAGGTATGGTCATATCCAGTTCCCAGTAATCTGAACGTTCTGAATACTGAAAAAAATAGTTATATAGAATTAAGAGGTTGATCATCTTACTGAATTGAAGTATCTGTGCAGAATGATGTTAATTTTTAACTTTATTTGCATCATTTTAATATTTTGCTAAAGGTTTTTTCCCATCTTTTAGTCAAGAACCTTTGCAATATTATTGATAGGTCACCCTGAAGTGACCAATTTCCACTTTCCAGAATAAATGGAACTTTTTTAGCCTTTCTGTATAATAAGTACTCATGGAATCATCCTGGTTGTCCTGTATTATGCTCTCCTGAGACTAATATCCTTTCAGTGTAAAGGTGACCTAAGCAAAATGTACTTTGAGGTTTAGCTGATGTTTTTGTTGTAGTATCTGTTCTCTAAATCATAACTCATCCTTTTGATATTTCTTATAATGTTTTAATTACTTCCATGCTTGTAAAAGAAATAGTATAATCAAAACATTAGGGAAAACAACTATAGTTAATCTTACCTAGACTTATTTTTATAAACTCTTAAATGGTTTAACTTGTGTTTGTTTAATGCAGTACAGTAGGGATTCTCTTTCCTGAAGTAAATTGTGTGCTTATTTACAGTACTAGAGTACTACTCTGCAATTCATATTGTTGACTTTACAGACTTTATTTAAATTAGGTGAACTTTATATATACTTTAATTAAAAAATAAAATTTTTGACAAATTGTGAAAAATTTGAAAGGTATTAATTACAAATAGGGATGATTTTCTAGTATTTTGAAATAAATGGTGAATTTTGGATTGTACTCCATGGAAATTAAGGATCGTTTTTAAATCAACTGGACAAAATACATCCATGCAAACAGTTATGCACGTTACTTTCTATCATGCTTTTCTTACAGTGGAAAAAAATATTACTTGTGTAATGATCAGAAAATGACAGCTCCGTGTAATAGGAAATCAACCAGATTTTTCTTAAATTGCTAATAGAGCAACTTACGGGCTAAAATAAAAAAATCCTCGGTACTTTTAATTCTCTGTTCATTTATCTACTCAGCCTTAAAAGGACATTTTTAGGCTTAATACCACAAAATACAGGCTGTTTTGCATAAAGATGAAAATCAGTGTCTCATTCCAAGAAGCAAATCCTCAGTCACAGCTAAATGACATAAAGTCAGTGGAGCATAATATATAGTCAGTCATACTGGGCCAGCTTACATGGCTTCTCAGTTATGTTCAGGCAATGGCTTTTTGTAAATAAATGAATATATGAAAGGGAAAAAAGTATCTGAACAGATTTCTGTATATATTAGTGGTTATTAATATTTACATTAACTCATATTCTTCTCTTTTTTTTTTTATTCCCTTTTAAGTTTAAAAAGCAGCCTTTGAAAGATCGTGGAAAGCTGCAGAGGAGAGGAGAACAGGGAAGGAAACATTTGCAGTACTGATACAGCCATTCTTAATAGAATAATTAGATTAGTTTATGACCTTATTACTTATAGAACAGATTGTACTGTGCTTCCAGTGCCTCCAGAATTTGATGTAAACATTGCTAATTTCTGCTGCAGAAAAGTATGTTGCTCACTGTAATATCCAGATACTTAGTACTGGAGTGTTCTATTAGACCTAGGGTTTCTTGTGTTGTGTATCAAGAAATTACATTTAACAAAGTCTGTAAATTTGACATGACCCATGGTTTCTACTCCTGATTAGGAATAGAAATAGTAGATAGACACAATAGAAATTAGAATAATAGACAAGTATATAGGGAATAAATATTTTGGATAAGCTACTGAGGCTGCATGTCTTAATTTGAAGAGGAATAAACTTTGATAAAAATGAAATATGGTTTAATTTTAGTAATATGGTTCCAGAATAACTTAGGAAGTGTTGGAGAGAAGAGTGAAGATCTAGACAGATCAAAGAAGTTACTCTTCTTTAGCACCTTCAAGTCCATGAGCCGTGTGAGGTCTTGTTAAGAAAGCTTGTGCAGGAAAGTAGTAGTCATCTGTCTGCTCCTTTTTTAGTGTGAAGGGAATGATATAAGTACATAAAATTACCTAAGTATATGCATGTATTGTTTGTCAAGGTTTACGAATTATAAAACTATTTTTGTGTGTTCAAGGATACTGATATACTGGTAGTGTAAATTAGATTTATATGCAGGCATCAGGTGAACAAGGGACAACAGAGGAATGAATGACTGTAAATTTAAACAGGCTGTTGTAACACTTTGAATGTTAATTCCACTGTCTTGCTGCCATTATAATGTAATGGAGTCGGTAATTACATCTGTGATTGTTTATCAGACACATTTTAAGAGGAGTTAACTATTCTTACAATATACTGCTGAAATACATTTATTAGTGCAGTTAGTTTTTCTATGCTATTATTCTTAGTGTAACTAAAGACTAAAAAAGACAACTTAAATTGGGATTGAAGCTGCATACAACAGCGTGAAAGACTTAAGAGATACTTTACATGTCTTATCAGTACAACCGTGGGTTTTGTTTCTTTACAATGAGTGTTGTCCTGAAATAACTACCTACAAAACTAAAGGGCGCCTAAAAAGGCAATTTCATGCACCTAAGTGAACAAAGCAGTCTTCATCAAGGGTGGTCATTTAGTCTACATTAGCTGGTTTTGGTAAGATACATATAAAGGAAACATGGAAGTCAAGCCACCTCCTTTTTTTTTTTATTTGCAACATCATGATTTAAGAAATACTCAACAAAATCTGTAGTTACTTTATCTCCAGTAGCAAATATAGTATTAAAACATTAATTAGAAACTCCTTGCATTATTTCTTTCACTACAGATACTGTGCAGTTTGAGCTATGGGACTGAATTTGAATTTTTCATGTGGGAAGGGGAATGGCTTGGTAATAACCAATGCCTCAGCCTTAGTAGTAGTCAACAGTAGATTGAGTCCCTGCCTAATTTTTTTGAGGACTTTTCCTAGTACTGGTATGTTGTCTTATAGATCTTGGCACTACCTTTCTAGACGTGAGGTCTTGAGTGTTCACATGTCTAGTAGTATTCAGGAGGCACCCTCTTGCATGAGAAAGAGCTGGAATCTCTTCTGAAACCTGAAAGAGACAAATTGGTAGAGCCAATGTGTTTCAAACGAAAGGAGGCTAATTTGGACACTGAAGCATTGAGTAGTGTCATTGGGACTTTGTTCTTTCCTTTTTTTGATAGCCCTTTATGCCTTAAGTTACCCGTGTGATGTTGTGCTGACTGAAGGCAAAGTAAATGAAAGGAGCTCTAAAGAAGAAACTTAATTCAAAATACATTTTCAGTAATGTAAACTCATTGGAAATAAAAATATATGATAAAGACAATCTGGAAACTTTTGTGAGAACCAAGGAGAAACATCCCTGTGCCATACTCCAGCTATTTTGCTATGCTATATGTTTCCCAGATCAACAAACCTGAGTCAGCAAATATTTAAATCTTGCATTTTTTTGTTTGTTTGTTTTAAAAATAAGAGTTTTGTCTTGAAAATGCAAGACAGACAGAGCAAGCAGAATTTGAGAAAATCTTGACCGTTTTTTGTTTTGGGTTTGTCTTCCCGTCCCTGTCCCCCTTCCCTCCTCACTGAGAGAGATACAGTTTTATTTGAACCAAAAGAAATTTAGAAAATCTGGCCAAGGAAGATTAACAGTCAAATGAGGCAAAGTGTGTGTATACAGGGTGGTTGTTTTTGTTGTTTATGCTTTGTCTTACAGGCACTGTGTCTTGGGAGAGTGAATAAATAAATCGGGGTTTTGAGTAGCTAATCTGCTAGTCACAGAGTACAAAAGGGAAGGCTTGTAGATGCCAAGCTCTGCTGGGTTAAGAAGCAGCGAGGAGATACGGGGGATCACTGGGAAGCAATCCCTAATAGGGCATTGCTTCAGGTGCCAGTGCCAGAAGCTGGGCCTGCCAGCATCTTCTGATGCACAACTTGTCACAGTTTGCCTACATTTTTACAGGTGGCATAGTTGTTTCATCCCATCACTGGAAACTGAGATGCATAATAGATGAATTTCAGCTTTGTTCTTTTGTTTTGTTTTTGATTGAATAATATGGACAACTGCATATGGAGAAATCTTTTGCTAGCCATAGGGACAAAAGCAGAATTATCTAGAATTGCTGTCCCAAGCATTTTATCTCAGTGGGGACTGCTCATCTGCTTAACAGGATTGAGGCCAACATACCAATGACTCTGTTCCTATTTAAGCAACAAAAAACATTTTAACAGGAGATCTCTTTATGGAGGAATCTCTGTCCTAAATAAAGAACTGCTTTCCTTGTTAATCAGAAAATTCCTGGATTCTGGATTTTCTCAAGTTATGTTTTTAAGGGTTATTTAGTTTTGAAAAAATGCTGTTGTGCCATATATTTTCACCTGTTGCAAAATAGTGTAGGAACAGCAAGTAATATTATAGTTATGTTTGTTTTACAGATATTCATGTTGTTTCCACGCATAGATCACAGACTCATTAAGGCTGGAAAAGACCTTTAAGATCATCAAGTCCAACCATCAACCCAACACCACCATGCCCACTAAATCATACATGTTCTTTTCTGCTTTGGGCATCAGCTAATGAAAATAAATAAATGATACATGGCTGCTTCCTCACCCATTGATTTAAATATTCTGTATGCTTTTATCAGTAGACTGTTATCTTTTGACCCTTCTGTAGCTGTTTGCACCAACAAAACTGCAGTTTTCTTCACAAAGGAAGAATTTATCTTCTCACATTTATGCTTGTAGGGTTTTTTTCAAGTAAAACAGTCCCTTTGGGTTATCAGCGTAAAGCTAGTAAACGTTTAGAGGGGTTCTGTAAATAAATGGGTTTAAACAAATGTAGGGTCTTTGCCTGTATAGACTGTGGAAAGGAGCAGAAAATTAGCAGTCTAGAGCAAAAATGAGGTGGTGTCTGTCATTTTCTCGATGTACAATTGTTCATGTCTCCCTGTCATAGTAACAAGATGTGTTTTTTCTAGTGGGTCTGATTTAGCCATCCTCTCCTATTTCGAGATTTTCTCTGGCAGAAAAGTTTCCCCAGAGGGTGGAAAGAGGCGAGTTAATAAAATTTCTGTAAATGTCTAAAGTCTTAATGGGGATTCACTTTTGGTGACAGTTTTATGTATGGTTTGTATAGTTGGGTGGTAAATGGTAAAAGAAAAATACTGGAGGACGTGTTCAGTTTCAGTACCTTCATGGCAAGAATAATTTGGGATAGATCATTGTTTTTTTCTAACAATGCTTTCCTGGGTATTAATGGATTATCATCTTTATTATTATTCCATTAGGGTAAAAACGAAAATTCTGCCTCTTGTTTCGAAATGTTTTCTGTCAGTTTTTCTTCACTTTTTCAACACTGTTCTTTTACACAGGAGAAAATTTTTAACTGGAGGTAGAGTTCATACTCGCACCTTTATTTGACAGTATGTTTTCCTTTTTTGTACACTTTTATCTTACAAACTTCTAACTTTCTTATAAAAATATCAAAGTTGCTTTCTGAATTACAAAATTCATAAGGTCAGTCTGCTAGCTTGACCATTTGTTTAAAATAGACATTTTTTCCCTTTTAACAGACTGATCAATTTTCTGAGTGTCTGAGAAGTGCGTGCCTTTTTTGATCCAAAGCTAAAGTAGACAATCGGAATGTTGAGATGTGCCATTTTTCCTGAACACAGGTACTAAACTTTAAGGTAAAATGCACAGCTAAAATGGAAACTCATTTAACAGTAGTTTTATTTCTTGGATTTCATTATTGAATGAGATAAGGAAAAGGTTGATAACTTACTCAGCAGCATATATTGTGCAAATGTTTTATAAATGACAAAACAATATCAGACCATCATCTATCTGTAAAGTGTAACAAATCAGAAAGCTGTAAAATATACCACAGACTCCATTGTGAATTTTAGAGCTGTCAGTCCCAAGGTCTCTTCTATCAATTACTCTGCAAAAGGACACTTGCTGGAATAAAGTGGACTAAAAAGTGGTAGGATATCTAAGTGCAGTCAGTTACTTAAGAAAAATCTGGCCTATAGTAGAATGTTTCGTGATGTATGTGATTATCTGCAATCTAGTAAATGATAAATTTCTATTTGATTTCTTCAGAATTTCTTCAGAATCCAGTGAAGCAAGTAATACAATTGTACCTAGTGAGTTCATACTCCTGAAGTACTAGCTTGCTCACCTAGTGTAGTAAACAGGTTAGCTTAGTTACTAGCTTTTTACCTAGTGCATTTAGAAAAAACAAAACAAAAGCTACAAGTGGTTGAGAACATTATGGTGAACTTCATAGTATTGCACACAGCTATGTGAAGGTGATGTTATGCATGGCTGAACCTGAAGGAATCAAGACAATTGTTTATAGGCAACAAGCTTCGAACTGAAACTTTGCATGGGACTTCTCTCAATAAGACTCTTCCGATATCACTGATTTTGTAGAAACTAATTACATAGAACTAATAGACCTGTTTTTTTTTTTTCCTCCCCTGTTTTTTCTGTCAAGAACATGCTCTTGATTTAATACCTTTAATGATACTTTGTGGGTTTCTATATCTTTTCTCTGAATAAGGCTTATTCTGAAAAGTCTTTGGTTTGCTGTACCAAGCAGGATATTATGCATCCTTAATGTGTTAATTTAAAAGTTGTGTCTTTTTATTACTTCTCTTTGGTTTACCTTTTTGCTTCAGTCATTAGAACTTTGGAAATACGAGTACACATCCTTTTTAGCTCCTTATGTTTCATTGCACATTACCAACTGGAGTGCTTCATGCAAAACTAGCGAATCTTTTGAAACAAACATATTTAATCCAGGCACTGCGAATGCCAGGCAATCTTACAGATGAGTAGGCTTTATTTTTGTGTAATCTGCTTTATGATTCTTTTTAAAGAAAAGAACTTACATAATATCTTTTTGAAGCAAAGCTACCAAAACCATGTCTTTTAGCAAATGAAAAATTGTTGTATTAATTGATTCATTGGTATTCTTATGATAAACAGAGTTGTAATCTCTCCTTCACATTTGTGATTACAAATCTCAGCTAAATTCTGAGAATAGGGATGAAAACCTAAAAGACTTTTTTAAAGGCTTTATAGGATCAAATAAATGTGGTTATCTCAGAACTGATCATGATTTATGCTGATCAAAGCTTCTTTTAGACTCAAAACTTCTGGTGACCAGCTGTGCCTTATAAGGAACTACAAGGGGCAACGTCTGCTGATTATTAAGATGGAAGATCTGACAGACAAAATGTAATTTTTCTTTATTGTTGTAGTTCATTCCTTCCTTCCCAGATCAACAAACCTGAGTCAGCAAATATTTAAATCTTGAATTTTTTTGTTTGTTTGTTTTAAAAATAAGAGTTTTGTCTTGAAAATGCAAGACAGACATATCTCTGCTCTTATTTATAGCCCTACTGGTTTGTCAAAATGTTACTAGATGAGCTAAGTTTTCTATTTCATTCTGTTTTTGTAAAACGTCCTAGAAAAGCCACCTTGTCTCCTTGCTCAGTTGTTGCTGCACAGTATTTGAGTTTTATCCTTGCCTTGCCTGTCATCATGTTCTCTCTTCTCAGTGTCCCCATTTCAATATGGTCTGTTAAGCTAGTTTATTCTTCCCTTCCACAGTGGACCCTCATCAGTTTCTATAACCTTTCACTAACTCATGCGTGTATTATCAGTGGTCTCTCACCTTCCAGTTTTCTGAACTTAGTTTCTTTTGTTTGGTGCCCCTTCTTCACCTTCTGTCTCTCTTTCTGTCTGCCCCCCTGTCTGTCCTTCCCACTTTCTCTCAGCACTCAGCTTCTGTGCAAGTCACAATATTCCAGGTTTTTCCACTCTTTTTTTAGCTTGTATGTGATACAGGCAGCTTCCACAGTGTCCTTGAGCAGGGAACTGAAGACTTATAACAAGATTGATTGTTTCATTGATCCTGATACACTGTAGGTGTGGCAATACCCCTAGAGCATGGTCATTGCAACCTCACTTACCTTAGGTAACTTGCTGAGCATGTGTGACATCAGGCTTACTTGATAAAAAAGAAAAATCTACATAGATTTTCATAGGAATACTTAGATAAAGGTATTTAACTTGAGGGCCATCTTCTAATATGTCTCAGAGCCTGCTTTTAAATCAGTCATGTGATGGAATGCTTTCATGCAAAAGAAAAGCCACACGCAAGCTTTTTTTTTTTCTTACACATTTATAGTTAAGACAAAATAATTTGGGGATCTCAGTCTTGAGAGCAACAAAAAACATTAACCTCATAACCGAATGTGCCTAGGTGGGTTTATAAGATAGTGCATTCCTGTCTGTAGCAAAATGTAAAACATAGTAGTTTAAATTCAATGTGATACCTATTTGTAAGGAAATTCTGAATGTAATAACTATTTCTCTTTGTAGCTACATTTTTCTTTCATCTTAATATTTCAGTTACTGACAATATCCTGCTGTGATTTTTACTAAATAGAATAAATATAACATAATGCTGCATTTTCTAAAGCTTCCAATTTTTAATGAAAATTAAATGATTTCTGTACCGGTATCTTGTATTTAGACAATCAGCCTTACTCTACTCCTTTGCCTTTGGTAGCAACCTTTTGATTTTATTTTATGTATCCTTTCTGTTTGAGACCACATTGAGGGTTTTTTTTTTTTAAATACTTAAAATCTACTTGTCTACATATAAGACTAAATTGTGCCATAAGCTATGCAGAGAAGGTGTCCCCAACCTCCTGCTGAAGTCCATAAGAGCTCGGAGGATGCAAAGGCAGAATATAGGTACAAAGTGCTTGAAGTTTAATTTTAAATGTTCCTCATCCTTGTCCTCAATTACAGAATCTTTTGGCTGAGAAGGTGGAACAGCTGATGGAGTGGAGCTCAAGGCGCTCGGTCATCCGTATGAATGGAGACAAATTCCGAAGATTTGTGAAGGCTCCACCTCGTAACTATTCTGTGATAGTGATGTTCACTGCTCTCCAGCCGCAGCGGCAGTGCTCTGTTTGCAGGTAATATATACCTTTAAGATCTTTTTAATCTTCCTCGCCAGTTTTCAAGTGAACGTTTTAATCAATGTGCAATAGACTGAGTAGGAATGTTCTTTGCATGGGATAGATACTTACTATTTAACAGGCCCATGCGTTTGTTATAGCATCTTTCCAACTGCCTTTTAATCTATATGTAAAATTTTAGAAGCCTTTTAAATTACAGTTGAATAAAATGTACACAACTGAGGAAGACTTTCTCTTTAAGTAATCTGCTTTATTTTATTATCTGTTGACCATGATCTTTTGAAAGACATTTTGTGACAGAAGTGATACATTACCATGTAATAATACAGCACTTCACTGATTTCTTCAGTGAAGAGGTGTCCAAGGCTCTGATGCAGATGTTGAGTTATCCTGTGATTTCAGTTTTTGACAGTTCTTACATGCAAGCACCTTTTTCCACAAGGGCATGCTTATTGTGTAATAATGTCTGGCACTGCACTTTGATATGTTCTGGTG
The DNA here is from genome assembly GCF_964289735.1 of Phaethon aethereus. NCBI lineage: Eukaryota > Metazoa > Chordata > Aves > Phaethontiformes > Phaethontidae > Phaethon > Phaethon aethereus. Next base: position 52,501,538 of record NC_138578.1, on the reverse strand, counting down.
GCTCCTTTTATTAGAGTGGCTCTGGTATTCTTCTAAGTTCAAGATCTTTCTCTGCAAGTTCCTAGTTCAATAAGTTAATCTGAAAATGACTAATGGTAGACATGGAAATAGGGCCAAGGGACTGAAAGGTAGTCATGCACTTAATTACCTTGCTAAATCAGAAACTGAGCTAACAAAACCTTCAGCCAAAATATGTGTTAGAAATTATTATGTTTAGTAACAGAATGGGATTATTGTGCAAGGAGTTCTAAACAGTATTTAAATAGGCAGCAAAATACTCCATAGGACTATGAAAAACATAAGCTGTATATGAAGAAATTATTATTTCTTGGTTTTAAATAGGTGCACTTTGAACAATACACAAGGTTTGTAAATGTAGCAGCTTGTTAGATTTCTTCAGTGTTGGAATGTGACATGTACAATAGAAACTTTAACTTGTGTATTTGTAGTAATATACAGTTTTTATTAGATTTTGTTTATAAATTATTTTTTTGTCATTGAAGTCAGTTGGCCAGTTTTGAGGGAGAGTATATAAATTGCATTCCCATGAGTTCACTCTCCACATCTGAACTGTGAAGGTGAAGGAGTAGGTTATAGAATCTTTCCAACGTTCTTAAGTCAAAGGATTTTTTTCCTTTAAAACTTCCAGCATGTGATTGTACTTATTTCATCTTTGTGTTGACAGAGTTCAACTTTAGGAGATGAATAGTAGTTCAAAGTTTACCATATTGTTTTAAATCGTTCCTTATTTTACTATGCAGCAGATAAAGCTGAACTTAGTGCATCTCCTGTAGCTTTATAAGGGTCAGTGTATTCATCATTATAATGGCTATCACAAATTCTTCCCCTGTGTTATGTACAGATCTTTTTTTAGGCATGTGAAAACAACATAAATATTACCATTATTAAAGAAGTTAATTTTGCTTACAACTGTATATTGTTTACTGATCTGAAAAAGAGCTCATAAACTTCATCCTGTAATATGCTAGGCTAGTCGTTTTATGTGCAGAAGCAACTGAAAATTTTTAAGCATAAAATGAAGGAAAAAATCAACATACTGCTTTCAGCTGGGTTTGTTTAAATAAATGTGAAGTTGCGATCCACTTTTTCATGTGAAATAAAAGGAATTTAATGAGGTTGATCATAGTGCACATAAAACCATTATCGGGAAAATTGATGTTTTCAAATCAATGGCTAATTAATGGACAGGAGCACTGAAAGGATATATAGAATTGAAATGCATGCATTACTTTATTGTTAGCTATTCACTATCTACTTTGCCTAAAGGCAAAATAGATTTTAACTTAATCTGTAATGTTTTGTGAGGATGCTTTTGTCCAAGATTTAAGTTAACTGTTACTCATCAAAATATTTTCAGGACAATTGCATACAAAAAAAATGAATGTCATATTTCAAACATAGAAAAAGCACCTAGGCTGAAATTTCTGAGTTTGAATAACTTTGTCACAATAATTCGTACTTTTTTTTTTCCCCTTAAAAATCCTCTGGTTAGCTTATGCACCACAGGATTATCTAAAAAATAATGGTTTTGTCTTTTCCCTTTGGTGGCTAGATTTGACATTTCAGTATTTTATCTCTTCTAAATGTCCAGTTTATGAAGATGAAGGGCATAGTATTCAAAAGGGAAAAAAAGATGTTTGCTGTTGCACAGAGCTACAACAAATGCTAAGCATGAAAAACGCAGCATTATACAAAAAAAGATAGTTAATAGGATGGGGAGCAATGGTAGGAAATGTGGTCCTCTTCTGGAGAAGAACAGTGAAAGCTAATTGTCATTAGAGCAGGCCATTGCAGATTTGCACATTTGAGGCTAGAAGAGATCATGTGTGTCCTATCTCGTTAAAACAAACAATATTCTCTGTGTATCTGATTTTGCATTTGCTTATATTTGGAATGTTTGTTGTTAAAATATGCTTACATTAAAGTTGGTATGACTTTTCTGGCAGGTGTTTTGAATGATTGTGCCACCAAAGATGGAGAGGTAGCGCCTTGCATTCAGAAAGCGTGTCACTATTGGCACTCTTCAAAGTGAATGCAAAGTCAATTTGGTGATCCAGGTTCTCTACCTAAGGACTATTGTACCTGTCCATTGCTGAAGAATGTTGTCGTTTGGACATTGTTTAGACGGTATGAAGGAAGGATTCCCCACCCCCAATCCTTTTTAACACCAGAGAAGTTCCAAATTTTGGATAAAACTTGGTTGAAGAGATCTTAGCCAAGAATTAAAATGTTTGGAGGCATGATATTTAAACATTTTTTAAAAGTCTTACCTATCGATATAGCAAGGACCTACATGTGGAAAGCTGACCAAATTTGTCTCAGAGAATGAAAAGCTTTTCTGTGCGCAGCAAGGAGGACATTGTAACATCAATCACATACATCACTTAACAGTTATGATTTGTGAAAGTATATGGAAATAATACCAACTTACCCTTAAAATGCCACATAAAAAGAAGTCCCTTGGGAGTCCAGGTATTTGGATGAAACTTTTGTATGTAAAAAATTATCCTTTCAGACAAAGGAGCTGATCTTTTTTCAGTAAAACCAAAGCATGTTGTGTTTTGTAGGTATTCTCTAGCAGAAGTTACTTAACATAAGATTATTTTTTTTTTACCAGTGAAATGAGAAGGGTTTCGTTATCATTGTGGGAGATGAATACATAACTTTATGTATCAACTTGAGAAAGATCAATTAGAAAAAGATTTTTGAATGCTTTTTTTGCCAACTTTTTTGAAACTTACCTGTTCATCCAATGCTAGGATTGTTTGTTCCTGATATATATCATATTGTTGTATTTAATGCTTTCCCTTTACTTAATTTTGCTTGATTTGCTTCTAATTTTTGCCATTATCCCTTTTCAATATATACTTTCAAAAAAGTTAGAAATCTTATGTCTGCATTACTGATTGGAATTTATTCAGTGCCAAAAAATTTAGCTTGATTTATAGGTGTTTCTAAAAGACAACTACCAGTTTGTCATCTTTGAGACAGAGATTGCTTCTGTGACAATGAAATGTTTTCACAAACTGTGGACTGGAAAATACATCCGTAGGCTATCTGAATCAATCCAGTCCTAACACATGAAGGCTTCTGTAAACCAGCAGCTCTGTATACATGCTAGTAGTGCCTCTAGTGATGCTTTTAGAGTGTTTTTCAAGGAAATTCTGTCTTTATCCTAAAGCAGAATTTGGAGTACAACATTTCCATCTAGCTTTGTGGACAAGCGAGTTTCAATTTTCTGGTCCGAAAAACAATTGAAAGCCATCTGGTGCCTTCACAATTGTATTAAGTGGTAGCATAAATGTCAGTTTTCCTGTTGACACAATTGTTTAGGCTCAATATGACACAGCTGGTATTGAGATATGAATTAACCGTAACAGATTAAATATCCTATGTGCTCTTGAATGTGAAGTCATTGATGGGGGTGGGATGTACTTCTAAGAGTTGAAGATGTGGGGTTTTTTCCCATGCTCATTTGGAAACATGTTTGGTTAAACAGTTTTGGTCCCAGACTTTACATCTTATTATTCCTGGTGTATATATTCTGCAGCAGCACATTAGAAGCAGATACTAAGTGGTCCTTTAACGCACTGTGATGATGAATCACTTTGGATTTTTTTTTTTTGTTTGGATAAACAATCAGAAATAATCTAACTCTAAACAGTGACGACTCAGGATAGAAGACCAGTTTCCATTTTTCCTTTGTTCTTAGATATTCACTCAACTAGATAGTTTCTCTCTATTACCCACATCAGTCACACTACTGAAAAAAAATTACTTATGTATGTAAGAAGGAGAACAAAAGAATGGTCACTCTGACTCTTTAACTCGTTCTTTTTTGTTTGTTGCTCTACCATCTAATCACTCCATAATCAAATTATATGAGGTCTTCTATTTTACTTTCCAAACTCTGCTTCTTTCATCCCACTGGCAGAAGCAACCATCTCTGCTTTGCATACAGGTGCATAATTAGATGTCTTTGTTGTTGCCAAACGGGTCACATTTTTGCCTGGTTCATTTTTCAAATCCATTGATGGGATATTTTCATTTAGAAATGTATATCTGGGTCAGAGAAATGAAACTGGTCACTTGAGTTTAACTGAAGCCCATCAACAAAAGGATGCATATTTTGTTTTGTTGGTTTTTTTCCCTTAGTGTTCCTTGAAAAGATCAGAGCTGTATCAGAGGCTAAAGATACTGAATTTCAGTGCCTCTACCTTTGCCACTAGTTTGTTATGTGATAATGGTTAAAACATTTAAATTAGCCATGTACATGTAGAAATCCTCTGTGAATTCCAAGCTACCTGAATCAAATGGATTTTATTTTGCATACTTTCTCGTGCTTGTTTATGCCTGTGAAGTCCAAAATGTTTCTTTTGAAGATGTTACTGAGCCTGTTTGGATCATTGCATATCAAGATTAAAGCCTAGAATTAGCATCATAAATGATCAGGAGAAAAATGGGGAAATGCAGCAGAGGAAGACTATAGTAATGGCAGGTGACCACTTGTGGAGACAAACTTGTAAATTGCACAAACTGAAAATTGTGTTGTTTCAGTCCTGGATGATTAATAGTATTTTACTGTCGAAGTAACAAACTTCCTTCCAGATTCTTGGAAAACAATTTTGCAGAGACAGTATTTATGAAGAAGCAGCCAGAAATGGCTGGTAATGCAGAGGAGTTTGCATAGCCAGTAATTTTCTTCACCCCCATGTTGATCAGACTATTGCATTTTTTAAAGTGTCAGAAGTTTCGTTCTATTGAAAGGAGCACTGATTACTCCCATTGGCTGATGGGGGGACGTGTGTGTGTCTATAAATACCTATGTGTATGTAAACACACATATATATACATAAAATATACACGTAGTACACAAGGGAGGTCAGTTTTGCTGGTGTGGCACATGTCTTAAGACTTTTTTGTTTCATTTGAGTGACAAGGCTGAATTCTGTCAGAAATTATTAATGGCATCTATTGGAACAAGCTTGTAGTTACTGCAGAAAGCCTGCTGCAGAATAGGCTCAAAGTCAACTGCTTAAGCTATTCCTTCTGTATTTCTAAGGTAAGTTATAATTCAATGTACAGTTTGTGTATTTTTAAGTTTTGAGCTTAATGTATGTGTTTCGTAAAGGATTCTGAATGTGGCTGCCTTCTGCTGTTGACTCAATATGCAGAAGGAAATGAAAAATTTATGAGAGAATAGATTCCACATAGTTTTATTAATATCTACCCTATCAATGAGACCTCCAGGAGGAGGTCTGCAATCTAGAAGAGAGAGGAATTCTGTTGGTTTCCCTGTTCAAGAAGATATCTCAGAAGACTGTTTTCAAGTAGCCGACCAAAGAGTAGTTCAACAGCAAAAAGAATTATGATAGTCAAGGAGGTGTCATCAGAAAGAAGAAACAGGTTCCTCTGCCTTTCAGTTTTCTGCTGGTTGATTAAGAGTGGGTATTGAAAAAATCATTGACAGGTCTCTTAACTGTACTGAGAGGGAATTATCTTTTGAGCTTTTGTTCAAAGAAGGAACAGGAAATGTGGAAGGAGCAGTTGAAAGTTCTGCAATTGCTTTTTCAGTGCATTTCAGGATCTTGATAGAAGTATTGATAAGTCTGTTTAACAAGGTAGTAATTTTATATTTGGATCATAAGAGACTCCTTATTCTTCCTGTGGTCACAATTTAATGTTTTTTTTCCCCAGCTTCTGCAAAATATGATCTCATGGCTGCTTTTCATCTGCAGAATATTGGAAATTTCATGGGATGCTGTAAATAGAATAGCATCTATTTTATATATATCTAAATTGCATAAACAGTGTAGTTTTCAACTAGTATCCATACTCTCTTCATTTTGTCATGTGTGGTGAATTTTCTGGACACATTTATAGATTCTTCAGTGCTTTTTGTTGTGACAGGAGTCACCCTAAGCAAAAATAAAAACAAATAAGCATTCTGAACCGATCTTTTCAATACTGAGTAGTAGTAAAAATATGCACTTAGCCCCTTCTTCTCTTCATTTTGGGAAAACCATTAAAAAAAAAAAAAAGTTGTTTTGGAGCTAAATTGCAGCATTGATCACAGTTTACTTTAAACAGATGGATAAGAATGGGTAGGTGACCTGGTAGTGCATTCTTTGCCAATTGTACATTTGTAAATGTTTTGTATGGTCCATAGTGTGCCAAAACGTAATGCTTTACTGCTTTCTTTTGCAAATAATTCCACAGTCTTTTTTATTCTTTTCCTGATATTCCATTTGTGTTTTCCTTACTAATAGACCTACTTGGACTAATAGAATAAAATTAGTCTAGTTTAATATAGTTCAAACTACACAAATCTGATTATCTTCCATAGACACCCACATAATTAATCTTTTAAAATAAAGTTTTTAATATTTCATGACCACCTCTTGCATAATGGAAGAAAATTTTGTAGAGTTTTTTTTAGCAGCTTACTTTTCAGTATGTTGAATTTACTAGGTAAATCTAATAGTAGCATTCCCTTTTGATCTGGCCACTGTTTTCTAGTAGCTTTCTTTCTAGTATTCTTAAGAGGTGACTGTAGCAGCAATAACATTTAAATCTTCTCCATCTGTCAAAAAACCCTGTCAAACTAACAAGAGCAGTGCTAACATGTTATTATTCTGATGAGTTCATACCAAGTGTAGTTCTGCCCTGTGTCTTTATAGTATTTCATATAATTATGATAATAATTTCATATAATTAACATTACTTCATAGAAACAAACTGATAAAATTTATATTAAATAATGATAGAGATCGGTAGATAAGAGGTGACAGAGTTGATACTGCCTGATGTTAATCGGAGACTGATTTTTTTTCAGCAAAGTGCTTATGCTTTTTCCTATTATTGTAGCTGAAAAGGAGTAACCAATGCTACAAGAAGTTATTAATGTGATTGTATCCATTTGAAATTATATAGTGGACCCTAGGATGTTCTTCAGTTCTGTATGTGGTAATCCTGTAACTTTGTATTCCTACCCCTTCTTTCATTCTCGCTTCTCCATACCTCTCAAGAACTGCTATGAGGATGCTTTGCTATCTTCAGTGTGAGGATGAAATTGTGCTTTGAATCTCGTATAGAAAATCTAAGACAACCTTTTGCAAGATTATATTTTCCAAAGAGTACTTTCTACCTATTATATTCATTCAAAATAGTTCAAAGATGTCAAATACATGGAGATCAACAGAAAAAAGTCTTCTGTCAAATAGTGGGGGCATAACTGGAGTATCTGAATTTCCCAGAAATACTGTTTCATCACAGGTGAAAGGTAGACTAAGAAGAATGATGGCATCAAGCTGAAGTGATTTTTATCTTGTTCTTATAAGAAAAATGGTCCAGCTTTAATATAGCAGGTTTAACAGAACAGTGCCCTACAGATATTACTTAAGATTTTACAGCATTCCCTTGATGTTGTCTGACTGCCCTCTTCAGGATGACAGTGAATATGTTAGTTTGCTTAATATTAGTATCTGTTTCTAGAAATAACCAATCTAATGCCTAAATCACATTGTTTTTAATAATTGCAAACTTTGCCCATTGAGTGAGTTAAGTAGCAAATTTTAATCAATCAGGTAATAAGGGTGAAGGTTGAGTTTTGTTGTGCTTCATAAGATTTATTCTTTGCGGGAGTAAGAGATCATAAATTTCATTTTAATTTTTTTTAATGGTAGATTTTTTTGTGTGTGTGTACAATATATTCCTTGATACAACCCTGCAGGAGTTGTATGTAAGATATCACATGCTTAAGGCAGATCTCAGTTATGAGGAAATGGGGAGGGTCTTATGACATCTGTTGTCCTGTCATCCTCTTCTTCCTCTTTGCTCTCTCAAAATACAGTATGTATTATGCATGTTTAGTGCAGAGTTTCTCTTGCAACAGATTTTTGCATCTACCGCTTTTAAATAAACAGCGTTCTGCACCATCAAAGACATGGAACTGGTTTTACAAGAACACTGTTTCCATAAAAGCTGCAGAGTACATTTATTTATACTACTTCAGCATCTCACCACATGCAAAGATAAGATGCCAAGTGTTGTTGAACCTTGCTTTGGACTCTACAGCAGATATGATTAATTAGTAGTATGGAAATAATTACCAAAGGAGCCTGTGTCGAGCCAAAAGTTCTGCAAGGATTCTTTGGGGATTTTTCTTTTTTTTTTTTTTTTTTTTTTAACTGAATTATTCACCGATGCAGATTTGTCCTGTGGAAGAATCTGTGATTTTATGGTTCTATGACTGTGTGTTTAGAGAATGTCTCTGCTGGTAAGGATCCCAGAATTCTCTTGGACTTACTTTTTTCCTTCCCTCTCAGTGCAGACAGGGCAAAGTTGGTTGTTTTGTGGTTTTGGGTTTTCTTTTCTCTTTTAAAATGAACATGGGAACAAACAAAACCTAACCAACCAAAAAAAAAAAAATGCACCTGAGTATAGAGCCATGACTAAAGCCAAGAGGAGGCTTTCTGTCAAATTTGAGTAGTAGCAATATGACTTTCTAGTGATGAAAGAAAAGATTATTTAACCCTGTATGTTGCGCAAAATTATCCTTTATCACTTTTAAAACAAGTTTGAGAGGAATAATCTTGAGTGTATTATGCTACTTACTAAGTAAATGAACAGTGGGCTTGTATCATGTCCCCAGGGCTTAGCAGTTTTTATGGCTCTTTCTATGGGTCTGCTATTTTAGGAAGATTACTACTGTCACATTTCTGTGTTATTTTTCCACTAGTTTCAGAATTCCTTATGTGCGGCTGTCTCCAACAAGTAAATCCTGATGTCTTACTCAGGGGCCACATAAGCATCTCCTTGCATGGATCTGTTAGCAGATTTGCGTGATCATTGCCACTCAGGCCACTCCTGTTTTGTGAGACTTTTAAATACGGAAGATTTTAATTTTTGTTAACATCATCTTGGGATGTCTCTGGTACAGTTCTACTTAACAGATTTCGAATTTTGGAGAAGGCAGTTTTGAAGCAGAGTTGCATAACTAGCGTAAAGTTTTTTAAATTGAAAGTATGGATGTTGAGAATGATACTGCAAGTGTAATTAATCTAACCGGTGCAGCTGGTTATGGAATCTCTTTTGCCAGCAAATGCCACATGGATGTACGTTTGGTTTTTTTCCCTTAACAGGCAAGCTAATGAAGAATATCAAGTGCTGGCTAATTCATGGCGCTATTCATCTGCTTTTTCAAACAAACTGTTTTTCACAATAGTGGATTATGATGAAGGGGCAGATGTTTTTCAACAGGTAAATGTTGGATACTGTAAAACATTCTTAATTTTTAGAACTATATGTTGATTTGACAAGTGATACAAGACATTATTTTCTGTGTGTAAGTGTGTGCCTCTATTTTGTACACAAATTCTTCCTGGTTAAAAACACCGGGCAGTTTCTATGACATTAGTGAAGACACATTATACTAGTAGCCACTTCTAGTATTTTCCAAGTGTAGTTTATAAGATTTGTGTATAGATTACATTTTGTCTGAGAAATTTTTTTCAACCCATTTCTAATGTAATTTTTTAGAATTAAGTACAATGCAACTAGCATTTGCATTTAAAGATTTCCTTTATTGCTGGGGGAAAAAAAGCTCTTAACTAAAATAGCCTTTTAATTGCTTTTATCTAATACAGTGTTCTTCAACTCCAGTAATATTTGTATTAGTCTGGAAGTTCTTCAGGGAAAAGAGAAGAGACTGGTTTACATTTTATATATTGGCTATGAAGAGTGAAAAATCAATTGGTGGAGAGCAGTGTAAGGCCCCCTCTTAAATTGATTAGTCCAGGCAAAGCACATCCCTTGAAAATTAATAATAAATAATGACATGCTTTTTTCTCATATTTATCCATTGATTGAAGCTAAAATTGCAGATTAAGATGACTGACAAATTTCGAAGTTCTCCGTGTTTTGAACCTCCTTTTGGTGAAATGTGTGATTTAAAATTTTCAGGGGAAAAGTTTAATATTTATTTCTAAAATATTTACTTTAAAAATTCAATTAGTGTTTAGTAAGTATTTTTATTTCCAATTGACATCTTAGAATGTATTGTGTAAAGAATGGTTTAAGGTTTTGACTTTGAGAAATACAATGTTAATAATAAGTGATACTAATGACTGCTTTAAGGTAGATTCCGGGGAAGGGTAGTTCTGACCTTATGTTTATGTGTGCAAACAACTCATTTAATACTTATGCCACAGCAGAAACCCCCCAAAATTAATATGACTTTCATTTTTCAGCTTTTACTCTGTTTATAGAGAAATGACTAAGCAGTTTCAGACCAACTGCCCCCAAACTCTGACAGAAGATTTCTGTATCTCAGAATGTTTCTCTATCTTATAAAATATTTTATTAAATTCTTTCACAACATTTGTCTTAGCCTTTCTCAGAATTTTTTTTAATTCCAAATCAGTTCACTAAGGAAGAGGGCTGTTTTTTGCTTAGATGGAAAATATATTAATAGCTGGTAATTTCTATTGATAAATTCAGTTCCGTACTTGAGTATGTTTTGGTAATGGGATAGAACCCCTTTTGCAGGAATGAAACAAACTAGTTTACCCTGCCTTTTTTGTTTGAAGATCTCCATAGTGTATCATCTTTAAGTATTTCCCCTGATTTTTTTTGTTAATTCCATTTTTTCAAGTGTTATATTGCACTGACATGGACTGGTATCATAAAATTATATTCTCATATGCCACATCGCAAAGTTGAAGTAAAAATTTACAGTGGCAAATGTAAATGTAAATCTATTTGTTTATCACCTTTGAACTTTTTGATAACTGTGAATAGTTCCAGTGACATAAACACATGAATTAAGTTGTGTAATTTCTAGGGCAAGTTATGTATTCTAAGCTAGTTATCTAGGCCTTTCTGGATTCAAAAAAGATTGTATTAATGGGTAGTCTGTCTTGAAGCCAGTGGAAGGCTAGATGAATAGTTTAGTTAACTTGGGATTGATGAGAGCTAGACAAGTAAAACAATGTCAAGCTATTTGAATACTTTTTCCTCCCCTACAATTATAATCTAATATACTTTAATAGATTGGTTGGGTGTGGGGTCTCAGTTTTACTAATTACAGGGAAGTTCTTACAGTGTGTGAAGACTTTAAAGCATAAGATACTCTTACTCAGACAACCTTGTGGGTGAAAAACTCCAAATAATTAAACATCCCAAACAATCTATTGCAAGGAATATTCTGAGCACTCTTTTTGCAGGACTATACATGAAGATGTATAAAAAAAAAAGTAAAGTATGGAGTCAAATAATGTTTTTCATGCTAGTTAGACGTGTTTTGTCTTATATACAAAAGGTAAACATTTTTGAGGGTAGTTACTAATATTTTTTTCTGCTGTTTTTCCTGGTTTTGTAGCTGAATATGAACTCTGCTCCGACTTTTATGCATTTTCCTCCAAAAGGTAAACCCAAGAGAGCTGACACATTTGACCTGCAGAGAATCGGATTTGCAGCTGAGCAGCTAGCTAAATGGATAGCTGACAGAACAGATGTTCATGTAAGTCTCTCGACAATTTTAAAAGTTGAAGCCAGATGTATCATTGTAGTCTGAGACAGGCTGATGACAAATTCCAGCTTTCCTCAATACCTTTTTTCTCAAGTGTAGATTCTAACACACATTTTAAAAAAAAAAAAGAGTAATGGTAACTTCTGAAGTTTGCAGATCATATTCCATTCTTGCTTTGTTAAATTTTTTGTAATCTTACTCTGGATAAAACCAAGCAGTGATATTGTGATAATTAGCTGTTTATAAGTAAAACATGCTTTGCAGAGCTATATACAAAACAGAGTCAAAGGTAGCTGCTCCTAATTCAGACACAACCTGCAAATGTGCTGAAGAAATAATGTTTTGAAGTTGAACAGTTCAAAATGATGCTTAAAACTTTTTTCATTTTATAAGCTTATTAAAGGAAGTAATTTTTTTTTATTATTTGTCTTTAGGGATTAGTCTTTCTGACTCTGAAACCAGATTTCAGATGCTCCCCTGTTGCTTTATATGGAAGATGATCTGTATGTATGCATTTATTTGCAATCTGTGTTTGCATTTATCTTTTCCAGATTAGAGTGTTCAGGCCTCCTAACTATTCTGGTACAATTGCTCTGGCTCTTCTGGTATCTCTTGTTGGTGGCTTGTTATATCTGCGAAGAAATAACTTAGAGTTCATCTACAACAAAACTGGCTGGGCCATGGCAGCTCTGGTATGCAGATTTTCATTACTAATATGCTTTTTATTAGTTTCTTATCTTAGCATATGTGTCTTCATTACTTGCACAGTAAATTAAAAACCCTTGCATTAATACGTTGTTCAGAATGGTACAATCAGACAGAGATTTGTAATCTAGACTTTGGGGCTAATTCCTATAAGCAGTATCAGTTACTATGAGTGGTTCACTGAAAATTAGCAAATTCTCTGGTAGTTAGCTGCGAATTTTTTTTTTTAACAAGAAAATATTTCTAATAAAAAGTGTTACTAATGTTCACTGCTATCGTTCAACTTGCCATTTTTTGTAAAAGCAGTAGCGTTATGATTGGTTTAGTGTGGATAATAATGTCAGACTGTCACTTTAAAAAGTAAATTAAAGTAATGAAAAGGGTAAGAAAAGTAATAAAGGCTTTTATGTGTTTGTAAGAAAATGATAAAATAACTAAGAAACTAAGAAGAAGGTGGAATTCTTTCCAAAACTGGTTTCAGTAGTACTGGCCTCAACATTCCACTGTTAACCTAAATGAGAATGGGACGATCTCATATGATTAACTCTGAGGAAATTCTAAAACTAGCCAATAATCTGTTTGAAATATTAGTCAACTAAATCATCAAGGCTGTAATTAATGAATTAATGTTTAACATGCTTAATAGTGCATTGCAGTATGTTTATTTATATCATTGTTTTCAATTAACTGAGTAGACTGTTGGAAAAAAGTGGACCATGCAGCATAGTCAGCTGTCTCAGTTTTAGATAGGAAATAGCATGCAAGGACAGTAGATAGCGGATAAGGTGTATCAGTAAGTAGTCGTTTTTCTGCCATCATTGTGACTGCCAGCAGAGGAAAAACCTGAGCAGCAGCATCTAAGGCTTGATTTTCAGGGACAAAGAGTCAGGAGTGTGGTTATCAACACTGTCATAGTGTCTAGCATTATAAAGTCCAATCTAACAACATACTACAGTTTAATAGAGCTAATTCTTTCTGTATTAGAAATATGTAACTTGAGAACAGTACTTTTAAAAAATTTGTCCATATGTTTTATACAACATAAGCCAAGCTTTTCTTCTTTTTCCTTGTAAAGGGTTATTTATTCACTTCATTTTAAAGACTTTTTCTCAACTTTCATCAACCTTTCTTGAAAGCATACGGGTAGAATTATAGATGGAATATGAATTTACTTGTGCAGCAGCATTCATATGTTATTTCTAGGCTCCATTTCTCACGAAAGCTAGGACCAGATGGTCTGTTCAGGTCCCTTCCAACCTGGGCTATTCTATGATTCTGTGTATTTAGCTCTGCTAGAAGTAGGTTACTAATGCATCCTATAATTGTTTTTGCTTTTTCAAAGCCACGTCATACTGATGGTTTGCTGTTCTGCTCCGATTTAACAGTATGAGAAGATACATTCTTTTGTGACACTGCCAGCTGATGGGCCCATTGGCAGCCTTCATTACATCACTTCAAAGATGAAGTTACCTAGTACCTGTTGGGCTCTTAATTCATTTTTACGTCTAAATGATTAACAAAATCTTAAAGCAACCTCCTTGTTCAGAGTTCCTTAATATTTGGCGTTACTCTTGAATAATCACAGAATCATAGAATCATTAAGGTTGGAAAAGACCTTTAAGATCATGAAGTCCAACCAGCAACGCAAGACCACCATGCCCACTAAACCATATCCCGCAGTGCCACATTTACACTTTGAACACTTCCAGTGATGAATGGCTACTGATAATGCTGTTTTCTCTCGTGTGCTATCATAGCATTTCCTATTACTGTACATGGCATACATTCTTTGTTTAAGCAGTTTGTTAATCTACCCCGTACATTGAGGAAGGAATAAAGAACAAGGTTTCGAATAAATGACCTATAGGACTAGATTTCAAGTAGAATGATGTTTCCTTTTGATCTAGAGAGCCAGGGCCAGAATGTTGTCTTTGTTCCAGGATGTCATTTGGAGTATCCTGAGCTCTAGCACAGGGTTTTGACAGTTCTCTTCCAAAGTAAGTCTGTCATATTTAGTTGCATATATTTTTCTAGATTACCAGTATTTTTCAATGATAATACTTTTTAAAGATAGACTACTACCAGAAAGCTCAAATTTGATAAATATCAGTCTAACTTTTTTTTACTCCTGATCTGTAGAGATCACATGAGTAAAACAATAATTAGCACACCGAAATAGATGTTTGTGTCAAAAATGAAATAAAGATATGTAATCAATGGTATTTCCTTTGTTTAACCATGCACTGTATATCTGGAGACAGGAATTTTATTCCAATTTCATACTCCAGGTTTTCAGTTCAGAAGTTTAATGTTTGAATGTCTTGGGGAATTGTGTTTTTGACTTGCAGAAGTTAAATACAGTTCTTCAAATCAAGAATCATTCTATTACGATCTGCATTCAATAAATAGTTGAAGACATAATTAACTTCCTAATGAAGTTAAGAAAATTGACACATCATTCTTTCTTTAAATATTTGCTGTTCTCCTTAGCGGTGGCTGGACATTTTACATCTGAATGTAACTGTAAATTGCAATGTAGAAAACTTACAGTCACATTAAACTGAACCCCTGTGGGCAGGATCAATGTCGAAATGTGATCAAGCATTTAAAGAGACTGTATTAATGCCATTCAGCAATTGTCATGCTGCTGATTGTATTGAAAAGCAATAATAGAGTTAAAAAGAATTAAAATGGCATTAATGCCATTTATTGTTGGTTATAATACTAGTTCCTGTAAAATACTTTTTACTTTAAAAATTAAGAGCACTTAGAAGATGTTTTAGAAAAAGGTCTTATAGCTGAAAGTATATAGAATTTAGTCATGGTGTTGAGCTGATGCTTCCCTTTTCTAATCATTACTGTTCTTTTGTCTTCACAATGTTGTCAAAGCCCCATACTGCAAAATGATGTTTTAGGAAAGATCATACAGTTACTAGAAGCTCCTTTGGTTTTATTCAGATCTACACAGACAAAAAAGGTGATGTTTTAAGTTCTTTTTGGTGGAATCAGCAAGTATTCCAGATTGCAGGCTTTTGCACAGATGACCTCAGTTCTCTAAAATGATTAGAATATGTCAAGATAAATAGAAGAATATGGACAGTCATTATTATATTCATTCTAAGATATTGTATAGTTATGATTCTCTTACATGGTGCTTTTTTCTACCAGTAAAACTTAGAGCTTCTTTTTTCATAAAAGCTCATTAAAAGGAAAAATGGAGAAGATGGTGTCTAGTTAAGGGGAGGGAGTCATGCCTAATAAAATGCTTTCATGAAGGGTATAAATAACTAATAAATAGTTAATTTTAAAGAATTATATTCTTCATGAATATTTTCTCCTTTTTGAACTAAAAAAAAAAAAAAATTAACAGGGAAAGCCTGGCAATATGCATAAAAACTACAGGAAGCTCATGTTTTTGACAGGAGTATGGGCAATTATTTTGTTCCCTATTGGTAGTTCTTTCTTTTTGTCGGTTGCAGAACTGAGAAAGCACAGAGGCTTTTTTCTAAGACCTGTAGTTTGGGGGTTTGATTGTTTTGGGGGATGTGTTGTACTGCTAGGTAGCTAGAGTTCATGAACAAAATTTAAAATAACATTTTTAATTTCAACTGAAACTCTCTCATAGATATCCTGGAATTCAGTAACTGAAAACTGTGTCGTTGCAAACAGAGAAGACTTTTTGTCTTTTCCGTGTTTTTCAGAGCTTCTTAGGTTTTTTTTGAAAAGCATTTATGCTTCCAAATGTTGGATACTTTTTATTTAAATGAAAAATGTGCAGTGCCTCTGATTGCTCCTAAAAATTAGAAAAAATTTCTCAGCATAAAGTGCCTCTGCTGTTTTTACTAGCAGGAGAACAGAGGATCCCAGAAATGTTGACTGAATTTTTGTTTGATATCTCCATTGATACCAAAAAGTAGTGTCTCATAGGTAATATTTCCAGCACTGTTTTAGGAGGATATTTAGGAATGAAGTTTTTAGTAATCCGACTAATGGTTTTGATAGACTTTCAGAAGGAAGACCAGAGCTTTCGTCTCACAAATGATTCCAATGCCACTTCACACAAGACTGTTGAACGGGTTTTATTCTCAACATTCGGTTGCGCAACAGCAATACTATTAGCAGTTTCATCACCTCATTGAAGCACTGCAGAGTCTGGTAGTATCTTGTATGCCTTAGGCATTTTTACTTGCAACGTTACCCTGAAGACTTTTAGAATGGCAAACCAGGATGACTGAGTCACAGTACATAATATCCTGAAAGTTGTCTTTTGAGATTACATCCAAAATTTATCCCCTAGATTATTTTAGACTTTAATTCAAGTCCTACTTTTCATCTATAGGTATTTTTCCCTCTGACATGCTAGCACAAAGGTGAGGAAGGCCTTCAGTCCTTAGATATTTGCAGAGTCCAGTCCTTTGATACTCATAACAAGAAGCAATTCAGATTCTTGTCAAGGCTCTTCATTTCTTAAGCAGGGAGAATAAAAGGTCAGATGGTATAAACTGGGCAAATTTTTAATATTTTAGAATAAGGAATTGCTACATTTTAGAAAACAGTACTGGTGCTGAGAGTTTATTTGTTTGCTTTGCTAGAACGTGGGCTACTTGGGAGCTTTTTAAAGCTGCCGCTGTGGTTTTCTGCATATAATTTTCAGTTTTGTTTTTATGTGTATATTTCAGATTTGCCTGTATACCTGTGGAATCTGGGAAGGCAAAGTCTGTCTCAGATTAGAAGGCAGTTGCCTAGGAGTTGACTCTATTGGGCAAAATATGTCAAGTCACTTGAATGAGGAGACAAAGCATGTATTTACTTTTGTCATAACGGTTAACAGTTATGAGAAATGTGTTCTGTGCTGATACACTCCACAGTACCTATACTGTACAGTACGTTCATCATCAGTTATTGCTCCAAAAGAGCTTGAAGGGTATCATGGCTACTAGTGGCTTCTTTAACCCCTTCTGGGAATGAGGATAAAAGTAATGTGTTTTTTTTCAAAGATAGAGCTAGAAAAAGTCAGGCTCCTCTATGCGACTAGATAGGTATCTCAAAAGAACAGCAATAAAAGCAGGTTATTAATTTCCCTTTCTTCCCATAGTTAGAGGTTTTAGAGATGCACAGTACCTTCTAAAGCTACAGAAACCCATTCTCTTTGCTTCTGTGTTGTACTCCCTATCCTTGAATTGTGTATCTCTTTTTGGAGATTCCAATAAGTGATGGATTGTTATTTAGAAATTGAGTACAGATCTTGCAGCTCTGTAGCCTTCGTCGAGTACAAAAGCAAAGAGAAATGGAAAGGATTACATTTCTTTAAAACAATAATTGTGAAATGGCTAGAACTTACATATACAGAACAGTATAGAAATTAACTACAGAACTGGCTGCCTGTGTCTCCGTTTTTTTGAAACCATGCTTGAATTTAACTATATTAATAAATTAATCTAGAATTTCATTATTCTTCTTATGTTACAAAGTATTTGCCATGTTCTGGGGGTCTAAATTTGCAGAGAGAAATCTAATGATCTGCTTTGCATAGTATCTGCTAGTAGGAAACTTCACTTCAAAATGCATAACAAAAAGGCTTTTTAAGTCTTTAGTAATTTTGTTTAATAAACTGGAAGATAGTGTTTAACAAAATTTACACATTTGAGGAAGTGATGTATTAAACCCAAATCATTTGACAAAGCTTGCAAGACCAAGAACAGTCGAGAAATGCTGCCCATGTACCCGTAAAGTTGTGCCTTGCTAACAATGCAGTATTCTGGTGGGACTCTTGGTGCTTATTTACCTTGGGTCTGCTCTTAGGAGCCTTGTGGTACACACACAAGTACACCATGGGCGAGCTCAGAGTAGTTTTCCTCTCAGTGAAACTAAGGCTGAAGTCGTGCACTGTGAAACCATCAAGAAAGCACCACTTGCAATTTGTTAACAAGGTCCTTGAGCAGTCCTGTCTACGCATGCAGTGTACTCACCTAGGACTGGTAATGGGGGTGAACTTCATTGCCTCTAAAGACATTCTTGTGGACATTTGGTCCTGGAACCGTAATTGTTTTTAGCAAGTCATTGTTCCTACTCTCTGTATATTACACCAGCCAGTAATGTAGACCTACTCTGTTTGCTTTTATCATTTGGATGCAGAATAAACTAATCTGGCATAATCTAATAAATCTAGAAGCTCTTAAAATAGGTAAACTCTGAACTCCTCTGATAATTCAGATAGCATGCAGCAGTTAAACTGTTGTTCTTGGAGTGTGACAAGGAGAAAGAAAGGAGCAGTTGGATGAAAGGGGTGTCCGTGGTATTCTTCTCTGTAGAACTGCTGAAATACAGACTCTACTCTGGATAAGTGGAGTTGATAATCTTTCTAAGTGCTCAGAGAAGAGTGCCTCAGCTTGAGTCTTCTCCTGTTCTCTAGTTTTTATCATTTGTACTTTGACAAGATCCAAGAAAACTGCAGAAAAGGGCCATTTCTTTGCGTATGTGTTGTTCCATTGAAATAAATATAAATTCATAAGGTTAATATGAAGTTATTCATCGCATGTTAGAAGTTGCTTACTTGTAGAAATTAATTTGGTGAAGTTTTATCCTGGGAAACACCAACTCACAGTAAGGTCAGTGAACTAAGTGTTTTGGAAGTTTTGGATCCCAAAGCATGGGATCCTATGGAAACTATGGGTTTTGGAATGGTAAGCATTGTGTATCAGTGTGATGTATCATGTATCATAGATGCATGCATCTGTTCACAAATAACGGTGTGTATTTAAAGTGTATTTTACAACCAGTAGAAGTCAGTAGTTTCCAATGTTGTTTTTTTTTCTTCCCAATGATCATAATAGGAGAATACAGAACACAGCAAATTGAGCTTGAATGTGAAGTTCTAGCTGTAGCATACCACATGCTTGCTTAAGGGATATGATGGAAATGCTGTCGTCTTAGTATACTTAAAATAGATGAAGAGTGGAAAAGGATAAGGGAGAAACTGGAGAATGTTTTTTGGTTCCTGAAAAGATCATTTTGAAATGTACAGTAAAGAGGTGCATGATGGAAGGAAATCATGGCAGATCCAGGATGTGGTGTACTAAATTAGTTTTCTTGGTCATTAACAGTCTGAACTGCAAGACTATGAAAGATGACATCAGGATAAACAACCTTATAGTTATCTCTTTTCTTTTCAATAATATTAATACTTGAAATCTGATTCTCCTCACTTGTGTGTCCTAGATTTTTTGTTAGATGTTACCATGTTTTGAGACAATGTATTTGTATTGACAAGCATTACAGATCTTCAACAATTTAAAAATTTATCTGTTATAAAGTATATGACTGTATATAAACTGGGGTTTTTTTATAATCTTTCCGTATGGAAAAAGATGTGGCCCTAGAGAATGTAAATTGAATACAGTAATTTAAGAATGAGTAAAATTACTTTTCATAGAAAACTCACTTTCAGAGAGCCACAGTTTGTGTACTCTATGCATCTGTTCCCTTTTGACGTTTTACTTTTCAACTAACTTTTGTCCTTTCAAAATATGTCTTTCACCTCACTTTTTTTACCCACATTTTCAGTTTCTACACTTTTGTACTTTCACATAAGCTATCTCCTGTGTGATTCATCACCAAAATTGCAGTATAAATTTCCCTGCTAAAACAATCTGCAAGGTATAGAAATAACGGTCTGTTACCCTTTTCCAGTAATGGAATATACTCTTCATTTCTTTGCATATTAATTAAACCATAATCCATCTGCTAATAATGACTACCAGTATGTTTTCATCTGCCATACTAATTACTATACTGTTTCATTCCAAATGCTGTTAAGGGCAAAATGAAACACACCTTATATTTAAAGCCAAGAATCTGTTCTTAATGTAATTGAAATGTCAACACTACAACAAAGACTTATTATTAAACCAGATATGAAAACATATTTTTACATTATTTTCTTTCTATTACAAGGGCAAAAAGTCTCAATAATAATAACACCACAATTAGAATTGTTATGCACACACTTCCTAGTTTCTTCCCCTTTCACTGATGTCATTGTTACTCTTCCACTGTTTCTCTCTGGATCTTGAGATCATACGTTGGCTTCAGTTTGGGGCGAGGGGATGCTACGGTTGTCAGTGTTGCATGTTCTTTGCTAGGAAGACTATGATATGCTGCTTCTTTCCTCCTCTTTGCTCTAGGTTCCACTTAGGGCTACTTTTACACTTTGTGCTTCTTTCATTGATCTGCAGCTACTTTTTACATCAAAATTTACTGCGTAAATGGGGATCATCTTACATACATTGGATGCTTGTCCTTTGTTCTCTTTCCTACCCTTAAAACTGTCTATGACCAGCTCCCATGTCTGTATTTCTTTAATTCACTACTGGTGTAATATTTTTAGGCTTGGGGTCTCCAGTGTAATCCTATGCCCCCTTTCTAACCATTCCATACTGGTACACTGTATCCTGTGTTTTCACTTTTGTTGTCTCTGCTGTCATCCCATGCATACACTACATCAGTATGTTGGTCATAATTATTTCATCCTAAATGGAATAAAAAGAAAAAAAATATACCATACAAAGATAAGGAAAAATAATGTAAACTAGGCATAACCACCTGGTCTTTGGAAAATTTGCTGTTTCAGCAAAACAAGTAAAAAAAAAAAATATCCAGGAAAGCAAAGACCAATTTGCATAAAGCCTGACAAGATTCAGTCCTAAGTCCAAACCTTCTAAGATTTCTTCAAATCATATTGGTAGAGGTGGCAATGATGCATTTATGGGGATACAGAGCTACACTAGTTTACATTTATTTCATGGGTGTTTTACTAAACATTCTTTAAAGAAAACCCTTTAAAGGGTTTAACCATCATGGTATGAATTTTTACATTCATGATCTTAAATCACTATGACTATATTATGCCAGTGGGAATATTGATGTACAGTAAAAATGAGCATATATGTAAAAACTGTGCCTAAATTAGTTTAAGGATAATCTGTGCGGATAAGTCAGAAGACATATTTAGATGATCCAAGTTTCCTATTTTGGTAATCAAAAGAATACTATATTTTCCTTTTTTGAGGTAGTCATAATGACTTTTGCTATGACTGTGATGTTTGCCATGTAGACGCTATGGTATGACCTTCTACAAGAATTAATGTCCATTTTTACAGTTGTCATACATCCCTAACCTACCTTCACACTTCTTTCCATGGGGAATTTAACTTTTCTACCAACTCAACCATTGTTATTTGTCATAGCTAAAATGAATCACAGTCATATAGCACACACAGTGAGTATTTCATAAAATAGGACAGACTTTTTTTAATAATTTGCTTTTTTTTCTTATGGTTTTATATATCACTTCATACACCTGAAAACAAACAGGTAAACTAAACATTTATATTGACTAGAGGCAGTAATAATTTCACAAAATGTTGTATAAATCTTGAACTCTAGTTTGCAGAATATTTGCAATGAATGCCTTCTACTGCTGTGAGTGCATTTTGCCATATAGATGTGTAAATGTGGCAATTCCAAGTGCACATAAAGACAGCATTATTTCAAGTGAGATTTTGAAGTGAGTGTCTTGAGCTAACTCATTTTCTAACAGAAGTCATTAAGAATTTTATGAGCGCAACGCACCTGAAAACCCTATCCTAAAAATCAAATAAAGATAGATACTGCATTTGGTTAGGTAAACTATTATGCCTCTCAAACAAGCATCACTACCAGAATGGTTTTCTATTTAATTCGTCTGGGTAAGTAAATGAGTACATTGTTTTTCTGTTTTTTCTAGTGTGTTGTATTTGCTATGACATCTGGTCAGATGTGGAATCACATCCGTGGACCCCCGTATGCACATAAAAATCCTCAGAATGGACAAGTGGTGAGTTGATTCTTTTAATGAGGGTGGGGGGCTGGAATATTATATAGATGGTCACTTTCAGCAGTGTGTCTACAGTTGCAAATAACTGCAGTTTCACAGCACTGTATGACAGTCTGTCAGAGTCTTATGTCTCCAGTTGCAAGCAGAACTTATTTTGGAATTTCAGACATTTAGAAGGTGCCACAGTCTTTGATTTGAGCAATGAAATGAGTGGTCGTGTTTTCCAAAATTCTATCAGGCTCCCAGCTGTAGTGAATGTGTTATAAAATGTTCCATACCACACCATTTCCACTGCCCAAGGATAAACGAATATTGTGTCTTTTTGTAGAAACATGCTCCCTCACAAAGTGAAAAGCAAGTTTGTTGTGTGGTTTTTTTTTTTTTTTCTTTTCTGGGTCCATTTACACAAACTTTGAGATTTGTAACCTCTTATCTTTGTCTTCCTTGAGCATTTTAGTTAGAAAAGGAGATGGCAAATCTTTTCATGTGCTTTGTACCATTTTCTATCATGCCTGTAACTCTTCCCCTGAATTTTATGGACTCCTTTTTCCTATATGTCTTTACTCCTTCAATTTAAATTCTTTATCAGCTTTACTGAGAAGTTAACCACTAGTTGACTAGTGCCAAAATTACTGTTATGTCCTGCTACTGCTGTCTTTGAAGGGATTAACTTATTTGATCCTTCCTGCTAACAATTTAGCAAACATTCGTCAGAATTCAGAAGGGCAAACTCTCTTTGCCTACTGGGAAGGTAAAGAGGACCTTGGCTAGTTTCTACCACTCTTTGTTGTTTACCACTTTTCAAGCAAGTTGTTGGAATGGAATCTATGAAACTTGCAGTGAACTTACTGGTCAGGAAGCTTTTCCATAACTAGTGACTTGTCGAGCTATTTTCAGCTTTGACTATAACTAGTTAAAGGAGACTGGCTTATGTCTTAAAGAAAAAATTTATTCAAAGTTCCCTTTCTGTCATATCTTAATTGGAGTGGCAAAAAAAGATGGTTTGAATTTGATTACTGATCTGCTTTTTATCAGGAATGTAGCAGCATATTGATGTTATGAAATGACATGATTCCAACTGTCAACTTTGTTATGCAGAAGTAGAATTGATAATGTAATAATCTCTGTAAAACGCTGTTTATAAAAAATAAGAGTTTTTCATTACTGTGTTGCAGTATTAAATTCATGATGCTTTCCTATAGAGTGACAGAAAGTAGAAATACAACATAGAAAAAACATCATTTGTGACACAGTGGTTTTTACTATATCCAGTTTTATAGTCATTGCCCTTCTTAAAGACCTGTTTCTGAAGTATACCCTACATTAAATAATTTTAAAATATCCCTTTAATTGTTCCTTAATTTGTGCCATCTTGTCTCAGTTTTCAGAGTGTGAACTCATATCCTATCCATGTGTCTGAAAAGCTACTAGTTTGGGAGTGTTAGCTTGGACAACTAAATAATGAAAATAATGGTGAAGACTGTTTTAAGTTCTAGACACTAACTTACTGTATACATATGTACCTTATTTTCTGGTTTTGCTCCATTATATGACTTCAGGTAAGTTATTTTGTGCCTTTGATTCACCTCTTTCTCCTTGTTCATATGCGTCAGTACTTTCACCACGTTGGAGCTATGTCTGTGTCAGTAAGTAAAACCAGTCAGATTCTTAGAATTAAAAAAATATAGATGCAGGATCACCGAGTTTCTTATTTATTATAAGGTATCAATGACCAGTGTAGTTGTAACTTAAAGCTCTGTTTTTTACCAGTGTTAGAAGCTTAATAAGTATTCTTTAAATCTTTACCTATTTTATATTGTGTTTTTCTTCAAATAACTCTATTGAACATTTTCTTGTTTCATTTTTCAGGCACTTATCTATATTCCTGTGACTTTGAAGTCATAAAAATGCCTATCTAACACTTCTGAGAGATTTATTCAACCATGATAATTCACTGTAGCACTGTTCTGCATTAAGTCAGCAACTGCTGTCTTTACATCTGGATGAAATTTAACCCATCAGTTTCTTTCCAATGTCTAGGATTTAGTTCCAATTTCAAATTTGCATGTGAATTTTGTACAAGGATTACTTCTATGTAATACTCTTTAACTTTATTAACAGTCTTACCATGTAAAATTCAGTTTTTAAGAGGAGGCATAGAATAGCTTGCCAAGCTTAATTGTTTTATTGTTAGGTTCAAATTTACTAATTCTTAGCTTTTCTTACTTCATAGGAGTTAGTGGTTCAGTTCTCTACTAGCTGCAGAGCCTGATATGCCACCACACTTTGAAAGTGATAATATTCTGCCTTCATGAACTGTTCCTTGCCTCAGATATCTCCTATTGTTTGCTTTGTCCTTGTCATCTAAAATTATGACATTTCATTTCTTTTTGTTAAATTCCCTTTTTTCAAAAGATGAAAAGGCATTTGTTTGCTTTGCTTAAACAACGCTACTTCCTAGTGCCAGTGTCTTGTACAAGTAACATTACCAGGTCTTAAAATTTTTGGCTTCTGCACTGCATTTATGATTATTTGCTTAATTACCTACACTACTTTTAATTGTATGATTGTATTCTTTGAATGAAGCTTTTTAAACCATATTTTTGTAATTCTGTGTGGGTCTATTCTGTGAAGTTCATGTGCTCTCTTTTTGAGGTTATTGCAGTTACTTCCTTTATTCTCCTTTGCTGTCAGCTAATTTAAGTTTTTGGGACCATATGAAAGCAGCACCAATTTTTACATGGAAAGCTGAATCACACAGTACTGTTGTTTGATACCTCAGTTCTGGTTTAGGTTGATGAAACTGGTGCTAGTCTTCTATCTTGACACATTCTTTATCTCTGGTGTATTTCTGGAGTTCTTCATCTTTTATCTAATCATTTTTCTAGGATTAGGCCCTTACTGACTGTGTGACACTAAAATCTGTATCTGTTTTACTGGGAATGAGATTGAAAACTAAACATCCCATTGGTACCTGTATATAAACAGTCTTGGGAGAGTTCTGATTTTTATTCAGGGCTCGATCTGTATAGAGCTGGTGGTGAGACAAGTAGGGAGCTGGAGAAAGAAATTACATATTTTTGAGCCTCCTGCAGAGAGTAGTTCTGTTGCTCTTTAACTGACCTAACAGCTAAGAATTCTCATTAGATTTTCATCAGCTTTTAATCAAATAGCAGCAATGACTAGAAAGAAGGCGTTTATGTATATCTATCCAGGGGGTAGTAGCCATTTTTCAGGTTTGGATGCAAATTCTACAATTTTTATTGTGCAGTATGCTCAAGACTGCATCTTTAAAATGGCTGAAAATTTGCAAACCTTCTTGTTTGAGAACAGGGCAAAGGACAAGCTTGATCTAGCATGCTGAATCAAGATGGTTTCCAAAGCTCTCTCCTTCTCTGAGAAGTTGGAAAAGTTTTTGTGTGAAGAGGAAAATATGATATTTTTATCATCAGATATTAGATGGTTTTCCTACATCAGCTGATGCTTTGTGAAATGGATAATGGTATTATTTGCCACTATATTAATTGGACTTTTTTAATATGTCTTTATATTTTAAAAGCTTGTTAAAATTGCTTAAGCATAAGTCAAATTATGTCCTTAGAAAGCAATTTAGATCTGTTTAGCATATCTTTTAGATAGAACAACTTGCAGTATCAGATCAAATATAAATATTTGTTCAGTTGTGGAGTTTATTTAGCTTTTTTCCACTACTTACCTTTCATAGTTTTATAACCACTGATCTTTAGTCAGGAACGATCTCTAAAATACCACTTTTCAAATGGTCTTGCTGAAATGGGTATGTGGTAATCTGTATGTTTCCGAAGTTAAATGAAAAATATATTTGACTGCTACTATCATTTTTGCATTTGTCAATGCCAAATTAAGGTACTCTGTGTGAAAAATTTCTGTTTAGAATATTGAGATTCTTAATTCACAGTAGTCCTCTACTGCTAAGAAGGACAAAATGTCATTTATTAAAGTATATTCTTCTGTGTTTTTTGACATGACTTTTTGATACGAGTCTAATTAAAATAAATGGAACTATTTCTTGGAACAGTTTCAAAGAATGACTCTCCCTTTCAAGCTCAGTAAGTCACAGTAAATAGGTTGACTTTTGCCTTCGGTCTATCTGGAAGCATATTCAAAGTACAGCTCGCCAAGATTGTATTTGTAATGCCTGGCTTTTCTGAAAGTGGCCACATTGCTTCGTAGTGGTTCCAATATACACAAAAGTCACTTTACTGTGTGATATATTGTTAAATATTTGTCTTGCTTTTGGATTAAAAGAAAGCTTATACAGCTTATTATATCAGTATCTAATGTAAGATACCCAGATTGGCATCACTTTTACTACAGCAACATTTTGGTGCATCTGTCGACAATAATCACAACCATAGTGCTATTGAAAATACCTCTTAATATTTTATTGGAATAGTTAATTGTTTATATTAATATGCTTGATAGAAATGAGAAGTAGGTAATTTATGTTATGAGTGTATTTAATGAAATGGCTTTCCTGTGGTTATCAAAGCAGTGAATCTGCAACTCATAAAGGGTTTCTCAAGCCTTTAATTTAAACATCTATCTTGATTTAGTCAAAAAACTTAACAATTGGCAGTGTAAGATGTCAAACTAATATAAAACAATCTTAATTCTGTTAACAGATCAGCACATTAACAAATGAGCAACATCATATCTAATCTAGTATTGGGAAAAACTATTAACCTCTGTAAGACACCTGTTGTAATTTGAGATTGCAAGGGTGATCGTATCTGGCATTTCAATAACTTTCTGTATAACACATGTTTCTACCTTGATATTAGAAAAGGGAAACCTTACACAATATTTTGTACCCTTTTTTATTATGGGAAGAAAAGGCAGTAGGAAGATGATCATGACATAAGGGTTGCTCAAATGAGTCATCAGAACCTCTATATTCTTAAAATGGTCAATTCTTCAAGTGTACATGCTGTAAAAGTTCAGGTAGTACCATTGTTTTGCAAGTCCTGTAGTTTTGGCTGAGTAAAGATGGAATATATTCCTAACAAGTAAAACTGGATTTTAGTCAAGTAATGAGGCAGCAGGTAGTCTGTCATGATAAAATCCAATAAAATAAAAAAGGTGCTAGATTTTATTCGCTGCTTTAATTACAGAAATCCAATTTTAATTGACTGATACCACTTTCAACTAACAAACGCTCCTTGTTCCCTCCCCTCCTCCCCCCTTTTGCTAAGTGTAGATGGTCTTCTAGAAGCAATTTATCTTCATTTGAAAGAGGAACGGTTTTGTACAGAAAATCTCTTTTTATGTCAGAAATCAGGGAGTCCTCAAATATGTGAAGTTATGGAGTATCTGAAGATAGACTCATAATGCAATACAGACAAATATACCTTTTTTTAAAGACATAAAAGCAGAATGACACAAGGGGAAAACCTGTTCATGTTGTTCTATTACTACTAAAACAAGAGCCATTTTCTTAAACCCAACTTGAGTGCCAGGTAGGAATCTTCTGTCTTCTTGGACTTTACTGATTGTGTAGATGTTAAAAGGTAAGAGCCTTCTCTAATAAAATAATTTTGATTGGAAAGTACCTCTGAAGAACATCTAGTCCAGCTGCTTGCTCAAAGCTGGTCAGGTTGCTCGGGACTTTGTCTAAGCGAATTGTGAATGTCTCCATGGTTACAGATTTGCCAACCTGTTCCAATGTTTGACCATCCACATAATCCTTTTAATTTCACCTGTTAATTTATTTTTATTTTTGTTTTATTTCCCTCCAGAACAATCAAGGTAAATTTTATCCTTCTCATCAGTAAAAGCTGATTTAGCTGAGTTCTTAATTAGAATTTAGCACTGACTTTAATAAAATTAGACTTAGCCCAGCAGTGCGCCTTTTCAGAGCTCCTGATAGCATACCTTTGCTTAAGTGGCACTACCACTGTTATGATATCACTGCAATATCCACACTAGAAATGGAAAACATTAAGCCTGGAATAGTCATACAGTAGTTTTTTCTCTGTATAGATTCTGTTCTCTGAATAGAGCTGTGCAGACAGTCTTCCTGTAGCTATTAAACAACTTAAGCATGTGTGTTTTCTTCTAAAATCTTACAAGTTTTCAATAATTTTGAGAGAGTGGGGAGGGGAGAAAAGAGGAAAGAACTCTACTATATTTTCAGGTATTGCACAACACAGTCTCACTACTTTAGATGGATTTTTTACGAATCTTTCCTCTTCCGTGCAGAAAGATAATCTATAGTACAAGAGTGCAGATGTTCCTTTTGCTGAAGTAAAATTTCAGCATTTGGGAATTGTCTTGTGAATTACTAAGCAAGTATCAAAATACTTTCTATCCTGCAGAGCCTTCCAGAGTTACAGACCTGGTACATTTTTCCACCGGAGAGCTCTTGCCTCTCCATATAGTTTTGCTACTAAGCATTAATGCTGTCATTTCAATGTCACAGATTAGATCTTATGCCTGTGAACAATGTCAAGAGAAGGAACAAGCATTTCAGTGTGTTAAGGTAAATGAAGCAGCATACTTCAGGCAGTCCTTCATGGACTAATTCACTCGTAATCTCTGGTTCAGAGACACATTTTTGTTGTGGTTATTCTTCTTTATGGTGGTTATTTGTTATTAAATATAATAAGTGGGCTTTTTTAAACTGCAAGGCAACAGTTATTTGCTACTTGATATTTTGATCAATATAAGATGCTTTTTGTATGTTTTAACCGAAATAAAAATTATTCTGACATTGGTTTTTTTGTCTAGCTCTCTTGACAACATTAATTCCTTTCTTTGTCCCACCTTTCATGTTTATGGCTGTTCCTGACAGAAGAAACAATAGAGAAGACATAAGGACTAAATTAAAAGGCAAACTAAAAAGTTTTATAGTACATGAAGTTTGTTCTTCTGAGCCTCTAAAAAGCAGTAGGGTAGTACTATACATCCCACTTTTTAGATATCAAATATTTCCTGGAGTTCCTGGACATTAAACGGCAAGATATCTGTTTTCTGTTTTTCTGTTCTTTGAATCATTCGTAGTAATTTCCTTTTTTTTTTTTTTTTTAAATTCATATATGTTGACACCCAGATCTTGTAGATAATATATTGAGGAACAGGCACACATACCTGTTTTCATTATTTTCCTTACATATTCTTTTGAAGCATTATGAACATTCACAAAGTTAATGATGCTACCACTACTGTTCTTTGTACCTTTCATTTTGAGACTTAGAAGTGTCCTGTTCTTGGGGTTTTTTCCCCCACTGCTGTTATGGTTTAACCCAGCAGGCAGATAAACACCATGCAGCCCTTTGCTCACTCCCTGCCCCTAGTGGGATGGAGGAGAGAATCAGGGAAAAAGAAGTAAAATTTGTGGCTTGAGATAAAAACAGTCTAACAGGACAGAAAAGGAATGGATAATGATAATAATGATAATAGAATATACAAAATATGGGATGCACAGCACAACTGCTCACCATCCACCAACCGATGCCCAGCCAGTTCCCAAGCAGCGGCGCTTCCTGGCCAGCTCCCCCCGGTTATATACTGAGCATGAAGTTGCATGGTATGGAATATCCCTTTGGCCAGCCTGGGTCACCAGTCCTGGCTGTGCCCCCTCCCAGCTTCCTGTGCACCCCCCTCCTCCCCCCTCCTCTGCCTTCTTGCTGGCAGGCCAGGGCATGGGAAGCTGAAAAGTCCTTGACTGCTCAGCAACAACTAAAAACATCAGTGTATAATCAACATTATTTTCATCCCAAATCCAAAACACCGCTGTCGGGAAGAAAATTAATACTGTCCCAGCTGAAATGAGGACAACTGCTTAGCAGCATACATACATAATTCAACAGGATCTGAACACAGGCAGCTGAGGAGCCACTTTTGACTTCAGATAGTGTGCTAAGATAGGCAAAACCTATTCCTATGCTAAAATTAAAATAGAACAAACTAGTACTTGGGAAGGCTATACATATGAGCAGAACGTGAGAGTAGGAGCTCTCGTAAAGGCAAGGGTTGACTACTGGGTTAAACAGGTTGTTTGTTTGGTTTGTTTTGTGGGTTTTTTTTTTCCCCCCAAGTCAGTTGTAAAATTACAACTGATTTTTTTACAGTAGACCTATTCAAAGCACTTTTGAAAATCGTATCCAAGGAACATGTGTGTATGCATTTTTCTTTCGGCACAGTAATGCTTCAGTAGCAGAAGCAATTTGGTCTAGCTGTAGAATAAACAATGAGAATCTTTAAATAAATGAAGGACCTTGTTTCCTGATTTTTTTGCGTTTTTCAGGTTAGTTTATGCATCTTACTTATCTAATGTTCATTGGTTGGTATTGTACTTCTGTTTATTACAGTGATTGTAATTATAAAAGAATCAGAACATATGTATATACTTTCATCTTCTCAATACACCTCATTGCAATATATGTTGAGAAGATAAAGCTATTTCATATATCTGTAATGCTTGTGTGATCAGAAATGCCATACAATATGTGTTATTAATATTAAAGCTTTCTGCTGTTCTGTTATGTCCAAAGGAAAAATTCAAGCTAATCTATTTAGATTCTCTAGAATATACTCTAATATGCAAACTATAGTCTTATAATTAAGGATCCTGGTGAAAGGTTCAATTTATTTAATTATTTTTGTATTAATTCAATTAGATTTTGCTGACAGGGATAGCTTACATGGCTGTTACATTATCAATGCTTATATGTAGAAGCAGACATTAAGTCTTGCTGTGGCTATGTAAGTGGTAAGCTATATTTATCAAAAAGTCACCAAAAATGTTTGAAAGGGAATTACTATTTTCCAACTGTTCCATCCATCTTCCTTGGAGGATGAGGAGGAGAGAATTTAACTGCTATCCTGATTGCTGGTCAGGATTCAAACTCTTTTTATGTCACTATTGTTGAGAAACAAGTTCACAAAAGGAGTGGGCTTTACACAAGCTTTAGAACAAGGAATTATTTTCATTTTGTACAACCCTTTAGACAAGCACATTTTTGCCTGCCACTTAAAAAGCTATTGCAGAACTGCCACATGTATTGGTTAGAAAAGGTGATCTCTAGAGCCCTTCTTAGGAGAGGTGACTTTCACATAACACGACTGAGATTGATCTGCTTTTTAAATGTTTTAAGAGCATCTTGCATGTAGCTAATATGATGCTCAGAAGTGGGTTGTGGAGCAGATTTAATGTAATGTACATCACATTTTCTTAGTATTCAGTGCTTACAGAATTAAACTTTCACATTTATTAGAAATAGATGGTAGTTCAGTACATGTTTGTACTGAAAAGGCATTTTTCACTGTTCTCCTTGTAAGTTTATCATTAATATTTATATGAAAGCTGTTAAAGGCTGGAGCATTTTAACTTCAGGTACAGTGCAAATTAAAGAGAGTTCTTTACTGATGGTCTTGCAAATCTAAAAAACATTCCAAACAAAGTAATGTTCATGTACCTTTTGCACATCCATAATTATGTAGTTCATATTAATCAGACTGAATTATCGTTGTCGGATAAAAAGAGGAGTTGTTCCATAGTTTTGTCTATGCCCAAATATTTGGGCATAGTAATACTCACAGTCCCTTTGTGTTAGCTACTTCACCTTCTGAATGTGCATTTAACTAGAAGCATGCTACAGTAAGTGGAAATATTGTAAGCATGGATCAGCTGCACAGTTTAAGAATGGATTTTAAGAATCGATTGAAGAACAAAATTGAATTAAATTCATGCTGTTAGTCATTTAATATCCAAATAATTGATCACTTGTATTATTTTAATTATCTCTGGAAAATACAGAACCAGAAGGACATGATGTGAATGTATATGCCACTTTAGGTAGTGCTCACAGAGAGACCATAGTGTGTTTACTACTGTGGTCTTTCCACTGTATCCCTCTCATCCCTTAAAAACACTATACTAAATTCAGGCTTAAAAATATTTTGCAAACCTTGAGTAACTGGAAAAATAAAAACAGTACACAGACTTTAATTTGTATTTCTGGCTTTTTTCTCCTGTTTCTTTAATTTCCTGCTTTCCTAACTGTACTAAAATATTGGAAAGCTTCATTTACTGAAGAAAAAACAATTGAAACCCCTCCAAACAAGCCTCTTTAAAGCTGAGGAAAAAATTCTGGAAGAAACAGATTAGAGAGACCACTGTTACTCTGAGGATTTTTTTCTATATAAGTTGAAAAACACACCTT
Source organism: Phaethon aethereus (assembly GCF_964289735.1). Taxonomy (NCBI): domain Eukaryota; kingdom Metazoa; phylum Chordata; class Aves; order Phaethontiformes; family Phaethontidae; genus Phaethon; species Phaethon aethereus. The sequence continues at coordinate 52,469,203 of NC_138578.1, read as the reverse complement.
ACAAACAAGATAATGGATATAGCACGGGGTAGAATGAATCCTGAAAATAGACAGCACAACTGAAATAGTAAACACACAACAGCAATTTGAAAATGAAAAGGACAACTGGGGAAAGCAAACAAACAAACAGGGGCAAAACAGTAGAATCCTGGATTTTACTGGTATAGCTGACCAGTACATGTCTGCTGATCTATTTAATGTCTTTAAAATGAGCCTTTTTTCAGTGGAACTTATTCCCTTTGAGAGTTAAAGAATACTGTAAGATTGGGTTATTAACGTAAGTATACCACCAAGTTAGCAAGTTCAGTCCAAATGCAGAACACCAGTTTGAGGGGTTTTTTCCTTCTCCTTTGCCCCTCATTTTTTTTATTTTTCTGCATTTGTCCATCTACACCATTCATAGAGCTCTGGTCCAGCAAATAACTTTGATGCTTAATTCATAATGCGTGAGTACACAGTAGTGGGAGGGCCCTTGTACATTGTCCAGTAATGGGCAAGTGCATCTTATGAAAATCTTTTACTTTAATGAAGATTTTGCTCCCAGACTTGTTTTACAGCACTGTTGTACCACCTTTTGTATTCAAATGAAACTTCTTTTAATTGTTGGGTGAATTGCAGATGCGATACTTTGTACCTTGATTTTGACTTAATTTTTTAATAGGCAGATCACATTAATGAATCATGTTCAGCCTGTACTTATATAGCAGATACTTTTTTTCCTAGCTGAGTTCTTTTCAGATAATGAGAACTTAAGTTGTAGAAATCCTTCTGACTTTTGAAGCATATAATAGTCATTTCTTCCCAGGTGATGTAGTGATGGCTTTTTCCTTGGTTCCTTTCTGACATCAGCTGAATATATTAGTACCTATTTTTGCACTCAAATCATCAACTTGAAACTTAATAAATTAGTCCCAAGATCTAAAGTTTATTTGTGTTTTTGAACAGCCTATTCTGTCTCCCATTAAACCAGTTCAACCTCCTTATAGTGTTTGTTCCAAACCCATTTTTCTCCAGCTTTACATGTAACAGAACGAATTGCCAAAGTCCAGATAAATAGTAGAACACTTTCTTTGTCAAGAGGATTAATTACCTTGAGAAAGAGATTGTGCCTGATGAATCTGGTATCCGTTTCTTTGGAATAAGTGTGCTGTATTTCCTTTCATTTTTCATGTTCCTTCATATGTTTAATTGTTCTTTAGTTTGAAATTTATTCAGAAGCATTTAATGTTATTAAAATCTTAACTTCCTTCCATAATGTATTTAGTTTCTATGTATGCTGTTCTATAGATTTATAATAACATGATCAGATAGATTTGGTTAGAATACATACATAAAAAAATAAAATTGCTACTAGGCTTTAAGTTCTATGTACTAGTTTTGGAATTCTGCTTTTTGAGTTTTCCTGCAACTTTTTATGCGGTACAGGTGCATTCTGTCAGCTGTGGACCCTTGTATCCCTTGTATTCATCATGAGCATTGCTCATTGGGTCATTACCACCCTTTGCCATGTATTAACTTCTTTGCTTGTTCTCTGTTTTAATAGCTGAAATATGAACTATCTGTTTTCATTTCATTTCATTTGCAGGACCACCTCACCTTACCTCCTGACAACTTTAATTTCATTGCTAAGCTTCTTGACCTTTGAAGAGGGAAATGTATTTGCTAGTCAGTCTCTTTCCATTCTTTCTAAGATCTGGTTGTTCATTGTATTCCATTCAGGATTATTAATGAATTAAGTCTGAAATCCTTCCCTGAAAGGTCACTAATTTATTTATTTATTTTTAAGATGTGTGGGATACTGATTCAACATAGCTTAAGAAACTTAAACTGTTAGTCTCAGAGTCATTCATTCACCAAACTTCTCTAGTGTAGATGACTTCCCTCATTGATTTTTCATTTCAGTTGAACTCTTTTGAAATGTAAAAGTCTTAAATTGAAAGTTTTAAATGTGTTACTATTAATCTTTCAGTTTAATTTACTGAATCAACTCAGATCATTTTATCTGAAATTATTTTATACTTCCTGTGTCTTTACAGTGTCCTTTTTTCTATGAGAAATGCACTTAAAATATTATTGCTTCTTGTTGAACCAGTGGGTAACTGAGGATAGAATCTGCCAGGTGTCACATACCTGTCATTGAGGTCTGCTGTTAGTAGTATCTGTTTCAATTCTATCTTAGAAAATTAGTCTTCAGTCTACCACGAGGAATTCTTTTTCTGAATGCTTCTCAGTTCTTTACCTTTGTAATATCCTTCTCCGTGAGCAGAGTCTGAGTCATCTCTTGACTTTGTTCTCCTCCTCCAAAGCCTGAAATGTTCTGGTTACTCAGGTTATTTTTTAATTTCCTTTCTTCTGTGAGTTCACCCGCACCAGTGTTTAGTTCAGCTGCGGGGTGCTCTTTTGAAGCCCCTTCATTTCCGCCTTCTATACTCTGGTTCACATTACACAGGGCACACGGGCTATGATTCTTTTGGATGAAATGAAGCCAGAAGGTGGACTCCAGGAGTTCAGCCAGTACACTCCCAGATGCTACTTGTTTGTTTAGTCCATTGGAGCAAGGAGGAACTAGTGTGAAGCAGAACCACTTGAGATGTGTATAGTGTGGATACTGGGTTTTGGGAATTAATATGCGCTACTTGCTAATATAAAAATAGCCTTTTGAGTTGTCAGCAACTCAACATAAGCATTTTTGCGTCAGTAATGGTGTATTTTCCAGTCAAATTCTGAAATTTGTTCTGATATGAAGGGCGATGTTGAGCAGGAGGCTCTGCTTCTATGAAGACATTCCTGTCACAGATTTGTATCTGATATCGCTCCTCCTAGGAGAAGCTATGTCTTACATTTTACCAGATATGTTCTGGAAATGGACCATCAAATGAACCTATATCCATTTCCTGCTTTTATTTATATATATATATTTATGTATATATGAACAACAGCTAGGTAGAGCTTTGGGTCATGTCTGCTTTTATCTTAGTAGTTCTCTGCTGGTCTTTTCTCTTCCTTGAAAAGACCAAACCTCAGTAGGGTCATCAGAATCTTAATTATTTAAATACTTTGCTGCCTGCTTGGCTTTTATACTTTTAAGCCTGTGCTAGACTGTATGTCTCATCAGAAAATATATTTTCTGAAGAGTCAACTTAAGTTGAAGATCTTCCTCTTCAATCTTATGATTTTCTACTGACAGTGAAAATGCCTCTTTGAATTAATGTTTAGAAAATACGACTACCAAAGGGTAAAATGCTTTTTTCATTCCACACTTGTAAAACAATTTTGGTCTTGAGAAGAGATTCTAAATAACGTGTTATAGGACGGGTTTGTATGTAATTAATAGCTGACTCAAATTCACAAAATAATTAATGAATTCTTCAATTTTATATCTTGACTTACTTTAGGTCTTGTAGAGATAAGGTTGATATAATTTTTGATTAATTATCAAATCAAGATTTTCTCAACTGAGGAACAATAAAAATAACTTAATACTTGAATTCTATTAATGTGTGATAATAAGAATTTTTAAATATATTGTGTCCTTTGTACATAACAAACATTTCAATGTGGGTGTTCTATCATGTTTTTAAATATTACAGTGGGTGAATCCTGGCCTGTTTTGCCATATATTTATTTTTAAGATGATATGATTATAATGTCTTTCTTAATATGCTAGGAAGATAATTTTTCTGTATTTATCAGGTCATACTATAGAAATATTTTTATATCCTCTTATTTAGGACTTTCAAACACAATAGTCACCTCTTCATTATTTTTATAATTCTCTACAACTCTCTTAAAATTTTAGTAAAAATACGTATTCAAGTTGATATTTAGATCCTAGACATAAGCAATTAAAAAAACTAACTAATACCTTGGGGGGTGTGTGTATATATAGATCTATTTCCTAATTGTAATGCTTCCTCTTTTCATTTTAAAAGTCAGTTCTATTATTCCTGATGATTTTATTTTAATTTGGCAAGCTAAAAAAAAGGGAATAGAACACTTTCAAACATTAAGAAATTGCATCTTAATATCTACCCAAAAATAGTGCATTTCTCAACAGAGAGCTTTCCAGAAACGGATTGCTAGTTGGTATTAAAAATGCTAGTTTCAAGGGAGAAAAAAGAATAACCTTCAAACTTTTTCATTGTCTCTTATCAGTCATGCAAGTGTCAGAGTCATAATGTGAATACTCAAGAAGGCTTTGAATTGTCAATAGAGGAAGCTTACTCTTTGAGGTTATATTCGCTGGAACAGAAGAGATAACACTATTATCAGTGTTTTTATAGTGTAGCCAATTTCTCATTGCATGTACTGAAATGCAGTTTTTAATACAGTTTAGATATTAGTATAATGATAAATATGTCACACTTTTAAACTAAATTCTGAAGTTTCTGTCAGTCTTGGTATAGTATGAAATTCCATTCTGGTCTCTTTCAGAGATTTTTATAAGTATTTTCTGGAAAAAAGTAATTGCCAAATACTTTTCTAACCTTCTTTTTAGGAAATTGACATTAAATAATAACTTCTTTCTGGGATGTCTGTTGAATTGTCATCCAGTTGGAAATTCAAAGTTTAGCACTGCAATGTAAACGTACAGAATAAAAGCTAGCACGCTGTATAATATGCAGATACCATTACAAGCTATTTATGATCACGGTGGTATGAATTTTTATGCTTTTTTTTGATAAGGCGTTCAAGCCCTGTGTTTTAACTGCTGACTGTGTGAATTGCTTTGAACTAAAACAATGTTCATGGGCTTGTTACTTTTATTTTTATATATTGTAACTTATTTCTATGAGCTAGCTAATGCATAAAATCTCAATACATTCAAAAGTATTGTGCAAATTTTGCATGACAATACAATTGTGATAAACTTTTACATGTGTCTCACTTCAAATTTATTAATATTTACACTTAAATTAATCAAGGGCTTAACCACTGCTTGTGGACTGTAGAGAGCTATAAAGGATTTCTTTTCATTTGCATTGACTTGTAGGTCATTGTTAGCACTATGTCAATTAACTTAATTATTCAAGATCATTTCTACAAGAATTGTGTGTTATCTCCCCTACCAGATTTAGGTAGTCTTACGAATCATGCTGCATTTAGATATTCTGAAGTAATATTTGTGTTTTACTTGAATGAAATTCTTATCCCCGATCTTCTCATGTACAGGTTAGCAAATGAAGATTAACAAGTATGTTAGGGCTTAGGGTTTCACCAGCAATCTCAAATATTTCAGACGTATGAAAATATCCCTTAATATCTAATACATCATCATGACAGTTAAAATCCAATAATCATCAAATATGCTAAGTGTCTGGAGAATTCTGCGTAGGCAAAATTGTGGCTTTGCTGAAAGCTAGACCTTTTTTGTTAGTATGACAAAAAGTAGTCCATATTTTGTGATTGTTGGAACTAATTATTAGTAACTATAGAACTTCATTTGGTGTTAACAGTATCCCATATCTTATGAAGTTGGCTGTGTTTCCCTGTTAGCATCACATAAGAGGCTGATAACAAACACATTGTTTTTGACATTAATACTCCAAATGAATTCATACGATGGCCTTTAGATCAACTTTGGATGTTGTGCCAAGAACTCTGCCACTGGAAAACTTCTGTTCAGAGTATTACTGATTTTAGCAATGTGCATAGCTGAAAATATATGTATTTTATAATAAATGAAAGGTCAGGCTATAGTATGCATCTTGCGGAAAGAGGACTAAATTTTGTCTCATTTCTACTTTGTTGTTCATACTTTCCTTACCTCTCCTTCTGCCAATCTACCTGTCTTCCAGAGAGCAAAAATGGTTGAAGCAGTGGTTAAGTGCATTCGTTCTCAATTTTCCTCAGTTTCTCAATTTTCAATTGCCAGTGGAGTAATTCATTGAACTAAAAAAAGATAAAAATAGCAAAGAAGTTAAAATCCAATATCTAAACCAGTATTATTTTCAAATACATACTTTCACATTTCTCTGCATACTTTATCAGATTGAATCCTAGTAGTTTTTGTAGTTCTATAAGGATACAAAATTTAAAAAGGAAGTAAAGAAACAATTGAAACAAATGAAAATACAGAAGCAAGAGTGATGAAAAATATTTTACTTATTATCTGACTTTTCTTCCCATTATTTATTGTATAATGATAATGTACAATCTTCTTTGAGAAAATGTCCAAAGACTGTCTACCGGAGAGTAATTCAGACAGTAGTGGTTCAGTTCAGCTTTTCTGCTGTAGAAGGTACTTTTTTTCTAAGTGTGTATGCTAAAGCCTGTCTTCAAAGTTCCAGATGCATAAGGAATTAAAGGAACTTTATAAAAAATGCTCCAACAAAAGCACAGGTTTATTGGTAATATTTTTACTTAGAATATCACAGAATAAATTTTAAAAATGAAATTATTATGTCTTGAAGATAGCTAAACAATTATCATCCATTTTTGAAGTTGCTCTTTTGTTAACCAACTTAGCTTACCTGTTTTGAAGGACATAGTAAATAAAAATGAAGGAACCTGTGTCATGAACATTGAATTACTATTAACATGAGACTGAAATATACTGAAATATCTGGAATGATGTCCCATGAAGCATAGCATCATTCTTTTCCAGTGATTCTAATCAGTATTTTCTGAAAGTGGGACATGGAGTTTGATGCCATAGATTAAAGAATGGCACTAGTAAGTATTTTATAGCAAACATTCCAAAATAAGTCATATGTCATTCAATATGGGGAAAAAATAGCCTTCTTCATTAAATATGATTGCTTTAGCTCTCTAATGTGTGACATTTTTACTTTTAACATAAAAAGAAAAAACTTGTTTCAGTACTGATACTAAGTCAAACACCAATATCAAGTCAGTGATGTTGTACAAAACTGGTCACCTCTATTCAAGGATTATCTGAAGCTGGCACAGAGCAGGCCAAAAGAATAGAAATTTATTTTTGCTCATTAATCTGTGACTATGACAATAGAGTTAAACCTAAAGTTACCTGAAAAGTTGCCATAAAATATTTATGTCTTATGATTACTGTCTAGATACTTATTTTTTTAATTTCCAGAGTTGTTTGTGGATTTTAAAAGTACTTTTCTACTAGCTTGTAACACATTTTTATTGCACATTCTTTATCCCTAGTTCAAGAAATGTGTAACTGAGTGGAGAGGAGTAGATCTGAGGGTGGAAAAAATCCACCTGAGAACTAAAGTGAAACATTTCTTAGAATGGTTAATGAATTAGTTAAGAATAACAGACTAGCTATGAAAACTTTCACGTGCATGTGCAAAGGTGTGTATGTGCATGTATATTTATCCTTATATAAAGATGTGTTTTACAACGTTTTTGTGGCTTTATGGCCATTATTGGCTATCTATTTGTTACTTTTGCATCTGAAACTGTAATCTTTGGGGAGGGGGGTCCAGTGTGCCTTCACTTCAATCCTTTAGTCATCGTTAATTTTTATATTGTTGCTGCTGACGTATTACTTCTTCATTACTATTAATTCCTGTTCAGATTAACTTTGTGTCAGTGTATTTAGTTTTTCTTTGGTTCTCTTATCTTTTTACACATTTGAACAACATTCTGCTTAATGCTTACTCTGAACTTCTACTTATTTTGAAAATATGGAAACAGTCAACATTCAGATATATGTGACTGTTTACCATATATATGAAGATATTATTATTGAAAGAAAATAAAAAACATTGCTGAAGTACTTTTTTTTTTTTTTTTTAATAGAGAATGAAAGTTACACCTGAGAGCTATGAGGCCTAAAGTTTTTTGGTTTACTAGTTTTGTTTTGTTTTTTTCTCATGTTCTGGAAGGCTGATAAGAGTCCAAAAGCTCAGGGTTCTGTCAGCTTAGTTCCAGGGCTGGGGTTTTTTTGGTGGGATTGTTTTTTGGGGTGTTTTTGTTAATGTGGAAACAACACAAGGAATGTTCTCATAGCCACAGGCAGCGCAGTATGTAATTAGTCTTGGGTAAAACAATGACATGCCCTTTCAGATCTGTCTTTAACAAAGACCTATGACAAAAACAGTGACAAATTCCAGTCGGCTTGTTTTCTTGGGAAGTGGGCTGTATAAAACTTCTTGGTTTTGATGGCTGTGGGCCTCCTTGAAAACTAGTAAAAGCTAAAAGGGAAGTTGTGTAGGAGGGGAAAAACATTCTTGAGTCTGTCCTGTGTTCACCAAAAAGCTTTTGTGCTAGCAATTACATTTCATAGGATATAAGCTTTTCTTATGATACACTTAATAAAATATAAATAAAATCTTTAATTCTTAAAGATACCATGTCGTCTTTGGAAGCAGTTTGAAGAACATATGCAGTGCATCAGAGATACGTCATCAGAGATACTCACTGTACTTCATTTATAGTGAATTGACTTTCAAGCTAAGAATGGAATATTGTTTAATTTACACTGAAAGGCAATGGACAATGCAAGCTTTTAAAAGGGGGAGACAAAGGATGGGGAGGTTTAAGATAGTGCAGCTGTATGTTGCCAAGACTAGTGAGCCCAGGTAAAGCTTGTTGCAAGAGATTGAGTATTGCATTATGCTACTTTAAGTTACTTTGTATGGAATGGACAAGGCACAGGTTTAACGGATTAAAAACTTGCTCACTACTTCAAAGGCTTTTAACATGGAGAGATCAGTGAGGAAGACTTGGGACACCAGTGTTTCCTAGTAATCTAGACATTTATGTTCTATCTCATTAAAAGTGTTTTGAATGAAATAAGAGATAGTGTTTGTACTGGAGGACTGGGAATGTGGTTAATGTGATGTCAGTTTTTAAAGAAGGTGTGGGGGTGCTTGCAAGGCCCACATTGAACAAAAAGCTCTAGATAACAGCTGTTAAGATAGAAAAGTGTATGTGAATGTAGTACCAAAACTAAGTGAGAAGGTATTTGCCCTAATGCTTTGTTAAAGAGGGTAACAACCATCAGATGGATTAAACAGTAACCAAGGAATTACAAAGAGCCTTTTCAAATAAAAGAAAGAAAATAAGTGTAAAGGAAGATTTGAACCAAGGGGGAAGGACCTCGGAGGGAGAACAGAGCACCAGTAGCAACTAGCTTTCACTGCTGGAAGTGACCCCAGTGGTGGTATGACACTGCCTGGGTGTGACAGAGCAGCCTCTCCTTCAGATGCCGGGCCTAGCCTGTGTCTAGCTAGTAGACTGATAGTATAGGATGCAATAAAGAGGGACTTGCATGTTGGGCTTATGGGATGCTTTTAATGGTGTGTGCATTAGTGGATTGTAGGCAGCTTCATGGATACACATAAAGTGAGAGCACAGTGGAAGAGATGTATATGAGCAGGGGAAACTGTGCTTCTGGAATCCTGAATTTGGATAAAACTGTGTGAACTGTGCTGTTGTTTTATCAAGGCTCTTGAGATCTTGGGAACTGAAAACTAGTAAGCATGATTTCTGTATTGGGCAAACTAATAGATACATGATTAAATAAGACACATTGGGGAGAGCAACATGGCAATAGAAGGAAGCCTTGCCTCATTTACCTACTCAAGTTCTTTGAAGGCATCAACAAGAACGAGAGAGCTACTGCTGACAGTCCACTTGAACTGACGGAAGTTTTGTCATCAAATAGGTTTGAAGCAGTTACAGAATGAGGTCTAGTAAGTTATTCTCATGAATGAATAAGGAACTGATAGGAGTAAATTATCACTTTTCAAGGTGAAAGGAAATCAGTGCTGTCTCACAGGGGTTTATGTTATGACCTTTGCTATTTACTGTTCGTCCCTTTCCAAGAGCTTGACAGTTTGCTGTTGGCCTTAACTTACTTGGAAGGAGAAAGAGAAGGGTCAGCTGCAAAGTAATATAGGTGGAGTTCTGTGCTGAAGAACTGTGCAAGAGTGCTATCTGACATTTTATTTAAAGTGATGTGAATGAAAAAGCAGATTATACATATTCCCTATAAAAGTAAAATGACAGTAAAATGATTGGCTTTCAGCAGACTATTTCTGTTCAGGAGTAAGATCTTTTGGTTAGAATAATCAAAACAATCTCTAAATTCTCAGTGGAGAAAAAAGCAAACAATGTTTAGAATTACTAGGAGAGAAAAACACTGTCAATGCTATAAATTTCATGTACAGCTTGGATACAGTCTGGAAAAAGCTCAGGAGTTTAGGGTGAGCTAAAGCATGGAAGTGCTTCTGTAGAAGGAATGATAACAGGCCGATTTGAGGTGCAGTAAATAATGACTGACATGGAGAGAAGTGTGAAAGGAATCATTTTCAATTCATTAAAATTAAATTTCAAGGTGACTTTTTTCGAATAAAATGTTTCTACATGTTACACAGCTGTGGAACTCTTTGCTGCAGGTTATTGCCCACATTAAAAGTTTACAGCTTTCAAAAAGCTACTGTACAAATTTATAGCTATTAAAATGCCTTCAGGATGGTAGTTTCAAGCTAGTCTGCCTAAAAACTAGGATTATGTCTTGGGAAGCAGTGTCTCAGGGAGAATTTTACAGAGACTGTTCTGAATCATAACCTCAACATAAACTTTAAACTGTAGTGTCAGTAATAGTGTCTATCTCGGAGTACGTGAAAAGGCAACTATGAAGTGCAAAGTTATTCTTCCTTTGTCCACAGCATTGAAGATAATAGTAGAATAAAATTTGACTGTAAATAATTCAAGTGTGTGTACTTCAAGAGATGTGAAAATACTGGAAGTGTTGTCACAAGAGTAAAGTTTTTCCATAGTTTGTCATTTAAAAGGAACCTGTGGATTTTTATGGTTACATTGCAAGATTGAAAAGTCTTCTGTGCGGTCGTGCTAGAGCTGTCTTTGTGTCACACAGAAATACCCTCAACATTCACGTGGTGTATGTACTAATTCACATCCTTTGAAGTTAGCTAGATTTAAAGAGGAATGGAAAATGAGATGTGGACTGGTAGGGAGCACTGCATAGTCCTGCTAATACATGCAGTCGCAATGCATGCCAGCTGTTCAGATTAGCTTTTGAGAGAGTATGAATTACTGGAGACAGATACTTAAAGACAGAAAAGATGTTCACTAGTAGGGGGCTTTTAAACTGCTTAGGCAAAGGGATAAAAATGTATGTCCTAGTGTTGAGAATAACTTACATTTTGGAGTGCTTTATCAAGGCAGATGCTGCATTCTCTATTACTTCAAGGAGTTTTAGGACATGTAAAAAATGCATAGACTGAATTGGGAGGAACTTCCTTCCTACTAGGAGAAGTTGAGAGGTAGTACTTAGAGGACTGTGACTGTATGTTCACATCTTGAGGTGTGATCAAATTCTTTCCCCTTCATAATATTTGAGAAGAGTGAGCACATGCCTACATTACACACAGTAGCTCCTAGCCGTCACAGTTCCTTCTTGAGACAGATGCTGCAGTAAAAGCCAGTGCTTCATCTGTTACTTGCCTTTTGGACTAAGCAAGGAGTAGTTGTCTCATGACAAAGAAAAAAAAAAAAGAAAATTACCATAGGGGGCAGAGAAAAGAGCTCACCTCAGAGAAACTTCAAATGCTAAATTGGGGATACTAGGCTGGATGTGAAGTGTTACTGTGAGGATGTCGTGAAGTGTCCCCTAGATGTTTTTTCTTGTTCGAGCGCTTAGTGTTAGCCATATTTTGGTTCACTAAATAATTCAGTCTCTGGTCAGTTTAGACAGAACTTGGGAGAGAGGCATTTCTAACCTCCACAGACGTGTGGGTGACTGTTTACCTGCTAAGTCTCTTGCCTCAGCTTATTTGCAGAACCCTTTATTTTATATTGAAAGCTTTTTCTCTTGTGGCAGCCAGTTTAGTCTTCTGCAGCTAAATGTTATGTAGAAATAAATACATTAGACTGAAATTCTTTAGTATAGAGTAAATGGTTTTACTTTATAGTTTGTTCTGTGCAATTATGTGGCTTATTGTATACTATATATCTTTCTAAATATTGATGTTCTGAAATTTTATCACCAATAAACCATCCGAATGAAATATTGGCTCTGTTGAAATCAATAGCAAAATGCTTATTGACTTCTTTTGAATCAGCATTTCACCCAAATTATTTTAGGTACAGAGAAGAAACCTCTGTGCTCCTCTACAAATATCATGGAACTGGAAATCTGCTTAGGTCAAAGTCACTGTGAGGTTTTGTAACTAGATCTTCATACTGTGTATAAACTAAAGAGATAGTTGTGTAGCAAAAACTCTTTTTTTTTTTTTAATAAAAGATACTTTGAGAAATCACCTGTTCTATTAAAATAGATGACTAATTGGTCTATAAGAACTGAAAGAAATCTTGAAAGTCCAGGGAGGTGAAAGGGGGCAAAATTCATTACGAAACCAGTAAGTGCTCCTCCAACACTGAGAACAACCTTTTGTACTAAAGTGGTGGGATATATAGAGAAACAGTCTTCAGATTACATGGTCATGTTGGTAAATTACAGACAAACCTGCCTGTATTAGATGAGTTTTGAAAACTGACAAAACCACTGAGCTCTCTTGGAATTGTTGACTGGAGTTTTGTTGTAATTCATTTAGGGAAAACAAGAAAGGCCACACTAGAACTTGCTTGTCTCAGTCAGCAGTAAGTTAGTGGATTAATTAAATTCAGAGAAATATAGCAGGTTGAGGCAGTGTTCTGCCTGTCAGACCTTTATTCAGGCTCAACTAGTGAATATGTTTCACTCCAGCACACATCTAAAATGCAAACTTGGAGTTTTTGCTTAGTTTCAGTGGGCTGCAAGTACTCTGAAAGTTTTAAGAAAATACTATATGTGTTGTAAAAGTCTTAAATTTTAATTGGATTTGACATGCTGTCTTGAAATTCTGTTGTGCCAAAAGTATCATTGAAAAATATTTTTAAAATGCTATGTATTTATGTACAATGGGACTAAACTTAAGGAACTCAATGAGTAAGCAGACGGTTCTTTGCCATCACACATGTGAAGGCTGTGTTTTGCATCCTTACTTTATGCTAACTTTGTAAGCCCAGACATCTATGCTCTTTTCTGCCACTCTGCTAGAGAACCATGTCTTAGATTCACCATATATGCAATAAGCATATATGTTAATTCTTTGTTAATTTTCAGTGAGCTGCTACAGGCACCACACCAATAGAGTACAAAGGTTTTTGGCTTGGAACAAACAAAAAACCAAAAATACACTTTTAACAGAAAATTTAAACTCTAGTAGTTCAACTGTAATGTAGATATTTTAAAAGTCTAGAAGTTTGGATCTTTCTGGATGCCAAGAAAAGAGGAAAAGAATATTTAATGACCTCAAAGTTGATGAAGTTTCTGAATGTTCTCAAAGCATTCAGTCGTCTGGTTCTGTGATGCATTTAAATATCTGAATGCTAAATTTGTAACTACTTAAGCCACCTGAAATATGACATGATTGTTCATATCTGGAACTTTTTTTTTAAATCTACTGGAACGCAGATCTGTCTGACAGTGTGTCCAGGTCTTTGATCAGTTTCTCAGTCTGCTCTTGTGCATTAATTTTAATATGAACAATTCCTTTACGTTAATTTGCTAGTCAAATTACGGTCCTTAACTTTTTCAGTTTTTCCCCTTCATCTGGAATCTTCAACTTTTTTTTTTTTTTTTTTTGCCTTGGTGGTTATTTTTGACTTGAGATGTAAAATTTTTCTTCCTTGTGCATGACGACTATTGACCTATTATTGTAGTTCCTCATACGATGAAGTAACCCATAACACTATATGCATATTTACAGTTGCTGAGAAAATTGCTGTCTCTTAAAGTCTCCCAGTTCCATTTCCACCTATGTTACAGCATTTCCCGGGTACCCTAATAGTACTAACCTTGTTTTTCACCTTCCTAGACAGCAGATCACTCTTTTTTTATATCTGAAACTTTTATTGGTAACTTTGCAGCGGACTAATCAATGTAATGCCATGGTTCAATATAGTATATAGAAATCCCATGTTGACGAATGCTAAGTGTCACCAAAAGAAATGCCCCTAGTGAGATGCAAAGAATGTTTTAATTCTTATATAAGGGTTTTTTTTGGGGGGGGGGGGGGGGTGTTATGGTCCTGAGGCTTGCTACATCATCTTTGGCCTCCTAAGCTTTTCTTACTGTTCAATTAGTATTTCTGGTTTTAGTGTTTCATAAATTCTTTTCAGAACCACCTTCAACATAAAGCACTAAATACAAAGCACCTAAAGAACATTCTATAATTTGTAAATTCTTTTGACTTACTGCTGGTCTTGGGAGACATGTCAGTTTTCCTCCAGATATCTAGACTGCATAGACTGAAAGTATCTTTTCACTGCCATTCAGCCTGAGGACATCCATAGAAGCATTTTTCAGACCTGGAACTTTTCTGTTCTTGCTTTTATTGGGAGAACAGTTTCCCATGTTCTTTATTTTATACTTCATTTATCTTTATGTTTCGCTGTGATATTTTTTCACCTGCTTAATCAGTATCACATAATGCGATTCTTTTTTGTATGGTTTCTTACAGAGTGATTTCCATTCTAATCCATGTGTCTGTCTTTTTGGGGTTTTTTCCTCTCCTGGCCCCATCTCCCATAGTAATTTGCAGTTTAACCCAAAAGAGCCCTCAAAATCTTAAACATCTCACTGGATTTACTCACTTTGTTGCCATCTCCTTCATGGTATATCAGCTTTTCAGAAATTCATGTGAGCAATTTATCTTCTGGATTTTTCTTTATTTATCCTTGTCCTGTCTTTTTTCCCTATTCACGGTGCCCTTCTCAGACAAGATGTTGATCTTTCTCTTTCCTGTTTCTTCTTATCATGTTTTCATCTATCTCTTTCAGGCATCATAGTGCTTTCACATTGACATATGAAAGCTGTTACAAAAAATTTGGTGTTGACATCAGTAACGTGACTTTTTCAGGGTAAATTAATACACTATTCAAAAAAGTAAATCATCTAAGGTTTTTGCTTTTCAACAATTTTGCCCATGTTAATTGTTCTTATTTGCAAACTGCCCTCATTTCTGCAAAGCCATGATCTACTAAAGGAAAGTTATTTCTTCTCTGTTCCTTACTGCAAAGAAAGGAAAATCATTTATCATGAGGAATTGTGTCTGTTCTTTCAGATATCTACTTTGTATTTCAGTCTACTTTGTTAATGAAATTCATTACATGGCCTTTGCCTTTGGCCTAAAAGCTTATTTGTCCACAATGTCCTGTTTTGGTTTTGGTTTTTTTTTTTAATTTCAAAACACTAAATGTGTCATGAAAGTACAACTTAGTAATTTAGGCACAATAATTGAGCTTTGAACAACTCTGACTCCTGATATTTGTAGAAGATGACTCATCTTATTCTGTCCTTTCTGAGCTGAAACCATACTGCAATTTCACAGTTCAGTACTTGTAATATTCTTTTAACTTTTTTGCATACCATAGTACAAATGTGAAAATTTCATATGAACAAGCACTTGTTACATCTTAAGAGAAATTTTCGTTTGGACTCAAATAATTCCCGGGTTTCTTTGTCCCAAATACATGGGCATTCAATGTTATATTGATTCTTCTTCCTCTTCTAGGTATTAATTTTTATGACTTCTTTAGTAAAGCTAGCATTTTAAATATTTCTATATAAGCTTGAATGTAATGGTCATTCTGAATGTCTATAAGATTTATGTTGTTTTTTGCAGTCCTGGAACTTTTTGGTTCTTGACTGTTTGGGTATTTTTTCCAGAGACAGCTGATGGAAGGAACTTGAAATGCAACCTGTCTTACAGCAGTATTTGATTTACATTCATTGCATGCTGCAATACTTGCTAAGGATAGCACAGCAAATAGGTCTAAGGTTTTGTGTCATAACATAAAATTTTTAGCTACTGGCTTTTATGGTGTATTAAGTTAATGCCTGCCATTCTAAAAAGAACTTTATAAAATATATCATCATAAATTTGATAGTTGCTTAAGTACAAGATGTTTAATCGCATAGCACATTCATTGAAAAAACTATTCTAATAATTAGGAAGCATCTGCCAGTGCGTTAAAACAATGAATTTAAATAAGTGACTCCCATAGCTGCCTTCATAAATCATGGGTTCAAAATATTTGTTATTGTGAAATTAAATTCCTATTTGTCAAGTGTATCTACTTTCAAATTTTATATTCTCAATATGGAATGATTCCTTTGTTCTCAATTTGTCCTGCTAAAGGCTTCATTTTGCTCAGTTTCCATATCATGTCAGCAGCACTTCTTCCAGTGTGCTAACTAGACCTAATATACCATGCAAAAAATTGCTCTGGGCACCACAGAAAAAAATTTTAATAACTCAGGTGTACGATTCTGAAAAATAAAGGCTTTTTCTAGAATATTGATATGAATTTTAACAACAGTACAGCAAAACCTACATTTGAATTGCTTTTGATCCTTTTTTCTGTGCATTCAGTTCTATTTTGAGTTCTTTGTTCAATCACGTTAGGCCTGTCCTTTTCCTTAGTCCCCTTCTCTAAAAGACTGCTTCTTTTTAATCTTTAATGTTAATTGGCAGAAACAAAGACCAAATGAGAGAGATTGTATTGGGAAGAAGATAACAAGCATATATGTCTTTTCCATTGAGAAAATTTGTATGTAGATTCGAATTTTCAATCATAATGGAAGTTACAAAGTTAGCTTGTAGAGGAATGAGGAGAAGAAAAGAGAGATTAAATTAAAAAAAAAAAGTTTGGAAATAGAAGAATTAAAGAGGGAGTATAAATAAGTTTCCCTCAAGTAATGCGTGCCAGCCTGAATTCTGTTTTCTTAAAAATTTGATGAGATGTTCTCTTTATCCCAAGATAAATATTAATATGTAATGCTGTGCAGCGATAGTATGTAATGAACTTAAAATGTCGGTATTTAGAGCTTTAGATCATTGAAGTGTTATCTTATTATAACAACATCAGATGATAAGTTACACCTAAATCTGAACTGAATAATAAAACTCTTGCTGTAGTGAAAATATACTGCCTCTTTTTACTGACTTAAATGTTGATATTTTATGTACTTGCATAGTTTGGTATATAAAAATGTTCTTAATAAAGAATATTCATTTTTAAGGTTTTATTCATTTTTAAGATTTTATTCTGGTTCACTGTCACATAATGACAAAATCTCAGAGGATATAAAATCCTGGGACATGCATGCATATATATGACTGTATGTGCCATATGACATGTAGTAAAAAATTGGTTATAAAACTGTATTGATAAAACTTCAGACTATTTGAAACAGTTATATTTTTCACACAAGTATCATTTTATTTTTGTTATTATAAAAAAAAATCCTGAAATACAAATAGCTGAAAACAAATACATTATTACAAATACGACTTGTCATCCCTTAATGGCAGCTGTAGCTCTATTCCCTTGTGTTCATGTTTTGTCAATTAGCTGTCAATCTTCCTCTCAAGAATAATCCAGAGTTTACTAAAAAGTGCAATTTGAAAGGGTATCAGAGACCCACAGTTGTACTCAGGAAATAAATTTTTTAATTCATGAATCTGTTAGTTTATACAGTGTTCACTCAGACACCTCTTTCTATAGTAAGTGTTAAGGTTTATATGTTGATGTACAGGCTGTGCTTCAGATGGTACTAAAAATTATTTTCGCAAGTAAGACTACCATGGTTTTCCTTTCTGGCATGTATCTAACTACTCAAATCATACAGACTAATTTTTCATGCTCAATTTTGCATTCCTGGTCATGCCTGCCTAGTATGTCTTACCTTCCTAGTCAATGAACATTTAAAAAGCAGCATTCCAAATATATACATATTTCACCTCTACTCAACCAGTTTCTCTGCTATTGCAAATCCAAAAAATTACTTAACCCACTATGGAACTTGCAGTCGCAGAACTTTTCATCTGCGAAACTTGCACTTGAAATAATACGTATCTCTGAGCTCTGTGTGGCTGAATTAGGGGTGGCATCCAACTTGTTTGGAGTAGGTAACTACATCAAACACAGGATTTTTCTCACATTTTCCTATTTTTGTGAATTGGCTTGTGGCTTTGGGGGTAATTTGGGATTTACAACTCACTTTGCTTCTGCTATGAAGTAAACTTTATTTTTTGTGGTTTTCACAACTGTTTAAATTCATCAAGTTTATTTTGGAGTTAGTGTCATAGTAAAGCCTCTCTCTTCACTTCTGCTTCCAATACTAGCATTCAGGTCAGACTACTTTTTTTGCCTCACAGCTTGTAAACCAATTGAAAGAACACTTTGAAATTTCAAAAGAGAAAATATCATATGTCCTGACTAAGAAATAAAAAACATCTCTGAGTTCATAAATACTACCCAGAGGTATAGGTTATTATGGTGAAGGCTATATCCAAAATGGCTGTGATTTCTTTGTTAAAAGAAAATATTACTACAGACCCAGGAAAAAAAAAAAGGGGGGGGGGGGAACTTAAAGGTATAGCTATTTTCTTCATGTCTACAATCATAAACATCACTAGCCTTAGATTCTAAACCATAATTTAAATAACAGCAACAAAATGAGCTCTGTTGGATGGCTATTTCAGCTCTTCCATCTCTGTAATCTATAAGGAAAATTTTCTTTGAATCTGCTATATGGTAGCTCTCTTTCCTGTGTTACACCACAACCGGTCTTTGTCAGCACACCAATGGTGCGAAGATCATCACGCTTCCACACTATCCTGAACAAAAGGATTCAGGAGATGGGGTGGGGAAGAAGAGTTTCCGCCCTACAATTGCTGAGGGGAAAAGTAAAGGTATTTAACCATGGTTTTATCTGATTGTCTGGACTTGTTATCAGTGCTGCTTAATCCTTATATCAAAAGTAATTATAGGTATATGTCAGCATCTAGATGAATATTTTACCTTTGACTATTATTTTTTTTTAATAACAAAAAAGCTCAATGACTAATGAGATATATCCCATATCATGCTTAGCATCAGAATGAGAGCAAAAAGTGCAGGGATATTTTTGAGTTCAGAAAATAGTTCTTATTAATGTTTGCCTTTTTAGGGGAATGCTGTTCATGAAAAACATTTCCAAATCTCTTGTTTCCTAATTAGAAAAAGTATCGCACTTTTGGCTTCCATGTGTTAAGCAAGCAGTCCGTACTCCAAAACAACTAGTAACAGCTGAACTTTTAATTGCAGCTTTTCTTTCATTAGAATCACTGATTTGGCTGTAATGAAATGTGTAGGAGTATCAGGTTTCCCTGAGAGTTTTTTTGCCCTCTTTAAGTGGACTTAAAAGTTGTTACGTTGTTAATCGAAGCATCACAATTGCAAAAATTTCCTTTCCTTCGGCAGCTAGGCTAGGCTGTGTCATGCAAACTTCCCGAAACTACCCGAATGCTGTTTCAGAGATCCTGGAAATCATACCTTCATCCCTGTTAACGTCTCTCACGTGGGTACTGTGTGTCATAATGCCCATTAAGAGGGAGGACATTTGTTGCATGCTGATCTATTGGGTAGCTTGGGAAGGAAGTGCTATAAGGATAACAGTGTTTTATTCCTAATGAGAGATTAAGTTCTGATTTTTTTCGGAAACCCACAAAGTAGTGATTCATCGAAGAATGGCTCTATTGTCTGTAGTCTTATTTAATAATTAATGAATGTGGGAGGAGTCCCTCAGAAAAAATTCTTGTTCAGCCACGGTATCAAAGCCTCTCTATAACTGAGCAGAGTGTTCTCTGTTTCTGGATTTGTTAGATCACGTCTACTAATTCCTTTGATGGCACTTCTAGACACCCTAAATAATGCAATATAGCTATAAAAACTGTCTAGGGACAATCAAAGCAGCAGCATAAATTATTATTTTTATACTGTTTTAAATTATACCAACTATCCTTTCCAGCCAGCTAGTCTGCAGAAGTAGGCAGCATTTCTCCACTTCTGCTCTTAGGCTGGGAACCCAGATCATATTCTGTGCTCGGTACCAGATGGACTTTGTGGAAGGCAGCCAGCACAGGCTGTTTCAGCCAGCCAGTCCTGTGAAAACTGGCTGCTGTCTCTGGACTCTGTTTCGGTTTGGGGCAACGGTGAACGCAGGAGTGAGCTCAGGCATGGAAAATGTAACTCATATTCATCGAATTAATACGAGCGAATCAAGGAGTCTGTATGAGGTTGTTGTGTGTATCTGTATTATACTTTTTTTAAGTTCAACATTAAATATTTCTTAAATAGGGTAAAATTTATCCATAGCTGTTAAACTCTGCCATCAAAAGTGGCTGATATGTTTTATGGTCATGTTTAGTAAGTGGGAGTCTGAACACCTGCACTATTACACCAAGGATGCTGACACAAGTGTAAATACATGGAGTTTTATTTGTGGGGTCCAACATTGATTTTCTAGTTTATTCCACTGTTTTTACAGTGAAGTGCTTGAGTGTAAGCTGAACAAAATCACTAAAAGGGCATAGTCACCACCTCTAGCATTCTGTCTATTCTCACCATTTTGTGTGTGGTGTGTGCGTGTCAGCTGCTTGTTTAGTCCTGGTCTTCTTGGCCTGTAACTGAGCTGGATTGGATTTCACGTGGAGACATTGCGTGGAGAGACTGCTTGCTAGGAATATAATGAATGAAATTTTCACCGGAATGGCATTCTGTTGGGTTATATTTGAGTTGGAGATGTTCATAGAGCTAATAATTGTCTAAAAGAAAGTTTCTTTCGAGTGGGTTAGTACTAAAAATGTTCCTGTTTCATTATTAGATAAAATGAAGATCCCTGAAAAAAACCTACTAGCTCAAATAGCTGGCTGCACACTTCTTACAATAGACATATATGGTCTTCATATTGCCAGAAACAAAATTCATTAATTCAGGATTTCTGTTAGCAGTAGGGGAGTTTAGATTTATTTTATGTTTAATACTACATTAAATTTTGAAGCGGTTAAGCATCATTTGCAGATATGCCCTTTTATAACTGGGTATCTACAATAAAAGAAATTGCCCTATTAAACACTTGGACATTATCATAACTGTTGGACATTTAATATGTGATTAGAGTAGTCAGAGGTTTCTGAGCTATTTAGTAAATGAACTGGAGTCAAGAGTTTTTGTATTTCTTTAGCTTTTGAGATGTTACTTCATATATTTATTTATTCAGTTTCAGTGTTAAGTTCTTTAGAATAACTCTGTCCAAAAAAAGGTTTAAAATTAATTTGGCGTATCATGTCCATATACTAACAGCTGTTCTAAGTTGGTAGATATTCTCACACATGTGAACAACTTAGGCCCAAAACAGCATTGTCTCATGGTTTTTCACATCAGTAGTCATGATGAGAGCTTTTGAGGGCTGGCTGCTACAGGGAAAATAGGTCACTGTACATGTACTGTCCCCAGCAGATAATAGTGTCTTCTGTGATGGAAAGGAAACAGGGAATTACATTAGGTTTCTATTTTCAGATTTCCACAGACCTGCCTAGGCTAATAACTTCATATGAAGTCCCCTATTGGGTTCTTAAGCAAGTTAAAACTCTGATGTGCCTGGATGAACTGAACGGATACAACTATGTAGTAATAAAATAAGCATATTTGGAGAGCATGCTTCAAGTGAAGCTATGTGAAACCATGCTGGTTTTAGAAAACATAATATTGAAACAGGTAGCTGCAATAAAAAAGTATGAAAACTAGGTTTTTTGAGCTGCATAAGATTTTATTCTTAATCTTCCTGGGCAGGGTGCTGCTTTTGAAGCATTACATAGTTAACAAGGAAGAAAACCTGTCTGGAGAAATACGGTTGTGATCATAAAAGCACACAATAAAACATTAAATTTAATATACCTTGATGTTTGGTCTTGAAGTGTTTGCATTACTGAATGAACTGTTCTCCATAATATGTTTAACCTTTTTCTGCATTCACACTTATCATTATAAGGTATATAAATGGTATTGTAAGAGAATGTTTTAGAACTTTCACTTTTTAAACATGTAAATACTCTGAAAGTCGTGCTACTCCTGGACATTAATTGGAAAACATATAAAACTCTTATGTCATAAAGAATGTTGAGGGGTTCTTCCCCCCCGCCCTCTCCCATATTAACATAAAAGAACAAATTCTTATTCTTAACGTATGTTCTTGGCAAAATTGATGACCTTTAATTGAAATAGACCATTCTGAAGGCTTAGTCATAAGTAATCCATGACCTTGTGTAACGTTCCTCTCTCTGATGAATTTCACCCTGAATGTTAATGTAGTAAAGGAAGACAAATTAATAGTGTTTATCCTATTGCTGTGGAGTTCGTAACTCACTCTCTTTGAGGGCAGGTAACTAGTGTGGTGCTTCATCTCTTTCCACATATATTATCTGGACTTTGGCCTGTTATCTTCTCCAGGGGATAGTCTCAATCTAAAGGTTTCTCCAATATGCAATCTAAATTCAGCTTGTTATTAAGGAGGATAATTATTATCAAAATTGTCTGCTTTTGAGTGGTTTCCAGTACACTTTATTAGATATGTGTCATGTCTTGTAAACTCGGGAGAAGTTATTTCTTAGTTATCCAAAATGATAATACTTCATACTTTAATCTGGTCACTCCACCCCAGCATCCGTCATACACATACTCATAAAAAATAAACATCGTGCTGGTTAGTTTAGGAGAGAGTACTGGAGCACCTGAAATCATGTTTCAATTTCTATCTTGAGTACTCTACTAGTTAATTGTATTGTCTTAAGAACTAACATATAACTCAGCCTTTATTTCCAATTAATTTGTTTCTGTTTTATTTACATTGCATTAATAGAAAGGAAGGAAAAAGCAGAGATTACACTCAATTCAGGTACTTTACTGAACCATGACAACTATTGCTCTTGAAGGGAAATCACAAGCATATGCTGTATTTAGGGAAATCTGAAAATATATTACCATGTTGTTATCCTTGACTACCCTAGCGAGGGATTATACATATGTGCCATCTGCAGTTCAATAACACTAAATTTTTAATGAGTTTATGAATAGTAGATAAATATTTAACATAGCTTTGTAGAAATTTGCATGTATTGAGCAATTGTTTGCCACTGCCAAAGAAAATGGCCTAATTCAGGGACGTTATTATTTCAGTTAGCAATTCCAATTGCTTCTGTGGAATCAGACCTGAGATAGGAAAATATTAACGTTGGAAAAGTTGTTCAAAGTGTCTGTCACTCATGCTTTGGTTCCCCTATTAGTCCGAGCAGCGTGGCATTTGCTGTTGCATCCATTGCGTGGCTGCGGTAATTGTGTGGCTGTACAACTCTTGTGCTGAAACCATGGTTGCATCTGTTCTGACAGATTTTAGCTGTGCGCCTTACGTGGTACTCCCTCTAGATGCCTCTAAAATGAAAGGGAAATACTGAGTTTATTCACAAATTTATTTGAAGCTTTTGCCTGGAGCATATGCAGGCAGATAGACTTCACAGAGGTTCCAAGTATTAAATTGATTCAGTGTCAAAAAGTAGAAAAGACAGGAAAACAGAAATCTTGCTTCTCAGTCACTTAATAGTTTGTAGACTTAAATAACATTTCATGAGAATGTGCAACTTGCATGTAGGTCATTCAGCAGTCTTCTTACAGAAGGGAAAGAAGTAGTCTGAAAACAGAGAAACCTCCCAGGTGACCAAATCTTCTATTTTGGTTATATGGATATAATTTCAAGGACCTTGTTGAATTAAAAGATTCTGTGGAACCACAAAAAACTGGAGAAAACTGCTTGTGAACTGTTGAAAAGCTGATTTGTCAAAATTTCTTAAAAAAGTTTGTCTTTAAATGTATTCTATTTTAGCAGAGTATGAGCCACGGGTGGCCATGAATTTCAAAATTTCGTGAGTCAATGGCCATTGCAGTGTACAAAACTGGTGTATGTGGGTAAATTTGTGTAAATATGTATTCATACAAATCTATTCTGTGCTTCATGTGGCCTCACAGTGCCATCATATGCCTGTAAGGAAAGACACAGGGACAAATGCCACAGTTCTCACTATTGTCTCTTCAAGAAAAGCTGTTTCCCATCATTTTTGCATTAAATACTGGTCGTCTGTCTTCTGAAAACTTCTGTTATGATTATGGTCTGTTGTTTAGAATGCAGGTCTGAAAGTTCATTGCAGCAAAAACACACCCTTTAATTCCTTTGCAAAGTGACTATGATCTATTCCTCATTAGAAATAGGTGAGGTAGTGTCATAAACTCCGGTGATTCACATTATATTGTCGAATGTAAATTATTTCAGTTATCCTTCTTCACTGGAACAATCTCTCGCTTTCTTCACTTCTTCACTACCATTGCCCTGACTGGCCCACAGCTATTAAGGAGATACACCATGCTGCAGTTCTGAGTATCTGGAGAATAATATCCTGGGGAGGCAATTTGAGGATCCTTTTGATCACACACAGTTAGACTTTAAAGAATAATCTACCTAAGGACATTTGTAATAAAAACTTTTTTTTTAAAGACAATACTGGCAGTAAACATCTGCCTTTTTTAACATTCTTGCTTAAGAAGGATCCTTGCTAAAGGATTCTTGTTTATGAGTTGGAGGGCCTCATTGAGAGGGCTTTAAACTGGATTTGAAGGGGGAAGGGGATAAAACCAGGCTCACTAGAGTTGAGCCTAGGGGTGGCATGCTGATGTTGGGGGCAAAATTGACAGCCCAGCTCAAGTGCATCTACACCAATACACCATTGCATGGGCAGCAAACAGGAGGAGCTGGAAGCCATTGTGCAGCGGGACAGCTATGACTTAGTCACCATCACAGAAATGTGGTGGGATGACTCACATGACTGGAGTGCTGCAATAGATGGCTATAAACTCTTCAGAAGGGATGGGCATGGAAGGAGAGGCGGTGGGGTGGCTCTATATGTTAGGGAGTGTTTTGACTGTATAGAGCTCAACGATTGTGATGGCAAAGTCCAGTGCCTATGGGTAAGGATGAGGGGGAAGGCGAACAAGGCACATATCCTGCTGAGTGTCTGTTACAGATGACCCAACCAGGACAAAGAGGCAGATGAGGCATTCTACAAGCGACTGGCAGAAGTCTCACAATCTCTAGCCCTTGTTCTTGTAGGAGACTTCAACTTACCAGACGTCTGCTGGAAGTATAACACAGCAGAGAGGAAACAGTGTAGGAGGTTCCTGGAGAGTGTGGAAGATAACTTCCTGACACAGCTGGTGAGTGAGCTGACCAGGGGAGGTGCCTCACTTGACCTGCTATTTACAAACAGAATAGGAGTGGTGGTAGATGCGGTGGTCAGAGGCCATCTTGGGCTTAGCGACCGTGACATGATAGAATTCTCGATTCTTGGTGAAGTGAGGAGGGGGGTCAGCAAAACCACTGCCATGGACTTCTGGAGGACAGTGAGCCTGTTCAGGTCACTGATTGAGAGAATCCCTTGGGAGACAGTCCTGAAGGGCAAAAGGGTCCAGGAAGGCTGGACATTCTTCAAGAAGGAAGTCTTAAAGTCGCAGGAGCAGGCGGTCCCCATTGTGCCGTAAGACAAGCTGGCGGGGAAGACGACCGGCCTGGCTGAACAGGGAGGTCTTGCTGTGACTCAGAAAAAAAAGGAGTTTATCACCTTTGGAAGAAGGGGCAGGCAACTCAGGAGGAGTACAAGGATCTTGTTAGGTCATGCAGAGAGAAAATTAGCAAGGCAAAAGCCCAGCTAGAACTCAATCTGGCCACAGTCATAAGGAACAACAAAAAGTGTTTTTACAAATATATTAACAACAAAAAGAGAGACAAGAAGAATCTCCATCCTTTAGTGGATGCAAGGGCAAACATTGTCACCAAGCATGAGGAAAAGGCTGAAGTACTTAATGCCTTCTTTGCCTCAGTTTTTAGTAGCCAGACCAGGTATCCTCAACGTATTCAGCTGCCTGAACTGAAAGACAGGGACAGAGAGCAGAATAAACTCCCCATAATCCAGGAGGAATCAGTTAAAAACCTGCTACGCCACCTGGACATGCACAAGTCCATGGGGCCTGATGGGATCCACCCAAGAGTACTGAGGGAGCTGGCAGAGGAGCTTGCCAAGCCACTCTCCATCATTTATCAGCAGTCCTGGCTAACAGAGGAGGTCCCAGATGGCTGGAGGCTTGCCGATGTGATGCCCATCTACAAGAACGGCCAAAAGGAGGATCCCGGGGACTACAGGCCTGTCAGCCTGACCTTCGTACCGGGGAAGATTACGGAGTGGTTCATCTTGAGGGCGCTCACGGGGCATATGCAGGACAACCAAGGGATCAGGCCCAGCCAGCACAGATTCATGAAAGGCAGGTCCTGTCTGACCAATCTGATCTCCTTCTATGACTGGGTGACTTGCCTAGTGGATGAGGGAAAGGCTGTGGATGTTGTCTACCTGGACTTTAGTAAAGCAAAAACTTTAGTAAAGTAAAAACTTGCCTTCTCAGGTAGACAAGACTTAAGTTTTTTTAATCAGTATGTGATTAAAAAAACATTAACAATCTAATTATTTTTTATAGCTTTTAGTCTTTTGTTTGTGGTGTTTCAACTTTGCATCTGTAAGTAGTCTACATGCACAGCATTGCAAACTGGGTTTACCTGTTATGAACACTAATCATCCTCAGATTGAGAGAGAATTTTTCAGTCAATTTCTCAAGTATGAATAACTAATGAAAAACCATGCTTGAAATTTCAGAGAGCCATTTTCTGGCATTTTTAAGAACATCATTAATGTACAGGTTTGACAGCTAGATAGTTATGAGACTGTCCTGTTTCATTAACAACGTTCTTTGTAGTTATTTGATATTCCAAAGTGAAAGCAGAAATCACACAAACTTTAGTGACATTTTTAAACAAAGTTACTATGCTGGGTGATTACAACTAGCACCTAAAATGTGGTTCCTCCTCAGTGTAGCACAGATTTATGTCACCAGAAGCAGTAGCATAATATTTACTTTGTTTCAGAGATGAGATCCTTCCTCCCTACTAGGATGAAAGTTAAACAATTTAAAGTCAGTAAACTATTTTGAGGAAAGGCATGATTTCTCTATATAGCCTGTGCACATGTATGTGTTTATGTACATGCTTTGAATTCTGTTTCTCAATGGTGTTATGGTGAATTAAATTGCTACCATAAAGAGAAAAATAATTTACTTTAACAAAGTCTAAAGCATATAAATAAAAATGACATCTCATCTAACTGTTTTACAAATACAGAAGGCATTTATAATCTTAGGAGTAATATGACAATCAGTTTTATTAATTGGTGATAATAATGTTGTCTTTTCAACATAGAGTATGTTTCTTTAGTTCCCAGTGTGCATTTTCATACAATTTAGCATGGTGTAGAGAAGGAGCAGTAGGGATTATGTATAAATGCATAGGTATTTAATAGCTAAATAGTGCTACTAGACCCTGTTATAATTTTCTGATGAAAGGCCTGTTTTTTATTTCAGTTCACATTATATTAAAAAATACAGTATATATTGTAATCATTGTAAGCTTTAGACTATAACTTGGTGCTATGATTGTATGAAGAAATAGATGTTTACCATTTCTTAGGCACACTTGAATCCAGATCCTGCAAGTGTATATGTATGCCTATGTGTGTGTATATATATTTCTTTAGCTGCATGAGAAATAATGACAGAAGTCACTATTTGCAGGACTGTGGTCACAACTGGGTCAGAGTACACAATCTGTTAAACATTTTAACTTCATGATTAGTTTTTGTTAATCTGAAATATTCCTATTTCCTTCCTTTGTTTTATTTCTCATCTGTACGTCATCTCATCTTGAGGGCACTCACGGGGCATGTGCAGGACAACCAAGGGATCAGGCCCAGCCAGCACAGGTTCGTGAAAGGCAGGTCCTCCTTGCCCAACCTGATCTCCTTCTATGACTGGGTGACTTGCCTAGTGGATGAGGGAAAGGCTGGATATTCTCTACCTGGACTTTAGTAAAGCCTTTGACAGTGTCTCCCACAGCATTCTCCTGGAGGAACTGGCAACTCATGGCTTAGACAGGTGTACTCTTCACTGGGTAAAGAACTGGCTGGATGGCCAAGCCCAGAGAGTTGTGATGAATGGAGTTAAATCCAGTTGGTGGCCAGTCACAAGTGGTGTTCCCCAGCACTTAGTAATGAGGACGGTCTTGTTCAATATCTTTATTGATGATCTGGATGAAGGGATCAAGTGCTCACTAAGTTTGCAGATGACACCAAGTTGGGTGAGAGTATTGATCTGCTCAAGGGCAGGAAGGCTCTGCAGAGGGATCTGGACAGGCTGGATCTATGGGCAGAGGTCAATTGTACGAGGTTTAGTTAAGGCCAAGTGCTGGGTCCTGCACTTGGGTCACAACCACCCCATGCAACGCTACAGGCTTGGGGAGGAGTGACTGGAGAGCTGCCTGGCGGAAAGGGACCTGGGGGTGCTGGTTGACAGCTGGCTGAATATGAGCCGGCAGTGTGCCCAGGTGGCCAAGGAGGCCAACAACTTCCTGGCCTGCATCAGAACTAGTGTGGCCAGCAGGAGTAGGGAAGTGATCGTGCCCCTGTACTCAGTGCTGCTGAGTAATGAGTAACTAGTAATAGGACAAGAGAAAATGGCCTCAAGTTGCGCCAGGGGAGGTTTAGACTAGATGTCACAAAAACTTTCTTTACTGAGAGAGTGGTCAAACGTTGGAACAGGCTGCCCAGGGACGTGGTGGAGTCACCATCACTGGAAGTGTTCAGAATGGCTGTAGACGTGGCATTTCAGGACATGGTTTAGTGGGCATGGTGGTGTTGGGTTGATTGGACTTGATAATCTGAAAGGTCTTTTCCAACCTTAATGATTCTGTGATTCTGTGATATATGTGTGTGTGTGTGTGTGTGTGTGTATGTGTATATATATATAAAAATATATATAGCGCGTGAGTGAGATTTTTAAGGGGCCCTGCAAAAAATCAAGAAATATGGATTGACTTACCATCATAGTGTATTGCAATGAGATATTCATATGAGATCAGTGATTTTTTTCTTGTTAAAGAAAAAAAGATGCCGTCTTTGAGAGATGGCATCGTTAGATACATGAAGCTCTTGCCTTGTTTAGCTTTGAATTGGTTATTTGAATGAGCATAATATAACTGAATTTTGAAAACAGCAGATAACCATGCACTAAGTAAAAACTTTTATCTTATCTAATGAACTACATGTTCTGACAGTGCATCAACCAGAATTTAACCAGTGTGGATGAGGGCATTCTTTTGTATGCTGAAGCATCAGTGTACTTCAAATCTGAATTTTTCTGAATCTTGACAAGGATGGTATTCAAGCAGAATTATTCAAAGTAAAATGAATTAAAGTGAAGCATATTAGTTTAAAAATAAACAAACTAACAAAACGCTGAATGCCCAAGGAGGGCTAAAAGTTTCCTTTTTCTTTACCTTAATAGGAGTGAGCATTTTTCTTTCTATTTAATTGGGGTGAAAATTGTATCTATGCTTAAGAAGAATACATATAAATAATACTTTGAGAACATGGTGTTTGTAATTGATGTAGTAGAGAATATCCCTTGCTTTGTACGTTTGCAGTCCTTCAAATTTTTGCTTCCTTTTTTGCTATGATAGGTAGTTAACAGTAAACACAACTTCTGAATAATATTATATGTTCTTAACAATAAATGTACAAAGTGAGCTCATTAACAATAATTATTTTGGGAAAAAAAAGTAGACTATGTTACATTTGCATTTATTATTAACATCTGTGATTGCATTTACCACAATTCCATATAAACAAGACATTTTATGAATTAGAATTTTTTATGGATAATATAGAATTTTATACAAAATTTACACAAATGTACCTTCTTGGAGAAAGATGGAATAAACTTTGTATGCAGAAACTTCACTGAATCTGAGTAAGACTAAAGCATAGTGTTTTTTTTAAAGGCAAGGTGCAGTTTTCACTGTTGTAAAAACCGTGCTGAGGTATGTCCTTGATTTCATCACCTTCTTTCTCAGAAATTGTGTCTCCTGAGCAAATAAATGCACGTTCTTTATTCCACACCAGCAGCAGTATGAAAAAGAATTCAACATAATGCACTCATGTATGAAACATTACAGTCACTCTATATATGTGCTTTGCCTAAATACGCTATTTTTAACACTCCTTTTTGCTAAACATGCATAAACTGTGCTGTTAAGTAGTAGCTGTTGCTGTCTGTATTTTTCTGCAAAACAGGTTTTGTTTTGATTCTCACATATCCGATTGTGCCATTTTCAGTGGATTTCTTTGTTTTAAAGAGGATTGTTTTTCATCTTTTATTTTACAGAGTTACATACATGGAAGCAGTCAGGCTCAGTTTGTTGCAGAATCACATATTATTCTTCTGCTGAGTATCCTTCAAACTGGTGATGAATAGAAAAAAGCAAGCTGAGGCACAGTGTGCTGTTATATAAAATTGCTCTGACAGTGAATATGATTGAACTTCTGAGAAGGTATTCTATTTTGGGTTACTTACTCTTTGTTTATATAAATATCTAATGTTGTTTCTATTTACTTCCAAGTAAAGCTGGCATTGCTTTTCACTAATATGTACCTTGTTATCTCCTTTGTTACTTTTATGCCTAATCTTAATGTTTTTCTTTTCAGTGTTATCTTTTCCGTAGCAGAAACTAACTTTACTTTCTTTTTCAGTCTTTATTACAAAAGCTAAAAATTCTATGTTAAAAATTATTTTATTTCTTTTAACTGACAAGGAAAGTATGCTGAAAATTACTAATCATGCATAAAGATTATTTTTCCTCCGGTAGTCTTTGGTTTGGGGTTTTTTTTTCCCCCTACCTAATCTAAACGGTTTACTACTGCTTCTGGAAACAACCCAATCCAATTTGCTCTGACATCAAGAAAGCCACTGAGACCTACTTTTACTCCTTCATTCTTACTGAGTCAGAGCAAGTTAAATTAATTTTTTCATGTGTGAATGTCTTAATAATCTGCAAGAAAAACTTATATACTATCTGGTTTCTTTAAACTCTGCTTCTAATCAGCTTTGTTCATTGAGTGAAAATTCTATTCACCATTTACCACTATTAAAATACAATAGTCCCATCACAAATACCTTCCTTAAGGAGAACAAGAGGAAGAAAACATTTCCCAATCTGAAGTAATAGCCAGATCTCAGAGTTTGATGATTGTAGCTACCTTCTTGTTCTCTCCCTGAAGTTATGTTGGCTTAGATCCCGCTGTTCCTCTGGCTTACCTGTCTACCTTAACGTTTGGCATTTGCTATCTGAAGAGAACATCGTCATTAGTTCTTTTTGCTTCATTACATTCATTTGCCTGGCATCAATTTTGCTACTTGTGAAACCTTATTTGCTCTGTAAATAGCCATTATAAATTTAATTTCAAAGTTGCGATCATATTTTGCAGACTAAATGCAATATTCACAATTGAACTGGAATACTGTGTCCAGTTCTGGGTCCCTCAGTAAAGGAAAGAGACTTACTTGAGCAAGTCCAGCAAAGGGTCACAAAGATGATTAAGGGACTGGAGCATCTTTCCTATGAGGAAAGGCTGAGAGAGCTGGGACTGTTTGACCTAGAGAAGAGAAGGCTCTCAGAGGGATCTTATCGATGTGTGTAGATACCTGATAGAAGGAAATGAAGGAGAAAGACTTTCTTAGCAGTGCCCTCTGACAGGACAAGAGGCAGTGGGCCCAAATTGAAAAACAGGAAATCAGTCTGAAGAAAAGAAAACACTTCTTACTGTGAGGGTGGTCAAACTCTGGAACAGGTTGCCCAGAGGGGCTGTAGAGTCTCCATCTGTGAAGATATTCAAAACCTGACTGGACACGTTTCTGGGCAACCTGGTCTTAGCAGGTTGCTTGAGCAGAGGGGTTGGATTAGATGATCTCAAGAGGTCCCTTCCAGTCTCAACCATTCTGTGATTCTGTCAATTCTCCAGGTTTTATATCATACCCCAATTAATGTTGTGTCAAAATCATAGTGTGTTTGTTAAAGTTTTAGAAGCACATTTATTTGTTCATTATTTCTAAATTTGAGCTCCTTTTCTTGGGAAGAGAGAGTTAAAGATAAATGGCTTTACCTGAAAACTGCAAAGTCAAAACTCAGTGATTATTAATTTAATTGCTACATTTTTTTACAGAGACAGCTGTTACGTTTCAGCTGAAAAGTTTCTTGTATAATAGATGGTGTGCATCTTATTAGTATCATCTTTATGCTTTTCTTTTATATAGCCACAACTTATTTTTTGATGTTTTTTGCTTTTCCCATACTGCCACAATTTAAACAAATTTGTTATCTAAACCAAATCCTGTTGGCTGCTTGAGAATGAGAAAAGTAAACCCGAAACCCAGTTAAGATTAAAAATAAACAAAAATTTTGTTCATGACATATTTTGTTTTTCTGACTCAGGCATGAAAGTGATATCTTTTCGTTGGCAGAGACTGTCTTTAAACTGGGAAGTTGGCTAACTACATTAAAGCAGCTGGCTGAAAGATTCCTTTCAGTGAGGTTGTTCATTGCCACTTGCAGAAAGAATTCTCTAAGGTTTCATTTCATGGCTCAATACTGTTGAGCTGAGTTTTTGGTCACACAGAAATTTCACAAGTGACATAAAACTTGTCAAGATTTCAACAGTTATGCATGGAAAGAATTAATATTTTTTTATCCTTTCAATGTTGGTAGTAATTATTATCTGCTTCATTGCTTCTTCATTATTTGTTTATTCAGGAAATGTTGATAGAAAATGTGAGAATGAGAAAAAAAAATGCCAGACTGATAAACAGTAGTACATTCACTTTATCCTTTGAAGTTTAAAAGAATTTTAAAACGAGACGTTACTATGCTGGTGATGTACATGCTTCATTTGGTTGCTTCTTTTCACTTTGTAGTAGTAAGAACAACGACAAGGTTGTCACTTCCTGCTAGATGTTGAAATGCAATGATGTGTTTCTCTATAAAGTGAATTTTTGATACTTGTGATAAGAAATGCAATGGAAATTCATATTTTCTCATACTTGCATTTAGATAGTGATTCTACCCAGTCTGCTAGATGGTTTCCATATAAAGATATGCTGTTTTTTCCAGAGCTGTAGCTACGTAATTAGGATATGGATAAAAAAGACTTGTGAAAATGTCAGATATTCAGTTTCCATTATACTATAAAGTGAAATTAAATTCACTAAAATGTATACAATGTTACTGATTACATACTAGGTGTATCCCACAAATTTTATAATATTTTGAACAAGTAGTTTAGTCCTAACAGGTGATTACTACATCTTAGTAGTAACATAATGGAAGTCCCTGCAGTAATATAGCACATACAATGTCACATCAGTAAAACAATTCTAAAATTAAAAAAAGCTTTTTGATTATTTTTGTAGTTAATTTTATTTCTATGATATGCTTTCTAACAGACAAAATACTGATATTGCATTTAGCAGCAGACCAGACTAGCTGAAATGATTGAACACTTTCTGAAGACATTAAAAACTCAGACTAAGCAAGCTCCTCAGAACAAGGAGGCATTCTTTCATTTCCAAAGTCCTAAACCAGGTTAGGTTTCATTCTGAGGCTCCTTAGAGATGGCTGATGGGGACCATCTTACAGAGTGCACTGTATCTTATACTGGGTGTGAAGTTTCCTTTTAGAAATTGAAGAAAAAAAACTACCATAATTTGACATAGACCTTCTTGAATTCCAGGCTGCAGAATTGTGAATAAATATTTGAGTAGGCTTTTAAGAACTGAGTGTGGTGGGTTGACCCTGGCTAGACACCAGCTGCCCACCAAAGCCACTCTATCACTCCCCCTCCTCAGCTGGATGGGGGAGAAAATACGACGAAAGGCTCATGGGTCAAGATAAGGACAGGGAGAGATCACTCAGCAATTACTATCATGGGCAAAACAGACTCAGCTTGGGGAAATTAATTTAATTTATTACCAATCAAATCAGAGTAGGGTAATGAGAAATAAAACCAAATCTTAAAAACACACCTTTCTCCCACCCCTCCCTTCTTCCCAGCCTCAATTTCTACTCCACAGCAGCGCAGGGAGACTGGGAAAGGGTATTGTGGTCAGTTCATCACACGTTTTCTCTGACGCTCTTCCCTCCTCAGGAGACGGACTCCTCACACTCTGCCCCTGCTCCAGCATGGGGTACCTCCCACGGGACACAGTCTTCCATGAACTTCTGCAGCATGAGTCCTTCCCACAGGCTGCAGTTTTTCATGAACTGCTCCAGCCTGGGTCCCTTCCACACAGTGCAGTCTGTCAGGAACAGATTGCTCCAGCGTGAGTCCCCCACGGGGTCACAAGTCCTGCCAGCAAACTGTTCCAGCATGGGCTTCTCTCTTTTCATGGGGCCACAGGTCCTTGCCAGGACCCTGCTCCAGTGCAGGCCTCCCATGGGGCCACAGCCTCCTTTGGGCATCCACCTGCTCCAGCGTGGGGTCCTCCACAGGCTGCAGGTGGAGATCTGCTCTACCATTAACCTGCAGGAGGACAGCCTGCCTCACCATGGTCTTCACCACAGGCTGCAGGGGCATCTCTGCATCTCTGCTCTGGCACCTGAAGCACCTCCTCCCCCTCCTCCTTCACTGACCTTGGTGTCGCAGGGTTGTTGCTCTTACATAATCTCACTCCTCTCTTCTGACTGCTGCTGATGTGGCCCACTTTTCCCCCCTTCTTGACTATGTTATCCCAGAGGCGCGACCACCATCGCTGATGGGCTCAGCCTTGGCCAGGGGCGGGTCCGTGTTGGAGCTGGCTGCATTGGCTCTATCGGACATAGAGGAAGCTTCTAGCAGCTTCTCACAGAAGCCACCCCTGTAGCCCCCCCCACTACCAAAACCTTGCCACGCAAACCCAATATACTGAGAAACAGTCCTTTATGTAAGAAGTAGCCCCTGTAATTGATACTCATTTTACCTGATGAGATGAGAATTTGTAGATCTTTCAGACTCACTTGCCCAAGCTAGTTCTAGACTGCATTATTTGAGGTGAAATGGTTGTGTGGTCGAGAGCACGTGGAGACACCGAGCTGGCTGAGTACAGAGGCAACTCCAGTCCAGCTCCAGCACAGCATGGCATCACTGCCTTTGTACTTGTTCCAGGAGCATTTTAGTCCAGAACAGTTTAGCTCCACCCTGCCAAGACAGACATCTCATGTATCTAATCTGTAATATATCCAAATGCACAGATTTGGCTTGGCATCCCGATGCAGTTTTCCCATTAGTAGGAACGCAGTACGAAGTAGCTGGTTGCCCATGCTCAAGTTGATCCAAAGTTGATCAGCTTTGCTGTGCAAACACTGATGCCTGCTCAGTCACTCAGATGGCACTCAGGAACAGGCTGTTACCTCGGGTGTGGAGCAAATACACAGAGACGACATCCAAAACTGTGCCAGAGCTAGTAAAAATCTTTGTGCGTGAGCACCTAGCAGAGAACAGTAAAAGAACATGGTTAGATATGATAATGCTTGTTATATTATTCACTGTGACTTTCAGGCCATTGCTACTCTGAAACTCTGAGGAGTTCATGTTATGCTGAAAACATGACTGTTACTCAGTTTTGTTGTTACTTAGCTCCCCTTTCTCTTTTCTTGGGGAGTTAACTTCAAGAAAGTATCATAGAAATCATATAAATGTTGGTTGAAAGG
Source organism: Phaethon aethereus (assembly GCF_964289735.1). Taxonomy (NCBI): domain Eukaryota; kingdom Metazoa; phylum Chordata; class Aves; order Phaethontiformes; family Phaethontidae; genus Phaethon; species Phaethon aethereus. Next base: position 52,433,658 of record NC_138578.1, on the reverse strand, counting down.
GACCTCTGAAGATCACATACTCCAGTCTTCCTCTTAAAGCAGGATTATCACCAACACCGGATCTGGTCTTCCATGTTTAGCGCAAATGTTTAAAAACTCCAAGGATTGGGATTGCATAATCTCTCTGGGCAGTTACAGAAGTGAAATTGATCCTAACTTCCAGTCTGAACCTCCCAAGCTGCAATTCATGGCTCGTGCTGTGGTGTATAACAATCTTGTCTGTCCTAAGGTTTTGGCTTCCCTTTGGACTTTTTGCCGGCCTTGTAAAATTAGTGGAGTCTTCAGTGATGTTTTCATTAAAAAATGAACAGAACATTCTATGGGGTAATTAGATCCATTATGTTTTAGATTTTTTAATTGCCTAGGATGAAAACAAAAGGAGAGGTTGGCTTTTATTCATGCTTCTTTACAGCTCTTTCCCAGCCATAGATTGGCAGGTAATTTTTTTTATTTTTTTATTTTTTTTAGCACTGAGGGAATGCTTTAATATTTATTTCCAGACAAAAAGTAATACTGAATAAGTTAGGTATAAATTTAATTTGAGGTTACATTTAGTCATCCATAAAAATATGCAGGTCTTTCTTTTAAATACCTGCTTTCAGTTTTCTTTGAAATTGACCAACTTTGATTTCCTTCCCAGGAGCAACAGAACCTTCTTATCGTTTGCAATCGAGAAGGAGGTTTTATGTAATATATAATGGCGTTTATCCCTACATCAGCCTGATGACCACTCCTTCAAGCAACTGGGTGTAACTTACACATATAATAATTTAGGGTGTTAGGTAGAATTATATCAATATTGGGACTTTACTGTGAAGCAGAAAAGTTATGAAAAAGTCATCACAGAAATGGGCGTATAACTGCTGTGGAATAAATGTGACAGACTGCACCAACAAAAATTATTTGCAATAAGAGCATGGGATAGATTATATTTAAACAGAAATCCTTTTTTGTTAAATGGGTTTGAAAGCAGTAGCTTCTGTGGAGCTATCAACATGCTAGATATTGTGCAGCACGTAATGCAAGGTTTTTGTTTCTGAAGAGTTTGAATATCTCTGAGGACCCTAAGACTGCGTAATTTACACAGATGGGTAACGTTGTTCACATGAGTAATTCTGGTAAGACAGTCTATTTGTTGGCTAGATATCTAATTCTACCACACAAAAAGAGCATATATCTAAACACATTATGATTTAACAGTAAAGTTTAGCATCTTCTCAACTTATCGTCACATTAACAAGATAGATAAAGAAGGATTGTGCAAAACAAAGCATCCAACCATAATCAATGTTTTTGAGACAGATCTAGCATACAGGATATTACAGCTTCTAGCCACTGATGAATACCTTCTTATTTCTTTTTAATCCTTTTTTTTAATTAATTATGGCACAACATTCTAGAGCAATGAATTTTCAGTGTTAACTTCATGTAGTATGCAGAACTACTCCTTTAGGATGTTTTTTAGCCTATAATTTGCACAATAACTATACTGTGTGACTTTAATAAGTCATGGGAAATAGTCCTTCTGGGTTTTTTTTTCTCTTCTATTTGGGACTTTGTAAAATAAGCCATATAGATTTCTCCTTTTCTCCTTACCTGACAGAAATGGGGTCATAGATAACAGGAGTCAGTAGAAATTATTAGATATTTATTAAAAAAAAAAAAGTGTAGGGTCGTTTGACATTCTTAGAGGGACAAGGAGGAGGATATAAAGACGAATATTGAAGTACCGTTGCTAGAATTAGGGAGGATAGAGTTATTAAGACATACAGGCAGAAGAGGTATAACTGTGGAATTAAGAGCTGTCCTTTCCTAAGAGGAACAATGTGAAGTAAACTGCACAATCAGTATTACTGTTGCAATTAACAATAGTTGAATACAGGTAAGAGTGTGTTGATTGTTGTAAACAGAACAGCCATTGGAGTATGCAGTGTTGAGCTGTAAATATGGCTCTGGGTGTGAAGACACAGCAAGAAAGATAAGGAATAGTAAGGTTAGATAGGCTGTGTTGAAGTTGAAAGATTTCTTCAATTCTTTCATATCTCTCTGGTAGACACTAATCGGTACTTCTAATGAATGTCCATTTTCATCAAGTTTTTATGTCATTCCCTGGAGTGGGATGTAATGTGGTTTTTTTAATGTAATGTGTCATATTTTTTTCCTTTTGCAGTAACAGTGAATACTATACAGAGTAAGTGTAAAAGTCGTAGTAAATATTTTCTTTCTCAGAAGAGTTTCAGTTATTAAGTAAATTATTTGTTGTACAGGAGATAAATCTAAACCATTATTATAGGAATTACCAGTTATTATTAACCTGATAATTTTTCTCATTGTTGATATTAAACTTAGTTGACTTTGATGCTGATAAAACACATGCACCTAAGTAAAAATGGAAATGTCTTTTCAGCTTGTTAATTTGAATTCCCAAGACAGAGTTTAATGTGACAGCTATGTAGGCGGATATGAGATGTTGATTGAGAAGGAGAAAGAAACGTGATTGATTGGTAATAAAGAAAAAGACAAATCTTTTCTGTAGCATTAAAGTTACACCTATTATGAAAGACATTTCCTGTCCTACAGAGTGAATTAAGTGTATTAAGTGCCTCTCTCGTGTAAGGAGACTTAACCACAGAATGAATTTAAATGGGAGATGCCTTTCTGTGTGTCAGTAGGGATTGTGCAAAGTCACTGAGCATAAGAACCTGAAATTTTGAGTCAAAGTCTGTAGAAAAATACTCATTTAGGTCTCAGTAGTAACTTTTATTAGTTGTGCATAATGGAATCAAATTGTGTTCCCCAGAGATTAAGTAAAAGTGAATGATGATGACAACTAAAGCAGTGAGATAAGGGTTTTGTATGCTTGATCTTAAGGATGAGAAAAAAGGGAAGAACACCACAGTGGGAAAAGATAGAATTAAAAGCACAGAATTAGAGCATATTTAAGCGTGCTTCTTAATTAACTATGGAAATCAATGTCTAAAGCAGCAAAACATACTGCACGTTTTCTATTCTTTACTTGCATTATCCACCAATACCATCTGCTAACCTTGTAGGCTCTTCTGGAGGCTGCCTGATTCCTCCTAACTCTGATGAAGCATAAGGAGATGATAGCTAGAAAGATGAAGAAATTTCCTTACATTACCTCATTCTCCTCCTGCTTGACCCTAAAGTAATTCATAATATGACATTTTAAGAAAGATGTCAGAGAAATACACAGAGACCTTAAATTTACAGCTGGGCATTTGTCAATGCAACATATAACATAATTCTCTTTCATTAGCTAGTTGAATGATACTGGATTTGGTGAAATACCTTCATATATGGTGTGCATACTCTGTATGAAATTACCAACTCTGTAGTTCAGTAATCTTCAATCATTTCCAAATTTTTGGCTCTAAAATTTTCCAATGTAAATGCAGACCCCTGCAAAGCAAATTTAGCTGTCGGCTGCTCTGGCAATTGCCTCATTTTTATTTGTTTGTACCTGACTGCCTGTTCACAGACCAAGAGACATTCACTGACCGCAGGCTGAAAACAGCAGCATTTTTAAGGGTTTCTTTAGGCGTCAATTAATAATTTTAATGGTTATTTGAATTGTTAAGAAACATATTTGTTTGAGTGGCTAAATGATGCAGAAACATAGTCCAAAGTTAAACATTTTACCTTTTGGATCCACAGATAGCTTTTACTAAATTGAATATTCTTCAAGTACGTTCAGCTAAGAATAAACTGTCTGTTAAGATACTGCACAGGTCTTTAACAATGAAGGAAAGTATAATGCCAGCATAGAGCCATACTGATGATGATTTGTGATATAGAAAAAAAAATGTGTGATATTCTTAAAACGATTTATGGGTGCTTAGAGAGAGCGAGTGAGATGGTGTGTGTGCATGCTGAAGGATCAAGTGTGTACTAACAAACAGATGAGACAACATACTAAGTCTAGTGATTAAAGTGCTTGAAAATAAGGTAGATGTTTGGAATTAAGCGTTAGAATAGTGAGAGAAAATGATATAGTGTCATAAATACTTATAAATAGCTCAAATAGAGTTTGGTTTAGGCAACGTATCTGTTTAAAAGTTCAGAAATGAAGCTATTAAGAAAAATTCATTTCATTCATTTTAATCTCTGGTATGCTTAACATTAGGGAAACTAAAGTACTGTTATACATCTGCCTGTTCTGGAGATATGTATACTTCTTTGATTTGTATGTCTCTAGGCAAGAAAATTTGTAGAGACAAATTATAAAATGTAAATAAGGTTAGAAAAAATATTTATTTTGTACAGTGGCAAACCACACAATAAGAATTTGCAAGATGGGCAGGACTAACCCTGAAACTCCATCAGATGTAATTTACAAAACCAAAAAGGTCATAAGTAATAAATGTAAAAATCATCTCCCCCAGAGTTAGTTTTAGGTGATCCTAAAAGATGAAGATGAATATTAGGATGATATGAACATGAATAATTAGGATGTAAATTAGGCTGAAAATCCCTGAATGTTTGATTAGTGATTTAGCACAAACTTAGTCAGGTATCTGTGCTACTTTGTTGCAGTTGAATTAAAACTGATTCCAGAGTTTTTCTCTTCTCTTGAACCTTTTATATGGCCTTTCCATTCTCAAGTGTCTAAGAGCATCACAAGAGGGACGGTTCCATTAGATTATCTGTGGATTAGAAAAGACAGTCTCATAAATTGAAGGTAAAACTAATCAAATGAATAATAATGAAACTTTTTCACTATAGAAGATTCTATATTAATATCAAATTGATTCTCTGCTCTGTTAAAATGAACAAAAAGCATCAAAAAGGAAAGTGGTATAGTTTGGTTGGCATTTAAATGGTTGAAATGCAAACTTCCAGCTACTTCATTGTTGTGAGTTGCATATTTCAAGGAGTTGAGGTGGAACTCCAGTGCCAAGACTCATGTAATAATTCTTAAAATTCTTGAAAAGCCATTTGGTGTAACTGAAGCCAGAAGGTTTTAAGCTGAAAAAATGTTCAGTGTTACTGTGGGTAGCAGTACAGCTACATTTCAGGCCATTAAAAAATACTGAAGTACATCTTGATTGTGTACAACTAAGGCTTAAATTAATTTCATATTCAAATAAATAACTTTCAGACTGTGCTCCACTTTTTCAACTGCTGAGTTGAGAGTCATCCTTCTTCACTGAGATGAGACATACAATAATTGGTATCTTAAACATGCCTCCTTCCTCAGCCCTCAAGGCCTGTTGCATCATCCACCGGGATGGTTATGGTCTAACTGAGAATTGACTGCACATTTTTTAATAGCATAAGTGGAATATTAGAATAATTGCTCATTGTTTCCTGAACCGAAGCAACAATGTCTTGAAAGAAACCATGAGACCTGTTTCATTGCAGAACCATACTTTTTGTCTTCATTAGTTTCTTCAACCTATGATAAAAAAGTGGCTAATACCTTGTTTTCAAGAACTGCATGTAGGTGAAGAATATTTCCTAAATAGAATGTAGCTGAAGAATATTTCCTAAATAGAATGACTAGAATTTATATTATGCTTAGCATTTTCAAATGTAAGTTCAAAGTTAAATTCACATAGAAATAGTTCAGATAAAGAACCTGTAATGTGGTCAGGATTTCTGAAATTATAGCAGGTATTTTGGAACTTTAAGTAGTAGTAGGAAGAAGTTAAGACAAATATCTCTCTCAGTTAGTGAAATATGCCCCCCTTGTAAAGGGCCAGCAAAGAATTTCTCATCACCCCCAGAAAAAAGAAAAAAAGAGAAGACAAAACACCATAGATTTTCCTGTTGATCATAGTACTCCTTCACAAAAAATGTACGTGCTCTTCTTTGTTCCGTGTGTGATAAAGTGAACCAGAAGTTTTTAAAGTTTGTGTTAATCTCTCCCCATTTTAGTGAACAGTAAACTGAGCACAGACTCGAGTGGATTAATATTTTGTTCTCTAGTTTTTCTTGCCTATGTGTTATTAAGCAACTACATGATCTGCAACTATGTGTATAATGCTAATGCCAGAGTTTGTACTCTTGGCAGAAGTCCAGCAGAACCAAACGTTTTTCACAAAAGTAACCAAGTATTAGTCAACCTATTTTCTTAATAAACTTATTAAAGTGATTAGATAATGCTACATTAGTGGCTGGCTTTTCTTAACAGAGTAGAAATATATGTGGATTTTTTTTTCCTCATCCCTTCTTGTTGCAGTTTCCTCAATTAATTCATTTTTATGCTTTTGTAACTTTTGAAAGCAGAAAACTGAATGATTCTCATGACATTCTTTCCAACTCTTTTTCCTACTTGAAGCATAGCAGTAGCACAGGAGATTTTCAGTCTCTTATGCTCATGGATGTGAATCTTAACAGGCAAATTTTTTAGAAAGTAATTTTGCCTTCCATTCCAATTTCCATAGTCTTGTGGATTCCAGGATTGTTTGGGTTTTCTCCCCACAATATTTTACAAATTATTTTTTAATATTTGTAATAAGTTTCTGGAAAACTTGAATATAACCACTGATTCACAAGAGCGACCCTATGCCTTATACCTAGTGCATGTGTGAGAAAGTACTTTGGGCTACTAGTGTGTTTCTAATTACTGTCTAATTTAGTACTGTAGATGATGTCTATATTGAAGAGGTGTTGTTAATACTTATATTTCCTTGATGTTGCCTATTGGCATCTGCCTCCTTTCACCACCAGTGTTCACTTTTTTAAATCCTGTTATTCTTCATTTGACTTTTCTCATTCTATGTATATGAAATTTGGAAGTCTCAAGCCTGAATCTCTGATGAAGTGTGAAAATGTTATCATTAACATTTCTAAATCCTGTTGCTCAGGCTCTGCTTAATTGAAATTGAATTGAAATTTCAGAAGTCTTAGAGCATTTTTGTCTAATTTTGAACGTTTCTAACATTGTATTACCTGTGTTTGTAAACAGAAACATCATTCTTAAAGTTTGTACTCATCCTGATACCTAGCCCTGGGGTAAGCAATGCTTAAAAATTCGACCTTGTTCAAGAATCAGTTAACTCTGGTGAAGTTCATATTTCCTGGAATTGTGAGGTACAGCTCCCATGTTGCACTCCTGCTTCAGTATGGTATTCAGGCATACCTCCCCTTCAGAACAGATGTTATGCACAGTAGTAACCATTCCTTTTTGTTTATACAGTTTCAAATAAACAATTAAGTGAATGGTTTAAGATCTTGCTACATTAGTTAAATTGTTCTATCATTATGTACTTGTTCACATTTGTAACAGTTATAATGGGACAATAAAACACTGAAAGTGACTTGAGGACTTTGCCTCTGAGATGTTTCTCTGCTAAACTATTAAGCAATATGACACTAAAGAGGGAGCTAATGTCTTATCTAAAAGCAGAGGAAGATAAAGTAGTCCAACTGCTTCAGTCTGCATCAAATAACCAATGAATTGTGTGCAATAACACTGCATGATTTCTGGTTCTTATAGTTTTCATTTTTTAAAATAGTTTACTACCAATATACAGAATATTGTAGGATATTGGGGAACAGCTATTTCCATAACTGTCCAAAATTTGTGTGTCCTACCTGACGACTTGTTCCTTAAAGCTTTTTGAACCTTCTCTCCTTTTTTATCTAGAAAGCATAAAGGAAAATCTTACTACACATTTTTGCCACAGGTGGGTGTATTGGTGCAGTACAGATTGTAGTATGCAATTTTATATAGAAATACTTCTGTGCATTTTATGAACTTGAAAGCTTTAGTTCGTAGATGTACCTTTGTGGCTTTCTGAGGTATCCACACATCTGCTGTTTTCCTTGACAATGGCAATCCAGATGCTGCTATCACCATGGGAATGGTACTCCTGAATGAAGCTGCTACCTCCAAAGGGGATGTTGGAAAAAGGAGAAGTAAGTTGTTTAGTACAACTAAGTCAATGTTTAGACAATTGGAAGACATTGGGAAATTACAAATGAATATCTAATTAAATTTTCAGAATGAAAATTCACAGGAAAATTTCAGAATGAAAATTCACGCTTCATTCACGTGAAGTTGTAAGAGTAGAAATATGTTTCAAGCATACTCAGCCAAGATATATCTTGACACGGTATCTCCACTGCATAATACTGCATAAATGCTTTTTAGTTCTTGAATTATATTGAAAGTCAGGGACATAAAGAACAAGAGTTTGGAAACATTTTTTTCAAAATTAATTTAGGCATTTAAGATGTGTAAGATGACAACATCCAAAGGAGTGTGAAAACTCTTTTACTTGGTGCACTTTGCCACTACCATGTCTCCAGAGGAAGGTGAAAGCCCAACAGTAGATGTAGTACGGAATTTATCCAAATCTGTAATGTCTAAAGATTCTTAGTCTAAAGTGCAAGTTTTATATTTTTCTAAATGTTGTTGTCAATCAGAATATTTGCAAGATTTTTTGGCAATGAATTGCATAAACACACAATATGAAAGTATTTTATCCAGATTTAAACTTCCTAACTGTTACGTCGAACAAACTTTTACTGAGTATGACATGGGTTGAAACAAATATGCCTGTCTGCCTTTGTACCTTTTAGAATATTTTTTCATATCTCCTACTGTTTACTCTTTTTCTCATTTAAGACCTTTGAAAAATGCCAGCCTTCCTACACTGCTTCCTCTTTCTTTCTAGATCAGTTCTTTAGCTTCTTCTGTGTAATACACCGTAATGCAGATAGGGCTAGACAACTATTTTCTCTAAAACCATTCTATAATTCTTCATAATCAGTGGTTGAACAGTGACTAGAGCTCTAATCTATAGTGATTTGAGGGTCTCCGTTAATGAGCTGTATATGTATGATTTAATTCTGAATGTCTTTTACAGTATGTAGCTTTAATACTGATGTCAAAAGAGACAGTGACATGAGTTTAATTGGAATATGACATTAGATCACGATTGAGATCCAGGTCTCTGAACATAGACACAACAAAATAACAGTGGGTTGCATTACAAATTCAGACTCTGTTCTGCTTGTGGCCGTTACGTGAATGCTTTCCGTGTACCTGCCTTGCATTGTTCATGCTTCGCATTGTTCATGCTTCGCAATTTATTCATCCATGCTTTGAAATCATATTTGTGAGTGGTGATTTCTTTATAATGAAGTGTGTTTATAAGATTTGTACAGGGCTAGTTTTCTCAAAATAACGGCAGAAATTTTATATTTCAATTGACATATGGCAGTTTCCACATGGTCAGTTTAAATGAAAAAAGGTGTCATTGTCACTTTCCCTGGCTTCATGGTTGCTCATCCTTCACTCAAAGCCAGCACACTTTTGAAGCATGAATATTGCAATTAACTAGCAAAGGTTTGGCTAAAGTAGGACTAGTATAAGAAGAGAAGCTTTTAAAATCAAAGTAGCTCACTAGAACCAAAATATTAGCTAACGTATATGAGCTGCATCTCAATTGCATGCATCAACTTGTAACATATTGCCTTTTTTTTTACTTATTTACTTGCACTTGAGCAAGCTATCATGATCAAAAAGGTTTTATGCTATTATTACAGAGGATGCCAACTGATGTTCCAAATTTTGTTTGTTAATTAAAGCATTTACTTTGCTAATTCATTCTTTGCCTGGAAAGGCTCAAAGCACTTACATCGGGATATTATTGGAAGGTCTGCATTACTGTTGTTTATCTTCAAAACCTAGAGATTTCTATTGCTATCAAGAGTAAAAAGTGATTTGGCCAGCAGCCTTGGAACTTACAACAGTGAAATGTTTTAGCCACGGTGGCACGGGGGAGAGAATTGGAAGAGTAAAAGTGAGGAAACTCATGGTTTGAGATAAAGACAGTTTAATAAATAAAGCAAAAGCCGCGCACGCAAGCAAAGCAAAACAAGGAATTTGTTCACCACTCCCCATGGGCAGGCAGGTGTTCAGCCATCTCCAGGGAAGCAGGGCTCCGTCACGCGTAATGGTTTCTTGGGAAGACAGACGCCATAACTCCGAACGTCCCTCCACCCCTTCCTTCTTCTTTGTCCCAGCTTTATATACTGAGCATGACGTTATATGGTATGGAATATCTCTTTGGCCAGCCTGGGTCAGCTGTCCCAGCTGTGTCCCCTCCCAGCTTCCCGTGCACCCCCAGCCTGCTCGCTGCAGGCCAGCACGAGAAGCTGGACTGTCCTTGAGTACTTAGCAACAACTCAAAACATCAGCACCTTATCAACATTTTCTCATCCCAGATCCAAAACATAGCCTCACGCTAGCTTCTGTGAAGAAAATTAACTCTACCCTGGCTGAAACCAGGACATTACTAAACTGCCTTTGCTGTTATTTCAGCCTTAGATGGTTGACTAGAGAGAACGTGATTCCATTAGTCAAGGGATATTTTTCTAAATGTAATTTGTTTTCCAAAAAAAGAACAAGCAAATACCTGAAATTACATTGCTCGATATGTGTAATTTACAGGGTTATTAAATCCATTATCAGCAGTAAGGTGTTTGCATCCACATACATTTGAGTTGCAAATTGCTGCTCTTTTTTCTTGAAAATACATTCACACTGACAAGTTATTTTTTTTAATAACTGTGAATATTATTTCCATATGTGTTTGAAATCATGTCAAAAGATACTGGGCATCAGTAGTCAAGGCAGTAACATTTTTATATTTAACTGTGTCGAAATTTTCAATAAATGATTGACATAATATTCTTTGTAGAGATTCCAAGTTTATTTTTTTTATGTGCTAATAAACAAAGTTATTTTCTTTCCAGTAATATGTCTGGTAGGCCTGGGTCTGGTGGTCTTTTTCTTCAGCTTCCTGTTGTCGATATTTCGCTCCAAATACCATGGCTACCCATACAGGTAATTTCTCATTGAATTCTCATCTTACAGATTGTGATAGCTTTGTATAAGTTTAGGAATAGCTTTCAGGTAAACAATCTTTGATTTTTACTGCTGAAGGCTGTGGGAGCTGGAAGAAGCAGGAAGAATGGTGATTAATTCAAGCAAACCAAAAAGGGCTGGAAAGCTAATGTTGTTAACATGACTATTAATGCAGACCAGTTAAATGGGTTTGAGCACAGATGTGTGGCATACATAGTGCCCCATGAAAAAAGCAAAAGAAAACATGTGCTTAAGTTTCTAAACATTTATTAGATATTTGTGTAAGAGGTACATAGGACAAGGCACAAAAACACCAAACCAGTGTACAGTGCTAAGCTATGATGTACCACTAAAAGTACCCTCTTCTTTTGTAAGCTACACCAGAGAGGAAAGAAAGGGTTATAGACTGTCTTAATTACATGTACAGCTGTCAATTAAACAGTTAAAATTTGTCTGACAAGCAGAAAAAGTAGAAAATTAGTAAAGAAAATACAGTTCTTGCTTTTTGTAAGTGGATGCTTTCAGCTGTGAGGTCACCTACAGAGGTAGTCCAGACTTCTGATTCACATCTTCTTGCTGATCTGCTATATTTATTTTTTTTTAGTAGCCTGTCAGAAGCAGGTGGCCCATAGCATTTTCTGGTGATCCTGGTATCATTTTCAGATGTACATGAAAAAGCCTAGCTAGAGGAAAAGGAAAGGTGCAATTAAGCAAATTGTCAGTGCTATAGTAATGATGGACCTGGCTACTGAGGTAAACACAATATAGTGACATTTCCCGAGTCACCAAGTTTATGGAACAAAACAGAGATCTCTTGGGTTTTTTTCTCCCTAAGCTTTGTTTTGTAGGATGGCTAAATATTTTTCATGAGGAAGAGTCTTTTTCCTGTTGTTCTGTTCTCCAGGATTAGCAATTTTGTTCCATTGACTTTTTGATCCTATTTGAAACTATGCTTTTCTTCCCGTTGCTTCAGTCTTTGCTCCTTTTTAACTTTTTTTCCTGTAAAGAGAGAGATATATACACATATGTATATAAATACATATGTATACAGTTGACAGTCTTAACATGCTATGCTAGGCTTTACAATAGAGATAATACACGAGTGCTGTTTTCTCCCGTCTAGTGGGTCACAGTGCATTTAAAGACAGAGGATATTCCAGTGAAATTGGTTTCTATCAACTAGTAGACTAATCCTTCACAGAATATTAGTCTACGTTACTACTACCATGTATGGAAGAGTAAGTGGATGACGTGTGTTGCAATGTAGGTATATTAACATTTTGCTGAAAGATCTGGCATGATGTAATGTCAACTAATATATACGTAAGGGAAACATTAGTACCACAGGTTCAGAAAGTTATATCTTGAAGTAAGTAGAAAACAAAAGAACATGTTAACAGTTCTACTGTTTTTACAGTCACTGTTAAAGAATCATATGAGGAATACTTCTACAGTTTTTCTCAGATACTTCTTAGTGTTGATTTCTATGACTAGGTCTTATGACTAGTGCAGCAGCCAGCTTTATATTCTGTGCTATGTTCCACCGGTAAGGATTCAGCCTTGCAAAGCCGACTTAGATCTAACGTTTGAGCTAATACATAAAATTTTTCTATTAGTTTTTGCTGCGAGACTTTAGAACTATTTTCTTGTTTACTGAGCTTGGTCTCTTTATGCAGATTAATTAATATTTCATTTAGATCACCTCAGATTAGTTTTAGCATTTAATGACATCATACTCAAGACAAGGAAACTCTTCCCCTTGCAATATGCACAGAAGGTGTGCTCTTGCTTTTTACTCATTTCTGCGAAGGAAGGAGGTCTGTAAACAGCCCAATAGTATCATATAGCAAGATTTCCTCAGTATGGAGTTAATAGTTTGCCACCTGGGATAATCTGTACAGCCTGTCATCATCCTCTCTGGAGACAGCCTTCTAGCTTGACTGACTTTGGGTGAAAGACAGGATCCAGTTTTCCTAATTGTGAGGTATTGTTACTTCCCATTAAGTGTTTAAGTCTTAATCTTAAAAGAAGAAGGAATTATGAGCTTGATCTGCAGCTTGTAAGCTCATTTGAGAAGCATGGCCAAAGAATGTCAACCCATGGTCTGAGCTCACTTGCATCTTCTCATAACAAGTTTACTAAAAGGAAAAAGCAGTAGTTCTTATTGTTGTGTTCCTTGCTATGCAATTTAACACCTACTAAAGAAAACCTGACAGTGGCATTAATTTCATTTTTAATTCTTTCCATTTGGGAACGTTCTTATCACTTATTAACAGCATGCTTATATGACTGTGCCAATTTTCAGACCTTGCATGGCTTTTGTGAATGCACTAGGGTTCTTTGACTGCTGTATGATACCTAGGATAGCTGAGGTTGAACAGTGCCTTGTGAACATTAGTATGGTTTGTGAGTTGGCATGCCTACACGACACCACTGATGTTAGAGCAGACTGATTTGCTCAGGTCTACTACATATCTTGTAGTATCATGTATTGTAAGCTTTAAGAATCTTAATTTAAATAATGTAGGGGTTTTCCCTTTTTTCTTGCTAATCTGTTTGCTGTAAATTTTGGGTGGGTTGGATTTATTTATTTCCCACACACAAATATCGGACATCTTTTCTTTGGAGTGTCTAGCAGAAGTTGTAGCCCTGTGTAGATTTTGTATTCTTGTGTTAGTATCCAAGCTAAGAATAAAGGACATCAAGAATCAGGGTGGGGAGAAGAGGAAGAGAAAGAGAACTTCTGAATTCTATTAAAAGTTTAATTTCAACAAATGTAGTTTGATATGCAATGCATGTGGAAAAGAAGTGCACCTGTTAGTGTGTTAAAGCTGTTGAAAGAAATAAAAGAAGTTCAGGATAGTGCTGAAAAAAATGATTCATCACAATCCTCTTAAAATGAGATAGTGCTGCATCATGTTGTTACTATGAAGAAATTATTAGATCCATAAACCAAATTCTCTCTAAGGAGCTAAGCAGATTCAATATCACAACGTAGTAACACTCATCAAGTAAACTGATAAAAGAATGAACCCTGTGGATGCATAAGTACATGAGAAACATTTAATAGCTGGCTAAGTGTTATGTAGGTTTTTTTATAATCTTACTGCTCCTGCAGAATTAAGTGAGATCTTAAAGGCTCTCTTGGTCTGTCCTAGATTCTTCATGTTTTCACAGGAATAAGTTAATCATTCAATCTGAAATCCTCACTCACAGCAGAATTACTGGAATCCGTCACTAGAACTGATCCTTTGGCTTTGCTATTAACAAATTTCATTTACCAGTTTCCCGTATGTGTAATTTACTTACCAGGTCCTTTCCAGTGTTAAATCTTTCAGGTTTCTGTTCTCCTCTTGGTAGCTCTCTCTCCATTTTCTGTTGCATTATTTTAAATAAACATACTATTGATTCTTTGACACTTCAGTGATCTCAACCACGTCATCATCATGACAACGCCATAGTAAAGATTTCTTAAGGGAAGCCTCCTTGGTTTATGTGCATAGTTCTTGTGAATTTTAATGAAGTTAACATGCAAAACACTAAGGAGGACCAAGTATATAAACTCTGTTATTTTCCTTTTATTCCTTTAATTTAATACCCTGCATTTTAACTTCATTCATATATGCTGATATACATTAATCTTTTTGTCTGAATTCCTTAGGACCTTCCAAGGAGTTCCATGTCCCATCAATTGATCCCAATGTATATCTTATACATCTTATATTTTAAGATGTGAAATATGCCTGTCTTTTTACTTTCACTGGTTGTAGATTTCACCTTGAAACTATCAGTTGTTTTGTGATAAATTGTCCTCAGGCTAGTAAGCTTTGCCTTTAACAATACTAACAACAACGCATACTAATGATCAGTCGGAAGAAAGAATGTTTATGTTGGCATGCCTAAAGCAACAGTTAAAGACGACTGAAATTGTTTTAATGCTATACGCACAATCTCAAGCATCAACTTCACTGTCCTACTTTTTTTTTTTTAAAGTCAAATATACTAAATTGTTTCTGTTCTCTGTCACTGAACAACCAAATAAGTCCTCTATGAAGCAGCATGCATCCATAAAAATAAAACAGTAACACAACCTGCTGTGCATCCTCTTTCTCGCCAGTGACCTCCATGGAGTGAAGATAAATCAAAACAGAGGTGGATAAACATAAAGCAGGAGTTAACATAAAGACTGTTATTTCCTTTTCTAATGTGCATAAATAAAAGTACTGGGGATGATGTTATTTCTTTGACCTTTGTAATGCCATTGTCATTGTTAATTTCTGTGACAAACAGAAAAGTGTCCAGAGGAGTGCTAGATAATAGCACAGGTCTATAAGTATGCTCTTTAGAGGGCATGTATGTAGGAAGGGAGAGTAACATTTTGTTTACAATATTTTCATCCACTTCAGACATTTTCCAATTAAGTTTTTTATTCTTCCTTCCACAGAATTTTCTTCTTGAAGGCTAGGGCTGGGGAAGAAAATACTTTAATTAATATGCTGGTAAAATAGTCTTATACAATAAAGTGTTGGAATGGGAGAGGTGATGCAAAATGGAGGTCATCATGAAGGTTACTTACTGAGCGAACAGAATCGTGATGGATGAGCTAGCATGTAACAAATCTCTCTGCTAGAGCCATTTTTACCATGGCAGGGCGTTTTCATGCCTGTACTAATCCACCTTTTTTATGGGAGCTAGATGAAATTTTTCATTTTGCTAAAACTTTCATTTTAATTGCTGTCATTAACTGTTGAAAGATAATGCAATAATTTTATTTTATACTGTTGAACATTTTCCCCTTTATAATGCTTTCTGGAGAAGACAAGAGTGTTGATGTATCCGAGAGAATCTTTTTGGAAGCCTTCTCACCCCAATATTTAAAGTGAATTAGTGATATATTAAGTATCAGAAACTCAGTGATTGAGCAATAAAATTTCATTATATCAACACAGAATTTTATCTGTCAACTAATACACATGGGAATAACAGAGAAACTCTTCTTAACTATAAGCCAAAAGCATGAACTCTAAGTTAGCTTTGCTAGTCAGCAAAGAGCTTGGAGGGCTCTCTGGAAAGCTCAGTCCAGGCAATTTCAGTCCAAAAAGCACACAGAATATTAAAAAGAATGAGGAAGGATGGCAAGAACAAAACAGAATACATCAGAACCCTAGCATAGTATTGTATTACTGGGAATGTTAGGAATGTAAGTATTTGTAACACTGGTTTCTTCAAGAGGACAGACAGACAGAAGTCTTACCCACTGTTTATTGATGTTAGAAAAAGTTTCTTGACTTTTTTTTTTCTTTTTAAGCTTTGGCTGAAACTTATTAACTGCTCTGTGTTGTCTTTTCTGCTTTGTTTTCTGGATGAAACTTTTAGCAGAGTTTCATTATTGTTGACACTTCCAATTGTCCTTTCAAGTCCACATTTTATCATTTGCTGTTGTTTTAATCTGAATTTAAATGATATGAATACCTGAAAATTCAACATTATCATATAAGTTTTCATTAACTAGCTTGCTTTAAGTAGCTTTTTAAGGAATTTTTGTTCTGCAGTTGAGAGTTTCGTTATCAGATTATCCTTTATAGCCATTGTATTTGGGTACTATTGAAAAGAGTAATGTGAAGAGATTTTAGTTAAACCATAAAAAATAATCAGCCTTCTGAACTATGTATTGGTGGAATGGAAAATATATATTCTGTATTGACTAGCAGAGAAAATTAACTAAGCTGCAAGAAAGCATGATAAATAACAGATGCCTTATTTTCATCAAAAAAATAAATGTTAAGTCAGACATGAAGTATTCATTCCTTGCTTAGAGAAAAATAGTCAATGCAACAGACAAATGGCAAGGTGCCCCAGATCTTGAAAATTCTTTGCATTCACTATATAACCATATAACAAATGTCTACCCTCATTGTAACTAAATTAGTTTCAGTACAGAAATCCTGTATAATATTGAACAATTGAAATTAAATGCAAGTGAATAAAATGGAGTAGTTATTTCTTGGAAATATTGTAAAATATTAGTAAGTAGAACAAAGAGTATTTGCAGACATATAAAAGTAAATTTATTAATAAACGTGAGCACTACTAACAACTGTTCAGATGTTCCATGTTGATTTCATGCATAATTAAATTGATTCACCTTAGTTTATGAACTGGTAAATCTACTTCTGATAAACACCAAGATTCACATTCAGGTCTATAGTGCTCAGCAAAATAGGCTACTTTCTTTAAAACGGCAGAAATCGGTATTATTTTAAAAGACAGGGAAACAATAATACACAGTTGTCAAAACAAAGCATCTCACGTTTAGCATTTTCTATACTACTTCTCTTAATGTGGCGAGACAACGTGTTCTTCAGCAAAGCAGCTGCCCCTTGAATGGAAGGCAAAACAGCTCAGTCCGTTCATCTAAACCATGCAACAGCACAGTGGATTCATGAATATCCACAGACCTCCACATTCCTCTGTGTGCGAGGAGGCCAGTGCTGGTTTCTAGTCCTTTAAAAAAATGAGAGATCTGATTTCCAGGTCTCTGGTCCCATAGCAGATGTCTTCAGAAGGGTGTGCTTCTTCCTGTGGCAAACAGTCTTCATGCTCTTCTAATGAGTAGGACCTTCCTTCTGTGATTACCACAATTAAGAATGCCTCTTTTTGCTTTTATTGTTTTCCTGTAAGCTGTACAGTTTACCATTTAATCCTACCTATTCTACCCAATTCCAGCTAGTTAATGTCTGGAAGGGCACACTTTGGCCAGCCTTTCCTATTCTGCTTTCCCCTGCCTTGCATAGCAGGACATGGTTTCTTTTTTTCTTTTTGCAAATCTATGCCAACAGATGTTGTCCAATTTGTTATTCTAGATATTTCAGAAACCCTGCTCCCCCGCCCCCTTCTTTTTGGCTATTCTCTAGTTTATGATTTTTTATGGTGTTTTGGCTTTTTGTGTTTTCCATCTAAGACTTTTTCCTTACTTCTGTATCTAGCCTCCTAAGCTTGTTTTGTAACTTCCATGTAACGTTCAGTGTTTACCTTATCCATATTCTGTATCATGCCTCTTCACTGCTAAAGATGCAGTTCGCGTGTAGACAGAAAGTAAGGAACAATAGCTGTGGTAGGAGCATGTTTATCCAAAATGACATTGCCATATTTATATTTCTTTACAGTTATATCATGCAGTCTTTTACCCCTCCTGAGCCTGTCAACGCTACCTGCCTGACTATTGTAATCTTCAGCCCTTCCCCCCAAACTTTTTCACTACCGGTATTCCTTCTCTTCTCCTCTCAGTTTCTTTCCTATACATGGCCTTACACTTCTATCCTAGTCCTGGGTTATCTTTTTAGTCTCACGTGCTCAGCATTCTCTTACTTCTCCCACTCAGAACCCTACGATTCACCATTTCATGCGCTTCTTGCTAGCTTTTCCCTTTCAATAATCACTTCACTCTCCAGCACCAGACAGTTGCCATCTGTTTTGCCTTGGTTTCTATGTCTTGCCTAATGAGCTTGTCAACTTTTTGCAGCAGGGAACATTTTTATATTGGTACAGTCTTTTAAGCTTATGGCACTTGTATGTATGTTTTGTAATGATTAATTATATACCACGGATGGAAAACTGGTGAAATTATTACAACACGTGTATGCTAAAGCACAGTGCATATCTATAAGGAGATGAAAGATCTTTCATGCAAAGCTAGAGGCAGTGAAGAAACCCTTCCATTCAGTAGTTCATTGCTTTTGTGTTTGTACAGTTAACTCAGTCTGTAGTCATGCACAAGTCTTTCTCTCTCTGTTCCTATTTCCCAATTTATGAGATAACTCGTCTTTGGTAAAGTGCTTAGAAAGATATGACACAATATATATATCTACTTTTTAAAAAATACAAAGTAAGTTTTATTCCAGGGTAAAGAAAGAGCAATGTCATGTGAAACTTCTTAATTTGTTACAATATTAAGAATTTAAGAGTCTGCAACCCTACAGAGCCTTGCCAAGTCCTCTATACCCTCCCCATTCTGGGGCTGCTTCAACAGTAAAAGAAGAACGTTTTAAATAAATTGAAACATCTCCTGGGAGAAGTAGTTCTCACTTTAAGTAGTAAGAGCAGATGTAGGACTTCATTAAACAGAACAGATGTTTGAAGTGCATTTTGCTTTTTAATTTTTTTAAATAGGCAAATTTAAGTTTCAGTCACTCAAGTTTTATTTGATAACTTTCATGCTTGCTTAGTAATTACTAAATGGGATATAAAAATTTAAGAGATTATTATACAAATGTCAAGTGACTTTTCAAATGAATGTTTTCTGAAGTTCTTGTTTATTGTTTTCAAATAATTGTGATGCTATGTTTTATATGCATTTTTCAGCATTTAATCATGTTTTCTTTCTTTTCAGCTTCTTAATTAAATGAATTCAAGAGGGATTCATTTAGAGCTGCTTACCATGAAGATAAGCTATAACTGATATTATCTGCCTATGTTGTTTCATGTATTCAAGAATCTTTTGTTGGTTCATCTGTTTTTGTGATTATTTATATAGTACACTGATAGAGAAATGAATGCAGTTTTATGCAATGAATGTGTAATTTATAGAAACACACAGTAAACACCTCACTGGGAAGTGCTAAAAAGCTCAAGAATTTAAATAAATTTCATTATAATGGGCTTCTGTTTAAGGCTTCCTCATTAACTTTAGTACATGATTCCAAAGGGTATCACCAAGGTTTTTCACCTGAAGTTTGTTATAAGGTTTTGAGATGTGTTTTAGAACTGAACAAAGTATCATTGGTTCTTCAACTACTATTAAGAGAAATACCATCGTGGAAACTCCAAGTTAATGACTAAATGCACCTTGCCGTCACTTTGCTTTGAAACAGTGTATGTATATATAGTCTCTGATCACTTCAGACATGTTAAGCAGTTAATATAAAATTATATTCTACATATTTTCATCCTGGATTACTTCTTTTCCTGGCTCAGCAGTATTCAGAGTATATACATTGCCAGTTCATGTCTCTCATGGCAAAGGATGCAATTCAAAATGGTTTGTGGAATCTTGAAGGTAAGAAGACTTAGATCAGTCAGAACTCAGATCCTCTTAAGCTGACTGTGGTGGCAGAATGGGTGGCTGAGGGGCAACAATGTTTTGGAATCCACAACATGTTTTTTTTCTCTTAAATAGCAGCAAAAGGAAGGTATGACCCTGAATCATGTTTATAAAGCGCTACAGATGACTATCGGAACAGGAGTTACAGCAGGTGCCCGTTTTCTGTGTTCACCCAGCTTTGTGAAAAGCATATGTAGGAATTTTTAAATGCCATTTAAAAATGCCATTTTTGTAGCCGCTCACATCTCATTATGTGAATTGCTCATAAACCTTTGCATAAACCTACATAGTGTATTCTCTGTGGCTCAGGAAGCAAGAAGAATCACATGATACTCTACTTCAGTCCTGCTTATTCTTTTCCTCTCTTTCTAAGTACCAGTTCAGTGTCACTAGCATTCCAGGACTGAAATCAAGATGGAATTTCTTCATTCATGATATAGGAATGCGCCTAAATATGAGGATGATTGATTGACTAGACTTTACAAAACTCACTTCATCTAATGCCCTAGCTTTTCCTTCTCCAGAAAATACTGTTAAGAACTGGGAAAGATTTTAGGACAAGAAAAAACAGGAAGGACAAGTTCTATCTTACACAAAAACAGAGCAAGACTGCTGGTGTGGAAATAGTGCAAGGTTGTAGAGCAGTATTTAAACTAGAAGCTGGGGGAAAGCTGACAAACTCAAAACACCTGGTTCACAAACTGATACAGGCTGTGAAGGAGGTTGCAGCCTTTTCAGAGGTGCTTTGGCTGTTAGCAAGGAAGGCACATCACATCACATCATGTAGGGAAGGCAAATCAGACTGCCCACAGTGCCAGTTGACTGGCATATGCCAGTGTGGTGAAGCTAGGGCAGAATTTGCAAGAGCTTTATGTCAGTGCTAGAAGCTTGAGAAATGGATGGAGGAATTAAAATCTGTGATATTGAACAGCCCTGGTATAACAGACATTCAGAGACATGGTAGGGAAAAAAAATAATCAGTAGGACACTTGTTGCCAGGCTACTGACTTAAGAATAGCACAGCAGGATATGCGGGTGACAAAGTGGCACCATATGTGAAAGGTTACAGAGAGTCCAACAGTATGGATGTCTTCTTACAGGAAAAAAAAAAGCATAGCCATGGGTCTCCATGCTTGGAAGTCTGTACTGACCTAATTAAAAAAAATCCAATTCTAAAAAAGAATTAGAAGTGTGCTACTGATCCCTGATCAAAATGACAATAGTGATCAGGAAGTGAGACTAGAGAAACTGCAAGTTTCAGACAGGTAGTAATAATGAGAGATCTCAAGAGCACATCCTACTGAGATTAAATATTTCACTGTGATGAGGTAAAGTATTCAATGATACATGCTTGCCTCCTGGAACAACTAGTAGATCTCAAATAATAAACAAAACAAAAGCAGCAGCTTGAGTAGTGCATAGGTACTAGCATAAGCAGTATTCATGGCAGAGCTACTCTGTACCAGCAAACCACAATCCCGTAGGGTTAATACTGTTGCAAGAGAGGACAGTCAAAGTGAAACCTGAACTAATAAATTGGAGCAATGTGGAAATAAAGGTAGTTAACAAAGCAAACAAAAACCCTGCAACAAACAGCAACACAGGAACAGTCCTAATAGAAAGATGCCTACAACCAGCCTAGGGGCTGTTAAATATTCTATTGGAAGCCCAGGTAAAACATGTGCCGCAACTCAAAAAGAAATAAAAAATACTTATATGGCTCAATATGAGAGTTACTCAGAGGGAGGTCTGTGTTTTGAATGCTGCCAAGGGGAACTGAAAAACTTACAGCACCTCACCTGTAAACATAACAGGTCTGAAACAATAATGTGAAGATGATGCTCACAGTGGTAGCATGGTAGCACAGATTTCTTTAAATGCATCAAAAACAGGGGACAAGGGAATTAATGAGAGCTGATGACAAATGTTTAAGGGGCACCCACTGACAAAGACTGACAGAAACGCCAGATTCTCTGTAGCAGCTAGGCCAGGTGATCTAGATCAACATGGTCTAGACCTTCTGTGTAATTGCTTTAAATACATAAGCTAGGTGCTGGTAAGATCTCAGGACCAAATGGCGTTTATCAAAGAGCTCTGAAGGAAGTCAGATGTGAGGATCCAGAACTGCTGAGCAAGGTGCCTTCACCTATCGTTACAGATTGTCTCTGTGTCAGAGGACTGACAGATTGCCAACACAGCGGTCATCTAAAGGGAAGACTGAGTGTCATGGCTTAGCTCCAGCCAGCAACTAAGCACCACGCAGCCTCTCACTCACCTCCCCACCCTGAGGTGCAATGGAGGAGAGAATCGTGGGGAAAAAACCTCATGGGTTGACATAAAAACTATTTAATAGGACAGCAAAGGAAGAGGAAATAATAATATTACTGGTAAAGGAGTATACAAAAACAAGTGATGCACAATGCAACAATTGCTCACCATCCTGTGATCGATAGCCCATCCCCAAACAGTGACTCCCACTGCCCGGCCAGCTCTAGTTCTAGATGCTGAGCATGATGTTCTATGGTATGGAATATCCCTTTGGCCCAGCTGTCCTGGCTATGGTCCCCTCCCAGCTTCTTGTGCACCTGTTCACTGGCAGAGCATGAGAAGCTGAAAAGTCCTTGACTTAGGATGAACACTACTTAGCAACAACTGATACATCAGTGTCTTATCAACATTCTCATCATACCAAATCCAACACACAGCACTATGCCAGCTATTAGGAAGAAAATTAATGCTATCCCAGCCAAAACCAGGATACTGAGCTACAGACCAATGAACAATTTCCAGTCTTGATAGGATGGTTGGACTTGATGATCCTAGAGGTCCTTTCCAACCTTAATGATTCTATGGTCGAGTCTGCAATAAAGAGTAAATTTACTGAGCGTAAACAGTCGGTAAAGGTAAAGACTTGTCTAAAAGAGAATATAAGTTCATAAAGCTTGTAGAGGGCTACAATAGCATCAGAAAAGCACATGGATAAAAATCTTTTAGCAAGACTTTATTAAACAACCTAATCTGGAATTGGGAGAAGTGCCTTGAAAACCAATTAAAAGATACCAAGCAAAGGACAGGGCTTAATGGTCACTTCTTATGACAGAAAAGTAAGCAATGGGACCTTCCTGAAGACTGGTGCTGGGACCACTTGAATACATCTTCATCAGTGACACGCAGGGCAACCAGCACTATAAACTCATACAATGCTATGCTGATGGGGAGAAAAGTCTACAAGAACTTCACAAAACTCAATGAATGGGTGAAAAGTCAGCAGATAAGCAACAATGCATTTGGAGAAAAATAAATCATGCCTTATTCAGCTAAAACTCAGAAAACTGACAGAAGAGTCACAATTTTAACAGAATCATCATTGTGCACTGACAGCCAAGGTGATGTTTGGTGTCATCAGTAGGAGTATGGTTAACAAGACAGAGGACAACACTTTGCAGCTACACAAAACCTCTGTGCACTCCTGTAGAGCGAGTGCTGCATGTAGTTCTGATCTACAGTTCAAGGTACAGAAAAAGGCACTGGGAATTGATCAGGGAGATAGAGTCTGTCCTTATGAAGGGACACTGGGAGGACTGGAACTCTTCACCTGGAAATGAAAAAAATGAGGATTGAGTGTGATCATGGCTTACAAGTTTATAAATGCATCAGATTAGATAAGCTAACTGCAAAACATTCACCACATCCTGCAATGCTAGAACCAACATGCAGCTTATTTAAAAGGAAGTACATCCCTAAAGGTGAGGCAAGTATGCACTGTTTACCATCCTTAATACACTAATTTTGGATGCTGGAGAAAGTATGAGGGAAATGGACTACATTGTCTCTAAATAGTATCTCGAATCAGCCAGAACACTGAGCTAGACGGGCTTTTGGTCTGACCTCCTAAAGCATTTTGTAAGCTCCTTAAGAGCTGTGGAGGAGGCAGGAGGTGACATTAAGACCTGCATGATCTACTGCAACTTTTTTTCCTCTTGACAGGACAAATAAACAGGTCTGGAAGGCACCAGCAATCAAGGAGGCGGCAGGCATAGGTGTTGGCAGAGCTCAGGACGATAAGAATCATTTGAAAAGACCCCAATCCCAAGATGTGTGGTCAGGTAAACCCTGGGGGAAAAAAATACAAAAATTAGCAGAACACAAATACACAGAGCAAGGTATTTAGATCGCAAAACCTGAGTGACACGAACACATACAACCATGTTTTCAAATATATACAGAAATGTGTCATTAACAACTTCAAGACGTGTTCATCACATGCAATGCATGAAAAATCTTGGGATTCTCTTTTGATGCTAATGCACAACGTTTTAGGAAGTGCTGGAGTGAATGCTATTTGTTGTAAGATGCAAGTCTTTCCTCCCTGTTACATTTGTAAGGAGTTGATAACTCAGTTCCTGTCATATTTTATAGGAGATCACATCCAGTGCTATGTATGTATTGCCTTAACTATAGCACTCACATTAGTACAGGGACAGGTTGGAGTTTGATTTAAAGAACAAATCAAAGCAGCGAGAAACAACACAAGCTGTAGCGCAGGAAATAAAAACTGCAAGTCTACATGCATCAGACAATATGGAGTCCTGTTTCTTACGCTTGCTCTGTTGCATGCTACCTGGCACATAATGCTTTCTCCCTAACCCCAGGTTTAGCTATTTTTCTATCAATCAACCTTAGCAAGCATCTTCAAAATCAGTAGCTCCATTTTCTTCCATCCTCAGGTAACCAGGATGGTACCTCTTCCTTGTGTCCTTTTTCTGTATCACAGGCCTTAAAGTTTTTACACAGATCCAAGTGATGTTCGAGGAAACCTCATTCTACATTTGTTTTGTTGCACTTTGTTAGTTATTTTAACTAGATATTGATGTTATTTGGATAACGTGTTGTTATTAAAGGGACCATTTAGATGAAAATTAAATTATGTATAAATCTGAAGGCAGAGATAAGCAAGCAGTATCTCTTTAAAGTAGCCAGATTCTAAATGAACAGGAGTGTGGTACTAAAAAGCTTGATGGCATTTTTCGCTGGTTCGTGTTTGCAGCAGTGGACACCTACAAACTTGTAAAAAAATAAAACCATACTCAAGGATCAAAGTCTAAAGATTTATAGCAGCAAAGCCCTGCAACTGAAGTTGCAAAGAAAGTGTAAAAAAAAAAATTTAAAAATCACTATTGTCTTTCAAATCAAATTCAACTCCAGATACTCTTCAGAACAGCCAAGTAAAACTCTCTTCACAGTCATGTAAGTGACGTTAACAAGGGTAAGGATCTAGAACAGACCTACCCATGGATGCAGGTGTCTGGTCAGACAGAGTCGTACGCTAACTCAGGACCTCATCCTTAAAAGGTTTAAGATGTCTTTAGACCAAGTTAGAAACTCAGGTAGTTATTCTTCCAATTCTTTGAAATACATGAACAACTGAGTATGATTTTGCTCTTTATGTTTGGTAGTACTGAATAACTATATTAAAGAGGGAAACAGCCTATAGATTTTGCCTGTGAGGAAAAAGTAACGCAGATGTATTCTTGCGTGCTCTAAGATTTTATACACTTATTGAGGCTTTGGGTTTTGGGTTTTTTTTTTACCCTCCCCCTATATTTTCTGTCCTAGAGGAATTTCACCCCCATATCTATCTATCCCAGACACACGCACAGACATACTCAAGAATGCCTCATTAGGAGTTCTTAATGAAAAAGTTTTGAAGCTCTGACAACTTCTTGTTAGAACCTCTCACATCCAAGAGCAGACATTCACCTGTGCAGAGTCCATGAACAGGAGCACTCTCTGTACTCCTCTGAACTGTGGATACATGCTACACTACGAGCCATCAAGTTCAAAGCTCATTGTCTGCCATGTGGCAAACCGAACCCAACACCATCCGTAAGGAAAGGTTAGGTCAAACAACTCAAGTCGTCTGCTTTCTCTGACATTGTCATATAAAACCAGTATTTGCAGGGGAACAAACCTTCACAGAACGGTTTTTAATTTGATGTTACCCATGTTAAAAATTTAAATTCCATGTCCTCCATTCACCTCAGTTAGCTATACTATTATGCAAGATATAGCTAACATGAAAAAGAAAACACAAATTTCTTTGTACATCATAATAAATGTATGATGCCAAAAGCAGCGTCTTTCCATATTTTCAAGGGAGGTTTGTATTGTGCATTAACATGGGTCAGTACATTTTATTTGAGATTAGTAACTTCTGTAACACTAGGCTGTGTGTTGCCCCCCCTAAAACTACTTGAATTAAATAGGGAATATTTCTCTGGTTTGTATTTAGCCTTTCTGCCTTGCATTTCAAAAATGCTTCGCAAGTATAAACAGTAAAGAAGAAGCCTCAGAAGTTCCCAAGTTGGAAAGCTTTGTTTTATCTTCTAACAGTTACATTTTAGCATTAGGAGTCTTACTCTAGAGAGAAAAAAAGCCTCAAGGTAAGTCATTACTGAGGAGTGCTTCAGGCAAAAACAGTGGAAAATATGAATTTATCTAGGCTGTAGCACACACACTTCCATAACTATTTGTTTCCCCTCCAGTAGCACTTGCTGCAGGAGTTTTCATTCTCTGGGTTTAAGCTTAGAGAACAGGAAGCTTCACATTGTGTTTATAGAAGAGTTGTTAAAGTTCTATTCTGTTTTAGTTTGTTTTGTATGTATTTTCACTGGCAATGGAGTCATTTGGCAGAATAAAGGTAAACAGAACTGCTTACTTCTTACCTGAACATATTTTCATTGGTCAAAGCTAGTGGAAGTTACTGTTAGTATCAGAGGAAGCTCGTAGCCAGTTTTTGCCCTCGAGAGGGCTATCTGCTACCGGCACATCTGATGGCAAGCAATAAATCACCTCAATACTGAGGTTGAATTCCTTCTGTGTCAATAAAGTCCTCCCTAGTCAAGGTATTTGGAGCTAGGAATAATGGTACCTGGTGCAGAACAGCCTTTAGCCCTTCCTTTTCTATAATTACTCATTACCCTCTGCTGTGTTTAACCAATTGTATCCCTCACCTCCCACTTGGATAGGGTCATGGCAGGTTGTTGGCCCTACTACCATGGCACTTAAAATCCTCATCAGCTAATTGCTGCTCAGACGCACCGTCTTCTCCAGGCTCTCCTCTTGCACCTCTGACTCTCTACTTTTCAGCGAGAGCCACAAAGCTCAACTAGATTGTGCTGGGACTTCTCTCAGAGAATTTCAATAACTCTAGAGATGTCCGGCCCCAGGCCAAAGCCCCTTGCCCTCACACACAGCGTTTCCCATGGCCACCTGACCCAAGCGCCTTCTCGTCTTTGCCAGCTTCCCTCCTGGTCTCCTGCTAAGGTGATCATCTCTCAGAAGAGGGCTTGGCTGGCCCGATGCTCCTGCCCTTTGAAGTAGAATGGTCTTTTTCTTTTCACAGTTTACATATAAAACCAAGAGGAAACAAAGCTACAAATCAGCCTCTGTTTTATGGTGTCACATCAGTCCAGAGAGGCCTTCCCACAGTTAATGGCCTATTTGTTTCTGGAGGACAGGCTGAAAGCACAACAGAACAGCAGATACAGCTTTATAAAAATAAAGTTTGCAAACAGTATTTTTCATGGAAACACTGCAATTACTTGCACCCGAGATCTCCAATTAACATATCATGTGACAAATACTTGAATACAGAGAACATGTAGAAAGAGCAGAGTAAGCATTTCTCCAGCACTTCTCGTTCAGTGAGAGCTGGATATAGGCACAGGTCATCGGCTTTATAATGCTGCCTCTATCCTGAAGCCGTTGTACGCTGATATCAAACTTAACTTACCCTCACAGCTCGGTTATTTAGGAATTTTTATAAGTTCTGAAAATTGTAATAAGCATTTAAAATGCAGCAAGTTAAGAAACTGATGACAGTAATGGTACAACTTCATCCTCCATCCCCTTTCGTAATCACATCTGTCAAAAGCCTTAGTCCAGCAGTGCCCAGCTCTCACGCAAGAGCTATCTCGGGGGTTTCCTCAAAGGAAAACAAGATTTCCTGCTGGGCATATGGCTCCTTCCCCAGACCGGTTCCACAAAAAAAGTGTCTAAGCCACAGGCACACACACCGCAGCAAATCCTAAGACTACATTTTCGTTCACAGAATAAAAAACAGTGAAAGCATTCATGCCAGTGCAGCACAGTAGTAAACAAAGCCACTATCATTTATAATTCAGACAGACAAACAACACTGAAAAATCAAGCCACCACACCTTTAGATACAAGATTTTTCATGTTTTAAACTGTTGACAGGTGAGACAATTCTTAAGAGGTCAAGAAAATTAGTCTTACATGGCTACACAATTACCAAAATGTCACAGGGTCCAAGACCTCTGTCCCCACAGAGGCTCCTGCTAGGAGAAATCTGAAATCTCCATGGTTCCAGAGCCAACCAGCTGCTACAACCCAGGAACTACTGAGATACAAAAAAAAAAAAAATCTGTATGTTACTCAGTAACTCCCTCACCAGAAATTGCTTCCACAAAGCAACCCCCAATAACCTACACCTCTTTCCCTATGTATTCAAGGGTGTTTGAATGCCTCTAGGGTCTCTGTTTATTATTAAGTTGCATGAAAAACTGAAAAAAAACCATTTTGATCACTAAGAGCTCTTTAACAGCAGTGCATAATATAAGAAGTGCGTAACATATAACCAGTGCACAAGAAGCCAAGGCGTCCAGTATCCCATATTAAACCTGTCTTCTGCTTAAAAAAAAACCCTCATTTCATAGTCTTTCTTTCAGCTTCCTTTCTTGCCAAATCTTAGGCATATTTAAAAACCCTCAAAATTTACTGTTTCTTTAAAAGGCTTTCTACTACTATTAGTGCACAAGTATCATCACTTTTCATTCTGAAGTGGCTTAGTACTTTCAAGTGTCATTCACATCGAGGGATACCTGAAGAAGTGCATTAGGAGACTTTGGTTTCAATTGGTCGTGCTTTCTGGGTTACTCTTCCTTCAAATACCTCTTCTGTCTGATTCATTTCAAGAAAACATTAACATTTAATGTCATTACAGGCTTAAGTAGACATATATCATCCTTTTGAGGGAGAGAATTTCCTTTTTGCAGGTCACAATTTTTGTGACACTAGTATAAATCAGCACCGAAGGGTGCTCTAGTGTGTCATGCATTAATAAAGACAAAAAACTGGGCAAGATAATAGAGATAAATGAAGATGTGTAATAGAATGTCTTGATAACAGACTAGCGTTCAGCATGATTTGCAGTTGGGGTAAAGCAAGCAACAGTACTACCAGGAGTGTCAGAAGTCCAAAAGCAGGAGTACAGCTCAATATGTAGATTTATAATATTATGTCAGTGGATTTATAGATAAATTACAGCTACAAAACGTACTCTTGATACATACCAGGCTCTCGGTTATCACACACTAGCTGTGGTTTACTAACAAGTGTATTCATACAAGCTTTCCTCGTGTCCACACATGCCATACTTCCCAAGCCAGTGTTTGTATTGTGAAAAAATAATGAAATTAGGTCTCATTGCCCCCCATAAAAATTATTTACATTCAAATGTTTGTTATGTACTGATAATCCTTTATTTAAACTTACATGTTAGTTGCAGTCAACAGTATATGGTATTCAGGTAAATAACTGAAAATTCTAAATAACATCCCTAAAAGAAGAAAGCCATGTTTGTTGTAAGGAACTGCTGGCATTCAGTGCCTCGTGCCACAGCCTGCACAAAGAACCCAAGCACCGCATTTTTAGAAGGCGGAACACAAAATAGAGATTTGCATAATACAGATTGTAGGCATTGACTGGGAAGAGTTCGTTCAGCCCATACTCTGAACAGAGAGAATGCTGCAGGTGATTTGAGCTTAACAGAACAATTGTCCTCAGCGTTATTACCTCTACCAAGGGAAGGTTTCTCCATTTCCAAATAGCCGTAAATCAAAGAGTATCCGACAGTCTCTAGCGGAGTAGATTAGATAACCAAGTTTCTAAAACAATTAATTCAGCTCACCAAAGCAGAAAATCTAGCTGCCTTTCTAAATTCCAACCAGCATATTTTTTGCTATATATGCCACCATCACCTCACCACTGGACTAAATGCAAATATAAGAAGTCAGGTATTTTATCACATAGGCTACAACAGCTGAAACAGGATGCTGGGTCACACCTCATGTACAAACTAGCTAAAGTAAATAAAAGATAATCTTCTGCAGTCAGCACTGTTTTATTATTAAATATAGCATCAATCTCCAAAACCAAATCAGTTCCATTAAGTAATTTGAGGGGAAGAAGAACCACAACAGAAGTAGTTGCTTTCAACAACGAAATCCTAGAAAGCACCTAAGGAACAAAGTACAGTCTTATTTTCAGCTTTGATGGGAATTTGATTGCAACTGTATCAGATAATAAGCATGTTTCATTCTCTTTACAGACTATTTTTCATCAGGTAGTAACTTGTTGGTTGCTGTGGCCTTTCAATTTAGCACCAAATACCACATCTACTATAAAGCTAGAGGCGAAAAATTATGCAAAGAGGTTCTAAGTCATGTTCCTTTAAAGGTGCATATACAAGCACATTTAATTACAACTGGTTTGTGAGCTTAAGAGGAGTAGATACATACTCAGAGGCATTAAGGAAGGTATTTGGATGTGTGTACATAAGGCACAAATCAGAAAATGCTAATCGCTTGTAAGTTGCTGAGTAACTTTGGGAATTAGAGAGCAATTTGTTAGCTTCTACGTAGAGGTAATGCTTCTTAAGCACCCTGAAATGAAAGGCAATGTTCACACATAGAGTATTACTGTTTTCTGATTAGTTTTATTTTTTAAAAAGCAAATCTTCAAGATAAACCTCTTTACCTCATATCCATAATTTGTACCTAAGTATAAACCATAGTATTCCCTTGTTAAATCTAATAAAATCCAAAGCATTGGAAATGTATTGACGTTTTATTGTGTTTCTTCAAGTACAGTTAATCATTAAAGAGGAGTAACTATCTCTTAGTGTTACTAATGTTTTTCCTTGAATTACTATACTTTTCTCAGTACACAGTCAGTTTTTCTCGATCACATCCAACATAACAGGATTCAGCAAGAATTATCCAGAAAATATTACTTGGATTCTATAATGTTTCATCCCTTTAGCAGTTCAGCCTCAAGAAAACATTAATTTAAAAGCAAATCTGATTATTGTTCACAAAAAAGACAATGCTACACAATTAGTCATGTCCTTAGAGTAAATATGTTAGGACTAGAAGATATAGGAGTAATTCGGCTCGTGGATCTGACATGTAGCCTTCTATGTAGGATCAGAGCTTTGAGATACATAATAATGAATAATCCTGTTTTTATAAAAGCAACAGTTACATTTTACATTAATCTTTTCTTATGCAAAATAGTTTTCCTCCTACTTAGGAATAATTGATTGGTTACTGATTTTCTCAATGTAGGAGACTGCTGAGCTGAGTTCTTCACTCGTGCAAATGTGTGTCTGCTGGAAGCAGTAATTATCAGTATCATCTTCAAAGTCCTAATCAAAAATGACATGGCAAGAACAAGAGTGCATAGTATTTCTTACAAAGAGATTAAATCAAGCTTAGAAGTGTCATTTATATTTACAAGTTATGGTTCCTATACCTATTATTGCAATTGTTACTTTCAACACAGTCAGCCAGGACTATAAAAGCAAAAGAGAACAGGCAACACAGAACAGAAAAACATGGAACATTCCCAGTTATAAATGCAAGTTATGAGTTTCCATTACTTCCAAGCAGATGTGAGCTCAAGAAGATGGTAAAGGTAAGTGGAATGTCAGTAAATAAAATCAATTGATCAAAATGAAAATAAAAAAGAACTGCTGCACCTATATACTGTTTTTCCCTCCATCTGCACATAGTAGTCATGGATATTGTAATGGATGATACATGTTGTTTGGCCAATTTACTAAATACCCCTATGGTTTTGTTCAAGGTGAGCACAGGTAAAGAGGCAGCTTTGCTCCCAGGCAGAGCAAAGGACATGGCATGCTCTCCGAGAGTGCTGCATCTCTTCTGCTGGCACAGACTTCTTAGGACACAGGATCAGGCAGCAAGCTGGGGAGAGACTAAGCAATGGGCTATCTACAGCATAGACTGAGATTTAAGGCTCTCTTAAGAAGTAGAAGACAACTGATTCATACCTAAAAACTCAGATATGGTGGAGACCACTCTGTCCACAGAGCATACAAGAGAGCATGTATTTATCGGGATCTAAGACAATCACGCGTTGTACAATGATATAGTGGGCAAGATAACTCAAGGTCAAATAACTCTCATTTTGTTCCAGTTTACATAGCAGCTCTGCATTCTTATTCAGAGTACCTTAATAAAACTCAACCTTTAAAAACAGCAAGGCCTTTGGCATCCTAACTTCAAGTAGGAGGAAGAAACAGCTCAATTTCAGCTAACTGATCAACTCAAATCATGAATCTTCGATAGACACAGCACTTGAAAAGACTTCACGTCACACATGGCAATTCTCACAAAGGAAACTCGTATTTCTCCCTACCTGTTCCTAGCACAACACAAAAAGCCCTGAGTCCACAAGACATGCAACACAAGCTTTGATAGAGAATGCTAAGGTACACATGAGGTGTACCTGCATATTCACATAGGAATAATCTTCACCAGGCAACAAGCCAGCACAGTCCCAGCAACGGGCTAAAATCCCGTGGCTGTACCTGGGACAGCCTCTGCCCTCCAGAAGAGCCTCTCCAGCACAGAGGGCAGCCCCCTAACACAGCACTCCTCCACACCAGTCACATACCACTATTGCTCATGAAATCAATACCCTCCACACCCCTGAATGTTCCTTACTCTCTGCAAAGCTTTAGCTGCCTCCTCCTGCTCTTTTATTCCCAGCAGCTGAGCCCATTTCCTTCAGCCTTGCCTTATTCACGAGGTTAACCCCAGCCTTGCCATGGCATATTTCTAAATCCTGTTGGTGCAATGTATAAATAGCAATTGCTATGCTAACGCTGGCTGAAATTGTTACATATGTGAGTTGTGGCTACCTTTCAGAGTAGCTAAATAAAAATTAGCATTGGCTATTTTAAATTGAAAACACCTTCTCTAAAAGATGCATATTAATTAATATAATTAGTATCATTAAGAAAACAACAGATATATCTTATTGGCTGATTTTATTTTTCTTAAGGTTCTGTTTTCTTCAAAATAGGGAATGGTTCTGGAATTCAAAACACAGAAGCTTGGAAACTATAAGATTGTAACAATGAAAGACATCACTTGTACTTCCTTTTTCTTTTTTTTGATTGACATCATTGCACTTACTAATATATCTGAGCTATTGCCAGAGTCTCCTGCAAAGGGTGCATTCATTAAATTTTAAAGCTCGGGTGTGCAGTGAGTGACTGCCTGTGAAATGAAAGCTCTGTTCTAGTGAGATTCAAAGCTGAATACAAGCTCAAAGGAAAATTGCTTCTCTTGTCAAATCCTTCTTAAAACTTTGAGCAGATTTCCACTTAATCATCTTCAAATTCACTTGCCTCCTAAACTCGAGATGCTTATTTGTAGCAAAGGCAAGACTATTTTGTACTTATTACTGAAGTTGGGCACCACTTCCAGGCTGATTGTCAATAACTGGATACCTTTATCTGAGAAAGTCCTGAAAGCAACATATTTATATGACTTGGAAAAAAAAAGAAAAAAGGTAATTTGCAGGTCCCTATCTATAAATAAACACAAGGCTTCTATTGTTCAGGCTCTCGCTACCAATGTATGGTTCGAAAACATTTTTCACAGGCTTGTTGGGAAAGCATTATGCCAAAACACTTTATCACTAATGTATTGGGTTTTCTCCTCTTTTGATCTAATTCCCTTTGATCTAACAGCAAGTGTTTAATTAAGACTAATCTTTGCTAGTGAAAAGGAAAAAAAATCGCAAAAGAGAAAATTAATGGTCATACCGTCACACATAGGTCACCCTCTGACAAGGTCTGCAGCTTTTTCGATGTGAATCCATTTGATGGACTTACTGCCTGCCATTACTGCTCTTGTCCAATGTCACAGGGGTACAGTCCATCAAAGTAACTGCTCATGAAGTATGTTGTACTGGTGCTAGCTGCCAGGGTGAGAGATGTAGTTACACTATTGAACAGAACTGTGGCTGAATCCATTTTCTCCTTCCTTTATGGTTACAGAGAAAAGCACTGGAACTGGCTGCCCAGGGAAGTGGTTGACCCACCATCCCCGGAGGTATTTAAAAGATGTGGCACTGAGGGACATGGTTTAGTAGGTCTTGGCAGTGTTGGGTTTACAGTTGGACTCAATGATCTTAAGGGTCTTTTCCAACCTAAATTATTCTATGATTCCATAAGAGAAAATACTAACAAAGTTAAGGAATGCTACTGTCATCACAACTCTGAATGTTAAACTCTTGCATCCTTTTCTAATTGCAAAGAAGGACTGGAAAATTTGTGGAAATAAAGATTAAAATATAAAAAGAAAGGTAAAAATAATGCAAGTTCAGTTGCTGAGAGGGCTGAACCAGGTCTCTACAGGACCACTGAGGTGGACATCATCTATCTACTGCAAAAGCCCTCACTGAGTCCCTTCCAACATTTCTCATATTGTATCCTACAAACTGCATTGACTCAGTAGGTTGGAGAAGAGTGGGCCCTGAAGTTGTCTAAAGGAATAAAAAACTTTGAGTTCTTTTTATGAACATCAAGAAAACAAATTAAAATTAGCAAAAACTCTATCGTAGAGAAATATGCAAGTCACAGTTGTGGTTTTCCCATGTAATTGGTAAGATGTGATGTGACCAAGGAAAATGAGAACTTCTAGATGCCAAAATCTGAGCCTACTAGGAACCATTCATCAGTTGAATCAATAAAATAAAGCAAAACAGAAAGGGACAGGGAGAGGGAAAGGGAGAGGAAGAGGGAGAAGTTTGCAATAAAAGTTCCTAGTAATTTTTGCTTTGTAATTTGTAATTTGTTTTGTAATTTGCTACTCTGAATGCTCTGAAATAGTACAAATACAATGAGTCTCACCTACCTTTTGCCACACATCTCACCCTTCCACTCTTCTAGACGTTTAAGTAACAAATCGGTTAGACTACAAATCACTTTTTGAGAAGGTGAAGGGTAATGCAATGAATTATTTTGAACTTCTAAAAGTAAACATCAACTTTGCAGATGTTTATTTTCTAAGCACGTAAACATTCCCACCAATCTAACTGCATCTGCCTTACTTTGTCTGTATCCCATAGCATCATTATATTGTCTTGTTAAACAACTGCTGTATCCTGAAGGTCTTTGTGCTTGTTTGACAGACAGAGTAATGCCTGCATGCACCACTTGTAAGGGGCCTTGGGATCTTCAACACAGGAGAGCACTGAGCATTATCTTAACTATACTTCCATATTTTTTGGAGGTTTGTCAATCACTGATATTATCAGAATTATTTCTTATTACTACTTCTTTCAATGCCTCAAGAGGAGAAATCAGTTCTAGTATTTTCACTGATCCATTAATGGAGAATCATTAAAACAACGGGGAAAAAGATATGAATGTAGTTGAAGAAAGAAGATAAGTTTCTCTGATGATGGGATGTTTTGCTCATTACTATCTGTGCCTCTTAATTTGCATTCTTTTGTTCTGCAAAAATAAAGGAGCTGCGATTCGTAACTACCTTTATTTGTTTCTCATCAAATTCCTTGGGATTTACCCATCGTAGGAAAAGTTTTAATTGCATTGTCAGTATTCATTAAACTGCATTTTGACCTGAAATTCATTTTCTGTCATGAATGGAAAACTTTAAAAAATTATAGCTCCTTTAGGAAAACTATTTGAATTCCTTTAAGCATGAGAACTGATGTTTTACAGGCTGAAAAGAGGCAACAAATCTGACTTTGTAAACACTTAGCACAAAAATCAATGTAAACAATAATATGAGCAAACATTTCTAGAAATTGAAAGAAAAGTAAAAGTTGAATAAGCGACAGAAGAAAAAAGGCCTTGAGAAGTGTGGAAGGAACTGCCAAAATGAAATAACCTACTGCTGTCAAGAGCTTGGCCATAGAGAAAAGCTGCCTCCTGACTCACCCTGTTCTCGTTAGCACAGGCTGAGCGTTGCAGCCAAGATGGAACGAGCAAGGTGACAAAACCCAGGTAGAGCCAGGAAACGTCAGTGGCAAGACACACTGAGCAATCACTCCTTCACCCAGTCGCCTGACCACATTTTAAATTAGAGAGAGAGATTTACGGAGTTGACAGCAGTGAGTACACAGTAAGCCTCACCTAACACAAACTCTATTTCAGTTTAATCTCTGTGAATCTGTTTTTGTTGATTCTGGTGCTAGACTGGTGGCAGGAAGGAGATGGCCAGCCTCGGGTGGCCTCAGCGAGGGTATCCAGTGCAAGAATCCAGGTTATAGGACTGATTGTATCTACATTCAGAATCCCTAGGCAGAGAAATTAACTTATGATATTCTCCATTTAACCGAATTCCTAGCACATTATGTTCTCCAAAGTCAAATTAACCATTCGGTTATACATATTTTTTTAAGTGTAGGCTCATTATAACTTCTCCTTAGGTATTTAACATCTTTGGATGCCCACTGCACTTTAATTTCAATTTTAATCTTTTTTTTAAATTTAATCCAGCGATCAGAGAAACCTGACCAGTTTTAGACACTCCAGTTATAGTTTCTGAACTAAGTCTTTGGCTGTTCTTTCTGCTGATTTACAGCAGCTGACAGATGATTAAAGCTCTGTGTGTCCAATCACCGAGAAGTTATTTCCCTTTCTGCATTCTCTGATTGACATGACAGGAAAGGTGAGAAATGAAAGTTCAGACAGACTGTAGCAAATGAGATAATTTTAAATTTACCACTGGGCAGAGAAAGCAGCACTTCACATTACCAAACAGAGAAAAAATAGTGCCCCAGCTGTCAAAATTTTGACACTGTCAGAATCATTATCCAATTATGGGTTTGATTTTCTTTTTGATAGCAGGAATTAAGACATGATTATGATGTGTCCTGGATTCAACCAAATGCATCGCATGATTACTTTTGGTGTGTCCTTCGGAGATTTAAAGGTGTTTTAATGCTGTGCAAAATTCAGAAAACCAATGGGGTGGGAAAGGGAGGGGAGGCTAGGGAAGGGGAGGCTAGGGGAGGGAAAAGACTCTTGAAATACTTGTAAAAGTAATTCCAGATAGAAAATATAACTAAAATATAGATGAGGTAACAGCACTAGAATATCATCAGAAGCAGTTTTGCTTGCTCTTGTAACTTGTTTGAGGGATGCTCAAGCAGAAATTTGTTTAAATCCAGGGGACCAATTAGACAGGGAGGCAGACAGACTCCTTGCAGAAATGGAGACTGCTGCAACCCAACAGCCTCTCATCACTAAGGTATTCAGGAGCTTCACATGCGCAGCCTTCTTTTCTTTAATCCCCAGTGCTGTCCCCAGGTTGAGAAATAACTGTATTGGGATTATGTGAGTCAATTTGCTCCAGTTTGGCAACTCATCACACAAGCACTTGCATCATGTATAGATATGGAGAAATATGTATACAACTATGATGCAAATTTAGGTGCCTTTGGAAAGAGTATAGAGAACTCATATTTCTTGATTATGTCTCCCATGGGACACTAACTGAACAACATCCCTTCTTGCTCGTTAGGCTGAAATTCTATTCCAGTGTAAACTAAGCTTATTAAGTTTCCTAGACTTTTTGCTGTTGAGTTTTGCTAGTGGACAACAGTTTGAATGAAATTTTGACTACTGCTCTTGTCTGGCAAATACTTAAACTCAGTATTTGAAATCATCATTGCCTAATCAAATACTCTTAGTAATTTAGAGTGCAGCATAGTTGGTATTCTTATCTAGAAGAACCACGTAACCAGTATTCTTTGAAGTCTTTATATTTGTTTGGTTTTCCTGAAAGGATATTTGCTGTATGTTAACTTCATTAGGCTGTGACTTAACTAACTAATATTAGAACTTTGTGCCTTGGCTGTAATGCTATATGAATCTAATGCTATTCTAATACTAGTTCTAGTGGTTATCCCTGTTTGTAGAAATAATTCCTGTTATTGTCACATCTATACACCAGCAATAAAAACCAAAGATCAAATCCTGATGAGTGCGATGCAAGCAAATTTCATTTGTCTCGGTGTCTTTGAGCCTATGCACAGCATCCACTTTTTTTAGGAGTCTCTTGAGCAGACAATCAGGATTCCATGAGATTACATTTCCTGCTTCAGTGAATATTTGGGAATGTATTGACCCACTTTAGCTCATTTGGGATTATTTTAAGTCTTGGAAGAACGAGTAGAAGAGAAATAGTTAGCAGGCTACACCTGAACTACAGAGTGTTGTGATTCTCAAGCAGGAAGTCAGTGGCAAGTGACTAATAAGCACTGTAGAGTTATGTTCTTTTATTACACATTCTCTGAAAACACTGGGCCTGCATCCCACTGCACTGTGCTCACAGTGATGCAGAGAAGGAATGCAATGCCGCCTCACTTTCGACAGCACGTGGCGTAGCCTCAGAAATCCATAGGCAGTTTGTCTTGGGAGCTTGCAATGGTTAATGTTGTGTTCCAGGCATGATTTTATTCCATGTTTTTAAGCCTGGGGATAATTCTCATCTATGAATTTCCCCATGATCTTGGGCTCAGCTGAAAATGCTAGAGTATTTGAATGCATTTGCAAGCAGAATAAGAACAAACTTTTATACTTTATACATTTACAGATTTTTATTTCAGTCCCAATTTTCTTCTGTATTGCAAATGATTCAACCCTTTGTCTTTGAGATAAATGTAACAGCAATAACACAAATTTTTATCTTGGCTGTTTTAATTTCCGTGTGCACTGTATTCAGTGCTAAAGCTGGTCATGTTCCAGGATCATAACTGTCTTACAGTAGGGACTGTCTTTGAAAGTGCTGTGGGATCTAACCTTGAAATACTTCTCTAGTAAGACAGTAATTTTTAATATTTTTCTCAAAGAGTAGCTACTTGGTCAGGCTTTCTCTTTTTTTAATAGCATTTTTACATCTGCAGACCTCATGGTACTATTGGGTCCACCTCATTTCCCCCATTACCCAGTCTGTATGGTGGAATTTCAGAGCAGTGTGTCTTCCTTCCTGTAACAAGTCTGGAAATAGCCTTATGTCTCAACGCTTAAGTGATTAAAAGAATATTTCTTTCCTATTTAAACATCTTTAAAATCATGAGGCTACAGGGATTTGTATGAAATGTCCTTTAATATGTCAACGGTTTCTTAGTTCTAGCATTATCCATGAAAGGCAAGAAATGTGAAACATACGCTCTGTCCTCTGTGGGCAGAATGCCTCTGGCAGCTAAAACTGAAGGAATGGATTTCGTTACCCTACATCTCCAAAACAGCAATAGTTGCAAAAGTCACAATATTGCCTTAAGGTTATTTCTTATCTTACCAAATGCCTTCAGGGGACAGCTGATCTTTATTCTCTCTCACACACTGAAATACTGTTCACATTTCATTTATTAAGGGAAGGAGAGGTAAGTATTTTTTATATATCAAAAGGACTTGCAATGGAGAGTAAACCAAACTGGTGCCAATGTTTCAACAGTTGTAGAGTCTATAGGTCAAAAGCTTCCGAGCCTCATCTCTTAATGTCATTCCAGCTCACAACAGCTGTCATATGACTAAATGTTTGCCTGCAAACATAAAAAATACTAATGCTCTTCATTACACATTTAGTCATTTTGATTCAATACAGGGGACAAGGTGGAGGGAGACAGCTCGAGAGAAGAAAACAAGGTGGAGATGTGCAGTAGGAAGGACTTTCCACCTTCAGGGACAATCAAATCACCAAGCTGATTTCAAAAGCCAAGCTTTCTGTCATAGGAAAAGAAAGGAGAGTGGGAAAAATGCCTTTAAAGTGAGTAACAGTTTATGTATAGGTAAATGGAATTAGGAAGAAGCAATGTACTTGAGAGTTGACAGAAGGTGAACAGAGACCATCACACTAATGCCTATGGGCAAGACAGAAATGTTCATGAATATTCTTTACATTAGCTCTGAGAGGTTTGAAAAATCAAACAATGAGCCAGACGGGACAAAAGCAGAGGGCAACCTACCTTCCGAAAAAGGGAAGGAAAAGAGAAGTACTGAGAAAGCTGTTCTGTTAGAAATTTCATCACTTCTCAAGATAACGTGCACTAATTATTGAGCCAGCATGTGACCCAAGCAGGGAAAAGTGGCTAATTCTTATTGAACTACGCTTTCAATACTGCTGTAACACTCTATAGTTTATGGCCTATCCTTGCCATCATATTCTATAGGCTGCTTGGGATGTAGCTCTTTGATCTGTTCAGATGTCCAAAAAAATTTCTGACTAGTGCTTGTTTCCTGCTTGCTTTTGTGATCTGCTTCAGTTGAGAAATACGTCTTCCGAGATGTAGTTCCAGCTTCCAAAGTGTTTAAGTCCAAGTTCAGAAAGGCCTGGGCATAAAGCATCCTGGTTCTCAGTAAGTTGGAGGGTTGGCAGGAGCCAAGGAGAAACCACTTTTCATAAAGGCTATATCCTGCCTTCGCTAAAGTCTGTGACTTCCACTCTGTTGTGAAGTAATCACAGGGATTACTGCCTCCCACACAAGCAATATCCTACATCTAGACAGAAATAAGCTCCTGTTTCCCTGCTTCCCTTGAGTTCAGTCCTCGTGGGTATAGGGATGCAGGCTTGGGGTGGGATGGGGGTGGGATGCAACCTGGGATCCAGGATGGGTATGAGACACTGCAGATCATCAGGACTTGGCAAGTGGGAGAGGTGCTGCTCTGGAGCTAGTCTGTTCCACTTGAAGTCACACCAGGGATCAGGGTTAGTACTCCTCCTGCAAGCACACCAGAAAAAGGCTCTTTCTCCAGGACGGATCTAGGGGCAGGAAAAAATATCATCATTAGAAATACCATTTTCCACTATATATCACCAATCTTTCTCACTTCATTTTGCAGTAAGCCCCATATTTCTAGGCCTACCCTTACTTACATTTTCTTTTGAGAAACTAATCATGATCGTGAGTACAGCATACAGGCATAGTGAGAATACTTTTTGTGATAAAATCTGGAGCAAATATGCAGCCATGTGTAGCACTGTGTGATTCATTTTATGTTTATCCAAATCACGGCAGTATTTATAGTGACTGCCAATATGCAATTCCCATTTAAACTAAAAGAGCTAGTATGCTCTGATGTATCTCAAGTAATGACTGACTTCCTTTCTTATCATGCTGTAAGGAGTGCCATCAGCATTTCTGTTGTATGGCTGTTTCTACCTATGGTTACAGCCTATATGAGTAAACACAAGTCTTAATCTTAAAAAAAGATCATTACCTGTTTGAAGAGGAACATCAGTGAAGACAATCATTAAGTTTCACAGGGGATCATGGTTCCTGCTAACTGGCAGTTATCCCAGGAAAGGAAAATACGATTGCACAATGAATTATATAAGCTATACTATACTGATGGTTCAGTATCTTTATACTCCTTTTAATCTATTCTACAAATAACTCTTGAACTAAGAAAAAAAAAAATCAGAAAGTTTCCCAAAAGAGAAGAATGCTATTACTGAGAGCATGGCCTTTCTGACAAGTGCCAATTGACAGTGCCAATGATTCCAGCTGCATACGTAAAATATAATAAAGTCTTGCAAGGAGTGTGATGTTCAAATTCTCTTATAAATTTTTATGATAGAAAAATATGGTATAAGACTGTGCAAAAATAGTTACTTCTATTTGCCTGCGCGCATCAGCTTTGTGAATTTTGAGACAGTCATTATGTCAATACAGGAGTGTCAATAAAACCAGCTATGAACTTCTGTTAAGTCTGATTTATTTTTGGTGATAAATATTGAAAGTGAGTAATCCAATGCATCAGTTGTGACAATACAAACAGATTGATTACGTATGTGCCTAGTACTGAGGCAGGCAATTCTGCTGTGGATCCAATCTTCTTATCAGTTTG
Organism: Phaethon aethereus; assembly: GCF_964289735.1. Taxonomy (NCBI): domain Eukaryota; kingdom Metazoa; phylum Chordata; class Aves; order Phaethontiformes; family Phaethontidae; genus Phaethon; species Phaethon aethereus. The sequence continues at coordinate 52,391,709 of NC_138578.1, read as the reverse complement.
GGGAGGGATTTTGTTGCATACAAAATCTACTGCATATTTAACGACATAAGAAATCCCCTTGGACCAATTAATTTTTTTGTTTACATTTCTGTTAGGTAAAGTTGTTTCCCAGTTTGGCATTACTTATGGCAGCTATGCAGCCGATGCAGGATTTATTGCTCATGTTTTTCCACAGTCATAAATCTAACATATTCATAGAGCTGTTTCTTAGCAAAATTATATGATCATTTTTTTAAGCTGCTATGTATTATTGACTATTAGATCCAACCCCACACTGTTTCTGTCTCCAGAGTTTATGATGTTTGACATTTTGAATGGAATATATATTCTTTATTAACTTATTTTGTCCAGTGTTGTCTTAAGTTTGGAAATGGTATATAGGCTGTGAAAGGATATATTGCTATTCAGTACGTCTAGGGCAAATAGGGGGCAAGCAGATGATGGTAGAATGCCACAGAAGTACATAATCTTGCAAAAGAAATTACCTCCAGTGAAGTTACAGTAATGAGGAAGTTGATTTGCAATTTTCACTCCACTCTGAATCATTTAAAGAAAGGAAAACACTACAACTTTCATTTTGTTGTTGTTACAGAAACTTCACAAAATTGTGAAAGAGTACAGGGAGGGGTTTTTAATCTTTTATCCATTTGGGGGAGTAAATTTAATTCATATGGCTCAGCTGACATAGGTTGTGTCAGAAACCACAATTTTTGTAACTAATACAGTTAAAACATCATCTGACTATTCACTCCTGACAAGGACCTTCAGAATCTTTGGAAAAGGGAGGTGCTGGAAGTAAAGATGGCAGATAACAAATGGAATGGGATGGACTCAGGTACTTCCACTTGCACATCTGAAATTGGCAATAAATGCTGAACATGAATGACGTCTACATAAAATCATGCACAAGAAAGAAATTTAGCACATTTCATGTGTGGGTAAACAGTGTCCACTTTACAGTCCTGTTGTCCATGATAGTCTAGACTTTGCTGAAGAGAAAATAAATGTAAAATGACATAAGGAAAATAACAGTGGTAGGGGTTTAATTTGTTTGTTTGATTTAACTTGAGTTCTTTTCAGTCCAGGTGAGTACATTAAGCACTGTGTTGACTACCACTCTTTGGTAGTAGTACAGTTTATATTCTTATTTACTGAAATACTCTAGTGAATGGCTATACACCAGTCTCAGATATTGTTTCAATATTCGTTAGTATTGCAGAGGTTTACGTGTGATGGAGGATAAAAAATCATAACCAACTTTGAATAAACTGGCCAAAATGAAGCATTATCTTGACAAAAAGTCCCAAATCGCTGGACTTGAATCTGGATTTCAGAGAGGCATAAGGACTGCACCAGCCACTTTCTGTAAACTTCACTATTCCAGTTTAATTTCCATATTTTATTTGACTTCAAAGGCATTTAATCAGGTGCAACTTGAATATTGTAGATAGATCTTTCAAGACACAAGGGAATATCTAGTTGTACTTTTACTGTGGTCTAGGGTCTACTTGCAATTACTCAAATGAGACCAGGATCATACCCCATAACAAGTAATTCCCTGGCAGGGGAAGACTAAAACTAAGTTTTAGTCCATATTGGACTTGGTGTGGCTGGGGTGGATTTAACTTTCTTTATAGTAGCCTGTATGGTGCTGTTTTTGATTTGTGACTAAAATGGTGGTGTTAACACACCCATGTTTTAGCTATTGCTGAATAGCGCTTGCACAGTATCAAGGCTTTCTCTGGTTTTGCTCTGTCCCCCGCAACAAGTAGTGTGGGGCTAAGCAAGAGGTTGGGAGGGGCCACAGCCAGTACAGCTGACCTGAATTGACCAAAGGGATATTCTATGCCGTGTAATATCATGCTCATAATAAAAACTGGAGGGACAGTCTTTCCAAGGCGGCCATTGCCCAGAGACTGACTAGACATCAGTCTGCTTGTGGGAGGAGTGAGTGATGCCTTTGCATCACTGGTTTTTTGTTGTTGTTTCTTTCCTTCCCTTATTAAGCTGTCATTATTTTGATCCATGAGTTTTTCTTGCTTTTGCTCTTACAATTCTCTCCCCCACCTTGCCGGGGGCAGCAAAGCAAGTGAGTGAGTGGGTGGCTGGGTGCTGAGCTGCTGGATGGAGTCATCCCACCACACTCACTTAGAGCCTTATTTTTCACAAACTCACCAAGTTGCACCAAGTTTAGGTTAGTATTTAACCTAAAAAATATTTTAGTAAATGTAGACCAATGTGATGAATGCTACTGGAATCCTACATTATTGCCATCCAATTTGTTGCTAATATTTGTATTTGGCATAAGGTCAATGTAGCCCACGGGCAGAAATAGCAGTGAGACACTCTCCTACAACATTTCTAGCTCCCAAAGATAACCAAATAACCATGGACAGGCATACATAACACATCCAGCCTCACCCCAAGGCAAATTTGCTGAGTATGAAAGTGAGGGTATTTTTTCCAAAACAGATGTAATGAGTATGTTAGAAAAAATAATGAAATGCAGACCACGCTTCCCAAGATGGATTTTTAATTGCATACTTTTACTTCTTTGTCAGTGACTACATCATTGCTTTTCTGTGTATGGTGTGTTAACGTGCTGTACAATGCCAACTAAACAGAGACAATCGTTACTTATAACTTGCAGATTCGAGATGGCTTCTCATATTATACTATAAACACAAATGACAATGTCTGGACAAAGTTTATAAGATTTTAACACGTTCGTTAGTTGTTCAAAGTGGTACAAATACATCCCCTAAATTCTGACTCTCTTCTTTTTGGTAGGTAAACTTTGTCCATGTACAAATGCAGACAGATTGCTTAAGTGAGAAACTGCTTCAGAAAATTCATTCTGTAGTCTGTATCATATTCTTGCTATTTTTTGCTTGTACTCTACATTATTGTGCCTAACACTTGAAGGATATAAGCTAAATATCCCAATGTGTGCAGGGCTTAGAACTCAAACAACCTTTACCACTTTCACGTATTTTATTTTGGGATAGGTTTGAGCAAATAAAACAAAGTTACACTCAATAATGTATGCCATATATGTTATATCAGATATTCTTACATTTCTGAATTTTTACAGTGTATTTATGCACCTACACATCAATTTCAAAATTACTGTTGAAGCAATGCAACATTTTAAGAGATATTGTGATAAAGAACCATAGCAGCTCAGGGCATTTCTGTCCAAGTTGTTTTCCATTAAAGGTATTGTTTGATATCATTCATCTTCAACATGTTGTGTTTCCTTTGGGCTTCTATTACTATACCTGCTATGTCAGTCCCATTGGAGCAATGACAGTGATTTATCAAGCACATTAAATCTGCAGTATCTCTGGTAAGGAAAGCTAGTTTTTCAAATATTAAATCTCAGATGTGCCACATTTAACCTGCGCTGAACTCCTGAATCAACTCTGTGTTGCTTTTAAAAAATATCAAATTTGATTTTATTAGCAAACTTTCTTACCTCACTGTAAAATAAGCATTATCAGCTGCTGAAGTAAGAGGTGTCATACAACCATAAGAATTACTTATACAAGGAAAGCCAACTTATCCCAAAGAGTTTGTCCCTCTTAAGCTTATCTTACCCCTTACCTCCTGATATGTCACTGTCTCCTTCAATTTTCTCTCACCATAAAAATGTCTAGTTGTCTCTTAAGATGGTTTCTGCCATTTGCCTCACTGGGCACAGTGTACCAGGCTGAGCAAGTTAGCTTGTGTTACTTTGTCAAACCAGTTCCTGATTTAGAGCTATCTATTAGATCATCTTGAAGTCTACCCTTTTTCTGTGATCACTCACGTTGACACATCTGAGAGAGCACAGAGAGGAACATAAAAGACTACAAGAAGATGCTAAAGGAAAGATGAAAAGAGCAGAACACCTTTAGCTCTGTCAGATATAAATGAATAGATGTAGGATGACAGATACTCAAAGTACAAGTGTAAGGAGTTAGAAGAATTTTTCAGGTCGATCAGAAGGAAATAATCAACATTCATGGAGTAACTGTATATGATAGATGTTTTTATAATGGTATATATAATGGTGTCAAGAGTTTTCCGAACACACTAGGAAAGAAATGTTTCTGTTCGGAAGAGCTTGAAATCTAAGGTGGGCATTTTCAGAAGGGAGGGCAAGAATAAGTCACCAGCACCTATAGGTTTTCTTCTACTATACGGTTGTGGGGAGTGTCTGTGCTTCTGAAAGTCTTCCTAACCCTTCTTTCTACATGCAATAGATTCAGTAAGGGTGATGAGAAGGAACACAATTAAATCAATGCTGACTGAACTAGATATACATACATGTCAGTTGTGTGTACAAGACTGCATGTTCAGAAAAATAAATCATGTTTTCTTTCACGTACTAACACATAGGTGTAAGAGCTCCTCGCTAGCTTCTTTGTTTAGGGTTAAGACTTTTTGGGGTGAGGGGGAGCCAATTCCCTCTTTGAAGCAAAGATACTAAGGTTATAGCAACATATCTACTTTTTAAAATTATTCTAAGATAATATTTTCCAACAGTGGAATCTCTAAACTACAGACAGTAGTATAAAAGCTTTGTACGGGCTTGATACACATGGATAAGTTTCAGCCTTTAATAATAAAAGATGTATTTACCATATCTCTGATGTAGCTTTAAAACCTGAAGTTACTTTATCCCATTCATAAGTAATCTCACTCAGAGACAAATCTTCATTTTATTTCAGACAATTGCACAACTCTTTACCTGCAATATAATAATACAGACCCAATAGATACAGCCTTTAGATAAGTTATCACCCATTCCTGTTAGGCATGGCTATTGCTTTCCATGTAATATTGTATGCCAGTGGGCTGAACAACCAGCCAAGGAAGATGAATAATGTTCTCACCAGAGCCAGAGTTTCAGTCCCTGTCCTCAGGGCTTTCTGTTATTGATTTATAAAACAAAATATTTCAAACAAAAAACCCAAGCCACTTGAAACAGCCAGAAAATTTCCAGCTTCATTCCAACTATTTCTGCCCTTCAGGCAGGGTGATAAGGTGGAAATCCTGGCTACTACCACCTTGCCTTAATATTTCTGTGACAGGTTCCACATTAACCTGTCTACACATGGGGGATCAGGAAATTCTTTAATTTCTTTGGAATACTTTTCACAGCAGTGCAATTAATATTAATTTCATACTATCACATATGACAAGAAATGGAAGATACATCCAGGTTTTGCAGATTGCTTTATTTGCTGCTGTATTTAAAAACACTGAATTGTTGGTTATAGTTATCTTGTGCCAACAGTGTGAGTATTCAGCTACTGTGTTGTTTCACTATACTAGCTCAACAGCTTGGTAACAGTGTCTTGGGATTTATTTTTTTTTAAATCTGTTCTCTGCAGCTCTGAGATTACCATTGGAAGGTGGTGATGAAGATCAAGATACTCATTATTGTCTTTCATTAATATATTTTCCCTGAACTCTGATATAAGTAGGACCCAGTTTAGCAATGAAAGTGAGAGACCAGGATAGAAAACCACTGTATTGGCTCAAATGCAAACATACAGCATGGTGCAACATCCCTGGTTCACTAATCCTCTGCTTCTTACTATTATTTTTCAATTAGACAGCATTACATAAACACACATTTTAGACCACCAGACATGTCCTGGAGACCAGGAAGTCTCCACCTTCATTAACCTGCCTGACCTTTGGCAATAGTGCCTCGTGTTTCAGAAGAATTAAAGGACATGGTAGTATGCATGAAGGTCTAATTCCATGGTTTTTTGATTGACTGAAGAAAGTTTGATTTGACGAAAGCTGTACTCACAGGTTCAGGACACCAGGGACCAAAACCAGAACAGCTCTTTTACCACCTCACTTTCTTGTGCATTTCTGATTACGTTGGCATAAACTAATTTCTTACTCAACATATAGTTTATGGCTGATTTTCTAATTCTCACCATTCTATTAACCTATTAATGCAGAAAAGCTTTCCAGATTAATTGATTGTTTTTACACAAAACACAAGAACAAATATCGACTGTTACGGAGAAAAAAATAAAAAAGTAAAATCTTGGCTGTTAGAGTTAATTAATGAAATCTGCCCATGAAGGGTGTTTTGTCTGCCAGTATAATCCTCCCATGTTTGCAGCCTCTTCCAGAGACTTCATTTTGATTTGAGAAAGGAGCAGATCTGACTGACGGAGCAGAACTAAGTTTTGCTGAACCTTTCTTCTTATGAATAAACCCCAAACCATCTTGAACCCTGGCTCTACACATAATTTGATTAGGTCAGATTGTCCCATTATCTCCTCAAATACAGCAATCAGAAAGGAAAGCTAGCTAGGAAAAGGTTATGTAGCAAAACCAATGTAAATTTCATAGCACAGAGAAACTGCTAAAGCTTTTCTACATAAGTGGAAGCAGCAGGGGCTTTGACAGCAAGAATGCAACAACCACATACACTTGGTGCTCCCAGAAGAAAAAGTTCCTCAGGATTATGTGAGGACTGACATGCGTAACTTCAAATATGAATGCATCTCCTTATCTCCTGTGTATCAGTAAGAGGAGCTGTCTTTGTAAGAATGAACATTAATTATGTGTATTTTAAACTTGGTTTATTCATAGGTTTTAATCCAATGTTTGTGCTTGTAGAAAATAACAACAAAGTTTTGAACAAGGTCAAATACAGACCTTGTGAATGAATCTTCACCTAAACAGCTAGGGCCATTTTCTCAAAGGTACGTAAGGGGCTGTTCAACTCCAGGTAGCAATGCCAAATGCATAGTTTCACCATCTCCTTCAGACTAAGCATGGAGGGAATTGGTTCGCAATGAAGTCAGCAAAAAGCCGGCAAAGTAGCCATTTATAAAATGGAAGGGACTCAAGTGTCTTGCTTGAATTGAGATAGGCATCATGATTCAGCCTCAAGACACAATCTGAGAATATCTATGAATTTTTGGCATTTTTGGTAAGAGAAGCATTCACCAGCTAATGCATACCACAGAGAATTATGTCTACTTTCAACTTTTGTACTGAGCCCCAACTTTTCTAGGCTTCTTTTTAGTATGCTTTCTGTTCCCCTAGTAGCCAGTCTTTGCATCTCTGACAGTTTGAGCAACTGAAAGTGAGTATAATATTTGACATGAAATCTTTTCAGCACCTATATACTCATATAATTTTTGTCTAAGTCTACTGGACATCTCTCTTATCAATACAGGCTCACATTTATCTTCAGTTGCTTTCAGAGACTGAATGCCTATATAAGCTGAAGTATGTTTTGTCTCCAAGTGCAAAAATTGCCTCTTGTAAAGGTGAATATATCCTCTTTCTTTTCTTTACTCTAACCAGGGGTGCCTTTTTTTTCCCTGAGATTGATCTTTCCTTCTTCATGCTGAGTGCATTTACTGTTTTGTAATATCAGTTGATTTCATCTATATCCTATCATTTTTCTGCTAAGATCCTTAATGCAACTATTTTAAAACACTGAGTCCCAAATTTATCTCAGAGAAATTCCACTAATAATCTTTTAGACAATAAACTCTCATTGTTGTGTTTAATAGGTTTTGTGAGTTCTTCATCCATCTTCCAATGTTTCCATTCTCTCTTCCCTATCATCCATTATTTTCTATAAGTCAAATGAGTTTACTTATAGAAAAATCAAAGGAAGTTATTAAACTAGTGGGGCATGATCTTCATTTGTTAAAACTATGCTGCATTGTATTCAGTTTTTCATTTGTGTCCAGGTTTCATTTTGCTCTTCTTCAAGCCTTTTTTAAAGCCTTTCCTAATCCTTGTGAAGGGATGCACCATGGGAGATCCCCAGGACATTTTACCCTCTTCATTAATATGGGTTCTCTCTACCTTTGCTCCTCTCTACGGCTGTGACTACCCTCAGATGAATAGTCTAGTCTAATCATGAATCAGACAATGGTTTGTTGGGTTTTTTTAAAAAGAAAATATGCTAAGAGACCCCAAGTAGTTTGCACTAACTTTTTTGGGCTAAGATTATCCAGTCTTCTCAACTAGCTTACACTTTGAGGGGATAAATGCCATTTCCATTCTCATTCATATGTCTAGTTTGGTTTTGCTTTCACGGCCAATAGCATCTTCGTAACTTAAACACTGAAGCTAAATATTAATTCAATTTGGGAACCACACACTAGCTCTTCTTTCACATATTGTCTTGTCTACTAACTATTGTGTCTATTGACTAAACACATAACAGTGTTTAGTCACCTCCGTTGTCTCTCCCCAAGAGCAAGCTTTAACACTTCCCTATACTTCTTGACTTCTAGTTTGACAGACTTTTCTTTGCTGATCATCCCACCTTTTTCCCCACTCCTTTCAGATGCTATACGTAGTTTGAATATCTATCTCAAGGTGTTCATGCTGTTAAGTGTAGCCTTCTTTTCCCCAAGGATTTCTCTGTCTCTTTCTGAGATGTAGATCCTGAGTATTTATAGTACCTTCAACTGAAATAAATTCTTGGCTTCTGCCACACTTCTGTCCCTCAGCAGTTCGCTTGATCTTCTTCAACTTATTTTTTTTTCCTCTAAGTCTGCCATTTCAAAATCAAGTACCTTCATTATTCTTACCTATTTACCATTTAATTTGCAATCTTCCAACTTTAGTTATTTTCACACTAGCTGTATCTTAAGTACTTACTAAAACTAAGTTTAAAATAGCATTTCCTCTTTTGTACTCTGACATTTTTGATGAAGAAATCTCTCAACTATCATCTCCAGGATTAACTGATCCTATGAATATTTGCTTCATTTATTTGTCAGTCTACCTCCAGTAGCTCTGAAGATTCTCACAGTTGAGTAACTGTTGGTAATACTTCTCCCTCTAGAAACTCCATAAAGCTCTCTATCCTTATCTATACCTGACCTAAAACCTCCCAGTATCCTACCTGTAATTCATCTTTTATCATGCTCCCCAACATGATCTTGACTCCAAAATATTATGCTTTATGCATCTCGTATCTTATTTCCTGAAGTTTTTCATATCCTTAGGATATAATCACGTTATGTCTTTATTTCTGTCTGTCCTGAACAATGCGTATCTTTTCATACCTGTGTTCCTGCCACAATTGCTGTTCTAATATGCTCCTGTTATATGTAGAATATTATTTCTTAGGTCCTGCACCAACAATTCTTATTCCTCAGCTTTGCCACTGAGACTGCTGGCATTAATATACAGCATTTCAATTACTTTTTACTGACCAGAAACTAATTTCCTTAGCAGGATTAATCTTTCACTATCAGTTTCAGCTAACTGGCTACAGCTCTCATCTATATGAATACCTTCTGCTTTCTATCCATTCTCCTGACCACTGATAATCTTTAATCCATTGCTGTGCCTTATCTATCTGATTTCTTTCTCCCTGTATATTAAAACCACAAAAAGATGTGCAGAAACGTTAATAAAATAGAATATTAACCCTTAGAAGGGGAAGTAACTTGTTTTCTTTAGTTTAAAAGTCATCACAAAATTGGCTTTTAAGGCCATGGATTGGATCTCACTTGAGGGAAAGGAGATGTTATGTAATCATAAACTTCATTTCTTTTACATTAAACTTTCTTTTACATAACTAAGTAAACACATTTACTTAGTTCTCTGAGAGGAAGACGACATGTGGAGTCCTACAGAAGATGTGTTCTGAAGATCAAAACATCCAGTGCAAAATGATAAACTTGAGAAACTGTTGTTGATACTCACCCTCCCTTTTCACTCTATTTTCATTCATCATGTATTGGATCTGAGCACAATGACAACTAAAGGCAGCTGCTTTCTTTCCTTCACACATTACGGACAGAACTATTTTTATTTAAACTCTTTTCTGAAACGAATGCATACTAGGCATTTGTAGAACATATGAAAACCAGCTATTACTGAGATACCTAAGGGCATATTTACAGGACTGCAAATGACTGAGGTACCATAACTTAGTGAAATACCCCTTGCAAGTATTTTACTCAGATTTACTGTTGAGATGCAGTAAATGCATGCAATTTGTCCATTCTAAATGTAAGATAAAATGGACTAATCTGAAGACTGTTAAGATAATAAATATAATTTGAAACTACATTGAAATACACTTTCACTTCATTCAAATTTCTCTTTAGGATTATGAAGTGATGACTGGCTATAGTTTGCTTAGAATAATAAGCTAGCAATGTTGCAGCCAACAGGCTTACCAAACATTATTTTTTTGGTGTTCTAATTAGATTGTTCAACCCTTAACTGGTTTGATGTAATTTACAATACTTCAGGTTTAGTATTTTTAAGTCTCCCTTTCTTGATTGCTATAAAATTAATTTTATATTGAATTACTCTTGGTTAAATGAGCAAAACGGATCAAAATCTGCATTACTCAAAGTCATTCGGAGTGTCCAAAACACTTCCTCATATTTCTCTGTTGACTTTCACTTCCTAAGTCTTCTGTTTCACCTTTTAAAACAAACAGGATTATTACATGACTGTGAACATACTGCAAATATTTATCTGGGGGAATCTACAGATAGTGAAGTTGCTCAGGCTCTTCCAAATTAAGGTTGAGATTTTGCACAGGGTTTTGCAGAGAAGAGTATTTCATCGTTTCCTCCAAGTCTTCTGTGTTCAAAAGACACTGCAACAACCACACAGAAAGCTCTCTTATTATTTTGTGGAGCACATTCAAAACACCCACTACAAGGGGCTATGATGGTTACAGTACACTAATTGAACTCTTTCTGCACTCCCTCTTATTGGGGAGAAAGCCCCTGGCACCATGTGTGAGCATTGCCAACAGGTCTTACATCTGCATCTGTTCTCCTCAGTGCACTTTGACATAGTTGCCAGTTCGTGGCTCATTTTGTTGCTCTACTGACAACTCTGTCAGCAACATGGGGCTTTCCTCTCCTCCTTGCAACTTTTCCATCCCAGATGTCACATTGCTTAGTTTTGGCCCAGCACTGGGCTAGCTTGCTGCTATACTTTCATATGGCTGTGGCTTGATGCTAAATGCAATGCCCACTGACTTCAGGTTGTCACTGCCTTTATATATGTGAGAGTGGAGGAGAAAGCAAAACCAGTGCATGTGCAGAAATAAGAACATTTGGTTTTCAGCATCATGTGTTCAGTGGTCTCAAACAGAGAGCTGATGAAACTGTAACAGCACTCAGTGTTTACCCATGACCTCAAAAATCTTAAAGATGTCTTTCCTGTGGACAGATGGCTAAGAAATTTTCACCTGATAAGACAAATAGTAAGTACCCATATGCGCAGAAAATAATTAAAATAATTACAGTATTTGTTTAACAGACCTTCTCTGTGGTTAATATGTCATTAGATATTTTATAAGAAACTGATGGGTTTGGATTTTACATGTTTGGTCTGATATTGATTTAAGAGGAAGGAGAATTTTTAAAAAGTAAAAAAAAACTCCATTCACTTTTAGGCAATGTGAGGGTGAAACCAATGTTGCTTTTTCATTGCATAGATAACAGACTAAAGGTATTCCAAATGTAACTCAGTGCATCTTCACAGTGGGGAAATTTGACTGATAAATAGTCGGCCAACTTCATAGAGTAAAGCTACTTTGCTACTCAAAACTAAAGCATAGTTTTAAGCATTAAAATTCTACTGGTTTTATTTTTAAAGGTTTTATCCTGCCTTACCCCATCATACTATTTCTTGTAGTTTAACATGAGGATTGATGAATAAATAGTCCCTAAAGACAATCCTTCAAATGTTGAGCCATCACTTGGAATTACCTCAAAGCTCCACATTTTCTCAATAGTTGCTAATTATTGTTACTCTCCACTAAAAGGCAGATAACAAAACATAGGCCCAAAAGCAACAATTACCTATCACTGGCAATTTTAAAAGAAAGCACTATTTTTTCCGAAAAATGCAAAAAGGAATTAATTTAGGGAAGTTTCATGACCATTCTTATACAGGAGATTAGATGTCTTGATCATCCTAGCCTCTCAAGGCCTTTAAATCTACTCATGTCCTTCTTAATGTGAGGACAATGTATTTACAGGTATAGATGTTTATAGGAATCATGCCCAAAATTTAGACAGAATGAGAAAAGTAAGGTGTGAACCCCAAGTTTATAAAGGTTTGGCTAGAAGATGATATAGTGATTCCCTCTCTTCACTTGACAAAATAAAGGATTAACGAGCAGTTCCTGATTTTACAATTTTCACGTTCAGTAAATTTTGAATAACAAGAGTGACAGCTTTCTGTAATCATAATATCATTTTGTATGTTCTATGTTGCCATTGTTTCTCTCTGTCCAGAAAGTAGGATTGCCTTACTTTTTTGATTTACCTAAAAAAAATAGTTGTTCAAGACTTAACTAAGATGATAGAAGTGTCTGTCTTTCCAAAATTAGTGTAGTACCTCAGCTACTATCCTACTAGTGACTGATACAGAAAGCAACTGATACTGCCCAGACAATGCTTGGTAAACCAGATGCACCTAGTTTACCAAGTAATGTAGCAGTGACTTCCAAATTTAGTTATCTGAGAGGAAGAGGACATGTGCAGTTCGAGAGAAGAAGATGTGTTCTGAAGATCTAAGCGGAGGACTAGGGCCAGAAATTCCTACAGCATGTTTTTTAATCTGCTATCTGTTTCTGTATTTCAGAATGTCTGTTAATTTGTCATGTTTGTGAATATGAACAGTGATAAGAAGGATAACCTGCTCTTCAAAAAGCACTGTTTACTGGCAGCCCCATTGACTAAATATGCTTTTGTCAACATACTCAAGGAATTTAAATGTCAGATTGTTATTGTTTATTCTAAACCACAGTACACTAAGCAAAATAATACCCAGTTCTGCATGCTAATAAGTGCTAATTGCTTCCTGAGCAGCAGTTTTGCTGCTCTCTAGAATCAAACTAATTTATAAAGTTATTAAAAAAGTAAAGATGAGTAATACCTTGGAAATAAAATAGTTTGGGAAATGCCCTTGATAGTTTCTTCCTGTTGGAAAAAGCATGTTAAAATCATTGAGCAGCAATATATTTGAAAGCCTGTAGGAAGTAGCTGCTTTTTGCACAACTCAAAGTGAGTGCGGAAGGTGCAGAAAGGTAAGCATCTTTTTATATCAGACAAATGCTCAAGATTCCCAGGAATCTATTTGAGAAAGTTAAAATCTCCCTCTCCTGTGGGGACAATGGAGATGTCAGAGCAACTTCATGCCACTCCAGAACCCACTGCATTTATAATAGGGAGAGTCTGACAGGTCCATTATGCAATAGGTGGCATGAAAGGATAGTTTTCAGGATAGGATGTGGCCCAGAGGGATTTTACGAGGACTAACACATACATGTTAAAAAAAGAAAAGAGGGAAACAACCACAAAAAAAGCATCTCTTATCGTTCTTGGAAGTACTTGAGGCATTAAAGTAATATTATCAGCTAAATCATAGTGTCAGTGGAGGATTTCATTAAAGATGACCTGCTTAGCCTCCCCCAGAGCAGGAGCGACTCTGTTCTTTTTCAGGATACAATTTATTCTCCAGCATGAAACTTAGGCAAACATCAAAACAAAACAGTTCCCCTGCCTACCACAGGTAAAGAAATTGAAGAAACATACACTCCCCACTGTCTTCTCTTTAATCCCCCTGCTTCAGGCCTCTTGCAGGATCCTATCTTCCCCCCTGCAGCTCTCAGTCAGAACTGAGCCACTTGCTGATTTTTATAATCACCAGTTTCTTTCCCAGTAGGTCTTATAATTGAATGTGTGCAGCTGACTGCAGGCTAAGTGGGCCCTAAATGGCCAAGCTTCCCTGTTAAAGGAACCGATGTCCCTTCAGTAGATTACCCTTGTCACAGTGAAAGAGCCCCTCCCACAGCCCTCTCATGGGCCACCCCATTTCTTTCATGAAACTCCTGCAAGTTTCTCTAAATGACCCCGATTATTTAATTCTGTGCAGCTCAGGCTAATAGACACATCACACATATCCACCTATCAGGCTTGGCATTCACATCAGCAGCAGACAGAGCTCTCAATCTTATGTCACTGCTTTTGCCCTGATCATCTATACCACGGAAGAGCATGAAAAAAACAAAACAAAAAAAACACCAGAAATATGTGCTGAAGATAATGTAATTAACACTTTTCAAAAATAAACAACCCATTTCTCCTCTCCTCCTTGCTCTGCTCTAGATGTGCTCAGATTCTGTCTTTGGAAACATGCAGTGAGATGCAAGAGAAAGACAGTCAGAGAGTAACTTGAATTTTATGTAAACAAAGTATATATTGACTCTAGAAACTGCTTGGGCTCCTGTCTATCCTGACTTATCTAGGCTCCTGACTTAAGACACCTCTGCGAACTGCTGGCGCTTAAGAAGTATGTCCTGTAGTTCTGCATCTCTAAAAAGGACATAATACTTTCCTATTTTACAGTGCTACTGTGAAGATAAACACATTAGAAAAGAGGCCGTCTGAGAGAGAGTATTAGAGAAGGTTATTAAGATAGATAGTTAATTCTATGAATACAGTAATGTACTACTGTCCCTTGAATAAAACACTTAGCTCATATTGGCCTCTAACCACATTTACTTCATCATTTGAAGGCAAAGTTTTAATTATTTGGTTGCTTTATAATCTTTTAAAATATAACATTTAATCATACATATTCATGGATCTATAAACTAAAATTTGTGGCATGGTGCAGTAAACTGCAAAATCTGTTACATCAGTTAGTGTTTTAAAAGTCACGAGAATAACCTGGTTAAGCACTACAGCCTGCTAAGGTTGCTGCTCATGGGCGGTATATGCCAAATAGGAAAGGTAATGTTCAAGGAGGGAAAACTATTCAATATTCCATCTCCCTGTGACATCTGCAGCTGAACTGCTAGTACCAGCTCAGAGAAAACAAATCTTTATTTTGTCTGGCCAATCACCATAACAGATCACATAGCTTGTTATCTTGAATACAAACTAAACCACAATATACAAATGGAAACCTTTTTTTCTGATAGAGGACTAGCAACAGATAATGATTTGCTGCTTTCTAGTCATGTTCTTTTTATGTATCATTTAGCTGAGTACAAGAAACAAACATATTTATAGATCAGTATATAAATGAAACTGTATATCTCAGTCATGTTTCTGTATTAAACCAAATCAGCTTGCAAATGAGGTAAAGTGAATATTCATTTTAGAGGCCCAGAAGTTCATGTATTATCCCCTCAAAAAATGGTGGAGTACCCCTCATGTTCAGTTACATTTGAAATAATGGAAATTGGCTTAAAATGAATTCCAATGCAAATTAGAAACACTATAAAGCAGCTGACTTTCAGTTTTCTTAAGAGTAAGCATTAGAAATGTTATTCAATACAGTCATATTGTTGTGGTTTAGTCCCAGCCGGCAACTAAGCACCACGCAGCCGCTCACTCACTCCCCCTCCCACAGTGGGGCAGGGGAGAGAATTAGGAAAAAAACCTCATGGGTTGAGATAAACACGGTTTAATAGGACAGAAAGAAAGAAGGAAACAAAAATGATAATACCAACAAAGGAATGTACAAGAACACGTGATGCCCAATACAGCAATTGCTCATCACCTGGCGATCGACAGCCCGTCCCTGAGCAGCGATTTCCGCCCCCCGGCCAACTCCAGTTTATGTACTGGGCATGACGTCATATGGTAGGGAATATCTCTTTGGCCAGTCTGGGTCAGCCATCCCGGCTGTGTCCCCTCCCAGCTTGCCGTGCATCCCCAGCCTCCTTGCTGGTAAGCCAGCACAAGAAGCTGGCCTGTCCTTGACCGCTCAGCAACAACCCAAAACATCAGCACATTATCAACAGTTTCTCATCCCAAATCCAAAACACAGTCTCCCACTAGCTTCTGTGAAGAAAACCAGCTCTATCCTGGCTGAAACCAGGACACATATCTACGTATTTTCTGGGTGATGTATTATTCTTGTAGATGATTTTAGGAAAATGACTGTCTGAAATTCATGTCGGTTTGTTTACATTCAGCAACTCCAAGGATGAAAAAAGAGCCAGGACAAGTAAATAACAGGGATCTGTAGAGCTATCTTGCTGAGATGATAATTGTATTTTGACTATAGTTCCTTGTTTCTGCAGTACTAACACATAGGAAATCGTATTACATTAAATAATAATTGTTTTTCTAAATGGATAAAGTTCATTTCATGTTGCAGTACGTTAACATAATACAGTAGCACACTACCGCATTAATATATTTAACTCAATTTTATAGAATGCCTTTATTGCAAGAGATCTATGAAGCTGCATAGCTTGGCTTTGCTAGGCTTTGTAGGAACCTCTTCATTAGTTTCAATTTACATGGATATATGTCTCTTGAGATGCACTTTAATTTGTGAATTCAAAGCCTCAAATAGCACCTGTGTTCCCATCAAAACATAAATTACATATACAAAATTAGATCCAAAAGGATTGTATACAAGAATACAGTCAAACTTCTCAAAACCAGCCTCTTGTTTAACCTGGAGATGCTTGAAAATTCCAGGAATATCGGGTGCCGAGACTAATTTTCCCTAGGTCTCTCAAAATCAGCTTCAGCATAAGCCTTAAAGCCCTGTCAGCTGGATAGTGCTGAACAGCTGGATGTGTGGCTTGCACCCAAACTCTGCCAGATGTCCTCAGTAAAGCTATTTCTCTTTCTCAGAGGTCATGCCTTGGTGAGCCTGCTCAGGTCCATGTGGAGAGAGTGCCCTTAGTTCTGGCACACAGGTCCATGGCCAGGAGCACCATCTGGGCTGGGGAAGGTGAAGGAAGCCCAAAAAGGAGGGCAAAAGTACAGGGGAACAGATTGCCTAAACAAAAATATAAACACCAAGAGCATGGCCTCAGCTTACCTCTGATTTCCTCATTAGCCTCTGTTTACTCCTATTTGCTGACTCACCACCAAAAGAATAAAGAAGTTTTCTCTAATGAACATGCTTCCAAAGGGCCACCTACTTTTCTGGATTATTGTCTTAAAACAAAAAATGCTTGCCTCTTAAAAATATTTGAGCATGTACTTGTGGATGTTTGGGAGAGGAGAGGAAGAAGAGGGAAAGGAAAATGACATATTCTGTCTGATTTTTGGTCCAGACCATAGATCAGAAATACCAGCTGTTACCTTCAGGAACACACAATGCAGTCTTCTGATACCTAGTGGCTGGACCAGTGTGTGTGAAAGTCCTCCTCAACTGTTAATCCTGGAAATTCGTGCAGTTTCATTTGTCTCCTGGCTCTGTGGGATAAGATCAGTTATTTGTCTGGAACAGGATTTTTAAAGAGCTACTCTGGTGGTGTGAGAGAGAGGCAGAGACATACACACGCGCTCTTGAGATCTTCAGTGCCTGAGGGCATTTCCTATTTCTTGTACCAGTGAACTTATCTGTGCTCCTTCAGAGGAGCAAAAAACAAGAAGAAATAACTCCTACTTTATCACCAGCCTCTGAATGTTTCTGTGCTACCCTTTCCTGTCACCCAGCAAGGGCTGTGTTCTCCTTCCCAGTCCCAGAAGATTAAAGACTATGATTTCTCTTAGACTCTGAGAGAGCTGCTTGCAGGTTAGGAGTATTGAAAGCTAATCACAAGGAACATGAGCAATCTTCAGCGCCTTCCTGTCCTTATTATCAGTGGGATAATCAACTGAATTATAGAATCAGCTTTTTTTCCAGACAATGAGCTCTCTGAAGAAAACAAAACGAAGCAAAGGCTGTTCACTTTCCTCAGCAATACCTCTGGGTCACCTGAAACAAAGCATTAATAGTCCTAACTTTCCAAGAAGTCAGCACCTCTCAAGTAACTTAAATGACCTGGCCATAATTTTTAGAAGTGATGGGATCTATTACCTTCCTTCATTTCCAGCTGTGCAGGGTGAGATCAAGAGAAGTCAGGCAGAATATGCATCTAGGTCACATAGAAAACATGGTTTTTGTGCATGTATGTCCATGTATCTATCTTTCTCAGCTGTTAACTACTGTAACATTCAAGCTCTTCCTGTACCACTCTGAAACAGGTTAGTATCATTCAACACTATTCTACAAACAGGTTCTTTAAAAAGTTTGCCATCCTGATTCCCTGGTGACTCATTTCCCTAAGCAATTTCAGAGACCATGTCCCACATCTGCAAGCATCTCGGGTACATTTAGCACACTAATTCTTACTGAAAATGAGTGGATTTTGGCATCTGAATTCCTTATAAGCTTTTGCAAAACGTATCCTAAATAACTTCCAAAAGGTCACAGAGGGATTATTTAGTGAAATTAGGAGTGTTGCTTTCATTTCCTGAGGTCCCCTCTGGTATTCTTGCCATCTCCACAACCTGCCTCAGCAATTCTAACATTCCTCAGAAAACAGTATTTCTATTAATACATTAGCACAAAATACAGCAGTTTCCTGATATGGATGTCTTTCTGGCACAAACCAAGAACCTGTTTTGCAGAGAACCCACCCTTTAATGAAAGTTTTTTCAACATAAGACTTTTTTTTTTTAAATAAATGCAATGTTTGCAACAGTGGAGTGGTGCATGGCAGAGACAGACAACGTGTGTTCCTCTGACTTAATGTTAGCAGGTGCATAATGCTTTCTGGGTATGGATTTGAAGGCCCTCACACAACAGACCACTCCCTCCATGCACTTCAGTATATCCTATTTCTTTTGTCCTGTGATATGCTATTTATGAAATTATTTAGGATATGTAGCATGTGTAATAATCTTATGTTTTGAAATAATTCCAGAATTATATTATTCTAAGGCCAAATATGAGTCCAAAGAGCCTTACCAATTTACAATTTTTTGAGAGGTGGGGGAAGGGAGGGGAGTTACATGTATAGGCACCAACTCCCAGGGAAGCTGGAAAGAGTCTTTTCAGCTTTTGACATGCTGCAGTGAACTTCAGAAAAGTCACTCAGAATTCTAGACAAGCTTTAATACTGGTGAGATTGGCTTCTCTGACCTCACAGATATGAGAAACACAGCTTAGGTAAAACCATCCAGTAGGAAAGATCATTTGGATTATAAATGAGTGTATTAGGGAGCATCCTCGGAGAGGGATGACTTCTAAAAATTGAAAATAGGAAACATTTGCCCTGTAGCTAAATTCTTCATAAAATTTAGTCTAGCTTCTGAGAGAGTCTCCATTTAAGTTTTATAAGAATATTTTTCATAAGATTGCATATAATAATAGTTCTTTCACTTGTCAGATGAGGAATGAAGATTCAAAATATACAAGGAAGGTTCAAAAGTTGTAGAGGTTTTTTTCAGCTGTGTTGCATATATGTAGATAATTCATACATAAAAATACGTGCATATACATGGATGAAAATAGTTATAAACTACATAATACTATCTCTTTAAATTGTAAAGCTGGCAAATTCAATGTGTTTGTTAAAAGGGACAACTATTATTCCACAAGTATTTCTTAATTTCTTAAAAAAAAAAAATTAAACTTGAGAGTGATATATTACATACTGCAGTAACTTCAAATTATTTTTCCTATAATTCATATAATCCAGGTTCTTACCATCAACTCTGCTTTTTATTTATGCTGGGAAAGAGTTGGTTTCTACAACAACTGAAGCTAATTGTAAAACTCCTGCTTATTGTAGTATGAGAAGGATTCAACTGAGATCATATTGATTAACCTCCATTGATTAAACACTGAATCCCATCCCCCACCTAAACATAAATTTGTCAATACCTAATACATCTACTTGATTGTATGTGACTTGGTATAGCAAAACTAGCTGTATTTCAAAATGCTGTTTGTCTCTCCAGCCTCCTCTTCAGATTTTGTGAAATATTTTTCTTGGGATGCTTAAAAGCAACAAATTTTCAACCTCCATATAAATTGTTAGCTGGTGGCTAAAGTTTATGGAGAGACTGAAAACTCCAGTTTCAGTTACTATTCCGGGAACACCTTCTTTGGGCAGAAAAACCCACTCCATCCCAGCCGAAACCAGGAGACCTTCCTAGAATTTCATTTTTGTCTAGTGCAAGACATACACACACAGATAAGTAGCTTGAGGTTTTACTTATCTCATTGTTATTGTTAACTGTGATGAAGACGCGTCTAATGCTCCTACAGAAGTTCCAGGCTACATGGTGACTGAGTGGCCAAGTAACCAAGCCGCCTGTAGGGTCCCCAGGGCCCCAGCCTCACAGATGTCTGATGTGCGGCAGTTTTTTTTGTGAGGCTGCGGTGGACCAAGGCAGGCTTGTGCGGACGCGTTGCCTCAAACGTCACCCGTGGGATACATATTTTCACCCACCTCCGGTGTCAGCGATCGCCTCCCGCCGCCGATGCGCCCGATGTCGGTCGCGTGTGGTAGGAGGGGACAGCGGCGCGAGCTACCCAGGGCACCTTGCGATCGTCGCGTGGGCACTGAGGAACGTGTGAGACGTGCCGTTTCCCCGGGCAACCTGAGTAAAAAGGCGGGATGAACGGTATGAAGGGCGGTGATCGGGGGGCCGGGTGGAGTTCCTGCCCTTGGGAGCAGGCTGCGCAGGGTTGTGTGAGATGGCGCTCGGGCCCACGGTGGTGACCGTCCCCTGCTTAACGTCTGCATTCGCTTTTTCCTTTCGTTCTCACTCCTTTCTTTGCTAAAAAAGCTTGGAGCCTTCCCAACCGGTATATAATCTCGTTTGTGTATTAATCTCGACTGGGGTGATCATACCGAACTCTAAAGGTCCGGGCTTTTCTGCATCCTTACAGAGGCTATGCCACTACCAGGTAACACATCAACACTTGGTTTGTTTGACCTTCAGAAACCCTACACACCTGAGAACCTGATACCCATTTCATGCAAGGGAGTACATGTTGTCAGTCCTTACAACGGCCTTCAATCCTGTTTGTGCTCGTCTTGTTGCCAGTGGTTAGTGAATCAGGAGAAACTGTATTGCACTTGAAGAGGAGAGGTCAACCATTACACCCCGTTGAGCCACAATATTGGCTGGGTCACTGGATGAAAAGGCAGATTTGGGGTGGCTGGCTCAGTTACAAAGACTTGCTTTTGCTTTTATAATATGTTTTTTTCTCTTTTGCTTACAGAACTTCTGTTACATCTCCTAGAAGCTGGCTTTATTCACAGTGCATTTTAAATAGTTGTCTTTCATGATAAATGATGACACCTTCTGTTGAACTGAATGCTAGAATTTGATTTCTGATACCATGTTTATGTTTCCTAACCAACTATATAATCTGATGAATATTTGTAATGAAACAAACTAGTCAGCTCTTTAACAGAATTTAAACAAAATAGAATCCTGCTTTCCCAAGCTAGCACACATTTGGTTTGGTATTATTTATTTTTGGTATTTAACACCACCACAAATCATCCAAGAAAGGAAGAAGACATAAGTCTGGCCAATACAGCTACTCCTTAAATGTAAAGACCAAAATTCTTTGAGGTCTTTCTTTATACCTGAGAAAGAACTATTTCAACCTTTATTTTTAGGAGCTGAAAAGAGATCAGAGCTGAAGACAGTTCTGTTCAAGTTAGAATCAGATGCTTTTACCACATTCAGTCTCCCTGGCATGGTAAACTTGTGGACTTGTAAATGTAAACACTTCCTTGTGGACTGATACTTCCCTTTTTTTATTTGTCTGGACTTGGCTTTTTGTGGCAGTGGGATTAATTTTTCTCTTTTATTTTCGTTCCTGTGCCCTCCGTAGTTTGACTCTTTATTTGTCCTAACACTATGCGCATAAAAATCATTTGATCTCAGAGTTCCGCAAGAGTCTGGTATCTCACTGAAATGTGAAGAAAGCAACAAGAAAAAGCTAAGGCTCAGCAAGAAGTTATTACAGAAAGAAAACACTAGTAGGGGCTCAGCTATCTCAGATGTAAGAGCTCTTTGAAGAGAGGGAGGAGAGGATATTCCTAGCAGGGCAGCCTTAAATTTCTGGATCTCCTGGAGTGCTCTTGGTGTTAGCACTTGTGCACATATACAGGAGGTGTACCCTCACGCACGCTCAAAGGCATTTAGGTTTCTAGGTCCTGCTGATTGGTAAATGATAGAATTTCGTAAGAGATCAGATAAACTAGGAAGCGCTTGTTTTTCCCTGCATAGAAGTCAGGTACCAGTTTTCCTTTGCTGGAAATCAGCCAGCAGTGAAAAATAACTTTTAGAGTGATTTTAAAATAGGATTAGATGATGAGTGCAGGGTGAAAATGATTGTGGAAAAACAGTTCTTTTGACTCGGGGAATATAAATAAGTGTGTTTGACCACCAGTATCTCATCTGATTTATGAGAGCCCAGAAGTCACAACTCCAGAGGGCAGTTAAAATATTTTATGTGACTGATAATGACCACACATTCCCCTTCTGAGGTAGAAATGTCTCCTTTGTATTCATTAGATCAGCAGTGACTCTTTCCCACAAAGTTGTCCTTTCACCACTGCACTCTTTATATCCTAAAAGAAAAAAGGCTTTTTTTGATTTTTTTAAACAAAAAGTTTTATGTTTAGAAACAAGGAAACAACTGAGATCTGACTATAGTGAGACAAAACTGAAATAATAATGAGTTGCAATAACTGCAATAAGTCAGTTATAAGAGCTATGAGTTCTTTCACAAAAGCCCCCCAAGACAGAACAGGCTGACCTAGGTGCACAGTTCCTGTCTGGCACTCTTCTGAAACTTTAAGATATGTGAAGTTGTTCTGACTTGAAGCTGTAAGGGAAGAGAAGGGGCTCTAATTGGATTTCACTCTTCCCATAACTGCTTGTTGGTTTATTGTTATAAAGCAATTTTTTCCTGTGCTTTACCAATTTTAAGTTCCATGGTTTTTACATGGTAAGTCAATACAAATAATTTTCCTAAATAATTGTGAAGCTTTCAAAAATTGTGCACTGTCAAACAGTTAAACCTGTAAGGGACTGGACCCATATGATGTATAGGAAATTCATGCAGCAATCCTGAAATGAAAAACTATACATTTTAACACCACTGCAGTAGAATCAAAACACAAAGTACAGTAGGAGGAACAGAGGTTATGGAAAAACTCCCAAGTGTTTCAATTCTGTTACTAACTGCTTTGCCTAATTCTGCTGAAGGGTCAAAGAGAAAAGAATTCTTTTATATGTAAGCCATATGCTAGGACCCAATCAAAACTAACAAACATCCAGAAATTACGATTTCACAACATGTAGGGCAAAAACAGAAGTCACACAGCTTATGGATTACTGGTAAGGTGAATTGTAAACCTCAGGTTCTTTTTCACAACAGCTACCCTGTGAAATAAAACAAAGCCCCAAACCCATCATCTGATGAAAGAAACATAGTGCTCCATGTCATAAAATGCATGATCATGACTTTGACTGCTTTAGCTCAGGATATTATGAAGGTAGAATAATAAGCATAAGGAATGTGTAAGACTTCAACACACTCTGACATTTCCAGTAAACATAAAAGCTGTTTTTACACAAAAGTTGTCATTACACACTAGCAGTTTATTAAAAAGAAAAAAAAAACAAACAAAAACCAAAACAAAAACCAGACCTAAAAACTTAAACACCTCTAAAGTGGTTTGAAATTTTCTGAACTTAATGTCATTTAGGAGCTAAGAATGGCTTTCTATTTGAAAATGTCACGATATTACTATATTTTAGTATGAGTAGATTTCTATTCTTACTTTATTCTCATTTCTTATTCTTATCATTTTTGCTTTATCGACTTGGAGATTGGTAGTTTGCAAATAGCATCTAACCTTTTGAGGTTCAAACTTTTGATCTGTTAACAGATTCATTTTAAATAAAATTCTAATGTTTTCAATTGCCAATATCATTTTTAAGTTGAACACCATGCACACATTGTAAAGAAATGAACAACTTGTTGGATATCATTTGATTAGTATTGATTTAATCTATGAACTTCAATGAAAAATCTCAAATGAGAATCAGTATATGATACAAAAGCTAAAAATAATCAAAACCACGTGCAACGCACATAAACTTCTCCACTAGGACAAGTTTTCTGACTGAAGGATGCTTTGTGCTGATAAGGTGGAAGAAGAGAAAACAAACTTCCTCAACTCTGCAATATTATGTGTTAGAGGCTGGATTTTAGAAGTCCTTAAAACATTTTGGATCAAATCTTTTCATTGAAAAAGGCAAATTTATCTTTGTATATGTTGTACTATGTGTTAATATTTGGTGACTGGTATCTGGTGACCTCAGTTCCGCCAGAACACAACAGAGCACTTGCATTTTCTGCTAGCATAATTTTAGAATGAATTACAAAAGTAAGAGAAAACTGGTACTCAAAACTACTGTCTGCAGCATTCCTTTCATATTTCATCCCTTTCCATCAGCTGCAGAAGAATACATTTAGCTGTTGCTGTGTCTCAGTTGAAAAGGTTGCAATCTACAAATAACAAAACCAAAAATCCCAAAGCTGTATGCTTTCATTTGCCAACACAGGCATGGGCTACTTGGCTGGGGATATGTTGACTTACCATATATAACAACATGTGTGTCTCGTATGTACATCTCCAAATAACGAAGTCTCAACATTTGTACTTAAAATCTGACTTCGGCGTATATTGCTTCCCATGGAGTTTTTGTCTACAATGACTACTAACACAATGACAAAGAAACTCTTCTGCTTTTCTGCAAACCTTTCTCTGGAGCCCCTCAAAATATCCAAATACCCCAGAGCACATCATACTTATGCTGGTACGGTCTCCTTCACCCCTGTTTCTATAAGGCATTACAATGTTCCACATTTTTTGCCTTCATCTCCTGGTCCACGTTTCCTACAACATCCAGCCATCCTTGCCTGCACTGCCTTCTGCAATATTGCTGGACTCACACATTGAAAATTCTGGGTTGTTTCCCCTCAAAACCACAGTGTTTCTAGATAATACTCCTGGGACTGTGGAATCACTTTTAGTTTCTGAAATTTTATGCTGCGTTTGAGTCACATTTCTAAGCTCTTACTTACTATGTCTGGAATTTTATCTTCTTGCTGAGGCTTCAGTTGAGATCCCAGTGACTGCAGGGTTTAGTGCTCTAAGAAAATATTGTGAGTTGGCACCATTATTTCTGTGACCACAGGTGCCTGCAGTGAGATTGCCAGGTGGAGTTGAAGGACGTATAGCCACTTGACTTTCAGGTCTGAAAGTAGCTACATGTAGGGTAAGCCCATGCTTCATTTTCTCAGTTGCAGACACTCTTCTTCATTTAATATGTGTGCAACATTCAGCTTACTGACATAACTGGCCAAAGCTTGCAAAAAAAACGAAAAAGCCTTTTTAGAAGAACAGCTTAAACCATTTAAAAAATTTGAGAGCAGCTTTTGGATGAAAAAAAAAAAGTCAGGGGATAATGAAAGCCTCAAAAATCTTGATTCTACCATTTTCAAATAAATATATCTCAATTTCTTCTTTCAAGAGGAATTCCATTCCATAACTTCTGATTTAATTAAAACACAGGGACAGAAAACAGAGTGGAAAGTTTCATATTTGGTCAAATAACATATTTTCTCAGTCAGGAATTATTTGTGGGGATTTGCAGTGTGCTATTTAATTTAATAACATTTAAAAAGGAATTAACTTCAGCTCATCTCAGAAAAATATCTGCCAACAGTTGTGTTCATGCAACAACAATGAAAAACTTTTATATCTTTATGCCCATTTTAGTTCCCAGAACACTGATTTGGACTGCAATTTGGACTGTGGATTTGCTTGATATATACTTGGTTTCATGTCACCTGTCTAACACATTGGATACTTCTTGTAAATCCCCAGACGGTATTATAAAAACAGTTGAGATTTTGTCATCATTGTTGAACTGCCATTATAATAGCAAATAAAAATCAAGTACTGGGCTAGAACAGTCACTTCTGAATTTAGTAAGGTTTTAAAGCAATCCAGTATAGTATAATCATCCCACTCACATCTCAAGACTGCCCACTCTTTACAAAGATGTTTCAGGTGGCTAATCCTGGGCTGCTGAGCTGATGAAGGAGTCCATAACCTTTCCTCTCTGGGTAGCCTGGACTCATCCTGGATGTGCTCCCATACAGCAATTCCTCTGAAGTCAGTGTATCATTAGTAACATGGGTTGTGACAGGTTGGCATAATATTAAGAAATAGACTTAGTTAACAAGAAAAGAGGAAAAAAGGTCACCTGAAAGCTTTGTGTTCATACTATGCAGCCTGACCCCATCTTTTCTGAGCTTATTATGAGAAGAATAGATCCTTACAGAGAGCCAGTTTTCTCTAGTTCTCAGTGTCAGGCTGGATAGCAGAGGCCATTTTCTCAATTGTGAACTCAAAGATAACAATACAGCCAACAGAAAAAGGGAGCTCATACCTTTCAGCCACCTGCCTGCAAGCATATGCTTGCTATGGTTTTGCCACCTTCTGTTCACACCAGATAGTTACATTATTTTTTTCAGAGATGAGGTAATTTCCCACAGTTCTTCTATTCAGAAGTTAATTGTACATTATGATAAGACTAATATAAAATATATATGGGTAATTGATCAGATTGGCTTTGCTGATTTTATTGCCAAAGTTAATGATAAGAACACTTCACCTAAGCATTTGCATATAATGCTGAAGCATGTACTGTCTTGGGATTAAAGAAAGTCTTGGGAAGGGAAACCAGTCTTTGAAAGAACAATCTCAAGGAAGATCACAGAACAGATGGAATCCCACAGAATTTATACTTTTTTAAAAAACACATTGAATATGAATGTAAATCAAAGGAAGGCCATTGCTAATATGAACAAGTCTACTTAGAATAGAGAAACAAAATAAAAAATTAGTCCAACCAAGTATACAGTGTGCATTTTTAAAATATATAATTAAATTGTTCCTCCTCTTTCCTTCATAGTCCAAGATTGGTACTTAAATAATGTTTCAAATAGTAAGGTCTCCTGTAGAATTGTGTAGCATGAGTTTTTAAAACATGGAAAAGTTATTAGTGAGACAGATGCATCATCAAAATGACCCTGTTTTAATATAACTTCTGTTGAATTCATTCAAAATGGATCAATAAGTGTCTCATTTATTTTTCTGGTATTCTGTATGAGCAGGATTTTGTTAATACATTGTCTTGGTTGGCAGAAATCACATTCAGTAATATTGAACAATTTCATTGATGCACAGCTATTTTCAAAACTCATGGAAAAGGTCTCAAGTTTACGTTTGTTTTCTAAATCTTTTGAAAAAGTACATCTATATTGGAAGCAATTAGTTTTCAAACATGAAGTCCTTCTTAAAATGAAATACAGTTAGGAAAAAAGGTCTAGGCATAGTTTTCATGTCTGCTAAAAAGGTTCATACCTGCAAGAATATTTTAACCCTTTCAATACTTTTTAATTTTGCTGACATTTTTCAGAAGTTCATTTCATTTATCTGATCTGTAAAAGTGCCAGAACATCAGAAATTAACATTTGATTAAGTGCAATCATAATAGAAATAAATGCAGCAATTTTTGAGGAATAATGAAGCAAAAGAAGGGCCAAAGGACAGCACCTTTTCTTTTTTTTTTTTAATTTATTGCACTATTTCAAACATCATTGCAGAGCAACGCTGTCAAGGGCAATCTATTGTTC
The DNA here is from genome assembly GCF_964289735.1 of Phaethon aethereus. Classification (NCBI taxonomy): domain Eukaryota; kingdom Metazoa; phylum Chordata; class Aves; order Phaethontiformes; family Phaethontidae; genus Phaethon; species Phaethon aethereus. Next base: position 52,364,175 of record NC_138578.1, on the reverse strand, counting down.
TTTACCATTCAGACTGCAACCATAGTAATTCATACACTCTAAAACCCCCTTCCTTAAACAAGTAAAACAAACAGTAATAATCCTGAGATAGTGATTGACCAGGAGTTCTAAAATAAGTGTTATCTTCATAAAGAAGAACATCTTCTGAGTTTGCTTACATCAAAAATGATGATCTGAATTGAATCTTTAATAACACAAGGCCCTTCAAAAAACCTTGGATGTCAGTTACTAGCTATAGGGCTAGAGGGCTAGAACTGGATCCCCTCTATTCTGGAGCATTACCAAAATAGTCTAATTAGGTTAATAGATCTATAAAAATAGCCACCTAACTCAGTGGTGGGAACAAAGATGGCAATATTAGTGTAATCTCCAGTTTGAGATACTTCCATTTCCTGAAGCCCAGTAATGCAGCACCTGGCATGTGAATTATCAGCAGGTACTCAGTGCCAAGGAGCTTCTACCAACATCTGAATTGCTGCATAAGGAACCTCTCTCCATTGCCCAGTTTGGATTTCACATTTGAAGTGGGAAGGTCAGAGCTGAAATGCCATCACAGTGTCCTTTTCTGGGAGAGGCTGAGCTATTGGCACTCCCACTATGGAAGTTCTCAGAGCACCATCATTTTTTAACATCTTTGTGAAATGTGAAGACTCCCAACAGTTTCTGAAGTTATTCCATTATTGACTCTGCATTTTATCCTTCTCTGTCATGTTTGCGGGGCCTGGGGGTTTGGGGTTTTTTGTTTTGTTTTGGTTTGGTTTTTTGTTTCTTTGTATTAAGAGAGACTTTGGAGATTATTTCACCAGGCTGAGTATGAAGGAATGGGAGTTAATGAAAATACAACCCTGTGGTGTTCCTTTTGACTAAGGATTTAAATGGCTAGATTAATATCTATTTTAAAAACACAATTGTTCGCTTAATTTGGAATTGATTAAGTCATAGACTGTTTCCTTTAAAAAGTGGAGTAGAATTAAAATTGTCATGGAAAGACGTACAGTTTTATCTTGATCTACATCAGTTCAAATTCAAACTTTAATTCCTGTGGTTTCATCAAGGAGAGTATAATCTGTCGTTTATACTGATACAATGCCTTCCAAGTTACTGGTAAATAGTAATCCTGTATATGGGTTTCTACTTGTTTTGGCAAAAAAACTTTGCTGCATATGTTACGCTGTGGCAATGTTTTGAAACATTTAAACTGTTCTGTTTCTGAGAAAAAAACACACCATGCAGTTTCTGCAAATAACTACTGTTATTAAACTCAGCTCAATGCTGGCAGAATTTCATTTTGATAAATATTGGATAAACAGCTTTGTAGAATATTCATAGCAACAATTTCTAAGTATGTGATTTTAAAAAATAGGTTTCTATCAAACCAAACAAAGATGAGATTAACTGGACAAAGTATGTTTGTCTGTGGGAGAAATGTTTTAGCAGTGTAATAGTAGCAGTTTAAAACTACAGATATGCTTAGTCTTCATGTAACTCTGTCTTTAATCCAAAAATTAATCTAGATTATTACTAGTAGCATAGCTACACTGAGTTCACATTTTTCTCCAGCACCCTTCTGCATCTGAGTTCTTATCCAGGAGATTCATACCTTGTACTCTTGTTATGCCCTTGAACAAAGTGTTTCTGGAGGCTGTTGGTTGGCTGAGAAAGGGTATCTGAACTTCTACTTGGATGTTACATTTATTCAACTGCCTTTGAGGGTAGGACAGCAAGATGGGACAGTGCAATTTTAAAGGAAGTAATAAATAGCCATGCCATGGCAGTATGTGGAAGAGAGAAAAAAATCCATAATTGCTAGGTACTAGTCACACCAAGGAAGGCTTAAGGATTGAACTTAAGCAAGATGGTGGATATAAAGCTATTGAGTTTTCCATACCACTTCTTATCTGTAATTGCAATACAGAGGTCAGTTCTCCCTGAAGAGGCAGTGCTAACATGAGGCAATGATGCAAATAACTATTCCTGCTTTAGAGACAACCTTCCTTCTCCCAAACTCCCCTATACCTATCTTATATAATAGCAATACAATATGAAGAAGGGCTGAGATTTTACCACTTTAATATTTCAAGATGTTAAAATTATAGTACTACAAATTGAAAATTCCCTTAGTTCTACATGGAGTTTGATAATATAATAAAAGATAATATACTCTATTAAATAATTTTAAAAGTGTGAAATCTCTGTCACTGGACATGTACTAGCACATCTAAACATTATTCAATTGTCTAGCACCAACACTGTTAGTTATAAGCTTCTTATGCAATATCTTTTGCTTTATTACCCAAACAATCTATTGATTTATCCAGTTAGGCCGAATTTCCATATTAGATCTTCCAGCAAATATAACTATAAACTTAGTGCTTACCTGGTGTAAAGGAAATAATTCCCCCAAAAGGATGATCTCTATCAATATAATTATTTCTTATGTGTATTATTACAGTACATTTCTAGTGCTTAAGAAAAACTTGGCAGGAGAAGAGATTTTCAAATTATAGAATGAGGTACAGATGAGAAATTTAGCATGATAATTTATGAAGATACATTGCTTAAATATTGAAATGCTGATTTGACAAGAGCTAAACTAGAATAACACAGTAAGACAGAAGTGACAAGTTTTCAAAAAAGCTGACTCTCAGAGTGGGGACCACTGAGAGATTCCCGCAATGAGAGTTTCCAGTTATATGTCATTGAAATTGGTTTGACACAGCAAATAGTAAAAAACATGTATATTTGGCATACTATTCCCCATAAGTTCTCTGTTGTGCTATTTAAAAACAAAAACAAAAACAAAAAAAACCAAACCAAAACCCCCATACATTTAAAACACCTAGTGTTCAAATATAAGGCACTGACAAATGCATTAAACACATTACTTTTTTCAGAAAACCCTCCTTTGGAAACTGGTTCGTGCAGTCATCAGTGAGAAACCAAATATGTTATCCTATATTAGCATTCAGATAGCGTATCCATCCCACCGAGCATGCTTCTCATGTACTGGAAGCAAATATCATTGGCTGGGGCTGTCTGCATGCTGTGTGATGCATGGGAAGAAGTGCCCTCAGATGAACAAAATGTTGAGTACACCTGGAAACACTTTAGAGGTAGGTTGGTGAGAAACCTCTAAGGTGACAGCTTGTGTTTTTTGCCTATTGTACCATAGATGTTAGTCAGTAAAATGGACTGAATTAATTTTGGACAAATTACCTAGTGCTTCATGTTAACCTTTCCACACCAGTTTTTCCTGTTCCACATTGGCCAAACACTTTAATGTTGTCTACAGTCAGCCATATTTTAAAACCTTTCCTTGCACTATCTGATAATCAGAAATAAGCTGGCCTTTTTAGAACTAATTTCTAGCAAATTCAAAAGTTACTGTAAAAAATGTTATCTCCAGCATGCCTATTTTTGTTCCTTGATGAGCTATGGATAGGTTTCTTAATTCAAGCTGAAAGGAAATGAGAAGGTGAAAGGAAAGGAAATAAAATGAGAAAAGGAGTCAATGAAATGCTGAAAAGTTTGATTTCGGAACATGACTTTAAAGACATAAGATCCTCTGGAGTGATATTTCAGATGGTGGAGATAGATCATTCATGACATATCTGGAGCAGGTGTATTACTGCAGTAGGCATACTATCTTTCATAATTGTTGGAAAGTTATCTTGCTGCCTGGCTTAATGAATAGAAATATACTCTCAATATTGAACTGAAAGGCTGAAATCTTGACTCAGCTTCCCTTCACTCCTGAATACAGAAGGCATTCCCCAGGGTTCAATACAGCCTCAGAGCAGGGATACTGAGTTGAAAAAGGAAATTTAGAGTTCCAGGTTCAGCCTTTCAGTAGAATTAAAACTGCACTGTACCAGATTACTTATCAATACTAAGTGCCTTATTTTTGTGAATGCCCAGGCTGAGATCTCAGACTAGTTTATAGATATTCTGTGGTTTTGCTGCTTCAGTTATAACCCAAAGTTAAAACCGGTGCCCAGCTCCTTGAAAAATCAAGACTGTGAGGTATTAACTGCCAGGAATCGATCAGGCCAAATTAATTAACACTTCTGAAAATGTGTCCATTAATTTTTCTTGATGTGATTAAAATTTGGTCTTTGTTGGAAAAGAAAAATTGAACTCTGACATAAATACCAAAGGAGAGGAAGTAGGAGTGTAGTAAGATTGACAGATGAAACCAGACATGACAAAAGTAACTTTTCATTTAAGGGTTAGACAGTTTCTGCATTTGCTGACATAGAAGTCACTAGATTTACCTAGTTATGTTTTAGGAAAGCTTTCTAATTAACAAAGAAGCTAATGGAACAACAGAATAACTATTTTAAACCAGTCTATGTTAATGTCAAGAGAACTAACGTAAGGGATTTTTTACACTATAATTTCATATGACTGACAATACTGTATAAGCAGCTCAGTGAATCAGATACTTCAGAAGAAAAAGCCATCACAAGGACAATTGTTTTTGATCTCTCAGAAGGTGGTTCTCTGAGATTCAGTTTTCTCAGCTCATACTATAGGAACAGTACCTATAGCTAGCAACCTTGGCAATGCAAGCAAAAGAGCTGTAGTAGTGGAAATGGACACTTGAAAGAAGGGATCCTTTTCAAACTTTCGTACACATGCAGTCAGCATGCAGTCCAACCCTAACTGTTTTTTGAAAGGATTCCCTTTTATCATGGGAAAAAGATCAAAACCCTTGACAAAGGAGAAAAATTAAGCACATCTAAGAAAAAAAATAATTGAAGATCAAGCTCTTTATCAAACCCTGTGTTTGGGAAGGAAAAATTATCTTTTGTTCAATTCTTCAGCTATGAATTTAGAAAGTGATCGGCTTCTTTATAGCAGCTCAATCATAATTAAAACTACCTCTAGGACAAAATTAATATACATGCAGCTAGAAGAACAAATAGGTTTCACTTGACACAACTCTTACAGTGCTATCAAAAAAAACCTGCAATGTTTTTTAAATCTTTGTCCTCTACTATTAATGATCTCTACTCTTAGTCTAGAAATCCTACTTCAATTCTTTGGAGGTAAAAAGAAAAGACATAAGTAGACCTGAATGTGTACAAAAACATTGTGGGGGACTTCAACCTACCGGACATCTGCTGGAAGTATAACACGGCAGAGAGGAAACAGTCTAGGAGGTTCCTGGAGTGTGTGGAGGATAACTTCCTGATGCAGCTGGTGAGTGAGCCCACCAGGGGAGGTGCCTTGCTGGACCTGCTGTTTACAAACAGAGAAGGACTGGTGAGAGATGTGGTGGTCGGAGGCCGTCTTGGGCTTAGCGACCATGACATGATAGAATTCTCAGTTGTGAGTGAAGTAAGGAGAGGACTCAGCAAAACTGCTATCATGGACTTCCGGAGGGCAGACTTTGGCCTGTTCAGGTCACTGGTTGAGAGGGTCCCTTGAGAGACAGTCCTGAAGGACAAAGGGGTCCAGGAAGGCTGGACAGTCTTCAAGAAGGAAATCTTAAAGGCACAGGAGCAGGCGGTCCCCATGTGCCGTAAGAAGAGCTGGCGGGGAAGGCGACCGGCCTGGCTGAACAGGGAGATTTTGCTGGGGCTCAGGGAAAAGAGGAGAGTTTATCACCTCTGGAAGAAGGGGCAGGCAACTCATGAAGAGTACAAGGATCTCGTTAGGTCAAGCAGGGACAAAATTAGAAAGGCAAAAGCCCAGCTAGAGCTCAGTCTGGCCACAGTCGTAAAGGATAATAAAAAATGTTTTTACAAATATATTAACAACAAAAAGAGAGGCAAGGAGAATCTCCATCCCCTACTGGATATGGCGGGGAACATTGTCTCCAAGGACGAGGACAAGGCTGAGGTACTTAATGCCTTCTTCGCCTCAGTCTTTAATAGCCACTCCAGGTATCCACAGGATATTCAGCCCCCTGAGCTGGAAGACGGGGATGGAGAGCACAATGTACTCCTCATAATCCAGGAGGAAGCAGTCAAGGACATGCTAAGCCACCTGGACACCCACAAGTCTATGGGGCCTGATGGGATCCACCCAAGAGTACTGAGAGAGCTGGCGGAGGAGCTTGCCAAGCCACTCTCCATCGTTTATCAGCAGTCCTGGTTAACAGGGGAGGTCCCAGAAGACTGGAGGCTTGCCAATGTGACGCCCGTCTACAAGAAAGGCCGGAAGGAGGATCCTGGGAACTACAGGCCTGTCAGCCTGACCTCTGTTCCAGGGAAGATTATGGAGCGGTTGGTTTTGAGAGTGCTCACAGGGCATCTGCAGAACAGCCAAAGGATCAGGCCCAGCCAGCATGGGTTCATGAAAGGCAGGTCCTGCTTGACCAACCTGATCTCCTTCTATGACCAGGTGACCCGCCTAGTGGATGAGGGAAAGGCAGTGGACGTTGTCTACCTGGACTTTAGTAAAGCCTTTGACAGCGTCTCCCACAGCATTCTCCTGGAGAAACTGGCGGCTCATGGCTTAGACGGGTTTACTCTTCGCTGGGTGAGGAACTGGCTGGATGGCCGAGCCCAGAGAGTTGTGGTGAATGGCGTTAAATCCGGCTGGCGGCCGGTCACGAGTGGTGTTCCCCAGGGCTCGGTTCTGGGACCAGTCTTGTTCAATATCTTTATAGATGATCTGGATGAGGGAATTGAGTGCTCCCTCAGTAAGTTTGCAGATGACACCAAGCTGAGTGGGAGTGTTGATCTGCTGGAGGGTAGGAGGGCTCTGCAGAGGGATCTGGACAGGCTGGATCGATGGGCAGAGGCCAACTGTATGAGATTTAATAAGGCCAAGTGCAGGGTCCTGCACTTTGGCCACAACAACCCCATGCAATGCTACAGGCTTGGGGAGGAGTGGCTGGAGAGCAGCCCGGCGGAAAGGGACCTGGGGGTGCTGGTTGACAGCCAGCTGAACATGAGCCGGCAGTGTGCCCAGGTGGCCAAGAAGGCCAACAGCGTCCTGGCCTGTATCAGGAATAGTGTGGCCAGCAGGAGTAGGGAAGTGATTGTGCCCCTGTACTCAGCACTGGTGAGGCCGCAGCTTGAATACTGTGTTCAGTTTTGGGCCCCTCACTACAAGAAGGATGTTGAGGTGCTGGAGCGTGTCCAGAGAAGGGCAACGAAGCTGGTGAGGGGTCTGGAGCAGAAGTCTTATGAGGAGTGGCTGAGGGAACGGTCATTGTTCAGCTGGAGAAGAGGAGTCTGAGGGGAGACCTTATCGCTCTCTACAACTACCTGAAAGGGGGTTGTGGCGATGAGGGTGTTGGTCTCTTCTCGCAAGTAACTAGTGATAGGACAAGAGGAAATGGCCTCAAGTTGCGCCAGGGGAGGTTTCGATTGGATATTAGGAAAAATTTCTTCACTGAGAGGGTGGTCAGGCATTGGAACAGGCTGCCTAGGGAGGTGGTGGAGTCGCCATCCCTGGAAGTGTTCAAAAAACGTGTGGATGTGGCGCTTCAGGACATTGTTTAGGGGACATGGTGGTTCTGGATTAATGGTTGGACTTGATGATCTTAAAGGTCCTTTCCAACCTAGTGATTCTGTGATTCTGTGATTCTGTGAAAAAGCCAGGGATGATCATCTAGTTCTACTCCTAATTTTTGGATCCCTTTCATCATGATTTTAGGAGACAAGGTTTTCTAATCTTCTAAAGGAGTGGTGGACAAGGCACTCGAGAAGCAGAGGAAGTGAACATTTGAACAGTTAACATATATTATGTATATATACAAATGTGGAACACAGGCCATCTATAAAAAACTAAAATGAACCAATATTTTCCTTTTGTGTACATTATGCTATTTGTCATGACATCTACTGTTTTGCTTTGGTGCAGAGGCAGGTGTCATTCTCCATGTTAGTAAGACAGGAATCAGTTTATCTAATCAAAATGTCACAAGATATAAAACTGAAAATAAATCAGAGATGGAGAATTCATGTCTTTAAGGCACTGGCTTATTTTTTGTTACCTCTTCCAACACTTGGTTTTCCTTCAGTTTCTTCTAATCCAACAGATCTGGTCATCTCAAATTGAACATTTCAGAGCTATTACTGATAATATTTTCTAGGCTGATTTACTTAAGTCCATTATGCAACTATTACTTTTGTTTGCAGTGGTGTGCTCTCACTTTTCCAGGATTTCCAAAATATGTTTCATATTTATCATTTTATTCTTTCCTACCCCATTTTAGAATTCTGCAGAGGTCCTTCTGTACTAGCATCCAACCAAGTACCTAACAGCTCACTGTTGTCTTTGATAGTTGTAGGCTTGAAGCCTATGCTGTCCAAAGAGGTGACAAACAAATCTTTCAGGAATTTTGTGAACTTTACACACAGTGGGAACACTCATGGTCTCTTAAGTTCTACCACTAACCTTTGCTAAAACCATTAATAAGAAGTGGGAAGTGACTGCCAAGGATGAACAGGAGTGGGCTCCCCCACAAAGGCGGTGAGCCAGGGGCAGAGGATGAGACTGAAGCACAGGCAATGTCCCCCAGCAGGACCTGGCCCCCAGCGTCCAGCCAGGGTGAACAGTGCAGGGCTGCTGACAAGGACTGGGGTCAGCCACAGCCATCGCTGTGCAGTAGGCTGGGACATGGAACTGGGAGAGTCGGGATGAGGTCCTGCAGGGCTGGTACCAGGCACCAGGGCAGGGCCTGAGCCTGGAGCCTCCTGGAGGTCTTCTTGCACCTCTTCCTCACCAGCTCTTCCACGTGGCTTAGCTGGTTATAGTAAACCTGGCGGTGGTGGACACAAGGAATATATATCCTATGTGAAAATATCCATGCTTTTCTTAATCAAAAAAAGCTAATAATGTAAAGACTTTTTTTTTTTAATTATCCTTCTTAAAGCAGCTTCGTTTTCAAACAGAAATCCTGTTTCATTGCCAAAAGCTGTACCTAGGTTCTACTTAAAGAGAGGCGATAGAAACACATCTGTGGTGTTACTGTGAAAAAGTCAGCTCTCCACATAACTGGTATAGAAATGGATGAAAAACTGCATTATATGCAGAAGCTCATTACTTATTTTTTTATTTTGGTGTGCATCAGCATTACTATTCAACTTTATCATAAAGCACTCAATTCTTCCAATACTAAGACACATCCCTATGTCAGCTGCCGTGGAAATGTCTCCATTCAAAATAACTTTGAGTATGGCCAACAAGCTGCTAGAAAACTGAAATGCTTCTGTTTATTCATTGACGTATATTTTTTGAGGTATAAGTGTTGCAGTCTACCTTTATCCTTAATCTTTTGTGTTAATCAGGAAGTTTTTTCTGGGTCTAGTTTCATGAGACTAAAAGCAACCCTTTCATGGAATGTTAATGGTATTGGAGAACACCATACCATTTACTTAGTTCAGGGAGAAAGTGAGATATAGTGGCCTAAAGTAATGGTAGGTCTACAGTATGGCTACAGGAAGGTAGCTCTGAGTATGCATCATGCTCTTGGGCTGGGTCAGAGCTCTAAAAAGTTCTTCTCTCTCAATAGAGCAGTTCTGTGTCTGCATTAAGCCAAAACTGTTTTCTGTACTGGCCCTCAGCTGGACTTGGGAGGACATGGGAAAGATAAGTGGACAGGTAATCCAGGAAGGCATTGATTCAAAGCTTTTAACTGCTACTACTTATCCCACAGGTCACTGACAGACAGTGTTTTAGCTCAGAATTTTGAAGAGCAGCCATGGAGAGCTGGGTCACCAGCTTATCATAGATATGGAAAGAGATTTTGCCTCTCTGAATTTGCCTACTCCTTCTTGTTAGCTTGGCAAGGTCTGGTTACTCATGCTCTCTGAAAGTGAAATCAGTCATCTTCTAAAGGAATGCTGAGCAGACAGCTTTCAAATATCATTTCTTCTGGCTCTTCAAATGCTGCCGTTTCAGAAAGATGTTGTAAGAAGCAGGTGTTTTTTATGTTGTTCAAAATAAATCAGCAATGTGCTAATTGGTATGCTGGAATGAGAATCCCTGCCTAGTGCAATGTAGTGGATGATGCCAGATACAGAGACACACTGATTGATACTGGTGGGGCGGCTAGTTATACAAGGCTGACTTTTTCAAAAGGAGCATGCAACTCTGAGACTCTCTAATGGGACTGGCCAGAGCTGTTTGAAAGTGAGAACAAACTTTTTTTTTTTCCTGGAAAATAATACCTTACTGAAACCGTACTGATGCTAGTACGGTTTCAGTTTCTGTCCCTCTACTTCCCAAGGCAGAACGGCTCAGCTTCTGCAAAGTTTAACCCACATAACACACCTTATCAAATAAAATATTTTATCAGCTGAAATATCTCATTGTATGTGACTCAGCTGGTGATATAAGGCAGTGGAGGTTACTGAAACTTTACTACCTACTGGTATTTAAAACTAAATTAGTCCAATAAATAAAAGTTTATTGTGCTTGATGGAATAGAGTAATATCTTGTATCCTAGCTATGTCCTCTTCTAAAGCCACTGTAAATATTGGAACAGACTTATTCTAAATTTGAAAATATTAAAGAAATTACATGGAAGAAAATACTTTTTTCATAATGACTTTGAACAAATTATGCAAGCAAGAAAAAAGAGATTTCGTTCTTCTCAGTTCCTGGATCAGAAACCTGAAAATGTCTATGACTTATAGCTGGCAGTTTTGATTGGGGTTTTTTTAATCAAAATCGAGTCTGCATATAACAGAATGATCTGCATGCAGAGTGTGCCGTTAACCACTGCTATTCACCACCAATAACACAGATGGATCTGCCGATTTAAGTTGTGAAACATATGGCTTTAGTAAGGAAGAAATGATAGCTGAGCTAAGTAACTTTGACAGAGTAACTCTAGAAAAAGAATAAAAAGTTAGTTGCTTTGAAAATTGCTTTGCTTTCTTCAAAGCCCACACTCTTCACTTCACCTTCTGTCATCTTAATATCCATGAGTTCTGCTTCATGTAAGAAGTTTTTCATATCTTGGTACCTTTCAAAATTATATGAGCTACATGGCCAGGAGCAACTGCCAGGATTAACATTACTGAGCACAGAACATGCTATTTCTTTCATGTCAGAGAAACCAATTGCTTTTATTACATTAAAAACTGACCATGAATTAGATCTCTTCTTCCATTACATTTAGCCTTTCTTTTGAAACTATTAGTAGTGTATAATTTTGTTAAGGTCCAACTTGTCCACTTAATAAAAAGCTTTCAACTGCTTCTGATTTAAAAAATTTAGAAAAGACCTAGCTATGACTAATTATACTTAGTTTCACTAATTGCTGAAGCTATAGTTCTGTGGAAATGTTTCTGACACCTAAATATAGAACTTCTAGAATTCCTAGTTAGTTTTGATAGTCCTCTTAGCCTGAAAATTAATTCTTTATCCTTTTCATGCAATAAAGAGATCATAGTTTTAATATAAATTATTTTCATTTAGGCTAATTGATACAGAGCAGATACTGTCTTTTTTCCTGTTTCCACAGAGACTGACATATGTTCTGTTTCAATGCTACACTCAGCTAGGTAGTCATGGTTCACACTGTTGTTTATACAATAGCAGCAATTAAGGTTGCAAACTGTAAAAATAAGAAAGAGCTGTGCTATTGGAGATCAGCTATATATGAGGCTTTAAAGCTGAATTATGATTCTGAAAGATGAAAATACTACGATATCATTTGTAACAGAATGTTCCCTAATGGGAGAAAATGTATAAGGACTTCTGAGAAGGGTCAGTGGCTAAAATAACACAAACAGCTGGTTCTGTTTTCACACTTTCCTTTGTACAAATTCTTTACACAAATCCTGCATTTCTAGTGTGCTGTATGTGCTCCAGGTATATGATGGTTTCTGCTGTAATGTAAGGGATAAAAAGGCCTCCTTACTCCAAGCAATATTAGAAAACTCAAAAACTCAGTTGAATTAATTTTGTCCAATCCAGTACATCTATGGATTTCAAATACAGCTATAATTTAGATGTCTATGGCTAAATATAGTAGCTATTAGAAATATTATTATAACCTCATTACAAATGAAGGATGACTAGAGTTTTATTTTTTATTGGAGCAGCCTTTTACAACGTTTTGGATGGGATATAGACATGTATTTTAGCAACCTTTTTTAAAGAAGAGACATTTATTTTGAAGGTTCCAAAAATCTTGTACTCAAGCCATAGAAGTTTGAGTCTAAGCCAGCTATTAATTTGATGGAACTATTCTTCTAGAAAGTCATTATAGTTTTGCTCTGGCTCCCCTAGATAAAGGGTTGCTCATGGTATTCACAGTGAATTATGGGGGGTCCCAGAGGTATTTCAGCTCTAAATAAAGTCTTTCAAGACAGGGAACACAGAAAGGCACTTGATCAAACTTCTGTGTCTAGTTCAGAAGCGTGAAAATTGTTGCTTCTGATTTGGTACTAAAATCTGGACAGAACCTGGACTCTCTCTGCAACATTTCTTAAAGACTTTCCTACTAGAAGTAGGGGTTTTGGCTTAGCTCAAAGGAAAGGCAATGTGATGCTAGTGTGGCAGCTGTGTGAGTGTATTAAAGCTGAGATGGAGGGAAAACTGTGGTCTGTTTCAATGATCTTTTTTTTCCCTTCATTCCAGTTTCTTATTCAGGAAGGAATAACAACTTTAAACTCCACAAGAGCTTCTATTTGAACATCAAACCAATGAGAAGGGTTGAAAAACTTACCTGTTTTGAGGAGGAATATTTGTGTAGGCCACTAATGGTAATACCTACCATCACAATGGCTGCATTTATAAAGCTGTACCTCAATGAAATGAAATAAAAATGTTGCAGTTAGGTTTTCAGTATTCTTGCAAAGAAATACTGACATATATCACACTAACAACTCATGTCCAATGTTGGCCACTGTAATGAAATTCTAGTATCAGAGCATCTAACGGTAGGAAGGAAGGATCATGTTCCACCAGAAATGTTCTCTACTTCCTTTATTTTTCTTTAGGTTTTGTTTACTCTCAACTGAATTAAAATTGTTACCAATTTTTGTTGCTGTCTTGTCCATATGTTGGGTTTTTTTGCAGTGGTGATTTTCATATAACACATTGGACTGTTGCCATATAATTGGCATTGGCATAAGTAAAATGTATTACATCTTTAGTACAGCAATTTAAGACCTTACTAAGATATAAATAATCTACTTTCAGAAAAAATGAATTCTGTGTTTCATACACAGTATCATAGTTCTTATCGTCACACTGAGTGAATGCATCAGGTGAAATGAAAAGCAATGATGTGATCAGAACATTTTCTTCTGAAAAAGTGGTTCATTGCAGCATTTTCAGTCTTAACTGATTATTATTCACTGAGATCTGTACATACAGAATGGTATTTTTTTAGATGCTACAACATATTCTATTTAGATTTTTGAGGAAAATTAAACTCAAAATAACAAAAGTAGATGTTTCAGAAACTACTGGAATTTACTGGCCATTTCCAGAGCTTTAAAAACAAACCTAAGTTTGATACACAAGTATAAGCCTATTTGCTTAGTACTTGTCAGAAGAAAAATGCTTCTCAGTATAGCAAAAAATCTTGTACAATAAGAAGAAACAATTTTGCCAAGGACATATTACCTCATAAATAGGTGTACATTGTTGTTTGCATGTACAATTATGTTGCACAATTTTTTAACTTAACTGTATCACATAATTTTAAATATTTATTATAAACTCTTATGTGACTTAACAGTTTAACATGACTAATAAAATCAAACAGTCATGCCTAGAGAACTGACACAGCTAAAACTTATAAAATCATAGAAACACAAACAACAGTAACAGTTAAACAGAATAATGAAATTGCAATAAACTCACCATACAATATTCACTGCATGCAATTCAAACTAAAAGAAAGGAATGCAACTGGATTTTAACAATAAAAAAAAAGAATCAAAAACTTGGAAGTTCAATTCTTTGGCTGAAAAGAAATATTCTTCATCTGCTGGTCATTGTATGGGGTCCAATCTGCATGATGTAAAATCAGATCCAAATCACAGCTCCAGAGAGAATAGTCAAAACTAGGTAGAGAGTTAAAGTAGTAACTGATAAAAGCAGTGCTGAAGGAAGACATTTTTGATCCTGCCACATGCCACACTCTTTTCCTTAAGCCTTGTCCAGCTTTTCCTATATTCATTTCTCTCCCTTTTGCTGTGGACATGCAATTCCTCATCCAAGATCATAGCAGCTGATAAGAGTTAGTCCTGTATGCTTCTTCCTATCCGTCTCACATAAACTTGCTATATCTTTGTTTCAAGATTTTGCATGGAATGGTGGATATTATTTAAGAATATTTAAGAATGTCTCACAAGATTCACAACATTTAAGGTCACAGTAATCTCTAGAAAATAGTTTACACTGTATAAATCAACCATGAAAATTCTCATTAATTTTTAGCCTTAAACCTGTGAAGGTCTTCTGAAATTTACCCTTTCTCTAAATCTATAACAGATAGATAGTCATTCTCAATGTATAGTTAATACTGCAGATGTGGCCGTCTCTATAAACGCTCTTTGCAAGATATGTCTTTTAGCAGCTTTTATTTGACAGTCGGTAAAAGTGAATGTTCCACAAAGGACAAATAATCAGGTTGTACAGGCCATCTAATAGAGTTAATGCCAGAAGGAAAAAACCATAATGGAGCACTTCGGCACAAAACTGTAGGCTCTTGAGAGCTTGATTATATGTTTAGTGACACTACAAGAATGCCTTTATTCATTATCGTAATGTTCCTGAACACGTGTCATTTGAGACCTACAATAAGTTTTTCATGTATTTGTGAAAATTGAGCCGTAAATCTGAGGAAACAGCTGCCATTAAAGCCAAGATGGCTATATTATAAGCCACAAAGACTTAAAAGGATTACATTTAGAAGGTTAAATTCAATGTCATTCTTTTTTCACTCCTGAATTTTGAAATCCATTCTGTTGGCTAGAAACCAGAAGCAATTCAAAGTTAGAATGAAATATGTATTAAAGGGGGAGAGGGGGAGGATGACAATTAATTTTGGAAACAAGAATGTAATTTCTGATTGCAGCAATAAAGACCCATGAAAGCTGTCCCTGGCTATTAAATAAAAGCAACAGTTGTACATTGTTATCACAGTACCACTTTATTTCTGAGATACAACTTATTCTGAAAATTGCAGTGCTTTGCTAATAGTAAGAGACTGTGAGTGTAAGGAACAACTTGAATATTTCTGAAATCTGCTCTATGGTTTGTGAATTTTTCTGGTGGGGGTCACAGAGAGTCAATATTGATCAATATTTTCTTCTGGATTGAGTAATAAATGGAGCACATCTTTTAATAGGGAAGGCTAAAATAGTATGTCTTGTTTTAGTCAAGCAAATGCAGGCTATGGAGGATACCTGTCTATAAATAAATCAAAGAGAAAACAATAGGGGGGAACCCTCAAGCTAAAGGACAAGTGTTGACACAAGAAGTGGGTATAAAGTGGTTCTGAACACATTTAGATTATAAATTGGAGAATTCCTAGTCAGAGTAACAGGAGCATAACCTAATTGCTTTTAAAATGGGTCACTTCATGAAGGAGTAATATGGAAACAGCAAGGGGGCTATTCTGAATGCCCACAGGTGGTTTGAATGATTTCCATGCCCTCACCCCCCGGTCCCATTTTTCTACATTTCTACTTATCTCAGTAGTTTTTGTGTTATGTCCATTTTGTAAGGATTTAAAAAACAATTTCTAAATAGAGGGTAGTCTTAATCTCAACCATTCCTAAAAGATATATCTCGTGCTTAAAATTTAAGCAGGTATCTAAGCACATTGCTAAGATGGAACAAATTGTGTTTAATCAATCATATTCCCCTCTTGGGATAAAATAAATTGCTCTTGTGCAAAAAGTCTGCAGTGTATCCAGCCATTATCTACACTACTGTTTCCATCTCACAGTAAAATAATTGCTGTTTCATGATCTGTTCTCTGCTGCTCTACTAAATGTCTACCATTTGCTGCAATAGCAAGGATAGAGCTGATTTTTGAAGGCACAAGGCATACAGAGACTTGCCTGATCACAACTACGCACACATTGATACAGTTCACTGCTACAGGACAGAAAGTTTAAGAATCCTGAAAGCAGGGAGCAGAATCCAGGGCTGTCTCATTGCAACAGAGTGCTCTCATCCTTACCATCAGTGTTTCTGTAGGCACCTATATTTCTAGCTGCAGAGGCAGGAAGAGGCTCAGACACACAAGGATTGAAGTTGTGACCCTCCTAAAAGGTTGCAGCCATCGTGCCTTTAATGTCCTGCCCCGTGACTCGGAGCAATAGAGATTTCTGACTCTGAACCCGTTTCACAAATATCCCTCACCGCTGCCTTTGGTTAGACACCACATTCCAAGAAAGGAGCAAGATTTTCATATCTCTGTCATTTCCTAGCAGTTGAATTAAGCATCATTCTGTCAATCCTGTGATTATCCTGAATCCCATTCCTAGGGATCTGGTTGAAATTTTGCACCTACTTTCTAGGCAATCTGAAAATGGCTTTTACAGTCTGGTCACTAGTGTCTGCTTGGTTATATTCAGGCCAAAATCTACTTTTTGCATAGCTTCTTTTCCATTTAGTGAACTTGTTCAAAATTTGGAGAGAAATTATTCCCCCAAATATTTCTCAAGGGGATTTCATAAGTATTTCAATACCATGAACAAAAATTTCTGTTTGACATGAATAGAGTTCAAGACCTAAAGAGAAAGCATTTTAAACACTTTAGCACTATAAGCAAGCAAGGGAATATGTGGAAAGTGTCCACAAAGAACTGAACCACTAATATCAAGATGAGTCAGTAGCTGGAGAAAACAAGGTCAGATTCTTCTTTTTCACTCATCTATGTTTCAGGAATTATAGCTGTGTTTAAATCAGTGTTAAAGGTGACACCTAGAAGACTGATGATTCTGAAAACAAATCTGTCATGGTATTGGACTGATGGTGGAATGACCAGAATTTTGACTGGGTCGCGAATCCATGGCATATGGATATATATCTCTATAGGACAGACAACAAAATGGAAGAGTTTAATAACATCTGGATCTCATTTCAAGCCATGGAAGTGGAGAACAAAAGTCAGGAATCTGGTTTACTTGTGTGTGTTTAGCATAAGTAAAGAAGTGATATATGTGTGGGATATTACATTTAGGCAGAGGGACTGGAGCAGAGTAGAATGTACTATTATATTAAATAGTTACATTTCTATTAGCTTATAAATGGCATTGGTTGCTTCCCAAATATAATTTTGGAAAAGGCTTATATCACATTTTCTTTTGTTTCAGTCGCTAGGGCTTCAAAAAGTGACAGTATCGTAAGCTCAGGAAGCAATGGTTTTATGAGCAGACTAGCATACATTAAAAATGCTGATATATACGCTATTACCTCAGGTTGCAGTGTCAACAGAATGTAGATTTATTCCAGGAAAAAAAAAATATTTTCAGAAAAGCTTGCTTATATATCTAGCAATCTTATAAATTAGTCTAGTGTTTATGAAAAATACCAAACTATAAAAAAGAAAGCTGGAGGCATTTTTTAACGCCAAGTAAAGTACAGCATAGGCAGTAGTGCAGCTTCCTCCAGACTGGCCTACCAACTTAGTTTGCTTGTGGCTGAGTAGCCTGGATTGTTCCAGAAAGAAATAGCAGGACATCAAAGCTGGTTGTGTTGCAAACATGTTAGATTGCACGCTAAGTCCCAGTTCTTTGTTGAAGCACAGATCAAAGCTCCTTTGTCTTCCAGGTCTTTTCAGAAAGTACTGGGCAGACTATAAGTTAAATCTGTTGTGTTTAAAATAAGAACATAAGGGTTTTATGTACCTTTATCTCACTGAATTCCGCCTCTGTTCCTTCCCTGAAGTGACAGATTCAACATTTAAATTAAGTAGTTAATATTTAAATACAATTTCCATAAGCTTCATAGTGTCTTAGGCATGACAAAAATCCCACTTTTAACTATTTCTGTAAACCCATAAAACACACTGTCATAAAACACATATGATTTAAACAAAGTTTTCTCTAGCCGATAATGGCCAAATTTTTTTTGTCTGTAGTATGAACAGTGGTATAAGATCTTGCCCACCTCGCCTTCCCAGGTGCCTCTGTACAACAGGTATGAGGCTCTGGATGTGGAAGGACAGTCCATGGATGATGTGGTTGACCATCCATCTACACCAGAGATGTTGCCGAGGTGAGAAAGGCCTATCCCCCAGTATCATGACCACCTCCATAAGGAAGAAAAGAAAGGTTACAGTTGTAGAAGACTCTGTTCTGAGACAAACAGAGGGTCCAGTATGCCGGACAGAACCTCTTCTTAGTGAAGTCTGGTCCCTGCCTGGGGCTTGGGTTAAGGACATCACCCGGAAACTTCCTAGCCTGATACGGATCTTGGACTATTACCCATTACTGCTCTTCCATGTGGGTGGCAATGAAGCCACAACACCTAGTCCCAGTGAACCTCATGAGGTTCAACAAGGCCAAGTGCAGGGTCCTGCACCTGGGTCGGGGCAACCCCCAGTATCAGTATAGGCTAGGGGATGAAGGGTTTGAGAGCAGCCCTGCCAAGAAGGTCTTGGGGGTACTGGTGGATGAAAAGTTGGACCTGAGCTGACAATGTGCACTCACAGCCGAGAAGGCCAACGAGAAGCGGTTCCATGTTCTAGGAACTGCTGCTAACAGCAGCTTCCTTACTGGAAATTCGTTCTTGCATCTATTTGAAGATGAATTGTACATGTGATATACATTAGCCTGATAACTTGAAATCTGGTATCAAAGACCAACACCAAAGGAATGCTACTGGTTTTATTTCAGTTGGACTGCATCCTCCATTCCAGGGACTGTCTTTAGATACCCAGATGTTTATTTGTAGGAATTATATTCAGGCTTATGAACATTAATTTGCCTTTATACCAGACTTACCACAGCAGTGTCTGCATTGTGGACTAATTTAAATCAGTACCAAAAAAGGGTCTTTGTATCTCTCCCACCTCCCTGCTTTCTGTAAGGAAATGGGCACATCTGGCTTGCTTTTTACTTTACATCTGCAAAGTATGTAAACTGTTAAATTCTCATATTTCTTGTTCAATACTTCACAGTCTTAAATTTTTTAAACTCAGTGAATACTTGAACAAGTCATTTGTGTGTCTTCAGCTTTGTAAATTCAAGCCCTTACATGTTAAACTCGTTGCTCTATTGAAATTAACAACTGAATTAATTAAATCATCATCTATTAAGATATTTATGCCTGGAATGTTTGTGTTGTGACTCAGTTATTTCTTTTCAGTGTAACACGCAGTTTTAATGCAAGGAATTAGTATAGTCTAGATAAAGAGATGGGATGTGGGATGGTACTCGGTGCTACAGCATGACATTAAAATTTGATTGACATCACTTCAGGAAGGCCACACGGTTCACTGAGGAGAAAAGCAGGAGCAAGTTCTTACCCTGTAACCTCTTCAGAGACAAATTTCTGACATTACATGGTCATATGTAATGTTCTCCTGGCAGATACATGGTGTGATAAATGGTAATGTGGGATTATAGTAGTTGAATCTGTTCATAAAGGTGAAGACAGAAACCAAAAGAAAACTTGCAGAAAGATGTATGAAAAAGCAAAACCCCCAAACAAGCACCTGTGCTCGGTGTAGCTGCATGAGCAAAAGAAGCACATCCTGTCCCTCAGTCCTAGACTTCCATTTATCCTATGAATTAAGCTATAACTCTATGTCTTTGAAAAAACAAATATTGCAATTTTGCTACATATGAAAAGAATAGTTCTGAAAAACGCTTAAACTGAAGTAGTAGTCTTCAGCTGTACAACTTGTCATATAATTTGTACTGCACTACTGATTACAGTCATAATGATAAAGAAGTGGAATACTGTCCTATTTAGGCCACTTTCTTAATTAAGAAGTTGACCATTGGGAACTTACCTTTAATTAAGCACAGTGAATACCACATTAACCTCATTATATGCTGCTGTAAAGTGCAAATGAGTATCCTGAAGGTAAGATTCAACTGGCCAGACTTCACTGTTCTTAAGCAAAGTACCCTCATCACTTGTGAGGGTGCTGTGGATGCTATGTCTTATATTTGCTGCTAATTCAACCTTTATTATGCATGAATTCATGTTCAATTTTCTATTAAGCTCTAATGAAGAATTTACTTTGAGACTTTCTTCAGCTTCTGCTTGGAAACTCTTGTTTTTCATATCACTAATGTATTATGTTCTTAAATTTATTATTACATTTCTTGAACAATCAGAATTTCTGGTTCATGAATAACGTTATTATGATTTTATTTTTTATATGACACACTGTAGTTCTGAAGCATAGATGGATTTTGTTTTCATTCTGCTGCCTACCAAGAGGAATGCACTGCATTTTTCCCCATTGTCACAACTGCAAACCCTTAGAGTAGTATGTGGAAGAGTTTATTTTCCCCAAGAAAAAAAAAAAGGTGGTAATATGTAGAAAAGCCTCAAATATTTCCTGCAAAAAAGTAGTTTGTTTACATATTTACGTGTAGAAGCTCACAAGATATAGACTGGCACAATGCCATTTAATTTCCTAGTACTATGGAAAGCTAAATGTATTTAATCCTGCAGAGATTCTAGCCTTTTGTGCTTTGTGCAACAAATCAAAATTATTAAAAACTAGCTGCACTCAAAGTTTCCATAACTGGCAAGTTGTTTAATATACTCCAGACCAGAAGGAAACACAGGTAAGAGATCTAAAGTTATTAGAACTTGATCAGTGAAGACTGATAGAAGCAACATCATAAGATAGGGTGGCTAATGTTGAAATTTAGAGGGAAAAATCAGATTTAAAAAATCTGTTTCAGAGGACCATAATGGATAACATAACAGGACATATTTCTTACCTGAAAAATTACAGGAAAACTTGTAGAAAAGTTTAGACCAACAAAGATAGTGATATGACTGATGGCAAGTAACATCATGGTGTTTTTAGAATTTTCATCTTATCTGAGAATATAAACAGCATATGACATAAAATGCTATGTATCAGAAGAATTGTAAAAGCATATGCAGTTAAGTAGTTCATATCATTGTGAAATTTTTACTTTTTTGCCTAAGATCAAGTTACTGGTTTTTTTTTCCCCCCAGTTTCATTAATATATCTTTTAATTTTAGTGAGGAAATACACAGTAAGGAAGTAGTAGAAAAAGATACTATTAATTGCCTAGCAAAGTGATTTTACTTTTTTTATCGTTGTTGTAACCTGTTTGACATCTGCATTATTTCATACACTGCCTATCAACCAAAGTCCTCCTTGGGACTCGTAATATTTCTCACTCCTCTTGGGCTGAGCGGTTGACAAAAATTTGAGGAGGTGAGGCAACTCTTGGCCTTAATACCATGTCACCTATTTCAGACAGAATTTTCCAAGCATGTCTTCTATAGTTTTTATTTTCATGACCACAGAAACAACAAAACTGAAGCTACACAGAGCAGTGATTCTGCCAAGTATTTGTGGACTGCACACTGAATGGTGTGGGTTTTTTCAGCAGGCATCCGTGTCTACCCTCCCATCTCTCTCTACCGGTAGACACTCATTCTTTCCTGCCCTACACCTTGTTCAGTCTCAAAAGAGTGCAAAGGTCCTACACATCACATGAATTGCCTCACATATTAGAATGGCATTTTGTATCTACCTCCTGTATGCTTTGTGCTCATTAGAAAAACACTAGGCAAGATGCAAGTTAACACAGGATCAGACCTCTGATATTTGACATAATAGAAGTGATTCTTGTCCTTGATTACTTATGATTTATTCTTCATCTATTTTGCCCAGTTAATTTATGCTGTAAAGGAGTAGCTAGCTTTGCCAAATCTTTGCACATTAAATAGTTTGGAAAAAAATTGTCCATAAAAAGTCTCACTTTGCCTTCCTTTTCTCTATTTCATTTTCTTTACCCTATTATAGCTTTTCTGTAAGTTTCAATTTTTTTCTATACTGTTTATTTTTGAAAGCCATAAGATTTGGTATTTTCTAGTCACCAATATCTAAATATATATTTTCTATTAGAATATTATCATAAATTAACTGGCTTGTTCTGACCCCTCAATCTCAATATAGGCAAACTATAAATTTAGCCATTCTATAAATTCTATACTGCTTCTTAACATTGCCTTATCAGGCAATACGCCCTTGTGCTTTGACTTCATTTTCACACTTCATTCCAAATCCTTTTGATAACTCGTAGAGCAAACATACAGGCCAGGCAAGAAAGAAGAAGATTAACCCTTCAGTCCCAAAGGTAAAGAGACTTTGTCTGGATTAGCAGAGAAAAATGTTAGGAGGGAGGAAGACAGAGGACACCATCATTTGGTAAGTAAGGAGAGGGGTCAGCACAACTGCTGTCATGGACTTCCGGAGGGCAGACTTTGGCTTGTTCAGGTCACTGGTTGAGAGAGTCCCTTGAGAGACAGTCCTGAAGGACAAAGGGGTCCAGGAAAGCTGGACAGTCTTCAAGAAGGAAATTTTAAAGGCGCAGGAGCAGGCGGTCCCCATGTGCCATAAGACAAGCTGGCGGGGAAGGCGACTGGCCTGGCTGAACAGGGAGATTTTGCTGGGACTCGGGGAAAAGAGGAGAGTTTATCACCTCTGGAAGAAGGGGCAGGCAACTCACGAAGAGTACAGGGATCTCGTTAGGTCAAGCAGGGACAAAATTAGAAAGGCAAAAGCCCAGCTAGAGCTCAGTCTGGTTACAGTCGTAAAGGATAATAAAAAATGTTTTTACAAATATATTAACAACAAAAAGAGAGGCAAGGAGAATCTCCATCCCCTACAGGATATGGCGGGGAACATTGTCTCCAAGGACGAGGACAAGGCTGAGGTACTTAATGCCTTCTTTGCCTCAGTCTTTAATAGCCAGTCCAGGTATCCACAGGGTATTCAGCCCCCTGAGCTGGAAGATGGGAATGGAAAGCACAACGTACTCCTCATAATCCAGGAGGAAGCAGTCAAGGACATGCTAAACCACCTGGCCACCCACAAGTCTATGGGGCCTTATGGGATCCACCCAAGAGTACTGAGAGAGCTGGCAGAGGAGCTTGCCAAGCCACTCTCCATCATTTATCAGCAGTCCTGGTTAACAGGGGAGGTCCCAGATGACTGGAGGTTTGCCAATGTGATGCCCGTCTACAAGAAAGGCCGGAAGGAAGATCCCGGGAACTACAGGCCTGTCAGCCTGACCTCTGTCCCGGGGAAGATTATGGAGCAGTTGGTCTTGAGAGTGCTCACAGGGCATGTGAAGGACAACCAAGGGATCAGGCCCAGCCAGCATGGGTTCATGAAAGGCAGGTCCTGCTTGACCAACCTGATCTCCTTCTATGACCAGGTGACCCGCCTACTGGATGAAGGAAAGGCTGTGGATGTTGTCTACCTGGACTTTAGTAAAGCCTTTGACAGCGTCTCCCACAGCATTCTCCTGGAGAAACTGGCAGCTCGTGGCTTAGACAGGTTTACTCTTCGCTGGGTGAGGAACTGGCTGAATGGCCGAGCCCAGAGAGCTGTGGTGAACGGTGTTAAATCCGGCTGGCAGCCGGTCACAAGTGGTGTTCCCCAGGGCTCGGTTCTGGGGCCGGTCTTGTTCAATATCTTTATTGATGATCTGGATGAGGGGATCGAGTGCTCCCTCAGTAAGTTTGCAGATGACACCAAGATGGGTGGGAGTGTTGATCAGCAGGAGGGTAGGAGGGGTCTGCAGAGGGATCTGGACAGGCTGGATCGGTGGGCAGAGGTCAACTGTATGAGGTTTAATAAGGCCAAGTGCCGGGTCCTGCACTTCGGCCACAACAACCCCATGCAATGCTACAGGTTTGGGGAGGAGTGGCTGGAGAGCAGCCCGGCGGAAAGGGACCTGGGGGTGCTGGTTGACAGCTGGCTGAACATGAGCCGGCAGTGTGCCCAGGTGGCCAAGAAGGCCAACAGCGTCCTGGCCTGTATCAGGAATAGTGTGGCCAGCAGGAGTAGGGAAGTGATTGTGCCCCTGTACTCGGCACTGGTGAGGCCGCAGCTTGAATACTGTGTTCAGTTTTGGGCCCCTCACTACAAGAAGGACGTTGAGGTGCTGGAGCGTGTCCAGAGAAGGGCAACGAAGCTGGTGAGGGGTCTGGAGCAGAAGTCTTATGAGGAGTGGCTGAGGGAACGGTCATTGTTCAGCTGGAGAAGAGGAGTCTGAGGGGAGACCTTATCGCTCTCTACAACTACCTGAAGGGGGGTTGTGGCGACGAGGGTGTTGGCCTCTTCTCCCAAGTAACTAGCGATAGGACAAGAGGAAATGGCCTCAAGTTGTACCAGGGGAGGTTTAGATTGGATATTAGGAAAAATTTCTTCACCGAGAGAGTGGTCAGGCATTAGAACAGGCTGCCCAGGGAGGTGGTGGAGTCACCATCTCTGGAAGTGTTCAAAAAACGTGTGGATGTGGCACTTCAGGACATGGTTTAGGGGACGTGGTGGTGCTGGATTAATGGTTGGACTTGATGAGGGTCCTTTCCAACCTAGTGATTCTGTGATTCTGTGATTCTGTGATTTGAGTAAAGGAGATAAAGTAAGCACACATGACAAATGTTGCATAAACACTATACATTTACTGCTACCTTGGTAGTGGAACATATACATTCCTTTGCATAATAGTCTGTAATTTACATCAAGAACCTGTATGCCTGCAAATCCTTAATATGTTAGCGGTTCTGCCAGTAAAAGAAATACAGAAGAACCTAGCATCTAGTATGGCTTGTCTGGAGGACAGAAGATATGCAAGAGGCAAGTTTCTCTGCTTTATAATCTGATTTACTACAGGAATTGGCAGGAAAATTAAGTAATCTGAGAAGATTACTCTGCATGGACTACATTTAGCATCTTCAGTTTCTCTGTGTGGATAAGTCCTCAGGATGGGCATTTAGTACTTGACAGCCTTGCTTAGACAAAGGCATCTGTCCAAGTCTGTCCCCTGGGGCATGACCAGACGCAATTTATTATGAAGAACAAATGAAGAAGTGAAGGGGGTTTTAACTGTTGGCCGATCTCTTAATCAGTGACACAGATCCATTACAGGAAAGGTTGGATGCCACACATGAACTTGAATGTTAATTCCAAAACACATGTGGTCACGGGATACGATGGTTCCAACAAAACAATTTTTCCGTATTGGATTAGGGTATAAAAATTATTTCAGTAGCAGTAGTCACCTATGGGCAAGTTTACACTGAGAAAACACTGTAAAGTACCAGCAAAAACAGTAATCAATCATCCTCGCTGGTGACTGAAAAGCCTTCAAGGTGCTAAGATTTGGGTGGAATTTGAAAACTGGTGCTAGAAGCATCAAAAGCATAGTTAGAACTGGTTGAGTTTGGACTAAATCAACCATCCTCTTGAATATAAAAGTGGAACCTCAGGGAATGTACATCATCTGAGGGCAAAGGAACACCATCTCATACAAGAAGTTAGTAATATTTCCCATCTTGTAGCCTTTTTCATTACAGAGACTTGAAGCTTCATTACAGTGCTACAGATAAACACAGTAGTATTTGGAAGAGTTAAACCATTCAAAAAGATTGAATTTCTGTGAAAATCCAAAAGCAATTGAACACATTCAGGAACAAAATGGAGTGGGAGGCAGTATAATTTTTTTCAATGCTTTTACAGTTAGGAACTGGTTTATAGTCCTGAAGTGCCAAAAGAGTAGCTAAGAATTGAGCTAGATGTTGTTCAGTCATGGAATAGATGGTGGTGCTTGTCCAAAGACATGAAACAGGTCAACAGGGACATTTGGCTGGAAATAAAAAGCAAAATGTAAGGATGAATGAAAATAAGAATGGAAACAGTAGTGGTAGATAACAATATGTAACTCCCACAGTTTTTAAGGTTAGCTAAATGGAAGGAAGAATGAAAGGACATGATACAGAGAGACAGAAAAAGGGAAAGAAAGGAAAACACAGAGCTGTAATGAAGCTGAGAAGAAAGAAATTAAATCAGAGCCCTCAAAGTCCCAGTTTTGAGTGGGAGTGTAGAGTTTTTGCAGCCTCTTCTGCTACCTGAAGCATGTTTTTCTCTACAGCCTAGTGGAATTGGACACCTTACTGTGAGTCTCTCCATTATAATTCTGGTTTGAGAGCAGAGGTGAGCCCAATTCACCTTCTTTCACAGTGGGACAGTAACGAGCTATTCTAGCTCTTCTATTATCTGGATTTTTTAGCCTACCCCCCTCTGTTTTTATGCATTCAAAAATTGTAAAAGGCTTCTATAATAATCTAATTTAACTTTTTGGACACCACAGACAGCAGGCTTCCATCGACAATCTCCTTTAATTTTGAGCTACATACCTTTTTCCATATATATAATGTTTCATTTGGCACATATTGTTCGCTCATACTCCATGACCTATCATACCCATTTTTTATCATTCTCTCAATTTTTATGTCATCTGTCAACTTTGCCAGTACTGATTTTATGTATTTTTCCATTACTTAAAATGCCAAACAGAATGAGACCAAGAATCAGTCTTCGCGAGACCCAACTGGAATTGACCCCCTAAGTGACAATTATGTTTTGACTGATGGTTAGTCAACTTCAATCTAGTCAATGAATGTCAATTTAAGTGTGTATCATTCTACTTTCTTAATCAAAATGTCATGCAGAAACAAGACAAATGCCTTACTGATAATTACTTTTTATCAGTTGGCTTTTATGGGGAAAAAAAAAGGAGTATCAGATTATGCTGACAGTATGTATTTTGCAAAAATCCATTTTATTTATAGTTTCATTAACTATATTACCTTCCTCTGATTTTCTATTGGTCAAGTACATCAGCTGTTCTATTACTTGCTCAGGATTGACACCCAGGCTGTACAGTTTATAATTACATTAGCCAGCCTGTTTACCTTTTCCAATACTGAAACAACACTAGCTTTAATTGTTATTTGAGCATATAAATTTAAAGAATTTTTTGGTATGTTTCTTTACCTGATTTATAGTTATATAGTATCAGTGGAAACTGTCACTTAGCACTATTCCTTCCTCTGCAACTAAGTTCTATTTACAGGTACTTCTTGACAGACGAAAAAAAAAAGACTAATTTTTATCAAATAACAGATGGTTGTATTTTGCTTAAAAAAATAAAGACAATTCATATCCCCTGTTCATTCAAAATAGTTTACATGGATTAAGAGGAGTCCAGTCAAGCATTACTATGTAAATTAATAAGATAAAAAAATTAAACTTAGCCAATATTTTGGCACTAGCCCCTTAAAAAAGGTGGACATTAGAAATACACTTACTCTCTAGGGAAAGTCAGTGACAATCTGGAATAAACCATCAAATGTTCTTGCTTTTGCTTTGGTCAAGACATAGACTATTCTCCTTTCAAGCATAATGTGGAATTTATTGTGTGTGAAAAGAACAGACTGAGCTACTCAGCTGAAGTCTTTCTGTAGTACAGTCTGCTCATATGTCACATGTCTTTTCTCCCAGTTTGTCCAAGGTGAACCGGTTTTCTGGCTGTTATTAAACTGTTAATGCTCCAATCATTATTTATTGTTTGCTTCTGATCATGGAGAAGCACCCACTCGATATGTGAAACCATTATGTGAGTAAGCTCAAACATCTACTAAATATTTGCATCCGTTACTTGAGTAAGCTCAGTACTTATTAGTATTATCATATCTATTTATCATTCTCCTGTTTCTCTTTTTGAAATTTTTTTTCTTAAAAGATAGCATCCCTGGACAGAATTCATGCTCTAATGTGGTAGGGGCCATGAGCAAATACACGGCAAGTGTTGTGCTTTCATTGATGAGGTCACAGTTTAATAGGCACATGCTTTTTGCATCTCTCAAAAAATAGAATCAGTGTGTAGTTAACAACATCAGTTATGCAACTTTTTAATCCTCACTACCTTTTGTTTACAGACACTTCAGTCCACAGATGAAAACAATCTCTGTTCTGAGATGGTGAAAAATAAGTTCATGATGTTATAGTCTCCCTGGTTTCATTATAGTGACCATAGTCTGGTTTTAAAATTGTATTGCAGGGGATCATTTTACATGGTAGAGACAGTCAGACAGTGCCAGTTACCAATTTAAAGCATGGCACCTTAACACTGCACCTGCAAAAGCGGAGTTTGGAGTTGAAAAGATAACCAAGAAACCAGGTATATGCATCTAACAGCAAATGCAAAAAAAAAAAAAAGGAGAGAATGGGACCAAAATAGATATGTGAAAAGTTTAACTATATGAGCACTCTCTTTGCCTGTTTCGTTCCTTTTCTTCATGGCAGCTGTTTGCAGATTTCACAGTGAAACTTGAAGATTTTTAAAAGATAGTTATAACATTAAACATTCAGTCGTGTGCTTAGTGATTTTTTTTTTAAATCTATCCATGAAGCATACTGATGTCCAATGCCTCAACTTCCATTTGCCACTGTGTGTTCCTAAATACGCACAAAATGTGATGTCACCTTTCTAAATTCAATGGGATTTTAAAAAATATACATTTGGCTCCTAAAAGACAAGGATACATTTGAAAAATGTATCTTAAAAAAAAATCTTTAAAAAGTGCAGTGAGAGTACATACAGTAGGATGCACAAAATTTTAACAGTTCAAATTTTTACAGAGATAATTACACCATATCTTTCAGGCTCCCAGTTATTACATTTCAAAATAGCTATTTTAGGAGTAAGCAAAAAGCTCTCCTATAAAGCTCAGATATTTTGACAACACGATCACAAGTGAAATACAATGTATTTTTATTCTCTTTCTTTCTGTAGTAAACAATGGAATAAACTAAAGAAAGCAAAAGGCAAGTAATACTTTTCATATTTTCTGTGTCAATTTTTTCAGTGAAAATTCCTATTTACTCAACATTTGAATAACTGTAATAAGGACAGAATTCAAGCCCAAAGGAAGAGAAAAGAAATTGAAATCAAACTATATTTCCCACAAAATACTTTCTATTTTGTTTATCTAGTCTGTGAATTAACTAATTTGGGGTTACTCCTTAATACATTCCTTTAACGCATTTACTCTTGTCCCTTTCTGTCCAAATTCCTTTAAAAACTACAGGTCAGAATTGTCCTCAGAAGGTCCTTCTGTGTCTAAACTAGACACAGACCAACCCTTGAGTTGCTTGACTTCAACAGATTTACATCTGAAATGAGGCTAATTGACCATGCCTTTTGAGAGTCCACTGGGAATATTGTGGTTGGCAAGGAATAAGTCCATAGCCTATAAAATAGTTCTGGGAATGAAAGGAGAGGCTGTGCTGAGATAAAAGATACCGATAGCTTTTCCCTGAATTATTAATTTTAGATTTTTGTGTAGTGATTCTTCCTATGCCACATAATATTTGGCTGTGTAACCTATACGGAGTCCTTATGGAAGCTGGTGGTGTGATGCTGCCAATGAACATGTGCCATTTCACTTCTCAAATCTTTGAGCAAAATCCCTAAAATAAAACCCCACAGCATTCTCCTAGAGAAGCTGGCAGCTTGTGGCTTAGACAGGTTTACTCTTCACTGGGTAAAGAACTGTCTGGACAGCCGAGCCCAGAGAGTTGTGGTGAACGGAGCTAAATCCAGTTGATGGCCGGTCACAAGCGGTGTTCCCCAGGGCTCAGGTTTGGGGCTGGTCTTGTTTAATGTCTTTATCAAAGATCTGGATGAGGTGATCGAGTGCTCCCTCAGTAAGTTTGCAGATGACACCAAGATGGGTGGGAGTGTTGATCTGCTGGAGGGTAGGAGGGGTCTGCAGAGGGATCTGGACAGGCTGGATCGATGGGCAGAGGCCAACTGTATGAGGTTTAATAAGGCCAAGTGCAGGGTCCTGCACTTTGGCCACAACAACCCCACGCAACGCTACAGGCTTGGGGAGGAGTGGCTGGAGAGCTGCCCAGCAGAAAAGGACCTGGGCGTGCTGGTTGGCAGCTGGCTGAACATGAGCCAGCAGTGTGCCCAGGTGGCCAAGAAGGCCAACAGTGTCCTGGCCTGCATCAGAACTAGTGTGGCCAGCAGGAGTAGGGAAGTGATTGTGCCCCTGTACTCAGCACTGGTGAGGCTGCACCTTGAGTCCTGTGTTCAGTTTTGGGCCCCTCACTACAAGAAGGATGTTGAGGTTCTGGAGCATGTCCAGAGAAGGGCAACAAAGCTCGTGAGGGGCCTGGAGAACAAGTCTTTGAGGAACGGCTGAGGGAACTGGGGTTCTTTCATCTGGAGAAGAGGAGGCTGAGGGGAGACCTCATCACTCTCTACAACTACCTTAAGGGGGGTTGTAGTTAGGAGGATGTTGGTCTCTTCTCCCAAGTAACTAGTGACAGAATGAGAGGAAATGGCCTCAAGTTGCACCAGGGGAGGTTTGAACTAGATATTAAGAAAACCTTCTTTACTCAGAGAGTGGTCAAGCATTGGAACAGGCTGCCCAGGGAGGTGGTGGAGTCGCCATCACTGGAGGTGTTCAAAAAACTTGTAGATATGGCACTTCAGGACATGGTTTAGTGGGCATGGTGTTGTTGGGTTGACAGTTGGATTTGATGATCTTAGAGGTCCTTTCCAACCTTAATGATTCTATGATTCTTTATTTGGCTTTGATTATATGGTTAAAATCACTTTACCCAAACCATGTGCTCAAGTTCAGGGATGAAAAATGACATAAGTTAATTTTAAGTATTCAAAAATTATGTGCTCTCTAAACCAGACATCTAGACTGTCTTTATAGTAGTTAGGCTATAATATGCCTCCGCAGACTGATTCATTCCCTCCAAAGATGGACCCTAATACAGATGGTGTTAATTATTCTCCAGAGATGCTTACGTTTCTCCATTAATTATTGAGGGACCCTAGACAGCAAGCTAGGGCAAGGCAATTAAGAAGCTTTTCAAGAAGGAAGTAGGCCCAAGTGTCTTTAGTGGGATTTAAATAATTCTATCCTGCTTTCCTTAATAGTAATGGCAACATTTCTACATGTTTACACAGAAGATAAGGCAGGTTAATCACAACTTTCTGACTCAGGAGTATTGCTGTATTGCTGATTTTAACATAAATTAATTTCATTTAACCAGTTTTGGTATAATATCAGTACAGTGTCCCAATCCAAAGTGTCATTACCTCAAGTAAAATTTTTTCTGTACTCTCTTGTTCCTGAGACTGAACTCGGTATCATTTTCAGGGATCATAAAGTACTCTGAGATCAATGCAGCTAATCTCATTGTTAGTTTTTACCTTTTCTTTTAATGGATATCTTGTCCTGACAGCACTTGAGCTTTCTTTTAATTTCCAGCGACACTACCAATGGAAACCAACAGTCTTCCCAATCTATTTTATGTATTATTTTTTTGCCCATTATGCCTCCACTGGACCTCTTCCACCACAATTTTTCTTTACGGAAATGCTACTACTCACTCTCTGTTTTGTTCCAAGCTATCACCATGGACATTTGTTACTGGGTGTATAATTTTATGCTTGAGGATCCACCTATCAAAAATTGCTGCATCAACATCTTGTCCTCTGATCATAACATAATTATCACTTTCAGAGATAATGACCCTCATCAAGGTCTTCTCTTCTCATTTTCATTTATGAACAAGATTAGCTACTGCCAGGAGTTAATGAAACTAAAAAGAGAAAGAGAGGAGGCAACACTGTCAGACAGATGTAACATTGCTGAGAGAGTGACAGGCTTGCTTTTTAAGGAAGATCACTGATACAAGTCGCCTGCCAAATATTCAGCTGAACCTTGAACAGGACCAGGTGTCCTGCTTTAAGATTAACAAAATTTTATGAGATAGTTAAAAGCATGTTAGCTGTTCTAATTAATGATGAGAAAGTTTTCTCCGTTCAGAAAAAAAATCAGTTTGACTATGCATTGAAAAATTCCAGTAAAATGGTTATATTCAAATATTCCATGACAGGGAGCATAATCATTGCTACAGCTAACAAAATCTAGCAATTCATACATTTCAAGATTCTCTTTTTGACAACAGTTGGCACCAAGTGTTGGAGAGAAAGATGGAAGAAATATTGTAGTGAATAATTATAAAAAGAATTTCTCAAAAATCCGTCAAAGGTTAAACAGCGGTGCAGGTGGACCCTTGCTCATTTCATTGCTAAAACCCAAACCAAACCAATAACATTTTCTTTAATGTAACTAAGAATAACCTCATTCCTCTGTGGTTCATAGTCACATTAACATTCTTTCTATACAGAATCAAAGACTAATATATGAGTTAATGTCATAATATGTGTGATCAATAATGCCTGTTTTTCAATATATGTGCTGAATGGTTATGTATACTCTATAATAATAAATGACCTTCCCGTTTCTGGACTTCAGATCACAGTATAAGTTTTTATTTACTGTATTTTAAACCATGTATACATTACCTTTTTTTATAAAAGAGCTTTTAAACACAATAGGTAGCTTTTGTAGAGCAGCTACTTAATATTATTCCCTCTGTTGGTGAATGTGAAGAATTAGCCTTCACCATGCTATTTTAATGTTAGAAATTAGCTTTTTTATAGTAGAAATAGATTAATACAATATTCTTTCTATTATGTCTTGTGCTTCTGCGGTATGAGACACAGCCATTTCCAGAAAAACAATGACCTTCTCGATGTTGTGGTTCCTATTATTTAATGGATCAATTCTAGAACAAAGAACTTAGTGGACTACTTAGATTTAATGGGAATACTGACAAAGACCAACACTGAGAACTTAGTGAAATTAATAGAACAGGCACCTAAGTTCTTTTCAGGATCCTAGCTGATACTCTTATCCTATTATTATTATTATTATATTACCTTAGTAAAAAAAGTTTGATTCACAGTAAGCTTATTTCTATAAGCTTCACTGGCGTGGGACCTTTTTCATACAACTGTGATTCTGACATTTGGTAGAACTGGTTTACAATTTATATTCCTTATATCCAGGCTATAATATAAAATGTAGGAGAAAGCAATATCAAACAAAACCAAAAACCCAAAGGAACAATAAGCATTCAAAGAAAAGGCAAAACCACAGAAATATAAAAAGAAGACTCATGTTTATTTAATGAGTGCTCCTGATGGGGAAGAGCGCCAAAATAACCACTGACATTTTTGTGGTTTTGACTTTTTAATTGCTTGTTTGTTCCTTTGGGAAGCTTGCTCAGGCATCCGTTAGATTTCTGCTAGCTAAATAAAGTGGTTGTTCATGTACTTCAGGTTGCATTTGTAACTACCTTCATTTCTTATTCATTTTCAAATTCACTTTGAGCTGTATTCTGATTTGAGCTATAATGCAATGTCACAAAAACCTAAAGTAATTGTACATTAGAACCTGCATATTCAATTAGACTACACAGAAACAGAGAGATAAACTAAATGCTGTACAGGATTAGCCCAGTGGTCATTTTATACAGTAATTTATGTTTAGAAATAGCAGAACGAAGGAGCTTGAGAGACTGAGTTAAGCAGTCTGCAGCTGGCATATGTATAGGATAATCTGCCCCCTTACACAGGTCACCCACTGATTTGTACTTTTTAGAGACTGATTTAAGCATATAAAACATAAAAAGCAGAATTTTACTTCTGAAGTTTTATTTGTCATTAACTTGGAGGACTTTGACCTGATCATCATGTAAATACTCAATTTCTCTTTGAATCTCAGTAAATATAGCTGAAATAAGTTCTTGGAAGCAGAAGTGTCACAGTTTAACTACATTTTATATGAAAAAGTGCACACAGTCTTTCAGGTTTCAGCCTTTGAACTATACTGAATGTCCCCGTGTTCTTGTGTTATGAAACAAGGGTATAAGTATGCTTACTCCAGCTTGTCTGTTGTTGATTGTCTTGTAGGTTTTCCTCGTGTTCTCTGTTATTCATCTCTTTTTCAAAGCAAATAACCTTAACCCTTTCAGCCTCCTTCCATATGGCATGTTTTCCTACAGCTTCAGTATTTTTCCTCTTCTTGAGCTTCTTTCATTTTGAAGCATCTTTTTAAAAGCAAAGCAACTAAAACCCCAGGTAAGACTGCAATATTATTTGTACTGTTTCCAATTTGATACTCCAACTCTTTTGTTTGTTTAAGACTGGCATTTTTGCGAAGAAATTGCATTTTTCTTTCTTATGCACTCTACCTTTCCTTTGGTAATATCACATTTCATCTGCTTATCAAGTTGTCCATTGTCCTGAGTGGTTACGGCTTTCTGGAGCTCATCACAGCTCCTTCTGCTCCTGATTAGTCTAAATAATATTGAATGATTTGCAGATTTATTGTATCATTGCTCACTTGCTTTCCAGGAATACTTCTGGTATGAAACGCAACTATTAATCATTTCTTACAATGAAACTTTTTTTCTTTTTGGTCCTCCAGGTAGATTTTTATCCATCATAGTACTTTGACTTTCCATTCCTGTTTACTTCATTTCTCAGAGTCCTGATTGGACTCTTGTCAAGTCTTCAACAAGACTGTGAAATTCCACCTAAATTATACTCACAAGATCTCACTAAACGTGTATATTCAAAGAATGTTACAAGATTCAACCATGTGTGGTTTGGTTTTTTTTAGCCTGGTTTTCTCGGAAAATGAACATTCTCAGTTAATGTAAAAGTTTGTGTGATTATAGGCTTGTTAATTCTTCCTGATAACTTTTGAACCCAGAGATAAATTGCCAACAAATCTGATGAGCTTCAGAGATGTGAAATTACTACATCTTTCATAAATGCAAGACATCAAGAAGAGACTAGAGGCCTTATTAGTATATTAACTGCAGGAGATAATGCAGTGTGATGAGCTCAACCCTTATTATACATCAGAGAAACCACACAGGGGAGGTGAGATAATATTTAGATAACAGGAGAAACTCCTGACCACTTACACCTCATTGGATATTTGAAAATCTACTTCTCAGTGAAAATATCTTTCCTGTGTGGATTCTTTAATGTCTGGTATAGCACAGGCCTCAGCTGGTGTAATTAGCTAAGATGAAAAATCATATATTCAGGGAAAAACGTTTCTGGAAATCAGGCTTGATAGGCTCTGGTGATCCTAAGGATAGCTCTTATCTGATCATGTCCCCCTATCAGGTAGATATCTTCCAGGCCTTGCTCACCATTTCTTTTTCAATGTTTGTTTTTATAATGGTAACTGAGCCAATATTCAGATATTTTCCTTAATTTTACCATTAGTTATACAAGCTTTTTTCAATGTGGCACTCCACAGATTTTTCTGAGGACTGTGACCATTGTCACTTTGGTCAATAGTAATTATTACTACTTAGATTCAGTTTTGTTCTGGAAGTTTTTTTTCTGTAATTTATATATTCCTTATCTCTGAGTAATTTTGATCAACTTTAAAAAAAAATCCTCTCCCCTCAGTATCCCATTTCTCTTTACATGGTAGCATGCCTGAAAGGGAGTGCAAAGGACAGAAAAAAAATAGACTGCAGTGAATTACAGTGGAATAGTGAAGTGACAGTAAGGACATACTGAAAGAGTTTTTTTCCTGGTTGACAAGGAAAATCTCAGTCTCTTAGAATTAAGCTTCTAGTGGAAGCACTTTACCAGGATGCTGTGGTAGAGGTCTGTAATCTGACTGTGTTTCACATTGACAAATATCCTATTTGTTGTTGGGACTCTTCTGTTGAAAACCTGAAGGGTTTTTTTTCTTTGTAACTAAAAGCTGTGATTCACTGGTCAGGTAACAGGAAATTCAACATCAGCTTTTCATTTTAGAGTGCAATACAATTTTTTCTGAATTTTCAGTGTGGAATTAGAAAAGGTTCCAGAAATTGGGATGATATAGTAAACATTTCTTTTTTAACAGCCTTCTGTTAAGCGTGTGACTACTTTTTTCACAAATGAAACAGATGTTCTGCCTTTCTAGCATGTAGCCACCAATTAAAGTTTACAACAGCTTTCAGGGAAGGAATTGTGGATTTCAAGGTGCTGTTTATATTTTTGTCCAAACTTAATGATTTCCCCAGTATATTTTACATTGCAAGAGGGGTTTATTTAAGCATCCCAAGCAGTTCTGAAATTTTGCCTATAGTTTTACTCAGTTTTTTACTTCTGATTCTGAATTTAATACAGTGAAATAAAGGTGGTGCAGCTCTTGTGTTCATAAAACTTAAAACTGAGACAATCTCAATAAAGAATATAAGAGAAGCTGGACGTTTTCATAGAGTAATGTTCAGCATAGCAGCAAATAAAGGAAATAAAGGGGTCTATTTCCCATCCCTGACTGATGATGAAGAGCCTTGAACAGCCCCCGAGGGACTGTGGGGAAGCACAGTTTGAATGTAAAGCATTTCTACCTCCAGGCGAGAGAAAAGATCTTGAGAGATGGAGGAAGTAAGATAGTAATTCAGAATGCAACTGATTCCCAGTGCTAGTACCAGTTATGTGAAAGAAACTATCCAATTAATAACAAGACATGATGGTCAAAAAAAGTAGAAGAACATTCAGGCACAGGGAATTGTACAAGAATCTCAGACATGAAGGATAGAGAGGATCCAATTACAGCAAACTCTTCAAATAAAGAATAAATTCTGATTTAAATTATTTCAAAACCAGGCTTTTTCTGAAGTCAGAAAAGATGATGGAATTGGCACTTTACTGAGGGTTGAGAAGAACTGGTGGAATTAGAATCAAAATCTGAAGATTCAAACAGCTCCCCTTTACTAGTAATGAATTGGGCAATTGGAGACATGTGGTTAAATAAACTGTAAAAGTGAAAGTGGAGATACCTCAGAGGCTTAGCACATAGCTATCCAGCAGGCATCCATATACTGAGCCTTTATCTTGTGTAGTAGCAAAGATAGTATGCCAGAGATATATGAACTTCTCAATGCTGAATTGAATATGATGAACCAAAATCCTGCTAATGAAACAGTATTTTGGTGGTTCAGAGAGTTTGAAAGAACCTTTTTTTTGTATGCTACAGTCTAACACTTGGATTCCAGTCATGCAATATTAATGCAGAAATGAAGCTAGGACACCGTTATCAGGTTTTTCTGTGGGTTTTTTTCCCATTGGGGTGTGATTGTGTCATCACTTGTAGCCTGCTGAATTAGAAGCAGATAGTAGAATTCTCTTCTTACAGAAAACACTGTATTTTTTTTTAATCACTGCTTTTAGCTGTTTAACAGTGTTGTACAACACAGCCTGAAGGGTTCTGAGCTAGTCTTTTACTTACAAGCAGAAGACTATCATCAGAATATGCCTATTATCATCAGAAGAATAAGAAGTTTGAGCATAATTGTTTGGCAGTTTGTTGTGCAGGGTCAGGGGAGGAGGATAAGCATTTTTTTTTTTTTTTAAAAGGGAGCTGGGTCTTTAAGTAAGATGTCAGCTGGATTTCTGCTGTAGCTTTCACAAGATACAGTGTAAAGTTATTTTAGTACTTAGTTTGTCTGGAATTCAAAGAATATAGGAAATTTCTAGCTAGAACTCTTGAAAACCAAATACCTGTTTACTAGTTACTCCGATGTAAATACAAAAAAAGTTGAAGGCTTTTTTTTCAATGAGATATATTAGATGTTTTACCTACTTTAGTTGAAATGTTGAGGATTGAACAATTTTAACCTGATAATTTCTTTATAGTTTCCCCTAAACTTTCTAAATAAACTGATTACAAATATTATCTACCCTTGTAAGTCTGCAATCATAAATACTTACCCATGTATTTAAGAAATCTTAGCCTCACTGGAGAATTTGTATATATGAGTCTTAAGGACATTTAAGAAAGAATTGGTATTGTGTCCAAGGGGAGATCTGCAATCAGTTCAATCTGTTAAGATTTCAGCAAAATGGTACTGTGGAGTCCTTTTCTCATATCTTTGAGTTTGTAAGTAATTTAAGTAGTAAATGTAAGGGTGCAGTAGTATATGAGGTGGTGAGGCTTACAGGTTTCTAAAACTACTTAAAGTTAGAAATGCCCACACATTCAAATGTGATCCTTCACTGTCTATGCCAAACAAACTTATTTATAGACATGGATGAAATTTAAATATAAGAAATGGTGTTGGCTATTTCTTTATTTTATTTTTAAAAAAAAGCTTTCTTATTCTAATTCCTGAAGTTGTTACTACTGAAATTAGGCAAAGCAACCTTTATATACTAACAAAAATAACAGCTCCACTTAGTTTTACACACATTATGTAACCATTACCAAGGGCATAAAGAATTGAGTAGCTATTGATACTGGTTTCTACAGAGTTTTACTGATTTACTTTGTGTATTTTTAAGAATTTGGCAAACGTTGGCTGCTATTGGACATAATAACATTAGCAGATATTTTCTTGAAATTTATGTCACACAGGATGTTCTAACTTGACGTTACCCGTCAATTACATTAGTGGAAAGAGTCATATTAGGCAGGCGAGGCTTATAACTGTTTCCCTCACTAAATACTAACAAGCTGGTTTTCATAACTCATCTAATTTCATTATGTTCCCTACATTTTTCTCTGCTCATTAACTATAATCCTAATAATCACATATCTGCTCATACCAGCTTGTCTTTTTTAATTCACCTATCACTGCTCTACGCATTCCCTTGGTATCTGCAGCTTTCCTTAGTTTGTCAAACCCATTAGCCCAATGGAGAGCAACAAATTAGTAGTGAAGAGAAACAAATTAGTAGTGAAGAGAGAAAGAAACAGTGTTCCAGAGAGAAAACTAAACAATATTAAGCAAGCAGCAATGAGTTCTGAATTTGGATAGGTAAATATAGGGTTCTGCAAATTTCCAGGGTAGCTCAAAAATTCTGGCTGAAGAATTGTGCATGAAATGGACAATGAAGGGGAATTAGACTGGGCATGAGGATTTCTGAGACCAAAGCTTTTGAAAAGTTCAAAAGAAAACATATGGGAACTGTACTAAATAAAGAATGGGGAGATTAATGCAAGAGATTAGGAGTGATTAAAGTTTCTTTCTTCAAACAAAATTTGAAAGGATCAAAGTGAAAATGGGTATCATCACCCTAATAGTATGGTTACTGACCCTGTTCGTCCGTTTAAATGTTTTCATTCTAAATATAAATGTACCTAATAAATGATAATTAGAGTCATGACAAGAAGTTAAAAAGAAAAATATGACAATTTCCACACCATAATTTAGCCAATGAACCTCTCAAAGTCAAATGGCAGATAAATGGAAAATTAACTGGAAGAACATGGAAACTTTGAGGTGTGTTACAGGGAGGAGAAAAACCCTAGAGAAGCACTGATCTAAATAATGAGCAGCAGATATTTTGCCTTTGACAAAGAAGCAAGTGATAGACTGCAACTGATCAGCAATAGTAGTCAAAACAGTAACAAACTGAAAAGCTGAAAAAGAGTTAAGTGGTAGGGCAAAAAGGAGCTCTGTTTTGAGAGAATAAAGCCATATAACCTGTATTGCAAATAAAGTGACCGATTGTCATGGTGCCTTCTGATTACTGGAATAGATACAGGTTCTGGATTTCCTTGGTAGTGTAGGAAATCCAGCCAATAGAGAATAGTCCTCAGAGGAGTAGGTAAGAGTAAAGTTAGCTTTCCATGAGGAGACTAATGAAATCTCAGACTTTTCAAACACTAAACTGAAATGTGAAAAGTAGGGAAGCATTACTGAAGATTATACATCATATGTGCCACTGTGCAGACGAGAGGGCTTGGGATTGTTTGTAATAGTGAAAGATCAGAGAGACTTTGAATTAGATGACCTCCAAACCAGGAAAGAAGAAATACTTTGTATGTAGTTTTGAAGTCCAGTAAACAGGTATCAAATACTCCTTAAGCTAGTTAGGAGGCACGGGGTGGGGGTGAAATACCTTTTTAGTTAATGCACATGATACAATGTTCTAATGCATGAGGATGAGCTGATATGAAATATAAGTAGTAAGACTTAGAAGTATATCAGTACATTTGCATAAATTTAAGAAAAATTAAATATAAAATGTCAGAGATCATTCCCTAGTGATTCTGATATAATTCTTAAAACCTGCTCTTGCACAAAGTAAAAAGCTTAGCAGACTTTCAGTGTGATAAAATCTGATGGCTGCAGTATCAGCATTCACAGCATTATTACATTACTTTTTGTATGGGAAGACAATAGTTGATATTCTGTAAATAAGGGCACACAATATACAAACATTGGCTGGAGTCTCCCCACGACAGGGGAAGAGTTGAAGCAAATATTTCTAAGACTGTCCTATAATGTAAACTAAATCAGCGAACATTGCACTTCAGTGTCCCAAGTGTTTTTTGTGCAAAATAGAGCCCCAAAATAACTTATAAAGGATGATTTGAAGGTCCAATTTTAAGATAAACACTGTCATCTAGGAGTTGCTTGATTTATTTCTGTCTTGTAACATATCATCTTTTCTCCATTTCTTTTGATAAACTAATGTCATGATGGCTGTGATGCAGCTTCCATGCATCTGCACTTTCTGCCTGTTCAAATGTTGACCCAGTAGCCTTGCTCACAGAGCTTCCTCCATCCCACCCACATGCAGCAGCTAACTGAACAGCTGCAATAGCTAAGTGAAAACTTCCTCTGCAAGTGAAAACTTTCCCTTACAAGAAGAGTGTCTTCTGTAAGCATTTGAAAGAACATGTTGGAGGTCTGCTCAGACATGTCTCTATGCATTGACAAGGGACATCAGGCAAACAGTGAATATATCGGCTCCTCCAAAAGTGCATGACAGGCCACACAGCAAGGGTTGAATACAGCCTGAGTGCTGGATTGCAGAGGAGCATGTATACGCAACTAAAAATACATTTATAATACAGTTTCTGCACAACGAATGTTGAAGTTGTGATAGGCACTTGGATGGTTACGTGTGTTCTTCAACAATAGCACTATACCTCAGGTAAGAAAGGTCTGCCTCTAAGCAACAGATACGGAGATGAACCTGCTTTGGGAAACACTGAATAAAGTTTCTGTGAAAGTGCAGAAGTCCTTTATCTTTCACTGTGACAACTAATTACAATACTCAGCAGCAGCGTTACAATTTATGCTTTAAAACAGATGATCTCTCATTCCATTTTCTCTTCTGATTCTTTTTATTATGGCCTACATTTTTTTTTTTGTGAATGGCAGCTCTTTTATTTATTCACAGCTTGTACGTTATGTTTCTTTCCCTGGATGAATCTGGGAAGCAGGAAGACTTCAGTTTGTCATGTCCTGGTTGCTGCATGCTTCGTCAAACAAAACTTTCTATAAGGAGGAACAGACTGATGCCTTTGTGGGAGCAGATGGAAATATTCAGGGGGCAATGTCTCAGAGTGCAAGTTGAGGTAGGCAGAGGTACCTCTGCAGAACATCTGAGCTTGGGAGACTGCTGAGCAGAGAGTAAATCCAAAGTTGTCCCTCCAGGGTGACAGAGAGACTGTGTTGGGTTAGTTTGTTACAGTCCAAGAAGGCAATAAAGGCTGATGGATGAAAGTAACCCTAAATTAAAGGTTCTGCTCCTCAAGAACATGGCTGGCAAAAGGAGGGAGATTTGTTTCCAAGTACCCCTCCTTTCCCTATTCACATTCTATTTTTTTCTCTCTTTTATTAAAAAGAGTTTCTTGTTCCAGTTAAAGTTCTAATAAAAATGGGTCTGTAAGAGCTGTTTGGTCTTGTTGAAAAGCTCTCATAAAAGAAAAGACAGAGGCAGAACTGCCTTAAAGCTCTGTCTGAATTGGGGTCTTCGGGGCGTAACCTCACTGGTTATTCACTTGCTAGTTAACAATATTAAAAAGAGAGGTTATCATTCTTCATTAAATACATTCATGTGTTAAACTTCTTATTTCTGTATCTCGCTTTTAACTCTGTTACTCACTTGGAGCAGAACCATCCTGTGAGAATGCCAAATAAAGTTTTCAAGATGTCAATAGCTGGAGGCACGATACCCATGTAATGCAAGAGAGTTCTCTCACTCCATTTTCCTGACATATCCCTTAGATGCAATTATTCCATTGGATGCCTTCGTTTGTGCAAAGAGAGAGCGTTAGTTGTGGGCCAGCCAAATTCTAACACGTTCAAAGCTACAATCTTCTCTGGACAAGTTGCAGTGCTGTCAATGTGTGCATGATTCCCTCTTTTTCCCTTTAGGATTGCAGACTCCACAGGATGGAAGTCAGATGACATGCAATGAAAGAGCTCAAGCCAAAGCTTGCTTGAGAGAACTGGGGACAGTGCTCTTCCACATGTACCCTCCATAAAGAGGGTACCTGTAATTGCTCCTTTCCCACCCCACCCCAACTACTACATATGCTGAACGCAATAGCATTTGTTAGATTCAGTCATTTGCCGAGATGAGCATTCAAGTGCTGCCGTCTAGTCTGCAGCACTCCTGCCTTAGTGTGATTGATGAGGCAGAAAACTATATTTGGAATGCAGCTTAGGATTTAAGTGACCTAATATTGTCCCAGAATTCAACTAGATATAATTTAATTTTCTATGTTGCAGAGTCTGAATAATCTTTTTTTAATTAAATGTATCTTGGATTTAGTTTCATGCTCTTTGCACAAATAAGTCCAGTACATCTTGTGCTATTGTTACTATATACGGACAAGTATAACTTTTCATTTACATTTTATAGTAAATTTTGGCAACAAGTGAACGATGCAATGAATCAAATTAATGGAGAAGAAATACTTATTGTTCCCTATTCTTTCTGTAGAAGTTTGGCTCCACGAGTCTGCTGTATTTAAGAGCTGATTTAATTAATACTGTATTTTTCACTGGATAACAGCCATCTGCTGGTACTGGACATACATACTGCAAGAGCAACTATAAACAGTTTAAGTATAATTTGCAAAAAAGTATCAATTATGCCTATTAAGTGGTCTGACAATTACGACTAACAAATTATTCACACTAATTAAAATAAAATAAAAAAGAAATAATGCAAATAATACAAAGCTGACAACAGCAAAACCAGCAAAGTTAAAAAACATTTGAGGAATTTTTGTATTTTTCACTACCTACCACTTACATTTTTCAGCCAAAAGGGACGTACAGACAATAAATCCTGTAAAGATTAACTATTTAAATAACTAGGTTTCCCAGAATTATGTGTACCTAAGTTGTTTTTTTTTTTAAAGA
This sequence comes from Phaethon aethereus, assembly GCF_964289735.1. Taxonomy (NCBI): domain Eukaryota; kingdom Metazoa; phylum Chordata; class Aves; order Phaethontiformes; family Phaethontidae; genus Phaethon; species Phaethon aethereus. Next base: position 52,321,135 of record NC_138578.1, on the reverse strand, counting down.
TAGTTTTCTGATCAATAAGTTGGGTTTTTTTTTCATTAAACGTTTGAGTTCCTTAACAGAAGTACATCTTTAATCTGCTTGAGTTGAAACATCAACATTTTCCTTAGTGTGGCTTGAAAACGTGAAGGTAAGACTATTAAACTATACCCATGGGGATTAAATGCATTCAAGCAAAAGGTAGTTTGAAAAGTTTTGTCTGGGTATTTAGAAGTTTGGGACAGCCTCTCTGTGAAGCAGAAAAGCTGGGATGCTTGCTGTAGCCTGACGAGGTGTTTGATGAAGCACAAAGGCAGAGTAAGTCCCAGATGGCGTATTACTGCCTTATATATGCAAAAATTTAAAGTTTTAGCGTACCCTCTCCATCTGTTACATCTCTAGCTCGTATGCTGTAGTCAGCAGCCACATCCTCTGACCAGATGAAATAACATATATTGTCAAAAAGTTTATTGGCAAAGTTTTTACAACAAGAAGGAACTAGACTTTGCTTGACTGCAAGTTTCGATCTCCAACCATGGAAACTGTAACTACTTAATTAAGAGTTTTGAAGCCTTATTCATTGAATACTGTACCCATAGACCTACAGTTTGTGAGTATGGTCACAGCTACAGCATCTTACCCTTACCTGCCCTATGCAAACCTTTTTCCATTTTACCTCTTCCTCAAAAACAAAAGAGGGCAAGTAGACTGTAGCTGGGTGCAAATTTCTCCCAAATACAACACATATTATTTAGTGCTTTCGTTCTTTTGTAGAGTTCATTAAGGAGAAATAGGAAACTCTCTACTAAGTGAAGAGACTTAGTGAGGGGGCCAAGTCTATGGATTTCGAAGTCCAGAAGACCCTTCAGCCTCCATATGGTCAATGTAGCAGTGCCCTCCAAACTGAAAAATAATTCTCCTTCCCTTGTGTCCTAAAATATTTTACAGCCAGGAAAGTGGAAAGCATGAACCTGCATGGAAGTCTGAAATATCATGAGATGAATTTAACTGCCCTGCCAGCTCATGCTATTTCTTTTACAAAAATCATCTAGAAGTGATACCCTTCCTCATCTGCCCCCGCTCCCTCATTGTAAAGGGATTGAAATGAAACTATGTTCAAGGATAATGGGTCAATGGATTCCACTTTGTTATAGTGGCAAGCACTGCAGTCAATGACTACGCTTCTATCAATACAACTGGAGCAATAAAGAGTCGTTTTGGGGCATGCTCTCTGCTTCAGAACTTCGAGAAGAGCTCTTCTTAAAGAAGCAGCTTATCACAGTATACGATGGTGCATATTCAAAAAGCATGAATACTTCAGCTAAACTTCATAGACTGACAGACCTGAGTGGCTGAAGAGGCAATCTGATTATATAACTTGGATCACTTCCCGTAAGTCATTATATTTCACCCAATTGCCCCCGAAGTGAATTCAGTAACTTGCATTTCATTCAAAGCCTATCTTCCAGGGTACAATCCAGTTTTTATCTGAAAAGGAAAATTTAATAATTCCCTTCAAAAAAGAATGAGAACTTGGTAGGTGAATCGTAACAATTTGAAGTTTCTCGATCAGTAATGTATTACTAGCCAAGAGTCGATCAGTGACCTGTATGAAATACAATTATGATCTCAAGGCACATCACAAAATCTATCTTAACTCCAGCTAATTGGCATCTCTGTTGGCACTTTGAGAAGAAATTACAAGAACAGAATGGGCACTGAAAATGAGTTACTCTTTCATTCCTACAAGTGAGTCTTTTCAGCTTAAAGTTGACAGTGTTTTGGAAGACATATATAAAAATGTGCGGTACTAGTGGCTAGTTTTTGATGAAACAGTTCTGTGAGTCTCCCAGTTATTTCTATTAATAAATGTGAAAAATCCAGCAGGTATGGAATAAACCAATTCATTATACAAACATACAGGCGCAACTTTGTTGTACCTCCATGGCTGGACATTAGAGTCGGTAGAACAGTTTTTCCTTCTTCATATCGTCACTTAGATGTAGTGTATTTAAAACAAGTTCTTCACCCTCTGTTCTCATTGCTTTAGGGAATAGTAAACAGGCATGCCAGTCTTTTTACTGATTGTTGTCAACTCCACTTAGTACTTTGTTATATTAGTATACATTAATTTGTGATTTTATTATTGCTGCAGTGCATATACACGTCATTATGTTTCAGGACAGTGGCTCATCATCATGGTGATTATTCAAGGATGACGTGTTGATGGCTTTAATGGGCCAATAATCCAGCAATGAAGGCTCTGTGATGGTATTCAGTATTGTTGTGAAATTATTCAGTACTCCATAGTGATATGATTTGCAGAGCTGTAAAGCTATGCAAGTAGAATAATTTGTTAATACATCTTTTTGCAGCTTTTCAGGGTCGTTATCTGTGTGTTTGTTCAGAAATGATGGCTTTCACACGTGTGATATTTCATTGGGCTGTTGGGGACTTTTTAGATAATATGGTCATGTGTGTACTATTTTACTAGTTGTCTGCAACCATACTTTTAGAAAACTCCATTGGTTTAGACAATAGTCATGAAACTAGAAAAATTATAGGAATAAAATATGACTTTCTGTAACAAAAATGATTTGTTATACTTTGCAAAAGAACTTATGAAATGGGCATTCCTTGTATCTTTATGAAAATGAGAACAAATATAATGGAAGGATAAAAAAAATAATATAACTTTTCTTACTTTAAATATTTGATAAATGGTAAGGCATCAGGTGTGTGTGAAGCTTGTAACACCAAGTTATTTCAGTCATATTTTCCTCATTTGCATAGATACGTGTTTTTGAGTATAGAAGAAATATTTCACTAAATCTGGGCATTTTTGCACAGTAAATAATATCATTGTGCAAGATTATTCTATATATGTGTATATATATGTACATGCATGTACATTTATGTAGCTTACATGTATGTATATATTTTGGTATTACTTTCTGATGATATAAAAACACAAAAGTTTAATTTCCCTCTTCAATTGTAGTGTGATTTTCTGTGAGAAAATATAAATTTTCTCTGCATCTCACTTTCAGAAAAACCAATCTCATAAGAAATTACATTGTCATTTGCAACCATGTGGTCCTGAGAATCTTCTGAGGTAGAAGCAAAGAAGTCTCTAGAGTGGATGTTTTTTGTTAAGAAATTATTGGCATCACAAACATGAAACAAAACAAAATAAATCCACTGGCAAGCATAAGTCTAATAAAAATAAAACTATTTTAGAGATAATCTGTGATGCTACAGAAAGATGAATGCTGCAGGACTGGAAGATAACAACTTTGACTAGTTAAGTATATACAAAAGGTTTTTCCAATGGACTGCCTTAAAATTGCTGCTGACAAAGAAATGGAAAGGCAGTTATCACAATGCCTTTACTGCCTTTGCACACAGCTCTCATTATGTTCTTTACACTCAGCTGCACAAGATTGTAAGTAATCACAGGCTGATCTCACTGTAAAATTTCTCACATTCATGTCCATTCTCTGCATCATCTTTTCGTGATGCTAACCTTGATCTATGAGTATAAATACAAACCAATACTTTATTTTGAAACCAGCATGGGCTAAAGGTAGTGTATGTAAGTTGTCATAGCTAATGAAGCCTTTTTGTTTAGGTTCATGTATGATAATATCCAGTTTCTTTACTCCCTGGAAATACTCTGCAGGTTTTTTGCTATAATTTTTGGATATGCAAACCTGAGAAAACCCGAGATAATCTAGCACCCAAATATGAGCTTTAACCTTTTTAAAGATTTCTTCACTTTTTGTAGCTTTTTTTGTTCAGCAAAGAAATTTACTGCTATTGTTTAGAGGCTAAAAGTCTGATGGGTCATCTGTAATCATATTTAACTAAGAACTTCGCATCGCTTTTTAAATTGTATATTATTCAGGTCATACTGCTTTCAGTGGATACTAAATTTCAAAACCTTGATTTAATATTTTGGGAAGCTGAGATAAAACCTGAATACAAGGTGATAACAAGCGGTGGTCATGATATTGTCTTAGTGCAGTAAATTAAAGACATTCCGGAATCAACCTGGTAACATGGGAAGCAATTTCAGATTACAAACTACTGGCTTTGCAGCACTGGGAAAGCTTTGTGTGAGGTGATCGGAAAGAACAGTACAAAAATAATCACAGAATTATTAATTTGAATAAAAGATGCAAGTTTGCTTTGATGTTATTCATGACCCTTTTAATTTTCAGTGCTAAGGTAGTGTAACAAGATAATTTAAAGTTTGATGGTCCCAAATACACCAGGACACTGGTCTGCAGTTATTTTGTGATTTCATGGCTACCTCCTATATAGTTTTTCATCATATGCTTCAAAAAGAAAGTTACATCAATGAGGTAAAACCTGTCACATTAGATCTTGAATCCAGCAATGCCAGAACATGCCTTGTTTCATGATAATCTGAGAAGAAAATTATTTAAAAATGAGATATATAGTGTAAATTGTGACAACCTGCTAATGGAAAAAGATGGTATAGATCAAATTTTTTGTGTACGAGATTGTTTATATGTTGTAGTTGGAAGGTACATGAAGGGATTTTTTATTATTTTTACTACTGCTGTTACTTCCTAGAGCACGGTATATGCTATGCAATATGCACATCATACCAAACTGAATACTGACTACAAATGGTTACAAGGCTGGAGGAAGCACATCTGCAAAGTTTTGTTTGTTGTTGGGTTTTTTTTTCAGACAGAACTGAGATAGGATTGAAAAAGAGAAAAGCTGTGCGCCAAGCTCATATAATACTTTTTACTTCATGGAGGTAGATGCCTATAGCAGAAGAGAAGGAAATATGTCATTCAAGTAGACTGGCTAAAGATATGATCAGGTCACTATTATCAACATTTAGGATGAATAATGTAAAAATTATATGCACTCAGAAAAAGGACATTGTGTCGTATAATGTGAGTATACCATATAGCATTGATTTAAAAAAAAAAAAAAGAATAATAGAAGGTATAAACAGAAAAACCATTTAAAATATTCCAGAAACTGGAGCACATGAAACAGAGAAAGACAGCAAATGTATTCCTGTGTGAATGAACACTGACTGTATAAGAGGAAGTGGAGGAGTCCTCAGGTCTCTAGGAAGATGGGTTTTCTTACTCTTTTTCCTTCATGTGCATTAAGTAGAAATGTCTTTGATGAGGCAGAGCTTGCATCTCTAACTCCCACACATCAGTCATCTTTGCGCAAGGCAAACTTGGCCAATCTGTTTGTTCAGATTCTAGTAGGAACCACATGTCTTGAAATTAATTCAAAAGACAACCAGCCTGAGACATTTAGGAATCTCTGTGGTTGGCAGAATGTGGGGTATCTTTAGGATCCACCTTCAGATATAGTCATGGAACTTAGAGTAAACAAGAAGTTTTTAATGCCACTACATCGTGAATTATCTCATACAGCACTACTGATTTAAAACAGGCTATCTGTAAAAGAGGTTTCTTTCCTTTTTTCTTGCTATTTTTAGTGAACTTGTGGTTGACTTGTACTTTTATTGATCAAAAACCAGACAAACAATGTTTACAAGAAATGGTGAGCAATCAATGGGCAGAAGACAAGCTTTCTCTGAATAAACATACATTTCTATAGTAAAAGGAAAAAAAAAATATTGAGTTACTCTTTGTTTAATCTATAAATCCTTTTGATCAAGTGTCGTACCAGAATGCTCTGATAGATCTCTTGGAACCTGTAAGGAAATTTCTCTATATAGGTGATTCAAAGAGATCAATCACTAATCTCTGTTTTTCTGTCTGTCAGAACAGAAAGGAATCCTAAAAATGTTCAATATGTAGCATTCACCTGGCACCAAAAGAAAGGAAGTAGATGTTTTGTACTTTGTGTTCACAGAATCACTTTTTGTACATCTGTGTGAATATTTTTAAATTCAATTTAAGTTTTTATTTCTGTTAATTTAACTTCTCCATATGCATGACCTTACTGAAAGGTGATACATACTGGACTAGGAATGGGAACAATATTTTTTTTGTTTTCAAGGGCTGGTCCACCTGTACAGAATTTACAGACTGAGTCAAAAGTATTAAAACCTAAAATCTCTGTCAGTAAATACCCACATCAGCTGACATGACATCTGTATCTAATAAAGGTACTTCTGAAATCTGATCCAGATTGGCTTACATTTCACCGGGTTTTTTGCAGGACCAAAAAGAATGGCTTAGGTAGCCTGAAAAACAGCTCAGCAAGTAATGCTGTTGAAAAGCTGCAGCCATGGATTTGGTGTAACAAGGATATAACATCCTAATACAACATTAGGATGTTATTATCAACATCCCTCAGCTGTCATTACATTGTTATATCAAGTGGCTCGTTAATCTTTTTTCTCACCCCACTATCAGGATTGAATTCTATGGCAAGACTGCAAACCCTCAGCAGACCTTAGCTGCACATGCAAAATTTTCTTGAGTATCCCTTGTTGTCAAGTATTTCAGCCATTGCATTAAGATTTTCAGCAGCATGATTCATATTATTCCTGGGTTTGATGCTGCATAAGGCTGACCTTCCCCTTCTGACTGATGGTGTATTTTCTCCCGTTCTTCACCTTCACAGAAAGAGTAGTCATGGTTCTGGGCGGCAAAGTGAGCTTCCTTTTCATAGCTTTGTCAGATTCTACCTAAGAGACATAGCAAAACATTGATCTGCTCCACTGGTTTTTTGGGCATTGGAGAAAAGCAGTCCTGCCAAAAGCACTTCTTAATGTACTCTCTAAAACAGTGCAAAAGCCCCTTGATTCAAATAGGTAGGAAATACTTCCAACCTTGAAATAATCGTAAAGAAGTGCTGGTGTGCAACTTAGTCTGGCTCTGCTTTGTGCAAAAGCCTCAGGGAGCACGCCACAGCGTAAGCACCGGTACGGTGTGGAGCAGGGGAGGGGGAGACTGTCGGAAAGGACAGCCTCATTCAGATGCAGCTCACGCTGCGTTGCGTAAGAATGCCTCAGAGTCTTTATGACTTCCTGGGGTAGTAAATTTTCATCCTGCTGACAACAGGAGTAATTGCTGCGTGCAGAATAAAATCGCCTGCTTAAAAGTTTAAGTTCTATTTTTACGAGCTATGCTTCCCTATTTTTTAGTTTAACTTATCAAAGATCATCATTACTGTTATTACTACTCATGATAGTTATGTTTGTGGAGAAAGCGTAGAAAATTTTGCAAATTCACACGTTACTATGCAGGACAGAGAAATAATATCATTTCCTCAGTACTAAAAGTTGTATATTCCACATTATCCTTTGTATTGATTGATGATGATTTAAAACTGTTTTGGCATTTTAGAGGTGTCTACATTGACATTTATGCAAAGGGGTTCAGAGGTCTCTTGGGAAAAGATGTTACACTGGCTCTCCAATTCAGTAAAAGTACACAAATTAAAGGAATGCCTTCATTAATAAAAAAAGCTTTATAGATACCAAGGTTACCTTGTGACGGCTGCCTCTGCTTGTGCTAAAATTGTGGATGGAAAATAATATCATACACAAATTGAGTGAGAAAAAGATTAAAAAATGAGAAAATATTAACATACTCTAGGTGGTATTTGACAAAAAAAAAAAGAAGTGAGATTGTGTTCTGTAAGCAGTGGCTCAATCAGAGCTGACAAAAGCCTTTTATCTCCTTTAGAGCCACTGAAAATTGTGTATACTTGCTCAATGTTTTTTTTTCATATCAGAGCATATATCAAAGCCTCTGTATCAGCTCAAACTTTCCTTGAATTTCATAATCCACTTTAAGTCTTGAGTTTTAAAACCCTGCTTTCCATAGACAAGAAAAGTATCATCAGTTGTGGTAGGCCTTACGACACACAGCATTAATTAATGTGCTACTCAACATCTCCAATGTGCTCATAAACACATAAAAGATAAGAAATTTAGCAGGTTAAATACTATGCCACAAATTCATAACACATAACAATCTACTGAGTTCTGCTAGGTACGTTCCTGTTATTGGTAGGAAAGAAGTATTCTTCCTATTTGCATAAGGAATACAATGGCTTCCTGTAAAGAAAGGTTTCATCCACTGCAAAGACATTAAGAATATCAATGGAATTGTTAATCTCTCTCAAATTGTAAAAATACTAATGATGTGATCTATTTCACATAGAATATCAAATACTTGCCGTGAGCAAATTTCAAATTTGTGTCACAAAATCACTTGAAATTCAAATCTTTTGGCCTTGAAGTAGAGTTGAGTATACTGGATTTTAAACATTTTATTGCCCTAACACATAGTTTCACGAAAAGTTACAGTTCTCAAATAAATATTCAGCTCTCAAATAAACTTTTTTTTTCAATAAATCATATGTCTTTTTAGAAGAGTCCTGCTGAAAATAATGGTACTTCTTTAATTATTTAGAAAATTCCCCAAATTATATTGAGTATATAAGTGTATCCTTTCAAAAATTCAAAGCTCAGAAACGCTGAGTTATTTCTTTCTTGCATATGTGCTCTTTCCTTCTTTCACATTTCCCAGTTTTCAGATGGGCTTATTCCTCTCCCACACTACATATGATATTTCCTACTTTGAAAGAATCGTAACTGTGGTCAGTTCTTTCACTTATCGACAGGGTTTATACTTCTGGTTTTAGCAATGCCTTTAGCATCCCCTGTTCTGATAAAAATCTATTGTACCCCAGAGGCATGTGGCTCGGTCTCTTCCTCAGAGTGTTCATTCCACAACTGAACAGCTTTTTTCTGTCTACTGCTGCTTAAAATTGGTTAAATAACACTTTCTGCAGGCAATTAATCTGTATGATTTGTAAAAGAAAAAAATCAAGCACAATACCTACTTGAACTCTGTAAATGTTTCATTTATTCCTGATAAAATTAAAAGTGATTGTGCTTGTGTCTAATTATGAATATGCAGAAAACTATAGTAATCCAATCCTGCTTTTCTGCATTATTCATATTTTTTGTTTCTACATATACTAGGGTACATATGTGAAACATAGGTCATTTTCAAAAATATGACCCTTTCTGTGGTTGGATATCACACACATTACCATTTGGGACATGTGAAATAATGTCATATGAGTATTTCAAGCAGTTACAGATAATTTCGTGGGGTCAAAATATAGCTTCAATTTCCTGTGAAGAGGCAAAATCTTGAATCAACATTCTTTGCACCTCTGAGTTAGCATCAAAGCGAATTTTTCCATGTTTGCACAGAGGTAAAGCCAGGTAGTAGAGTCAGAACTGAGTTTTTCTTTGTTTTTTCCTTTGGCTTCCTTTCGGACATTATACAAATAAATTACCTGTTTCTGGCAAAAAGGTGTTGTAACATACACTTTCAGATGAAATACTGTGTTCAGTCTGAGATTTGGAGTGGGAACACTAAGACCCTTGATAAAATATGAAAAATGCTCTTACTAGATATTATTACCACCACAAATTTGCAGCAAGCAGTTTTAAAAACCTGTTTTGTCAGTATACAACGCTCATAATAAATACATTTGTATTATTTGTTAGTCCATATGTTTCATTTATTCCTTGGATGTTAGTTCTGTGCCAAAACTTAAATTATTTACTTGCTTAAGACAGAAGCATTATTTTTAAGACACTGGAGAAAAAATAATCTAAACCTGAAGTTTGTAAATGGAGAGTTATTCCATTTACATTGTGTTCCATTTCTGAACTAGGTAGTCATCACCTGGAGATGCCGTGGGCTTGTGTTTTATTACATATTAAACAAGACCACAAGTTTTAAAACTAGTGAGGAGGGCTTTTACCAGGTACTGATGAAGGCAGTAAGAGATCTTCTAGTGACACACATAATGATTGCAGCACTTAAACTATGTCCTTTCGTCTCCCTCAGTTTCTTCTGTAAAGCAAAATTCAGTCTCTCTACTTGAATTACTGGACAGAAGAGTTTTATCTCCTATAAAATGAAGGGAAATTTCTTAAAAATGAAAACCCATCTAAAATACAAAGGTAAACAGAATAGATATGTGTTTCTATGTCCATCATGTGTGCAGGTGTATTGCCAGGAAAATGAGAAGAGGTAGCAAGAGGGAAACGCCTGTTGCACGGCTAAGGACAGCCCAGTGCACATCAGCTTCCAGCCCCACTATAGGGCAGGGATGTGGCTATATACCAAGACCCAAGAACTGCCGTAAAGTGTTTTAACCACTTTGTATAAAGCTAATACATGAGTAATACTTTTAAATGTGCATATATGTGAGCACGATGCCATGGAAAACTATGTGCACTTTGTGTACAACATGGAAGAGTATCTTGGGAATCATGCTGATACAAACACCTATTTCAGTAGCCAGTTGGCAGCTTCTTTGTTAAGGTTAATTCACATATTCACATTTTTGTGTTTATTTCGGAAAAAAAAAAGTTTTTTCTAAGACTCCACCAAGCTCAATTTACATTAATAACAAGATTTATACTGCATTTGGCGCGTTTTTGTTCAAGTTGTTGGTAAAGACATTTGTTTCATTGTTGGATAAATTATTGGCAAACTTTCGTCAAGAACAGCTCAGAAGAATTCAGACTGTTTGCTTATCTATGTTCATTTTTATTGTAAAGTGAAAATGTTACGCTTAGGTTACGTTTATGTTTTTTTACTGCTTCTACAAAACACAAACTTTAGAACTGTTGTTCCCATAAAGGCTGAACTCAGCATTCTTAAGTAATCGCTGAGAAGCAATTACACTGCTTTATTCAAGTCAGATGAGTTTTCCAGAAATAGAACCACTGAAAGTCTTAGTTGCAGCAGGTAGAGAAAGGAGATAGAAAAAAGGAGATAATGTGTATTGTGGCTTACAATTTTTTTTTTCTTTGGTGGCTCGACTTATTCTTGAAATAAAAAGTTTTTGTGTATTATTCAAGCAATACATGTTTACTCTGCTATCTCAGAAAAATCACATGTATCTGGAAAAACTCAAACAACTGTGGTCTTCTGTTCCTGCTGTTGTTGATATCATCAGTTATTATTTTGTCTTGTCCTTTCCTCCACATCTCTCTCAGATAGATTGCCATATCATATCTGGAAAGGGTATATATGAAACATATGATATGATTCATTTCATCAAAGGTCAAAATGAGATGGAGCTTTCTTCGACCCTACAAAGACAAGTCACCCACCATAACTGCAACATTTGCTACTGAGAAAACAAGGCAGCCAACGGAGAGTGAAGGAGAAAGAAGAAACCTGTGTGGAGGTAATCCAAAGACCGTGACTGTCTCACCTGTGGAACGTAATGGTGTAAAGGCAAAGCCAATAGCTGAGGGGGGAAGCTTGAATATATTTCTACGAGGATACCGCACAACCCTGGAAGCAGATGCAAGAGAAATCATGTTTGTCTGCTTTCCCTCAGCATCTGCAATACAGCAGCTGTTTTAAGCAGGAAAGCCATCCTTCTTTGCATAAATTCCTTCAGACTTTGAAGTTCAGAGCAGAATGTACATTTCCCGTTACAACTTTTATAGTTAGGTGATTCTCACTCTTTCATAATTCCATAGAAGTGCAACTTTTTCCCACTCTTATTCCTACTCCTTCCTGCTTCATTATTTCTGTATTAACAATGGACTTTCTGGGGAGTTACTCTTCCTGTGTTCCAGATCTCTATGAAAATGTCTCCATGGGCTGAGAGCCTTTTTCATCACCTTTTTCTTCTTTCCAATTAGCAGTCAGGATAAGTAATTGCTTCTACAGAGCGGCAAGCACCATTACTACCCAAGTCTTCTCTTCAAACTAAGGTAAACAGGGTAAAAGAAAACAGGCCAGCAAGTGTCGTGGTTCAACCCCAGCCGGCAGCTAAGCCCCACGCAGCCGCTCACTCACTCCCCCACGGTGGGACAGGGGAGAGAATAGCAAGAGTAAAAGTAAGAAAACTCACGGTTTGAGATAAAGACAGTTTAACAGGTAAAGCAAAAGCCGTGCAGGCAAGCAAAACAAAACAAGGAATCCATTCACTGCTCCCCATGGGCAGGCAGGGGTTCAGCCATCTCCAGGGAAGCAGGGCTCCATCATGCGTAATGGTTTCTTGGGAAGACAGACGCCATCACTCCAAACATCCCCCCAGCTTTATATACTGAGCATGATGTCATATGAATACCCCTTTGGCCAGCCTGGGTCAGCTGTCCTGGCTGTGTCCCAGCTTCCCGTGCACACCCAGCCTTCTCACTGGCAGGCCAGCATGAAAAGCTGGACTGTCCTTGACTGCTTAGTAACAACTCAAAACATCAGCATGTTATCAATATTTTTTTATCAATATTTTTTCATCAGTATTTTTTCATCCCAAATCCAAAACACAGCCTCACACTAGCTTCTATGAAGAAAATTATCTCTACCCCAGCTGGAACCAGGACAGCAAGCAAAAACTAAACCAGTATTGGCTGGCCCAGCAACGTCACAGACTGCCATTTGAATGGGATGGTCTGACTGGCGGGGAAGGAATAGGTTCATCATGAACTAGGAAGGCAAGCAAAAATACTTGAGTCATGCATCTTGTACATTCTTGCATCTCTGGAAGAAACGACAAAACCAAACCCCTCTCTTTTTGGTGTCAGAGATTGCTATCCTCCTCTAGGATAACTGGAACAAACCATAAGTTTTTAAGTTTCATATCTAAAAAGAAAACTTCGTATCCAATTGACAGTTTACACAAACACCCCTGTCCCAAAACTGAGCTCAAATGTTGATAAGGAAAAGTGTGGAAACTCTGCCTGGTAGACAGTTCACTTGAAAAGTAACAAAAGGAACTAACTAGTCATAGAGCATTAACCTAGGTAAATACCCAGTTCACATGGAGTCAGGGTGAATCACAGAGAGCAATGACTCCACATGTTTCTGCAAGAGATAGGTATGCAGTATGTTGTCATCTTAGAGCTTTCAGTGCTAAGTCTGCATTATATTATATCTCAATAAAAAGGCAGCAAGTTGGGAATGAAGTTGAGAGCTTGAGATCTCTTCCTGACGTTCTCTGCATTCTCTGTAACCATGTCAGAAAAACTTGTGTGTCCTGGAGCATTTTGGATTTTCCAGCTACATCATTTGGACTAATATTCTCTTTTGTGTCACTCATATGCTTAGATAATCCTGCCTATATTAATACCGCTACACCACAGCTGCACTGCTCTAGTCAGAAGTTGGTATTTCCTGCTTATTTTGCTTTTTGCTGTCTTAAGTTAGGACTTCAGTTTGCATTTGGTGATGATGTATATAGCATGATGCATTTAGCTTCAGGCTAAGTATTAGGCCATTCTTCATTCTGTGAGCATTCAGCTTCACTTACACAGACTCCAGTGTTGAATGGGATGGGGCATTTAGCAGGCAGGTGAAGTAATTGGCTTACCTTTTGTCGCAGGGGTATTCCTGGGAGTTAGAGCAGATACATATTGCCAACAGCAGCTTAACATTAATCCTGCTATACAGTTGCTACTTCCCTCACTTATCTAAAATGTATTCACTCTTAAATATATCCATATTTAGCTGTTTCCTTTTAACTAAAAAGATCATTGCAAGCTTTATGCTCTGGTTAGATGTACTGTATACAATGCAAAGAAAACATCTGAAGTTATATTTCTCACTTGAATGATATGAATGTTCCTCCCCTGCCTTATAAATGTCTTGATGTGTTTCTTTGTTTGGAAACAGCTGCAGTGATTTTGAAAACTATTGTCCTTTACTAGTCTTTCTCCAGCTAGGAGAAGTGACACTGTCATTCTTTTATGCTGCGTGAAAGCTTTAAACTTGCAGACACAGCCTCTCTCACTCATATAGTATCTGATTTATGCACTCTGAAAAAATGGCAGCAATATTTGCTTTTTAATAACACAGAAAAAATACTTCAAAGTCAGCCATGCGTGAAGGAAACATACAGGAAGGGACCTTAAATACAAGCTACTGACAGATCATGAACCAAAACTCTCTTTTATGTATCTTGAAGAGAAAACTTTGTAATCATCTATGCCATCAGTAGTGACAGTATTTTCACTGGAATCATTATACCAAAGTGTTGTAAGGCTTGGGATTATCTGAAAGTGTAGGAATGTTCATTTATTCATGAAGTAGAACTGAAAGGCTTCTGTGTAGTGTTGGGCCTCTCTTTAATTAGAAAGTCAGGGAAGTAAGGCATTAATTAAACTTTGCCTGAATAGTACGTTAATTATTTAAAAGAAAAGAAGAAAGCAGAATATTTCTCTAGGAAGAACAAATAGGTTAATCTCAGGTATTTATTCTTAAAAGGTTGTCAAGAATCATTGTGCTACACTTAAATGCAGTGGGAAGACATTTGCTAGGCAGATAAAGCATAAAGGATGTTGGATTCACTGTAACAGTGAGAATAGGCAAACAAATGACTACTCAAATTTAATTTTCTTCTAAAGCCCAGTAGATAAGAATTCCTAATCTCCAGCAGAGGTAAAACAGGAACAGACAGCAAAAGACTTGGCAGTACGTGTGTCTTCCACAGACCCATCTTAGAAGGACCAGCCTCTAGACCTGAGATGAATAGTTTCTTAACATCCATTCAGTCTTTGATTCATAACTAGTTTAAAAAAAAAAAAATCCTGTGAGACGTCCTGCAGACATCTTGTGGATATGCCTCTAAAACAATGCTGACCCGAGGTAGTCTAAAGCAACATTAAAAAAATCTTAACTCTTCCCTTCCAGTGAAGCATTCATCTGTCATCACAAAAATGTTTGGACAGGTTTTGCCCATGTAAAGGCTGCTTGCCATTAGTAATAACTTTTATTCTTATCTTTATTTTGCATTGATGGCTAATTCACAAACACCGGAGAATGGTGTAGTTTAACATTCTGTCTGAAGAATGTATTATATTTCATTCAAAATATAAGTTTTTCTAAACCTGAAGGTATCTAACGACTCAAAGGTTGATACTGTAATTGTGTATGCACCACTTTAATTCCTAGTTGGTAGCTGAAATATTTTTGTCTTATAACCCTACAAGAAATATGTATTTCTGAGGTTGTCACAACTGTCACAAAATAGAAGCTCAGAGTACATTAGACTTTTTCTGAAATACTTCTACTTGTAATAAACCTAAAGGAATTTTAAAAATCAACCGCAATATCAAAAAAACCCTCTACTTGCACTTAGACTTGTGACAATATCCAAGCAAGTTTGTATTCTGGCAGGCTCTATTACAAAATTTCACACTCCAGAGAGCATTATCACATGCTGTGTCAACAAAAGTGAGCACTGTGTACATTTACCTGAAACTTCCTTACAGTAATTTCTATTTCTTTCATAGAGAATCCGTTGGATTATCAAATGTAATGCATGTTAGAATGTAAAGAAGAGGAACGGCAGCACACCTATCAAATTAATTTAATTTTAAAGGAAGACAACTTTATGTTATATCTCTTTCACAAGACAACTTTAAATTTCATTAAAATATTTGCAATCCTTGACAGTTTCTAGAATCCTTTAGGGAACAACCAATATATCTCATGACCATGACAAGAAAATTGTTGGGAATTACCGGCCAAACGAGAGCTGAACGAGGCTTCAATTTTCCTTACATTGTTGTCTTGCTCCCACTGCTTAAAGGAAAGCAGCACTGCTGCGATAACTTAGCCTGGTAAATATCTGTTACATAGGAAAAGCAACTGTGACCTTCAGAAAACAGTTAAGACTCTTTAAAATTCCTGAAAAATCTTGAACCAATTCTATAATATTTTGATGTTAACTGTAGCATTAATGTCAACAATAACCAATACTGAAGATTTGTCATTCAGAGTGTTTTAGAATAACATGAGCATTTGTGAATGATGCTGAATATAATCAAAATGACAAATTCTTGCAAAGCAATAGGTTTCGAGGAAGTTCTGAGGGGAAAAATTAGGTCTACATTAACACTTAAACTGATTTTGATGGCCTAACAGCTATTTTGATGTAAAGCCTGAACCTGTTCCTACCGAAAAGAAGTGAAGCATTCATTATTATATGTATTGCTCTATCCTTAGAGGTCCAAAACATGTTTAGGACCTTGATCTTCCATTTGCTTCATAAAAGTTAGCATTTTATGCTTTTCTAAATCATACTCTCCATTCACACAAAGGTTTGGTACTCTAGATGTTGTGATCATTGCAGGATGAATTCCAAGATCAACTTTGAAACTGAGAAAAAAGCCTTTACTGATAAAGTGGTAGAAGATATAAAAGAGAGGTGCAACAGACAGTGGAAGGAATGGCTAAAGAATGTCAATATAGGGTCAGCACAGGGTTTCTTTAGACAAGTATCTTTTTTTCTAATGATACCAGTAATGGTTGTCCATGATAACTGACAACCAACTATTCCCATAGGGAATAATATTCTCCTTGATATTTCCATTTCGCTTCCAATCTCCCCTTTAGGAACTTCCTGTTCCAGAGGTTGCATCTAACACTTTTGTGTTTATAGTTGCCAAAAGATCTATTTTTCATTAATTTGACAAATCTGTTTCTGAACTTCTTTGTAGTTTTGCTTTCTGCAATTCCTCTGACAATCAGATTCCCAGTTTAATTATGTGTTGTCATTGTGTAGGAAAGTACTTCCTTTTGTTTATTTTAAGCCTACTGCTCATTGCTTATTATTTCCTTTGAAGCCCATTGCACTATTAGAAAAGTAAAATCATCATTCCTTAGTCATCTTTGTCATACCTTTTAGGAAGGAAGCATAGATTACTTTTCAATTTATTATCTCTTCTTGAATGAGATGTTATGTAAAATCTTCTTGAATAAAAGCTATTTAAGTTATATAAAATACACCTTGTCTTTCTAACAATCCTTTCCTGAACTTATCCCAATTCATTTGAGGTAGGATGACAAGAATTTCACTGTTGCATAATTTGGATCAGTTAAGCATTTAACTGCATTTGATTTAGAAGTACCTTCTTTTAAGCCAGTGAAAAATCCATTATATATTCATAATTAAAAATGTCTAAAAAATGTTTGCTCTTTCAAATGTAAACATAACAACAGATAAATTCACAAATGAATTCAAGATGCTTCTTAGCCTTCAGTCTTGACAGCATGGTCCTCTATCTTCATGCAACTGTGTGAATTAGTCCACTATTGCAAAAGTTACAAGTCACATTATCTTTCTGTAATGCTTGATACATGCAGGCAAAAGGATTTCAATAATTCTTTCATTTCAGGAAAAAAAAAAAAAGCTTTAACATTTTAGTAACCATGGGATATGACATACTTTTCTTGGTCCTTTGAAGTGCACAATTGCCTTCTAAATGAAGGAGTTGCACATTTCAATCTGCACTTTGGTTTACAGTCTGTGAATGTATCAACACATTCTCCTCACTTCTTGGGGCAATGTAATCCCTGCAGTAGTCAAAACTGAACTTTCAAGAAGAAGTGTTACCAGTGAGATTTTGCAGGGAAAGCCATTTAGGTTATAACAAGATGTCAAAGAGAAAGAGAGAAAAAACATAGAGTAAAAATGCATTTGTCAGCTCTGGTTCATCTATGTATTTTTGTTATAATGTCTTCTATAGAATGAGATGTCATTACTAAGTTGTGTATTGCTCCAACGTAGCTATCCATTACACTAAAGCAGAAATAACACATTCCATTAATCACAAACACAAGGTTAAATAAAGATGCAAGCTTATTGGGAAAGCAAGTCTTCAAGTGAACATCACCTTGACATATTAAGCAAATGTCTTAGAAGGGGTTACAGGCCTGAGAGAATAATAGTAGTAATATTAAGCAGAGCTGTATTAGCCACGCTTAACTCAGTAATACTAATTTATATTGCTGTAAAGAAATTGATTATTTGAGCTGTCTGCCATAGAGTGAACGACATACAGTATATAATATTTGAAATCAGAGTGAATTTACTGAAAAAAATGAGGACTTGAAATTGAATCAATCAGTTTGGTTTGATAAATATTCCTTTCAAATCTATTTTTTTTCTTACGTGTTACTAAGCTGTTCCTTTTACATTACAGAGATGAATGCACACAGAATCCCTGGTCAATTATTTCTCATGTCAGTGGTCATTCCAGCACCCTGTGCTTTGATAAATAAAGACCCCAATATGAGCCAGGATAACTTTGTGGGATGCTATACTATGTATGGCTGAATTCTGTATATTAAGAAAGGTTGTTGGGACAATAGCCATTCTTATATCGCTCCATTCTGTTTTTCTCTCTCTTTTTCCTCACTTTTCCATTTATCAGTTTTGTTTCTTCTCTTTCTTTCTTTTGAACTGTTCTTTCTCCCATTTTACATCCTTCCTGTTCGTCATGCCATTTCCATTTTCTTTGCAGCATGGTTCAAAAAGCATCATTGCTCTCAGCAACTATGGACATTTATAGTGCTCTGCAAGGGTGAAATATACCAAAATCTAAAGGATCAGAAATGTGTCATTGGTGCTTAACTACATTTCTTGTTTGCATGCCAGGTTTGAACTTGTGGCTATATTTAAACATGGGACTTAGTTTTTCCTTAATAATATCAAGACCTACTCCTCCTACATGGGGCTAGTTCACCTCCTGGTTCAATTTGGACACTGTATCATTGAATTACCTTTGTCATAGGTATCTGCTATTATTCTTCGAGATACCTCCATTGGCAAAGATCCTACCCAAGTGTACTAAAAGCTTGATGTTGCTCTTTGTTTGTGTTTTTTTTTCTATCAGCTGTAATTATAGCTAATACAGCCGGTAGACAACTTGTATTGAATTATCCCAGTATTTTAATTTGAGTCAAAAGAACTTCTGAAATGGTTTTTCCTCAGAATATTTATATCTTACAGCCTTACAACTATATCTGAGATACAGCAGTTATTTTGTTTTCACACTTTACTGCAATACACCTTCCCAATTCTATGAGCAACCATTCTGACTGAAGTAAGCAATCTCAATGTGGTGTGCAGTGTCCTTTCTGACTGTGCTTTTCACATATCTGAAATGCTCAGCAGATATCAGTGGTGTCATGGTCTTTGTCTTTTGTGTGATATCTCTAGGGGATTTTTATTTCTCTGATTTTCATATTCTAGACAAGTGACTTACCTTTCACACACTAGGAAGTATATCTTCTTGCTGGTTTCCATTTCTGAAGCACCTTACGAGTTTTTCTAGACAACACGGGAAGAGCACTTATGATCCCAGACATCATCCATTTCATAACACACCACACATAAAGAGGAAAGCCATCATACTTCCAGGAAAATTTTGCATCACGTTCACATTTTCAGCCATTTATAGGATTGTTTGAAGAGCTTTAATGTCACAAGCCACCAGATAGCTTAGCAAAATTTTAGAAAACACAGACTACTATCCCACGTCGTCCTCAATCGCTTTTGTTGTTGCATATGCATCTTCATTTTTTATCCTGTATTCTCCCTTTAGATATAAACTCTGTAGGTTCTTAAGGAAGAATATCCCATGCCGTGGGTGCAAAGTGTTGAATAGCAATATCTCATTGGACTTTCCTGTAATAAAATTAGAAAGTTATTTTTACACACACAAAAAAAGAGCTTGACTTTCCACTTTGATAAGTAATGATCATCTAGAACTGTCTATATCCACATCTATTCTCCTACTTTAGATCACGCAACTTTTCTAATGTTATACCTTACAGCCCTCTCTTACTTTGTAATAGTTGTTTCATGAGTGTTCCATATAGATAAGTAGGAGATCACTGTGGACATGAAATTTATTGAGAGAGGTGAAAACACTTAAGGCATTTCTGACCATTTTAAAGCATGTTATCTAACATGCTTTCTGACAAAGCTGCAGAAAAACCACCAATGTTTCAATATTTATAGATTATCTGAGGATAACTTACAGAAGAACAACACACATTTTTCTTTAAATGTTTCTGACTTGCCCAGTTGTATAGTCATTCCTCCGAAACCAAATTATTAGTGGTTCTATGATACTAAGGTATATAATGACATGGGCTGGGGTAGCACAATGTAAAATGGGTAAGTGGGATAACTTCTTTTCAGCAAAGGCAAATGAATTTAACTTTTCATAGAATCATAGAATCTTTGCGATGGAAGGGACCTCCGAAGGTCACCTACTCCAACCCCCCCACAATGAGCAGGGACATCTTCAACTAGATCATGTTGCTCAGAGCCCAGTCCAACCTGACCTGGAATGTTTCCAGGGATGGGGCAGCTACCACCTCTCTGGGCAACCTGTGCCAGTGTTTCACCACCCTCATTGGGAAAAATGTCTTCCTTAGATCTAGTTGAAAACTGCCCTCTTTTAGTTTAAAACCATCACCCCTTGTTCTATTGCTACAGGCCCTGCTAAAAAGTCTGTCCCCATCTTTCTTATAAGCCCCCTTTAAGTAGTAAAAGGCTGCAGTAATGTCTCCCCAGAGCCTTCTCTTCTCTAGGCTGAACAACCCCAACTCTCTCAGCCTTTCTTCATAGCAGAGGTGTTCCATCCCTCTGATCATTTTTGTGGCCTTCCTCTGAAGCCTCTCCAACAGGTCCATGTCTTTCCTGTGCTAAGGGCTCCAGAGCTGGACGCAGGACTCCAGGTGGGGTCTCACCAGAGTAGAGGGACAGAATCACCTCCCTCGACCTGCCGGCCATGCTTTTGATGCAGCCCAGGATGTTGTTTGCCTTCTGGGCTGTGAGTGCACATTGCTGGCTCATGTCCTACTTTTCAGCCACCAGTATCCCCAAGCCGCCCTTCTTGGCAGGACTGCTCTCAATCCCTTCATCCCCCAGCCTGTATTGATACTGGGGGTTGCCCAGACCCAGGTGCAGGACCCTGCACTTCACCTTGTTGAATGTCATGAGGTTCACATGGGCCCATTCCTTGAGCTTGTCCAGGTCCCTCTGGGTGGCATCCCGTCCCTCAGGCATGTCAACCACACCACTCATCTTGGTGTCATCTGCAAACTTGTTGAGGGTGCACTTGATCCCACTGTCTATGTCACTGATGAAGATATTAAACAGCACTGGTCACAATATGGACGCCTGAGGGACATTGCTCTTCACCGATCTCCATCTGGACATTGAGCCATTGACCACTACCTTCTACATGTGACCATCCAACCAAGTCCTCATCCACTGAACAGTACACCCATCAAATCCATATCTCTCCAATTTAGAGAGAAGGATGTTGGGGGGGGGGACCATGTCAAAGGCCTTACAGAAGTCCCGATAGACGACATCCGTATCTCTTCCCTTGTCCACTGATGTGGTCACTCCATCATAGAAGGCCACTAGGTTCATCAGGCAGGACTTGCCCTTGGTGAAGCCATGCTGGCTGTCTGAACTCACCTCCTGGTTTTCCATGTGCTTTAGCATGGCTTCTAGGAGGAGCTGTTCCATGATTTTCCCAGGCATGGAGGTGAGGCTGACAGGTTGGTAGTTCCCAGGGTCCTCCTTGCTACCTTTTTTAAAAATGGGTGCCATGTTACTCTTTTTCCAGTCTCCAGGGACTTCACCTGACTGCCATGACTTTTCAAATATCATGGAGAGTAGCTTGGCAACTATATCAGCCAATACCCTCAGGACTCTGGCATGCATCTCATCAGGTCCCATAGACTTGTGCATGTTCAGGTTCCTCAGGTGGTCCTGAGCCTGATCTTCTCTGACAGCAGGAGGGACTTTGCTCCTCCCGTCCCCATCTTGCAGTCCATCCCCTTGAGAGGTGTGAGAAGAGAGACTCTCTGGTGTCCCAGAGAGATCTATAATTTTCAAATTACAGGTGCTTAGAATTGCACCTTTAATTTCTTCTGTGCTGCATGAAAAACGCATATTTATTGGGTTTAGGGGATTAACTGTTTCACAATTTGCATGCATATTTACTATCTACCTTAAGAATTAGATATTTGATTGTTAGTCTATTTTTTAAATCCTGGCCTGAAGTTCTATTTTCATTTTTTTACTGTACTCAATGCCAGCAGACCGGCTAAGGTGATGCTTTCACTCTCCGTTTCAATCTTCTCAGACTCTTACCCCTCAAATAGAGCTGGGAAAACAGCCTAGGGCAAAAGGATTACTTAGCTCTTGACTCTAGTCTGCTATAATTGAAAATAAAAAAAAAAAATTCAGTAGGCATATAAAAAAACTTTTTAGCAATTTTTACAATACCTTAAAAATATTCCATTCCTTTATTAGTTTGGAAACATTCAATGGTAATTCTAATTGCTGTGAATTTATTTTAAATAAAGCACTAAATAAGTAATTTCACAAAACTTAGAGATGTGAAGGTATGTCTTGCCAAGGAAAATATGGAAAATACTTTTAGAATAAGAGTATAGGAGAAGTAACTCTATCTAAGAATGGCAATACTCTCTGATGTCTAAACCCGTCTTTGCCTCAAGAAGGAAACTCTCCTCTATTATTTTCTTTAGTGTAAAATCTAGCAGCATTTTGACATGACTATATTTTTAATATGTTGCAATTGACAGGGTTATTTGACATTGAAAAAATATGTCTGGGAAATTTAAGATTACAAATGTGCAAGAACTCCTGTGCATTTTTCTTTTCCTTTAAATAGTCATCACCTAGCTGAACTCATTTTCTATAACAGTGTGTTGTTATTTGTTATGATGGAAAATACTTTGCTAGGAAAATAGCTCATATATCTGTCATAAACCCTTAATCAAGGGTACAAAAAGTTTTTTGACACTTCAATTTCAATGGCAGTTTGTGGTGAGTTTGTTTATAACTCTTACAAAAAAAACCATAAAATTGTGAAAAAAATGGAAAAAATATACAGGAATAATTTTGAGGTTTCTAATAGATTTCCTCATCTTCTTATGGCTTTATTATTCCTTACAGAAAGCCACATTAGACTTTTCTGTGATATTTACTTTGTTGCACTGAACAGTGAAAGATGGGCTTCCTAATCTACTAAACCAACATAGGGGATAAAGGAAATGTTATCTATGTTTATATATTTTCTTCAGTCTATATGAAAATATAGGGGACTGGTATTAATAGTCTTTTCACATTTTACCTTTGCTTGACTTATACTTTAAAAGTAAGACCCTACTCTCCATACAAAATTGAATTACACTGTATCCCTGTAAATCCACATTCCAAAATTATACTAATGTTGCATCATTCATTGAATATGCTGAAAGTTACAGGACTGTGTAAAAAAAGTCTTATCTTTAACTTTTTGAATACCTAAAAAAAGATTAATGAAACAGAGGAAGTACCAATAGTAAATCTCCTGCATGTACGTAATCTGAGAAAAGCAGATGGAGCAATATCTTTTTACTGGGTGTAAGCTGGCTTAAATAATTAGTGTTAAATAAGTTCAGCAATATAATAAGGTGATCTGACAGTTCTCCGTAAAAGGCCCTTTCCCAGTTACACTAAATTACTTAGCTGTAACTTCATCATGAAGAATTTTGTGGAATAATTCAGCCACAATATATCAGTCATTTCCAAGAAAGGACTAATGGAAAGCATAAGAATATTGAAAAAGGAAATGGAGGTGTTCTAGTATCCTACCACTGCGGACCAAGGAAAATTCATTACCTTTGTCACGTTCTGTTTGTCAGAGCTATCAAAGTCTTAAAATAATACACATAAATTGATCAAGTTCAAAGTTTGAAATAAATCTCAGTAAGTGCGTGAGCAGCAACAACTTAGAAGGGCGCATTTTTCAGATTTGCGTGTCTCTAGCTGTCGGCAAAAATGAACATTAGCTGTCTCCTAGGTATGACCTGCTTGCCTCTGCTCCACACATATAGAGCCACTTTGCATCAACACATACTGACTGAGAGTTGCTTCGACGTGAGGGTCTGTGCATGCATGTTTAGAAGAAGATAAGGCTTGTTTATGTATTCAGAGATACTTTTCTTCCAGCCACAAAACTTTGTCTCAAAATCACAAGTCTTATTGCCTTCTCATTAACTAGAAGCCTATATATGAAAGAGTATCCTATGTGTTTAGCCTCCCTCTCCTCCCTTCCTTCAGATCTCATTGTTATCTTAGCCACTAAACTGGAAGAACATGTGTTGACACAAAGATTTGCACTGAGGGTTTCTGACAAGGAACAGAACTGATTTCCTTTCAAGGGTTTTCTTTGTAAGCTTTTTCATCTACTACACAGAGATCATAGGTCTCTCAGAAGGCAGAAAAGAAAATTCACACTATTTAATTATTTCTTCCCTACAGTATTATTCATCAGTCAGTTTTCGATTCTCTCTTAAATTTTGTAGTAGCCAGACAGTGTCATGGAATGATAAGTGTCTGTATTTTATTTGACTTATGAAATGGCTTGAAACTCACTCCCTGAGTTTTGGTGTTTTAAAAGGAGATAAAACGTTTTCTTATGACTAGGTATGGCCTGAAGTGAACAGTTCAGTTCAGCATTTAAATTTTTTTATGTATAACTGATACACAGAGAAAACGTAACCTGCTGGATATTTAGCCAGAATTGGTTAATCTAACTGCATTTGTTGTGAACCAAGCAGGATAAACAATATAATCCTAGGCAGAGACATTTAAATGTGCTGAGAAAATGTGGTATTGATCTTGCTGTACGCAATTTTACAGATCCTGGCACAATGGATCCAGATGCTATAAAATAGCACAAATGAAGATAACGGAACTTGTTATCATCATCATCATCCAGATTACCCTGTGCAATTGACTATGTACTGAAAACTTTGGGTCTGCTTTGTTAAGGTGCTTACGTTTCCACAGATAGTAACTCCTCTGAGATTTCAAAAAACACTGAGGCTCTTAATTCCCATGGATTTTGCTTTTAGTGGTCTGCTCTCCAGTCCAAGAAAAAAAGAGATTTTTTCTCTCATGCAACCTTCTATATTTAGTTATGAAAGGCTGTGTGAGACTGCTTCAGCTACTAGAGACAAAAGCCAAGGCAGAGGCATGGAAGTCTCTTTACAGAGAGTCTGGTCTTCTTTCTGATATTACAACATCTACAAAGTTTGTTATTAAACTGTGTGGCTCATTCATCAGCAGGAAAACACTGCTTGCTGAGAGAACAGCTCAGAAAGATCTTTTCAGTCCATCCCATTCCCCTTTCCCACTACTCTGTCCCAAGTGGGGTTATCTCAAAGCTCATTGCCAAACTGCAAGGATGCTCTTGAAAAGGTTTCACATTTAATCTGAAGAGTTCCCTTTTCATCCATTATCGTGGATCATGCTTTCAGCTAGTTGTGGTTGATGAAAGACATGTTAGATTCAAAGGAATGCTTTTCTTAAATAGTTATATTGAATCTATTCTACTGTGTCTGGAATTGTTAAGAACGGTGGATAAAATTGGTATACAGGCTCACAGTAATCAGATGCATTTTTAAAGATATAACCATTAACATATTCTGACATTTCTGTTTCCCAGAGGTTTTAATAACAGATTTCAGATCCCTTGAATTATTTTCCTCTGTCAACATGAAGACGATATTTTGTACTCCTTCAGTAAAAAAACTACAGGCACATCTGTACAATCAATCTCCACCTTAAGTTTATTGCATATACAACATTCAAACTCATTAAAGATCAGTCTTGTTTTCAGCCTGAAACAAATTCAGGCAAAGTATCATATATAGTGGGCATTAACTTTGGTGATACATAAAATTTGGAAAGTGAATAAATAATCTTAAAATGATTGTGAAGGGGAAAAAAAAGGACTTATAAGACATTTTATAAGAAGAGTTAAACTGAATTCAGTTTGCCTATATAACTGAGAAAGTGATGTGTTATTGTTAATTTTCATCTCTGTGTCTTGTAGGAAACTGTCACATTTGTGTTTTGTACAAATCTTCAAGCTGTGCTTATTGCTTATTCCCCAATACTGTCTGAGCAGAACTAGTACTTTCAGTTACCACGGAATCAAACTTCTAAAGAGAAGAGAGATTATGAAACAGTTTTTCAATGTGTTCTGCTGCCCCAAATGAAAGTAACAAAGATAATACTTTGCATCTTAAAAACAAATTGTCACGAAATATTTTGACTGGGCATGTGAAGAGTTACTGGCTTGCTTTCCGCCTATATGCTCCAAAGGTTCACTGTTGCTGGAACTTTAATGCTAATTTACTATATCCCCATTGTAATGGACAAGACAGAGTAAATGACAGACCATAGTGGATCTGGTTTTGGAGTTTGTTTAAGAGTCAACAAGATTAGCACTTTTAATCTACTTATTTGTCTCACACAGTCACTCATTCACTCACTTCACCTCTCTAGATCTACAATACCCAACACTCAGAAGTTGTATCAGTCCCTGCTCTGCCACTGCTACCATTTACCCACCCTGGGCATCACCAGCCCCAGTCCTGGCGCATCCCCTGGCATTCGTCTTCATGCATCTCCCTGATCTCCAGGATCTGCACCCACTTCTGAGATCTTTCCTCCAACCTGTCTTTCCAAGACTGTTTCTTCTTTTTGGGAACTCTTCTTTTGGTGCCAGCTCCTCTTTCCAGAAGAGAAAGTTCCCAGTCTTACCAATCTAAGCAGCCTATGTGCCGAAGCACAATGCGTAATTAGGATCCTAATTGGTTCTGCCTCATGTTAATGTATTAATTGGAGGAAATGGGATGTGCCACTTCTGTTTAGCCCAGGCACATTCAAAATTTACAACCAGCTCACACCAGTTGCATCCAGCAAGAAGCAGTCTTCAGATCGAAAGTTCAAAATCTCAGTTTTGGACATTCACATACACCCAAATCTCTACTGCCTGTTAGCATTCACAGCTTAAACTGTATTTATTTTCACTGACAACATCCACTTATATACAGTCTGATGTTCTCTGAAATAAGATTGTCAAACTGTAAAGTCATTCTATACTACTGTAGAAAAGGCAGGGGGGAATACCCTCTGCACAGTTTAGATGACTTCTAGCCTTCCCTAAGGACTCCGCTAACATTTTCCTACAGCAGCAATCATATATGCTTTGATCATGGGAAGTGCAGTGTGAGGTATAATTCTGAAGGTGCTTCTAATTAGGTTTTGCTTTCTACTAGAACTTTAATATATTGGTAAGGAAAAGTAGAATACAGAATTGATCAAAGCTGTGAGAAAGAATAAATTCAAACTACAAAGTTTGTAACTGGGTACAGTTTCTTAAATCTTCACATTAAATATAAAAGTGCAGTTCAGAATTTTCCTGCACACATGCATATGTGTATAAAAACCAGTTTGCTAGAATGTCTGGCAATTAACGTGTTATGGTTTGCCTTCCATTTAAATGGTTAGCTCTTTCCCAAAATGATTGCTTTAAGTGTAAAAATCTTAACTCTGTTTTTGAAAGTTTTGGGATTTTTTGGGGGATAGTTTTTCTGACATGTCTGCCTGCTCCCATCTGTTTCCATCCTTCATTTCTGTTCGGTACCACCACCACCCTTTATTATTGTTGTGTGTTGCTGTCGTGGTTTAGCCCCAGCCGACAACTACCCCCCACGCAGCCGCTCGCTCACTCCCCCACGGTGGGACGGGGGAGAGAATCGGAAGAGTAAAAGTGAGGAAACCCATGGTCTGAGATAAAGATAGTTTAATAGATAAAGCAAAAGCCGCGCACGCAAGCAAAGCAAAACAAGGAATTTGTTCACCACTCCCCATGGGCAGGCAGGTGTTCAGCCATCTCCAGGGAAGCAGGGCTCCGTCACGCGTAATGGTTTCTTGGGAAGACAGACGCCATAACTCCGAACGTCCCTCCACCCCTTCCTTCTTCTTCGTCCCAGCTTTATATACCGAGCATGACGTTATATGGTAGGGAATATCTCTTTGGCCAGCCTGGGTCAGCTGTCCCGGCTGTGTCCCCTCCCAGCTTCCCGTGCACCCCCAGCCTGCTCGCTGCAGGCCAGCATGAGAAGCTGGACCGTCCTTGACTACTTAGCAACAACTCAAAACATCAGCACCTTATCAACATTTTTTCATCCCAGATCCAAAACATAGCCTCATGCTAGCTTCTATGAAGAAAATTAACTCTACCCTGGCTGAAACCAGGACAGTTGCTATTAATAAAGGAATTCTTATTTGAGAACAGCTTGTAATGACATAAATCGATGTAATAATTTTTTATTTGGCTGATGATTTCATATCATCACTGTCTTTTCCATTACAATAATGAGAGAAAAAAACCAACACACAGGTCAGTAAGTAATTAGAAGAAGAAATTAGACAGAAAAAGTAAGTGGAAAATAATCCTAAAAAAATTCCTAATCATATTCTTGTCTCACATGCTTTTTCTCTTTTATTGAATGTATCAGTAAAAGATTTAACAGAAAATTAAAAGGAATCGAGAAGAGCAATATTTCAGCTGTATCTATCTATTCCCACAGTGCTTGAGAAAAGAGAGCGAAGGTTCATTTACCTAAGTGAAAGCAGAGGATTGATCTTTGCCACCTGGTGTGCAGTAGTTTGCTTCTTGTGCTGTGTTCTGAGGTGCTTGGGGCAGGATTTGGATCATATGAGTCAGTCTCCAGAGTATATGAACCGCCTGTGGTATATAGTTAGCAAGGGCTGTCCTGTGGTCTGACTCTACTCATGCTGGAGGAGATTCCAGGCAATTTTTGCCAATTTGGAGTCCACTCGATACCTTAGGAATCATGAATGCCCCAGCCACAGCTCACACAGAGCATGGTATAGAGGTTTGTTTTGTTAAAAGCTGCCATTGTATGGCAAGTCCCCAGTGGCTTCCTTTAAGAGGCTGATAGACTCCTTAGTGCTGTTAATAGGGATTCAGTATGAACCATTCCTGGACCATAAATTATAATGAGCGGAGAGAGAAGGAGAGATCACATGGAAAGGAGGCGGACGTCACAGCTCAGTTACTAATTCAGGAAGAATGAAAACCTTCCAGATTGTTATTCTAAACAGACAACTTTAAAATGGGTTTCATCCCTATTCAGTTCATAATTAGGGCAAGGGGCAAGATATCCTGAGCGCCCTTCACACATGGCAAAGACCTAAGGAGAGCATCAAGCCCTACAGAAGTTCTAATTCTAGTGTTTCACTTAACTTTACAATATCTACTGCAGTGAGAGGGAAAGATTCAGCACAGCCTGTGGTGCTCAGCTAAGTCAGAAGTCTGTAGCACTTTCAGAGCAAGAACCTTTTTCTCTCCAACCTGTAATGACAATGCAGTGGCAGCCACCATCAGTTACTGAAGTAGTGTTCAGGTCTCTGTTGCTTCCACTGATTTTTGTCGAGGAAAGAGAGGCAACAGCTGGGGTGAAGTAAATCTGAAATCAGCAGCATTGGCAAAGAAGCAACTGCTGTACAAAACATCTTTATGCATTGCCCAGCAGAGTGCTTACACAGGCCAGGGTGACAACTTCTTCTCCAGCTTTGCATCTCAAGAGGGAAAAAGGAATAACCCACCAAACTACTGCAGAAGGGCAAATTTTCTGTGCCGTTTTGGCAGCAATGAAGATTATAAAGACTGTGAGTTTGACATAGTACTTCCCAAGAGTGTCAAAATGTCTCAGTTATCAAATCTGGGCAATCCAAGACACCCAACTACCCACAGCTGTCTATTCTCGAGCATACTGAAGAGTTAAGTGTTTGTTATAGTATGACTCAGACTGTTATCAGCCTCACTACTACTGCCTTTTCTACACTGAAAAACAAAGCAGGCATATCTATTTGTTTCTTTTTTCCCCATATTAAAAATAACAGTATTTTGAAAAAAGAAGGAAAAGGATAATAGAGAGTTCAACATAACGACAATGATGCAGTGTGGTATTTAAGGACTGGGGGTTGACTACCACCAATGAGGTCAGCACTGCCTCCAGCCAGTATGACCCACAGTGACATTCCCTCAGAAACCATACATGCCATGCCAGCTGATTTTGGCAGTTCATTCCTTTGGGATTTTCAGGTGATAGGAAGATTATGCAAATTGAGTGAGTTAGTAGTGTAAATCTGTCTCCCAATCTCCCATGTTAGAAAATGATGCTATCTCCTAAAACATGGCTGCAAGATAGCTTTAGTTTCTCCACTTCATTCTTATTTTAGTCAGGTCTGAATTTTGCTTGGGCAGTTGGTTTGAGTGTGGATATATGTTCATTTTCTGAAGGAGATTGTTCTCATTTCTTTAAACAAACTGTTATTCTGAATAATACCTACCAGTAGTTATGGGTTAGCCTTTGCTATCAAATCTTGTACTAATGGTGGATTTCTAAAGCTGCAAAATTAAATGGGAATGAGAAATTTATCTGATTAAATTAAAACAGCTTAAATAAAGAATGTTATTTAAGCAGAAGGCAGCAAAGATCTTTTCTGGCAGGGAAAAGAAGCATTTCTGAAAAGGTTTGGTTAACTGATGTCACAAGGTTATTAATAGAAGATTAGTAAATGGGTTTAGGACAATTTTATACTAACATAGCCTAGAAAAGATGAAATAATGCATAGTAGGATGAACCTTAATACTCCATTTAGCTTCATTGCTGAGTGCATAAAGAGACAAGACAGATGAAAGGCTGACGAAAGGATTTTTTTTCCCATTAAAATGCAACCTGTTTTGTCATTTTCATCTCCATTTGTTATGTTTCACGTTCACCGATGTAAGGTCTTGTCCAGAGTTAATATGATAACAATATGCACTTGGAACAGATTTTCTTCACAGTTTTGACTTTAAGAGCAGATGCTTCACCACAGAGATTCCTTGTATGAAGTTTTGGGAACCAGATTATTTCTTTTTTACACACGCATAACTCAGAGCATGAGCCAGGAGGTTACACTTGGTATTGCAGCTGTATTTGATTGCTTTTTAAGACCTTACCAATTACCCTACTGCTTAAAAATCGCTTCATCATCATTCTTTTGCTGCTTTACCTACAGCAAAAATTTCCTTTCTGCCTCACTGGCATTGTTCCTTCACAGGCTTTTGCATTATTGCCCTCTTCTCTGTTGATCCCCCATGCGTGAAACTCATGGCACTTTATAGGTTCGGTTGCTGCAGGGCTGGATCAGGTCCCTGCAGACCTTCGTAGCAACTCTCTCTTTTATATTATCTAGTTCATCAATCTCCCTCAAATCACTCTTTAAAGTATTTTCTCCCCTGCCCCCCCTCAAAGCCTTTCAAATTTAACCTCTGTAAAGTTTATAAAATTTCCTCACCACCTTGGGTATGTGCTGTCAGTCAGTTTTTAATGGGCCTGAGCTGTTTTGTTTGTGTCTGACCTACATTGCAAGGTCCTTAGGGTAAGCTCTGTGTCCTCTTGCTTGTACAATGCTAAGAACACATTCACCACTCAGTCAATAATATAGTACATAATAAGATACTATCTGTTTTATCACCACAGTTCTAAACTTGAAGTTCAGGGGAGGGGAGGTTGTAAAGACAATTTGCAGTTCGGGAAATTGCTGAATTTACAGCCTGATGGTGGAAGAAATCCTATTTTTCCAGGACAAGTGCTTCTTTGTTCTCCTTGTATCTCAATTATACACAGTATTTTTCTATGTTATGTATTTGGACTTATCCTCCAGTCTCATGTAGATGTTGAGGCAACTACTTTTCATATTCTTTCAAACTTATTTCTACCCACATTAAAAAATAATCTCTCCCATTAGCTTCAGAGCTGTATTGCAGCCTTACAATTAACCCTGAAACTGGATGAATTAACTTTATGTTTTATTATAACCTTACACTCGAACTCCATTTACTCAGCTTCATTATTTTCCCATCTCTGTTTCTTGAGAAGCCAGAAAACCTCCCATCAAGATTATTAAGGACAATTTTTATGTTAATGAAAAGATTTGTCCTCTACGCAACTTCAAATCAAAATGACCCAGCATGTTGCTGGGCTGTTCACTCCTCCATTCTAACCTTGCACCACAGATGTAAGATTTTGTCCAGTGTTAATATGATAACAATATGCACTTGCAACAGATTTTCTTCACAGTTTTGACTTTAAGAGCAGATGCTTCACCACAGAGATTCCTTGTATGAAGTTTTGGGAACAAGTTTATTTCTTTTTTACACAGGCATAACCCAGACATGTTACGCTGCAATCAAATTATTTACTCCAAAGTTAAATGATGCTCTACAGAACTGAAATTCACCCTCATAGAATGAAAGCTTGCCACGGTCCTGGAAGATTAAATAATACATCAGCACCTGGTGTAATTCAGAGAGGAGAAGAACTGATGACTGTTCAGTGCAAGAGTATCAGCTCCGGACTGAAGACAGAAAGGCACCCCAGCTCTGGAGCCCTCAGTACAGGAAAGACATGGACCTGTTGGAGAGGGTCCAGAGGAGGGCCACAAAAAGGATCAGAATGATGGAGAACCTCTCCTATGAAGAAAGGCTGAGAGAGTTGGGGTTGTTCAGCCCAGAGAAGAGAAGGCTCCGGGGAGACCTGATTGCAGCCTTCCAGTACTTAAAGGAGGCTTGTAAGAAAGATGAGGACAGACTTTTTGGCAGGGCCTGTAGCAGTAGGACAAGGGGTAATGGTTTTAAACTAAAAGAGGGTAGATTTCAACTATTTTTTCCGATGAGGGTGGTGAAACACTGGCACAGGTTGCCCAGAGAGGTGGTAGCTGCCCCCTCCCTGGAAACATTCCAGGTCAGATTGGACAGGGCTCTGAGCAACATGATCTGGTTGAAGATGTCCCTGCTCATTGCAGGGGGGTTGGAGTAGATGACCTTTAAAGGTCCCTTCCAACCCAAAGATTCTATGCTTCTACATCTTTCATACTTGTACTTCATCCACTTAAGACTTAGCTTCTCTCAGATCAAGCTTTAACTACCTAAGGTAATCCAAGTCAACATAAATTTCATATTATACCATCTTACTTCTGGCTTCTGAATTATAGTCTGCTCACTAAACATGAATACACACAGACTGATCCAGCACCTGTTAGTCTGGGATGGTAGAATCATTCCAGTCATGCATTTCTCCCTAATTCTTCCTCTTTAATTTTCCAATATGTCTTGCAGATGTTTGATTCTCCCTTTTTCACTCCCCTATTAATTTTTTCTAAGAATGTTAATTTATTAGCAGAAATAAGTAAGTCCATCATGTAGTGTTGTAGAAAGACTTTGAGTTAATTTTATTAGGCAAATATCCTCTCGTGTGTTTCCCATGGCTATCTAAGGTTGTTGCATACTCAGCATACTGGGGTTTTTCTGACTTCTTGAACCTTCTTCCTCTATTATTCTGAGATCCAAAGCTCCTGATTTCTGATCACAGGTTCTATGACATATAAAAGTGGATACGAGCGAGAGAATGTGGCTAAGAGTTAAAAAAAAGAGTGCTGCAAAGCCAAAGGGTCCAGATGAAGAGGGGTTTAGGGGCACGGAACAAGACACGGATGTAATTTAGGTTTCCACAATCCAAAAATCACAGTCCCAAACCAGCTTGAGAATAGTACTAGAGACTTACCAAGGGATTGCCATCAGACTCAAATCACAGAGGCTGCCCCTACCTTGAACATCCCATAGTTTGCTTGTTAGGGCAGTTTCCTGAGAGAGAAATTCATGAATACCTCTTTCTTTGGACTTGAAAGCTTACATTTTGAATTCTACTCCTAAGACATGGGAACTAAAATGCTCCAGATACCTAAATGCTTATATCCTGTACTTAATGTATGGCCAAATCCTTGAGTGAATATAATTATTAAAAAGAAACCTTCAGGTGTCCTATGCCCATATGAAAATTTCTTGTCCGAAAGTAAAATAAAACTTTTACAGTTTTTTTCCTGTTTAATTTTAGACAGCATCAACCTGTACATGAAAATCAGCCTCTTCACCGTGAGCTCAATGGCACTCCAGTCCTTACAATTATATTTTTCAACTAAAATTTCAAATCCAAAGTAGATAATTTCATGTACCACTATGGGACACATACCTGTAATGGGAAGGCAAATTTTGCATATGTGTGATTACATTTCAAAAAGATAACCTAATGAGAAATTGAATGTTTAGGATTTCTTATTTGAAATACCTATGATTAAGCAATGGCAGAGTACAATGCCTGGTAACAACTTCCTTCTTTAAAGAAATGATTGGTTGCATGAGTTTTGAATATGTTTTATTAAACTTTGTAAAGTCATCTCCTGTTCCCTGGAACAAAATGGAGCTGACCCTTCCAAAATCTAAACATCCGCATGTGTGTCCCTTGACCAGAGACTATTTCTACACTTAGAAGGCTTGCTTTACTTTATCCTAATACAGAAACAATATCCTGCTTTTGGAAAAACTAATAATACAGAAAACATGTACGAATTAATTCATCATGAATTAATGTGTACCTCCCTTGTCACCTATGTGACCACTGGATTCTGCACATTGTCTCAGACTGTTGCAGACTACTTCTGTTATTGCAGATACTGCCCCACCATTCATGAAAAAATTTTGCTCATCTGTTATGAGGACCCTGTTCTCCTACATGAAAAATTCTGGAATTTGGAGCTGTTAAAAATGAAAATTTATCTAATAATAAATTGTTACTGAAATGGAAAACCTTAATGGTGACACCGATCTTCTTCTTGTTTGCAAACAGGTGAGAGGTGACTGAAAGGTAACAATCTGAAACTTGAACAGAGAAACTAAGTCAGAAGTTGTAGCTTCTATGCTTTACACTGCTAATGAGACTTACTGACATTGAGAAAGGCACTTAGCTTCTCCATTTCCAGATCTGCAAATTAGATTAGTACCTGCCTGCCTCATTCATTTGTCAGATGGCACAGTCAATGATGCATGTGAACTGTTTAGCAATTTTTAGAGGAAAAGCTTCTTACACAAGTGTATAGCATAATCTGATATGGAGTCATAGATTTGCAGATAATCTTTCTACCAGAGATCTGATTTTGCTAGTTAATTTGATTACAGTAATTTGTATAAAATACCAAGAATACACTTGCTTCACTGTTTATGAATTTCTATCTGCAATGGATGATGTTCAGATGTTCATTCACATATATGAATCACTGACTTCAGATGATAGTGCCATAAACGATTTTGTTTGTTCTTCATGGATGTTAGTTGGCTTTGTTCCTTCTTTTCAATCTTTCCTCAGATGCTAAGGTTAAGAAATAACTCTTTTTCTGCCCATCAAAATATTTCTTGCCCCAGCCTTCTTGTACAACCCAGAACTCGTAAAAAGCTTTTTATAAGAAACCTAGAGGCCATACGTTTCAAATGTCTGGTTGACAGTTCATCCCCTTTGCTGTGACAAGCATTCTTATTCAAAGACCTTAACACGGGTAGCAGAGATAGGTACATAACATTCAGTTCAGATAAAACTATAATGAAACCTCAGAGGAAACAAGAAGATGGGGTAGGGTTATTTCTGCTCCTCTGCACACATAAGAGGTCTGATTAGATCCACAGTTGTTATTAATGATCAGATAGCAGCTATCATAATCTCACCTTTTCATTTCCACCTTTCCCCGTGTCTTTTTTGAATGCTGCCCAATAATTTTTTCCTGAAAATACAGTTATTCCACTTCATTCTGTTTAAGTTTCCTCTTCAATTCCACCTGCAAGTGGGAGATTAAGAAACATAACGAGAAATGCTTTTCACATTTGTAGAGCGATACAAAAGCTTGGAAGCTTTGGCTTCCTATCACCTTGTAATGAGGCTTGCTCAGTCTTGAAATAACATCTCTTATGGTATAACATGACCTCAGACTAGGGTTTAATTACAAGGTATGCATTTGTTATTCATTAAAGTTAGGCGGAATATTTGCAAAGAAGAGTGAGGAATATCGAAGACCTATTTTCAAGTCTGTAATCCCTTTGATTGCTTTCTGTATACAAAAATTACCAAAAAAGTATATATTTCCATATATTTCCTTGAAAACCAAGAAAGTCTTCTTGAAGAACATTTATCTGTATCATGAAGATAGCTAATTAACCCCAGCTGAAAGAGTTATTAATTTACTTGGCAACATTTTACTCTATTCACCCTTTTTATCATCTATTAAGGAGAAGTGCTGTCAGCATGGTTCATCTCATAACCTTTCTATTCATAAGTGATAGAAACTTGAACTCTGTGAATCAGTTCAGCTCATAAAAATGAGAGGCTAATAATAGGCAGGCATACAGCAAACATTACTGCATAAGCTTTTTGTCATATCTTTTGTTGTCAAAGTTGTTCTGTGAAACGCATTCATGGCGACTCGGTACATCTGCTTTATTTAAGCCTAAATATGCGCAGCCTTTCAGCTCCTGAAGTTCAGTCACAGGATTGTGTTCTTTCCCTTTTTCTATGTATTCTTTCTCACTACAACATCACTAACATCAGAAGACTCATGGATTTTTACATAGTATATTAGGTAGAAAAAAAGTAAGTCTTCTGAACTGCTTCCTCCACTCAGTTCCCACGGCATCAAATGACATGGTATCTAAAAGGTTTTCATGACTATGCTAGTTAGTTTATATTGTGGTTGCTACTGTACATCTTCATTTTATGAAGAAGCTTGCCTGGAAAAAACATCTCACTCTGTACTTGGTCTGGTTTTCCTTTGTGGTGTTCAAGATACAGAGAATTATCCAGGTAGTCTATGTTTTGAAAGAGTAGGTCAGTGTTTTGTTTGCATCGGGTTTTGGGGGAAGACTTTTTCTAAAGATTCCATAGGTTGTTTTGAGCTTAAACACCAAAATCTGTGCTAGCTATAATACAGCAGTTAATGGATGCCTTTGCCTTACCAACTGGCACAGAGCAAAGAGTGAGAGACCGTGGTTTAATTTGCTGTTGTTATTGTTCCAGGACCACAAGCTCATCTAATGTCTTAACCAGCTGTGACATGAATACATTGCCACTTGCCATCCATAGGCACCATGCATGTATAGAGAGGTTCTGGAGGATTTTGCATCCTCGTTTCAAGCAGGCACCTCTAGCTGGAGTTCTGTTAGGTGGCTTCAGTCTTGGTTCCACCAAGAGGGAAATCACTTTGATGTCACCAGTGGTGTGCTCAAGTGAATATTGCACAATATTCACAATATTGCACATATAAGTGCAAGGCAAATCTACAACTAGAAGAACCCCTCTAGCTCCCTAAATAGCTAATGCAAATGTACCAGTTCTGTATCTTGACTACTAATCTCCTGTGTAATAAAGGCATTTTAAAATATAAGAAAAAAACTTTGTCCTTTTTTATCACAACAAACCCTCCAGAATGCTGCCAGGCATAATAAATACATCCAGCTCTGCACTTGGATCAAATATATTCCAGAGGAAATTTACTGTTTTTAAACAAACAGTAAAGATGAGATAAAAAGATATTTAGTATTGTCTATACGAAAGTTAGATCATCAATGAAAGTGGTAATATACCAAGTTGAATATTGATAAGGTTTTCCAATACTAATTATCTTATAAACTGTAAGGTGTAGTAAGCATTCACTGATCTTATCACAGCTTACTTTTACTGCTGCAGTTGAAGAAACACCACCACTTTCCCCTCCTGTTTAGACTTCCTTCTAGCTAAATCTGTAACCTTTTCAGCATTGCCTGTGTTTGGGACCAGGTGGACTAAAGACAGGTTTAAATCATACCTCAGTGTTAAAGAAAAAGTTATTTATTGTCCAAATGAAATTGCTTTTCCACTGTTCCCTTTCCACTGGGAGACTCTCCTCATACCATATTAAAATCAAAATAAAATTAAAAAATTGGGGTTGATTACCTCTTATTTTTTTGTCATGTCATAGAACATCTGTTAACTCCAAGAAGAAAGAAAAGAAAAAAATATATTAGCTTTAATCATACTGACAGTTAACAGCTACATTTTCTAATGCTTTAATCTCTACTGGTTCATTCCTTCATTAAGTATAGCATTAAGGCACATTAGCTGTACTGTTATAGTGACATAATTCCATAGATTAATGTCATAGGATAGGAGAAAGGGAAATACCTCAGTAAAAACTTTCATAAAATTTCAGAAAGGAGGAGGTTGCTGAAAACTTTGTCATATTGCAATTTAAAAATCTGTACATGCATGACAAACTGCAGATCAAGGCAGGCAATATAATTAGACATTTTGAAACTTTCTAATTGCAAGTTCTAGGGAAGCGACAAAAGTAAAACATTAAACTCCAGCATATTAATTAGCCCATTTTCCCAAAAACATATTCTCATATTCCGAAAGACAGTCACCCAATTACCATATTTTAAGGTAATAATAAAAATGTTAATACAGACTTGTAAACAGTGTTGTTATTAGCATTTTTCATTATGAATTTCATTCTGAAAATGAAATAATCTATTTATATATTAGTATACCATATTTGAATTCACCATACTCATTTGTTGTTTATTAATATTTTGCTACTTAAATACATAAATAAATCAAGAGGAAATAAACATATCCAGTTATTTAGTCATATTGAGTACTGAACATCCAGAAAAGTATGTAGGAAGTTTGGACTTACATTAACAGTATAATGAGAGGGTAAAAAACCAGTTAAGAAAATTATTACTCCTTAATATATTATGTTTAGTTTGTGTGTCTGTAAAAATCTGAAGGTTTAAAACAAAATAACACTCTTTTTTTTCAGATCTGCCTGGTTTTAGCCAATAGAAGGACCCCATTCTGTTACTCCGTTTTTAGTGGCAAGGTAAGGCAAGGCATGGGAGAACTTAAAAAAAATATTTCTCACTAAAAAGAAAACCAATCTGGTTTGTACCAGTGAAATGTCCCATTTGACATATGGCACATTTCTCCTGGATATTGGGAGAAAAATCAAGAAAATTGATTATCTAGATCAAAAAAATGTTGAAAGCAAAGAAAGAGATGACGTTATTTCTCCTTTGTGCAATAACACATTGGTTAGTATACACAGCTACAGTAGGAGTAATTTGTTTCAGAAGACATGAATACATATTTTTCATTTTCCCCAAAAAACAGCAGTTTGGTAATTCAAAGATGGGATTTCTTTCAACTCCCTCCTCCTCCTTTTCCATCCTGTTGACATCATTGTTCTATTTTATGTAAAATATTTACATAGCCATTAAAATAGAAAAGTAGTTTCTTTGTCCTACTGAATCAAGTGTTCATCTGGAAGACTAAACACATGGATTGCCATTTCCTACTCAACCAGACAGACTCAGAAAAGGTTGGTGGGTAGGTGGAAGGCTTCTGTATTTATGTACCTACTGTCTGGGAAGGAAAACAAATGTGTTTCTCTGCTGAACAACTTAACCAAGGTATGGGTAAGAGGAGTGTCTTTCTCCTGCTGAAATTTAAGATTTCTCCTCTTGACTCTAATCACAAGGTGGATAATTTCACCAGTACAGTAATCTAAGACGTTACACATTTAAAAAGCTTTTTTTGAGTGCTTATGTAGACTCGGTTGCTGATCTATGTCATGTGACCACTGAAAGATGATCTGTAGCATGAATACATTAATTTAATTTACAACAGATCACCAAGAAAGAAATGAGCTAAGGAAAATCCACTTCTTCACAGACACCTGAGAGCTGTTAAAAAACAAAGTCAGCTCAGAGAAAAAGTGCAAAAAACCCCAAGAATTGACTTGTTATGTAATGCTTTTAACCAAACCAAAACCTGCTGCATAGAAATGCTATTGTATGGCCATGTTGGGTAAGAGTGAGTGATATACAAGGTACAATAGCCCAAGGCCTGACTACTGGTGTATCTACTGAAACGTTTTGCAGCATGATAGACAAAGCTGAACTAACTGTGATTTAGCAAGCTCAGAGTAACCACAACAACAGCAAAACTTGGTGATATAACTTAAGCATATATTATAAAAGCCTGACAGAGAAACTAGTGTCGGTATGGGCCAAACATTATTCCACTGCTGTTTGCACAACTGAGGGGAAAAATAGCACAAATACATTTACGGGAATGAGAAATTCCACCAAGGGATGATGAAACACAAAAGACTCAGTATCTGCAAGTTGGGATAGGGTAAATGAGAGGTGCTTCTAGAAAATTGAAAGAAGGCGGAACTAAGCCACAACCACAGCACACTGCAGCACAAACAGGTTTCTGTCCGGGGCAGGGGGGGTGATCACAGTAGAGCGGTTATAGCCACCTTTAAAATTATCTGGCACAGATCCTGCCAAAAAAGGGGTATTTGAGAGAAAAGAATATGGAAAGAAAATTGTGCAGGACTCTGGTTGTCCCTGACTGCCACCCCAGTTCATCATACTTTTCAGGCAGCTGTGAGAGGAGGTATCCTTGATATGATTCTGATTTATGCCAGTGGACAAAAAACCTGCCTATGGATGCATGACCAGAGGAATGCAAAATTACCTTTTTTCCAACACCAGCCCTGCCGGCCATCTAGCAGGACTGGCCAGATACATGGGAAAAGGTTCCTTGCAGAAGGCTCCCTGCTACACGTCCTAAACAAGAAAAGAAAATATAGCTAGCAAATCTGCACCAAGGAAATATTGGCCCTTGAAGCCAAGAGAAATTTCTCTAGGAGACAGTGGGTTAAGGTTCCTGTAGACAGCGTAAAGAAATTATCCTCTGTACAGTTATCATTTCTCACGGACTAGTTGCAGAGCTTCATTATTAGTCTTAGGTATTATGTATTTTCTTTCCAAAAGTATCAGTCTGGATAAGCACAGCAATATTTGAAAGTGTCTTTCTGCTTGAGAGGCAATTCTTTTAGAAAGAGGTAGATGGAGAGGTGATACAGGTGTCTTAAACTTTCATAAGCTTATATTTAGTGCTAACATTATACTCAGAGAGCACAGATACTAAAAGTATTGCAGCTCTTGACTCCCAGCTGTTGAAACAGGAGACAGATATCAGTGTTTGAACTTCAAGCATCTCCAAACAATTTCAACTCTATTTTCCTTCAGAATTTTTTAACTATTAATATCACATCAGTAAACACAATGATGTTTCACAAATGACTAATAACATGAAAGGGCAGAATAGCATTAAGTGAAATGATGTTTAACGACAAATTTATTGTTATTCTGGGACCTATCTTACCAATTATTAATATTTCCCTACCTCTATTTAGCAATGAAAGAGCAGAATATGGATTAGAGCCCCTGTCCAAAATAGAGTTAAGCTGGTTTTTAAAAAACTGTCAGAAAACAAAAAAAATAAGAAAACCCAGAATCAATTCCCACAGAAGCACTGCCAAAGGCATATTTCAAATTCTCAAACGCAGGTGGAAAATACACTGCATGTTTTCAGTTTTTGGTAATATGAAAATCCCACAAAAATAGATTGATTATTTCAATATGAAACAATATCTTCAGGCTTCCTTCTTATCTACTCTTCTGCAGTAGCTACCACAGCTTCCAATGAGAAGAGAAATGCTATGATTTTCTTTCTCTAACTTGTCAATTTTAATGTTTTCTCTTATTATTATGTCTATTAGACCTTTCTGTCAATGCTCAAAATTGGCTTTCACACTCTTGTACACAAAGCTCTGAGTGAAAGCATTGTGCTGTTCAAAACCTTTTAGATCTACTGCTACCGGCTTCAACATTGAACTGCAGGATTCCCAGGAGATGTCCTGGTAGACAACTCTAATACCACTTCACAGTTTGTTCTAGTTCTTGACATTTTTTTCTCCGGAGAGGATGCAGATTAGATTGATGGAGTCACTGAGAGTGAAGACTGGAAGACACTACCAGGGGTTATGGAAGAAGAACCAAAGATACTGTCCATATTAAGCCAGCAGCTGTTTTTCACCCAAGAAACTCTGCCAGGTTGAAATGCAGGTAACAGTCAGGAAAAAAACCACATCTGAAATTTTAAATATTGTTGCTGTTGTTATCTGCAAACTGCTATAAGACTATGATGGTCTCCTTTCAATTTTAGATCTAAGAAAATGGATCAGTTGTGAGCACTGAGAAAACAACAAAAAAATAGTATAAATCACAGTACTTGGCTGCAGAAGAATGCCAGTAGAGTCAAGGAAGAAAGGCAGCTCATGTCTGTTCCCCATGAAAACTTTTACTGCAGCAGTGGTATTAAGAAGGGTTTAGCCTATGAAACTAGTTTCTGTATCACACAGTCTTAAGGAGACCTACTGTGACAATGTGCCTTTTTTGAGGGTCATGGATTATCTCCCTCTGGGTGCTTGCAGCTGAAGGCAGTCTGAGCATCCCAGGAGTTCAGGGGATGTGGTCTCCCAGGCTGCATGGGTTTAGTGACTGTTACCTCCTCATTGCAAGAAAATACTCCAAGACCCCAGTCAGGCATTTGCCACAGACATCATGAAACAATATCATGTCAAATGCGCTTCCTTACACTTCTCAGCATTTCCCACTGGTTACCAACAAATACTCCTGTTAAATATGATTACACAATTTTCTTTCATCCACCGTGGCTAGACTGTGTAGCAGCAAAACAAACCATTGAGACAGAACTAGAAGTTCTTTTTTTGGATTATCCTTTTCTTTCTGATCTATATTTTAAAATGTCTATCGCCCAGACTTAAGGCAGCAATCAACGATGCATGCTACTTAACCACGTAAGACTGCCAAAACCTGGCTCCATGTACAAACAGTCATGAGAAGCAGTCACTTCTGAAGAACTGAAGAATGCAAAGAGTTTTAGTAAGGAGTTTATCTCTCTTTCTGCCATTTGTTTATGTGTCCTGTACAGTAGGCACCCACCGCTGCTACTCCTAGCGAGGTCTGAGCTTACCTCTGGTGCTGTGGCAGGTTTTCAGGCTCCCTTTATCAAATTCCAGAAGGAGAGAAGGAGATTATGAAAAAATAAGATTCCATACTGTCCCAGGCCTAGATCAACATGACAGAGAGGACAGGCTGCCAAGTTTCAAAGAAGCTGGGTCATTCCTTGGAGATGACCATATTGTCTGTACTCACTACTTCATGGAACATACACTGAAGAGGTACCTCTTGGAGACCCCAGTGTAGATAGCTGTGTCACAAGAACATAACCCTTACCGTTTTCCTGAATTTCAAACGCAAAAGCACTCTTTCCTCCTTAGGAAATTACATTTCCAAGAAACGCATACCAATTTGTCATGTATCTCATCTGCACCATCAAAAATGTATTTCAGACAAACATAGATTATATTACTGTAAACGTCATGGTAGAAAGCTGTTACCAACAGTTGTATCATTAAATTGCATCATATTGTTGAAAATGAAAACGCTATAAATAAAAATTAAATAAAGGAATACATGTTTGCTTCCACCTAAAAAAGCAACAGCTAATTCTGATAGTCGTGTCAGGGAAAACAAAAGAGATGTAGGGAAAGGCAGAAATCACATTCAGCTGTATACCTGATGGTTTGAAGACCCGAAGTGTAAATGTCAGAACAATTTCAAATTTTGTGTTGCATTATTAGTGAAAAACAACAACTAGTTTCCTGTATGACTGATTTTCTTGAGCCACAAACAAATAAGCTATTTCCATTATATACAGTGTGTTAGGTAATGAGGCACATATTGGTGAATATTGGTGCTAAAAGTGCATTCAAATAGTTCTGTCGGTAAAATTTATCTCTCTGGTGCCTATAAATGTGTAATGACATTGAGCGTATTTCCTCTGGAACTGCAGTAAAAATGGCTGAGAATATAAAACTTTTGATGCATATCGTAATAACGTTATTCATTCTTCTGCCTTACTTTGATGCTAACTGAATGACTTACATTCAGAAAAGTAGAACACCCAACAGCCTTCATAGTTGACTCAGCCCTGGGGTACATCTATGAAGACACATTATCCATGTTGTCCATAAGAAGCAGAATGTCTTCTAGCAATGCTATATGATATGCAAACAATTGGCACTTAGGGATATGGTTTAGTGGTGGACTTGGCAGTGTTAGGTTTATGGCTGGACTCAAACTTAAAGGTCCTTTCCAACCTAAATGATTCTATGAGTCTATGATTCTATGAATTGTGGTTATCTACAAATAAAATATGATTAAACACAGAAGAAAACTATAAAAGTAAAGAACAAGGTCTTGTTCTCTGTTCTTGTCTGTTTCCTTTCTTTTTTTCTCCCTTTTCCTTGCCACTTTCTATTTTTCCTTGTCTTTTCCCTATTTTTCCTTGATGTCCTTTTCTTTCACCTTGCAGTTTTTCATTCCTTAGATGAAGTGATGTCTTTGCTGGGTAATGGAGGTGGTATGTCTTTTTTCAGAATCATTATATATAATTAATATAATTAAATGTAGTGACATGTCATATATATTGTTGAACTAAATAACAATTAATAGCTGGAGGAAAGCTCTGAAAACCATCTCATATGAAAAGTTTCTAGGATTATTTCTTTTAAAGGATTTTTCATGAACCATCAGTTACTTCTAGTGCAAGGTTATAGAGTTAATGGTACAATTAAGTCATTTGAAACCATGGAGCAGAATGTGAAATGTCTCTCTCAAATTTTATTACAGAGAACATACATAACAGGCTGTATTGGCAGTCCTGCTGAATTTACTTTGTTCTTTCATTCAGCATTAGTAGCAAAAATATCTCTCTGCTTTCTTTATCCATTTATGTACTTTTGCCCCAAAATTACTTGTGGATGCTTTTTGAAGCATGGCTTCTCAGTTCTTTTAAAGCCCTTTTTAAAAAAATTCATTTCACTAATGCAGACATGATTAAAATTGAACATTTTATAATTTGGCTTTTTAGTAGACATTGAGCTTCAATTAATAGACATTCTCAGCAACATTAAAGTATATGCAGTGTCAAATTCAGAGATGCAAGTATTGTGCTGTAGCATGGATTTCTTGGTACTCTGAGTTGCTTGTATTGTACTGTAATTAATGCTATTGTATTGTACCGGCTCCCTTAACTCTGACTTCCCTCAGAATGTGTCTGA
This sequence comes from Phaethon aethereus, assembly GCF_964289735.1. NCBI lineage: Eukaryota > Metazoa > Chordata > Aves > Phaethontiformes > Phaethontidae > Phaethon > Phaethon aethereus. The sequence goes on along the minus strand of NC_138578.1, from coordinate 52,276,504 downwards.
CTGTGGTGTTATAATCTACATACTAAAACATCATAAGGAGACAAAATTTAAATTAAATAGGGGATGTATACACTTTATACCTAAGAAGTTGATCAAAGAGGAGGAATTAAAAATCGTCAGATCACAGAACAAGAGAACATTGGCAATAGAGGAAACAGAACCAATACAGGATGGTTTGACTTAGAAGACTGAAGGGCAATGACAAACGTAGAAAGGGGAAGAAATGAGACTTCAAAACTCTAGGGAAAACACCTGAAGAAATGGTAGGAACAATGCCAAAACATTGTGAATCAGCTGTCACAACAGCACTTTACAGAGAGATGAATTGTAAAGAAAATCAGAAGTACCCTTACAGAGGATAAAACATGGATGCCAGAAACTTCCCATCTCTGCTGCTGCAGGGTAAAAAGCGGGTACATACCCACTTCTATGCATGCCAAGCTTGCATTTTTTCTGGGACAAAAGTTATTATTCAGGGTTGACTTCATCAGGGAATTCTCTCAGGCTGTTAGCAACTCGTCCTTCTTTAGAAATAGGAAGGACAAGTACCTTGGTTGAGCATTGTCTGTGTTTCTTTTAATTGTTTGCTATGGGCATTATTTCTTGAGCTTCCTTTAATATCTGTTGGCTGGGATTTCAAGGAGAACAATGATGTCCAGCATACCCTTAAGGTATAAATGAAACCTATTAGAACCAAAGAAATGGGTCACAGTAAGTTTCTTCAGTATGAGCCAAATTCCCTGCCAGTGTAAATGGGCATCTGTTCCATTAGCAGGTTGGATTAAAGGCCTTTATGGAAAGGAATCTTTAGTTTTCATGATTTTGTACTCCATGAAAAATATTGTTCTTCAAATGAAAATGTGTTTAGTTACATTTTCAACTTGATTTCATGGCTTTAGGTGTAAATGAATGAGTAAATTACTATGTCTGTCTTAAATGATAATATCTACATACACCTACATTTTAGGGAACTAACTAACATTGCTGACCAAAAGTAAGTCCACTGGCACATTAAGGTTCTAAGCAGTCAGACAGATATTTTTGTGGATCAGTCTGAAGAGCTGAGCTGCCTAAGTTGCACTGGAGTTATAGTTTAGCTGATTAAATGCTGATTTGGCTCTAGGCTCTGACTCCTAATGTCACAGTGGCAAGCCAATTTCCTGCCTGCTCTACATGACCATAGCTCCATTAAAATCGATTTATGAAGTTAATACACTTTAACTTAGTACTGACCTAGGCCAACGTATTTATAAGAACTGGTTTGAGTGAAGGACATCCTAATTAATTATACACGGATATGAGCTGTTTTTACATTGTTAATGAATGCAACACTGATTCCATTCCATATTTCAAAATATATTACCTCTTTTTCTTCCTTAGAGGAGTCCATTTTTCACAAACAGCTGATACAACTTCTTTTCACCATTGGGGAGTAATCCATCAGCAACTATGGCAAGCTAAACAGTGGGCTCAATACAAGTATATATCTTTCAGTACTGCAGTTTTCATACTGTGTCTCATGTATTTAGAACCACAGACTGCCCTTGATCTGTGGGCAGTTTCCCATCAACTTCCCCGGGAGCCTTACATGTAAATCAATTGATCTCTGCTATTACTACCACAATCATTTAAGAGTATAACATGGCTGTACGAACCAGGATTTTGAGTTCACAAACCTTGAGTTAAAATACCATGAAAATTTTATCATTATATTTTTAAAAATAAAAATCACTTTTTTAATTCAGCTATACCCATACTCTCCTAAAACACTGAGCAAAATATATAGAAGCATGCACTGAATTGAAACAGATGTATTTCAATATGCCAAACTACAAGAGAAAGAGAAATAAACACTAATGAAAACTCTGTCTGAAATTAATTTCACAGATCTGTAAAATTAATATGTGTACAAAATATTGGATTTAGAGTATTGGTAATTTGTTTGTTTGGGGAATTTTTGAATGCAATGCGGTGTTGAATACACCCTAGAAACCAGAAGTCAATACACAGCTGACTAGTTGTATCTTTTAGTATAAAACAGCTGGGCAGAACCTTCTGAAAAGGTTCTAGATTGAAAGCTGATACCAAAGTAAATCAATTTTTATACAACAGAGTTTTTGCTTCATCAAGGAAATTTTGCCCGGCCTTGCAAAATATTCTACAGTTGACTTGAACAGCTAAAAAATACACTCTGTCACCTGTACAATTCATTATCTGACAAACAACTTACCTCTGGGTCTTTGAACTCCTCTTATCTGTTGGTCTCCTTCTACATGTTTCTCTCTTCTCTCTCCACTGACTACGAGTCCCTTAGGAGAATTCAACAGCAGGCCCTGCATATATTTTAAAAGAAAAACATGATAATTTTTTCATCTATGTAATTAAAGAATAGGTTTACTTTCTTTTTTCATTTGTGTTGTTCAGAAGAGGGTTAATCTTTCAAGTTGATAACTAAAACTTTCAACACAGGTAGAGACACAGTTACACAGAAGTGATAGAAGAGGACTTAATTTCCAGACCTCATTGACTGTCCTAAACCTATATCAGGGCTTTGTTTTGGTGGAATGAAGAGGAAAGGAACTAAAGATGAGTGGTTATGAAAGTGCAGCAATACTGTGTGGAAGAGAGTGAGGAACAACACTATCATAAATCGGTGCTCAAAGCAAAACCTTAGAATGCATCCTGCATAGAAAGATGCCTAAGAAGTTTGGCACAGAGTATCATAAACAGAAAATAAATAAGTACATTTCTTTCCAGAAGTACAAAGTATGCAGGTGTCAAATACTAGGAAGAGAAAGAACAATGTTATGTTATCTTTTTCTAGAATTAAAAAAACCCAAAAACACAGTGCTTATATTTATTAGAAAATATCTATTGCCTTTATTCTGGAGTTTATAGTCTTTTCTCTCAGGTCTTACATAGTTATTACAGCAGACTTGCAGAGTTCCAGAGCTATCATACACCAAGGTTTCCACACACATCAGCCTTTTTTCCTGGCAAAAAGGAAAAGTATGCGTTTATCTGGGCATTCAGAACAGGTTACTGGAATCTTTAAATCCTAAAGAAATGGACACAAGACATGCACAATAGAGCTGACATGTCCCGGGTATGCTGGATTCTCTTGGTATGTACTATTGCATACACACTTACATATTCTTTTCTTGGAATCCTTTGTTAAATATGAGAGCTGAGTCAAACCCACACTACAATAACATTGCCATTTTAATTCTTTATTTTTTCAATAATTTATTTATGAGTTAGAGCACAAGACAGACAAGAAGGAGAAAAAACGTTCAGCTGTTGATTTCTCAGATGCAAGAATTATCAGGAATATAAAGGAAGAGTTTATTCTCCAAGAAGATTATGATTTAACTGTCATTCCAAAAAATTGGTGCAATAGTATGTAAGACTGGAAGGTAAAGTCTCTTTAAGAAGGACAGACAGGAAAGAAAAGAAGATTTCCCTTTCATATCAAGGAATCAAAAAAAAATTATCTGAAATTTAAATTGGACACAAATATTTTAATAGGGGTGATAATGAAAAGGAAATAGAAAAGATAACCTAGTGAGAATCTAGAACAGAGGAACCGGAGCAACTGACATATTGCTCATGACACGATAGGATATTTTAACTATTTAGATACCTCAAACACAGATGCAGATGCAGATCAAAGACTGTCCATAAAGTTTCTGGAAGAGTTTGGTGACAGAGTTCTGAAACTGATGGTAGGAAAAGAGTTATAGAGAAGGTTCTATTTTATCACTACTTCTGATATCCAAAAGGTGAGGTTTTTGTCCTAAGTATGAGTTAGCATTTGAAGATGGATTGGAAATTCTGTAAAGGTGACCATGAAGTGAGAGAGTTCATGATTTTTAGGAAAAGAGGAAATGTAAATAGGAAAATAGAAAACATAAAGCTTCAAGATGTCAGATCAAAATAAACTCAAAATTGTTGTGTAAACTTCATGGGAGGCATGGGAAGGATAATTCAGGAGAAATGGCTACCCTCTAAGAAATGAGGCTAAGGCCATAAATTGAAGTTACCCTAAAGAAGAGGAAGGATAAGCGTAGTAAGAACAAAATTGTGAACTCTTCATTGACTTCATACACAAGAAGGAAGCACATAACAAATGGAAACAAATTGTTGTTATTCAAAGAGGAATAAAATAACACAAAAACATACAGACATGCAAAGGCCAAGTCAAAAAGTTCAAGGTACAAAATGCTATTAAGCAAGCCGAAAGCTACCAAGACATGTTAATGACAACAGGAAAGCACTCTCTAAGTACCAAGAACCAAAAAATTGAAGTGTTACCATATGTTAAAAGGGAAACTTAGTAAGAAATAAGGCTCAGAAGGTTGAAATGGGTTTTCATTTTTGACATTAGTTTTCACTAAGAAGGTATTTATGAACAAGTGGCTAACAGAATAAAATAAGAAAGTAGTATCATAGATTGTAGGAAAAAAACCCACATCTTAAGAATCTGGGAGACAACAAGGATATGAGGTGCAGCTAACACAGATATGTCAAGAACAAATCATTTCAAATCAGCCTAATTACCTCCTGTATCACAGGGAACAGGCACTGGCAGTCAAAATGGTTCTGACATTCTGAAAAAAAGGTTTAACACAAAGGAAAAAAAACATTAAGAGCACGTGTGATAAATACTCTCAGGAGCTGAATTGCAGAAATGCAGACTGAAGAACAACTTGTTGGGCAGTAGCTCCTAAAAAGAAGGTCTAGGATTATATAAACTGTTGAATGTGTTAACAATTTCAAGAAATTACAACATCATCCTGTGAGGATAGCCCAAAACATATGTGAAATAGTCCCTCTCTATGCAGAACTGGAAGAGCCTTGTTTGTAGCCAGACAGACAATACAAAATTCTGCCAAGTTTTGAGCTGTCACTTAAGAAGAAAATACGAATCTCTTTAGTGAAGTTCAGAAGAGAGCAACAGGAGTAATCAGACACCATAACTCAAAAGAGAGCTCGACTGGATAAAACCTGTCCAGCTTTGAGAGAAAAGCTAGAACAATCAACGGTCTCAAAACATAGCAGAAATCAAAGAGAAAATGAAATAGTATTTTCTCCTTTCCAAGACAGAAAAAGAAGTATAACGCAGCAAGATCAAGGTTAGATTTCAGAGCAGACTACATAAAGAAAGAAAAGGATGGGAAAGCATAGAATAAATTGTCTGTAAGTCTTCATCTTTACAGGTTTCCAGCAATAGGCCAGATGAATATCTACCAGAAAGAAACTAATTACACCTAGAAGAGTGGACTAACAATCCTCTTCCATTTTCCTTTGACTTTCTTTTACTGAATCTCAACCTCAGCCTCCTACACCTCGTCTGGTAATGAAACAATTTTAAAAAAACCTGAGGGTCTACCTCTGCTCTACTGCTAGGTGCAGACTACAGCTGTTGACAAAGCACATCATTCTCTAGGAACATTGCTTAACGTCAAGCCGGTTTGTTCATGTTCACAATAATTAGAATAACAACTTGTATTTCATTCTACTAAAATGTAGAAACTATTTATCTGCTTTCAGTGTTTATTACAAACATAACCAAATAACTGAAAAACATTCACCTTTTCTTCTTAAAGTTTAGTTAAGTTTTCATCTATTTCCAGGTTTCCACGTTTGCTACATTGTCTATCAACACTAAAAAAAGTAATTAAAATGCTAACACAGTGAGAATAACAAGTGTCCAGTGAAGTTTGTGTTTAGAATTGATTTTTAATATACGTACATCACTATATAGCTTCTAATTTTTCAACTTTAACACTTTGACGAACATTGGACTTTATGAGGATAGAACGGAAAGGCATCTAGCCAGTTTTATACTTCTATTCCTGCTTTTAGAAGGATGAGCATATGTTTCCACTGACACCACCAGAAATCTGTGGTTGGAAATTACAGTGGAAATCATGAATGACTAGAATCATCACCTGTTCCCAAAGCAAAGTTTGGCTTCCTTGACATCCAACCCTTTGGTGAAACTATATTGAAATCAGCAGAGCTATACCTTTCTAAAAGTGGACTAACACCGTAGAGTCAGAATGATTCACAAAAAAGGATTTACCACCAAACAGCAATGCCTGAAACAGCTTTAGTATTAGCAGTTCTGACGCTTCAGTGTTCCTCAGCCAGGGTTGTGTAGGATAAGGACAATCATATCTGCATGATATATTATTGCACCATTAAGTGGATGTGAAGCATCGATCACTGGCCATCGCTAGAACGGGATATGGAAATCATCAGACCATTATTCTGCTCTGGAACAACATTTCTTACATGCCCAAGTTCTTGAGCATCTGACCTTCAGCAAACACATGCATACCTAACAATAAACTCATGAGTAAATGTTTGCAGAAATGGCACAGAAGACAACTGACAGTTCTGGTGACAAATTTCCATTCTTTACTAACATATAAACATGTTTATAAACATAACAAACTGAAGCTTCAGTACAAGCTGCGATTAAAAATCTTATCTTCCTGAGGACTTTAAAATATTTTTTCTTATTTACATAAATTAAAAGAAGTGAAGATTATGTTTCTGTAATATGTTGTAACACGTTGCAGAATAATGTGTTATTGTGGAATGCTACAGAGTGATCTCAGACTCTTAACGTGATATTGCTACTGATATTATTCAAAAGCTTAATTTCCCAACTTACTTCCAGCTCTAGATTCATCTGATGTTCTTCTGTGGTCACTACAGCTTCTAATGTGTTGTAGAATTGATCTCACACTTTTCTGATGTCCTGTAAAAATTGTAGTAGTTCATAAGATGCGTCATCCCTAATGGTCAGTGCCTGCCAACAAGAACAGACCTTATTCATTAGATAGGCTCTATTAGTGGATTTTTATTGTTTGAGGTACCAGCTGTGAGTAGCAGAAGTGAGAAGACAACATTTTCATAGTAAAATGGTTATTCAAAAAAAGAAAACTTATTGCCCGAGTGAAGTTTACAATACCTCATTTTAAGCTATTATAATATATTTTAAATCAAGTAATACTTTACGACAGTTCAGATTTCACATACAACTATAAAGCTGTTGGGTTGTCAGCGACATTTTTAGGCATTTCCCTCCTTTCAATTTTCTCAAAGTTTGAGTAGCCTGCCTCAGAAACTTTACAAAAAGATCAAGAGCAAGTAACCAGCGCAGAACAGGTGAAATTTTCAAAAGTAGTCCCTCTTGGGTTTACTCAGTTTGCACAGATGGGTTGTCCCAAAATGTCTTGGAAAATCAGGACTTCTTTGAACGTCAACAATGTCTTTTACTTACAGGTTACTTATTCACTTAGAGCAGAAATATTTACCCTCTACCCATATTCTCCACATATCCTGACTATTCTTGACTGATGGAAGCAGATTTTAAATTTTGCTGGCAATTAGATAAATCTCCTGGGATCTCCTAAATCAAGGGAAAGCAAACACGCTCTCCACTTAGTCCATAGGTTCACTAAATATATTTTCCTAAAGTTGAGGATTTTGCCAAACATGTGAATCTTAACTGCAAGTGTCACTACCAACCTAACTCGGCTGCAATTTGTTCCCACTTTCATAGCACTGGCTCTCTACATCGATGCAAGAAAAATACAGATTGGCTAGATAGCTCAATATTTATTTAATTTTGTCATGCAAAAACTGTGGGTCTGTGGCAGGTATTAACTGCACTTACAGAAAGAGAAGCTGTTCCTCTTGGCTTTTAAGTTACTCCAGAAAAACTGCTTTGCTCCAGAAGTTAAAACCAGTCTTGCTTTTTTTGCCATTAATGAATCTTAGCAACTACTGAAATCTTGTGGTGAAGTAAATGCAATTTCCTACCTTGCTGTTTCACATTCTCTCCTGCACATAGAGCATTCCTGACTTCTGAAGCAGAACAAAAGATAGTTAGAAAACATCACGTTGAGAAACTTAGTTTTGCTTCCTGTCTTTCACTTGCCTCTGGCTGTGGATTGCTGAAACTGCAGCATAACATCAGTATTGGAAAGCTTTTGTTCAATTTTCATATTTAGATTTTAGAAATGTTCTGAAATTATTAATAAATTGGTTTAAGTTTCCATGCTATCTCTGATTATTTTTCTATGCTCTTTTCCCATAGGAATTGTAGATGAATATAATAGATGAGGCAGTCTCCAAATTGATTTCCACTTTCAAAAAAAGTTTCCAATGAATAAGTTCCAAATGAAAATGCAGTGTTCCTGTTAAAACCTTGGATTTAGCTGACATATATGCTTCTAAAGAAATGAAATCAAGAGCACAATTATCAAGACCTTATAATTTTGTTATAGAATTTGTCTTCCAGTTCCAATGTATTGTTTCTTCCTACAGGTTATCAGTCATCTGTTTCCTAGTCAGACACAAGTAAAATAACATAACATAACATAACATAACATAACATAACATAGCATAACATAACATAACGTAATTTTGAAACTTATTTGAGGATGACAGTTTTTCAGCATATTTCTCTATTTTTACCCTCCTTTTATCCCATTACTGATCCTAAATATTTTCAAATTTGATTCATGGATTTCCACATGGGAAGGCATTTGAACTTGTATAAAGCCTCATTAAAATCAATAGATGTCCCTGGGCGTACTAGATTCTGTCTACATGAAGCTCCTTTTTGGACTAGTTTCTTGGAGAAAATATCAGTATTTTCAACTTCAAGCAAGTCATATATATATAAAAGTGTCACAGTTTCCAGAAGGACTGACAACCAAACACACCCAGGAAAGCTGATCATTTTGAAAACAGCATTATGTTTCTGAACAATCACCAGTGAAAAAAAACTTGGAGTACTGCATCTCATTCTGATGTCTGAACTTTAGAGGAGAGACTGACAGACTGAAGAGAGACCACAGAACAACCCCAAATCTTAATTGAGGTATGAATGCAAAGAGCAGAGATAATTAAGGAGACAAATCCATTTACTTCATCAAAAGAGAAGACTGAGACGTTATTTAATTAAAGTATTGGAATACCTCCAAGAGAATACAATATCAACCTTTTTTAATAATAGAAAAATAGTACTTTAATAGAAAAAAAAAAAGGCTTTAAAAGTATGAATCCTAAATCCATGCAAATTTATATTAAAAACAAAGGTACACAAATGTCATTAGGAAAGCGATTAGTGAGTCAAACCTCAGAATAAATTACTGAGGTAAAGAACAGTTGTCTGTTTCTTGACAACTTCATTTCAAGACTGATTACCTTTCTTTAAAATATATTTTAGCCAAACATAAATGTGTCAGTTTAACACAAGCGTAATTGGAAGAAACTGTGGCGTATGGTTCTATCATCAGATCAGATGGATTTTTCTACCTTTTAGAGTGTACAAATCCATGGAAAGCTCTCAGCAGAAAATCACACGTGTTATATCTGGTGGATGAAAAACAGGACATGAGCCAGCAACGTGTGTTGGCAGCCCAGAAGGCCGACTGTATCCTGGGCTGCATCCAAAGCAGCGTGGCCAGCAGGTCGAGGGAGGTGATTCTGCCCCTCTCCTCTGCTCTGGTGAGACCCCACCTGTAGTCCTGTGTCCAGCTCTGGAGCCCTCAGCACAGGAAAGACATGGACCTGTTGAGGTTCAGAGGAGGCCACAAAAATGATCAGAGGGATGGACGCCTCTCCTCTGAGGACAGGCTGAGAGAGTTGGGGTTCTTGCGCCTGGAGAACAGAAGGCTTTGGGAGACTTGCAGCCTTCCAGTACTTAAAGGGGGCTTATAGGAAAGATGGGGACAGACTTTTTAACAGGGCCTGTAGCAATAGAACAAGGGGTGATGATTTTAAACTAAAAGAGGGCAGATTTCAACTAGATCTAAGGAAGAAATTTTTCCCAACAAGAGTGTTGAAACACTGGCCCAGGTTGCCCAGAGAGGTGGTAGCTGCCCCATCCCTGGAAACATTCAAGGTTGGACGGGGCTCTGAGCAACAATAATCTAGCTGAAGATGTCCCTGCTCATTGCAGGGGAGTTGGAGTAGATGACCTTTGGAGGTCCCTTCCAGCCCAAAAATTCTATGATTCTATATCCCTGCCTTTGAAAATTTGCTCTTTAGGTGGAGTGAGAAGATACAAATCTAGTACACATTTCAGAAGAAAAAAGTGGAACGACATTTGGATACTAAAAAGAACTAAATTTTAGTGATAATTGAAGTATATAATTTATGTCTAGGTAGCTAAATAGAGTTCTTTTTGTTAATGACTTCTTTTTTAATTTGAAATATATTTTAAAGGAAAAAAATCATGATGAAGTTTTGGCACATGAACAGAATGCCCTGAAAGGTTTTGGGGTGACAGCAGTGGAGAACAAGTTTGGCATTTATTCCTCCACTGCATGTGTAGCCACATTAAACCTCTCTGTAAGTCAGCTGGCCTCAGGACTACTTGAAAGGGACTACCCCCTTCAGAGAAAGCCTGCTTCAGCATAGGAGGCAAGGTCTGTGGACAGAGGTAATACTTCTATTAGACCAGGTTAGGTTTGGAGTGAATTCAGTCCTCCGTAGAGACTGCCAACAAGGGAGTCAATTAATGCCTGCTGTGATGATGGTTTCTGTGTGGTGGACAACCAGTGGATCACTACTGTGCACCTCTCAGGTCTCCTTCTCCCGCCCTCCTTTTCCCACTGGTAAACCTCAGGGTGATTAAATTAATGGTCATGTGGCTTAAGTGCCTTCTGTGATGCATGATGGGGCAAGGTTAAATCCCCAATGGACTGCAGGCAATCAAATTCACAAAATAATTCTCAGGATGGAAGCATCTAGATTTTCAGCTTCTATTTGTTTAGAAACTATACAGCAGTTTCAGGATTTAATTGTAGAGACAGATATCCTGACAGATGTTTATTATTCATGCCAGGCAGACACAGTGGATTCTGTGTTGCTAGTGAAACGGGTGCTAAAATGAGCAGGAAGAAAAACAGACATTTTTAGAAGTTTGTCAGAGTTAATAGTCAGCTATTACAGTTCATATGAAATGAAACATTTTCTGATCAATCAGTGTCAACATTAAAAGTAGCTTGTTTGCTCTTATTTGCTACCGCATGAAGTATTTTCTTGTGTTTCTTTTAAAAACTTTCATTTTATTAAAGGCATTATTTTGATTTCATAAGCAACACAGAAGTGAGAAAGTTCTAATTCTCAGGGGCTTGTTGAAGTCATTCTGTCTAAGCATGGAAAAGCAGCTTAGCCAAACTTTTGCTGGTGTAGGTTCGCTGATATCAGCGGGCTTACACCAAGAGCTAATCCTGCCTGGTGAATGTGCACAGCACATGTGAACTAGAAAACAATATCTTAGCTGAAAAAAATGCCATCTTAGGTGGCATGTGCTATGTGTTGCCTTGTTATTCTGCTCCTAGGCACCACTGAGAAAGAAACTTCCCTATAAGACCACGAATGCAAAGCAACTATTTTGCCAGCTTGTTAAAGGGCTCATGAGAGACTGAACCGTGGGGCATTTGTCTCAAAGATTGTTTGTCTGGGCAAGAATTCCTTTGGCTGCTGAGTGCGATGGGAGAGGCCACAGGGCCACGGAGACTTCCGGTCGGTGAAAAACATCCTGCCAAGATAACGGCTACAAGGCCAAGTCACTCGCCATCGAGTCATGCGATAGTCGCGTGATAGTCACGGGAGGAGCGGGAGGAGCGGGGCTGGAGCCGCGCGAAGCGTATGCGCATGTGCAGGGTGTGTCGTTGTCATGGAAATTGCAGCCCTTGAATGAGAATAAAAAGGACTGCCAAGACAAACCCTTTTGTGATCACCCACCGTCGAAACGCCAAGTGACTTGGACCCCGGGACGCCACGGATCCATGGTGGTGACTATCCTCAATTCTATCCCGAATGCTTGCTTGATTTCTGTCTTTTTATTCTATTCTGCCTCTCGCTACTAATTTTTTACTTTTGATAATAAAAGTTGCTTTGGGTATACAGCTTTTGACCTCGTTTGTGTCTTAATCTCACTCTCGGGATCGCATCGAAACCTCCCACGACATTGGATCGGGACAGGGCTTTCTCCCAGATTTATTGTACTGTACTGTGCATTGACAAACCATGAGAGAAGGACCCATGAGTTTTCTGCTGTTCAGCAGAACTAGGTTGTTTCTTGTGCTTGTGCTCTTCCAGCTGTGAGGAAATATTGCTTCTAGAGGTGGCACTGCGCGCACCTGACTGCCATGGGCCGAGAGCAGCCAGCGCCACATCTGCTTAATTTCACCAAAGCTTTGGAAAGTTAAGATGGCAAGTGCTGCTAAAAGCAGGTATGAAATATGTGGGGCAATAGCTTGGTGGGTCTGATGACTTGAGAGAAAACACTTTACAATATCCAAGAATAGTAATCTTCACCCGGAAGTTTACTGGCAGAGACAGAGCTACCCTTTCCTATCTTTATCTTTGGCAAAAGATAGGCTATTAATTCATTTCTCTTAGCTTCCTCCATGGATTTCTAATCCTCTTCTTTCATTCCCCTTCACCCAGAGAAGTTGAAGGAGGCTCATGACTTCTGAATACTTAATTGACTGTTCCTGCATTACTGAGAAACCTGCAGCCAAAAGGGCTGGTGAATGGGCTGAAATGAATGAGGTACATTTGCTTCCCTTCCAGAGACCCTGGGATAAGAAGACGGACCAGAGAGAAAAAGCAGGAAATTTTTCGTAAAATTAAGTGCAGGGTATGCAGAAGTTTGCCAGAGTGAACTATGCTTTATTAAGCACGAAATTGCACCGTTGCTATTAGATCTGTTTCAGAAATGCAGACTACATATTTTCCACTGTGAGGGAGACTGGTGCTGTGGTATGAATCATCATTTTTCATAAAAATACTTTACTCTGGGGATCATATTCCACAAAGAATAGTGAGATAGTATGTTTTCCTGGAGGTCAGGATATTTTCTAACCCACTGATGATGCTTTAGTATATTCAGGAATTCCCATTGGCCTTTTATCATTGCTTCACGTCTCCCGTGGGACACACTCTCTGACAGGTTGGCCCCCTCCGTATAAAAGTCATCCCTGTGAATGCTATCTTCACACTTCTCTGAATTCTCTCCATAAGGAGGAGAATAAAACCCACCTTTGCTTTTGTCTCAGGTCACATCATGTAAAGAGAAAAAAGATCAATACAGAATGAAACTCAGAATTTTGTTTTTTCCAGATGCTTTGTACAAAGACGTAGTGAAATAGTAAAGACGTACAAAGAAATAGCATTAGTCGTAATCATAAAAAAAAAGTTCAACATTTTAAAAAAAACAGGTATCATAGAGCAGGCTTCTTCTATAGCAAAATAAGTTTGAATGCTTCTTTGAACTCAAAATTTAATTAAAACATACACTATGATATATTTTATTTTTTAATTGCTTGACATCAAAGAACGTGCCCAGTATCAATGTCACAGAAGTCAGTAGTAAGTCCCTTTCCTTTCCCTATGTCTCATCCCACAGATCCACAGTTTTGGATATTTGCAAAGCTCTGTTCAAACCAGACTCCAAGTTCCTTTGACACATTGAAAAGACTTTGTTTGTCCTCATCCGGGAAAAGTGTGGTTTTCTTTCTCATAGCAGTAGTTCTTGAGGTTGAGAAGAAGCACGATGTGGGTGGCTCCCTGAGGCACAGAGTGCTTCAGTGTCCTCAGCACCTTTGTGCCATCAGTAGCCGCTGCCCATCAGAGCTCAGCTTTTGCAGCAACAGGGCATCGCTACTCCGCTCTGAAGAGAAGAGCACGGAGTGGCTTGCCCAGGCTCCCTGGGAGCAGTGACACAGACAGGTGGATGACAGCTACAGCTGCGTCTCGGACACTACAATGACAATGACAATGAGCTCCAGCATCGTCCTAAACTGAGTCATCCTGCAGGTTTCATATTCATCACTCATCCTTTAACTCTTCTTCAGTTCTGTAACAATGATCTGTTATGATCATGACCTAGTAAGTCTATCGTTTAAAATTACCCACCGCAGACGGCTTCTTTTTTTAAAAAAATGCACAGCAATTTTTGCTTACTTGCCTAGTGACTGCAATAATGGCAGCAAAAACAAGCAAAGAGGAGGCAACGAAGGTAATCATAAATACCCACAGTCCTTCCTGAGTGACTCTTTTTGAAGCTGAAAACAAGCAGAGATGAAGGGAAATTCTACCGTTCCTTCTGGTTTTGGAAATAAGGAGCATTTTGGCTAAGTCATGACTAAAGAAGTCCAGAATATAACTGACTACTTATTACATTTATTGATATGGACATATTGAAAAGCTAACTGAATATTGAAAATAACCTCTGCCAACAGCCAAAATAATTAAACCAGCATGGATTTAAATGATTTAAAAATAGTGCCAATTCACATAGAAGAACCAGCAGTAACTAAGCCCATTAGGAAAGACAGATTTTTTAATATCCTTCTGCTAGGGATATTTCATAGATTATGTGCTTGTCCTGGTTTCAGCCAGGATAGAGCTGGTTTTCCTCACAGAAGCTAGTGTGAGACTGTGTTTTGGATTTGGGATGAGGAACTGTTGATAATGTGCTGATGTTTTGGGTTGTTGCTGAGCCGTCAAGGACAGTCCAGCTTCTCGTGCTGGCCTGCCAGCGAGCAGGCTGGGGGTGCACGGGGAGCTGGGAGGGGACACAGCCGGGACAGCTGACCCAGACTGGCCAAAGAGATATTCCCTACCATCCGACGTCATGCCCAGTACATAAACTGGAGTTGGCCGGGGGGGCGGAAATCGCTGCTCGGGGACAGGCTGTCGATCACGGGGTGGTGAGCAATTTCTGTATTGGGCATCACTTGTTCTTATACATTCCTTTGTTGGTATTATCATTATTGTTCCCTTCTTTCTTTCTGTCCTATTAAACCGTGTTTATCTCAACCCACGAGGTTTTTCCTAATTCTCTCCCCCGTCCCGCTGTGGGAGGGAGAGTGAGCGAGCGGCTGCGTGGTGCTTAGTTGCCGGCTGGGGCTAAACCACGACAGTCCTTTTTGGCGCCCAACGTGGGGCCCGAGGCTTGAGATAATAACGGTTGCAGGTCACAATATCAGTTTGATTTGCATCATGCTCTCGTCTTTGCTATACATGTTAAGGATCGGTGTTGGTTTCTGCGGGCTGCTGTACTCTGCAATGATTAGTAATGTCTCGCCTGTGAATTTTGTTTTTAGAGCACTGACCTTGAGCTTAATGTGGTATCATCTGAGCTCTGTACTAAAGCCGTTACTGTATTTTGGCTACAGTCTTGTGGAGACGATTAGCAATTATACTTCTGCCTCTGAAAGGTTTTTTATGGAGGAAATGCAGAATGGTACCTTTGATACCCTCTATCATAACATTTCCTCCTTCATCACAATAATTTTTCAGTATTTTGAACACCCTTGGCTGGTTAAAATACCTCTATTGCTACTTCTGGGGAACATGGTTTCAGTTTTGTCTAAGGTTGGCAAGCAATTTAAGAATATCACCCGGAGATCTGCCCCAAGGCTGGATAGTTATGAATGGCAGGGCGTGTGGAACAGCATGGGCAAATGCCTGGGGCAGTGGGCACCTCCGGTGTTTTGGAGCTTCACTCCCGAACAAGTGCAGAATCCTGATAAACTAGCAGAATATCTGGAAGAAGTATGCTGTCAGCCTGGCAGCTCCAAGGAGACACAAATCATTGCCATGTGCTGGGGCCTGGCCCATGCCTACCGAACCCTATTTAACACTATGCAAAGGGGAGAGGGGCTCTCTGGGTCTGATGGCAATGTGGCAGGCACTGTGACTACTCCAACGTCTGTAGCAGGCACTGTCACTACTCCAACCCCCACGGCGGGCACTGCCACTCTCCATTGCTTTGTCAATGCCCCCTTCCCTAGAAAGGGATCCCAGCTGCTTGGCTTCCCTACCCTCTAATTCCAGGCTACTGGCCCCATTATCCCAGCATCGGAGCAGCCAGGTGACAATGTGCTCACCTGGACGACGGCTGAAATCCTTTCGCATATCTCGCAATTCACTCAGGGATAGAGATCGGGTAGTTACCGTCTCTTTTATAAGTTCTTCCTCTTCCTCTGGCTCCTTCTTAGCAGGATCTTCCTCCTCCCTTACTAAACGAGCTGACTTCCGCTTCCAAGATTTCTTCTTTTGTACAGGGGCAACTGATACCGGGATGGGCTGGTCCTCTGGTTCAGCTGCAACAGTCTGAGTAGCTACAGTGCCCGCCGTGGGGGGACTGTCGTGGTTTAGCCCCAGCCGGCAACTAAGCACCACGCAGCCGCTCGCTCACTCTCCCTCCCACAGCGGGACGGGGGAGAGAATTAGGAAAAACCTCGTGGGTTGAGATAAACACGGTTTAATAGGACAGAAAGAAAGAAGGGAACAATAATGATAATACCAACAAAGGAATGTATAAGAACAAGTGATGCCCAATACAGAAATTGCTCACCACCCCGTGATCGACAGCCCGTCCCCGAGCAGCGATTTCCGCCCCCCCGGCCAACTCCAGTTTATGTACTGGGCATGACGTCGGATGGTAGGGAATATCTCTTTGGCCAGTCTGGGTCAGCTGTCCCGGCTGTGTCCCCTCCCAGCTCCCCGTGCACCCCCAGCCTGCTCGCTGGCAGGCCAGCACAAGAAGCTGGACTGTCCTTGACGGCTCAGCAACAACCCAAAACATCAGCACATTATCAACAGTCTCACACTAGCTTCTGTGAGGAAAACCAGCTCTATCCTGGCTGAAACCAGGACAGTGCTTCACCGTTTTTATTAGAAATTTCTTCTCCCTTCCCCACCCAGATGTTGTTCAAGAGTATAGTTCTTTCTCCCTTAGTGGACCACAAGAAGACATAAAAATTCCATTCACGTAAGGAATTAACTTTCTCCTTTGGGAGAAAATGGGCTCAGGAGAACCAAAATAACAAACAAGCTAATTTTACAGCATCTTTTGCTGAGAAGAACAGGGGAAATCACTTAGGACTCAGGTCAATCAAGAATAAAATACTCCGTGTGTCACTAAGCTTGAAAATACTGTAGGTACCCACAGTAACATGGGCCAGATTTGGAGAGATGATCTTTCTAAAGGGATAACCCCACAATCCTTAATTAAAAAATTCAGAAGTCAGCAAAGAGATCATTAAGGCTATTTGTTAATTAAGTGGTCCTTGTCCAGAGAATCGGAATATATTATCTCTCTGAGGATATTAAGGATTCAAGATAAAGACATTATTATAAAAATCACACAAAAATTCATAGAAACTGTTCTAAAGCCACATTCACAAATAAGCAAGCTAAAATAATCGCCTCCCTTTATTCCTTATTTATAAACTACACTTGGCAAAAAAAGGCTTTTTAATAGATACAGGACATAAAGAAATATAATTATTTATGAATTTAGTACAATTATATTTTCAGTTCACAACCAGAACAGAAAAACTATGACTTAACATTTAGCTTGGTTTTTAGTTCAGCATTGTTTTTCTATATACACATAAACATATCTGTGCAGTTAAAAGTCCTTTTAGAACAACTATTAACAACTAAAAAACAATAAAGTTTGCTCAATTTTCACAACATCAATCAGTTCTTCTTTGGCAATTCAATTCATATTAACCACCTGTATTTTACTGACTAAAAGGAATTATTTCTATAGGTATGTGCCTAAATGAACAGCCAAAAACTGTCTACTGTTAAAAAAAATGAAAAACAGACTTTAATTTTTCCTGTAACTTCTCAGAGGCAAGTAGCATTCAAAGGAATTCCCAGAGTTTGCTGGTGGTGCCGTCCCACCGGCCCTTTGGTCTGGCAGAAGGGCTCGTGGGAAAGGATCTATCAAAACTTTTCCATGGGCCAGCACGACTCCTGCAAGCCTTCCAGCTGGATTAATGACCTTGGTCATAGCGTGCCAGCGGCTGAGGTCAGCTCTGTGCTTACGGGCATCACTGCCCAGCCAAAACAGACAGATGGGCATGTGGGGTCAGGTAGGGCAAATGAACTTCACTGTCAATGACAAACACTGTCAACACAAAGAAAGAAAGAAATCTTTTCTAAAGGAGAAATTGATTCAAGAAAAAGTCGGTTAACTTCTCTTGAAAACTGCTACACAGTGCCTTTCAGGCTCCTGGTTTTACTTTACGGGAAATCAGTTGCACGGTGGAAGCAATGCTTTCCCAGACAGGGCAAAAAACTTGACAGACTCAGAATGTTTATGTGGACATGTAATTGTGTATGAAAGCTCCTCCTCACAATTTGCCGTCTTTTGAATTCCCAAACTTATACAAGAAAGAACATGTGCCTTAAGGCTTTCAATCTCAACATCTTCATAAATACTCATGTAATCTAAGATTAATTAATGATGAAGAGCCTGAGAGGCTTATCTCTCTTAGTTTGAGACGTCAGAGAGGGAAGCCACCTCACCCTGGCAGAAGGGTAGCATGGAGAAGCACGTAGATGAACAACAGCCATACTGTAGCTAATATACCAAAACATGTTATGTCAAAGTCCTGTGACAACTTAAAACATATTAAATTAGTTATATTTTCAGAAAGCAAATGCTTCATGCTTTCTAGAAGGCCTAAAAATTCACTAGGTGTCTTTGAAAATCTTAGCAATTTTGTGTATTCCAGACTTCTGTGTAACAATTTGTAATGTACAGAATATTCATCTTTACAGAACTACAGCAATCTCCTGCAGTTTGTCATCCAATAACATTAGGGAGAGAGATAAGGTACTAACTACCTGCTCCTCCTCCTCTTTTTCCACCAGTAAGTAAGCCTTTTTTTCTCTTTTACACATAAACAAAACAAATCAAATCAAATCAAAACAAATATTACATTAGTACAGTTTTCTCTCCTGCTCACCTGGAGTGAAAATTTTGACAAAGTCTTAGTTATTGACAGCTCAGTATCTACAATGATACCAGCTTAGACAGACAATTGTAGAAAAAAATGCTTGCTTTTTCTGTTAAGTCAGAATCTGCATTTCTTGCTGTTGTTCATTTTTTCAGTAAGACACATTTCACAGAGCAGTTTCTTCCTGCCATAAAGTCTCTCTCTCTCTTAAAATACCCTGATCTTTTTTTTAACTTCTGGATCATTTTCACTTTTGCGAAGGTTTTTTTAGTGACAAACCATTTAAGGGGTAGATTGATATTATCACCCATGTTTTACAAATAGAAAACTGTTACACCACAAAATTGCAAAGTTAATCAAAGGTCTTGCACTAGAGCTGATACCCCCATATCCTCATTTCCAGGGCAGTGTTTGAACATATCTCCTTCACTCCACTGCCTGTGTTTCAAGAGCAGTTTAAGTCAGGGATTGCACATATACATCAATTGATGTGAAAGCAGGATTATATATTAAACATTTTGATAAAGGCAAAATACTCTTCTCCCTCAAAAATATCAAGTGTAGTCAAAAAAAGGAAGGAGTTTTACCAGACATCCTGAAATTTCTATTCCATGTAGCCCAGAATCCAGACTGCAGTCAATGGCCAAAAGTTCCCTTCTCTGCATCCCACCTCAGGTTCCCAGCACGCTCCCTGCCATTATGTGATGAGAGGAAGCATACCATAAGCTTCAATGACATACATCTCACACTTGATAGTGGATAATGATTCCACATCAGAATTTGCTTTTGTGTTACTACTTTTTAATATTAATCTCTCATGAGAAAGCCAGTGCATCATACAATTTTTTTAAAAATGTTTCATAATTTAAAATGTTTCTTTTTAAAAATAGAGAAGTAATTATATTAAGCTATTTAATGGAAGTTCAATATTTGAACACTCTTTGGTCATTTGTGTTTTGCCTGTATATCAGATGAGCTCTAATCACGGTTTTTAGTGGATGAGATAGATCCTCACATCTGGTATTTAATACAAATTTTGATATGTTGCTTTGAGAGGAACTAGTTCCTATCTAAAAAATATGCTACATTATGTCAGTGCTTAAATGCTAAGTTGTATAATAATCTTAAAATAAAATGACACATGGGTTTATTTTCCTAGATCCTGCAGTAATTCAATTGCATTTAAATATTCCATTTCAAAATTTAATCCTCAAATGCTAATTAAATAGTACGACCAGTTACAAGATAGATCAAATACGAAAGGTTTCAGTTGGGGTTACTATCATCTCCACTGCAACAACTGACTTAGCAGGGAATTTCTGATTACAGATAAAATATTTCAGTGACTGCTGAGTGTGCCTAATCTGTTTGTAAAAAAACCCACAGCAAAACAAGCTTCCTCCTAGCAGAAGTGAAACATATTAAAAATCTAATCCATTTATGAGTAGAAATTAAATAGAAAATTAGATTAACAGTATTTAAAAAAAATTAAAAATATTGCAAAAAATAAACTTTAGCTTGTTGGGAATAAACAGATCTTTTTGAAAGACCTGCAGTCTCCTTTGAGGAAAATATTCACTGACATTTGACTTCAGTGTCAAATGCCAGTTGAAGTATTACAGATTCATAGATTAATAGGCAATTTTTATGGTATTTAGCAGGAGAGGTTTGCACTAAAAAGATTTTCTCTCTTCATCTTTTGTGAGAATAGGGTAAGAGAAGAAAATTACTACTAAGGACATTTGCAAGGCAACAAAAGAAGTAGCAGGGCTGAAATGTTTGGGGTGTGTTGCAAGCGTAAGGACTGCACTAAAATACTATTTAATCATTTGCACCTTGAATATCGGACAGTTTCTATTTTCTTGCACTTCGTCGCTGTTTCAGAGAAATAAGCTCTAAGAAGTTCCTCTAGAAGATATGCTGTGTCAGGTCCACCCATAAAAGCCTGAGCTCTTTGTTGAGAGCGCTATACGGACAGAATTAAGGAGAAGGGGAAGAAAACCCTGGTCAGTGAGATACCACTGTCTGCTGGAGCTCAAAAACTGGGAACTGCTGGTGTTCCGTACATCCAAAAAACCACCAAGGGCTAGCAGCACTGTCTTTGGGCAGCGACGGCTCCGGCACTTAAGCCTCGCCACTCTTTTGCCAGCTCTCCTGCTGCGGGAGTCACAGCCCAGCCCTCTAATTCATGGCAGCAGAAATGCCTGGCAATCTACCCGGCGTGCCACAATTTATTCTTTGTGAAATACGGCCTCGAGTACAAAGTAACACATTCTGTTCAGAGTGAATGTGCTTTCACATAATTAATGGAGACTTGCAAGATTTATTAGAAGGCAGAAAAGTGTTCCTTTCTGTGCTGATCTCACTGGATATTAAACTTTCTGTGAGTCCTATATCATGTATAACATTTTTCTATTAGCTAAAGAAGCAGGTTGGCTGTAATAGAGATGTATTTTTAACAGTACTGTGAGAAAAGTAAGTTCAGGAATTTTGAAATAATGAACTAATGTGAATTAATATATTAATTGTATTAAAAATTCAGTAACATCTTTTTGCATTTGGCGTTCAGTGTTACATCTGCATTAGGGAATTAGTAGAAAAATGCATTTGAATGCCACAGTAGCTGTTGAATCACCTTTTGATTTGGTGTGCTGGCAGAAAACAGGCACTCTGTGGACAAGAGGAGAAAGAATGCAATAAAAGACATAAGGGCGCACACATTTCGCTTGGAAGGATTGAAACAAAAATAATAGAGGTGGATCTAGCAAGAGCCACTGATCAAGGAAGAGAGAAATAATTTAGCAAGAGGTTCTGGTCAAAAACAGTTGCTATGGATAGGAGCTTTTGTGTCGGTTTCAATGGGTGTTGTAGCTGCTCCATGTCTGGAGATGCTGTATTTCAGAGGGAAAAGAGACTACACCAGGTAAGAGGCATGAAGCCAATTTTCCCTCCACTCCCTCGGTGTAAAGCTGGACTAACTCATGAAAGATTTACAGTGGTAGGCTGGCCAGCAACATTGGATCCACAAATTAGAAGATACAAACCCGAGATGAAGAAAGGAGGAAGGAGAGAAATAGAGCTAAAGTGTGTCCTAAAAGGCAAAAATTAATGTCTCGGGTAAAAGAAAAAGAAAGCTATCAACTTTCAATGAAAAATAAGTGTTAAGCATACAGAAATAGAAGCAGCAAACCGTGCAGTACAATTTCAAAAAGTTTCCCAACACAAAGTAACAGGTTATATGAATATTTATAAAGGGCTAAGGCAAACAAAAAAGAATAAAAGCGTAAAAATGAATAATTTAGGAACAGCACTGAGGAAGATAAGTCTGTGTGTTACTTTACACTTCTTTTTCTAGCGAATCTTTTTTTGATCTCTTTCGTCTTCATTTGCACTGGCACCCCACTTTTTTTCTCTCTCTCTCTCAAAGGGAAGAAAAAGAGGAGTAAGTAACATTATAGGTGATAACTGATTAGTTATGTTGACTGTACAACAATTCTGTGGTTATATCCCAGCAGACAGTGTTCAACAGCACGTTTAAGACATAGAGGTGAAAAATTCCTATTTTTTTCCTAGCAAAAGGCAGAGAGATAGGATGCTGAGTAGTCCAAAACATAAATTAAGGTATAAGATATATGCAGAAAGTTTATTTTTGCACTTTCTAAAATATTGGACTGTTATGCCTTTGGCTATTACCCAGCTATAAATCATAGTAACCTGCATTGCTGTTCTAAAAAAATGGCCACAGATGATCTATACTGGATTAGCACAAGCGACAAGCCCTTTAACCAGAGAAGAGAGGCAGACAGTTACAGAAAAATATCTACTCTGCCCTTTGAACTAGAGGCATTTGCTTGGTAAGAGAGATCTCCATGTCATACCATAGTTTCTTGAGAGTTCAAGATTCAGTTATAGTCTTCAGATTAAGGAATTATTTAGCATTATCAGAAACTCTTGTTGACCTTTCCTCATTATGAAAGAAGAAAGGGACACTTTTGCTGTAGAATGCTGATGAGGTTTATTTAAAAGCTGTTGCTACATGAAAAAAAGGACATGGAAAGGCAAAAAGGTCCTGGGGGCACTGCACTTTAAGCTGATTTACATCTGTTCATTGAATCTTTGCATTTCCCTGCATATCTTATACATGTTTTGTCTTGATTATATACTTGGTTTCTAAAGGCTTGGCACTCTTAGAAAAATTAGAACAGTAGGGGTCTGGTCTGTAATGGCTTTTGGTAATACCGCTATGA
Source organism: Phaethon aethereus (assembly GCF_964289735.1). Taxonomy (NCBI): domain Eukaryota; kingdom Metazoa; phylum Chordata; class Aves; order Phaethontiformes; family Phaethontidae; genus Phaethon; species Phaethon aethereus. Next base: position 52,253,448 of record NC_138578.1, on the reverse strand, counting down.
GTTATAATAATAACAATAGCACTATCTTGTGTGATTATGTCAGTGGTGTTTCTTTTAGTCATAAACAGATTTTTGTAAGCAAGGACATAAACAATAGAAGTATTTGAATAAATTGTTTGGCTGCTTCCAAGCAGCCTGGCAAAATCACCTTTTCCATTATAATAAAATATACAAATATTATATAATATAAAAATAGTATATATTTACATAATATATATATATTTTGATATAAAATCATTAGTACAGAATCTGAAAAAATCAGTATGTTAAATGAAAATAACATGGTTTCTATTAAGGTCATAATACAATTCTTCATCTACCCAGAAATAACACAAAAATGAATTGTAACATCTTAGTGACTGTGGATTTTATGTTCATTTTCTATGCATAGAACAATATTAATTATCTATGAATATTTAGATACAAAATGAGTCACCATCGGATGTTTTGACAAGATGTTTTGACAACTGCACATGTTTTGAGACATGGGTCTGGCTCCCCTGCTAGCCGGATGTCTTGGGGCAGAGGGAGACAAACTCCAATAGTCTTTAGGAAACTAGCAAATGATTTTGCAACAGAATGAAGATTTTATGGACTGTTTCTTTTCCTACATAGGTTTTTCTGTTTCTTATGAGGTTTTCCTGATACACATTGCAATTGGGGCACTTCAAGTAAGAGTTAGGACTTTGGTGTAAAGAAAATTACATAGGGATGACATATGAGCAATGTTCAAAAACAACGACAATCTGGATATTCTGTCTGTGCATATGCCACTTTTCTAAGTATTTAAATGGACTCATTTCTAAACTGGCCTGGGAATCAAAACAAAACCCCCCCTCAATTTCTCTTACTAGATATTACATATCTCTGGTTGACCAACTTGAGCTATGATTTTTTCACTGAGAACATTATTGGCAGTTATAAAAATTGAAAAATTAAAAGGTCCCAATCTCATAAAATAGTTTTCAAAATACCAGGAAGTTTTGTTCGTTTTATACTTTACTGCAGCCATGACAGGTCATTTTTTGAGCTTTTGTCCTTATCTTGAAGAACTAAATCTTCCTGGAAGGGAAGAAGCAAAAAGAAAAGAATGAACAAAGTGAGGCTCACAGCTCGGCCACCTGATTTTAAAAGCTGGATCTCGAAGCAAAGCATAAAATACCACTGTTAAAATCACACAAGTTGATACAATAGACTTCCTTCATAACAGCTATTCTTCCCAATTATTAAATTATTTCACTTTTGCATCTTAAATCAAACTGTAAACTCCTCAGAGTATGACACAATTCTTTTTCAATACAAAGTTTAATACAGAAAAGGCCCACTCCTAATTGGAATTCATCAGCTCTACTGTAACATAAATAAAAACCATAATTAAAAATGTACTAAGATAAAAAGAAACAAAAGGTCCTGTAAATATCACTGAATGTTTCTATTATCCTGTGGCAGTAAAAGTTCACTGCTCATTTTGTTACAGAGCAGTTAAAGGCAGATACCGTTCAAGGCTCAAAGGAAAAGAAGTGAAAACTTTAGTGTGTACGTTCTTTTTCATGAAGCAAAGGACAAAACCAGACACCAGACCTGAACCAAAATTAAGAGGAACACATTAGAATCAGTCCTGAAGTATTGTGAAACTTCACAGAATGTAAAGGCAAACAAAATTTTAGTCATATAGCATGTTAATTTTATTGAGGGAAATGAAAACAGCATTTCAATTGTCAAAGATCAGTGCTTAACTATTTAATGCCTGAGGAGTTAAGTGTCTGTCTTTATAGACTGGAAGACAGAATCACATATTAGCTACATCCTCATGACAAGTGAATAAATAAAGTCTTTTGCATACTATATTCACTACAAATAAGACAAATCTATCCATCAGAGGGTAGATACATTGAACATGTCTCTATTAGCTCTTTCCCTCTAACATAGCTCTGAAATTCATACCACAGGCAACAGAAGGCATTTATTTATCTTCCAAACATAAGGCTATAAAAATGACAGTTTAGAAGCATAAAAAAATATGCAAAGAAATGTTCTATCTGGCTAATGTTAATGCATAACCAGCATTTGCTTTATATAAATAATGCAGTAAGAAATAAATTAAATGACAGCTGGCTTCCCCCTCCCGCCTTGTATGTTGTAGCATGACTAGACAAACAATCTAAATCACTGGCAGATACGTGCTATGGAAGCACTGTGCAGAGGTAGTTAATTACTCCTGTCAGAGAACAAAAATGCAATTGCATTATTTATTTTGAAATTACAAACACAGTAAACTGTGAAATAATCATTACTAGTATGAAGGTAATTCCGTGTTCATCTCTGGGAGTAGTCAATAAATCCATGGATTCAGTAACTGACAACTCTTTATAAGTGCAAAAGAAGTATATAAGCAAAAAATATTTATAGAAGGTTCATGAATGCTGCTGACAAGAACCCAACAACATTAATCATGATCTTCTATTTAACTAGAGCCTTATGCAGGTATACAGAATACTGAATGTATTCTGTTTTGCAAAAAAAAGAGGGCAACAAATTAAAAGCTTCAGAGGCAACCCAAACATCATTAAATGTCAGCTCTCGACTTTTGGGGGGGCAATTATGTGGACAGATTGTCCTTTCTTATAGTCTATGTTTTGCTATACCTCTCTTAGAGGTAGAGTTGTCACTTACTACAAGTAATGCATCTATTTCCTAGTCATAAAAGGAAAGAAACACCTTCAGAACTGAGGTTAAAACAATAATCTTACCCTCAGTTCTGGCTGATTTTCTAGTTCTAATTCTTCTCCTTTGCCAGAGGAGTAGGTGCTGCTGGAGCCACCTGTATTTCAGGGTAATGAAGGACCTAGCAGAGCATATTCTCCTTTCCCCCATGATATTCAGGTGATGTGACTTGCTGAGAGGCATGGTACAGACCCCGGTTGGGATGAACGAGGAGGGAGGGATGCATAAAATTTTTTTAACATCTAAGGAAATTCACACTCTGATAAAAATCCATATAACAGAGAAGGCAGCAAAAAGTGTTTATCACTTTTGTCAGTTATGCTACATATTGGTCACTCTTTTAAGTCAAGCTGTCTATCATATATATTAAAGTCTGTGTCGTTGCTTACTGCCAGAACCCTGCTCAATGTACAGTAATGGACAAAAAAGGAACCAATCTATTTTCTGTACAAGTATTTTCATAAAAATAAAAGTGGATGTCGGCAATTGAAACAGAAATGGTGAAGAAATATATGTTGAATATACATTGCTTATGGAGCCTTACTTGCCAATCATCTGTGCACAAATATACCCTACAGCATATATTTTCACCAAACAGGATAAGAATATGTTTCTACAATGGAGTGAATAGTATTTTATTAGACGTTTTTATGATTATAGCAGTGGGAGGTTTTAAGCTGAGAAAAAGAGTATATTAAAGGTAGACAGACTTTACATGGTGCTGTTAGTGCCTAATGCAAATTATATTAATGTCAGCTACTGTGGTTTTAAATGCCAGATTTAAGATCAGGGGAAGAAATTCTTTACTAAGTAATTTACCTCAGCTTGGTCAGACAACCATTTCTGAAAAGAGACTGCCATATGTAAATGTCCTGGTTTCAGCTGGTATAGTGCTGTGTTTTGGATTTAGTATGAGAATAATATTGATAACACACTGATGTTTTAGTAGTTTCTAAGTAGTCCTTACATTAAGTCAGGGACTTTTCAGCTTCTCACGCTCTACCAACTGAGAAGGCTGGCCATGCACAAGAAGCTGGGAGGGGGCACATCCAAGACAGCTGATCCAAACTGGCCAAAGGTATATTCCATACCATATGACATCATGCTCAGTATATAAGCTAGGGGAAAGCTGGCCGGGGGACCGCTCTCTGGGACTGTCTGGTCGTCAGTCGGCAGGTGGTGAGCAATTGCATTGTGCACCACTTCTTTTGTATATTCTAGTATAGTTGTTGTTGTTGTTATTATTATATTTCATTTCAATTACTAAGCTGTTCTTATCTCAACCCACAATATTTTTCACTTTTACTCTTCTGAGCCTCTCCATCATCCCACCGGGGTGGGGAGTGAACGATGAGTGGCTGTGTGATGCTCAGTTGCCAGCTGGGGTTAAACCACAGCCATAAAGCAAAGGCAAGAATGGTGATAAGCAGAAACGGTGAATCATTCCTGGAGCACATTCTGCATTTTTCTCACTGGAAATAATCAGTTGTCCCCATACATATAGATTCCTGGTACATAGGCTGACGTAGTCTGGGACTCAAACTCCGTCTCCCTCCTTGCTGCCCAAAGAATGCACTCTCTGGTTTACGTAATGACAGAAGCAGGACACTATTGGCACAAATCGTCACCTCTATTGACTCTACTGTACTGGCTACATCTGTAATTCAACTCCCCTTCCTGTAGTGAAAGCCTTCTGATGAATTGTCACAAGATACTAAAGCGACTGTCTCTGTATGTACAACAATTATGTTCCCCTGGGCCAATGAAACTGCTGGACTACTGGGGGAATGGACATATTTTTTATTAGGAATACTCTTCACTAACTTGCAAAAAAGTACTCAACTCAAAGCAACAGTCAGGTTGGTTTACTTTTAATTTGGTTTGGTTTTGTGAGGAGTTATATGGAGGAGAAGATACAAGCAGACATGATGGTGATTCCTCTTCTTAAACACACTTAAAAAGTAACTGCACTTTGAATAGTTGTGATTTTTTCAGGTAGTATGCATTTACTAGTAATTAATGAATTTATTCCAGTAATCAGAATACGGGTTATTTTCTTACACTTGTTAAAAAATGGGGGTTTTTTTCACCTTTGGTAATGGCCCACTTAAGATTAATTTATTCATCTTCAGAAAGCTGCAACAGAAATCCTGCCACATTTGTGATTATAAGAACAGCTCGAACTGAGATAATGATGAAGAAATGGGTTTCCATACAGATTTTACAGAATCCTGCAGCTCTCAGGAGAGCAAATATGTCATCCAGAATGCACCCCACCAAGAGAAAAAAAATGGACATGACAATGAGAAAGAAAAGAAACAGCCATTTTTCCATGTGTTAACCTTAGTCTCTGCCCAGCTCAATACGAGGCAGTAAATTGTTAGTGTTGTTATATTCAAAAAGACAATCGAGTAAAATGAAAGTAAAGAGAGTTCACAAGATTTTAAGAAGGTAAGTACCATAATCTCATTGCAATTTAATGACAACTGGTCTTTAACTCTCATCTTAGAAAAAATGCTCTGAAGAATAAACAGCGAAGAACTGAATGTGTTGAGAGACATTTGTAGGGAGAATTACAAACACATACAACTATTAAGCTTGAAACTGTGTCTAATATCCAGTTTCATTATACCGCAAAATTAATTTCCCTGGGATTGGTCACAGTCTGCTGTCACCCTCTTGTATACAAAATCTTAATTCTCACTAAATTAAGTTTTTTGTTATTGTCTTAGCTATTCGATACCTTTTCATGAAAATGCTGGTATAGCTTCATAGGGTCACTAGTTGACATATCTTAATTTCCTATATGTCTGTATTCAAAGAAAGTCAATCCCTCACAAAAAAAACCCCTACAACAAATACAGATCCAAAATAGGCAATTAATCCCTGCACATACAACAAACAATTAGTATAAAGCTTGTTCTTGCTTTTCTCTAATGAAAAAGTCATTTTTAATGCAAAATATTTTCATTAACTCAAGAAAAAATGTGTTATCAATAGAGAGATATTTGTAAAAAGTTTTGATGGAATGTTTTTCCTTTACATGCTTCCACACCAATATTTACTGGGATTACAGTTTTTCTAGCATAATTATAGCTTGAGGTAAGCAGGCTTCCAAGATCGTCCTTCAGAAGGCTGAATCTTTCTGATCCTTTCAAAAGTTGGAAAGTACTGGGGCAAAGACACAGCATGAACTGAATCTGGAAATCGGTATTGTTTATGTTTAAATATTTTCTTTAATATGTTTTAGAGGTGAACTACCAAAAAAGACACCACGTTGGGCCGAAGGATCGTTTAAGTGGGATCTGATTAAGCGAAGTATCCAAACAACATCGTTTTTCCTGGGCAAAGAGCGCGCAGGTGGGGTGTCCCGCAGCAGCCAGCTGCGGCCGTGCCCCGTCCCGCGGCGGCTGGTGGACGGGAGCTGCTCTCCCAGCCCCGCACGCTGGGCGGAAAGAAGGTATAGCCGCCTGCTCTAGTGCCTATAGCTGGCTGGAGCTCCTGAGTGCCGCCTCCTACAGCGCTCTAATGTTTAGATGGTTTCCTGAGAAACTGTGTCAGAGAAATAGGGAAAGACACGTTGCAAATGGTGGGGGGGGGTTTCTCCTTAGCCCTGTCTTCCCATCCCTCTCCCCCAGTAAAAAAAAAAAAAAAACACAAGATCATGGGCATTAATATGTAATTAATAAATTTAGAAAAACTTCTCTCTTTCCTTCCTCCCCTCCCGCCCCAGAAAGTTGAGGATATGAGAGAGACACATCATGGAAAGCTTTTTCTAAAGCGTACTTGCAACTCACTGCAGCCCAGAGAGCAGAACTACACAACATGATAACTGACTCAGACTAAAGTCACAGCACTTTCATTCTCTGAAGTGTTTTTTAACATTTAATTTCAAGGAACATGGCTTATTGTAGCTGCTGTAAATAAGTTTTCTGACTATGAAATGTTAAAATGTATGTAAGGCTCTTTCACAGAGCTTATCTATATACATGAATAACATTTTCTACCAGAAACCCTGGCTATTGCATGTATACTGCACATGCACAGGAAAAAAAGAAAACACATCTGGGAGTTTGGAAGCACATTTCAGTATAAGCTATAAGAGTGGACTAAAGAATGACATGATAATGTAAAAAAAAAATACAATACATAAGGTTAATAGGAACAGAATTATTTCATACAGAATATAATAAACATACAGAATAAACTGTCAAAATTGAAAGTTTGTATTTTGCCAGAAGATAGATGAATTTCACACACTAAGCAGTTAAGCTTAGAAGAGAATATATCAGAAAATTGGAAACGATGGACACAGCCGTTCAAAAAAATGTATGAGCACTACAGAGAAAAGCTTCAAATCAAGGCTAAAAAAAAAGAAAAACAAAAAGTAGCTGCCTGTAATGCTGGTATTGCTGCGTTGTGCTGGAAGGGAAAATCCTGGGGAATTTCACATTTGAAAATGAACAAGTGAACAAAATCTATGTTTTGATCATAGTGTTTTAAGTCTGACTCCTAAGAAAAATATCAACTTAAATTCCAGATGTTCAAAAAAGGAAGGAGATTAGATATTTTATTAATTTACAAGACAACTTCAATGATGCTTAAAAATCTATGAATATGAACATTTTGAAGATGTTCATGAAAGAATTTAGGAGTGATTCAGAAATAATGCATTTACGAGGAGCGGAAGATCCCTTGTTACATACAAGTGCATAAAAAAACCTCTACAAAGGTTACCACAAATAAGCAAAGCAATGAAAATTAGGACCAGTCAGCAAAAAAACCTGCATGTGAGAAACAAAAATTTAGGAGGTTACCATGAACACTGAACAAACAAGAGAATTCTTCAAACTTATCATTAAATAGAGAAGAATAAGGAAAAAAAGTAGGACAATTACATTGTAAGGCTGGTTAGAGACTTAAGATTCCAAAAATTAAATTAGAACTATGAGGTCAATAGTTCAGTGATTTCCACAGCGTGGAGCCACAGTCAGTAGATGTCAGTCTCATTATTTAACACACTGGTGGAAGTATGTAGCTGTGATGCTACACAACATCCCTAATTAAATATCAATAGAACACTACTTGAGACTTATTATATACGATACTAAGCATATACTAACCCCCACAACATACATCTCATTAACTGGAATAGCTGGCAAGAAAATATAGTTTGAAGATTTGGTTGTAGATAAATGGCAATTGGGTCATTAAAAATACCTCTTTTATAAAGACTGTAAATTGCTTTCCAGTTACATTCAGGAGTTAAAATTTGAAAGAGAAACTATTATTTTGTGGAAAATGATTAACAGTGCTGCAAGAATGGCATTCTGATGCTCAGCCCTGGCTGCTAAAGAGCAAGTTGTATCGACAGCTCCTGCAGCTGTACTCCACCGCTGCCTGGGGCCAGGAGGGACTGACCACCCGAGGCAACCTGCCACCACTCTGCAGCCATCAGACAGCTTGCAGGCACCTCAAAAGCCCACGACTAGACCTTTGCTTCCCCATCTAAGTGTAAAAGTCTACAGATAAAGACATGGCGGTGGCAGGTCACTGGAGCAGCAACATAGGAAAGCAAAACAGAGTAGACATCTGACCTAGAACCTGGATGGAGTCTTTCCAATTTAGGAAGAATAGTAGAGCCCCAGAAAGGAGGCACATAATTTTTGCTGTCAGCATTGCACTTGGGGGTTTTTTTCCTGTAGGAAAATAGGGGATTTCAACTCCCATGGAAATTCCCATGGAAAAGTGAAAGAATGTAGGATGCAATCCAGGACTGCGTTGTGCTCTATGAGACACTCAGAAACTGAATTTAAATGCGAATGTTACAGAGATAAATGTGATAATGGGCAATATGATGTGAATAGAGGGATAAATAAGAAGTTTCACCATAGGGACCATTTTGTGAAAGTATATAGCAGCAAATAAATAAATGAGAGTGGAACATTTAGTAGCAGGGAGAATGAAAATGAGGGACTTCCTCTTAGGACTGCAAAGCAGGGAAATTTACATTATTTCTGGCATATTAATCTAGTGCTTGCAGAAAATATAGATAAGTTCAAAACAGTCACAGGGCACAATGTTTTCTTTGGAAGAAAAAAATTTAAAGCAATTCAGAACAAAACAGAAGATGTGAACTAAGAAATTAGGGCTTTTCACCCTGTGTTTCACCAGCAGGTCCCAAACTCTTACATACTAGAAGTGACAATGCTTTCTTCCTTGAATCCAGCCTTTATTATCTTGATGTTTCCTTCTGTTTCTCCCTCTCCTAGCCATTTCCTAATTTTGAAAATTGGGAAAGACAAGTTAGTTGCTGTTCAGTGAGGGTTTGTAATTGTATAGTTACACAAATAAAATGTTTTTCATTGTTCCGTGGTTTTAACACAGCGGTAGAACATAAAATCAGAGAGAACTAAAACACTACGCCATTATGACCCCAAATCTGGTGTGAGGAACATATTAGTGCCCCCACTCCTTCTTATAACATAGAACAAAATTAGGGTGAGCCACTATCAGAGGACAATGCCTGGTTTGTAAAAATTAAAATAGATGGATGAATTTCTCTTCATTTTATAATAAATTGTGTCTACCACAAAAATTTGCATTTTTACGAATATAAACCATGGCATTTTATGAAAAATTAAGTTCAGATGTCACCCTTGTCATGACTGTAGCCTGTTAGCAACCTCCAGAGTAATATTTTCTTTATGGTATACCCATATCTTATCTGTCATCTCGGGATACAGATGGAAGGGTAGACAAGGAAGAAGCAAATGTGGAAGAAAGAGACCCATTATATGCACAAGAAACATTTACCAACTAGCAGAAAGTGCATATTCAAGTCAGCGACAGCATCTACATTAAAGGTAATGTTCCAAAAAACACACTGCAGGCACAACAAAATATTGAATCATCTTTTCTAGAACATTACATCATACAGTAAGTGTCTTTCCTACTTGAAAATGACACATCTCTATTTTTTTGGTTCATGAAAACAATATTATCAATCTGATGCAGCAAAACATCTTTCTGGAGATTGCACTCACACAATTACATGGTACGCTACAAATCCCTTGCTGTTAAGCCTTGTTACACAAGGATAAAGCCTCTTATCATTTTCAAGAAAGTAGCATAAGGACACATAAACTTTCATGCCAACACTCCACTTTCCCACACATTGCATTTCTAAAACAGTCACTCTAATGTTGTGGCTTGTAACGTTTTCAAAGCCAAAGTTGTGAAACTCCTTCATGTAATTTATAAGATGCAATTCCAGTATGATATTTGAAGACTGTTTTAATTTTTGTTCTAGAAAGTATGAATGTCAACAAAACTGGATGGCTGACATGGTGTACCTATGAAATATATCTGTGATAACTGCATGCAGATTGATCCTGAGATGTTATAGGAATGTAACAAAAAATTGGATTTACCATTAGAAGATAACCTTCTTTATTTTATGGATTGTTTCTCCGTGTTACATTTTGGTTTAAGAAACCTAGCTTACCCATAGAATAATTTCTCCTTTAGGTCCCTTTTGGTATCTATTGAAGCCATTTGAAGTCTGTCATTAACTTGCACAGCATTTAGACCAGCTGAATTAATTCATTTATTTGCAAGGTATTGCACACAAATGTTTACAAAATGATTTGCCTAAAAGTTATAAAATTTAACAATTTACTTTCAAAATTTATTTAAGTATTTGCAGAAACTAGTTCAAATATTGACTTATGCAGCATTTGTAATTTCACACAAGTCCTGTGGCAGAAGGTGGGCTGGGAAAAGGGAGCAAAAGAAGATCAAAGGATAGATTTCTTTTAAGATTTAAATATTTATGTTTGAAAAGAATGTAAGGGGGTTTTACGTATTTAAGAGAAACAGGTATATAGTATGTTTTAATTATTTGACAGTAATGTACATGTAAAAATTGTCCATACTTTAGTTCTTGAAAAAGCAGCTGTTGATAGTTATGAACTGGCAAATGCAAAAAAGGAAGATATTCTATATGAATACAAATATAGTATAGCTTTTTACTAGCTTTTAGTTTCATATATGGCTTGTAATGTTAATATGTTATTTCTAAGAGGATATTTTCAGATACATTGCACTGTATTGTCAAGACAGTAGAGGGGCTACTGGCTATTGCTCTTGGAACGCATAGAGGACAAAATCCCTGCCTTAATCCCCAACTCGTTTTTCATGAATCATGAATCAGCCCAAATACAGAAAGGCAAAATTTGTCCCATTTACCAATATGAAGTTATGTCAGGGATGAATTGGCCCACTGTCTACTTGCAACACAGATTTATTTGTCATGCTGTGATGTTTTTTTTAGAGATGGCTTTCCCACAGTATTAGCCAGCAAGCTGTTCAGTACTGCCCCTGTGCTCTCCCCAAAAAGGCTGATATGGAAATCCAGTTCCCAAACTGAAATAAACAAATAAATGATCCTTTGTTCAATGATACATGAATGTCTTTGATCCCCACAGAAGTCTTTCTTTAGTTTTTTAACTAATCATTTAGCCCAAATTAATCATTAAATGTAGCTGTAATATAATATAGCTCTGATAAATGCATTTTCATAATACAAATAGAGAGGAAATTATATTAAAAAGTTAAGATAATGGTATGAGCAGATAAAAGGCAATGGACTGAAATGAAAACAAATAGGAAAGGCAGCTGAACTCCTCACCAACAGAACAGCCTCTCCTAGATTTCTCTTGGGGGTTTTGTTGTTGTTCTTTTTAACAAGATTCTTTCTATAGTGTGTTCCTGATTAAATGATACATATTGCACTTGAATGCTAAAAAGAAATCTTAGCCAACCAAATATAAAAAACAAAACACACAGTCTGTATCAGAAATCAATTGACCAGTTGCTCCACTTGAATGTATGTTTTACAGTTTATTGACAAAATATGTTTCCCAGTTATCCCAGTTTCCCACCTTCCCATAGTTGTAAAAGATCTGCTGAAATGTAATGTTTTCTTGATCAAGTAATAAAAGGATACTAAATACCAACTTACCTCCATCTGAAACGCTTCTTTTGTTGGGCTTTAACATTCTGTGATGAATTAAAAATCGCATTGCTAGAAACAGTGTGAGAGAGAGTGCTGGAATGTTATTTTCAGGCACACACTAAAAGTGCTCTAAGAAAACTCTCTTCTTTAACATATATACATATATAATACCTTTTTTGGTTTTATTAGAGAGTTCAGAAAAGGCAAAACCAGAAAAAGTACATGTGACTTTCAGTGAGGAATAGAACAGAGAGAGAGGATGTTGCATTTCTGTGCTATTACAGGATTGATTATCGCCAAGTTCTCTCTGTAAGGTCTTGTAAGAGTGGCAAGAGAGATCAGGTAGAAAGTTCTTATGGTTCATAGTCTCCTTAAATTTCCTGAAAGCAGACAAATTTTTGAGTGGTAGATATAAAGGGCTTTTTGCACTTAAGTAAGTGGCACACAGAAATGCATAAAGTAAAGCATATATGCAAGTTCATTAGTGTCTTTCCTTTAGTAACAGGAGCATAAATTTGTTTATCTTATAAGTTTAAAGTTAAAAACATCATTGTTCAAAGAAGAAATCACCTTTGAGCTTAAGGAGTCCAAATGTTACACCATCAATAAAATGAAACAGGATTAGTAAGAAGAATTTTGAATACAGTGGCTTTTATATTTACTAACCTCAGCAAAAATATAATTATTACTATTCATAAAAGGTTGCCAAAGATCAAAGAGGATCAGAGAGGAAAATCAATGTTTATTATTTTAGTCTTTCAGATTCTTTCTTTCTGTCTTCTATCTCCCGCTTTTCTTTTTAATTTTTATGTTGCATAAATTATTGCTGCATGTGTCTATCATTTTATGACTTTCAGTAATCCAGAGGATCGAACCAGATAGCTAGAATTGAAATAAAACACTTGCTATGACCTGAAAATCAGCAACAGGTGTAATTCCACATGTATGTATAATCTAACACAGCTTTTGTATTGCATCGTAATAACACTGTGCTCTTCTACTTCATTACCTAGTACCAGCAGTGGTAGCTCCGTGTAATTGATACTGCTTGATCTGGAGTAAGAGTCAATTTGTTCCATTTGTAGTTTTCCATGAGTGTTTTTCACGTCCCCATTGTATGGTATGTTCTGCAAGCTCCATAACAGGAGTTACAGAAACCCGTCTGAATGGGTTTGGCATGCTACATGACATTGAAGAGATGGGGTGGTCACAGACATGACTGATTGTGTCATATGGAGAGGGAAGAAGTCAGGAAATATGTTGAATGGCTTGAAACTAAAAATTTCCTGAATAGTGAGTGAATCTCTAACAATGTTCTTCCTTTTTTTTTCCCTGTGTCTAGGGATCTAGACTTGCTCATAGGTTCCTTAGTACGTCATGCAAGGGCAAACAAAACCCTGCTTTTAGGAAAGGTGAAGCACAACCTTTTCTTCGTGCATTATGTTATGTACCTATCTCCAATTTTTTGCATAAAAGATTAAAAAAATTGTAAATACATTACATGGAAAAAGTATTTAACAGTGGTACAAGAGTTTAAAATAATCATAAAATAAATTTTAAAAGAGAGTTTCTCAGGTTTTGTTTTTCTGGGAAAAAGCTCAGCCCTGTGCCCAGCTCTTAGGGCACTGGGAGACAGAAATAAAGGGGAGAAAAGAAGAAATACTTTGATTTTTGGTTACACTGCAATTCTGTTGCTGTGTATGTTTGAATAATATACTTCTCGTAGTATAATAACCCCCTAGCCTGTTTTTAGCATTCTGCCTACAATAGAGAATGAGTTACAGGATTAGAAACATCTTTATTACAATTTTATTCCCTCTCTGTGCCATTTTTCTCAGCACTTTACTGCTTTCCTGCTTCTGTCCCGGATAATAAAAGAATGGGATACCTCTCCTCTTATGCAACTATTCAGCTGATACGAAGAGGATAATAAAAGAATGATTCAATGTCCATTTGGAAATTCAATCAAAGTGGATTTTGATCTATTCTCAAAGGCCTACAAATCAGCTGAAAAAAAATCATTACATAAATACAGCTTCACAGTCCCTTTCAGTAACATGGATAGGCATAAGTATACATGACTAGGTTTTTAAGGGAACTTACAGCTCTTAACAGCCATCAAATGGGATTTTCAAAGGTACCTAAGTATCTAATTCTCATTGGTGCCATCTGCATCTTCATGAGCCTAAGTACTATAAAAAATCCTTCCTTTGATCATCATCAAGTGCATAAGGAAACTCTCAAAATCAAGTAAATAGCTGACAGACATTCATTTAGAGGAATGGAGGTAGGAGGGAGCAGATAGAACAGAATTAGTAGTTTAAAAGAACAGGTCATTTCATAAATAATCTGCATTCTCTTTGTCTGTCAGGAACAAATGGCTCAAGTAAGCAGAAGTTATATAATTTTTATTCCCAAAAAAAGTATTTAATCTTAGTCTGATTTAGGCATAGTCCTCAAAACACGGTATAGTGTAGCTTATATTTTCCAGTCTCACCTACTCTAAAGAAGAAGAAAACAGAAAAAAACATGTTTTCTGATTCCATTCAGTCTCTTCCAGTAAATTTAAGCTACTGCTGTTTAGGATATAAGCATCTGCCCAATCATTTAAGAGAGCCAATGATTTCCTTTACATTTACTGTTCCTTTATGTTATATTTTTGAGAACATGTTTATCTTATTCTGCCTTTCCACTGCAGAAATATTATTTCGTCTCATAATAGAAGAAATTGTTCTGCCAAAAATTCAAATAACTTACTGTCTGCCAAGAATTCAACTAACTTTGTTTAAACTCCATTTCTTATGGGAGACAGATACATTTCTGTCTTCCAGATAGCATTTGAAAATGACATGCAAATTCCTGCATATTCCTTAAATTTGCAGAAAAGAAATTGTGTTTGTCACTGAAAGCATTCAGAAGAAAAATGGAAAGAAAGTTGCTTTTAGGTCAAAAAAAGTTTGAATTTTCTTGAACTCGCATTGTGCCATTATGAAACACTTCTTTCTCAGGACTCACCACATCTGCTGTGTCTGCTTTATTGCCACAATCTGTAAGAAAGTGGCTGTATTCCTTTTCCCTCTCACTAAGGTTTTACATTTGTTCTTTCTTCTTGGCTTCTGAAAGTTATTCCTGTTTAAAAATAGAGGTGCTTTTATCTAATCTCTATGTAGACAAACGCACACCTCCAGAAGTGCGGTCTTTGCATTTCCTGTGCTTTTATTATTATCTGATATAGGATAAATGCAGCAGTGAAATGTCTGTCACACGAGCTTGTATGACTGCAGAACTCTGTTCCACAGAATTAATTTACAAAAGGCATTTCCATTGCTCAAGGTTTTGAAGGAGATACAGAGAGTACAAACTACCTGTAAAGGTTTATCTACATTGTTTGTTTAGAATAACTTATTAATAACTGATCGATACCTCTACCTTCCTCAATAGTGAAGTCAAATTCAACAGTATTTTTGTTTTCTCAAAAGAAACAAGCATAAATAACAGAGGCAAATGAGCATGTGTTTTCTCAATTCAGCAGGTGATAAACTGTAGGGAAAATGCTGTCTTTATCAAAATCCAGTATCATTTAAGGCAAAATTAAAATAAATTCATGGCAATTTGTTAGAAAAAGGGAGAAAATAAGAAGTATCTTTGATAGCTTGCATCAATAAAGTTTGCATTTAATCTGTATTTTTATCATGCAACTCTAATGCTTTGTTTTATGACACCTGGATGCTGATTTTGCTTGGTTAACAAATTTTCTGGCTGTGTAAGTGAAAGAAATTACTTTTTGAGGAGATATAGAATCCTTTTGATTACTCAAATTCACAATATAGCTATCATCACGGATTCCAGACTTCAGCTTCCTGGCTCATAAATCAAAACCAAAGCTGGATTCAGGTGCTCACCTACAAGCACCTAGTGCCATGCTGAAACACCAGCACGCCGTCAGCAAATATGGTGCAGGACCCATGGGAAACTCCCTCCCTCCTGGAGGAGCAGTTGGAGACCTAGCAGCAGACTCCAAGGCACCTCAGAGGGCACTAGACATCTATGCTCAGGCAACTGAACAATGTCTCAGGTGTCGTCAATGCTGGCAAATGCTACAGACTTTTCCTTCTGACAGGAAACTACTGCAACTCATTCAACTTGGGATAAAACCTGAAAGTTGTGCCAAAACTTTAATGATGTCAGAGGCAGCAGAAGAGATTTATAGATGGATAGGGTTTTTCTGAAACTAATTGAAAACTTCCAAAAACTGGCCAAAAGAAAAAAATTTTAATGCCATTTTGGAATGTTTCTGATACCATCTGTAGCAACTTATAAAATCAGTTTTATTTTTTTTAACAAGTCAGGAATGATAGAAAAAAACCCTGAGTATAATATAACTCTCTCAGATGAAGAAGGTTAGCCTTAAAGAATGAATAAAACACCTTTCTTGGATAGACAGTAGAACACAAATTCTAGGTTTGCTGTATATAATTCTATGAAGAGAAATGGAAAATTTTGCATAAAAAGAAAGTCAATAATAAAATATGGAACATTCAGCTTCATCTATAAACTACCTCTTTTTTTTTTTTAATCTTTTTTATGAGATCATCCAGACCTGATCTAAAGGCCTAAGCTTAGACATTGATGGCAAAGACAGTAAACCATTTGTTCCTTGCATTTATAATGGGATGATACATTCCATTGTTATAGGACTAGTAGAATTAGTAATGGATTAGTATTAGTAGAATTAGCAATGAGTCTTTAATTGAAGGATGTTGTTAAAAAATTTGTTGCCATATTTAAATAACTGATCCGCTGAAGATTCTGTCTCTGATATTGACTATGCAAAGCTTGTGCTCAGGCACAATACAAATAGAAAGACATATTTTTATATCATTGTACATAAAACCTCTTCAGTATCTACTTTACTTTGCATGTTTTATGATCCAAATTTAGCAGTTTCTTCTGTCTTTTAGTCTTTAACAATGCTTAAAAGTACAAAATACAGTGAAATTATACTTTTTCACTTTTTTTAACAAAATATATTACTTGAGATTACTATTACTGTCTGAAATACTGGTCTAAACACCAGTAAAAGCAAATTAAAGCCAACCTTCTACCTAAATAATCATCATTATAGACTTATTTTCGAGAGTGTAAAACGATGCCTACATTAAACTGTCAAAACTTTGAACTGGAAAATAATTTACTACAAACTGATAAAAAAAAAAAAGGAAGGAAAAAAATGTTTAAATGTGTGCTGCCTCCAGAGGACAAATGACAGAATCTGCATGAATTTTAAAAATAGCAGGGGAAAAAAACCTCCAGAATACATGAGAGTGCACCAATAGTATACCTAAATTAACCTCACAGGTAAGTTTTATCAGCACTAGCACAAACGATCTGAAACTATTTTTTTTTCTTACAGATGAATTAAAAAAATTATTAATAAACTGAAGTAGCTCAGCTAAAGTGGCCTTCTCAGGCAAATTAATCCATGAGGTGTCTTTAAATAGAAAATATAGAATCATAGAATCATAGAATCCTTTAAGTTGGAAAAGACTTTTAAGATCATCAAGTCCAACCATTGACCTAGCACTGCCAAGTCCAGCACTAAACTATGTCCCTAAACACCACATCTACATGTCTTTAAATACCTCCCTCAGATGGTGACTCAACCACTTCCCTGGGCAGCCTGTTCCAGTGCTTGACATCCTTTTCAGTGAAAAAATTTTTGTTTGTCTAATCCAAACCTCCCCTGGTGTAACTTGAGGACTTTCCCTCTTATCTTATCCCTTGTTACTTGGGAGAAGAGACCAACATTTAAATGACAAAAAAAACTTTCTTTGCTGTGCTCATGGTACCTAGCCAACCTCTTCTGCTTAAACTGCTTCTAATGTCTGACTAATTGATAGTCAGGGCAAAATTAGTGTTTCACACTCTGTCTTGCCAATTCAAGAATACATCTAAAATGTTGATTCGAACAGAATAAAACACCACATGTTGCATTAGAAAGACGTCACAGTCCTAGGCCATTTCTAATAAATAACTCTGACATTTACAATGACAGGGAAACAACAGCACAACAACAATTTGTCTGGCATCAGTCTGTTCAAAATTCCTTCAAAGGCGCGTCAAGAGGGAAGTCTGCAGCGCAGTCCCCCAGGAGGCATTGGCATGTTTCATTATGACAGCCCTTGTCAGCTCATCAGTTCTACTCAGGAAGTGATCAGCCCCTTCCAGCAACCAAACTAATTTGTTTCCTATTTCAGCTTTTAGACTCTTCATCCCCTGGCCTTGTTCTATCTCTCCAAAGCAACCAAGGCAAACAATCCCATTCAGACTAGACTCTGGGCAATCCAAACGAACCCGAAGCAAAGGGCAGAGGTGTGCCATGCCCAGCATCACCTACTGTGTTACTATCTACCCAAGAACATGAAGGGAAGAAGGATCGCAACCACTTTTCCTTGATGATTAAAGATTTTTCACGAAACTGCATAAACATCGGTCAAAAGGTTTTAGAGGAAAACATGCTTGAGGGATTTTTTTAAGGTTGTTCTCTTTTAATGAAATCTGCCTCTCATTAAATTCATTCAGATTACTGCCTTTTAGAAAAACAAGCTTTGAGTTGCCTTCAGAACAGTGTTTCATGAATGGAGAGCCTTGATATCTTTCTTCATTTAAATTTTGATCAGTCTGAATATCATTTGTGTGACGCTTCCTTAGCTGCTGTTCTGAATTAAATTACATGATTTGTTTCTGCTTGTTATTATGTATGCAGGTGCAATTAAGCCATAACACTCTAAGTTTCCATACTGAAACAAGAAACTTTGCAGAAGTAATCCTTCACTGGCCTTGCCACAATGGAAGCTGTCTGCTTCTAGGGGAACAAGAACTCTGAGAATGCCCATTGAGAACTGTTTGAAAGTTAAAACAGTCCTGCCAAAAAAAAGAGAAATCCCCTTGAACCCTCTTTGCCCTCGTTCGTGGGATATAGGAGCTTAGTACCTGGGATAACTCATTTATGGCAAAGTCCCTATTCCAGAAAAATCAGTAGCAAACGCTTGTCCCCAAGACTGGAATTTTATTCAAGCTATTTGTATGTTCTCTTTTTCTTCTGATTAATTTTCACTGATTATTTTTTAAATTGTTATGAATAGCCAAATATTATAGATATGAGAAATATCTATAAGCATGAGTTGTAATTCATGCAAGAATTTGTCATGTCACATGTCACTCAAACAGTCACTATTAATAATTGTTGTTGGAAGTAGTTAATGGACTCAGTGAAGGTGATGGAGACTGTACAATATATCACACCTCATTTCTGTGATCTGGGAACTACTGTCAGTATTGAACCTTTCTGTCATTTTAACACATTAGGGTTTGTTCATTGCTTGACTGCATCCTTTATAACTCTTTTAAATATATTCACTGATAAATGTTAGGACTGTGTCAAGAAGAGAAGAGAATTGGAAAAGAAACCATTAAGATTCACAAGCATGTAGTGTTTCATTTTAATCTATCAGTCCAGTTGCAGCCATCTGCACAATTAACTTCTTTGACCAAAGAGAGGAGGAAGAGGCTTAGCTTGAATCTGGGCTTGACAAAGGAATGTGATTCTGCACACAGGCACAGGATTTTCTGCCAAAATAAGATCGCTAAAATCGAATTCCCAGGACTACCTTTCTCTTGGCATCCCAATGATCAAGGAAGCAGACACAACTGGTAGATAGCTGCTGTGAGGACTGAAAAATAAAACAGAAGCATATGATCTATCATGTCTGGTCAAGAATTCAGCAGCACTTCATCCAGTCCCAAACAAGAGTCTTGTTATAAAAGATTCTGGATTACATGGATTTTAAAAACCTCAGCTAAATTGTGGAACCTACCAAGCCTTATTCTCAGCGCTTTTATTTTTCTTTTTTCCCCCTAAGTATTAGTCTTACTGATACAGCCTTCTGAAACTGAGAGCTGCCCAAGTTTGCATGAATGTCACAATCATTGATCATGACAGCAAAGCTCCTTGGAGCATGGTTTGTGCCTTCCTCTGTATGCAGTGCAGACATTCAATGAATAACAGACAGTATCACAAGTCCTAAGTCTTTTGACTTCACTATATATTCGCTCTAGGTATGAATGTTGCCTAATAATCATCAAATTATCACTTTTTTTTTTTAATTTGTGCAGATGTGTTTTTATCTTCTCTTATAAGGACAAATATCAGCTATTAATGTCAGCCCTCTTTCTGCCTGGAATTTTTTAAGAAATTCAGGAAATTAAACACTTAGCTATCTGAACTTTGAAATCTCAGCTGAAAAAATCTAGTTATCATTTACAGAAAATATTTTCCACCAGCAGTTTCTATAATAGCATCTTGCTGCTCCCCACTCAATGCAGCAACAGCTTGCTCTGAAAGAGGAAACACAAAAAAGAAAAGGCATGTCAGAAACAGAAACAGCAGCAGCAGCTTAGCTCACACAAAGCTTTGGGATAAATGGTTTTATTGCCCATAGTTCTGTGCTGTGAACTGTACAACTCCCTTCACCCTCACTATTGTAGTGCCATCCTTAACTATTGGAAACTCACCATCATTAGGGGGAGTCTTGGTCTTTGCATTCTCTTCTAAAGATCGTATCTTTTTAAAGAAATTCGCTAATTTAACCAACATTTCTAATCTTTCATGCTTCATTTTAAATTCAAATAATGTATTTAGATGTCTAAAAAAATGCCTCAGGATTCAAAATATTGGCCTCTGTTTAGAAAGAGTACAACAGGTCTCCAGCTTTTCTTGTCTTTGATATATGTGACAAACCTTAACATGATGAGAGGGAGTGAGACAGAATGCAATAACATGATCCAAACAGTGACAGGAAAGTAATAGTGTTGTGTAGTTACTATCAGTGACCTACTTCCAAGTGAAAGTTCTCATTAAATATAAGAATCTGTTCCAGCATATTGGCAGTGTACTGGGTGTGCGTGGTGGGGCGCCTACAGGGGTGGCTTCTGTGAGAAAATGCCAGAAGCTTCCCCCATGTTCCATAAAGCCAGCTGCAAAATGGAGCCACTGGTGGCCAAGGCAGAGCCAACCAGAGATGGTAGTAGAACCTCTGGGATAACACGTTTAAGAAGGAGGAAAAAAGTGCACAGCAACTGCAGCTGAAGAGTGAGAATATGTGAGAGCAACAACTCTGCAGACACCAAGGTCAGTGGAGAAGGAGGGGGAGGAGGTGCTCCAGGTGCCAGACCAAAGATTCCCCTGCAGCCCGTGGTGAAGACCATGGAGAGGCAGGCTGTCCCCCCGCAGCCCATGGAGGTCCACAGTGGAGCAGATATCCACCTGCATCCCCTGAACGATCCCATATCGGAGCAGGTGGATGTGCCCAAAGGAGGCTGTGACCCTATGGAGAACCCACTCTGAGGCAGGCTCCTGGCAGGACCTGTGGAGAGAGAGAAGCCCAAGCTGGAGCCAGTTTGCTGGCAGGATTTGTGACCCTTTGGGGGACCCACACTGAGGAGTCTGTTCCTGAAGGACTGCACCCCATGGAAAGGACCCAGGCTGGAGCAGTTTGTGAAGAATTGCAGCGCATGGGAAGAACTCACATTGGAGAAGTTCGTGGAGGACTGTCTTCTGTGGGTTGGACTCCATGCTGAAGTAGGGGAAGAGTGTGAAGCATCCTCCACCTGAGCAAGAAGGAGCAGCAGAGACAAAATGTGATGAGCTGATCACAACTCCCAGTCCCTGTCCCACCGTGCCACTGATGGAGAGGAGACAGAGCAAATCAGGAGTAAAGTTAAGCCCAGGAAGAAGGGAGCACGACGGGAAGGTGTTGGTTTTATTTCTCATTATCCTACCCTGATTCGATTCTTAATAAATTAAACTAATTTACCCAAGTCAAGTTTGTTTTGCCCATGACAGCAGTTGATGAGTGATCCCTCCCTGACCTTATCTCAACCCATGAGCTTTTCATTATATTTTCTCTCCCCTGCCCAGTTGAGGAGGGGAGTAATAGAGCAGCTCTGATGGGCATCTCGTGTCCAGCCAGGGTCAACCCACCAAAGGCAGAAAGAGGACATTCTACAGAAAAGAAAATCTCAGAGAATTGTGTTCATAAACAGTGCATCAAAATCCTGAAAAACAGAAGTGAAATAATAAATCTTATTTTGTGGAGGTATGTAGAACCTCCTTATTCAGACAGTTGCCAAGATAGGATTTGCATATAGGAATATATCACATTCTTTCAGATCACAGTTCTTTAGAAAAAAAATCTCTAGCTGTCCTTATGAGCCATGTAGATTTGGTTATATAAACTCATCTCCAGTCATCTGTTTTCTATAGCAAGTTTCTGCATTATAATAACTAAAATAAATGCAACTCCTGCAAAAAATATGAAGCTATAAAATATGCAGTAATCTCTTTGTAGCTTGCTCAAATCTTGATCAAAACACACTATGTACCACATCCCAAATCTCATCAAATATCCAACATTGTTAAACCTAAAACCAGAGAGACAGAAACAGCAGTACTCCAGGAGATCTGTTTTTTTTCCACTGGGTGTTCTGGCAGCTTAGCTGAGGGGACAATGACCATCTATCGCCATGGAATCAAAGGCAGCTAAACAAAATTTCACTCTGCATCAGCACTTTCTTCATCTACTGGCAGGAAGACTGAAAGCTATTCAAAATGTTTCATATTTTATTTGGACTGGTCTCAATCTGGCCTTTCTTTTTAAGTAATTGCTTCTTTATGTGTTGAAAATTAATTCTGAATGAAAATAACAACAATCATCAAACATCTTGTCAAACATTTAGGACTCCAAGATGAGGAAAAGCTCTATAGCTCTTCTCAGATTCTGGGATCACTTTCCACCTGTCTCACAAACTTTCCGATGGCATCTTTGACTAGTCATTTAGGTCTCTATTCATTGTATCCTTATGTGATTCTTTTAACCGGGGCCATTACCTCTACTTGTACTCACTTAACCAACATAAAATATAGATAATGATATATCCTTTCTACCTTAGATGTGTTTTGTGACTGCATGAAATGCTATCTGCTCAAGGGAAAGCATCTTCTCTGATGCTACATTATTACAGTGGCCCATATTCATTCAAAAAGTCAACAGGGGAGATTCATCTCATGTGTCAGAAGTCTCCAACTGCGTTTGTTCCAAACTTCTATGACCAGTGTGGAAAGCACTGGATCATATAAAATCTTACCGGATCCTTAATTAAAATGCTATAATAAAGCATTCAAAAATGCTTGGATTAAGGAATTTGTGTTAAAAGACACTTCCATGCATTGTCAACAGCTTTGCATCATCATGAAAAATAAATTACTATCTCAATGTAATTACAGTGCCATAATTTAAAACTTTCCTCATTTTCAACTTAATTCCTTCATCAATCTAGCTCTGTCCAGTCATCACTTCCCCTGACCTCCCAGTACCCAGGCCTGCAAGCCATGAGTTATAGACTCCTCCAACAAACAAGCTGGAACAACCATCTGATTGCTGCATTTTCATTGCTTCTTTCTCCTAGATTACAGTGCAGTAAATGCCCAAACCTTGACAAATAGCTCCCCATCATATTAACACTTCATTTCAGTGACACATATCTTGTTCTCATTGAGGTCACTCAAAAAATTGTTTTTAATCTTCCTGGTTTGGTCAAACTACCCTCTACTTTAACTCCCCACTAGTAAAAGCCTTATAAAATTGATACATACAGTTGCCTCATTTTTAGGATCTTGAATAGTTTAAGACTTGCCTACATTTCCACCCTTGTCCCTTCTTCACCTATTTTACCTTTCTCTCTGTAATCTCACAGTATTCAAAAAACCCCTCTCTTTGGCCATTTATCATGCCATCACTCTTGCTTTCTTAAAAAATTCTCAGTACTAACTTCTACAGAAAGCCTTATATAAAGGAAGCAATAGTAACATTAAACATATAGGCACAATTTTTAATCTGCAAAAATGTACGCAAAAATTAATCCAGTTATTCCAATTAATTCCTTTCCATGCACCTAATCCTAGTTTTAATTCTTTTTCTTGTACCAAATCTAAATTCGGTTTTGCAGTTCTTTTAAAGAAAGAATCACATCTAAGTAGCTGTATTGTGGACTTCTTTGAAAAGAGAAAGCTGTTTGCAAAATAAAGCTAATCATATTCAGATTAGTAATAATACATGCACTTTGAAAAAAATGATTAGTATATGGAACAAATATCTAGGAAAAGAACACTTTCCATACGTTCTCGACATCTAGAAATCTTCAGACCAGTTTTGGTACTTACTCTTCTAGAAGCAAACATTTCAATCTGCAGTTCACAATGCAGATTACACAAGAAAATACACTGCCTAATAATTGATTGTGTCTTTTATTTTAAAAACTTCTAGTGTATATTTCATCTCAAAATGTGAATGAAGTATGCCAGTCCACATGTAGCAGCTACAGTCATGAACAGTTCAAGGAAACAACAAATTAGCAATTGATTAAAAGTAACAGATTTCAGTGCAGCTCACCATGCATAAGATACATAGAACTTCTCTCATCTTGATAAAAACACTCATTTTTTTATGTCTTTGTATAAGAACATCAAATGTCTATTAATACCATAGCCATTTCAAATACATTAATTCAATGTTTTTTTCTTTATAAATAGTTCTTGCAGGATAAAGTCTTTAACTGTCGCTGGCAGTGGAATGTTCACAGAGGTTTCAGCACCAAAATCATCTGGTCATATCTAGGAGAGAGAGTTTTCAAAGTAGTTGGCTTCAGAACTAACCTCACTTAATTCTGTAAATTTTATTCTATTTGAAGCTTCAGTCTCCCCTTTCTATTGGTAAAATGAATGGAAACATAAATCAATTTTGTATGAAATATCTCTCTCATTATTCTAGAAACTAATATTAGATTAAAAATCGAACTATAGATTTCTGAAGGTTATTCAAAACTTGTTTGTGAGCTCTGAGCTGGTTTTTTTTAGTTTCCAAGCTAAGTTCTATTGTACAGGTACAATGTGGATAATGTGCATAACTGGTAACTGTTTCTTTCTTCTGATACAAAAATAACCTTTCCCTCCCTCTGGTCCGATATTTCAAATTTATTGAAATAAGTAACAGACTTCTATAAAATTTATTTTGCACCATGTTTTTCCAGTGCCATAAACTACCAAATCAGAGAAAATATAAACACTGTACACATATTTTAATGTCTTTCAAGAACGACAATAACAATTATATTTTGTGTCAGCTTTGCAAGGCGGCTTTCACCGGGCCCAATGTTCCGGCATGTAATTATGTCATTCATTTTCCAGTTTTGTTTTCTTTTTCTTTAACACACTTGCAAAAGAAACACCTAGGGAATTTCAGTTGATGAAATCTTGGCCCTAAGATGGTGAATTACAGAATTCCCACCAATTTCAACAGGGCCCAGAATCTTATTAATGCCTTTCATAAACTATATCCTATCAAATTAAATCTAAAAAGGTACATTTAATTAATTATGCTTTTCCAAAATCTTCAGAGAAGCACAGCTCCTGACTTTCATTTCTCAAAGGCTCAGAAAGACAGGTCCTAGAACTACTCAGATCAATGGCAGAATTCACATTACCTCCCCTGCCTTTGGGGAGAAATGGTAATATTTAATGTAACAATAGGTCTAAAACTGTTATTTCATTCAGGATTGTGCAAATAGTTAATTTTAAAAGAAAAGAGAATATTCAAGAAGCTATCAAAGAATATACCTTTTCTTTTTCCATTCTATAAATAATGAACTTGATGTTACAAACAGCTTGGGTCCCTGAAAATTCAAACCAGTGTTAAATTAATTTGCATTTCTTGGCAAAAAGTAGTGGGTATATTAAGCTAAACTTTTTTCTCTGAAAAATCAGAATATATGTATTCTCCCCCAGATCCATACCTTAAGCACCTGAGACCTCAGCTTCTGAAATTTAGACTCTCTCTTCACAGATAAAATCCCAGAGAATTAGCCACTGTATTTTTTATTGTGTTTACACAGACAGATTGTCTATGCAAGAAAACCTTTCTCATCCTATTTCTTTTCTAAAAATCAAGAACAGTCTAAGTACTAAGGGGAAACATTTATGGAGTGTACCACCAGATAAGCACAGTGTAGTGAGCACCACAATAAAAAAAAAATAAATCTGGAGGCCTAAAATAAAGTCATGTGGCTACAGCCTAACCCTGTGCATAGGTGCACTGGGGAATGGTGATGTTACGCAGAGGCTTTCCCCTCTGCTGCACCCGTATGAAGTAACAGCAAGGCAAATTCCCTCTCTGTCCTGAATCACACAAGCACACAACAGAGTTGTAAGAGGAAAGCTTAGCTTCTCGTGTCAGTAAAGGAAATGCTCTTGCTACTGCCTACAAAATGTAACTACCCCACTCCTACCATGTGCCCTACCCCGTGAAGCAAATATTTGCTCCTTTTTTTGCTAAAGAAGAAATTACTCTGTTCTTATGCACCTTCGCTCCTCCATCACATATATTTTCTTACTCTGAGTCCTTCTGCCTATAGAGAAAAGGAAGACTCCTGGTCACTGTGTGAGCCACCACTCATCGCTGCCGCTCCCTGCTCTTCACCACGTTAACTTCACATGCCAAGTATATCTCACATATGAAGGCTGGGGTTCCTCTCCCTCGTGCTCAGGTTCCTGCTAAAATCCTCCACTGTCTAGGTGACCCCCAATTTAGTCAGCACTGACATACGGGAGCAGATTCCTTTTCTTTTCTATTACCCAGCCACTCATCTGGCCTGTGGCACTGCTCCTTTCTTCAAAGTACAGTAACCATAAAGCACAGTAACCATAAAGCACAGTTACCTTTACCTGACTGTAAATTTGGGGTGCCATTCTCTTCCAGCTCTTATTTTTGATCATTTGTTGAGGCAATTATTAAAACTCACCACTAAAATAATTTAAATAAATTACATAAGACATGCTCATGAATACCACAACACTATCTAAATACCCTCTCCAACTAAATGTTGTCAATCTATTTGTCGCTGTTAATTGTTAATATCTTTATGTAGGTGATAAGACGCTCGAGACATAAAACTGTTAAATACTTGCTCTAACGACAAAGTCAGCAAATTGCTTAGCCAGGGATAAAACCCAGGCATTCAAGAACTTGTCAAGGCCTTGTCTAACTATTGCTCAAATGCTTTCTCAATAAAGTAGAAGAGTACTTTGGAGGAGCACAATAAATAGCTTGTGGTGCAAAAGTAAACCTCTCTATGCTTTCGTACTGAACTCTGTCTTTAGTTGTGGAGAAACAAAACACATGGTTTGCTAAAAAGAAACTTTTCAGTGTCTGCTTTTCAGGTCATGAACTTTTTATCCGATATGTTGTTGTTGCCTTTGATTCATTAATTCTATGGAGCTGCATGCAGTTTTACATTCATTATTTTACGTGTTCTGAAGTATAATAGGTTACAAGGGTCAAAAGCAACAGCCTATGAGATAAGGCTGTACACAACAGCATTTG
Source organism: Phaethon aethereus (assembly GCF_964289735.1). NCBI lineage: Eukaryota > Metazoa > Chordata > Aves > Phaethontiformes > Phaethontidae > Phaethon > Phaethon aethereus. The sequence goes on along the minus strand of NC_138578.1, from coordinate 52,226,211 downwards.
ATGTATTACATCTCACTGGTATCTGACAACCCTTACTCCCTGGTGATGCAATTCTTTTCTAATAATTTAGTCTCAGTCTATTAAAAGACAATTACAGATAATGCATCCAGGCAAGTGGTGAAGGATATCCAGAACAGTACTTGTAGAAAGGTTATCAAAACACAATTCTCAAAAAAGAAGTGTGCTATTGATTTTTTAATCATTTCAGACAGAGACTGTTACATAGATTTTCTAAAGGATTGAACATAACTAGAAGAATCTGGAAATGGATTTCCCCTTTGCTACTTCATATATCATAATAATAGATCTTTTTTTATTCATTTACCTCTAAGTAAAGAATATAGCTAGTCTTCTTATGATATCTAGAGACTAGGTAGACTTTCAAATCTGTTGCTACTTTCAATGTTCCCAGATTCCATATCCCACACAACTCCTGATGAACAATTATTTCCACATTATGCATAAATTAATACAAAATAAGAAGTAACCTTTGAAGCTTTCGTTCTGTGCCACTATCATCTGGCCTTCAGTTAGAAGCTGGCCAGAGAGTAAAATAGGACCTTTAACAGCATTCTGCTTCAGAAAACATTTCTGATGAAGTGGCTTAGGTTGCCATTCAGAATCTGGAAATCAGGGAAACATAAAGCATGCTTACTTTTTTATTTGGATAAGGATGGATTTAAAAAGTCGTTTGCCTAATTAAGATACACCGTTTCTGAAAGCATTTTACAAACTGTTAAATAGAAACCATTTACGAGGACATCTGGTCTAATAACTGTCTGCCTGTCTGTATAGTTCCTATGAAAAAAATACAAGATGCAGGTGGCGAGTACTTCACAAGACACATCAACTGGACACACACAACACCAGAACTTAGTAAAATAATGCATTAAAGCAGGCATTGTACTTTTAATTTACTTTCAACATTTTCACATAGCGAATGAAGGGAAACGGGGTCAGGAACAGGGAAACTCTGAGGTTGTCCCTAGTATTTCCAAAACCGATTTTACATTTTTAACATTCACTCTCAGATCAGCTCATTGTAGACTACTGCTAGTTTTCAGGCTTAGAATAATGGAACATATCAACAGGTTTCCTTTCTTCTCTTCTGCACTGTAATTTCAACAGCCCTTTTATCTGGTGCCACACCCAAGGTGGCAGTATGAGATAATTCAAGGTCGGATGACTGGAAATTATTTGCTATACTTTAGCATTGTTAGGAATCATGATTATCACTGCAGATGGAACTTTGAAGTACATATCAAAGTACTAGAAAGCAAGCCTGCTGTGTAAATCACAGAGGTGACAGAGGTACTGCCATCCCTTTGTCTTTAAGCAGATTGGTCATCTTCTCTGTCAGGCTCCAAAAAGGGCTTTTTTCAAAAGGGAAGTTGCTCTGATGTGTGGTATGATCTGTATGTAAAGGCTTTGTACAGTCAGCTGGTTCTCCTTGCCCAACGTGTTGGCGTATCACTACAGAAGCAGCCATTGCTTTTGGCCCAGGTGGCAAACATCCATAATGGCCATAGCCAGGCACGTTTCAGGAAGCCAGGAGTCCGCACACGTGTCCCATTGCCTGTTGCTATCTAGTACCTAATAGGCAAAGCAACGATTTTAAATCAGTGGATTGTAGTCTTTGAAATATGTTGAAAAACTATTAAAACAGCACTGTTAAGCTTGATGCAGATGTAAATCTAAATATGAATGCATGTCTGAGCAGCAATTCATTGGGGGAGCTATATAACTGCACATATAATTATATAAAAAGGAGTTCACACTTTTACTATACTTTTCTATATCTGTCATGGACTATCAAACCACTGGCATGGCAGCATGTCTTATAAGAAGCCTTAGGTTTCAGGGGATCTGCCTGCTTATTGGATTTCCTTCAGGTGGGCAGAGGAAAGGAGACAAGGACTATGCATGTATGAACAGGGACAGCATCTCCACCATGGTCTTCAGAGATTAACAAAAGTCTCTTCAAGAACACTGAACTCCAAGTTTCTGCATTTCAAGAGGGATAAATAGGAAGTTCCTTCGTGGTGCTCAGCCTCTACACTCAGCCCTAGATATTACCCTTCTTTTCCTCTAAACTTAAAATGTTGATCTTAAAACCGGAATATGCCATAAAGTCTTTACTAATTAACGTGTTCCTGGATATACTGTTATATACTTATTTACTTTATTTTAGATACTATAAAATAAAGTAGATAGCTTGTAGTTTTCTTACAGTATGACTGCCTTGCCCGTACAATGTATCTAAAAGGTTTTTATTTCAAAAGCATTTATAATCACACACACAGTGAATCACACACACATACATACAACAAAAAAAAAAAAGTGTGTGATTTAAAGCACAGCCTTGACCACAGTAATAAATAATGAAGTTAGCTCAACATCTGTGATATGGAAATAATATCAAATGTACTACTTATATATGCGAAACTCACCACTGGACCAGTACATTAATGATTCCTAGGACTGCCATGAACATCACCTGACCAGGTTGTTTGAACACGGCTCCAGTGCTTCCTGCTAGGTTAAAATATGTTGGCCATAGGTGTCCTAGCAACTGTTAGTTTGGAGAACTGCATTATAAATCTCACATAAACATTAAGTTTATTGTTCATGACTATGATTTTGCAGTATACAGTTTAAGTGTATATGCCCATGGCTCCCTCTTCTGGATAATCCACACAGAAAATAAGAACTACCCATTTAGAAGTAAAGAAAAATAATAATAATAAAGAAGGGCATAGAAGGAGGAAAATAGGAAAAAAAAGACATTTTAAAGTAATACGTTCTTTACCAAAACAGATTAATTTTCCTTCTCCATATTTTTCCAAATTTTTTTTTAAAATTTCATGACTATTTTACTGTGAAAGTATGATTTTAACCACGAAAATGTTATGAATAAAGATGTCATATGCATTGTTGTCAGAAATATACACTCTTTTCTTCTTGTTCTTTATCTCTTATTACAATGTGTAGCAGTGGTGTCAAATAATCGGTAAGAAACTGGACAAAAAAGAGGACAGAACAGATTGGAGCTACAACAGAAAATGTATGAGTGGATTAAAGAAACCAAATATTGACATAAAGTAGCTCAGATGAGTAGAGAGGTGCTTGCCATTGTTAATAACAGAATACACGAGAGGAAGGTGGCCCATATTCTAAAGGCCTGGGCAGTTAATGCTTATGCCCACAAGAGTACTTTAAAAGCATGAATTGAAAACAAAAATAAACATTTCTCCTGAATGAAATACTATAATTTTGACATTTTAATAAAAATGGGATGAAAAGCTTTTACAAGAAGAAAAAAAGGAGTGTTTCTGTTTTTTCAAGTCAGACAGAAAAGTTTCTTTTGGATAAAGGTTTTTTAATTTAAAGTTCAGACATTTTGATCAATATACTCCAAAAGATATTTTTATTGAAAGATTGAAGTAGCAAATCAACTGGTTTTACTCAGTATATCTGAGGATGGATACAATCAACAGGATAAGACCTAGAACAATCTCATTTAAAGGCAACACCTTCACATTCTCAAATTTGAATATGAGCAGCTGAAGAGGAAAACTAAAGACCTAAAGAACTAAAATAAAACAAACCACCACATTTAAATGGTTTAAATCAAAGTAGATATTAAATGGATATTCCATGACAGACAAATAAAAGTCATTAACTAGTGTAGTAAGAACAAAGGGCATAAAATCCATCTCCAAAATCCATCTCCCAAATCCAGTTTAGGAAGATAAATTAGTAATATAAATTAGCTTCAATTGCAACACTGCATTCTCATTACAAACATAATTTCTTAAGAGTGTTAATGGCTAAAGGATTTAAGCAGATGGACCAGAATTTCCACCTCATATAAGCCCTGAGAAATAGGATATTTCCTTTGTGCTTTTGATTGGCTAAGCCAATGTAATTTATCAGGCAAGAAAACCCTGCTCATCCGTACAGTCTACATACAGTTTCCACAGAGGAGAAATCACTTTGAGTACAGATTTAAAGGCCTGTCTTTGGGACCTCAGGTTTCTTTTTAATTTAGATCCTTGGATTTTCAGATTTCCATAAATTACTTTATTTTTCTTTCATAGATCGAAGTTCTCCTTATTAGAATGTAATGTTACACATTAAGTTAAGGACAGAAAGGCAGCTGGTTAGCAAGAAGATTGAATATGAGATTAAATCTCTGAATTTCCTTTTTTCATTCCTTCCTTTAATTACAACAATAACGCAGACATTCTTTTTTTCCTTCACAGAACATATGAAAAAAAGAAAAAAGTAACCCAGTCTTTCTCAGAGAGAAGTGTTGTCAAGTAATTTACAGTGAAACTAAGCCTCATTCATTAACTTTTTAAGGGCTGCTGTGCAGACTTAGACAAAAACTAATAAAAATACAGAGCTTAAAAAGCATAATTTAACAGTGAAATAGAACTCTTTAGAAAAGCTGAAAATTGAATGAGAACTGCTCCATAAGCAACACCAAAATATTGCATGATGATGAATAAAGATGACATTTAAAAGGTTTGGTAATGCAAAATGGTGAAGTTTACAGGAAATTAATCTAATATGGTAGACACATCATTTTTCACAGAGGCTGGATCATAATTCAACTGTCTTCACCTGACAAGGTCAAAATTTACCACAGTGTACACCAGACAACTGTATGTTGAAGAAGCTTCATCACATCTTCAATCAGTTTCCGCATAATTTCGGACATAAAAATCCAATTTTGTGACAGCTAGAGGATTTATCCCTGCTATATTAAAAGGAAACTCTCCAAAACTTTTGATTAAAATATAACGAAGAGAAAAAAACACCCTATCTACTTAAAAAGCCTGTTCATAATTAATTTTAATTATCAGCTAGCAAGTGAATATACAGTTTCTTAGGGAAGATAAGACATAAAACAAAATAATCCATTTTTTTCAGCATATCAGTTTTGTTGCAGACTCAAAGTTTCATTTCAATTAAGATGAAAACAATATGATCAATTTAATGAATATAGGGGTACTTTTTATGGTACAGGTTTCAAAATCAGCATATGCTGCATATATTAAACAGTAATGACAAATTCAGTTCCTGTCTATTATAAGAATAGATTTTTATGACAACACGATGCAAAAAAAATCAGATTCAAGACTAATTCTATATTGTCTTCACGTAGAAAATGTCATTATTCTTCATAAGACACGACCATAAGACCACTGAAGAGGCTTTTCTGATTAACATTAATGACCTCCAAAGTCCTAAAGCATAGCCGTAACTTTTGGTATTGAACTACTCAGTAAACTACTCATATATATTCAATGGGACGAAGTGTTGAAGGACTAAATAATTGTCAAAAATATTATTTTTATTACGTATGACCCAGGTCAATTTATTATGATTTCACAGGAAATTACTGGCATTCCAGAAACTGGAACAACTGCTTTCAGTTTTAGGGAGTTTCTTCATTTTTTTTTATAGACACATTATTATTGGCTACTCCAAAGTCTCCTTCTCTCACTAGCAGGGGCCCAGGTACACAAAATTAACCATGGAGCTGATTGAGACTGTGATGCAGCAACCAGATTTCTTTGGTACTCGGGCAGTACAGCAGGCAGCTAGCAAAGCACTATGCAGTGGCTATCACAGCAGTATATGATAGCCCAGTTGTCAAACTCCTAAAGGAACCAAAAAATCCAATGGTCATACCCAGCCCTTAAGGAACCAAAGCACAGCTGCCTTCTGTGTACTTTTAATTAGTTCTTTGGACATTGCTTTATGCATTTTTACCAATTACTATTTTTCTATCATGTATCTATCAAGTATTTTAATCAACAGGCATATTTTTCCTAGGTGTTATAACAAGTACTGAACTTTTTCATCACATATCATAGCCTATGTGTGAGGTGTATGGGAAAATCAGTCTGTACACATTTCCAAACTGATTAATACAGATTTTTATTAGTCTACACACATGTGTGAATGACACACATGTATTTGTTCTTCATTCTCCTACCTAGAGCTTCTGTCAAACCTATTTTTTCAGTTCCACACCTGTAAGTAGACTTCAGGCCTGCATATCACTGCTGTAACATATGTAACATATACACCATATAGTAAAATTATGTCTCCACACACAGTATATAGTACCAGTTTAAGAAAAAATTAACTACTTCCTTTACTGAAGCAAACATCATGCAAGATTAAAACCTGTGGTATTGGTAAGAAAGTTGTAGCTTTTTCATAGCTTTTTAAAGTAATCCTGTAAAACTTAACAGAAATCTGCATAGTATTGAATTCAGAAATAATCATGTGATTTTCCATTATCTGAGGTTCTTATAGAGTAATTATTAAATGTGAATAATCATATTAAATATGCATAACACTGTACAGATTCATCCTCATTAAATACTATAGGATTTCTTCATTAAGGAGATAGTAAGTTGACTTCTTACAAACCTGGATAAGTACCTCTAATTAGTTATAAATTGAATTAATATATTTTAAGATCTGAAGGAATCATCACAGATATGAATGCTAACTTGCACCGTAAGAAATGCCATGTTATTTAATAAAGTAATTCCTGCATCAAGCTTATTATTTCTGAACTCTTTCAGACCCAACTTGCCAGCTGCCTATCTTGCCTCGTCTGTATTCCATTCTCAGTGATTTCTGCTGTGTGGAAAACAACACAACCTGCCTTGAACTCCATTTTATTTTTCCGTATTTTGCTCTGCCATTTTGTTAGGGGAAACATGGATCCTGAACTAGCTTGAAGAGCAAGAGGCTGAGACAGCGGAAACCCATCAAGGTAAAACTGAAGCAGGCCTTCAAAGAATGCATTATGGGTTTAGGCTTAAAAGGGAGTTTTCTTTTAAAAGTTAACTTCTCTCTTTCTTGATGTTATGACAGAATATCTTATCATATGTTTTCATCTGTAAATAAATGTGTCTCAAAATAAGGCACAGCTTTTCATTTTTAAAAATATATTGAAATCACCTATCACAGCCTATTGTCTCTCTGTGTGCCAGAGGGTGACCTTGGTATATTGTCATTACACAGCTTATTAGATATCATTATTTTTACTACAAGAACAACCTTCATTTCCTCAAATGCAGCAATGTGGCTACCATAACATCAACAGCATTTTTTACTACCTTAGTCAATTAATTTTAGTTTTCCTAATATTCTGTGAACATAGCCTGCATATTCCTTACAGGGCCTGCAATTAAAAAGTAAACCTTGGCAAAAGCCATTCTTTGGACTGTTTTTTAAGAGTAGTCCATAGCAGAGCAGGTTAGGTTAATTCATTGCCGTTTTAGCTTTTGAAGCTCGAGACTGAAGCATGACAATGAAATACAATGAGGGGTTATGCTGCCTGGATGTTGATAGTGCCTTCAACTACCCCAGAAGCATGACTGCAGTCAGAGTGCATGCCTTTGATTGCCTTATTGATGTTCCAACATTGATTTATATTGTTGTAAAGTAGACTTTAAAAGACATTTTATGAAAGAATTAAGTCAGGGATTTATGTCATCCTATTATGCTTCAAAAGCAGTTCATAAACTCCTGCTGTTTTAAAGACAGGTTGGGTATGTATTTGCTACAAAACTGTAAGACATCACAAAGTTACATCAATCTTGATGCTTTCTCTTTCTTTCCTTATTTTGAGGGGATGGTGGTGTAGAGGTTAGGAGCAGAGAAGTTGCAAGCGAAGGTGTAATTACTCCTGCTTTTCATATTCCTTAATGATTATATGCCCTACTTTACTTGGGGTGGAAAAATACACACTTTTTATTTAGCTCATTTGAGTCTTGCTGCTTGAAGCAAGTGTCTTAAAGCTTCTTTGGGTTAAATGTTTTTCAACTGCAAAAATTTCCTTTTAAGAATTTTTCAACATTGAGCTGAATAGCAGGCAAAACCCAAGAGTTTCCAAGTGGTAATATCTAAAAAAAAATAGCTTAATTTGATATGCTTTCCAGAACGTGCTTCAATGTCAAATGCAAAGTCATAAGCTAGGAAAAAAGAATATTGGATTTGGGAATCTAAACTAGAAAGGGTGCTCCTGCATTCCGCTTTCTGTTACCAGGATTGTTTCTGTACTTCGTCCAGTGTAATTTAAATGTGCATTTCACTAAACCAGAAATAAATTTAAGAATTGAGCATAAGAACCACATTTCAGAATTAGAATCTAATTCTAATTAAAATTAAAATCACTGCAATTCATTTTTAACACCACATTTGATAATATATGCCTGATATTGAAAGATAACCAGAAGCAGATGATCAGATTACCTGATTTTATCATGTCAACTGTTCAGCTCTTTCCTTCACCTTAGTGTAATTTTTGCACTTCTTGTCTATCCCAACATACAGTGGCAACTACCACCTGTGAGTAAAAGAAGCAGTGGATTTGTAAAATGATTAAAAAATGCATGATTAATACTTCTCAAATTTTCTCTAGAGACAAATATTCAGTAAACAGACCATTCTCTTTGGTTTTCATTTTTGGTTTATATAATTGCAATCATTTATTTGTGCAATCTGTCAACAAGTTACACATATTCAGTATGCTGTATAACTGTATAAATCCACAGCTGGAATAAATTTCTTGAACATAACAATTTGAAAGAATCAGAAAATGCAGAAAATAAAAGCAGTAAAGTAGTTGATTTGTAATACTAAAATATAACTTTATAATTATTTTAAATGAAATTCACATAGAAACAGACACTTGACAGAAGTTCTCTGTTTAAAATCCCTTTTGTTCCTCTATTTAAACGTGACTGCGCAAAGGTCTGCGGTAAAGCTTAGCACATGGGTGGATTTCACCAAGAGCACCGACCAGTGACCTCAACAGCTACTTGGAAGGAGTCTAGCCAATCTGCACAATTAAAACATCCATTTTCAGTAATGAAGTTGCTACGGACAGTAGCAATTTGATTCTAACATGTCGCTAGCAACTATTATAGTTGCAATGTATTGATTCTGTGAGTTACATTTTTATATTACCCTGTGCTAATATTTACTGTCACATTCATAGCACAGCAAAATGGAAGCAAGATGTCACAAAGAGATTTTTGAAGGCTCATGTTTCTGAAATAAATCACAATTTCTCATATTAATAGCATTCATCTGTCGAAAAAATTGTTTATCTTAACCTCTCTCTAAAAGTCTGCCTGTCATTTGATATATTTGCTGCAAATACGAATTGCATTGCAGGAAATGAATGGGTTTAGTCAAATTAAATAAAATTATATGCCAGCTAGATTTCATATATTCTAAATATGGCAAACCTATTACATACATATTAATTAATTGTCTTTATGTAAAGCCTGTCACTACTTCACACATGAAAGGGTGGCATTAAGGGAAGAGGTTAAGACACATCAAGCACGCGATATGTCACTACAAATATTCTCAGAGATCCAGAGATTGCCTATCATAAGAAAGGCTTGCTATTGTAGCCTGCTCTTTATTACCTATGCTGTAAATAAAGACAGCCACACATACGTGCAATATGGCTCCTCACAAGTCCCTCTCAGGGCTGGCAATACTTGTGAGGCTGGAAGAACCTGATGCTACTTATACAAGCACCTCAAACGGCAAATTTTCCCATGGCTGGGGAGCTGAGTCTTTCCAGAGCAGGAAGAAGAGAGAAATGGTTGCAGAGCAATCTTCTGCCTTGCCTGCCAAAGAAGTAATAAAAGATATTGGAGCTGTCATGGTTGCACAGGTACATCATGGTTGTTCCCCTTCCCCTCCATTCACCCTATTGGAAAACCTGTACAACAGTGGAATTGATTTTGAAGCTAGAAAGTACCATTAAATCACATAACATGACCTCTTCTGGCAATGCAGACAAAGATGTACACTCATGTGTACTGAAGCACACAACTTGGATGTAGCTAAAAGGTAATTTCCAGTTCTTATTTAGAAAAGATATAGAATTAATCGTTTTGCTTGATAGTTTGTTAAAATGTTTTATCATCTTTCCCATGGGATATTTGTGCCTATTTCTAAATTGGCTGTAAGTTCCAGCCAATGCTTTTGTTATGTCTTTCTTTGCTGAGTCATTTTTAGTGCTATTTTTCAGCAACCTAGAAACTTTCAAAAAGCAAATCTGTGCTCTTATCTGAAGCTCTTATTTCCAAGTCACTTTACTGTTTTGGTATGTTTCACTCGAGGTTGCAGTCAGTTAAAAAGCCTGTTTCCCTTTCCAGCAGGCAGCTCTCCAGCCACTCCTCCCCAAGCCTGTAGCGTTGCATGGGGTTGTTGTGACTAAGTGCAGGACCCGGCACTTGGCCTTATTAACCCTCATACAGTTGACCTCTGCCCATCGATCCAGCCTGTCCAGATCCCTCTGCAGAGCCCTCCCACCCTCCAGCAGATCAACACTCCCACCCAACTTGGTGTCATCTGCAAACTTACTGAGGGAGCACTCGATCCCCTCATCCAGATCATCAATAAAGATATTGAACAAGACCGGCCCCAGAACCGAGCCCACACTACTTGTGACCGGCCGCCACCTGGATTTAACACCATTCACCACGTGTTGCGCTTGGCCATCCAGCCAGTTCCTCACTCAGCGAAGAGTAAACCTGTCTAAGCCATGAGTCACCAGTTTCTCCAGGAGAATGCTGTGGGAGACGGTGTCAAAAGTTTTACCAAAGTCCAGGTAGACAACATCCAGCCTTCCCTCATCCACTAGGCGGGTCACCTGGTCATAGAAGGAGATCAGGTTGGTCAAGCAGGACCTGCCTTTCATGAGCCCGTGCTGGCTGGGCTTGATCCCTTGGTTGTCCTGCGCATGCCCTGTGAGCGCCCACAAGATGGACCACTCCGTAATCTTCCCTGGTACCAAGGTCAGGCTGACAAGCCTGTAGTTCCCCAGGATCCTTCTTCTGGCTGTTCTTGTAGATGGGCATCACATTGGCAAGCCTCCAGTTGTCTGGAACCTCTGGTGTTAACCAGGACTGCTGATAAATGATGGAGAGTGGCTTGGCAAGCTCCTCCGCCAGCTCCCTCAGTACTCTTGGGTGGATCCCATCAGGCCCCATGGACTTGTGCATGTCCAGGTGGCATAGCAGGTTGTTAACTGATTCCTCCTGGATTATGGGGAGTTTATTCTGCTCTCCATCCCTGTCTTTCAGTTCAGGGAGCTGAATATGCTGAGGATACCTGGTCTGGCTCTTAAAGACTGAGGCAAAGATGGCATTAGGTACCTCAGCCTTTTCCTCATGCTTGGTGACAATGTTTCCCTCCACATCCAATAAAGGATGGAGCTTCTCCTTGGCTCTCTTTTTGTTGTTCATATATTACTTTTACTCAAGATATGGATACTCATATCCATGGATGAGTTAAAACAACATTTTCTCCTTAGAGAGTATCTATCAATACTATTCAACATGAGCAAATACTGTGAAAATATGCTTATATGTATTCATTTGAATAAAAACTATGAATTCAATTTTACACTCTTGAGAATCTTTTCCATTTTTAAAAATATCTAAATAAGTTCTTTTATTTCTATTGTCAGAAAAAAAATAGCCTTGCAATTGCTGTGTGCCTAGTTCACAATTCTCTGTGTGGCTAGCAGGAAATCTCATTTAACCTGTTCTGAACAGAAGGGGAAGCAATAATAGTATGGTAGCATTCACTGCAGTTGTGCTACAAAGACACAGGACTTCAAAACAAAATCAAAACAAATAGTTCATGAATAACACATAGCCTGATATGTTTGCATATAAGTGTTCAGTGAATAAGCTCCGAAACAAACATATTTATACAATCAGGATATTTTTGGTGAATAATGTATGAAGAGAGACATGGTAAACTTTGTAGATGTTACACACTGCAAATAGCTGATCTTCCACATGGAATAAGAAACTGAACAGGGTAGGAAAAAACAGGAGATCTGAAATTATTATTAGCTGCCCACCAGTAAAATGACAACTAATCATGGGAATACCTCATTTCAAAATTTGTGGGCACAGGAAAACACTGGAAATATTCTCTCAGGAGAAGTTAGATTAAATGTGATACACTCTCACCCAGAAAACCATCTAGGAAAAAATCTCTGGGAAGAAATTAAGATGCTTATGGCAGCTGCAAAGGCTTCTAAGAAGTGAGGGAAAATGTCATCAGCTTTGACTTGCTTTTCTTCACCAACCACTGGTGGGCTGTGTGCTTCATTTTGCCCCATACCTTTTTAGGTCTTTTCACTTCAGCTCCACATTATCCTTTGTATTCATTCTGTCATCCCTTCACTTTTCCCCCTGTATGTCCTCCCCTCTCCTTCTCCTCTATATACTCTCTCTTCACTATTTGCTAGACGTCCTCCTAAACAATTCTTACCAATGGAAAAAAAAACAAACAAAAAACCTATAACATTACCATGATCTTTCTGCCTTTCATAACATTTATTACACACTATATGTAACATCACTTTATATATCCATCATTTGCATTTTGTATTATGTAAAAAGATCTTCAGAGCATTAACTATCTTCTTCTAGGTGTTCACCTAGTGTTTAGGAAAAAAGAGCTAATCTTGTTTGTATTGTACATTTTATAATAAATAAATGAGTGTACTCATGAGTAAAGCTCATTTCTTTTACTGCACTGAGCTTGTATTACATTTGATGTCATGAATTCTGTTTGAGAGAGACATCTGAGAGACAGGACATTTTTAAAAAGTGCCAAAATGTAGTGTACTCTGAAACCCTTCAGTGTGTATTCTGCTCAATCCTGCTCATCCCATTTGGCTCCCAGGCCCTTTGGCTTCCATAGTACCGAGGAACTTAGTACCAGCTTTGCTTTATACACAAATTAAAGTCAAAAATCAAATGCCTGAGTAACTTCTGAAATCAAATAAATGATAATGGATGACAAAATTTTGTTCCATCATCTCGTCACACACCTTAGCAATAGCTTACTGCAAGTCAGGGTTTCCCAGTTCTCTGGACGATAAAGCAATCGCTCCCTGTCCTCCAGCCGTTTATCTCAGTTTAAACAACGTAACTTTGGAGTCTGTGTTCAGCTCTTGGCACATTATCACCAGTATTACAGCATAAACTTAGCAACATAGGCATAATTGTGTGCACATCCAGCTAAGAAACCTATTCTCACCCCTTCCCTCTGTTGCGTGAAACATAATCTCCATCCTTGGAAGAACTGGGACAAAAAAAGGGAAAAATAAGAGAGATGAGATGACAATTTTTTCTACTGAGGGGTTATTTCTAATGTACTTTTGCACACTTACTGATCCTGGAATGAAATAAAATATTGACAGAATGACAATTTTTGACAGGTTTGATTTTTTTGGAGTTACGCAGTGTTTTGAAAATTAACAGTGGTTTAGATTCTGAGCAATCATTCCAAAAATAAGCTAGGTAGCTAGACAAGACAGCAACTTTTCATTTTTTGGTTACAAAGGATGTTGCATAAATACTAGGATAATTATGGTTCAATTGCTAATGCAATTACAGTTCAGCCATTGCATTTAGAAAGAACATTGTTGATTGCATATTGAAGAGCAGTGAAATGGAAAAAACGCTACAGAATATTAAAATCCACAGAAAGCTTTTTCTTTTTTTAAAACAAAACAAAAACCCAGTAACTTTCAACTCCATAGAAAACATTTTATCTTTATTCTGTCTCAGTTTCTTAAATAGTAAGCTAGCAGTTACATCAGTGAGATCTAGTAATTTAAGTTTTTTGGGGAGAAAATTCTATGTAAATTGAAATACTGCAAGGATATTCTCAAGGAAATGACCCCATTTATGAAGAACTTTTCAACGTGCAATAAATTCAGTGCAATGATGCTTTACACATGTATAATATCTTCTCAAAAAAACTTGACATGTGGCTGTAGATTTTCCCGATAATACAGCAGAGTGTAACTAAGAGTAACTGTATTAATGAGAAATGAGTCCAGTCTTCACAGATGTCACAGCATATCACAGTCCTTCACAAACACAGGACAGTTTGTCTTTGACATTGCATGTGTTGTTCACTGTCCCAGTTCAGCTGATGAGCTTTGATGTCACAGAGAATATTTGCTGATGCCAAAAGATGATCTTTGACTTCTGTGTTGAGAAGATGATGATGCCCAATTCTTTTGAGAACATCTTCACGACGTGTCATTTGCCTACCTCTCAGCCACTTGCTAAATGTAACTGATTGCATAAAATAACCTCTGGCTGCCTGCTAGCAGCTGCTTTGAGTACCTAGATCAAGCTAACAGGTTAACCCTTTCACCTTATGTGTAGCAAGCATTTGGTGGCTGGTGGTAACATCCAACCTTGTATTAATTGTTTGCAGTTGAAAAAATTGTATCACACGTCAGTCAAGTAACTGACAATGAGCTATGAAAAGGCATTCATAAAGATAATATCAAGGATATGTTAACTTTTGATTCATTGTCATCCCATCATCTTGCTCTAGTCATCTTTTTGAAATATTTCTCCTGGTGACGATTGCCTATCTCTAACATTGATATATTAACAATATGAGTTTTCCTGACACCACTGTGACTATCTTGGACTGCACCTTACGATTCAACAACTGCCCACCTTAAAACCATCCAGCAAGATGAATTTGTCATGTGGTGGAATGGATTAATTGTTGAAATACTAATATAACAAGTTTTTTGCCTTATAGGTACACATCATCTAGTTTCTTGTGTATTTGGTTTACATGTCAAGGTTTTGGTAGCAGGGGGTGTACAGGAGTGGCTTCTGTGAGAAAATGCCAGAAGCTTTCATCATGTCCAATAGAGACAAAGCCAACCAGCTCCAAGATGGACCTGCTGGTGGCCAAGGTCAAGCCAATCAGAGCGACAGTGGTAGCGCCTCTGGGATAACATATTTAAGAAGGGAAAGATGTTGCTGCACAATAGCAATTGCAGTCAGAGAGAAGAATGAGAATGTGTGAGAGAAATAACCCTGCAGACACCAAGGTCAGTGAAGAAGTAGCAGGAAGAGGTGCTCCAGGCTCCGGAGCAGAGATTCCCCTGCAGCCCGTGGTGAAGACCATGGTGAAGCAAGTTGTCCCCCTGCAGCTGATGGAGGTCCACAGTGGAGCAGATATCCACCTGCAGCCCATGGACTATCCCACACTGGAGATGGGTATCTTCTGGAGCAGGTGAATGCCTGAAGGAGACTGTGACCCACGGGAGAGCCCAAGCTGGAGCAGGCTCCTGGCAAGGACCTGTGGACCTGTGGAGAGAGAAGAGCCCATGCTGGAACAGGTTTGCTGGCAGGACTTGTGACCCCATGGGGGACCAATGCTGGAGGAGTCTGTTCCTGAAGAACTGCAGCATGTGGGAAGAACTCACACGGGAGAAATTCATGGAGGACTGTCTCTTATGGGAGGCACCTGATGCCGGAGTCAGGGAAGAGTGTGAGGAGGAAGGAGTGGCAGAAACAGTATGTGATGAACTGACTGCAACTCCCATTGTCTGTTCCCCTGTGCTGCTTCGGAAGGAGGTAGGGAAATCAGGAGTTAAGCTGAGGGAAGAAGGGAGGTGTGGGGGGAAGGTGTTTTAAGATTTGTTTTATTTATCCTTACCCTTCTCTGATTTGATTGGCAATAAATTAAATTAATTTCCCTGAGTTGAGTTGGTTTTGCCCATGATGGTAACTGGTGAGTGATCTCCTTATCCTCATCTCGACCCATGAGCCTTTTGTCATATTTTTCTCCTCCTGTCCAGCTGAGGAGGGAAGTGATAGAGTGGCTTTGGTGGGTACCTAGCATTGAGCCAAGGTTCAACACACTACACCTTGGTTTTACTATATTTCATTTTAGGACTTGCCCAATCAATTATAATCGCACCGAAGTGTGATCTGCAAAGCAGATGAATTGTGGGTACTGCTACAGGACTATCATAATAAGCAGGCTCATAAACAAGAGGCAGCAAGTGTTTTTCAGATCTTGCATCATTGTCACATGTTACATCCTGAAAAGTTTGCAATCTTACTGGTGCTGAGTGGGTTGCTTGGTCAGCCAGAGAACACCAGTGGGATGTCAATTAGGTAAGTGACTTTAAAGGTCCTTTCTCCTACATTCACAGGTATGGGTGAGAAACACCACCTTTGGTAGAGCTGTTCTACCATTCTGAAAAATGTCCTTGTGACCCAGGGGGAATAGCGAGCAACTAGAAGTTATCATAATTGAAAATTATAACCTTACACTCAAAAAGATGTGTGATTTATAGAGAGAAATTGTTTACTAGCAAGTATTACCTTGTTTGCTGGTTTTGGCTAGGATAGAGTTAATTTTCTTCACAGAAGCTAGTATGAGGCTATGTTTTGGATTTGTGCTGGAAATAGTGTTGTTAACACAGGGATGTTTTTATTATTGCTGAGCAGTGCTTACACAGAGTCAAGGCCGCCTCTGCTTCTCACCCCACCCCACCAGCGAGTAGGCTGGGGGTGCACAAGAAGCTGGGAGGGGTCACAGCTGGGACAGCTGACCCAAGCTGGCCAAAGGGATATTCCATACCATACGATGTCATGCTCAGCACATAAAGCTGGGGGAAGAAGAAGGAAGGGCGTTTGGAGTTATGGCATTTGTCTTCCCAAGAAACCATTAAGCACGATGGAGCCCTGCTTCCCTGGAGATGGCTGAACCCCTGCCTGCCCATGGAAAATAGCGAATGAATTCCTTGTTTTGCTTTGCTTGCATGTGCGGCTTTTGCTTTTCCTATTAAACTGTCATTACCTCAACCCACAAGTTTTCTCATTTTACTCTTCCAATTCTCTCCCCTATCCTGCTGTGGGGGAGTGAGTGTGTGGCTGTGTGGTGCTTAGTTGTTGGCTGGGGTTAAACCACAGACAAGCAGATAGCTGCAAATGGTGTTGGATTTAGATAACAATCTGAGTATGGGTGATAACATGTTTGGTCTTGATGTCAAAGCTTTCCTTCTCCTTATTTAACTTTTTTTAAAGAACAAAAATTATGGCTGAGTAGCCATTGTAGCTGGTACTGTCAGTTGACCTGAGGAGCTCTATACAAACTTTATCCAATCCAAGTTTTTTTAGAGCATTAAAGAACATTTTGTTTCAGTTTTAAAGAAGGGAAAGGAAATACACGTATGACAAATTACTTGCCCAAGGTCAGCAGCTCAGAGACAGACCACACACATCAGATCTCCTGATGTCTAGTTTGACACCTACCCTCTGCAAATAGCCCAGATTCATAGCGGTCCTTTGGCTGCTGTTCAACAATGCAAAGTCATCACATTTGTTTTCTGGTAGCACTGCCAGATTTCCATCATCTTTTTTTTCTCCTTCTTTAGAATACATTTTTCCACAGGCACACTATCTTGCTATTTAATTTTTTTCCCTCCAAAAAGTGAACCTCATTCATTGTTTCTCATTCAAATTGTTTCTCAACAATTTCCTCAGTGTAGCAAGGAGCCTGGAGCAAACCATGGAAGCTAGCACACTTTGGAAGGCTGTAGCCCAAAGTACTTCATTTGTAACTCAGGCCTAATCTTTTATAAAGTGAATAAAGGATCACAACTTGATCATCATGACTGGTAAGGAACTGCATTACTCTCTAGGGAATCTGTTTTTCACTTAACTCATCAATCCAGAAGACTTCATGTCTGTCACAAAAATAGTGTGCATGAAAATATATTTGACTAGCAATGAGAATGTGAGTGCATACTGAATCTTTAATGTTTAACAATAGTTGTAGAATTTTGAAAATGCTTATTTTTTTCTCTCAAACTATACAGCTGTTTAAATACTTTGTTAATATAATAAATAATACATTTCCTAAGATATGACAGGTATTCAAACACTTTTTAAACTACTGATACTCCGTTTCCTGCACTTATAGTCTGTCTGCCTGAGAACATAGAATTTTATTGCTCCTTTTATACTGTTTTAATCTATACCTGTATTTGATTAAGCAATTGTTTTTCACTGCTTATACTTTGTTTATTCCAATTTATTCCAGTACTGGTTTAGAGAAATGCACGAATCCTCTGGGATGAAAGGTCATTAATAGGTGTGTTTGCACTTTCCTACAATGTATGTATTTACATTCAGATTTGTACAGGGCCCAGATAATTGTCTCAAACATACTTTTTAAAGTTTCTGTTTTTTAAATAAGGACAAGTTGATATGTGCTTTACCCACTCCTTTTTTTTTTAATCAATATTAATATTGCTGACACCTTGACTTTTTGTACAATACCTTTCCTAAGTGATAATCAAGTAATCCAAGTCAACATTTTATCAAGACACAAAGATTCATCATCTTTTGCCATGGTATTTACTGTAAGATCACTTGGCTCCCAGTGTCAGGCACAGACATTTACGAGTCTTCCACAGAAAATGATTAAATGCCTGGAGGGTTAGATTTACTACAGAAGCACTTTCATGGAGGAAGAACACTTTTCAGAAAAACACAACAAGGAACTCTTTGTTCACTGATGCTTATTTATGAGTCTAGCATCTGTTCTTTATTGTTTAAGTGACCCGGGTGCTTTCCCAAGGTACTTTACCGGTTATCTCAGTAACAAAAGTTGACATGCTATATGTAAAACAGTTTTCACATATGACTGATAACAACTAGCTTAGATTTCAGTAGTAACCAGTCATAAATTCTGTATTCTGGATTGTAGCTTTAACAGCTCCAGAAACTTCCATAAAGCCTCATGAAGTGATTATACCTACCATCCACCCACACGTACATATTTGTGATCAGGTGACAATAATATTTAGATCACTGTGTGGTTTTTTTAATCAAAGTTCTGCTGTACATGTCTCCACCGTGAGGATCCAGAAAGAGCTGCACAACTTAAACTCTACAACACAGTTATGACATGGTCATTTCTTATGAAATATTTAGCCACAAATGGCAAACAAAACCTGGGGAAACTTCACAATCTTATTATCAGTTACTGTATTAAAATGGTCCATTATCTATAGATGAGGATTTATATATTACAATAAGGTGAATGAGAGTAATGAGGGACAATAAGGAAAGTACGATGTGATATGTATCTTCAAAATGGATTTGCAGGTGTCAGATGGTTGAAATGAGGTAGAAGAAAGAGAATGTGACAACCAACTCAGGAATTTCTGTGACAAAGCAGACCATATGTGTTGACAAAGAGATTTTTCCCTCAAGGTTCCTCACAAATAAATGGCCTATAGGCATTTCTGTCACATTTGCTGAGGTTTAACAAGGCTGATTTCTCTGAGAATCTCTCTCATCTCATCAGACTACTTTGTGCATTTTAAAGCTAGGAAATTAATGCAAATATTGATTGCTGAAACTCTCAAGCAGGCTGCAATGTTGCTAATGTTTCAGCCCATTTGGTATACTGGAGTGTTCACATTCGTCTGTATTTAAGAGATGAAAAGATTATTTCTAATTTGACATGAGATCATAAATGAATGTATTTCTTACATTTCTTAAGCTATAATGTACAGGTTTTTTCCCTTTTATTATTATATTTCATCCAACCTAATGGGGTCAATAAAATATGCTTTCATCTTTTTTCTGAAAAGAAGCTTTTAAAGTAAAGCCCTTTCATCTCTGTATCCTTTACTATTATTATTATCATCATCATCACTACCACAAACACTACCTGTCACAGGTAGTACATACAATAGTTTTTGTGGGAACAAGGGGATGATTCTCACCACCAGGTAGTATGCATTCAGGGGCATACTCTTCACATATGTTTTGGGTTTACCAGGCACAGAACACAAATTAGTGCTTATTGAAGTCAGAGTTAATTTAGCTATTGCTAAACTTGCCTCATCTTCAGGAACTAAAACAGTCAGTACTAATCCATATTATGTTGTTCAGCAAACAAAACCAACCATATGCAGAGGGATCTGGACAGGCTGGATCGATGGGCAGAGGCCAACTGTATGAGGTTTAATAAGGCCAAGTGCAGGGTCCTGCACTTTGGCCACAACAACCCCATGCAACGCTACAGGCTTGGGGAGGAGTGGCTGGAGAGCTGCCCGGTGGAAAGGGACTTGGGGGTGCTGGTTGACAGCCAGCTGAACATGAGCCGGCAGTGTGCCCAGGTGGCCAAGGAGGCCAACAGCATCCTGGCCTGTGTCAGAACTAGTGTGGCCAGCAGGAGCAGGGAAGTGATTGTGCCCCTGTACTCGGCACTGGTGAGGCCGCACCTTGAATCCTGTGTTCAGTTTTGGGCCCCTCACTACAAGAAGGATGTTGAGGTGCTGGAGCGTGTCCAGAGAAGGGCAACAAAGCTGGTGAGGGGTCTGGAGAACAAGTTCTTATGGGGAGCGGCTGAGGGAACTGGGGTTGTTTAGTTTGGAGAAGAGGAGGCTGAGGGGAGACCTTATCGCTCTCTACAACTACCTGAAAGGGGGTTGTGGCGACGAGGGCGCTGGTCCCTTCTCCCAAGTAACCAGTGATAGGATGAGAGTAAATGGCCTCAAGTTGCTCCAGAGGAGGTTTAGATTGGATATTAGGAAAACTTTCTTCACTGAGAGAGTGGTCAGGCATTGGAACAGGCTGCCCAGGGAGGTGGTGGAGTCGCCATCTCTGGAAGTGTTCAAAAAACGTGTGGATGTGGCACTTCAAGATATGGTTTAGGCAACATGGTGGCGCTGGATTAATGGTTGGACTTGATGATCTTGAAGGTCCTTTCCAACCTTAGTGATTCTGTGATTCTGTGATTCTGTGAATAATTGTAATTGTTCCGTAAGGCTTGGTCCTGGCTGTAGTTGAGTCAACAGGAGCCTGGATGCCAAGGAATTTTTTTCTATCACCCTTCTCTGAGCCAATAGTCTAAATACCAACAGTCACTAAGAAAAAAACTACACTACAATGTGCATCTGTGCCATATTGGGCCAAAGGAGTACAAAACCCAGCCAATTCAAAGATATCTTTTATATCCTAATAGTAAAGACATTGAGATTAATGAAGTCTAGTTTGGCCTAACTCTAGTTACATTTATGAGGTACAGCATCAACATTTAATGATAGGACCTGAAAAGGATTTCCCAGTTGTGATGTAATATTTTGCAGTTTGCTTGTTTGTTTTATAGCATTTGAAGGGCACATGCAAAAAAATGTTGAAGCTTAAAAAGGAAATTAAGTTTCTTGTTGACAAAGATAACCCCATAATTGCATTATAACAAGCATTGTGTAATACCACTCAATATTCTTCTTTCTCTAATCAGAAAGCCTGGAGGCTTTTGTCTCTAAAGTTGAAAAGCATCCCCATCAAATATGAAGCATTTTCAGGGTAGGTAAGTGTTGAAACATATATTTGTAATCAAGTCCCAGGAAGTTAAAATATTTGTTCATATAAACTGTTTTTCCTCTCTTACACCAACTTGGCAGTAAAGGTGAGATGGCGAATGCGAATACAGATATGATTTTTGTATGAGGAACAGAATACGACATTGATAAAGAATAAAGCAGTAATGGGCCTGCACCATGAATCTTCCCTTGCAATGGATGCTCGTCTGGAGATTTTTCTCTTACAAAACACATAGTTCAGCAAATGGATTCTCTTTTGGAACATCTTCCTTGGGGCAATTCAGGCCAGCCCAAGATGCATTTCTTCTGGAGGATTTTAATTATATCTGTCCTACTGTAACAGAGAAAATCCTACCTAGATATATTGCTTTTTAGACATAGATTAATAGAGTCTGATCACCATGTGTAAATCGTCATTAATATTTTATTAACATAAACCATTTTGATACCTTCTAAGTGTACTTTGATATTTTAGTGTGTATCCTAGGAATAGGACAATATATAGACTAGAAATAGTTTCTACACACAGTGAGATGAGTTTTGTTTTATTATGAGTGACAAAAATTTCTGCATAAATTGACCATTCTTAGTAATTTAAGGCAGATATGGAACACTGGGAAAATTAATCTCTTATTGGAAAAATATCTTCAGAAAAAGTCACAAAATTAAGATCTCAACTTGACAGTAATACAGTAGCAAAGACTTACCTACTACCTTTTAATTCTGGGGAAAACTAGTAGTAACTTAGCTGTAATACTTTACTATATGCTCTGAAGTTGGGCAACCACGGTGTTAAAAGTTTCACTCATTTAAGTAGTGTCAAAAAAATATATATTCCATTTATTTCTGGGTAGGACTGACCATCTCTGTGAACTAAAGATTAAATTCACATCTTCTATTTAAATTTTGTTCTTCATAATCCACTTAAAGGAAACTTTATTATAATAAGGCACTTAAATTTGACCAATCTTTTGCATTATGTGGCTGATTGTATATCTTGAAACTTATAGTTTTGTACAGTACATAAAGAAGGTGCTTCATGCAGATGAAGGAAATTAAACTGTTTTATTGTCTCACTAATTTCTCTGTCTTCTGGTTTTAAAGCTACAGTAATGTAGAGAATATTTTTTTCTTATAGCAGTTAAGAAAGTTGATTTCTATTTTTATTGTACTTCAGAAAATTAATTTGGCATTTGGAAGAGTTAGATTCCCACTTCCTTTCAAAAGGAATTTAAAGAGGATTTTTTGCCTGATTTCCCAAAGGACTTTGAAAATTTTCACCATTGCTAATATTTTATGGAACTTGCAGTGGGATAGCCAACTAACCCAAAACCAAAAGAGCTTACTGGGCAGCTTGTGAAACACAGCCTGTAATACTTGGCTAGTGTGGTTTCCAGAATGGAAATAACTTCATTCATACATCAGAAATTATGTTTCCATCTCCTCTCATAGTGCAGTCATAAATTCATTAGGTATTTTATGTTGGACAAGATTTTTATGTAAATACAGAGTCCTCATACTTTAAAAAAAAAATAGAATGATTGATGGGCTTCTTTCTTATCCACTCACTGTCAGAAGACCTAATCCAAAATGCTGTTTATAACTAGGAAAAATAAAGGCGTTAATGTTTGTCCAGGACTGTAAAGCGTTTTGAGATTTACAAATGATAGAGTGTGGGACACTGTGGTTAGCACTGATTTTCAGAGGTCCCCAAAGTACAATGTTGCCACAACAAGCTAAGTTGGATGGCTGTACTCCTTTCTAAGCAACCCTGCCCTGGTCTTGCAGAGCTGGATGTATTTGTGAATTCAGCTGAGTTTTGAAACAGGATGTGGGATGTGATGTCACCATCTGGTTATTGCTGAGTAATAGAAATGACGAATCAACACACCCTAAAGCATTTTTGTCTGCCTGCTTGTTGAAAAAAACTAATTTCACTTCTTATCTCCTTCACAGGAACAATTCATCCAACTTAACAAGGTCTTCACCTAGCTTTATGTCAGAAGAACCAAGCCTCTGAAAGAGCCATCATAAATCTAAGCCATACATCTTGATTAAATAGTAAATCACTGCTTTTGCGCTCAGAGTACCTTCAGCCTGATTCTGCATGAAGGTAGATTTTAATATTTTTATATCCTAAGCTCTAAATTGTATTTTCAAGCTCTAAGGAAATATTTATGCTGTACTGAATTTCCTAAAAGGTTACAAAAACTCAAGGATGAAAGAGTAATGGTATCGTTAGTTTTTCTTGTGGCCTCAAAGTACCAGAAAGAGCCTTGAACTGCTTTTCTGTTCTCCTGTCTTCCTTCCAGTAACTGTTACTGCTTAATAAGGAATCTTTTACTCCTTTTTTTTTTTTCTTAGATGCTTTCAGTCTCCATGGCATCTAAACAATTCTCAGCCATGAATAAAACTCTGTTCTGTGCAGGAAGTATTATTACTCCATTATACGCAGATGAGACAACCAAAGCACAGACACATGAAATAAATTGCAAGAGGTGTATGTCAGAATCAAGAATAAACTTGCACTCATGTTCCAGATATATCAAAAGTTATAGGCATATTTCAGAGTCATTTGAAGAAATACGACAGTGCTATGTAAGAAATTGTGAGATCTCTCCAGTGTAATCCTTTCCTTAAAACTTATGATCCTGCTGAGTCCCATTCTGTTATCTTAACAACAAATGTATTTTTCCTAGAGAAACCAAAACCATGGGCAATTTGAGACTTTCAGCAGCAATAATTGTTATCAATATTTCATTAGAAATATATGCTATGTTTTATACATGATTAGGATGGATTAAAATGCGACTTTCTTTCATAAAAGTTGCTGGAACTGCAAAAAGAAATCTGCCAATTTGAAAAACAGTGAACTCTCCAAGATAAAGGATTAAGGACACACAAGTAAGAATAAGAACACTACTTTTTTAGCAGGGAGTTTAACAAAATACTTTTGCATATCGGAAAGTTTTGTGTTTGGAAAATATTATCAAATTGATGGATCTAAGATTGGTGGGTAATTTGAGAGTAGAGGAAGGAAAGTTTTCATTTAAATACCTGCTTCCCAGTGCTAACTTATCTTTTGATACTGTCCTTTCGAGACTTACTTAGTTGGGGCCCAGTACCTTGCTGATTTTTTTTTTCATTGCTTTTGGAGTTTCCGTGCAGGATTTGCCCAGAGTGCAGGAATGCCCTAAGAGAGACAGACCTGGGTTGTGCTGCAGCCAGAACTAACAGCTTTACTGTCTCCTAGCAACTATGGTGCTGATATTTCATACCTACGGGGAACTCGGTAGCGCAGAGGTACTCAGAGGCTGAATAAATACTCCCAGTTTCTTAATTGCTTGTTCACATGAGTATAAAATTCAGCATTACAATAATATTGACAGCTAACATCTTGTTAACATTGTTTTCCTGTGGTTGGAAAAAGAAATTATGAAGAATTATACCTTTAAGAGACCCTGGCATGAAACAGTTTTAATCGGTTATTGCCATACAGAACTGTAATCAGTTCCAGCAAAGGGGCTGGGTGGGGACTGCTTAACTCTAACTGATTATATACTGTAACCCACCTTTGTGTTTATTGCTTTCTGTAAAGAAATGTGTTTTGGTCTTGTTTATGAAATGCTGTGACTGCCAGGTTGTAGTTATTTCTAGGATGCACTCAGTGGGAAGAAGAAGTTATGATTGGTTTAAGGAACTCTACTTTTAATCAAATTGATTTTCTATTTGAGATATTGTAAAAAAGCATCCATTGAATAAAAGCACAAATGTCACCACATTTTACTGAAAACCAATTTCTCTTTTCAGTAAGTTAGATAAGTAAATTAATGTTATTGCCCAAATAGTTCAATTAAAACCTCTGCATAAAGATCTAGCCAAGAGAGATTTGTCTAGTACCACGATCAGGAAAGGAAATCAATCTTTTGGAAGCTGTCTGCTTTTAAAGGAAGATAGATATGTGAAGTAGGAAGTGCTCTAACAATATACATTTCAAAAGCTTGTTTAATGCTGCTGATTCACAGACACATGTTTTCATCAGCCTGTGCTCTTATACAGGCTCTAAACAAAGGCACAACATCTGTTCCCTAAGAATCAGAAGAAAGTATCTGCATTAAATACATTTACTTCAACTGACAATAAGTGTTCCTAAGAGAGAAGGATACAAGCATTGATTTGCTGAAGTCCTTTGAATACAGATGGTGAAAAATACTCTGGCTTGTCATGTGTACTGACATCTCATTGCTGTCTAAAGCTGCTATACAAACATCTCTAAAACATGGACAATGTAATGGAAGATAATTTCCCTACTTGCACATCTGAATGAGTACTGAACCTACCTAAAAAACACAGAAAATGTAAAAATAAGTCATATCTTCAACTTGTAAGTCAGGGTGCCACCATATATTACAATAAAGAAAATGCTACTAAATTTGCAGATGAAATGTCATCACTGGTATATATAAAAACAAAAAGATATGGGCAAAATGTGCTAGAATCATATTTTGTTTTCAAATAGAGGTATGCATCTGCAATGCAAATTGAGAATAAAAGTATTCTTTTCTTGGGATGTATGGACATAATTTAGTGCTGTAGCACAAGCATAATATGTACATAAAATCTAGAGATTTGTAATATATGAATCTAATATACCATTGTAGTCTATAGTTTCACTGAACCAAGCTTAAATACCGTTCCTCTTGCCTCATTCCCAAAGGCACCAGGAGGCAAAAAGGAAATGAATGAGCAAAAATGTCAGGAGCAGAACTGAAAAATCTAAATGCATTCCATTTCACAGCACTGCCTGTATCTCTTATGGACAAATTGGCTCCGAGTGTAAGGTCATATGCTCAGCTGCTGTAAATTTGTGCAAGTCACTGAAGTCAGAGGAGGAGAATTAATTTACACCACGGAGGATTTGGCTTTCAGTCATTACAATGCTTAAAGCCAAAGTTAAACTGTGAAGTTTCATGCTCCTTATGGATAGATGAGGTTAGTTTACACTCCAGGAACTTATATTGTTTCAGTCTGTCTGTTGTTAGGAAACAAACAAGACATCAGAAGTAATTTAAAGCAAACACACAAACTTACCAAAAATTCATCTGGGGGAGAAGAAACTTAAAAACACAAAAAGGAATCATACATCTTCAGGCCACATACATTTTTCATACTTGTCAATTTATTTCACACACAAATATAATTGCACCTGAGAGCTTTCTAAGATCAATAATGTTACACACGACATAATCTTGCCAGATTCCCAGATTTGCTTTTGTAAAGACAAAAACTGGTCCTTCCCAAGGTTAAAGCGCTTCTTTAGCCAAGTTGTTTTCTTGCTTTATGAGGCCAGTTCTAATATTTTGCCCTCTTGAAGCCATTGCTACAAATTCCTAACTACATTCCTACTATTTTTACAAAATATACCAATCTGTGTTTTGATTATGGAAATATTGATGCATTGATAACTCTTTACACCACCAAGCATAGCATTCTTATGTAACTGTTATTGCACTTACAGGATTTCAAAGTACAAGAAAAATAAACACACTCTTTAAAACACTAGCAGGATGATTTTCTACATGATGCAGACAAGTTTTGACTTTTCTGAAGGAGCATGGGGGGTGTGTGGGGGGGTGGTACATAATAAAACAAATACTTACAAAAATCCTGCATTTGCACAGTAGCTCTCACACTGCAGTGGAGCAAGATTCGTTCCCTCCCTCCAGTCCTTTAGACCATTCAGTCCAAATGTTGGCCTGAAAGATCCAGCTGTAAATTTCCCAGTGTGGATACGACACAGATATCTCTCATCCCTGTAATAATGGTCTTAATTTCCCAAATGGCAGAAAGGGATTGCAAGCATGCTCACAGCTATGACCCAGCAATTCACAGCTATGACCACCAGAGTCTGTTTACAAATGTAATTATGAGATGTATAGGAAGATTGTTCTGTCCTCCCAGGCCATTTTGTTTGCGTTACAGTATACGTCTGGGGGAAAAAAAACCAAACAAACCCAAGAATTCTATAATAGCTCCCTTTCTTGTTCAAAGGAAATTCTGTAGCTGGAAGTCGAGATTTCCGTGTTCAGCAAAGGGAGACTTAACAGGGTTTATTTATTTGATAGAATTTTCTTATAGTGAGCAGCACACTGAGGAAATCACACATTTTGCCTCATATCAGAGACTCTCTGAAGAAATACAGCCAGAAAAATAGCATGATGACTTTTAAATCAAGCAAATTAAAGGTAGATAAAATCACAAGAATGAGGCAGATCAGAAATATAGCAATCAGGTTCTAAACTCCCACCAGCACAGAATGCAGTTAACTATTTTAACACTTATAGCTAAAGAAAGCCAACAAAACACAAAGGACAGTGTCTGTGAGAAATTCTTGCAGATAGGTATGAGCAGGAGAGTTTACACCTGCATATGAGCTCCACTAATGATTAGAGTAATTTTTGAAACATATTTGTATTTAGAAAAACAAAGAAATGAGAAGGAGAAAGGAGAAGAAACCTCCTCTTCCTGTGGAAAGCTTTGAACTTTATTCTTTATTCTTCATGCTGCATAACCTGAGAAAACATTGGTTTAGATACCTAACACGTTGGCCATGATTTTAATATTAATTCAGCTCTTGATAAACCCTCTCTGGACAAAAGAGTTTGTATAGTCACATGTCAGCTCTCAGAGGTCATATTTTCACTTACAAGTAGCTATTACTATAAATAGTTCTTTTTTGAATAATCCACTGGAATTCAAGTTTCTGGTGAGAGAGGATGTTATTTGTAGAAAGTTCAAGTGCCTTTACTGGAACCAAGAGGAAAGAATTCACTTGCAAAATAAAAGCCTTATTTCACTGATCACTCCCACTAAAAAAAAAAAACAGAAAGCCTGCTGTAACTGTAAAATAGTATCTGAACTTAAGTATATATTGTAATTATAATTCAATATTTTGCATTATAATTTTGCAATTTGCATTATATTTTACAATTATTATCTCTTTTCAAAGGTGACAAGAATTAAAGAAAAGGGTGTGTTGATTGAGGCTCACTTCCCAACAAAAATTCCTCTTTAAAAGATTCTCTTTGGCATGTAATTTTTTTTATTAAAATGGTTATCTTTAATGGACAATTTTGCTAGGAAAACCATAGAACTATCAGGTGGAAAAAAAATAGTCTGCTCTTTTTGTGCTTGTCATCCGGAGTGTCGGAGCTTGCTCTTCTGGGCAGTAGAAAGACTTGGTTGGGATCATATTATACAGGTAATGAATTTTTCTGGCTGAGTGAATTAAACAATAAAAGACTATGTGATAGTGTCACAGATGTGCAAGGAAAAAGCAGTGCCTCCTATGAAGAACTTCATGGAGCACCCATATGTTCCTGTCCTCCAGTCATGTCTCATATTAAGTCTCACATTGAAAAAGAAACCTTGATATATGCACTTTGTGCAGTGTACAGTCTGCTCTGTCACAGAGATAGCAGTGACTTCTTTCTAAATCCTGTTGGCTAGAAGTCAGAAATGTCAGAAACTATTACTGAAGATGCTCAGATACTTGTAACCTCTGCCAGCTCCAGTGTAAAACATACAAAATGCCAACAACTGAATTAATGTGAGCATTTATTTCCCCCTGAGGCAGCAGGAGGTGTAGAAGCAGGCATCCCTTGATTTTAAAATCACCAAACAATTTAATTTTTTTTAAGAATGAGATATGAATAAAAAAAACCTATTACAGACAAGTATTATTTATATCAATTTCTATAAATTTGGGCACATGTACACACAAAGTGCTTGAAGGTAAAGTGACATATAAAAACCATTATCAAATTTCTCAACTATTAAGACATCCTGAAAATCTACTGGATTGCTTTCTTCATTCTGCTACCAATGCCTTGACTGTCAGTAATCATTCACTTCATAAACACGGTGCTTTTGATAGTCCTAATAGATGAACCACTGGAGGTTGACTAGAGCCAAAACTATTGACAACTGAGCAGCAGTAACTGTTTTGTCATCCTGTGAACATTTCCCATTCCACCTAAAGTTAAAACCAAAAACTTTAAATGTGCTGAAAGGATCACAAAACTTCTATCAGTGTCTGAAAGACTAAAAAGAGGTCAAAAAGATTTTTTGGCATCCTAGCGAGTCCCTCAATCACTTAAAGCTTCCGCTAGAGCTCATCCTCTTACTTAGCTTACGTTTTGGCGGAGAGTGACAAAAGGGCTGGCTGAAGAACCATGTCTGAATTAAGGAGCAATTTGGTAGAGAAAACAGCAGGTGAATGTCCTGTGTCTTAAATTTGTTCCCTGACCAGTTCAGTCACCTACTTTTTAATGCTAAGGCAATTGGGTTTTGTTCCAATGGCATCATGACCCTTCTCTTTTTTAGGGGCTTGTGCTGGTTTTGGCTGGGATAGAGTTAATTTTCTTCACAGAAGCTAGTATGGGGCTGTGTATTGGATTTGTGCTGGAAACAGTGGTGATAACACAGGGGTGTTTTCATTATTGCTGAGCAGTGCTTACACAGAGTCAAGGCCGCCTCTGCTTCTCACCCCACCCCACCAGCATGTAGGCTGGGGGTGCACAAGAAGTTGTTAGGGGACACAGCTGGGACAGCTGACCCCAGTTGACCAAAGGGATATTCCATACCATATGATGTCATGCTCAGCATATAAAGCTGGGGGAAGAAGAAGGAAGAGGGAAACATTTGGAGTGATGGCATTTTGTCTTCCCAAGTAACCGTTACGTGTGATGGAGCCCTGCTTCCCTGGAGATGGCTGAACCCCTGCCTGCCCATGGGAAGCAGCGAATGAATTCCTTGTTTTGCTTTGCTTGCGTGCGCGGCTTTTGCTTTACCTATTAAACTGTCTTTATCTCAACCCACGAGTTTTCACATTTTACCCTTCCCACTGACAGTGTCCCTAATGTTCCCATCCTCAGTGGAGGATGATTTAATGTGCTATGATTTCAGGCTTTCTCAGTGATGAGGGAGAAATTTTACACAAAGACCAAATTTGCTGCCTTTGACTTTTTTTTCCCTTCTGTATCAGTAAAAAAGCAGGAACTAATCCTCTAGGACTATATTTTGCAATATAGTGAAACTTTCATATGGTCATTCGTTGTGGGGAGTGGTGCCTAGTGCAGTAGGAACAGCTGCTTGAAGAAAACGTACTGGCTGTGGGACAGAGGTCTTGTACCCATACCCGTGAGAACAGCAGGGGTTGGAGGGATAGAACTTAAGATTTTCCAATCTCGTTTTTTTGTGTATTTTATCCTTCTCCTGGGGGTACTCTTAGAAATTCTAGAATTAACTTGTAGATTGCTAATTATGATATTTTTGTCTCAATAAAATCTTCCTGATTTTGTTACTATGCAGTGTAGTATCCCCATCCCCTCACTCAGATAATTTTAATTGTTGTACAGAAAATAACAGAAATCACATTGAAATAGTCCTCTGGGAAAGGAAAGTTAAGCTAAGAAGCAGCTATTAGAGATGATCAAAAGAATCAACTTATCTGAGAAATTCTTTACAAGGTGTGCCTTTAAATGCTCTCTATACATACTAGCAAAAAGGTTTTATGCAAGATACCAAAGATGTAAAATAAATTATTTCTTTTTACACCACTCAGTCATTTCTGTGGCTTATATCTACACATTCAGATGCGCACAAAGAAAAATCGTAAGTACCTCAATGACAACAGTTTGACCCAAAACTTCATAAAGATACAATTCTGCCACTAAGAGTCAGCTGTCACATTGTCACAGACATTGCGGTAACTTTGTCAGGCTGTTTCTCATGTAAGAACATAAGTATGTTCCTTTGCAAAGTCAAAAAATGGAAAGTAGGTGAAATTAATAGATAGATACATTTTCACTAACACTCCAGTCAAAATCCGTGTCTCATTTCGCTGAAGAAAAATTGCCATTCTCTAACTAGTTCTTGCTGGTTTATTTTTCAATAAAGTATTTGTTGAAACCATTCCTTTCTTTTTCTCTCCTTGCCTTTTCAGCTTGAGACGTCTTGTCACACCTCCTTGAGATCTGTTTTTCCTCTGATTTTTCCCAAGCACTAACTAAATTCCTCCCTCCTACAACATCAGCAGGAAACCCAGCTATCTCCTGCCAACAGTTTTTTACCTATATAGTAGTTATCATAACAGATCTCCACAATGGCAGCTTTTCGAAGCCAGACAGAGCCTAAACTAAGCCAACCGCTGGCTTGGACTGCCTTTTCCCTGAAGAAAGAAAGAGAGACAAAAGAAAACCATCTGAGTTTTCTGAGAAACACCAATAATACAGCATCTATGACCAGACTGAACCATCAAAGTGGTAATGTCAGCACAATGATATCTGTAATGTCAGTAAACAATTAAAAAATTAATTAAGACACATCAGTGCTGCTAAACACAAGTGAGTGGATTGTATCAGCTGTGCGTATTTTGCTGATGGATGTTGTGAGCTGTATCTTTTTTTTTTATTATTATCTTTGCTTGATGTTCTGCTTTTTTGAATTTTATGGTAGATAGGCATGATTTTAAATAAGAGAAAATCAAGTCAAAGTCACAAGTATTCACATACATCAAGTCTCTTAACCATGAGGGTTAAAGGACTTCTTTTGTCTTGGTGAAATCTGATTCTTTTGCACCGGATACATTAAAAAAAAAAAAATCGCTGAAATGGCAACAACTCAATATTATATGTTATATCCTGTGGCAGTTGATTCTCAAAGTGAAATTGTAAAACGAAAATATTTCTCAGGATGGTGTAGGAACTGTAAAAGGTTTGAAAAACCATTTGATATTGCGAAGTCATCCAGATTTAGAGAACCAATAAATGTAACTTCCCATGAAACCTATACAAAAGATTTAGCGACCAGAGCAGAGCAAGTTTGATTCAGATGTCATTTACACTGATATATCATGAATTCCACAGGCTGTAAGTCCTTATTTTTATAAAAATAATAATGCGTAGCAATTCATATATAATCTCATTAAGTTCATCAGCCCTTTTTCTGATCTTTTCTCACTGTTAATCAGTAAACCTTACCATGAATTAGTTGTTCCAGGCTCTATAGGTAACATTACGGACGTGAAGTTTTGAACAGACTTTAGGTCACAAGCTGACATTTTGAAGAGCTGTATCCCTATTTGTGTCAAGTGAAATGTGTTTTTTCTTTGGTATGAAAGACAATTCTATATCTACCCACTTTCTACTGGATATAAATCATGAGGTCCACTGAGTGCATACAGGAATTGTAAACAAGCTGATGATCCAAAAGCAATTAGGAGGAAAGATACAGAGACAAATCTGTACTGCCTGAATTAACAAGTTAGTGATATTATCCTTATTCATCAGACAAGCATTTTTGGTAGTTCTCATCTTGTTTTAGGGAGTAAAAAACCTTCATATTTCTATCTGTACCCTATGTTTTGTATAGAATTTTCATTTAACACTTAATGACTTTTTCTGAAGTCAGACTATTAAGGACCTTGCATGCTCACATTGGTTTACAGCTAGGAAGCAGAAAGGATCACCTTCAACTGCAATGTTAATGTATTTGCCAGCCTATCATACAGGTCGTAAAAAGCAATAAATCCAATAATAATACATAATATCTATGTCATTATATGATCTGAACCTGTATCCTGTCAAATGACTGAAAGGGATCCTGGAAGGTTACGTTTTGACCCTTCAATTAATTTGAGTTTCTCTTTGAATATTTTCAAACGCTGACAGGAGACTTAAGTTAGAAAAGTACTGTGAATGACAGTTGTTGGTTTTTACCCATTACATTCACAAGTGTTACACCGATTTGCCTGAGCATCATTCAGGTATTGTTAAATGAAAGCTATGCCCCAGGGCTATGTTTGATGTCAGTGCTTTGATCAGCAGGTAGAACTGAAAATAGAGCATTTCTCTGAACAGATGTTGTTTCAAACAGTCCTTTAAGTATAAGATGTCTATAACTTTGTACAGGGTCTTTGTACATATACTATTCCCCTCCTTTTTACAGGTGGGGCCATTAAGAAGAGTTGTCTTTGTCCTTCAGCTGGCACATTTTGATTTTTTAATGACCAAGGAAGCAATTTATATATTGCCGTGACACAGTATACACTGTTTTAAAGCAATATTTCAGATTATTATTTCTACCTCCAACAGTTTAAAAAAGAAAATTGTATTTAGAACAAGTTCTTAATAAGGATATGATGCATTTTAGTCTTAACTACTCTAACCACATGGTCCAGTAGTTAACTTGTATATCAATTAAATCATTTATTGGTACTCTTGTGGTATTAAATTCATAGCAGGCAAATTGATATATACAAAGACACATATTCACTGAATCTCCTGTTCCTGTACTATCATTCACCCGGATTAATTTTGTCTTGAAAATGGCCAGAACATCAGCATCTACATAAATAAATATCAAAGCTAAGATGAACTGTTTATTTATTTAAAACCTCACTGTAATTGATGAGTTGCTTAGGCAAGACTCAGCGAAGATGTAATTTTCAAGATCTTCTGCCCATATTATGCAATAACAAGTTATAATACATATATATTTTAAAAGGAACTGGTTCTGAGTTTTTCAAAATATATTTCAAATCACTTCTTTGGACTCGTATTTTGTAAACCTACCACTTAAAAATAGCTAGTAGCTCCTAGAAACTTATGAAACATTTTTAGTTTTACCTATAATATTAGATGGGATCAGGAAGAAAGCATTCTAAATTCATACACTTCCATCTAATACCTTGTTCATGCACTTGTATACATATATATATTTGTTAGGGAACATTCACAAAATATTTATCTACTACCTTTACTGACAGTACAAAAATGATGACAGAAATTGGATACAGTGGAAATTATCAAAGAAAGAGCATTCTTTAACAACCTGTGTATCATATTTTGGGTGTGCTAAAGACCCAACTGGAAGTCACAAATGCCAGCTGCTTGATGTGTGTAGGGTCCAATACTTAGGAGATGCAAAATAAAATATTAAGAGAGACGACAATGTGTATTTGGTTTTTTTCCTTCTCTGCTTTGTCTCTACCATACAACCATGGGAATAGTCACGGTTCAGCTCATCCTGGCCAAAACTTTGTCTTTTCACAATTTTGACATTCACAGAGTCAAGAATTTTATTCCACCAGATTCCCACCATGAAAATATTCAGGCTTTTTTTGTCTTTTATGCCTCTACTTATCAAATCTCTGCCACATGGACTCTAATTGTTTAATAATCATTATTTTTGTTAAGCTTAAATGCACAGGTACTTCCCAGAAGAGTAAATGTAAAAGCCTTATGTGCATCCATGCCTCTGTGTGGCAATGACATGTCTAAAAATACATGAAACCTGAAAGAAGACACTTTATGGGGGTAACACAGAAACAATGAAAAAGAGAATTGTCACTTCTGTGTGTTGCTGTAACTTTTATGTGGAATTCTTAACCTATGATAAACTACATTAGTTTAAAAACCATATAATTGATTTAATGCGTTTTCTGTAATACAGGTCTGAACACGGGGCTTTAACACTGTTTTTCAGATTTTAGAGTTTTAATGATGAACAATCTCAAAATTTATTTTAGATGAAAAATCAAATTTTTAGTCTTTGATATTCTTGATATTTTCAGTGATTTTATTGTATATTAAGTAGAATTTTATCAGTAGCTGAAAACAGGTTAGGATAGAAGCAGTTCTTAGCTACAGCGGGATAATATAGGAGGAAATGTCATGAGCATCAAACTAATCTCTGCACAAAGTTAAAGATCCTGGCAAACTGAGAAATCATCACCATTAACATGGTCTGAGCATCTGCATACAAATCCAGATCTAGTCTAATGTCAGTAGGTGTAAGTTCTTACTCATAGAAAGTTCATTACATTGCCTCCTGAATTTTAATGGGAAGTAATTGAGTTTATCATTTACAATGTTGCATTCGCTAGCTTTTCCTTTGTGCATAAACTTTATTCTGTAGTTACAAAAAAAAATAAAATCCATGAGCATAAATGGTAACTTTAAAAAAGACAGCTATCCTAACAACACAGGTTGAGAACTAATTCAGAGCTCTCTGCAAGCAGGAGAGAAGAGAGCATGGTGCCTCTATGAAAGCCCAGAGGAATTGTCAAATACCAGTCTATTATAGGCATTCAGATGCTAACATAATGGCACAATATTATAATCAGGATAGTTAACTTTCTCTTCTACAGAACAGTACATAAAAAACAATAATTTCTCTACAACTTAACCATTTCCAAGGACCTAAACAGTCAGGACCAGAAGTTTATCTTGAAATAACCATACATCTTAAACTACATTCAATCCATCCACTGACTGTATGGCTGTCTACACTAAATGCCACCAGTGTGGCTGTGTGGAACTCTTTTGATGCCCCTTGAAAACCTGATGATGCTCAAGTCATTTGCCTGTAAGCACAAAAGATGTTCAGCAAAGAGTTAGGGTGAACATTTCTGGAATGGTGACCTTGCAAGCTGCTCAAACTTCAGCCCTTTGACTGGTCTAGTAGAAAACCAAACAAATTTAACCCAACTTTACACAGCGAGGCCAGTCATATTGCCCTTCACGCTTCCAGGATTTGGCACTGTTAAAAGAGGAACTAAACTATGTTGCAAATAATACCTTCAGGTAGCATATAAGTTTCTTCAGAGAGGAAGAGTAAGAATGCTCAGAGGTAAAGGAAATAATACTAACGTAAGGAAACAGTGCAATTTGTTTAGCACAATAGTGGGGGGGGGGGGGAACTGCAACAAAACCCAGCATCTGCAAGCAGAAACTAACATTCAGATTAGCAATAAGACAAAAGAAACATGTGGGCATAGTTTACTAGTAAAACGGTTAGTTTATCAAAGATAAATCTATTTTTCCCTCAAAATTCTGAAATAAAGACCAAAATAATCTTTATGCAAGAAGTATTTCTATCAGAGTGGCAGAGGATGGATTCTTTGTTTACAAGATTGCTCTGTTTCAACAGCACTGTTGGACTCAAAGCAAGAATTTCATTCAGAAAAGCAGGAGAGCCTGCATTGTGTAGGTCATATTGTTTAATCTCAGTAACATTTTCATTCTTAATATCTATTGACCTCAGCAGTCAGAAGCTATTCCACGAGCTCCTGCTTCCTTTCCCCTGTGCACTGGATGCCAACCGTCCTGCTGTGGTGGAGCACAGCCAAGGTGTGCTTGTGCATGTAACCCTGCAGTTACCTCTGTAACTCTCCCAGAACTGGCTCTGAACTGGTTCTAAGCTCTGAGATGAGATCAGAGATGTTGGGTTTGTTTTGTATTTCTTTCCCAAAATAATGTTTTTATAAACTTGCATTTAACCCAGCACTGGAAGTACTATATCCAATAGGAGCAACAGTAATAGTGCACACCACGTGTGGTTTTCACTACATGAATATATTTAATGGGTACTCAGGAAAAGTTACCATTGCCTCTATGAAACAATACAAGTCTGCCACCAGAGGAAAAGAATATGTTTTTATGTTTACACTTCTACAATAAATATTACTTTGCTTCTTTTCATTCCTTGTTTTATGTTTGTTTCTGTGCTTTTGTGTGTGTATGTGTCAGAACATTAACTGTTGCATGCTAGAAGTTTTGAATAGATTGTGGAGGAGAATAAAGTAGAGAGAGGCAAAGCACAGTTAACATTGGAAATTCAAAAAGGAAGTCAAAATCCAACAGCTTCTATCTTATTTGGAGGAGCAGCACAAAATTTGCCAAACCTCAGTAATGCTTAACATTTACATTTTGTTTAAAGCTGAACGACTTTAAAAAATCTAAATATATTTTGTCTTAATTTTGTATTCTCTTATATAAAATAAAGAATCCTACACACTCTTCTGATACATTTTAAAAAACATTAATGAAACATGAAAGGTACAATATATCAGATCAATTCAACTTCTCAGCAGTGGAATTATCTGAAAGCGATTCCAATTACTACTATGGTTGAAGAGATATTTATTATCGTGAAGAGCTACTTTAGCATCATCAAATGTCCTTTCAAACTTCTGTGTAGTATTTATAATACTGAAACAACATTTCAAGATAAAACTTCATTAAATGATAGAAATGTGTGTAAATAAGTTGCCATGAAGTACACATTATTAGATTGATGGGAAACAACACAGGAAAGCGTCCTTTGGAATATATGGGTATTTATTTACTGCCTTAATATAGTCCTAGCATTTTTCTGTCAGGTCAGGCTATAGGTTACTCATCTCTTTAGTTACACATTGCTATCCTCAAAAGGTACTAGAGAAACAGAAAAAAATAGAGAAATTACAAAGGAAATGAGGCTGACATGAAGGCTGGAGGATAAATCCTGTGATGAGAGACTGAAGGAGCCAAATTTATATAATTCAGAATGGTGAATACTAAGGAGATATTATGAGTTTTCAACAGTCTAAAAATGCCCTCACAGTGACAGTTTTCGTGATTGTCATTGATTAACCCCAGCCAACAACTAAGCACCACACAGCCACACACTCACTCCCCCCCACGGTGGGACGGGGGGGAGAATGAGAAGAGTAAAAGTGAGAAAACTCATGGGTTGAGATAAAGACAGTTTAATAGGTAAAGCAAAAGCCATGCACACAAGCAAAGCAAAACAAGGAATCCATTGGCTGCTTCCCATGGGCAGGCAGGGGTTCAGCCATCTCCAGGGAAGCAGGGCTGCATCACGCGTAACGGTTATTTGGGAAGACAAAACACCATAACTCCAAACGTCCCCCCTTTCTTCTCCTTTCCCCAGCTTTATGTGCTGAGTATGACATCATATGGTATGGAATATCTCTTTGGTCAACTGGGGTCAGCTGTCCCAGCTGTGTCCCCTGCCAGCTTCTTGTGGCCCTCCAGCCTACTTGCTGGCGGGGTGGGGTGAGAAGCAGAGGCGGCCTTGACTCTGTGTAAGCACTGCTCAGCGATAATGAAAACATCCCTGTGTTAACAACGCTGTTTCCAGCACAAATCCAAAACATAGTCCCATACTAGCTTCTGTGAAGAAAATTAACTCTATCCCAGCCAAAACCAGCACAGTGATAAAAGTCTCAGTCAAATTCTTGAGAAATGACAGATGAAGAACTATATCTTGAGTTTGAGAAAAGTTTAGACAGATACTAGGAAAAAATTATCAACAGTGTAAGCAATTGAATAATGGTGTAGTTTATAGTACAATGTGGCATTGTGGCACTTTTACTACACATATTTGATAACAACTCAGATTTGAAATTATAAGAACAATGAATGAAATAATTTTCAAAAATATAGATGTCAAACTAAATAAAACCCCTTCCTTTTGGCCATGAAGTATTATTGCTTTGGAGCTAAAATACATATTCCCTAAAATACCTTTTAAGTATAAGGAAGGTAACATCCAATAATATAAAATTAAATTAAAAATATTAATGTTTAATGCATTAAATAATTGTATCTTCCTCCTCCTTAGTTAAGAGGCAAAATCATGACTCAAGAGCAATACATAAATAAGAAAGAGCCTAGACAGGAGTATCTGAGGTTTTTTAGCAGTTGATAAAAGAAAGAAAAAAGTGCTTTAATTAAAGACTGATATCAGCCATTAGAAGAGAAAAAATTTGCTACCAAAGATAAATTACTTTTACTCCACAGAAAAGATAAAAGTTGATGACTACAAAAGTATAACCCCAGTAAAATGATTACAGATTGAGTGGACCTCAAGACTGAATCATTGATCCCCTGAGATGTTGACATACCCTTCATATCAGCTCTAAGATCCTTCGGCTCATGCTGAAAAAAGGTTACATATCCATTTTCATTTCTTTTACGCTTGCCCTGTACCTAAAAGGTTTCATACTCCAGAGCCATCATTTTATATCTGTTGAAATACATTTAATTTTTCATAAAAAGACAGAAAGATATTCAACTACCTCATTGACCTTAAGAATACTTTTCAAAGGTTTGGTGGGTGATTTAGGTACCTTATATTTAGAGATCCATAACTTAGCAGAGAAAATACATCAGGTGGTTAAAATCATATTATTAATACTTCTTTCATTTAGTCAATCAAAAAACTTTTGGAGTGGTTACTATTCATAACAGTTATCACAGACCTACCCTAATTTACAGATTTACTTCTCATACCAGGCAGTGCTGATGACATCTAATCATATTTTACTGTAGGGCACAGTTCAGGAGTATAGCAATTTAGAGTTTTCCCTATTCTGAGTAATACAGTTAAAGTGAATGTTCACATGCAGACCTGACCAGGGAAATTTTCTCAAACAAGGCTGATTTCTTTAATGATTTTCTTCAATATGAGGTAATACCAATGACCAAATAAGCCTTCTTAAAAGAAAATTTTAAAAACAAACAAAACTAAACCCAGAATTTCTGGGTTAAGCTAAAATTGTACATTTTTCCAGTTGGAATCCAGAATGGATATCTTTTGACTGTATCTCCTTTTACAAAGACATAAGGAAAAAAATAATTCCTACTGATTCCTAATTTCAGATGTCAATACCTAACATTGAGGGGCCAAAAAGAAAAAAAAAGAAAAGAAGTCTCCATCTGTCATCATAATACTAATGCCACAGAAAATCAATCCTGATACCTGGAGATGAGATATGCCTGGCTAACAGAACCTTGCAGTATTTCCTCAGCTCTGAAGGTGGCTGTGAAGGAGGTAGGACTAGTTACTGGGTCTTGTGACACTTCCCTTCTGCAAATAAAAATGTGGTCTTACTCTTTGAGGGCTGTTAATAGCAATTATTTTTCTGAACATTAGAAAGAAAAATAAATTAATGATCCTTCAGACATTTCCATTGTTACAAACTGAAATTTCTTGACAGCTATTTCCTCTTACAGACCACCGTATATGTTTTTGCTGTGTACTTTATGATTTGAAGTCTGTTGGTTTTCAGTTCACAAAAGGATTAATCTTAATCATTTACATGGCCTACTTTATCTATAAATCAGGTATCCTCTAGCCAGCTATATTTGTAAAGTGTTACCAAAGCAATGCCTCAGTAAAATGAGAGGTTTTCTGCAACAAATTTTGTCTACATATGCTATTCCACATCTAGGCATCTATTTGAAACCATAAATCTAGTTCCATATCCTCTAGCATCCACGGTAACTATCTCATTCCACATTACGAGAGAATACATCAATTTTTACAATATTAATGTAAACAGCAGAAAATAAATATTCATGAAGCTCTCCAGTAAATGACCAAAAATAATAATATTCTGCTAAAAGCTTGACTTCTACCCTGAAAAAAGAGTTTTATTAACATATGAAAATGACCTCTAGCTTTAAATGTGCTTCTTCCAACCTAATATTGAAATGTGTGACCTAACCTCCTCCTACATAACACCTAATTAAAACTGCTGTATTATTAATATGCTACAGATATGAAGCAGAAGTCTTATGTGGCCTACTTAGGAAGAATCTTCTGTAATAAAAATGTTACTCTCACATTTAAAAAGACTGTACCACTTAGAAATCAAAATATAATAAGATATTTGAATGAATTTCCAATAATATTTTAGAGTTGCATAAATGTCTTTTATATGTCATTGAATTTGCTCTACAAAAAACAAGTAAAAGAGGCACTACTCCATAATTTGCAACCAGTACCTCACTAGCAACAACAAAGAAACAATTAAGTGAATGTAAGTAGATAAATTTATTGTGTCTTTAGTCTTTGATATGTCAAATATTCAAAAGCTTGCATCTTTACTTCTCAAGTAAAATTTTCTACCAATCTTGGACTATCTTGTTTTTTCATTTTTTCATTTTTCCTCATTTAATACATCTCCTTCTTTAAACACCATTTCAATGCCAGATGATTCCAGGCTCACCCTAAAGACTGGCAAAACACACATTTTCAAGCATACAGAAATTATCATCTCCCGCGCTTTCCTCTAATCTAATGGTGCTGCTTTTTCTCAGCTACTTGTGGAACATGGTCAAACAACCTGCTTGCAATGTTTGCTGATCATTTAGGTTATGAAAGGAAATATAAGTGACTGATATGTGACAAAGAAATTTTTTTCTGATGAAATTATTGATCACCTCCTTTTAATGAGGCAGCAGATAGCAACCTCATCACATCTGTAGTATGGAATTGTTAGCAACGACCTTACAAGTGAGCTAGAAGGGTCCAAACACCTGACTCCTAATAGCAACTCTGAAGCCAGTGCACTATACCTCTTTGGACAAGAGACTGTGTGTGCCTCAACTAGCCTACCTACAAGTGTACAGATGACCATACTTAGTCTCATATTTCTAAAGGATACTAAGCAGATTCATTCTTCAAAGTGGAATTAGACTGGTCATTAAGTGAATTCCTACTGCGAGAAAAGGTGTTACAACTTCTTTCTTACCTAGCCATATGAAGAAGGAAAGCATCATAATCGCTTATCAAATCAAAGAAGGCATTTCAGAGAAGATTAAGGTCAAAAGGCATTTTACTATTCAAGGAAAAAAACCAAGAAACATTTCTTAGAGGAAAACACGGCTTCAAAATAAGAGTTAGTTATGATAGTATTGCTTTACTTATGGTAACATTAGCTGTGACTACTTAAGACTGTTATACATCTTTATTTTATTTATTTGTATTTATATAGAGAATGTATAAAAAACCCAACCGTGTCATTTTACAAGACATAAAATGCCAATAGTACATTTTCTTTACTGGGGCAGGTGGTTGCATTCAAATTTGGAGTCTAAGATTTATGAAGACTTGATGCTAAGTTCATTTCTTTCACTCTTCCAAAGTGAAGCTCTTCTCACATTCTTTGTCAAGATTTTTTTACTTACTTTCAAATGAAAACAAATCAATACACAGTTTTGCCCATGTATAGAGCAACCTATTGTACTTTAGCAGAGTGAGTGCCCTGTCACTGTCAAGAATTTGTCATGGCAAATGGTCCAAAAAAGAGATAGCAGCACAAACTAATGTAGCTCAAAACATGGTTTTAATAGCTATCGCAGTTGAAAGTGATAAAGGCACATGAGCTCATGTCTATAATGAAAATACAAACACATGAACAGAGTAAATGAGATTACATGTATATTTCCATAGATGAACAGGTTACGCTTTATCATAATGCTAATTCAACAATCTTAATGAAAGCACTTGAACTAACCCAAGTAAAAAAATACAGCACTAAAAGGTTGTTTAAAATGAAGATTCAACACAACGAAGGTTGAAAAACATACCATAAATTTTAATACAAACCAACTTTGATATGTGACAAAGCAGTTCCAACCCACAAAGAAAGCCTGAAGTATTTTAGAGCCTCTCCCAAACTTTGGGAGCTGGTGAGGCTAGAGGTGAGAAGTCAATTTTGCACAATGACTTCAGTGAGAGTTTTGGATCTATCGAAGATCAGGGTTGGATTTGTTATTTTTTTTGTTCATACCTGCAGGAAAAAGCAAGTCTGTTTACATGAAAGACATGCTCATACTACTAGAGATGATAACCACAAACTGATTTCATAATTAATCTTTTGTGATAGAAATACCTTAAAGGATTTTTGAGTCTCTGCATTTCTTTTAATTTCATTTTCTATGCTGTACTGAAAGTCAATCTGATGTCAACAATTAATGAAACAATAAAATTAATCGTTTCTGTACCTTTATAATCTAAGAACACTTGGAGTCTGTATGGGTAACACTTCTTCAGCAAGGCACTGCCCTAGCTACCTAGATAAGCAGAGTGTTGAAATAAGATAGAGTCAATCAATATGTAATAGCTGTCTTAAACACACTCTGGTCTTTCTTGTGCTGCTAGAGAGTTACACAGTAGATAGCAGAAGCCAAGCTAAAATACCCTTTTTTCCAGTTACCACATTGTCTTCACCTCTAGTGAATGATCTGAAGTGAAGAGGGATGGAAGTATCCAACTTCTTGTGCATCTACCCAGTGGTGCCTTGAAACAACCATTTCATCATCTGAAACATAATATTTGTTTAATTTTTCCTCATCATACATTACTATAAGCGTTAATACCATGCATGAGTCTACTCAGCCCTCTGATAATGCCTCCATAGCTTTGCAATTACACTACAGCTACAACAGAAAAGTTAATAACGCTTCAAGATTTTTCTTACCCAACACTGGAATTTGCAAAATTGACTCAGTATTATTGAGTATTCAAATAAATAATGGAACACAAGTGTCACACACTCTGGCAAACTTCCAGTTACTTCCTAGAACAAATCAAATATTGCTGCCTCTTCTGCAAAGTAACTGGTTATGTAACGGTGTAAGAGCACACACTGCCTGTGCTGACAACACATTTGGTTTTTGTGTTTGAGAGGAAATCATGCAGGTTTTATGGATGTCAAAGTCTAGTAGTCAAATTCCTCAACACATAATGGAAACACCAGTCTAAGGTTATCTGACAAGCACAATAGTTCAAGAAACGGTTGCCTCTGCCATCACATATCAGACATGGCATCCGGCTGAAGTGCTCCTGAAGATGATGCAGTCCATGTCTTATACAGTACACACCTCTTACAGAGTAATAAGGTTGAGAAGCTACTTGCACTGGCATATGTGATTTGCCTAACAGAGATGACCATAATTTAATATTTCTACAAGGGATTTTCAATGAGTTCATCATGATTTGGCAAAGTTGTATTATACATCTTGTCTTAAAGGCAACAAACTTTTCATCAAAAGACACAGAACAGGAACTGAAGTTTCCTTGACACAAGAGTTTTAGGTAAAAATTGCTTCTCTGGAAATCTGATTATGTAAGAAGTTATAATATAAGAGGTAGAAAATCAGTTCTCGTGATTTTTTTTTTGTTTGATGTGCTATATTTTTGTTCTTGGACATGTCTAAACCTTTGAAAAAGTCAAAACATCCTTGCCATTCCTACTCAGAGGGATTTCAGAGTTTCGGGATAGCTCAGAAGTGCAATGAGTTTGAAGGACACACTCAAAAAGACTAAGCCATTTCAGTAAACTGATGAAGGATAAAAAGTCCACTGAAATGAAAGATGAACTTCAGTGTAAACTTAGTAGACATTAGAAGACATCAGAGATCTGAAACTGCAAAACTGAAATCAAGAATAACAGGTGATAAATTACAAAAATGAATGAATTATTCAAAGATTCACACTGAGAACATGAGATATGAAAGGTCTTGTGTAATACAAAGTCTTAAATAAAAATAGAAGTACGGTTTTGGAATTAGCATCAACATAATTAACAGCCTGCATTTTGTCCTTAAATTTACAACATTCTATTCTTCTTCTCAGCATTTCTTTTTTAATTCCAAGGGAAGCTTTTAGATGACAACTGGTTCAGTTGCTCATCATTTGTGTGGAAGCATTGATGGAATAGGTTAGCAAGGTACAGGAATTCCAGTGTTTCTTGTAGCTCACCATTCCCTAAAAGTAACATGTTGTAGACCGACTGAACCACTAACAACAGTCTTCAA
Organism: Phaethon aethereus; assembly: GCF_964289735.1. Classification (NCBI taxonomy): domain Eukaryota; kingdom Metazoa; phylum Chordata; class Aves; order Phaethontiformes; family Phaethontidae; genus Phaethon; species Phaethon aethereus. The sequence continues at coordinate 52,181,487 of NC_138578.1, read as the reverse complement.
CTTTAACAGCAACATAATATTTTCTGAAAATGTACCCTAGTGCATAACACAAAGCAATTTCCAAATAATTTAATGAAACTAGCAGACAGCTTGCTCTGTCGCGTGCCATGCTGAGACAAAGTTATAAAAGCTGTGATGTGACATTACTGTTTATTAGCATTTTCCCATGAGCCTTCTTTCCGGTGTCATTTGAGAGTAAGTCATTTAGTGATACTGAATTTATTTGCACAGATGTTTTTTCATGTTTATTTTACCACTGAGGCTATGTAAACATAAATATGGCCGAGCAAAATGCAATTCTAAATATCATAGAATTATCATAGAATGGTTTGCACTGGAAGGCACCTTAAAGATCATCTAGTTCCAACCCCCCTGCCATGAGCAGGGACACCTTCCACTAGATCAGGCTGCTCAAAGTCCCATCCAGCCTGGCCTTGAACATTTCCAGGGATGGAGTATCCACAACTTCTCTGGGCAACCTGTTCCAGTGCCCTACCACCTCCACAGTGAAGAATTTCTTCCTTATATCTAGTGTAAATCTACCCTCTTTCAGTTTGAAGCCATTACCCCTTGTCCTATCACTACATGCCCTTGTAAAAAGTCCCTCTCCAGCTTTCTCGTAGGCCCCCTTCAGGGGGGACCTTTATAAGGTCCCCCTGGAGCCTTCTCATCTCCAGGCTGAACAATTTCAGCTCTCTGATCATCTTCATGACCATCCTCTGGACTTGCTCCAACTGGTCCACATCCTTCTTATGTTGGGGGCCCCAGAGCTGAATGCAGTACTCCAGGTGGGGTATCACAAGACCAGAGCAGAAGGGGAGAATCATCTACCTTGACCTGCTGGTCACGCTTCTTTTGATGCAACCGAGGTTATAGTTGGCTTTCTGCAAGCACACATTGCTGGGTGACGTTGAGCTTCTCATCAACCAAGCACCCCAAAGTCCTCCTCCTCAGGGCTGCTCCCAATTCATTCTCTGCCCAGCCTGTATCTGTGCTTGGGATTGCCCTGACCCATGTGCAAGACCTTGCACTTGGCTTTTTTGGACTTCATGAGGTTCACACAGGCCCACATCTCAAGCTTGTCCAGGTGCCTCTGGATGGCACCCCTTCCCTCCAGCATGTCAACCATACCACACAGTGTGGTATTGTTAGCAAACTTGTTGTGGTTGCACTCAATCCCACTGTCCATGTCACTGACAAAGATGTTAAACAGCTCCAGTCCCAATACCAACCCCTGAGGAATGCTACTCATCACTGGTCTCCATTTGGACATCAAGCCTTTGACCACAATGCTTTGAGTGCAACCATCCAGCCAATTCCTTACTCACTGAGTGCTCCATCCACCAAATCCATGTCTCTCCAATTTAGAGACAAGGATGTTGTGTGGGACAGTGTTAAATGCTTTGCTCAAGTCCAGGTAGATGACGTCAGTCACTCTTCCCTTATCCACCAGTGCTGTAACCCCATCATAGAAGACCACCAAATTTGTCAGGCACGATATGCCCTTAGTGAAGCCATGCTGGCTGTCACCAATCACCTCCTTATTTTCCATGTGTCTTAGCATAGTTTCCAGAGGATTTGCTCCATGATCTTGCCAGACACAGAGGTGAGACTGACTGGCCTCTAGTTCCCCGGGTGTTCCTTTTTTTTCCCTTTTTAAAAATGGGGTTATGTTTCCCCTTTTCCAGCCAGTGGGAACTTCACTGGACTGCCACAACTTCTCAAATATGATGGATAGTGGCTTAGCAACTTCATCTGCTGGTTCCGTCAGGACCCATGGATGCATCTCATCAGGTCCCATGGACTTGAGCACCTTCAGGTTTCTTAGATAGTCTCAAACCTGATCTTCTCCTACAGGGGGCAGTTCTTCATTCTCTCATTCCCTGCCTTTACCTTTTGTGGCTTGGGCGGTGTGGTTTGAGCACTTGCTGCTGATAACTGAGGCAAAAAAGTCATTGAGTACCTCAACCTCCTCCATATCCCAGGTAACCAGGCCTTTTGTTTCCTTCTGGAGAGAGCCCACATTTTCCTTAGTCTTCTTTTTATCACCAACATACCTATAGAAGATTTTCTTGTTGCCCTTGATGTCCCTTGGCCAGATTTAATTCTATTAGGGCTTCAGTTTTTCTAACTTGATCCCTGGCTGCTCAGACAATTTCTCTGTATTCGTCTCAGGCTACCTGTCCTTCCTTCCACCTTCTGCAGGCTTCCTTTTTGTGTTTGAGTTTCTCCAGGAGCTCCTTATTCATCCATGCAGGCCTCCTGGCATTTTTTCCTGACTTTCTCTTTGTTGGGATGCATCGCTCCTGAGCTGATGAGGTGATCCTTGAATATTAACCAACCTTCTTGGGCCCGTCTTCCCTCCGGGGCTTTATCCCATGGCACTCACAGCAGATCCCTGAAGAGACCAAAGTTTGATCTTCTGAAGCTTGTTGAAGGTAGTGAATTTGTTGTGCAGCCTCCTCACTGCCCTAAGGATATTGAGCTCCACCATTTCATGGTCACTGCAGCCAAGGCTGCCCTTGATTTTCATATTCCCCACCAGCCCCTCCCTATTGGTGAGAACCAGGTCCAGCATATCATCTCTCCTCGTTGGCTCCTCCATCACTTGGAGAAGGAAGTTATCATCAACACATTCCAGGAACCTCCTGAATTGCTTATGCCCTGCTGTGTTGTCCCTCCAACAGACACCGGGGTGGTTGAAGTACCCCATGAGGACCAGGGCTTGTGAATGTGAGGCTGCTCCTATCTGTCTATAAAAGGCCTCATCTGCTTGGTCTTCCTGGTCAGGTGGCCTGTAGCAGACCCCCAGTATAATGTCACCTGTCCCTGCCCTCCCTTTAATCCTGACCCATAAGTTCTTGGTTGGCTCCTTTTCCATCCCCAAGTGGAGCTCCTTGCACCCCAGCTGGTCATTGACATAGAGGGCAACACCCCCTCCTCGTCTCCCCTACCTGTCCTTCCTAAAGAACCTGTATCCTTCCATTCCAACACTCCAGTCATAGGAGCCATCCCACCATGTCTCCATGAGGCCAACAAGATCATAGTCCTGCAGGCGTGTACACATCTTTAGTTCCTCTTGTTTATTCCCCATGGTACATGTGTTTTCACAGAGGCATTTAAGTTGGTCCCCTGATGAAGCTGACTTACTGGCTGGAGTGGCTGGGATTCCTTTGTGCTGCTCTTCGGATGCTTTCCTGCTGACCTGTGATCCTTCTCCAGGCTGTGGGCATCTGTTGCTGGCACTGGCATCAAACTAGTAGGAGTGGGATGGATTGAGGTTTCCCTCCCTCAGCAACTTTAGTTGAAAGCCCTCTTCACCAGTTTGGCAGGCCTATGACCAAAGATGCTCTTCCCCTTCTCTGACAAATGGACCCCAACAGCCCCCAGTGGACCAGGTTTCTCAAAGTGAGTCCCGTGGTCTAAGTAGCTGAACCCCTGGCTGTGGCACTAGTCCTGTAACCATTTGTTGATTTGCCAGATTCGACTGTCCCTTTCAAACCCCTTCCCTTTGGGAGGATTGAAAAAACTGCCTGTGCTCCAGAGTCACTTTCCGCTGCTCCCAGGGCTCTGTAACCCTTTTTGGTGCTCCTCAGACTCCTGGCTATATCACCGGAGCCCACATGAAACAACAGCCACCGAGGCGAAGGGCTACGGAGCGAAGGATCGCGCCAGGGGACCCTTCCCGAAGCGGCCAAACCGCGAAGACGGCAGCACAGGGAGCGAGAGAGTGCCCCAGCTGCCCCCCCCGACCCCCGGCCGGCGGAGCGGGCTCCTAACGAGCGGCAGCTCTGACTCAGCGTGGGCGGGGCCCAGGGCGGCGGCGGCCAAAACCCCTCGCCTACAAGAGCAGCCCCCCGGAGCGCGGCGAACAGGGCGGGCAAACAGGGCATGGTGCGTCAGGACGGCGTAGCGTGTCAGTTTGCACGGGGAGGGCATGCAGGGAAGGCGTGCGGGCGGGGTACAGTACAAGTGGCCATCGTCCTCCCAGAGGAGGCTCAGCCATGGTCGCCACTCGGCTGAAAACCGGGGCCAGAAAGAACGTGGCGACACAGACAGAGGTCCTGCTCAGGCACGCGGCTGTCCAAGTATCCGGCTGCAGAGAGTGCCTGAGCCTGTCGGTTGTTCCAGAGACCAACAGGGACACCACCTGCGTGCGGTGCGACCAGGTGAGCGACCTGCTCAGCCTGGTGGCAGAGCTGAAAGAGGAAGTGGAGAGGCTGAGGAGCATCAGGGAGTGTGCGAGAGAGAGAGGTAGGTGGAGCCGCACCCGGCCATCCCTGAAGCAGGGGCAGCTGGTGGAGGCTCCACAAGCAGCAAGGGATCCCCTGTCCTCTTGCTGCCGGGCAGAAGGAGAGGACCTAAGAGATGAAGGGAAATGGAAGCAGGTCCCTCCTCGGAGAGGTTGGCGAATTCCCTCCAGGCCTCCCTCACCATCCCAGCTGCCCCCTTACACAACAGGTATGGGGCTCTGGAATGTGAGGGACAGGAACATGAGGACCCTGACGAAGGTCCGTCCAAGGGGGTGCCTAGGGTGAGTCAGCCAGCCCCACACGTCAAGACATCCTCTGTTAAGAAAAAAAGGAGGGCGATTGTCGTAGGCGACTCCCTTCTGAGGGGTACAGAGGGCCCAATATGTTGACCAGACCCAACTCACAGGGAAGTCTGCTGCCTCCCTGGGGCCTGGGTGAGAGACGTCACCAGGAAACTCCCTGGTCTGGTTCGGCCCACTGATTACTACCCACTGTTGGTCATGCAGGTTGGCAACAACAAGGTTGTGCTAAGAAGCCCAAAGGCAGTCAAAAAGGACTTGAGAGCACTGGGGCGACTGGTCAATGGAGCGGGAGCACAGGTAGTGTTTTCATCAATCCCTTCAGTGACAGGGAAGAACGCTGAAAGGAACAGGAAAGCACACCTGATCAACACGTGGCTTAGGGGCTGGTGCCGTTGTCAGAATTTTGGGTTTTTTGACCATGGGGCGGTTTACATGGCACCAAGCCTGCTCGCAGCTGATGGAGTGCAACTGACGCCAAGGGGCAAAAGGATTCTTGCTCATGAGCTGGCAGGCCTCATTGAGAGGGCTTTAAACTAGATTTGGAGGGGGGAGGGGATAAAACCGGGCTCACTAGAGTTGAACCTAGGGGTAGGTTCAACGTGCCAGAGTTGAAATCGATAGCCCAGCTCAGGTGCATCTACACCAATGCACGCAGCATGGGCACCAAACAGGAGGAGCTGGAAGCCATTGTGCAGCGGGACAGCTATGATGTAGTTGCCATCACAGAAACATGGTGGGATGCTTCTGGAGTGGAGTTCCAGATGCTTCTGGATGACTGGAGTGCTGCAATGGATGGCTATAAGCTCCTCCAAAGGGATAGGCAGGGAAGGAGAGGTGGTGGGGTGGCTCTGTATGTTAGGGAGTGTTTTGATTGCATAGAAATCGAAGATTGTGAAGACCAAGTAGAGTGCTTGTGGGTAAGGATGAGGGGGAAGGCCAATGAGGCAGACATCCTGCTGGGAGTCTGTTACAGACCACCCAACCAGGATGAAGAGACAGATGAAACATTCTATAAGTGACTGGCAGAGGTCTCGCATTCGCTGGCCCTTGTTCTTGTGGGGGACTTCAACCTACCGGACATCTGCTGGAAGCATAACACGGCAGAGAGGAAACAATCTGGGAGCTTCCTGGAGTGTGTGGAGGATGACTTCCTGATGCAGCTCGTGAGTGAGCCCACCAGGGGAGGTGCCTTACTGGACCTGCTCTTTACAAACAGAGAAGGACTGGTGAGAGATGTGGTGGTTGGAGGCCGTCTTGGGCTTAGCGACCACGACATGATAGAATTCTCAGTTGTGAGTGAAGTAAGGAGAGGGGTCAGCAAAACTGCTATCATGGACTTCCGGAGGGCAGACTTTGGCCTGTTCAGGTCACTGGTTGAGAGGGTCCCTTGGGAGACAGTCCTGAAGGACAAAGGGGTCCAGGAAGGCTGGACAGTCTTCAAGAAGGAAATCTTAAAGGCGCAGGAGCAGGCAGTCCCCATGTGCTGTAAGAAGAGCTGGCGGGGAAGGCGACTGGCCTGGCTGAACAGGGAGATTTTGCTGGGACTCAGGGAAAAGAGGAGAGTTTATCACCTCTGGAAGAAGGGGCAGGCAACTCACGAAGAGTACAAGGATCTCGTTAGGTCAAGCAGGGACAAAATTAGAAAGGCAAAAGCCCAGCTAGAGCTCAGTCTGGCCACAGCCGTAAAGGATAATAAAAAATGTTTTTACAAATATATTAACAACAAAAAGAGAGGCAAGGAGAATCTCCATCCCCTACAGGATATGGCGGGGAACATTGTCTCCAAGGACGAGGACAAGGCTGAGGTACCTAATGCCATCTTTGCCTCAGTCTTTAATAGCCAGTCCAGGTATCCACAGGGTATTCAGCCCCCTGAGCTAGAAGACGGGGATGGAGAGCACAATGTACTCCTCATAATCCAGGAGGAAGCAGTCAAGGACATGCTAAACCACCTGGACACCCACAAGTCTATGGGGCCTGATGGGATCCACCCGAGAGTACTGAGAGAGCTGGCAGAGGAGCTTTCCAAGCCACTCTCCATCATTTATCAGCAGTCCTGGTTAACAGGGGAGGTCCCAGAAAACTGGAGGCTTGCCAATGTGACGCCCGTCTACAAGAAAGGCCGGAAGGAGGATCCCGGGAACTACAGGCCTGTCAGCCTGACCTCTGTCCCGGGGAAGATTATGGAGCGGTTGGTCTTGAGAGTGCTCACAGGGCACCTGCAGGACAACCAAGGGATCAGGCCCACCCAGCATGGGTTCATGAAAGGCAGGTCCTGCTTGACCAACCTGATCTCCTTCTATGACCAGGTGACCTGCCTAGTGGATGAGGGAAAGGCTGTGGATGTTGTCTACCCGGACTTTAGTAAAGCCTTTGACAGCGTCTCCCACAGCATTCTCCTGGAGAAACTGGCAGCTCGTGGCTTAGACAGGTTTACTCTTCGCTGGGTAAAGAACTGGCTGGATGGCCAAGCCCAGAGAGTTGTGGTGAACGGCATTAAATCCGGCTGGCGGCCAGTCACAAGCGGTGTTCCCCAGGGCTCGGTTCTGGGGCCGGTCTTGTTCAATATCTTTATTGATGATCTGGATGAGGGAATTGAGTGCTCTCTCAGTAAGTTTGCAGATGACACCAAGATGGGTGGGAGTGTTGATCTGCTGGAGGGTAGGAGGGCTCTGCAGAGGGATCTGGACAGGCTGGATTGATGGGCAGAGGCCAACTGTATGAGGTTTAATAAGGCCAAGTGCAGGGTCCTGCACTTTGGCCACAACAACCCCATGCAACGCTACAGGCTTGGGGAAGAGTGGCTGGAGAGCAGCCCGGCGGAAAGGGACCTGTGGGTGCTGGTTGACAGCTGGCTGAACATGAGCCGGCAGTGTGCCCAGGTGGCCAAGAAGGCCAACAGCGTCCTGGCCTGTATCAGGAATAGTGTGACCAGCAGGAGCAGGGAAGTGATTGTGCCCCTGTACTCGGCACTGGTGAGGCCGCACCTTGAATCCTGTGTTCAGTTTTGGGCCCCTCACTACAAGAAGGACGTTGAGGTGCTGGAGCGTGTCCAGAGAGGGGCAACGAAGCTGGTGAGGGGGCTAGAGCACAAGTCTTATGAGGAACAGCTGAGGGAACTGGGGTTGTTTGGTCTGGAGAAGAGGAGTCTGAGGGGAGACCTTATCGCTCTCTACAACTACCTGAAAGGGGGTTGTGGTGACAAGGGTGTTGGTCTCTTCTCCCAAGTAACTAGTGATAGGACAAGAGGAAATGGCCTCAAGTTGCGCCAGGGGAGGTTTCGATTGGATATTAGGAAAAATTTCTTCACTGAGAGGGTGGTCAGGCATTGGAACAGGCTGCCCAGGGAGGTGGTGGAGTCGCCATCTCTGGAAGTGTTCAAAAAACGTGTGGATGTGGCACTTCAGGACATGGTTTAGGGAACATGGTGGTGCTGGATTAATGGTTGGACTTGATGATCCTGAAGGTCCTTTCCAACCTAGTGATTCTGTGATTCTGTGAAATAATTGTCAGTGGACTGTCTGAGGCTTGGTAGTCTCTTGGTGACATCCCTGATATGAGCTCCTGGTAAGCAGCACACCTCTCTAGACAGTGCGTCAGGTCAGCAGATGGGTGCCTCCATACCTCTCAGCAGAGAGTCCCCTACTACTATCACCTGTCGCCTTCTCTTAGCTGTGTGGCTGTTATACAGGGAGCAGATCGGGCTGCCTTACTCAGCTCCAGCATCTCTGCTGATTGATGGGTCTTTCCTCTTCCGCCTGCGGAGCGGTGAAGCAGTTCTGCAGGGGCACCTCAGACTTCAGGGGAAGTCTCCTCCTCCTGCTGGTCCTTGCCATTGCAACCATCCATTCTTCTGCATTACTGGCCGCCCGCCCTGCTGTGTGTGCTGGTGGGGGAGTGTTTGGCTGTGGGTCCAGTGCAGACCGCACTTGGAACCAGCTGTCTAAGTCCTCAGCCTCTCTGATGTTAGGTAGCCTTCTCACCACCCCCTGCAGCTCAGCCACCTGCTGCAGGAGGTCCTCCACCTGGGCACACCTTTTGCAGGCAGGTCTGCCGCCTGTCCCTGCCCCAGAAGCCTCTCCCTTCAGCAGCTCCGTCTGGAACTGGAGGCGTCAGCCACTGCTGGGGTAAATGGTGCAGACCCCCCCCAGCTAGAGCTGCAGCCTCAGCTCGCAGGCGAGTGCCCGCCATTCTGCCCCGAGCGCCAGGTGGGATGAGTGCCTTTGACCTGTTCCGACGGTCACAGGATGACGCTCTGCTGCCGGGTTACGTGTACTTCAGGTCTCCCCCTTGGCCAAGGGAATGCCCCTCCCTCGAAGGGGCGCCCCCCCTGCGCGCCCTGCCGCGTGCACTGCCACGCCACGCCCTGGCTGACGCTCCCGGCCCTGCTTGCCCGTCCCGCTCGCTCGCGGTCCCCAGGGCTGCCTGCTGTGGCCTCCTGGCCCTGCCCGGGCCTCTCCAGCCGCTCCGGTGCGAGCTGCCAGCGCCGGGCCGGCCTCTGCACGCCCTTGGGGCTCCCCCGGCTCCGGAACCCCCCCCGCACAGGTGGAACGGCACCTGCGGCGGAGCTGATCGCCTCTGTGATCGGCCGGTCTCAGTAGGTTCTGCGTGGTACTGACAAGGTGCTGACTCATTCAATTGTAACAAAAATCTTGTATAGCATTTGAATTATTCTAAGCAGCTAGTATACAGAATACATTAATTATTGAACATATATGACATAATTTAATTTTTATCCTCAGAAGCAAAATTGCCGTTTTGTTTCTTGGCTCAAAGAAATTCCTAAAGTATTAGAATGTGGTCAGGAAACATTTGTTACCACAAAACTGCGTATACCAATCTCAATTCTACTCAGTCACCTATTAAACTCGCCTTTTCCATAAGTTGCAAAGCAGTTTATTTTCTTCTCTGCACTGAAGAAAATGCATATTAATGAAAAATATGACTAGAACAAAGTGAAAAGTAAAAATGAATAACATTTTCCAAGGAGAATTACCAGGAATATAATTTTTTTCTCTAAATAGTCAGTGTAACTGTAAATATTCTTTTAAAAAATCTCTATAAAGGTCACTCTATATGTCTCACTCCCCTACATGCACATTTGAAAGTAACATATTTGTATTTCTTCCTTATAATGACTTATAATCTGTAGAGCACACTACTCTAAAACAAGAGCAGAAGAATTTTTGCTGTAGAAGAATTTTTTGATAGGAGTCAGCAGGGTATCTCTGAACTAAAAATAGATTACTTGATATTTTTTAAGCCATGTATGAAGAACAATCTGCAGAATGTGAAAGGGGAGATTTTAAAGATCATGAATGGTATTTAGTCATTTCCACTTTACATGTAAGTATAAAATTTCCCTTAAGTAAACAACGTTTTCCTTCTGTAGTATTTATGAATCCATGAAATGATAATTTTTAACTGATTTTTTCTGTATATTGTGCTCATCTAAAATACAGTGAATCAATGTTTTTATGGCCTAAGAGGGAATTTATTTCACTGCATCAGAAGCTATGGTAGTTAAATAATAATTTCGCATATTGATCACACATATCTTTTGGAGTATCTTCTCTGTCCTTCACTGGAAAACTCTGACGTAACTTGTTCAAATATACTGAGAGTAGAAGAAAGAAGTTTACAAACCAGCAAAGTAACATAACACGTCCACAAGAAAAACATGGTGTCCCTTTTCCCCTCTGAGTGTGTAAAGAACAAGGATAGCCATGAATAATGGAAGCACCCAGTCGTTCCTTCTCTCAGGACAGTATGTGATAAGCTTACAGCGACCATGGAGATAACTAAGGCACATACAGACTCATGTCTATGGAGCATGGCCTCAGATATGGTCCAACAATCTGTGGAAAAGAGCACAAGGTTTAGTAGCAGTTGCTGTCATTCATTTCCAAAGGAGAGAAGTTTCCTTCTGAAAATCCATATGCAGTTTTGAGAAAGGGATTGCCATTCCAGCATCTAACTGAATGGATCTCTTATATGCATGTAAATGAAACAAATATACTTAAAAAATCAAATGTATTAATGTGGCCTAGCAGTGTAGTACTGTACAGTTTTAAAAACTTGAAGTATGATTCACTGTTATGAAAACAGAAACTGTTGTGTTACCAGGGTAAATATATATTTGGGAAATTCCTGTCAAATCCTCAAAGTATATTGATTGAAATATTCAGAAGGGGAAAAAAATCAGAACTGAATGAAATAATTTGAAATCTAAGTTAAAGTGTTAGCTTTTCATAATACATGTAATTAAAAATATGAGCATCTACATTTCAGAGAGTAAATAACAGAATTTTTATTCTAACAAGTAATCTTTCTCAATATAGAGGAAACTGTTAGCAGTTCTAATATTATAATATTGATCAAAAAATCATATTTAATAGGACTAAAAGTGAAAAAAAGAGAGAAGGTTATGAAGGTATAGCATCTCCTGGGGATGTTTTCAGGATACAGTAACAGTCCTAGTCCTAACCTGTGAAACTCCCTAGCAATACCCGACTTGTCTGTTTCCTTGGTCTGGGGCACATTGGCCTGTTTGCTCAAGACTTTCTCCTTTTCTCACTTTTTCAGGCTGCACCATCTCAAATGCTCTTAAGCACTCAGAAGGGGCTCAGAAACTGAAGCCAATGATCTACCATAAACAGTTCCCAAAGCAGTAAGAAAGATGAAGCAGTTTGAAGAAATCTGTGCTACAGAGCCAGCAGAATACTGATTTTTTTGGTCATGTTCCAAGGTCTACATCTGTTGGGGGACTTATTGAGGAGATTCACAGTAAGAAAGGAACAGATAAGCACTGTGAAATAAACAAAGTGACCTGAAAATTGCAGAGTCCTGCGCACATTTGACAGCTAATGATTTTCCTTTAGGAGCAACTGTAAGTGAAGGAACAAAACAAGAAAAGAACATCCAAGACGATAGGGATTTACTCACTCAAACACAGTGAAGAAAGAGAAAGGACAAAATATTTTGCAGTTCCTCGAGTCATTTTTGAAGCTGAACCTTCAGACTAAAGTTATGTGGAAACTGACAGGTCATATATTCTATAAACTCCAGGTTGCTTTCTGCTGTATATAGGTGGCACTTACACTTTGCCTCACCTTTGGTGTTGTATTTTATCCTGATACTACAGTTGAATCAAAATGCAATTCCAGCATATATCACTTGAACACTGTGATTTGTTAAAGTGACTCTTCTGGACCAGCAGACACTGAAGGTTACTATTTCATCCTTTTAACACTTTATGAATTTTCTCAAAACTTCTGTAGAAGGCCCACTATTCACAAAAGCATTCACTTCCAGGAAATCAGAAGTGGCCCTGACCTAAACAGCTTATTACACAGGATACCTAACAATTTTCATAAAATGGCCTTTGCTTTTCCTGCTTCAAAGTTATGGGATATGCTTTGAACTGTTATGAAGCAATCTCTTTTATTGTTCTTGACCAGTTTCAAATGACAAAGGTTTCACTATCCTTCTCTGAAATACTTCTGTGCAGGAATTTTGTTCCCTGTTTTCTCACAGCTCTATGACTTCATTTGTTAAACACTGTTACACATTTCTTAATGTTTTGTTTTTGTACGTACCAATTCCCTTATCTTATAATTATTGTACATGATTTAGACAGCTTTGGTGTTTTCCCTGCAAAAAAAATAAAACCTTAAAACACTGGCTAGTATTTACCTAGATTTCTTTAAACTACAGATAATTCTAATTTTAGAAGTACCATCATTTTTATTTTTACTTATAAGTTTGACATGAAGACTGCAATGTAACTCAAATACCAATGTCATTGGTGAGTCACACTAATGCATTGGAGATCCACAATGAGACCATCAACTTAAATTAATGTTTGGTTTTAATTCTTAAATTTGAAAGTATATATTTAGCCCTTTGCATCAAAAACATAGGCCCATTCATTGCAACTATCTGCTAGCATGTGTATTTCTTCACTTGCTTGAATCAACAGCACCTCCCATCTCAAGGTACTTTTAAAAGTGGGGGTAGGATCTGAAACAGATCTCAGCCTCACTACATCAACTTTCAAGTAACATTGAATTCTAACAAGATAGCCCTGGAGAATATTAGAAACACTTTTCATTGTTGGGCTGATGGTTGGACTTGATGATCTTAAAGGTCTTTTCCAACCTTCTTGATTCTGTGATTCACATTTGCCATTAAGAGCTCCAAAATAGGGACACAGCGAAGGGACAAAAATGGAAAGGGGTAGACACCCCATCCAGGAAAGTCCTATAGGACTTAAGTATTAACTGCAGAATGCAGACAGACAACTAACTCTTATTAACTTAGCATTAAATACCTAATTGTTATTAATCCTTTGAACATTGGCTCTGTAGAGTTTTTGAAGGGTGGGGTATGTTGAGGGTTTTTTGGAGGGTTGGTTTTTTTTTTTGAGAAGTGTTGAGGTTTTTAGAGGATTCTTTGTTTTTTTCACTATTTCTGTAGTCTGAGGGAGTTTCTCTTCTGAGGTAGCTGAGAAGCAGGCTGATAAAATCCCAACCACTTTATATATATATATGTATGTATGTAGGTATGTATGTATGTATACACACACATATATATTCAGAAACAGCCTTTTATTGTTTTGGCTAGGTATCAAAAGATAAAGAAGTGGAACATTTCTTATCACATATAACTTATCCTTGTGATAAGTTTCATTCCTAAGGAAAAAAAAAATTTTTTTTAAGTTTTAGGTAAGATTTCCTGCAATGCAAAAGGATTAATCAATGCAAACATCAAGGGGAAAGTACAACATGTAAGGAGAAATAGAATAATAACACTGATTTTCTGAGGATATGTTTCTGCCTCAGGTATTTATGAAAAAGCAGACTTTTTTTTTAAATACTGCCCCATGGAAAGAAACTTCCAGCAATCCCTCCTGAAAGAGTTACGCTACTTTGTAAATGGCTTTATGTTGGCCTGTTGAGGACATGCAGAAGTTGCTGGTAGCTCCTAAAGAGCTGTCAATGAGCACAAATAGAGCCATTAGTGATATTTTGACCCAACAGGCAAATGTGATCAAAACCATAGTTCCACATCAGTAGGAAACTAGAAAGCTTGGCTGTTACCAAAGAATCAATATTAAATGTCATTTAAATATGCGTATCAGCAAATTACCCTTGCAATTACATTAGTAATGTTACCATGAGAGTATACTAACAATACTATGACTAATAATTTACCATTGAGTTCCAATAACATTTTGTTAAAATTGAAAAGAATCAACTTCTATTCTATGTCATTATCATCACGACAAAGTATTTAGGATGCACAGGACACAGCCATGAACAGGACTATAGTCTTAGGCATTACTGGACATAAAGGAGCACCCAGGTGCAAAAATCCTGCGATCTACAGAACCAACAGCAATGTGTAAAACCATTGTTCTCCCCAAGAAAAAGATGTTTTTATTCTTAAAAAAAGTGCAACTTCCTTTTAGGTTTTTGCTTCTTGCTATGGCATTTCATTCTGCAGAGCACTGCAAAACATGGGGGGGAAAAAAAAAAAGGTGGCTGGTGGTGTCTTCTTTTAAATACCTCGGCTTTTTCCCAGTAAGATGCTGACTTTACCCCACAAACCTGCAAAGCTTTCAGGCATATTCCTACTGTTGGTCACAGTAATATTCCATCTTTCATTAGATTATTCCAGTGCTTAAAATGAGGATGTTCTCAACTAATTTGCTGGAGTACTCTGGAGCTCTCCTTTTGGGGCTCATGATTAATGCCTTACGGGATTCATTCTCCATATGCTTTGAATGAAGTGGAAATGAAACAATATTCCTTTGTCATTTCTTGGTGACAGAATATTGCAGGACTGGTATCCAGATCAAATCTTTCTTCTTCTATGACTGGTAATTCTCTTGTATTTTGTGCACATCTCATTCTCTTTCCTGCCACACATCTATCGCTTTAAGTAGATGGTTTATCATCCAATAAAGCATAATACCTCTTATCTATGAATTTTCACTTCTGTTGTCTTATCTCTGTTTGAGCACACTGAGTTCTTCGTTATATTGGTTAAGAGTAATTTGCTTTTTCCAGTGGCACTGCTGAGGTAGACAGCAACTTCTTTTTTATACTAGATTCATTAAATTTGACATTGAAACTACTTGTCTTCTCTTTTCAACTTGACATCCTTCACAGTGTATTGACTTTTGAATCTGCCAATGGCAGATTTAAGTATTATTGCTTTTTTGTTTCTTTAGCTTTGAATGTAAAAAACCTAAACAACTACATTTTTCATTATATAAAGACAACATATAACTCAGAGGAAGGTAAGGAAAGGTGAACCAGAGGGGCAACTAATTATGTCAGTGACAATGAATTAGGTATGTTGATGAACAGTGTATAATTACCTGTTTTCAATAGAGTTTTAAAAAAAGAGGTAAGTAATGGATAAAATCATTCACTGATAAACTGTAAGCATTTCTAAATCCCTATATAACAACTTCATGTATAACATCATCAATAGGTAGAAACTCCTCAAATCTTAAGTCATTTCAAATACAGAATGGGAAACTGTTGCTCTGGGCTATAGAACAGGCAGACCTAGAGCACAGGATACAAGCAAGGGCTACCTGACTGCCTAACATGACATTTCTGTTACCAAACCTACATGAACCACGGCTTTCCTTTCTCAAGCAAGGTGAACTATAAACCTACATCCATCAACAAAGAAAAAGCACAGACTTTTTTTGCCTTACTGGAACAGCACAGAGGTATAAAGGAATGTAATTTGGTGACAGATTAAGTGCATTGGTGACATGATTTCAATTTAACCTTTAAGCACCACAGGGTGACATTATAACATCTCTTGTCTCCAATGTAGTTGTATGAGAATGTAAAAGTCTCTTCTTTCTAATGTAATGTAGAAAGTTTCACAGTCTACTTGGAACTATACTAAATTGCTTACTCCAATATCTGAAATGGCACCTGGAAAGTTCAGGTTACTACAGGATCTAGTTTGTATTTACATCTTCTGTGGTTTGGAGAAAAAAATATTTTAAAGTATTCCTTATGTCTGCAATGCATACATGACATAGAATAAATAGAATCATTAAAATAGATTAATTTAATAGAGTATTTAAAATACATCCACTGAGTAAGTGCAGAAGGGCATGGATTTAGGAAGTCAAAGTATCTTAAGCAACACCACTAGTACGCTATTACAATCATGTGTAAGACACACATGGGCAAATAAACAAGCAAGAGAGGTAACCAGTTTTAATTTTTACTGTCTTGATGCAAAATGTTGGAGAGAAAAAGGATGTCAGAAGTAAGGAGGAGGACCAGTTCATAATTGTCTTACACTGATCTTTGATGATATCATCATGATAAATAAAGTAAAACACACATTCAGATATACAAAATGTATTTGCTAGGATTTGAACGTGGAGAGCAATAGTTCAGATTAAGGTTTATGGAACAAGTGCATTATGGTGACAGTTGGAAACATAGTTCTGAAATAAGGAGGAGGAAAAAAAAAAGAAAAAAGAAAACCAAAAGTAATCTACAATGACACGTCCTTCCTAATTGTAAAAATGAAGCATAGAAATAGCAGTCTGGTTTTAGGACTCTCTTGCTCTCTGGTGCCTTAATCTATTCAACAGATACATGGAAATAAGGTCATTACGTTCAAGATTGCAGGTGATACAAGGATTAGAAGATAGGACAAATAAGGTTGAATGGTACAAACTAAGTCAGATTTTGATTGTTTACATGAACAACATAGCAGCTGGTAAAGGCATTTTGTTGTACAGA
The DNA here is from genome assembly GCF_964289735.1 of Phaethon aethereus. Classification (NCBI taxonomy): domain Eukaryota; kingdom Metazoa; phylum Chordata; class Aves; order Phaethontiformes; family Phaethontidae; genus Phaethon; species Phaethon aethereus. The sequence goes on along the minus strand of NC_138578.1, from coordinate 52,165,140 downwards.
AAGATGCAAAATAATTAGGCTTGGAGCAAGAAAACAAGCTATAGAATATGTGGCAAATGGCCCGATAATTTAGCACACTGATCAAGAAAACAATTTGAAGGTTATTATGGAAAATCATTTTAACCAGCAACACAAAGCACAGTAGCAGTAGAAAAGGCAAACAAAACATTATTGTGAATGTCTAGATGGATAGACTATAATAAAAGAAAATATAATGCTGTTACTGTGCACTTCCTATTAGACTATATAGGAAATAAATATGCTGTACCGGCTACCTGATACAGGAAGAAAATAATCTTTAATGAAAAAAAGAGTCAGCAAGATGGTATTAAATCTCAAAAATATACATCTCTAGAAAAATGTGGCTTCAACATTAAGGTTATGAAAGCATTTATATGACAGGATAAGATGCAAAGAATGTTTTCTTCTAATCCTAAATTCCCCATTTCAGGTATAAAATCACTGAAGAAAGGTCCATTTTCTGGAATACATAGATTATACAAGTCATCCTTTTGACACCATGGTACTAGTTAAGGAATAACATGATAATAGCTATCAGGGCCCTAAAAGAATTGCATTTACAGTCCTTGAAAAGGATAAGGTGTTCCAGCAGAGTTTCCTAAACTACTGAAATCATTAACCAGCTTGATTAAGTTAAATTTTCTCATCCTAGCATGAAGCATTAGAAGTTAGTAACAAGCTAGAGCTAGGTGTACAAAAATGTCGTTATGGTCACTTTATCCACAATTACTGATATGATGCAAAATAAATGGTATTTAAATAAATGCAAAACCATAGATATATCTAGTCTTTTCCTCACTAAATGTTTTCAGCTTCTATTCCTCTGTTAAAATAAGTATCATGTCGAAGATATATAATAGTTACATCAGAAACATCATCAAAAAAGTACTTTTGGTCTGGTGTTAATATAGACAGTGAATAATTTTAGTCAGATACTAGTTTTAAATGAAATTCAGTACATCATATTCAGTAATTCAGAAAGATAAATTTAGTAATAAAAATTCATAAAAGTTCAAGTCTAAAGGCAATAATTCTTTACAAAGATGATTTGTTTGTTCTGCTATCACCATTTCTTTACTGTAAGACTTTGACTCACTATGTTTTTTGGTCTCCTTGAAGACAAAGAATTCAGCTGCATTTAAAAAACTATGTTTTTCTTATGCCAGCTGCATTCAAAGTTACATGAAATGCTTAGCATCAAGATTTGTGACAGTTTCTCAAAATAAGATTTTTTTAAATTCTATTACAGCATTAACCCTTTAGCATCTGTTAAACTCTATGTTTAAAAGCCTCTTATTCTTCTGTGTTCTGTGAGCTGTTTTTTAAACAACGTATTTCTTGTTCTGGCAGAAAAATTACTTACAATACAAAATTATTTATTAGCAGTACCAAAACAACATATGAGACAGTAAGTTTAGAGATGATCAATTTCATTGTTTCCTAATAAATTCCTAATTAAGAGGTTATTGATGGGTACTATAATAGTAGTGAAAAAATCCGAAATAGTGCTGAGTGTGTTACCTTCACTAACTGTACTGAGAGCTTAATTCTGCTGAAGGTGTACTTTCAGCACACAAGGTATGTTCAGTCAGAAAGGTGGTGTGGAAGCTCCTCTGTATCTTGCTTGGAGGGATGGTGGGCATTCCTCATTCCTTAAGGGCACAATTATGGGACCATCTTAGGGAGACCAGTTTCACAAAAATTCTCTCCTTTTTAGTTCCTAGTATGTTCTAGGATTTCCTAGAAACATAACGGTATAACGTCCAGCACTGCATTGCTTTGAAAATGGCAAAGACTTCTACAGATATCTGCATAAACTTCACAGAATCACAGAATCACAAAGGTTGGAAAGGACCTTCAAGATCATCAAGTCCAACCATTAATCCAGCACCACCATGTTCCCTAAACCATGTCCTGAAGTGCCACATCCACACGTTTTTTGAACACTTCCAGAGATGGCGACTCCACCACCTCCCTGGGCAGCCTGTTCCAATGCCTGACCACCCTCTCAGTGAAGAAATTTTTCCTAATATCCAATTGAAACCTCCCCTGGCGCAACTTGAGGCCATTTCCTCTCGTCCTATTGCTGGTTACTTGGGAGAAGAGGCCAACACCCTCGTCGCCACAACCCCCTTTCAGGTAGTTGTAGAGAGCGATAAGGTCTCCCCTCAGCCTCCTCTTCTCCAAACTAAACAACCCCAGTTCCCTCAGATGTTTCTCATAAGACTTGTTCTCCAGACCCCTCACCAGCTTCGTTGCCCTTCTCTGGACACGCTCCAGCACCTCAACGTCCTTCTTGTAGTGAGGGGCCCAAAACTGAACACAAACTTGTATGGTTTAATCCTGTTTTGTCCCACAAAACAATGAAGCTGGACACCTCAGACTCCTCTGCTTCATATTTTGGTGCTACTAATAAATGCGTGTCCTTTGTGTACCCAAGGTTGCCAGAGTTAATATATTCATATGTTCTAGAGGAACAGCTAAAAATTCAGGTAAGTACATGGTGCAGATGAAAGCATGAGGGTTCACATTCTCTTGCATGGTGAATAAAATTAGTATGCAAACAAAAAAACTATATTTATGCAAAATATCTCAAATTTAAGGTATTATGTCCTAGTTAGATAAAGCAATTTCTACTAGTACAGCAACTAGATAATAAGAAAATTGGAGAGGCAAAAAAAACATGCATCCTTATTGGGGTAAGGGGAAAAAAACCCAAAACACTCTAAGAGTGTCCTGAGACCCTAAGATGGACGTGAGTTCATTCACATAAATGATTTTTAATCAAAAGTAACTGAGAGATGAATCTTCCCTAAGAAGCCTTTTGCTGTACATTGGGTTAATCACTAGACAGTGTCCTTCTGCTCAAGTATTATGTATGAGGGGAGATCGTGGAAACTCGTAACAAACCAATTACAACAGGGAAAAGGCAAAGTGGTTTTGTTGCTTCCAAGTCTGATGCAATACCTAGAAAGGGACTAGTGCTGTCATGCCTCTGCACAAGTGAACGTGGAGCACCATGGATGTAGCATCTTTGGGGTCTCTAGCTGACTTCTGTGCATCACGCGGCATTTCACAGTGCAGTGTGAACGCCTGTATCTGCCTCCAATGCAGATAATGTCTCCTTTGAAAATGTCAACCTTATGCTTGCATTTGGCCAAATAATTAAATGTGAGATTACATTTAAGAAAATCAGTGATGCCTTTTTCAACTAGCAAGGTTCACATTCAGCAGGGTAACAAAACAGGCGTCCCCTTGGATTATTTAAGAAAGTAAAGTAGGGTACCTAGGTGCATGCTTAACTGGTGCCTTAATCTGTTCAATAGATACATGGAAATAAGAAACAAATCTGTAAAGTCAGTATCAGCTTGCAAATGGAAAAAAAAAAAAAAACCACAGGTGTTTTTATCAGATGCTCCATTTCCCATAAATAATTCACTCTGCTGCAATAATAAACACCTTTCTAGGAAATTTATGGACTTAGTGCATTAACTTGCCATCTGATTAGATTAATAGCAAATTCCTGTTCTGAGCTTCAGATTACTATTTTCAGATGATTAATTAAATTAAAACATGCATAAATTATCTAATCACATACAACTTTATTTGTCAGGAGACTATTTTAATAAAAAAGCTCTCTGAGAAAGAAGTCACTTTACAATATTAACCTCAATAAACAAATCTTAAATGTATTTTTACACTCAGATCTCTGCATAAATGTGCAGTCAGTTTATAATGAAATAAATATCATGGGCTTTTATTCAATCAGACATCCAAGACTTATTTGTTCTTCCTGTTTTTCCCTGGATTTAAATGGTCAGTACAAAAGTATTACAGCAATATAAATTATTTATCTGTTTTAGACAATTCACAGTTCTTTAAATGCTTTTTCCTCAGTGGACTTTATTTGTTATATCCAAACTATTTCAGTCTGTCCACATTAAAATGGATAAATCAACAATAAATTTAATGCAAAAAACAACTTAAACATTTGTATTTTTCCTCAGAATGGCAATTGTAATTACATACAATAGTATATAACTGTATATATATTGTAATCTCCCTCAAGCATCCCTTTTGATATTTATGACTGCATACATTTATTATGACATCATAAAACTGTAGGAGAAAAACTGGAGATGATTTTTAAATGTATTTCTTCTGCTATAAACAAGTAATCCACAGTATTCTCAAATATTTTAAAACATAATAATTATACTTTCTAACTTTATTGGTTAGAAGTAGAAAAGAAAAAATCATCCATTGCTTATGAAAGCACTTTCATGGTTTTTATTTAGATTTCCAAATAAGTTAATAAGAACAGCATTTAGCTATATCACCGTAAGAGCCTTTCGGCATGATTTAAAAAAAAAATAATAATCAAGCTACTCTTGACCAAACTGCTCTGCAAGTATCTCAAGTCGTGTATAGTCCTATCAGCATAATTATGAAAGCTGTATCATACAGTGTGTTTCATCTGGTGTCCTAAACCTAGGAGAAGAAGCATTCAGTACTTCTGATGTAAGGATTGTAATTTTGAGAAATATTATTTATAAAGTTCTTCCCTCCCTAAAATATCAGGTAAGCGGACTTGCAGAACATCAGAAAACCAGCAAAATTCCAGACAAATTTTGCCAAACCCAGAGAGGTTTAGTTATTTATCTTACAATGGAGTTCAGGTGCCTAGGAGTGTGTTTTTGATAAAAGTCACACAGTTTGAATAACAGTTCATCTCCTCAGACAAATCTTTTCCAGTGATTACAAAAGCATTGAACAGAATACTTCTTGAATAATTTACTTTTTCTTGATTTATGTATATGTGTTTAAAGATGCTGATTCTATAAAACTGAAAGCTGACTACATTTTCTTGTCAAATTTGTGTTGTGACACACTTTCTTAATTAGATTTGTTGATTTATTGCTAATGAAGAGAAAATATCTTGCTGCAGACACAGTTACTGGTTTTTGCAACCATTTGAAACTGGCACGCAAGTAATTTTATAGAAGATTCAAAGCTGTCTTCTAATCCACTAGCTCTTTTACATGGCTGTTAAACTTACTCTCATCACAAAAGTGATAGATAAGGCAAAATATTCACATCTATTTTTCTTTCCACAAAATTCTAGTGACTATTTCCATTAAAGAATTGCAATAGTGATGGTAAAGTTTCACTTACATATTTCAAAAATGGATTTAAACAACTTCTTCTACTTCAGAATTCAATAAAATTCATTATTTCCTAGTGGACATATTGCTAATGTTTAATTTTTATAGGAGGACTATTTAAAAAAGAAACCTGATTTGATACATAAATGAATAATTAAACTATCATTGAAGACACCCTGAATCATTTCAGGTTAATGCCAGTACTAAATGCAGAAGAGCACTGCAGAAGATAGGGGAGGTTTACTGATTCTTGTCTAATAAGTTCCAGTGTTATTATAAGAAAGAAAAGAATTATCTTTCAATATATTTTATTATCTCTTGCAGGTCACCACTATGATGCTTAACTTACACCTACCGCTATCAAAACCAGGCTATGGTTAACAGGAGAACTACTCAACTTTCCCACATTATTTTTTTCTTACAAACTCTTGCAGTATTTCCTGAATAAATTACTCAACAAATCTGTTTCTTCATCATGTGTCCAGATCTAGTTAACAGCGTTAGCCCTCAGCCAACTTCAATATGTGCATAGCATTTAATTTCAAAACCACCTAATTAAGATGATACTGGGCGTTAGAGACCACAGTCTGACTGCCGGTTTCATGCTGAGGTGCTCTAAGGTGGGTTTAACAGGCTGTTTCTCACCTTCTGCTCTTCTATTTGTGGTGCCGGCTGCCAACTGGGACTGGATGTGAAATCAAAATGCAGCTCTAATAACAATATCTGGGAGAGTCACATTCTCTTTGTCTCACAGTCACAGTGGGAAAAGCTTTCCGTTTTGTCCTTCACATTTCTTTCCGAGAAAAGATTTGGCAGTTTGTGGGCACGTTATAAGCACTCAAACCAAACTGTGACAAAACTAAAAGCAAGGTAAGCCTGTTCCAGAAGAGAACAAACCTTACGATCCCTTAGGCTTTGCTCTTACATTAAACATCCCACAGGTAGGCTTCCCTCCTTCCTTAGGACCATGCCTGCAACAGCCTCCATTCCATTTTCGTATGTTTTTACAAATAACTTATAATATCAAGCATTGATAGAATTCTGTAAATAAACCTATAACAATATTAGAACACTTCTGATGCAAACTTATAAAACAGGTATCATAATACAAAAAAAAAATCCAAACTGTTCTGTTTCATAGGTACTAAGTATCCATTCATCTTTCAGAGACTTACGTTTGTAGTAAGAATATAATTGTTTCCTCTGGGCTCTGTCACTTTGATAATTTAAAGAGAAGTTACTACAGGAACATACAATGATGATCAATATCACACAAATAATTGGCATAATAAATATAAAAGAATATTTATATAGTTACCCTGACCTCTCTGATTAAAGAAAATCAGATTTCTTATGGTCATAAGAATTCCAAATAGTTTTTAAGTAAACTAGCTGAAAAAAAATGAAGTTGAAAAAACATTCAGGAAAATTTGGGGTTAAGGACATGTTTGTATGACTATGTTATTAATAATTATGTACATATATATACATATTTGAAAAGTTTTTGGAATTCAAATTCAAACTATTCTTGAGCTATGATTAAAGCAAAATACTAACAAACCACCAAATAGGTTATTCACCATCACATAGAAAATTTTGAGTTTCCAAAAATTAGTAAATAGCAGTGTTTGAGAAGTCATTTCTAAATTGGGTAAAGTTACTGACTTAATTACAGCAAACTTTCTCTTTAGAATAATGCAACAGTTCATTAAAGGAAGCAATGTGGATTATCTGACAAAGTATCAGCTCTTCTACTTTAGAATCAGCCTGACAGGAAGATTCAGACTGAGATAAAAACATTCAGTTATAAATACTATAGATACAAAAAGGAAAATTATCTGTTCATTGTTATTAGGAGGAAACATTTTAAATCTCAGAGAGATTGGACCACATTATATAACAAAGGAGGAATGAAGTTCAACATGCCATTATCTAACAGAATAAAATTAAAAGAAGAAAAAAAAATCACATGTATTTTGATAGCTTAAGCAGATGAGTCAGTACCCAATTGCTTTCTTTTCTCTATGTATTACATTTCAACATTACGATTTGTACTCAGCTTTATGTTAATAGCATACCAGCTGATACTGCTTTCGGTTGTGTCAAACTTCATTGAAAACGTGTGTGTGTGGAAAGCAGGAGGTTAACCAGCTGCCCTTCACTCGGTATAAAAGAGAAGGAATTAGCCTCCTTTTGGTATAATTGGTAGCTGGCACAACAGGTTTATCCCTTCTCTTTCTAGTCTCCTTCCTCACCCAATTCCCCACCAGAAAAGGCCATAGCCTGCTTTACAAACAAAAGTATTTGTAGAGTATATGTGGAGTAGGTATTTCCACTAGAAGATGTTTAAGAAAAAAGACAATGCAAAAAGTTAGAGAAAATAGTCAGAAAATTCTTGGTAGAATTAAAAAACTGGTGGTATGGACCATGAGCAAAAGCTTAGAGTAAGTGAGGAGAAGCACTGAAGACTTAAACTCCAGGAAAAGGTATCTTATGAGAGAGTGAAAAAAACCCACAGAATAAATAAAAGAACTAAGACTTCAACATCACCCTTTTGTCCTAATAGAAATAACATGCTAGACTCTAAATTCTGGTTAATGTATTAGGGCAAAAAAGCAGAGAAATTTTCTACTTTTAATTAGTATTACTGTTTTCACAACTCTGCTGCTGAGTGGAGAACTAACAATGAAGATCACAGAATCACTAAGGTTGGAAAGGACCTTCAAGATCATCAAGTCCAACCATTAATCCAGCGCCACCGTGTTCCCTAAACCATGTCTTGAAGCACCACAAGATCATACAGTGATTGAAAGTTTCTATATATACTTCTCTCTTGATAGTAAGATATAATTATTCTTACTTTTCTGATGAGTATTTATAGCAAAGAAACATACATATATAAAATTATCATGAAGTATCCAAAAAGACTGGATGTGAATATCAGGCTATTTTCTTGCTTTAAAATGAAAAATATTATAGGTACTGAGCTCCCACATCTGCTGTATTTTCAAGACCTACAAGATACTGAATTTAACTGAGTCAAAAGTTACTGTGTTGGAACACAGACACAACGTACATAAACAATCAAACTTACGAGAGTGAAAGATGAAAGGTAAGAACTGCTAAATGAATCACACAATAAGTTTTGCAAGTCAAATGAAAATCTTGGTGTAAGTGCAGTTTTCAAATTGTTGTTATATATCTTGGAATTAGTCAAAATAGCCTCTGCTCTACTTATATAGAGGCTTCATTTTCTCCCAGTCCTGATATAAACATATGATTTGACTTGAAGATTTTTTTTCCTCCAGTAATTTTTTTTTATTTATGTCAGAGAGTAAAAGAGATAGGCAAAAAATTTAGCGCTTTTGTTTTTCTAGTATTATTTGCCTAAGAGATCAAGTGTAATGGCAAAGACTAAAGAATAGTAATAAACGGCCACATTAAACCCCCTGCCAAAAGAACCTACTGGGTTGCAGTTCATATCACACGGGTCTTGATGCTTATGAACTAGTAATACAGGTCACTTTCAGAATAATACAGGAGTAGAAGGAAGCCATCCAAGTTCTCCACAGACTTTTTTTTCAGTTGGCACCAAATTACACGGTGCTTCTCTATCACAAAACTAAAATAAGTCAGAGTAAGGAGAACTGACTGAGAACAAATCCCAACCCTTTGACTTGTTTCAGCATCAACAGAAAGAAACCAGAAAGAAGAATTTAAAAACTTACAAGCATTCCAGTACATGGAATGTTGGTATATACATGTTGGTATATTCCTCTTCTTTTTATCTGTTTTGTTCTTATTCAGGCAAGTTAGGACAATATTTGATGTTATAAGCTTCCAGATCTGGAGAAGGAAGTTTTTTTTTTCTTGACTCTACTTAATTATGCAATTGCCTAATCATTTGTTTATACAATCCAAATGCAGCTCTATAGTTCAATTCTGGACTTTGTGCAAATTTTTAAATCCACCTGCACAGCTGGAACATTCTCTGCTTAAATGTGTGTGTGTAGAATACCTACACTATAGATTGTGTTATAAAACTAATTAAACCACATTCTCTTTGGAATAGGCTGCTTATTACCGAATATTACTGTATTTTAGACCTGTTTATCTGCAGGGAAAATATCCGTCTCAATTTAAAATATATTTTTCACCTCATTAAAATGTTGTCAATATTAAAATTCTATTTTCAGGCTTTTTCTGCTGAAATTTTTTGAATTATAATGACAATGCAATGGGAGGCTTTGAGCATTTGAATGGGGGAGTTTGGTCCAAGTTGTATTGACTTTCCTTAATGTTTTATATAAATTTATGTAGCCTATTGCTCAGTAGGCATTCTGCTTCCCTCTCTTTGCCAACTCCATGGAGAATATAAGACTCTGAAAGGGATTTTTGCCTGTGTATTTAGCAAAGCTTGATTCATTAAGGTTAACCTGCACTTGGATTTACTAAAGACCACAGGAATTTTGCCATAAATGTCACAAAATTTTATCTGCAGACAGCATTTTACTTTCACGTATTTCGCTCTGGCAGACCAAATTCAGGACTCCAGATGGATGCATTAATAAATCTAACTAAAACATCAATATTACTAAGGAATTAATATTTGTTTCTTTAGCTCAACCCGGAGAAAGGAAAAGAAAATTATTTCAATAGGCTAGTCTCTGAAGCAAATTTTTTGTTTTTATTATTTGAAAACAATTTGTAATCCAGACTCATCATCTAGTGTTTTTTTAACTACGCTATCATCCCAGTTTGTTAGGGTTTTTTAATGCTTAGCATTCTGTTTCTTTGGTTTTGTTTGCTACGTTAAACAAACTAAAATTTCTGCCTACTGTTCCTCAGCCGGGCTCTGGAGTATCATAAAACATATGATTATTGTAATAGGCCATCAGTGCTAAGTAATTTTTAATTAGGAGAAGATGCTCCATGCCAAAGTAAACTTGTCAACTCCAAAATAAAAAAAAGTAATGAAGTGCTGAACCATGGACATTTAGTGATTAGACTCACTGTAAATGTATTGTGATGGTTAGAACCTATAACAACTGTCTACATAATCAATGCAAGAGGCTGTGCTTATGACGGACTGAGAAAGTGGAAAGGATTAGTTGAGAACAGACTTCCTCATCATTAAATTTAGCAAAAATTGCTCACCCTTAGAAGCACACTACAGGGTTTTTACTTTTAATTAAGTTTTAACTGCTGTTTATGCAAATTCTTCTCTAAATCAGTATCAAACATGTCCTAAAGCCATTCATACATATAGCTAATTCATTCTGTGCTTGACAATCCCTGCTGCTGAAGCAATGTCAGCAAAATAGCTGATTATACTAGATTTGGTTGAGGTTCATTTGCAACTTATGATTAAACTGCTTTTATTGTACTGGATTGTAATGCTAATCAGAATTAGCTAGGTGCCGAAACATGACCAAAAGTGATCACAGAATGAGTTTTGAGAAGATCAGACAGAAAAGCATAAATGGGACTAACCTGCACTGTGTTTATTAAGATTAGCAATAGAGCAAAACAAACTACTATTCACAGAAATTTTAATTCCGAGATTTCATTTTATATCACTCAGAGGTAGAACTCAATAGAGGTTCAAAGGCATGACTTTGTGTTTTAATAAAATTATACAAGGCTCCAAGGTAAACATTTGTACTTTATGCTTAAACAAAAGGACTTCATTCTGTGTTCAAATATAATGCAGGATCAGTACCCTGCATAATATTTTTCTTTTCTCCTGTACAAAAGTAATTGCATATGAAGGTCTGAAGATGTATAAACTCAATTCAGACTCTGAGTAGTGAATAATCTTAACCAAACCAGATGAATGTGCTTCAGGCCACATTATATTATGAAAAATAACACAATGCTCTTAGTCATTTTACAAATCAGGATATAAAAGAACAACCTACTGTCAGGAATAGCATAGTTTAAGCAGACCGTTACCTTATTCTTTTTTCAGTACTGATGACAGAGACCATTGAGAAGATTTGGAAACAAAACTTCAGGCGTTGTACAGGGTAATTTAGAAACACCTAAGGAGAATGAAATAAGGTTCTTTGTCACAAAAGTGCCTGCCACCTTCTGTAGGACAGTGAAACCCAGGAGCCAGTATAGTCAAAGTACCCTTAACTAAATCTTACCGGAGCGTGGGGGCATGCACAGCAACCCTGGCCCCCAGAGCTCTGACCAGGCATGGACCCACAAGCAGGAGAGCTGCATCCCCTCGCTGCTGCCTGAGCACATCCAGGCAGTGGCTCCTCTCATCTCAGGGATCGATTTCCCCATCTCCCACAGGCAAGGAGAAAGGAGACCTGAGTTTCTTCTCAGTGTTTCTTCTGCCTTGCAAGGCTCTCCAGGTACAGAGATGCTTACAACTGGTCCAAAATTCCTGGAAGTTCAGATAGAACTCTCACGGGCGAGCCATCTCATCTTAGGAGCCTGAAGCAGCTCCCGTCTCCGGAGGAAACACCTTTGACTTCAGAGGGAAAACCTGAGCTTCAGAAATCTGCAGTTCTTGTCTCGGGCTGCACTGTAATGGAAAATCCTGAGTTACAGAAATGCCAAAAATGGTGCATTTTCCGCCTTTTATTCTCTTATGGCTTTCCTGTGTTTTTGCTCATAGCCTTAGGATCATGAAAGAAAAAGTCATCTGTGACTTGGGAAAAATAAGCACACAATAAAATCTGTACAGTCTTTGCTCAAACCCTAATGCTAATTAGACTGTTTCTAATTAGAGGTAATCCTTCTGTAAACAACAATGAAGGTGTCAAATGTGCCAAATTGAAATAGTTCACTGATTACATGCTGAAAATCATGAAACTCTGTTTCACTCTATGTTCACACAGCTCTGAAAAGAAAAAATATATTTCAGAAATATATTTTTCAAATCTATTGCTATTTTGATTGCAGCTGTCACAATAATTTCATGGAGTTCTTTACTGTTCTTTTCCATATATAATTCCTGTAAAACACTGAATCAAGAGATTATGATTCATCAAAAAACAATTGTTTTCCCCCAGTAGGTTTTGGATTCAGTTTCAAAAAGATAGCTTTTCTTATTTAGTTAAAAAAAAAACAACTTAGGCTAAACAAGGTGACCTTCAGCACACCCATCATTTAGAAAGACATCTCTTGCAACTGAAGATGTTACCTCAATAGTCTCTGCCAAATATTTTTAAAGTCCTGATTCAAATATACCCAAAGAGTTTGTTTTCAACATGAGTGCAAACTTTGATGATCTTTTAGTAGTGAAGTAGCATGCTATTTCTCAGTCAAATGTAGGGGTTGACATTCTTTTCCATTAGCTTCCGATTAACTTGAAATATTACAGTGACAAATTAGTAGAGAGCTTCTGACAAATACTTGCTCTCCTCTTGGATAGAAGATATTAAGGAAATTTACTTGAATCACCTTATTTTGGCTTTCGTGCAAGTGCCATGATAAAACAGTCACAAACTCCTAGTCCATGAGACACCCGTGCATGGTATACCTCAGAGAAATGTTGGTTTTTATTGCTACGCCAGGCAAGCACATGCACTCTGCTTGCTGCACCATGGGGGTTTTTTTAGAGTAATCTAGATAGTGCCATCACTATATATTGCCTCATTTCTATGTCAGAAATTTGGTTCCCCTGGCACTTTCAAATGTAAAACTTAAATTACCTATGTTACCCATTTCAGACACAGAGACACAGTTGCCAATAACCTGTGATCAGAAAAAGTTAAGGACCCAATAGCCCCCCAAGACTGAAATCCACATCATAAGCGGAAAACCTATGCTCTGTGTTAACAGAGACAACAAAACTATTTATTTCGACTTCTTTCTCCATTCATAACTTTTGTCTTAACAAGATGAAAATCAGATGTCTGATCTCAAAGGCTCAACATATTTCTGAGATTTCTTTTACAGAGCAAGTGTTGCAAACTTTCTGATACCTGCAAAAGTGAGGGTTTACAGCAGTCTGTGCATGATGCCCTGGAGGCCCCTCAAACCATTGTAAATGGCCTTGGAGCAGAAGCAATTGGTCTTACACATCAGAAGCTTTCTGGAGAAAGCTTGAAATAAATGGAACAAGGACACTCGGGAAAAAACTCTAATTCTCTAACACAAATAACAAGCACATTGTTAGCTATGCCTCATGGTCAGTGGATTAAAAAGAGATGGCAGACATAAGGAATCTCCAAAGATAATTTTTTTTTAATAATAACATACCCAGGCCTGATACAGATTAACACAGAAGTGCATCTAGAGATTGCAAAAATATTATGTGAAGGCAGTTTTTGAACTGATACAGCGATTGAGTGTCCAGCAACTCAGTTTTCAGGATAGTTATTATAGTTCAACTCTTTATAGAAGTAGGCAATGCAAACTGTAGCAGTTTTCACTTCAAACGGGACATGGATAGACAGAGAGTTGTTCTGTGGTATTGCTGAGTGGAGATGAGAGAAAGCCAAACAAAACCGCACAGAAATCTGTAGCCACGACATGTCCTAGAAGAAAATGGAAGTCGAAGAGAAAAAAAAAAATATATCCAAGTACCTGTCAAATATGTAAAGGGTAGATGATATTTGGAAGTTATGTCAGTGGAAAAGCCTTCTTTTGTTCAATTCTTCAGGGAAACAACTTTGGTTTTTAAAATTAAAATTAAAAAATCATCAAAGATAGAAGCATCCATTTCTGTTTCCAGCCCCAAAGAATCCAATCCAATGGGCCCCAACCTCAGTCAGCCAACTGGGTCTAAAGACATATAGGTTCCTGAACAAAACCTTAGCAATAATTTTATTCTTCCAAAATCTCCATCTGAAAGGAAAAAAAGAAGTTGGGAAAAACAAAGCAAGCCTGTGGACAAGATTAATATCTTCCATTTTGTACTGTTTCTTTTCAAATTCCAACAGTTTGTTTGGGCTTTTCCTAAAACTTCCTCGTATTAGCTGAATGAAGCTATTCACTGAGTTATTTGCCTTTTAAATTTTTACTTTTCTCTTTGTTTTTATTGGTTTCTTCAGATTGTAAGTATTGCTCCCTTAAGGCAGTACACTTCCCAGGGTTTATTCGAAAATATTGCTAGGGGTAGAATAAAATTTACATTTAAAGCATGCAGCTATAAGAAGTAGTATATAGGGTTTTTTAAAGCCCAGAAACCAGAGAAGATAATGCTTTTGCATAGAGACAAGCATGTGGGATTTGCCAGTATCACATAAAAAGCATACCCTTACATGATACAAACTTGTCCTGTCCTCACTGAAAGAACACAAGCCAACTTACAGCTTTGACGAAACTATTCTTACCTTGCAATACACTCTTTTTAGCTAGGATTTGGAGGAGACAATCACTGTGTCAATTCCTCTGCTAAGGATTGGTGTATATGAACTATTTTTCCACCTCCCCATCTCTCACACTTTCCTTCTCACTCTGCAATTCAAATAATGTCTGTCAGTTGTTTAGAATCATGAGTACATTGCATTCTGTTCATCTGAATCAGAAACATCCTGTGACTAAACATATAATTTGAATTATGCAGCATTTAGTCTGCATAAGATTATTGTTGCATACCAAATACCCTCTGTACAAAACGTCTTTCCATTGTCCTTTTTGATAAACTGTGATTTATACAATCTAAAAAGGACAGAGATAATCTGATGGAGAAATAACATCACGTGGAATAGAAGCCCAGGCATTGAACAGAATTTAACTCAACTGTTTACACACTTCACTGCAGAAAAATTAGCCATATGAAGCATCAGACTGCACAGAAGTGTCAGGCTGCGCAGATGGCAAAAGAGGTGTCCTTCAATGCATTACAACAGGTTTTGTTTTACCTAGGATGCGAAGTATCCTTGCCATTCCTCCCACATTTTAATGACATTTCAGAAAGTATTTGGGAGTCATTTGCTATAGCAAAGCAGTAAACCGAGAAAGACTGGTTTTTCAGGAGGGACTGAAACTGATGACTAATTTGAAACTTGGTAGCAGGGTTGTCAATTTGTTTGGCTATAACTGAAACAAATATTTAGACAGAAAAAAGGGTCAGATACAAAAATTTCATACTGTCCTGCATGCATATACCTGGGTCCAGTATCCATCTTGCTCATGCAATAGCAAAGCAGCAGTTCCTGAAGGGAGACTAGAATGTGAAAGTATCCAAGGAGATGTGATGTTGTTCCCCGTGACAAGTGTTCTTCAGTGTTTTGGGTTGTTTTTTCATTATATTCCTTCCCCTTCATCTTTTTGGATTCTTATTGAGCATGCTCCCATGCCCTGCCATTATCATTTCCTATAATCTGAAAATAAACAGGCAGCACTTTCTTAGCACAAGTGAATGGCGGGCAACAGTGCAACACGGTCTCTCAATGCATTTAGCAGATCTCCTGCTTCTACCAATTTCCTTGCTTATAGCAATAGGAAGTAGATGCCACAAACACATTAACACACATTACGTTGTCAAATCTCAAGCTGATAGGGTACTAACTGTAGAAGCAGATTATGGCTGATGCCACAGGCCTGTCTTCTGTTCTTTTAGACTTGCCTAAATTAGCTTAGATACTGAAATGGTCTTCATCTGCTTTCAGTCCTGGACAATTTACAAAAGAAAAAAATCAAAAGGCACCTTTCTCCTTCCCCTTCCAAATTCAGATTACTGGTAAAACTGAGCTAGATTTTTATTCTCATGATAAGCATTTTGTGCTCTTTCTCAGGCACAGTTTTTTTTACAGATCTAAATGAATATTAGTATCAGAACATTACAATGTTTACAACAATATTATGCTTCTGGTCTGATCATAAGCATAAAATGAAAAAATAACCAAATTAACTACTGTAAATATACATTTGAGGATCAAACACAATTGCTTATTCCTTTAAAGCTGTCTCTGTGGGAACAAAGTCACAACTTTATAAGCCAAGATACTTTCAGTGCCACATTCACAAATCCAATGTATTGCAACAGAGAGGCACAAAGCCAGGATTTGCATGAGCACCCCCAGTATTTCAAGGACATTCATAATGTTCTAGAAGCTGCACAGGACCATCAGGACCATTAAGACCCTTTCTATGATCTCCTGCATTTAAATGAGGGCATCATTTGGCTGGGAACTTACAATGATATTAATATAGAAGGGATATTATGGCAGATCAAATGAGTCTTACAGGACTCTGAGCACTATAGGAAAAATATTGGTGTGCTATTTTCTGGTCAGAAAGTAGCAAATGAAGCTATTCTGGATTTAGATCACACAGCCAAGAGCAGAAATTAACTGCACAGTCATCAAATGATTAATATATTCAGTTCTAACATGTTGAACAAAAGCTCTAGAAATATGTACAATAATAATAATTATGGAACACACAACCTATTTCCAAAATAAGCCTGGTACAATGCAATCTCATGCAATTGTGGCGTGATAATCAAGAGAATAGTGCAACATATTACAATGCCTGCTTTACAGGCACTTCAATAGTTCTTTAAAAAGATAATGTATTATAATGAAGGCAGAAAATGCTATTATACTATCTTGGCTTCACAAAATCTTTGTGGCAAAAGTAGAGGGGAAAAAAAGACAGAATAAAGCTAAACATTCCAAAGGTCAGAACTGAATTTTCAGCATTTCAAAATGTCTAAACAATTTACCTAAAATTTAGTGTGCATACTTACTCTTCCAAATTGCACAAAGCACACAAATGTAGATATTACATAACGCAGAATCATAGAATCATAGAACCATTTGCATTGGAAAAGACCTTTAAAGGTCATCTAGTCCAAGCCTCCTGCAATGAGCAGGGACATCTTCAACTAGATCAAGTTGCTCAGAGCCCCATCCAACCTGACCTGGAATGTTTCCAGGGATGGGGCATCTACCACCTCTCTGGGCAACACCAAGTTACTCTCCAAGTAACTCTTGGACAGATTAATTTCATTGTATTTTTCTTAAGTGATGGTGTATGCAATCCAGTTCAAGGCATAGACAAAGCTATCCTACCTTTGGTTCTCTGTCTGGATTTCAAAAATGGTTTGTTTTTCAGACATGTTCCAGAAATATAAAATTTAGACAGAAATAACATTTCTGACACTCTGCCCCTTCACAGTAATGAAGGGGCTTATTCCCATCAACAGTAATATAGACCTGAATAGAGTGATCTAATGTTCCCCCCTTTAATTTTTCCAGGTCCGAAGTTATGCTGTTTAAAAACAACAGCAAATTTAGCAGCTATTTCACAGAAACAACAGCAATTTCAGTGGCTATTCCACTTCATAAGTCGAGCAGAGGAAGACTTGTTTTGCTATTGCCAGATGATTCATGAGAAATAGGAATCTGGAAATTGCTTAGAATTTGCCTGAAAAGTAACTATTCACATAGCTGTAGTCACAGCTGCCAGTTCTTGATTCCCACACTACAATCAGAATTTTAAAATCTGTGAGCTCTTCTGTCAGCCTCACTTTTCATAGCTCATAAAAGGGACTTTGTTTCCATAATTATGTTAAGACTATTTCATACCCCAATATATTAAAGACATACCAATATGCTGAATTTCTGTCCATGATGCTTTTTTCCTTCCAACTGGTATGTCTTCAAGTGGACTTTGCTGTGCACATTAACTCATCTTTTCTCTCCAGCAATTGATTTGTTTTTGAGAGCAGCAACTGACTGCTTTCAGCAGCTCACTACATGATTTCTGTAATAATTTTTAGCTTGATCCTACTCTCACTGAAGCAGAAGCCAAAACACCCATTGTTTTTTAATAGTTTCAGTATTAGATCCTTCACCTGTAAGAGACTTACTGTGAAACAAGGAGAGCACCGTATGTGAGAGTGCCAAATAAAGAAACAGAAGGATGATTTTGCATGGCACCTTGATCAATATCCCTTATCCACTTTTCACACCTCTCTCTATCCGAGTAGGACAGCAGGGCCTGATGTTTTGGTTTTACATTCCTTAAAAATGTCCAGTTTGAGTTGAACAGATATATCACTGTATCATTGCAAAGTTTTGTGCCTTTGTTCTTGGATCTTGAGCATAGATGTTGCTGGAGCAGAAAATCCACCTCATTTGTCCCAGCTTGGCAAAATCTAAAAATTCTAAAGACAGAATGATTTATTTTAGCTAATAATTTTAACCATGTCATTGTAAACACTGACAAGTTTTGTGTTGACTTGTTTTGGAGGGGTGTTATGTGAAGATGTAGTTTTACATAATCATTAACTCTGTCATGAGTACCTTCATTTTACCCTATTTGGCAAAATTTGTTAAACAAGTCTCTGAATATTCATGTCCCAGGGAAGTAAAATATGTCATTTCCTCAGATTGCACGCTCAACTTTACTACACGGTTTTCTGCATGTAACTTACTTTTCACTGCATTTTCCAAGTGTCTCAAAACCCCTGGATGAGAAGTTATAATGTCAGGTGACTCACTATGTTTTTCATTTAGTTTTTGTGCAAGAATATACCTAATATTGTGCAATTAATTTATTAAATACCATAAGAACACTGACCAACAGAGTTAATACAATTTATTTATGTCTTTAGTTATGTTTTTCATGTAGCATTGTCACTTTAATGCAACATTTTGAGAATCATAATGTGACTGGAAATTGTTTGGGGTTTTTTTATCTGCAGTTCACCAACATTATCTTTTTCTTTATGCGCTGATTTTTTGCAGACATTGCTGTGGCAAATAATAATTTAGTCTCATCTTTTTTGCCATTACTTTTCAAGAAAAGCAGATCTCTCTTTCACATGATGAAGAAAACTAGGATAGGTTGTACAGTTACGCTATAAAAATGTGATATGTTTTCATGTTATTTTGGATCCAGTACATGACAAGAGTTACAGAAGTTCTCAAAATCTATTTAAACCTCTAAACAGCTCTTGGAGTACTTCAAGAAGTATTTTTAAAATGTGTTTGTTTTTAAAAATCATTCATATGTTGAAGGATAGCATATTAGCTTTGATTAATTATTCAAATCAGTTCATACAGATTCAAAACAGAGCTTAGCATAGCAACTAAAATTACGAACAAATTAATAAGATCTTCCTACTTCTACTGTTTATCTGATTCTGGATAAGACATTCTATAAATTCATAAACATGTTTGCAACTCATTATCTGGTGACAAATCTCAGCAACAATAGAAAGTGAAATCTGGTTAGTCAGATACTATGAATTGAACCAATATCCAGGTAATTTATGAGCCTTAAAGGAGCTGAATTGTTGCCAACTTCCAGTAGTGCATTGCTTTGTTATTCAAATGCCCCAAGCAAGCCTATTCACTTATGGTTTCTAATAAGCTTTCGCATCAGGGTGACTTTCCATTACTTCGTTTCTCTAATAATACATGTTCATAGCCGCGGGTTAATATTAAAGAAAGAAATCGACCTGAGGAGATTTGAGTGAAGTGTTCTGCCCAGTAGCCCTGTAGAAATCACGAGTGAGGAGTAGTTTCATGTTCCGAATACAGTCATTTTATTCTAAGGGATTTTATACTGAATTATTTTCTTACTAGTTGTAAAGGTTTATATAACCAGTGTATAACCGACATCCCAAAACCGAAAGATTAGGAATAAATCTAACTAATAAAGCTATACTTCAGACAATAGCACCTGTTTTAGGCTGATATCAAGATATTATTTCTTAAAAAAGAAGAAATAATTGATTAATAGAAGAAAATATTGTATTAATGTATACCTAGATTGTAGTGTTACATCACAATACTTGAATGATGGAAAATGTTTGCCTGAGTAATTTTTCCACCTTTCTTGATTTCTATTTGTGTGGCTCACCGCATTTATTCTCTTACTAAAATGGAATTCATACATGTATAGATAACTCTTCACACGACTACCTAAATACATATTGTAAATCTTTAAAATTCCAGAATTTGGGAAAAGGAGTCATTATTTAAATCTCTGACAAAATGTAAATGCAGAGGAACAAAAGAACTGCGAGAACACTCTATATCACTGAAATTCCTTATGGGAAAATTTCAACCATGTACAGAGAAAAATATGTCACTGCATTTTATTGTGCACAGCTCAGGCTTACATACTGAACTTGACAGTTCCTAAAATCTGAACATTCATTTATTGCATTAATTTTTCCTATAATTTTTAAATAATCAGTTGCTGAACATTTTTTTCACTTTATTCCCTTTCATTTGAAACATGCAACATGTCCTTTGCTTTGAAATAACTTATAGACAGTATTTCCACTGCTTTAATTGAGATGCATAAAGGGCTTGAAGTGGGTTTTTTCCCCTCCTGTTTCACAGAGGTGAGAAGAAAGCTGAAGAGTCAGTCTGTGTGATGGACTGTTAACAGTTTTTCTAACAGTACTGGACACTCCAGTTTTGTCAAAGAGGTTATGGGTAGGCAGCAAAGAGGAAAGCAGTCTTTGCATAATTTCCTAGCTCCTGCTCTAGGGTACAAGCAAAATGGAGGGATGCTTGGAGAAGTTCGGAGAGCATGTGTTGAAGAGCAAAACAGGGATATAGATGAGAAGAAAGGATCCATCCCACTAGGTTATAGTGAGCAAAGAAAGAGTGAGTAGAAAAAGTTGCACAACCCAACCGCAGTAAGTCTTTTCGTTTTGGCCAAATTTTAGTAGTGTTGGGGTAAGAAAGAACCTCATGTTCATTCACCGGCAGTGAACATGATCACCTTGCAAACAACTAGTGATGAAGGTACCTCACCTCCTGAAGCGCCTGGTTCGAATGTTCCACTTTTCTCACAATTACAATGATTATTTTTGTGCCAGCCCAAACTGCGTCATCATTAATAAGTTAGGGTTTGTTTTTTTTTTTAAATGAGTGTGAGAAATTATGAATTAACAAATAAAGAAGATAGCATAACTACATTCACAATGACTCAGTCTGTAAACAGTGTTTTGACTCAGGCTCAATATTCCCCTCTGGTCATTTAATCCATACACACTGTGAAAACTCTGAACCTGACCTTCATTCTTTCCTCATCTTGGCATGCTCCTGCCCTTCCCAGGAATACTACTAAGATCACACCAGTTGTGGAGAATCACCACTTTTGAATGAACAGTGAATGAAGTCATAGACCGTGCTCTACTCTTGTAGGCATAGCTCCTGGTCTTGTATCAAAAGGAGCATCTATAAGTGGGTCCAAGAGAAGAATCAATGGAAGAGAAGAGGAAGCAGATCTTCTAATACCCTTCTTGGCAACAGTGTGAAGAACAGCACATAGCAGCTGAAGCAACAGCATGGGCAAGAGAAAAAGGCGAGGCCTCATAGGATACCAAAATTTCTGTGCAGTGCTCAAAATCAGACCCTCCTTACTCCGTACCAGCTTGTGTATTATACTTACCACCGGTGAGTAAGCACCAATAAGAAAACCACATTAGGGGCTCACTGTTATATGAGAAGGCCATATAACTTAACAATTACAAAAAACATTTATTCAAGAGCTATGTATGTAGGATAATATTTGACTGTATCACATCCTCTTTCACAGTTCAGTTGCACCAAAACCTTCTGTGCCTGTGTTCGCTTACTTGTATGATGTACTATCATTATCACTTTAACTATGTGGTACTTGCTGGTTAACTTTCTCCTTCCAGTACAAGGTAGTTGAAGTTTAAAAACAGATGGTAAGATTTAATATACCTCAATACTTAATCATAAACCAAACCAGCTGTTCTTCAGTGTACATAATCATGGTAACAAGCAGCTATCACCTTCACATATGAAATACCATTTCATGCTGAAAATAGGAATTCTGAAAGTATTGAGTGAACTTGGAATTTAACAAAAACTCAATTTATTATCAGATGAAGCCAAGAGCAATACAAAATATATTTTAGGATTTCCATACTCCATTTACCAATGTTTATTACTTCTCATTTACTTGGCAAAATGACAGTTCGCACTGGAAGCAGGAACTGTCACAAGCTTAGACTGACGGTCAGCATCTGTAGATGCTGTTTCAAAGTTGTTGGTTTTTTTCATTTGTCCATCTGTTTTCCCAGCTATTGACACACAGCAACTGCTAGTTTCCTATTGATTTTAAAACCTTAGGAAGCCTGTATTCCTTTTGTGTCTTCAGATCATGGTTGCTGGTTAGCTCATTTCCTGCCCTTAGAATGTTTCTGTATTAACACTGTATTGCTCTTATGGTCTGGGTACCACACCTAATGTCATCAAGTAAATGCTTTGGGAGGAACTGATGGCATCCTACAAAGTTGTCCTTGCATGTTAGAGGATAGCCATTACACATCTTTCATTCCGGTTGGATATAGTGATAACCCTCACCCTGACAACTTTTCTCTAATGAATGGACAAAGTTAGGTCAGGATTAAGGAATTGATTTTCCCCATTCAAAGGCAGAGGCAAGCTAAACTATTTAGGCAGCATTATTTAGTCTATGTTCTAAGGTCAAAATATGTGAACAGCAAGAACAAAGACAGAAAAGAATATGGAATATATAGAAAAGACGTTAGACAAGGTTGCTGGATGTTTGTTCATGAACGATAAGAAATTTTAATTTGCATTCAAGATGCACTAGAATCCAAGGTAAAACTCTTTCTAGAAAGAAAGGAGTGTTATGGAATTTGGGTTTTGCTTTTAAAAACGTTAGAGATTTGGAAACTCTGATGATCATTGAAATGATACTCTGATGTATCATATGTATCAGAGTATCATTTCATAATGATATTGAAGAGATTTAACCTTTTATGCTAATTTCTAATTTTGTTTAATAGGAAAAGTTTTTTCAATCTCTGACTATTGCCTAAGTTGTAATAGAAGTGACTTCTATTCCAAAGCAAAGGAAAAACCCCCGCGAGCTGTGTTTCGTTTTAAGTGAAATTGTCTTTTTCTTGTAGCTAGTCTGGTAGGCTGCAAATTTGATAAAATTTGCATAAGAATTCATAAAATTTCATAAAAACATACTCTGATGTATTTTTGAAATGCCAAATACAGTACTACACTTCAAAGTAGTGAATGGGGGGAAAAAAACACCTGTAGAAATCATTCATATGAACTAAAGATAAAGAACGGGAAAGCATGTCAAAAGACGGAGTAGCCAATATATCTTTTCAAAATGGTTTCTGCAAATGTAATTAGGTAATAGAAGAGAATGCAAGTTGTTTTCTACAGTGGGTTGCCTTTTTGAACAAAAAGGATTTAATGCATTTAATGATCCAAGATACTACAGCACCAACTGTCTGAAAAATATCAAGAGGAAACATGAAAAATAGGATATGAAACTATCAAGTATTTGAACAGTAAAAAGGTGAATAATAAATCAGAAGAATAATAATTTGGGAAAAAGAACAAATGATACAAAGTAAAGAGCTTACATTTTAAATGAGGTTTTAATGTTCTTCTTGATAAATGCTGTTCTTGATAGCAATCTTGTTCCGCAGTGATGTCATGCCAAGCTCTAGGCTGAAAGACAAGTATTTTATAATGATTATTAAAATAATATAATGAATTTCATTAACAGCAATTATTTGCTTTGGCAGTATGCTTCCAGTCTCTAGAAACTATTCTATAAATTACTCACCATATACTTCATGCAAAAGTGTGCTGGAGCTAATCTCAAATGGTTAAAAAAATACTCCACAAAATATACATAAATATATGTATATACATAAAGTAAATGGTAAATATTAAATTTAAGAGCAAGAAAGTGTAACAAATTACAATTAAGTCAAACAATATGAGCTGTTCTTAACTTTATGAATGGTTTTCTTCCAGGCTAAGATGTTCCATACGAAAATGTAATTCTTTTTTGTTTATTCCAGTTTTGTTTTTCTGTTGATGATTCTCAGAATTTTGAACATGAGGAATATGATTGTTTTAAAAATCAAGGGTTATTTTGTTTATCACTCAAGTCAATTGAGATAAGAGTAAAACACAAAGAAATAAATAATCTAAAATATGTTACACAATCAAAAACTCTTAAAGAAGGATTCACTATAGTCTTAAAAACTGGGCATATGATTCTTGATGTTTACTGTAGCAAGTCAGGCAGCTTAAAAAAATCCCACTTTTGCTATAGCCCTTGACATTTCGGCCAGGATGTAAATAAAAGATCTTTTAAACATCTATTATTAGGCACATAATAAATACATTTTTAAGTGACCTGATTTCTTGAGAAAATATGAAGTCATCAATTCCCATAGAAATAAATTTCTGCACATTGCTATTCTGACAGCTAAGGCACAACTTTGGAGGTCAGTACATGAAACTCAAGAATGTAAAGTGCAGATGCAAGTTATTTTGCTTTAGTGAACAAGCTCCTACATTACTTTACACTTTTAGAAAGTAACTTACCACAGGCTACTATCTGTGGCCCTTTCTTGTGGAGTTCTTACAAGTCTGCAGAAAAGCAGCCTCCTGGAAGGCTTGATACAAATTCCAGGGAAAGGTAAAGACACTTCCTGAGGTCCACTTTGGATCAAGAAACCGGTTTTTGACACAGCCTAGCCAAATAGTTTCAGGTATGGAACTTTTATTTTATTTTATTATATGATTTTCCCCTCCCTTTTTGAAAATGCACAGTTCTATGTGAAGGAAAAAACCGTTATACAACACATTTCTCTAAAGTTACAAGTACAAATGCTGAGGTTGCAAGCAAAATCATAAACTTATTAAAATCCTTTTTCTACCCAAACAAGACATAAAATGCAGTCATTACCCACCTTTACCTGCAAAATGCAGTCTTTCTTTGGTCACCTTATGTTTTAAAACTCTTTTGAGAGAATAAGGTCAAAGACAAAGTTTATGTTGTACCATGTTACATGTTTACCACTACAAATATCTTAGCCTTCCCTTCTAAATTGCATAGCCCTGCAAAATTCAGATTTTCTCAAATCAACAGCTTTCAGCTTTCTGATTTAGGATTTAGAAGTCTTCCATGGACATGTTTCTGTACCTTCTCTCCAAGAAAATCAATTCCAAGTTCATAACAATGTATGAGAATCTAGTTCAGATGCATTTTCATTTCAACCTTTATCAGCTGTTATGGCTTCCCCTCACTCCTCCCTTGTCAGTACACAGAAGGCTTAAATGAATCCAAAACAACAAAAATTATTGGCTTCTCTTGAAGGCATTACACATGCCTTCAGACAATATTTTCCTATAGATAAACACAAATAAATAACATGCAAAATTGTAACATTTGAAATCATGATACTTGGAAGGAGGTTGCAGGGGCAGGAAAAGAGGCTGTGCTTGGTGTGGGGGAGGCTGTGGGAGACAGCTTTTTTATTTCAAGATCTGGGACATGGTGAGGGCTCAACAACCTCCAGTGTAATTTTAGTTGCTCACAAGGAATCCATCAAAGTGTCTGCTCCGGCAGGCAGACAGTGGCCAGACCTCCATCCACTCTCCACACTATCCTACATGTTCTTCCACCGGGTCGAAAATGAAGCAGAAAGAACACCCACAATCAATGCCAGCAGCTTTTTTTTTGCCATTAGAAACTTCAGTTTGGCGAGGAAAATCTCTACTTGTCTCCTTGTGGTTGTTTTTTTATAGCTGTGAATTTCTTTTAAATAGATCATGTTTTTTCCGTAACAAGAAGTTTCAGCAATTAGAATAGAATTGGTATCACCTCTTCCCTGCAGACAAAGCAATTCATAGGGACAATTTCAGACTTATACCTACTAGATAGGCTCTGCCCAAAATAGTAGCTCAATGGACTAAAGTACAAGGGAGAGGAATGCACCTAAGAAGTCATTGAGTGTGCCCAGACTCCCACTGAATAAATGACAAAACAAATAACTGAACAGATCTCAGGAAGCACAAGAGGGAGAGGGACATTTAGAAGCTACAGCAAGAAGATGACAGATTAAAACAGCATAGTTTACTTTTGCAGGAACTCAGGACCAGTTCTGAATTTCAGGATGAAGTCACACAGAGGAAAACACACATTCTACTTCAGAAAATTACAAAGGTGACATATATGTTCTACACAAATGTTTCAAATTCTAAATTAAATTCCTATTTTTTGCCTGGAAAAATCTCTTTTTCTACCTCTGTTCATATCCACATGTGAATGTGCTAATAAACATCATTAGTAACTTTGATTAACAGTACTGCAGGGAGCAGGGTGGCAGACTGAAGTACAAAAAAGTATTTTTCACTGCAAATCTACTTTTTAAAAAAATAATTAGCTTTGAAAAGCAAGCTCTTCACTAGTTCTGTGAGAAAAGAGAGAAATAAGTATCAGTGAATTGTTGTGTTCCTATGCAAGACTCTTTCCTAAAGGGAAAGACTACATCGTTTTCTCCTGAACTGGTGAAGTCAATGAGTCAGTAATGAATAAGTTACAATAAACTTAGAATAAAAGCTAAACTCAGAGACACTCTGCTCTTGTCCTCTGTTGTCAAATGAAATTTGCAGCCTACCAGACTAGCTACAAGAAAAAGACAATTTCACTTAAAACGAAACACAGCTCACGGGTTTTTCCTTTGCTTTGGAATAGAAGTCACTTCTATTACAACTTAGGCAATAGTCAAAGATTGAAAAAACTTTTCCTATTAAACAAAATTAGAAATTAGCATAAAAGGTTAAATCTCTTCAATCAATTGCTGCTGGTTTTGTCAGCTGATGATTTTTTTCTCTCTTATTTTTCAGAGTGCCTTGTAGAGTGAATTGTATAAAGAGCTCTGCAACCCCAGAGCTATTGAGTAACAGCATGTTACCCAGCAGCTGGGTTTAACATCATAATTCTCTCATTTTTTTAAGATTTCGTTTGGAGTGTTGAGTAAGCCCTATTCTAACTTCTGCAAATGGTGATTAATTTAGAGCACTTGAAAGGCTCACAAACTGTGTCTAAAAAGCAACTGGGAATTGGGTGGGTCAGGGAGTTTCAAACCCTAATCCTTCCTCCTTTCGTTCTCCTTCACCCCAACTGTCAGTGTAATTTTTATCCCTGTAAGAAGCCTCACACGTTACAAATGATCATTGGGATAATTAAGATTACTTTATTTCTTTAGACATGTCCATGGTCTGAAGCCTCTTTCATAGATTTATTAATTAAACAATGAGGTTTGTGGAACATTTTCCTTCTAAAAACCATGTAAAGAAATCTCAGTTGGAAGGTTTTAATCTTTCAATGCTGCTTTGTAACTTTCAGATTTTTCAGGTGAATGAAGTAACTGAAAGGTTACAAAAGAGGTGCTGCCAGTGCTAAGTGCTGATGACCAGACACATCAAGGATTTGGTTTATTTTCTCTTTCAAAGAGTTCCATGCAGCTTTAACTGCTGATGGCAACACAGACAGGAAAAGAAGCAGAAAATGGAGATAACCGATTATAGCCTATGAGTTCTTTTGCAGACATAACTATGTATGTATTGGAAGCCATCATAAAACCTAGCATAGGCAATACTGGCAGAAGGGATACTTTTACAATTTTTCAGCAATTCACCCTTAAAAAATTGGCACTCTATTAGAAAAATGTGAGTCAGTTCTGTCATTAAATCAATGGGTTTGTCACTGGTGCAACTCAATATGTAGTTTGTCTTCTACATTAGCTTGATGAGTTTCCAGCTGCAGTTGTTTAAGGCTAAAGTTTGTTGAAGTTTGCCGAAATTTGAAATGTCATCAGAAAGGCCATTCTGAATTCAACTTTGGATAATCAGTAACGCTGACCAGGTTTTATACTGCAACAGATATTGAAAAGGGCATTGCCAGACAATAGATGAAGTGCAGAGTAAATTTCAAAGAGAGACTCAAGGAATGGCACTGGAAGTAAATTGTCCTTTTAGAAACTGGATGCACCTGCCTTCCAGCTCTAGTGAGGCAGAGTATAAAGAACGAGGATACATTATAACTGTCTCCACTTAATTTGCACATCTTAATCAAGAAGGATAAGTGCACCTCCTTACAGTGCTCCGTTTTATCAGTCAGATGGTGGAAAGGACTTAGAGTATCAAGCTGTGTCCCTCTCTAACCTACATACAGGTTGAACATTAATCAATATTTGCATGAAATTCCTCGACAATGAAAACAGAGTATTTGATTTCCAAAAGAGTCCTATGAATCCTATTCATTCATTTCTTCTTGATAGGAAAATAAGTTTTTAAAAGAGATACAAACATGGCAGAGCTGATTTTTTCCCTAAAAAAAAAAAATACATGCATTTAAGCATAGTCACTCCTAGATTACGTAGACATATCTTTGAAGGAAGTCCATGTTGATGTGACTGTGCACACACATAAAAGATCCCAGTGAACGCTGTTCCTCTACATTTCCTCATTAGGAGAGAATTTCTATAACTGCATGATTTAGTAGACTAGAATTTCCTTTTGAAAATTAAACTGTCTACAATTGAGTAATATTGGGAGAACAGGACAACAGAAACTATTATTTTAATGACTACGCTACCAAGGAGTATATTACC
Organism: Phaethon aethereus; assembly: GCF_964289735.1. Lineage (NCBI taxonomy): Eukaryota > Metazoa > Chordata > Aves > Phaethontiformes > Phaethontidae > Phaethon > Phaethon aethereus. The sequence continues at coordinate 52,136,571 of NC_138578.1, read as the reverse complement.
ATTATGTCCATTTAATTAGCATAGGTGTTAATCGCTTGGTATAAGTTGAAGAGGATTTAGGGATTTCTAATGTCTTTTAAAATGTCAAAGATCTCAGAATTATGTACTATATCTATGTGAATAAAACTTCTTGGCATAAGTGATATTTGGAAGTATTTTTTCTTTGGTTTTATCAAATAGTTAAAATAATGTTGCAAACAAATCTTATATAATTTGATTGCTTGTACATAACATTTGCAACAGAAGCAATAGGGAGGGAAGACATGCCTCTTCACCAGCCTTTTGCCAAAACCAAGAGGCTTTTCTAACTATTTTTTAAAAAATTACAAATGCTGTTGAAACTACCCTGGCTACCTACTGATGATTATTGCCAGAGTGAGCAATTCTGCCCATGGGGATTGACAATGTTGAGCAGAAAGGACAGGGACATCTTAAAAAAACCCAAACAAACAAAACAAAACAAAAAACCCACAAAACACCTATGACTGTAATAACAACATTATAAACCTTTTCATATCAAGTTTAGAACCTAGGATTGTTTCTGTTGTCCTTCAAATACAAACTCTGACGATATGTAGTATATTACCAGGACCTACGTGATTTTTCCAGCAAGGATTTTTATGAGACATAACACTATGGCAAGAAAGTATGTGTTGATATATTCACAAATGTGACCAGGTTTTGTAGCTGCCAGGGTTTTGCATCATTAATTAAAACGTGTACTTTGATGTGATTGTTTACATTAATGTAATCATATAAAGCAATTAATATAATCACATTCACAAAGTAAAACCAAAAGCCTATGTTGTACTCAGTATCAGTTGTTGCACCTTATTTAGTCTTTTATGTGTTTGCATAATTTTTAAAAGATAGCAATATCACAAACTATTTTTTTTTACTTCACATTCACTTCATACAATTGTAAAGCAATAGAAAAAATGCAGCTGAAACAGTCTTTTATTTTTTTGCATAAAATCACATAGCCTCCCAATTGCAAATTGGTAAATCCTTGCTTTTTGCTGTTATGTAGGTGCAAAATACCATATGGATACTCCACAATGAGGCAGATATCCACAAGTTATTTGTGCATAAATGGACATGATACTCAGAACAGGTACCAGTATGCACAGTTGTTATTCTTATTGTGTGTAATAATCCCTAATCTGCTTAGACACATAAGCAATCTGCATTTATGGCTTAGGAAGTGTATGCAAATAAATATGTGCATTTAAAATCCTAAAAAATAACTGTTACCACTAAAAAACACCTATTTGAACAGCAGGAAACATCATTATAGGTTGTGAGTTTCAAACACTTCTTACAAGTGAAAAGAAAACTTCTGACAGCAACTATCTTCAAATGTAAAGAAAAAAAGTGGTGCAAAAGCTATTGGGACTCAAAGTCCCCTGCAACTTATCCTATTATGTTACTTTGTCTTCTATTACAAGTTTGAATGCCTTATTTTTCTCCTCTAGCCCCAATTCTACAGCAGTTTCACATGCAAGTTTGCCATGCATGGATCACTTGCTGAGTAAGGCTTTAGCCGATAAGGCTGAGCATAAAGACAAGCTGTGTTAATGGCACACATATAATAAAGATCTGCCCTTAAAAATGTTACTGTATCATACAATCATATGCAAAGCCTGCAATTAATTGTCAATATAAGTACTCCTTTCCCCAGAACAAAAACATTCTGTACTTCTCCAAAGCAAAGAGACCTTCAGTGAAATAGCAGAGACCCAGGACTAAATAAAATGATCAGGTAAGTAGCAGTTTCACCGCAACAGGAGTTCAGTGACAGGTAATAGGAGCCAGCTGGCTTTGCAACTTTCGGTCCAAAGAAGAACATCAGAAGGAGAGGTCAACAGGGCCACTGCAGATGGAAGACAACTTTGAGAAACATTCTTGTCTCCAATCAAAGAAAGAGAAAATATCAATAGGACGAAACATGCAGGCTATTGTGTCAAGTATCATATTCAATACCTACCTCATCCAGGAACAGGGTATATGTGCATAAATGAATGGTGCAGGCTCTGCACAGCCTTGTGAGGGAGAAATTCAGCCCTGTTTGATTTGGAAGAGCTCAGGCAGACACAGAGGGTCAAGGAAACCCCTTCCTGTGTCCAGGAAGCAGAGCTGATCAAATCCAACTGGCAGATGCAGTCCTGCTCAAGAAGGAAATGAAGTGAAGGCATTCAAAAGAGAGTTCAGAAACATCAGAGGCTAGCACGGGGAAAATGAGGACAGTGTGCAGGCATCTCCGATGGATAACACCCAACATTGGGAATGCCCTTCTGAAAGCAGAAAAGAGTTTGCATTGGTGGAAGACATCTTTCTCAGGCAAATAGACTTCTGGGGTTCAGAGCCCAGAAAGGACAATATACCTACGAGGCAAGAAGGTGCAGACCTCAAAAGGAGCCAGTTTGGAAACACTTGGGAGAACCCTATAATTGTTTTCTCCATGCATATTAATGAAATAGGCAAGACAAATTTGAGGCACAAAATACAGAGTCCTGCGAAATATGACTGGGGTCTCTGCTAGCATCTCTGAAATGCTGTTAGTACCCACACATGTCCAGGAACAGCAATGGAAATACAGTTTAAGAACTTGTTATAAAAAGGAGGGTTATTCAGTTTTTCAGGAACTGAGGGCACTTCTGGACATAAGGAAGGGACCTGATCTCAGCTGTAAGGAACCAAGGTGTTGATGATTAAAATAAACAGGGCTGACAGTGAACTTTACACTGAGGAGTGAGGGAAAGCTGACAGGCAGAGAAGTACACAGGGTTTAAAATAACGTTTGTAAGGATGAAGACACAAAAATTCAGTATTCTCAAGAGAAGGATAGGTCAGGGGATAGAAATAATCAAATATGGAAATAGGAAACAAACAGATTGCCATTTTAAAAGGGTGCCAAGAAATGCAACTAATCAATAGTACGCCTGCCACTTTGTAAATGCTGGAAGCCAAGAAATAAGATGGAGAAATTGCAATGTGTGATCCAAATTAAGCTATTAATATACCAGACATGTCGGAAGCTCATGGAAGTCAGACAATCAATGTAACAGTATGATAGCAGAATACATAATATACAGGAAAGACAGAGTAACCCAAACTACAGGAACAGTAACCCTCTGTCTTAAAGAAAGTTTAGTATCAAATCAAATCAACAAATTAACCAATTAGTCAATTAACACAAAATCTGCATGGTGTAAAATTCCAAGCCTAAATTTGAAAAATATTACTTGGGGTTTATATCATCAATGAAGCACCCATGTCACACACGCACTATATGCAATGTGCTTAGAGAAATCAAGGAGGCACCAAGGGAGGCAAATAAATTCTGCTGGGTAACTGTCACTGTTCTATAGTCTGAACAAATGTTACATCAAAACACCACCATACAGAGATAAATCTTGTAAAAGTTATTAAGGATTATATCAAAGGAGAGCTGTTAGCAAGTCTTGACTTGGATCTACGTAGTATGTGGGATCTAGTTAAAAATCTCATAGCGCTCTCAAATTCCTGGTTCAAAAGTTCCAGCTTTGTAACAGCGATCACAAAAGTTTATATGCAGCAGATTCTAGAAACGAAGACCAAATGTGCTAATCTTCAAAAAGGGAAACCACAGAAGGTAAGGAAGTTTATAAAAATTAGGTTAAAGGAGTGTTAGGAGAATGAAACCCTTAGAAGCACTGTAGAGACTACTGAAGGGCACCATGTGGAAGCACAGTGTGTGTGCACTCCACTTACCAGAAAAATGCTTCAGTAAAGGCTAAGTGAAGGAGACTATCAGGATTATGAAAGCTGCAGGATCAAAGTGTTGAAGCTGTATGCAAATGAAGATAACAGAAGATCATGAATTGCACCATAGGATATGTAAAAACATGGTGAGACTGGCTAAAAGAGAATTTAGGAAGTAACTAAAGGAATCAAAACTAATCCTTACAATGCATCACAAAGAACAACCTAGTCAGGAAATCTGTAGGGCCAGCTGGTGACCAGGGTATAAAAACACATTCAGAAAGCACTAAACCATTATAGAAAAGATATAAGATTCAGCACACTGAATTTTAAATCCAAAATCAGTAAGTCATGCAACTTAAGCATATCCTGTCTTATATTAGCATTTTCTTAAAATACTACCTTATTCTTTCTAATTCAGATACCTCATGGCAACAGAGGTCAGCAGAGGTAGGTTAGCACAGACTCAGTGGAAACAGAACACCAAAGGCTGCCAGAAGATGTCTTCTCAATTGTTATTTCTACTGATGGACTTCAGACGGAACAGTTCAGCAGTACAGAAAGAGAAAATGTCTAATTCAGGAACTTCTAAACAATTTAAGAGCTTTACAAAACCCAGGCCCAAGCTTCTGACAGAAACTCAGAGATGGGTTCAGTGATGAGTCACTTCTTTCTCTCCACTTCTTACTTTTCCTCATACATAGGTATGTTGGTTTTATTTAGGGGTTTTTTAGTATTATTTTATTTTTTTAAGAAACCATGCTGTGATGATAGATGGCTTTAGCAAATGTGTGTTTTAAATTCTTTATCCTATCATACATTTTCACTTATTTTTCTTTAGCTGTACAGCCATATATACCCAGCTACTCATTACAACCTTGTAATCCCATTTTCCTCTACTACACCACTGGAATAACGATTTCCAAAAGAAGAATGTAGTGTCCGCTGTCTTTTAAAACTTTCCAATTCTTCTCATTTTAGCTATTGATTATAAACCAACATTGGTCAAACAGCTAATCAAGGAAAGCAAGATTATGCATATTCATACTACATCTCAGAGAAGACAATAAATGAAACATAATTACAGAATCACTCAACAGATTTGATGTGATTACATCTCTTCCAACACTATGTCTAAGGAGCAGTAATTATCCAGTTATGATTGCTGTAAGAACACAGGAGAAAGTATAAAAGATACAATATGTTCACGTTAAGGTAAGCACAGCTTTCTCACCAGCATGCAGAACAGAGAACAGAGTATCTGAAAAAATGCAGACTGGCACAGCCCAGTGGAGCAGTACGTCTACGCCAGCTCTGTGGCAAACAGAATGTAACACAAACCTGCCATGTTAAAAAAGGGGTAGGAGTAGGTGTTCCAATCATCGTGCCGATCTAGTCTGAATAGCACTTTTAAGTAAATTTTAAAAGCCATTGACAGTACTATGCAGTTTGTTTTTCAAATAAAAGCTGGATATGCAATCACTGTGTGTCATTTACATTTGCAGACAGCTCAGAAACAGTAGAATTATACATCTCCTTTAATGAAGACTTATTGTTCTTTTGTTCACAAAAACACTTTGGTGGTTAATACAACATCATTGAAGTGAGGGAGGCTTTGATGTATTATGCCAGTATGATGCATTACAGCAGTATGTCACCAAGGAGACAGCCTTTGGACAATGCATTACGTTAAATACGTCGTCAGAGAACAATTTTTCTGATGATAAACTGCCAGCTGGCAGAAAGTGTGATCCAGTCAGGTTTCCTTATAGAGACACTTCAGGGCTGCTTGTTTTCTGAAGTAAAAAATATGTAGGTGAGCAAAGAAATTAACAAAGGCTAACTTACATCATTCTTTTGACGGACCTTCTTTCCATAAAGTGATGACTACATGGATCATATCAAAGGAAGAAAGGTGAAAAAGTTTCACAGCTGGTTCTGGAGAATGAAGACAACCTGATTACCCTGCATAAATTATGCACTATTTATGCATGGTATAAATTATTTCAGAAGTAATAACAACCTACTAAAAATCATGTAAAATCATCACAAATATAACAGATAACATCTAAAAGTTACTTTTAATTACCAGTACTGGTAAAAGGAAGCAAAAATGGTGAGAGAATGGGATGAAAACTGGCATAGGTTGCTAATGCTGCAAGGAAGAAAAATCTCCTTCGCGTGCTCCCTTCACAACTTTGAGTAGATCAGGGATTCATCAGTGCATCAAGAAGTAACTTCAAAGGTTACAAAAATTTTTTTTGACACTGCAAAAGAGTTGGTTATAATATTGTATCACTATATCGCCAGACTGCCCAGTGCATTTCAGATGATAAAGTCAGCAACCTGCTCATACAATGTTTTTATTCTGGATGTCACAGTTCAGCACCTTGTTTAAATTTATGCGTAAAAATGCTGTGAACTAAAGACTTTTTACTGTTCAGCTTGAAAATTCAATTTGAATAATAGCAGCATGCAAGTGCATCATTTCTTCTGCATCACTGGAAGTTAGACAACATCATTCAGCTTCTACAATTAACTAAAGTGACACTAAGATCTTTGCAACCATAATGGTGGCAATAGGAGTATATTAGAACAGAAATTTGTAGATATTCAGTAACACGTGGTTTAGGATGCACTGTAATGATAATCATCTGCTATGATTTCAAAACACTGGCAACAAAAAACAAGACTCCAACAATGCACGACAGAAAGGTATCAAAATAAATTACATCCTCAAACCTTATTTATTGCTGACATATTCTGCAGAAAGTAGGAGCGTTGGTTCATGACATAACAGAGTTTCAATCCCCCAATTAAAGATACTTTTTCCTGACCCTTTTACTACATGAGAATTCCTTACTAATATAGCACTTGGCTCTGCAATTCGTTGAATTCACTGACATTATTCATGGGGATAAGGACTGTTCAGATAAGTGAAAATTGAAAGTAGTCCCTTACTTTGTTAAACTGCAGGAGTACATTGGACTGTTCTCTGAAATCCTAACTGATGAGTTTTCTTAATGCTCTGCAATTGTTTGTTTCTTAAATCCACACCAAGGACAAATGGTGCATTGCTGGTTAGAAAATTTGTGCAGAATTGGAAAACTGAAGGATGGGAGAACCATTTGTTTTCCTTTTATGTTGTGTGAACTTCAGATTTCTTCCAAACTAAGCCATGTTTTAAAAGCCTCAGGTAATATTACGCCAGTAGTTATACATATCAGTTGTTAGATAAATACGATAGAAACTAGTGTGAAAGCACCAAGTGCAAGGTCTTGTTGAGCTTGACCTCGTTTCATGTTACTGCATGGATTTCCACACTGATTCAAAGCCTATGGAAACAACACAAGCCTTTTTGTCACGTTCGGTGGGCTTGCTTAATGCCCTCCAGGCAATGCCTGGTCATTTGCATGAGCAGAACAGCACTTTTATTAGCATCTATGACATCAGTGGATATCAAATATAATCAGTGCATTATTTTAAAGGGAATATTATGGCTTTGTATGTGTAATTGGTAAGAGCTGTTTTAAAATTAAGGACGTTAATCAATCCTGCAGTGCTGATATTAGGGAGGCCTGGAAAAACACTTACGAATTGCACATTAAACCATTGTGCTGCCCTGTATATAAACTGCAGGACAACCAGATGTCTAAAGAGTGTCACAGAATGCTTGTCTCTAGTATGTTTTACTTGTGGATGCTTGTAAAACACAACAATAACATGGTTGTACTGGAAAAAAGAAATCTAAGAGATGTATCAGTAAACGTGTTTAAATCATCTTTTAAAATGTAGTTGGTACTGGAGAAAATACAGAGATTAAATAAATACACACGAAGACTGAAAACATCAAACCACATATTTTTCCATCCTTCACAGATATACAAAAGCTATGAGAGGCAACAAACCTTGATGCCTGAGAATCTTACATGGTTGTCCTAGCTCACTGAAATCAGTAATTTATATTTAACTGAAGCATAACTTGTCTTCAGATGACTTACGTTCCAGAAAAAAAATTAGTGTTTATTTGAATACATCAAATGTAAAGTCCAATATTTTCCTTGATAGTTTGTTGTGCTGCTTAGTTTTTCTTCCATAAACCATGTATAACAGAAATTTGAGTGGCTCATCTATTGGTAGCCATTCATTCTAGTGACATCTTTCCACACTGGACTAAACGGCCCTTTAACACTCAATATTGCCTCTCTATTGGAAGAAATTAATAGCTATGGAAATGCTTTTCTTACAGTGTAAAACCATATTCTTCAGAAATTTGAATCATTTAGAAACAGTTTTCTATATCTTTTCTGCATATCTTTTGACTGGAAATGGGAAGAAAAATCCATCATCCTCACATGGTAGAAATATGACCACCAGAAAAGCAGAATAGACTACTTGCTTGCTACTATTAATTTTATAACTGTATTTACAATTTGAACATTTATTCCTGATAAGCAGCATAAACAATTATTGAAAAGGTACTGTGGGTTTGGTTTTTGATGGGTTTTTTTTTGGTTTGGGTTTTTAATGCTAAGAGGTACTTTTTTCTTTTACTTTTTTTTCCTTTTTGTAGTCCCATCAACTTTGGTTATCCATAATAATTTTTTAGAGCAAGTTTTATATAAATTAATTTCCATCTTATGCTGTTTTTTACAATTTTTCTCTATTCTTTACAGTCTTTATTTTTAATTTCACCATCAAAAATTAGAACACCCAATGCATTAGGAAAGCCTTAGCAAAATTTTTCTGTGGTGAATATGCGATCCTGACAAATCCATCAGCATAAAGAGTTTCAAAATTCTGTTGTGTCCAGATTTTCCTTTTCTGCATCATAAATCTCTGCTTGAAGTGTTATAAACATGTTCACTACTAATTAATAGATAATATTTCCCTGGTCTTGTTCTATACAAAGTGCCATTTGGAATTTTTTTAATTCAGCAGTATTTTTCAAAAATTTCCATGTGATATGTGGAAACTATTGCAGAAATATGAATGAATTAGAGATATTCTATTACTCTCACCAGTTAATGTTACATCTCTAGTTCCCAGGGTATTTCAAAAGTGGCAATCGTATCCATAATAGTTCTTAGTCACGTTGGACATCACAGGGGAAAATGGACAGTGTATTCAATTTATTCTTTAGAATCCAAAAAAATTTTGAACACGAAAAATAACAAGCACAGAAGTTCTTCCAGTTATCACCTTTGGACCAACAAGGAAATAAAACATCTTAATTGAGTTTTGAAAGGCTCTTAAAAAACTGTTGACCTAGAAGAGCCCTGACATCATTTACAAGAGGTTTTTACAGATCTACTATGTAGCTTGGAAGATATAAAAAACTTCAATGCCTCTAGAAGAATTATTATATAGGAATATTATGTGTACCAGATTAAATATTGATGTTTTCCAAAGAACAAATCTGATAATAAGTATAAAATAATTCAACAAACCATCAGGTACAAGAGTTAATTTGACAAATGCCAGATAAAAAGTAAACAACTCCTAGGTTCACAACAGTGTGCCAGGTAAAAGGAACAGAAGAGCAAACCTGTTCAAAAAGTACAGCAAAGTTTTATTTGTCTGCTCCAGATTGTGGAATACAAAGGAGGAGGAATTTTCTACATTTAAAGGTTGAAGTTATTAAAAAGAAAATGTCTTACAGGAACCTACCACAATTTCACTTTTTTAATCACACCTTTTTATAGATATTTAAACAGGGTACACAGACCCTATCCTGTGCCCTGAAAGATCTGTGCCTTAGAGAGAATAAGGGAAAGTGGAAGATCACTCGAGTGCCTTCTTTCAGAAGGCTGAAGAACAGGTATTTTAGCTACATTAAAAAAAAAAACACCCTAGTTAAACTAAATCTTCCAAAACCAGAATAGTTACATATATTTAAGGAGTGAAGTTCACGTGCTGACTTTAAAGCAATTTTCCAGTTTAAGGAGCCACCACATTTCTTTTATTTAGGTCATATAAATTGTGTAATTGTCCTTCTGAGTCAGAGCGAGCCTTGCTTACACTGCCTATTCAGCATTGCTTCTTGTCCAATCAGCAAAATACTGACGGAAGATTGACTCCTTCATTCAGCTGATACAGCTTTGTAGTTTTAGTACTGTTTCTAAGAAAGCCTCATCATTCAAAATAGGTTAATAATGCTAAAGTTAGCTCTTACATATGTTGTTAGGAGAAATATGTTAAGTCTATATTAACAATAAACATTTTTTTGAATAATTTGTTCATTAACGAAATTCCTTTGATAATTTTGCTCACAACTAAAACAGTCTGCTAATGTTTCAAATCACGAGCTGCATTTTAAAAAAATAGTAAGACATTAGAAAGACATCACCTAATATGACATTGATATAAAGCATTTTTAAGTGACCTGAAAGCAAGGAAATTAATAAAATCTGGCCACTTAGCCAAATGATGGCCTTTTCTATTCTGATACATAATTATATACATAGAAGATCAATTCCCGATTACAAATGTACACATATAAGAATGAACAATAAAGACAAATTTCTCACATATCTAGAAAACAAAAGGATTCTATCAAAAGAATCAGTAGCATGGTATGTCCAAAAGCATTGTGGCGATTAAGAACGAACATTGAGTGATTGCCATCAGCACAGAGATCCAATGAATCTCCTGGGGACGGGGTGTTTTTTCATCCTCCCAGCAGGAAGCCAAAGGAGTACCTATATCTTTACTGATGTGCAGCATCCTCTAACATTTCCCAGTGTCCCATACCTCTGTGTATTGAACTGGCCTTCAAATCTGTAACTTGGCCACTGCATCAGATTATGCAAATATTTTTGGAAGCAAGCAGCTGATTCAAATTTTCCTGAAGCTAGGAGGGAGTTCCTTAGACCACATCAAATAGATGTCATTTCAAATCTCAACTTTATACCAGACACTGAATTTTCTTGGATTTTTCTGCTAGCTCACTAATATGCTCTGTTTACATTGACCGATGTGCATAGATATACTGTAATGATATTTTACTGTAATATGCTGTTTCCAAGATAACAACAGTATTACATACCACCTCCTAAGAAAATCAAATGTCTGAATCACCCTTGGGAACCATTTCTTATAGGGATAATATAATGCTATTCATTTTATTCACCTTTTCCCAAGAGAATTGACATTCTGTGCACCTGAATATCCTGCCGATATGGTTCTCCACAATACCTCAAGACAAGTTCATGAAAAAACCTCAGCCTGACTTTATCAGCTGAAATTTACAGCTCAGTTAATAGCTTATGAACAGGAGTCCAGTTTGAATAAGAAAACTTTTCTGTATCGCAAAGCTTTTATATATTCTGATTGTGATTACAGAGTAGGTCATTTCTCAAAATGTCAGACTGTTTCTTATCAAAATGAGAATGACACAAGATGCTCTCTGTCTTGTGTGACTTTGAACCTCAAACTAAGTCACCAAATTCAGTAAATTAAAAGTAAATTGTGATGGATACTTTGTACAAGGTTTATTCCTTTGCTAAAATCTGCGCTGTAGGCAGTGAACCATTAGCAGAATTATTATGTGCAGACAAAATGCACCTCAAAATGAATCTCTCTCCTCTGCTTTGCCTTTTTAGCACCAAAAATTTCACATAACCAATGAGATCATCCACAAAAACTACAGGGAAAATTTCACACCACTGAAGTTATGAAATTACTTGATCAAATGATGAGTAATTATAGCATTCAAAGCCAGTGCTGATCATGGCAGATGCTTTCATTTAGAATGTTATCTTTAAATCTTCCTGAGATCATCTTGTCCAGTTTATCTACTATGCCCCAAGAAAATTAATCAAGTCAGGATGCCATATGTGATAAAGCATATATTTAAAATTTTATGTAACCTAATCCAGAATGTTGCAGTTAGAGGAGAAACACTATATGTTACTCACTGATAGTGACATTCTTATTAAACTTCTGCAGGCTGTGAACATGACAGATTCAAAAAACACTTCTATCTGTTCAAAACTACAGTAGGTTGCAGTTTCACTAATCATAATGACTTGCCGTGATCATTTGGCTTATATTAGGCTACTGATGAATACGGAGCAAGTTTACCTGCAAAAGTTGCTAGTAAGCTGAAGTAAATAATGATTTTAAGGCTTAGAAAGAAATTACTCAGTTTAACATTACAGAAGGTCATAAAAATTTTGTAATATATTTTAAAATATTAGAATACTACTGTTCTCAGTTAGATCACTAGGAACCATTATTTTCAACAAAATCTGTGATGATAGAATTCAAGGTGGAAATATATTGGTGCTTACCATTTTAACTAAAAGCAGAGCTAACATACACTAATGCTACTCTGAAATTTAACTGCAAATCCATTACCAGCTTTAACTCCTATGTTCAGAAGATTTGGTCTGCCAAATGTAATCACACACACACGTGCATGCGTATATAATGAATTTTCAAGGGGATGTAATTCAAAGCCTATTAAAGCAACTAATTTCAGATTTCACACATGCATTCTCCTTGGGAGCAAGAAAACACAGAAGAAATACTAGATTAAAAATAAGAAGATCAAAGACAGAATTATAAATATATTTTTCTTAAAATTTCCTGTGTGAATCAAAACTGTGACTGCATGACTAAAAAACCCTTACACGAGAATGTTTCACTTTAACAATATGCTTCATGCATGCAGACACATACCTCACTGAGGTGCTGTGTTGCGTATTTCCATTAACCAGTCCCAGAAATTAACATGCCCACAGCAATCAAACAAACACAATGTTAAGAATAATCTTTTTTTAATGACGAGAATTATAGAATATACATTTCAATGTACTGTGACCAGTAAATGGAAGACATTTCCTTCCATTATGTACATCTTGGCTACATCCAACTGTTACTATTCAGTTACCTGTATCTGTGCAAAGATAGTCTCTCCTAGCAAAGTGGATTCAAAATATTATCTAATCAGGCAACAGATGTTCAAGATAGTTTAAGTGAATGTCAAAGTGCAAACCATTGAAAAACAAAATTTGTTACACTCGTGTTACGTGCTGAAGAAGTCCTAATTAGTCCCAGTAGTAATGAAACCTCAGAGAGGCCTCAGAGAGCTGAGTCCCAGTTGACCAGAAAAAAATTAAGCCACTTTAAAAACACATCAGTAAAATAAATCTGTTAATAACTGTATCTAATCCACTCCTTTAAGAATTACGACGATTCAGTTCATGAGGTGATAAAGCAAGCCAATTGTAATGTTAATGAGAGATCTGCCAGACTAAAGGCTGTATATCAGGTTTGTGGAACTGGGCTCAATGGATCAGAAATATTGTTGGCCCAGTTAAATGTTATTTAAATTCATTATTTTTCATTTCACTTATAATCTGTACTACAGATAAGAATGCAAAAGATATATAAAATCTGGAGGATGACAGCAAACTTCCAGAGATAGTCCATGAGAGATAGTCCATGAATAGATCTTAAAGTTTAAATTTACTACATCAACTTGTCTATAGTTTTCTCCACCTTTTTTCATATTTCACACCAGTGTTCAGTTCTCTTCCTGGGAGACATTTATTCATAAATATAATCTTACAAAATGGAAAAAATTACTTTGTCCACCAAGTCCATCCCTTTTTTTTTTTTTCTTATCTTAGCTCTCCTGCTTTCATACTACAGTCATTTATAATTTCTTTGCTTGAAACTTATCTAGCACTCATCTTAACTTTATGTATTCACCATGACGGGTTGGTACTTTGTAAAAAATGGGGTTTGTTCATTGCATAACATAGTTTAGGTTAAACTCTCTATTCTTCCAAGAATCATGTATTTTGTATTACAACTTCTATTAATAGAAGTCACATATAAATGGTTCTATTTCTTTCGTTACATAAGGAATATGTTCGAAAGACAGAGAATAGTCAGCTGTTTCTCCTCATAAAGAATTAAAGGGCCATCACAGTTCAAAATTATGATACCTACGTACTTGAACATGGGACTAAAAAACGACATAGTCAAGGCCCCTGCAAGCACAGGCAACTCCGTAAAAAATTTTAAAAGTGGAAAGGTCAATGAACATCCAATGCACCTACCATAAATTACAAAATACTCTGTAGATTTCCAGAATCTTTTTCAAATTGAGATTAAATCCATGCACTACTTCAAGGGAGCTCTCTCCAGTAATTTAATTAGCAGCATGTGCCAGAGAAAATGACATGGCAGGAAGAAGTTGTATTGAAATAATACTATTCATTGCCTATAAGTGGGACTCATGTTATTTAAATATGTACATTGGCTTGAATTTCTTACAGGACTGGGAAAATACAGAGACAATATAGCACTAGGTTTCCTCACTCCCTCTCTCATACCCCTACCTCCTCATCCTGCATTATGCACAGCGTTGCCAGTTATTACCGTCACTGACTGTGGGACAGGAACCAAATTAGTTCTACCATTCGTAGATTCAAAAGCTAGAGTCAGAGCATCAAAGAGGAAAACTATTTTTAATATCCAATAATACCATTCAGCAGGCCTGTTAAAGAGAACTTGTGATACCACTTAGATCAAGATCTCAGGGTGTGAGATGTGTGATTTGTGCAACCTTGAACCAAACCAAGTATTCTAGAACTTTTTAACATACCTAACATATGATTCATTAAGGATATGACACATTACTATTTGGTTCCTAGACCAAGCAATTAAAGATTTTGTCTTTAAAAAAAAAAAAATATTCTTAACAGATGATTATTCTACATTAAACATGATGTATATCTGTAGTATTTTCTCTCCAGCTGACCTGAGTAACTATATTCCTAATATTTAATTATCCTCAAACTTGTTGAAATACACTTGAAGGAACTGATAAATTGTTCTGTATTACTGTCCTGAAGATTTGTCTTTAACTCATGTTTATGTGAATTAACATGAAATTTAATTGAACCTCTAATCACTCTATACAATACCTTAGTGTTGAGGAATATTAAAATCATTTGGCAATATTCTTTATTCCATTTTGGCCACGCTACATATATTTACAGAGATAAATGTTCACAGCCAAGTAGAACGTAAGCATAGAATTGAAAGATGTAATGGAAATATAATGCAATGGAAAACCTCTCCCCTGTAATAGTATCAAAATTATCATACAATATAATGAAAATTAACAACTTGTATGTTTTTGAAGACTTTGCCTATACAACTGTTTCAAAAAAGTCCTCTAAGAATCAGAGGTGGCACCCTTCATGGTAAGGGCGCCCACAACTAATATCATGTGTGTGCCCTATTAATCACATCAAGTGGGCACAGGATTAGGACTGAAGTATCTGCCTAATTTAAACACATACCTGAATATTTTCTTTCAAAATGGAAATTAACTCCATTGTTCCTTTCAAGTCCATACAGTTTATGGTTCTGCAATTGTTAGTAATCAAACACTAAATTTCATCCAAGCTGCAGCTATGACTTTAAAATCTCAGTGCAATGAGGCTGGTTTAATTGCACATCTCAGCTATATAGACATGGACACCTGCACTCCAGACACCCAACTATAGCTTTCAAAACTCATTTATTTCATGAATGTTGCGTCAGCCTTCAAAATTTTATATTTTGTTAATCTTTTATGTGTATCTTTCTGTAATAAAAGATATCTTTTTACCACAGTAATTTTTGCCAAAAGTAGTAACAACCACTGAAAACAACGGAGCCATGAGCATCCTGCTGTCTTAATTTATGTCACTTTCTTTAAAACACTACTTAATTTATTGTTCTGTTTTCCCCCCTCTCCCATTTTGTGATGATTGCTTAGCTCAAAATCAAATACAATAAAACAAAGAGGAAACAGAATTTCATATGTGAATTTCATCAAATACTTCATAAGATAAAAAAATCCCTATCAGCGATCAGTTGTGGGGGTTTTTTTCCTCAGAGCTTTGGAGGACAGAAGACTTAGCCATTTTTCAGAAGCCAGAAGGTTAGCAATTAACACTGCCTACCAGAATGACACTTTCAGGGGGGTGGGGAGAGGAGCACACATCTCTGCCTTCAAGGTAGAAGCAGACCTAGTGCTGGTGTCTACTGAGAGAAAGAATGATTTATTCTATTGGTTGTACCCATATACCAACCCCAAAAGAAGTCCAATATTAAACCAGTTTTAAACCTGAGAGTAGCCAAAAGGACAAGAATCCCACTTTTCTTCTAACATGAAAAATTAAGACTCTGGATTGTACCTGAAGTCTAAATCACAGTAGGATCTGAAGAAGGAGCCTTTTATTTGTCAGATATATTGAATTATTAATTTATCTGAGAGAATGCTGAGCCAGCAAAGTAAATATACACACTGGGTTCATTTTTCCACCCACGCTGTAACATGCTGGCGACATCTACAGACCTAAAATTTCTAAAGCAATATATCTGTCACCTGTCTCACGTACATCCCTCCATAAACAAATGTTTTAGTATGTAAAATTCTTCCCAGCTTTCCGTATGTAAGAACTAATTCATGCAGTTCTACAATAAGAACATTAAACTATACATAAATGGATATTTGTAACCTTTAAGAAAAACGTCAAACACCAAAAAATATCAAATGTGTCAGTGTAATTTATCTCTTGGTATATGTTAACTGGAGTAAAGTAATTCATCATACAATATCCTCTCCATACTGTAAAGAAAATTTTCTCATAATATTCTAGAATACTGGGAAATTCTTCAGCTGGTATAACTCAGAATATTTAAATTTATTCTAATAATGCTGCACAATTGTATCACAATGCAAATTTTCACACATTCCATAATTACAGCTTAATCCTCTGGTGCTCTGATCTACAAACATTCAGTGGAACTACTATTTGTTTTCAAGGTTGTCTCTTTAAAAATATATGAAATTTCACCATGAAAGCTGCATTATTTCCTTATTCCTGCCCATGCAACATTTTCTTATTGCAGTTATGATGATATCAGCACATGCACATAATGAAAATCAGTTCTGTTTCATGGTTTAAAATTTTTGTCTAATATTGTATGGAAAGATCTGGTCATCACCTCCTCCTACTTTCTGAGTAAAGTCCTCCGCTCCATAATTCTCGCAAGCTTTTCTGGAATTCACATAACAGAATCACCAGTTACCAATTTCATAAAGCATAGACGTGTACTTGCCTCCATTTTATAATGGTAATAATTATGGCCATGTTTATGTGGTGACATTATGTGATTAAAAAGTACGAAAAACACAGAATACTTAAAAACTACTTATCTCACTCTTGAAACTTTTTGTTCCACATCACAAGGTAGTCATTTGTGAGTAGGGAGGTTTGTTTGCCTTAACATATATAGGTTTGCTTTTACAATTCACCCAATCTCTACACTGAGAAACTTAGTACTGATGAGAGACAAAACCACATTCTTATAATGTAATTAATGTTATGTTCTCCCAAGTCAAGAAGCCTAAGAAAAATGTATATACACTCATTTAAATACCACAAGAGTAAACCTATCAATTTTTCTTTCAAGTAAACTCCTGAAAGCATGAGGATGAAGTCAGAAAGAAAGGTTTGCACAGCAATCAGAACACAGTAACTGAAGTCAAAGAGTTTTGTGGGGAGTAAATAGAAGAAATATTTCCCTTCATTTCACCCAGTAGAAAAATATAAAGTCTGCAAAAACTCCTGCACTCATACATCTGTGGGTATCATTCCCACAGCTCCAGAAGAAGAATGGATACCTGATGCAGCTGGAGCTTCCCCCCCAGAAAACACCTGAACACCCACAGAGAGAACCCTCCGCAGAGAGAGCAGGGCAGTCAGAGCAACACGGATGCAAATGGCTCACAAACCCCTGCCCTACCAAGGAAAACAGTTGTTGCTTTTCAAACCAGCAGAGAATTTATAACACACGTAGTTTTAGATTAAAACCAGATTTCAGTAATTAAATATGGATGCCTACATGGACAGATATTACGCCAACTACATCTAACATCTAATGTGTCATGGTACAATATACTGGATTCAGATACAGAATACAATTTACAGTTACATTCCCATCAAGGTCAACACGAATTTATCTGTACAAGTCTAGATGGTTCACTGGAAGCTTAAGGTTTGTAAAGTGAGACAAGACTGAAACTGATTTTAAAAAACTTATTTTCCATGGGAATTAAAGGGAAAAGGGAGAGTGAGAGGGAATTAATCAAGATTACAGAAAGGGAAATACCAGACAATCCCTCCAAAATTTAGCCTCACAAGACAGGTACAGAAAATGCTGAACACTGTTCAGCTAAGACAAAAGAGGAACTGTAAAGAAACCATGAAAAAAATCCAGACTCTTTTAAAACAGGCTGGTTTAGCTGTTCATGTAAAAAAATGCTAATGTGTCCCATTTAAATGGTGCTAAATAGGGAAGAACATTTAAAGCATAAATTACCTGTAAAAGATACCGATCGTGAGGAAGGCGGAGATCAGAACTGACTGTTGACCAGAAACAGAGCATCCGCTGCTATTATCTACATTCATTTGCAGTCTGCATTTTTAGTGCTTATCAATGTTTTAACTTATCTTTTTTTTATTTCCTGCTGTTGTAAGATTCATAAAAGGTGGAAGAGGTAAAGAGGATTAATTTTATTTGAATTACATTCAGCTGAGAAGTCACAGCTGTGTCAGCTTCTCACATCTTGCAAGATTTTTACCGTACTGGTGTTTTGGGTTCATTTTTTCCCCTCCTTCTTAAGGAAAGTCTTGGAAACATCCATTGCACCAACTATTTGAAGTAGAAAGCTTTTTTGATAACTTTCTGCTGTGCTCTACATTGTATTGGAGTTCTTTTTCTGATTTTATTATTTTCCTAGGCTTCTTGAGTCTTCTTGAAGGGAAGCCTTTCCTACTATGGATGAAGTGCCTAGATGATTGCATCAAGCACTCCAGCCTATTTCCCTGTCCTGGTTTCTGCTGGGATAGGATTTTCTTCCTGATAGCTGCTATAGTGCTGTGTTTTGGATTTGGTATGAGAATAATGTTGATAACACTGATGTTTTTGGTTGTTGCTAAGTAGTTGTAGTGCTTATACTAAGTCAAGGACTTTTCAGATTCCCATGCTCTGCCAGTGGGGAGGTGCACAAGAAGCTGGGAGGGGGCACAGCCAGGACAGACTGGCCAAAGGGATATTCCATACCATATAATGTCATGCTCAGTATATAAACTGGAGCTGGCTGCGGGGGGTGGGAAGTGCTGCTCGGGGACGGGCAATCGATCACTGGGTGGTAAACAATTGCTGCATGGTGCATCACTTGTATATTCCTTTATCAGTAATATTATTATCATCATCATCATTGTTGTTTCCTCTTCTTTTGCTGTCCTATTAAACTGTTTGCATCTCAACCCACGAGGCTTTCTTCCCGATTTTTTTTTCCCTGTCCACCTTGAGGGGGAGGTGAGTGAGCAGCTGCATGGTGCTTAGTTGCTGGCTGGGGCTAAACCACTACCTTCCCTAATGCAAAAGCCTCAAGCTTCAATAGTTGTACAGCATTGTTCTCTGGTAGACTGAAGGAGGAAATTGGTGTATCAGCCAAAATATTTTGTTCAGAAAAACTTCATTCACTTTCTACTGTTATTTGGCCTAACTTCAAATAAAGTGCAAGGCCATGGCCATCGTGTTTAAGAACTGACTAGTCACTTCGAGCAATTCAGTGAGCAATTTGAGAGTATCTAAATGGATCTCACCTTCAGAGAATGCTGAACAGACAGCCTTGTCAGACCTGACTCTATAAGGGCTTTCAAGCCGGACACCCAAAAAGTGGAAGGGCCTGGTAATCACACTTTCAAAAAGCCAAAGATCACTTTTCCTTTAATAATTTTCAGGTCCATTTAGGCGTTGGAGGAGGAGCGCAAATTGACACTGTTTCCATGACAGATATACTTTATGTTAAGCATGGTTGATGTGCAGTGTTTTTATGTATTTACAAGTGCATATTACCTTAGCATGTAAAAACTGATTTTTTAATATTTAAGAATGGTGATTGTGAAATACGTCTTCATGAACAGGATAAATAAAACACTTCTTATCACTTACAGTTTTCTACTAGTGTCTTCATTGCATACAATCAGAAAACTGCATCAGATAAACCAGACTTTATTCTTATCTATGCTAAATATTTCTGCACATCAGCAAAGAAGGAAAACAAGGAAAAAATACATCATGTATTCTACATTTGCCACCAGTTTCACTCTCAGCAGGGACAATTTCTATCAGCATTCAGGAAGCATTAACTACACTACAGAACTACAGAAAGGAGAGATCTAAAATTTACTGTATTCCAGTTCATTCCAATGGTTTGTCAGCCTTTTTTTTTTCTTTAAGCATCCACTTAGGAATCCAATAATGAGTCTGAACCATTATACCCAAGACTGAACAGGACATCTATGTAAATAAGATATGCAGTTTATTGAATTATTTGCATAAGAGTTATCCCGTATTTTCTCAAGTCTCACTGAATCCTTATAGCATGGGTCAACATTTAAAAGACTATAAAATCAAATTGATTGCATAGAAAATACATGTTCACACAACGTTTTACTCTTTGTACTACAACATTATCCATAAAAAATAATGAGATCCCACTGTGCTGGGCACTGTATGCATAATATGGAGAGTCTCTACTTGAAAACAGAGCAATCCACACCAAGACAGCAAGTGAGTGAGTGTGACACTGATTAAAGACATGAGGGACAAAAATTAGAACCTTAAGACAGTGTTCTTCTGTAAACCAGATCTGCATACAGGAATAAAGTTTTGAATCTCTAATTTGAGGTGGGAAGGGGAGCACATTTAGGTTTAGAAACTGCCTAAGCTTCGGGTTGATTTATTTTTCACATTACCATAGAAACAACCTTCCTGTGTGTGTCTACAGGGAGAAGAGAGAGGGACAGAGGGAGGGTTGAATGAGGACAAATAAGTGCTTTTTTATATAGTGACACCTGAATAAACCATCCATGATTTCTGAGGCATGCTGCCTTTCCTATATCAGAATAACAGTTTTCTACATCTTTTTACTAAAAAAGTTTGTAAATACCAGCTTACCTGTATGAATACAAACTAAGACAATGTTAAATACTTTTAAAAGCCTACTTGAAAAGAAGTATTGAAATGCTGAACACATAAAAGAGCAAATATATGTCCACAAAGAGTTTGAAGATACCTGTTGCTTTACTTTAAAGTTTTCAATGTCGAGTTTGATAACAGTTATGCAACTGGGATAAGAGATAGAATTGTGGTCTCTCAATCCAATGGCCACATGAATAGACTTGTAAGGCAAAGCTGATAAATAGTAAGTTGATTGGGGACATACCTATATGTCTGAAAGACATATTAGTCCTCTAATGTCATCAGGCCTCTTGCAGCTCATCTCTGTTCACGGGTTTGGTCTTGTGCTTACAGATATAGATTTTGCCACTTTGGGAATTTGTCCTCTGAGTACCTCTGGTACAGAGACCCATTGTGGACTGTACCCTGTTTACAAGGATATCTGCTCACAGTTAACAATACATGCATATAAATCTTAACAGTTTGGTATCCAACCTGAAAAATAATAAAAAATATTTAGGATATACCCAAAATGAAAACTTGTAAGATTTTTTTTCTCCTCAAAACCAGTTATTTATTTGAGACTGCGAATTAAATTCTTGTGAAATACGCAGAGATCAAATTCAAATTATTGTCCACTCTCCAAAAGAACATTTCAGTGTAGCTCCTTTAGACTTCGTCAGTAAACAACTTTCTCAAAATCTATAAAAGCTGTATAGATATTTATAAATATTATTCCGAATATAGAATCTGGGCATCTTACCACCTGGGTTAGTGATATAACCATACTATTATGTTCATTCTTGCATGCTTTCACTCTGTTCTGTAAGTAATATTTTGTTTCAAGCAAAATAGCATCAGCAGGACAAACAAGCACAATCTCTAGTTTTCAAGTCAAACTACTCTCTTAGACACCTTAGCTTGCCCTCAACCCAAAAAACGAAACCCTACAGGATCCATTCTGAAAAAGCTTACCATCGTCACTAAGAACACTGTCCATAAAGCAGGCTATAGTCTTAGGCCAGTGGGAACAGATCGAACAGCAGCAGGCATTCCATGTTCCTTGGCAGAAGTTAAACTATAACACAACTATACAACACTGGACAACAGATTACACCTGTAAAATAAAGCCTTGGCCCTGCTAGCTAGTGAAAGAGAAATTCCCGGCTATGGAAAACTGCTGACAAAGATACAAGCCACTCTGCAACATATAATCATTCAATACATTTCCAGTAAAGAGTTACCTGAAGTCAATGTTTGCATCCTCCACCATATTGACTTCAGCTTTACTTTTCTTTCCTATATTGTTGAGATAGCTGTACTAACAAACCCTGACAACACCTTTTTTGTACTGGTATGGGTATCCTTTATAATCAGGGTCACACTGACAAATATAGCTGAATGCTAACACCTCAAAGTTGTAAAATTACTGTCTATTTTATACTTAATTAATATTTTACACTTTAATGAATGTCTTTAAAGAATGTGGTATCTTGACTACTATTTTACATTACTGATTTTGATAATAGGCTTTTAAATTATCTAATATTGAGTTGCTTTTCTTGTTCTTTTGTAGCATATGCTTAAAGGGCAAGACAACTCACCCCTCAGAAAATACTAAATAGCCATGAGAAAAAATTTATGTTATTTCAAAAAAACCTAACTAAAAACTTTAGAGGAAATTTGTCATTTTCACTGTACTACCATTCAAGCGAACATCTTTTATATGTAGCAATTTCTGCCTCTGAGTTTGACTGATCTGAAGATTTATACAAAACACACTAGCTCAAAGAAAACAGTAGAAGACATCTAGTTTCCCCATGCTTTCCTGTCAGAAATACATTTAAATGAACAATTGCTCAGGCTTTCAGTACAATCTACAAAATCAGTGCAGATCATTCACTTCTGAACACATTATAAGGAAGGTTAGTAAATCTAACTCCTGCTTTACTGCCAGACTAATGAGTTGAAACTTGAGAACAAAATATCAAGATTAGAAATAGGTATATCCATGTTCATTTACTGACTGGAATTCCATAGTTATTCATATTTCACAACAGGCCAAATCTAACACCACCTTTCAGTTTATATATCCTGGGCTGGTGAAAGATCTTATTTTTTCATCTGTAAACAGAACATTTCTCTAACTCCATAGGATATTGTCCTTTCAATAAATATTTCACTTCTTTTTTTATTTGTACATGCCTTTCTTGTGATCAGACACCGTGTCACTCTTAATTTTACTTGGAAAATTGGTTAAACAGCAAAAATTCACTCTTGCATTCATGTGACTCCCACTGAACAGTCAGATAAATAGTAAGACATTTACTGAAAAGCTATCCTCCATTCTCTTTGAACCCACATTCTATCAGTTAGACATCTCATTGATTAGTCTACAAAGAATCCTTAATTATCAAGTAACAAGAGATTTCAGGTGTTCAATTAGCCACCAGATGGACCCCGCATAGTCTCAAAATGCATTAGAAGCATATGGCCATTAACCATGAAAAATGAGGACAAATTTTGTAAAGCGGCTACAGAATACATCCTCTAGATCAAGCCAGGCTCCATATGCCAACAGACTTTCATAGGGCTTAAATTACAGTCAACACATATTTTTAAGCTCAAAAAGCCAAAATCTGTGGTTTCATCTCTATGATTCTCTACCAATAAAAAATTTGCTGACATTACTTTTTTTACAATGTAAGGTTTTGTAGAAGACAGACAGGAATATTAAAAATGTCACCTCACCAACGTTAGAACAGGTTATCTTACTCCATATCAAACAATGTTTTCTTCGGTAAATGATCAATGTTTTATTTATTGGTAGGGGACTTTTAAAAAGAGACATATTTAGATGTTTAGATGAAATGTAAGTTCTAGTGTTTCCACTAGGCAGAAAAAATACTTTGCACAGACCCACAGCAGAGTGCAGGTAGTCAATATTATCTTACATAATAGAGAAAGGGAGGCAAACAGGAAAAAAATTTCTTCCCATACACTGCAATTCTAACAAAAACTTGGGATTATAATTAAGGAAACCTTGAGCCAAAGCTAGCAAGACTTATTTGCAGCATAATCATGTTACCCCAGGAAGGAGAGGTTGAAACTAAGAGGAGAAGAAGAAAAGCCAAGAGTTAGGAGACCGGGCCTGCTGCTGCCATCACTGTCAGAGAGGGATGAGGACTGGGAATGACGGAGCCAGCATGCAGGACTAAAAGTTCCCTGAGAAATGATTACTGATCTACCTTCTTTATCCTTCTGCCAGAGGCAGCAGTAGCAGGCAGCTTGATTTTCCCGGGCCTAGTGTAGAGAACAGGCATTTTGCTGCTGCCATCATCACCAAGCAGCCTGTCGCCCAGCCCCTTACACACGTTGAGTCAAGATCTCTCCTGGCTCTGGCTTAACCAGCCCCATGGCTCCTCCACTCTCAGACACCTTTAGCAAGTAAGCATGAAGGCAAAGGTAAAATAGTACCAACTATTGCCTGTTTTTACATTTCCTGCTTTAAGAACTAGAGCTACGAGTGAACACAGCAATGCCTCTCTTTGACTGCAAAAGCAACAGTAAAATGTATAACTTTTGCACAGCGGTTTGAATCGCAGTTCAGTTACTGACAATTCAATTCTTTGTGGACAGACATGGCTAAGCACATCCTAGACAAGAATTAGCTTATGTTTCAACATATCACATCTTTCACTTTCTGAAATGCAGAGCAACCGGACACTAAAATCAGAAGGGGAGCAAAAAAAAAAAATTATGCCAGGTTCTACTTTTTGTTCCTCATATATAATCTTCAAAGAAGGGGCAGAGTGGAATCAATTTTGAGTTCATCTGCAAAGACAGAAGTTTTTTTCTTTATGCAGGAACTTCAAATATTTCTTCTCCCACTGAGCACTCTGCAATATTCTTTTTCATGAACACAAAAGTTGTTACTGACGTCCAGTTTCTGTAATCATAGAGCCAAGCAGTTTACTTCAAAACACAAAATAGGGGGAGAAAGTGATTATTTTTTTTTATTTTTAGCAATTATGCAATTGTTATTTCATTTTATGTTCTCCTTGGCCCCTAACTCCCACTGTGAGAATGAATACTGCTGGTTATACTGCAAGAGTAAACTGAGACCTCACACTGCAAAAAGCTGAATTTAAGTTTTTCCTCGAACTCCTTTCTGATGGATAGTTTATGGCTTCACTTGTAGTGAGTTAGAGAATTGCAGGATTTCCTATGGCTTTTTTTACTTTTTAGAGAGATATGTTTAAAATCCTATGCTATTATTTTTACATTCACTGGTTTATAATTGTTATGCTCCTATAAGGAATACTGTTAGGACACAAAGAAGTTGGAGAGGAAAACAAAAGCTTTAATGACATTTGATCATAAAAATGGAAAATATTTTTTTAAATCATCTTACAAAAAATGTCACCACAGTTATTTATTATAGTTGGGGGAAAAAAGAATCCAATATAATTTGGTTAGAAAATGGTATTTATCATCTAAATCAGTAAACCTTTTTCTCTCCACAACAGAAGTTCTAGCGAAATCCGTAAGATATGCATTCTTTAAAGCCAGTAGTGCCACTTCATTGGAATGACACATGAACTTATTCTGGAGCAGGGAAACTGAGTTCTATACCTCAGACACACTTGGCCAAGATGCAGGAGTGTCTGTCTCTCCGAAGAGAGGTGACCAGTGGCTGGCAGATTAGCGCCGTCGCTGCAGTACCACCCTTCTCTGTTAGTCTTGTGCCATCTGTCTCCTCAACCCCAGGTCTATTTTGTTAGGCAATTCTTTAGAACTGCATTTCTTAACTGGTGTAAATTGTGGGTTACTGGAGAACACATGAAGCACCAAGCCCGCTTCTGACCATATAATTCTACATGCTATGCTCTGTTTAGACTACAGGAAGCAACTGCATGTATATTTAAAACAATATGCCTATCTTTCACTTTTCTACTTAATTCATAACCATCTCTCCAGACATTGTTAAAAAGATTGTAACTTTAAACAGATTTTACAGCCAAATAACATTAAAGTGTGGCAAGCAGTGCCTTTTAACACTCGCAGTCTGATCTGTGAAACAGGATTTTAAATAATAAGCCATCTGTTGCTCTCAATTCTAATTGTTGCGCTAATCATGTATTTTTAATGGTGATCCTAATTTAGATCACACTTTATCACCGGGAAATAAAAGGCACTATTTGTTTTCATCATGTTACTCAGATACTTTGAATATTTTCATCTGTTCTAGTACAGAAACAAAAATCGGTTTCTGCTGAACTGGAAGTCTACTTTTGTACTTGGAAGGAGTCTGAACATGGCTGAAGCAAAGCACAATAATGTCAGTAAACACAATCCATCTTTGGGTCTCCATTTCTAGAAAGCACTTTTCTACCATTTGTGTCAAGCAGCTGCTGTGCTTGTAAAGACACAAATAGCCACTAACCCATAACATATACCAAAATTATCTATAGATATTACAGACTCCTTGCCATGCCAGAATCTGTATTAAGCCCACAGAAGGCTAGAGAACTCCTCCTGGGTTAAGAAAACCCTTGGACAAAAAGGAAAAGAGGGAGTTGTTCTGTACCATCTTTGTTTCCTTGTAGTGAGAGTAAATCAGAGGACACAGCTGGTCACAAATGGAAAGCTTCTTCAAGAAGATATTCTGCAGTCTCTCCTGTTTGGAAAGTGGCACAGTTTGGCCCATTCAGTGCAGATCCCTTCATCAGGAACACAGCCCAGACTGACCTGAAATTAGACACAGCCCTAAGTCAAAGTCTGTAAGAATCAGACCACAGTAACCTCTGCACAGTTTTAAAGGAAAACATGATGCTAAGACCAGAGTCACAAAGTGTAGAAGACCAAACTGTTTTAAGGGTAGAATATTGCTGCAAACCTCCTCTTAGAAGTCATGAGAGTTAATGAGTCCAAGAAAGAGGCTGTATTGGCTGGGAAATATATTTTCTCATAAACAGCTATGTATCTGCTTACTAAAAACTTCCACTTAGCCACCTTTGCTATACCATTGCTCCTATAATGCCATGACAGATATTGAAGGCATAAGAGCATAACACTTTATACAACTTAAAACCACTTAGCAATTTAAAACTCTGTCTTAATTGCATGACAGTATCAAGGATGGATACATTGTGCTTAGATAAAATCTGCTTTACATTTCAACACCGAAATCTCGAGATAAACTTCATCAAATGGAAGAGGCATTTGACCTTTGCTTCAGGTTATAAAAAAAAAAAGCAGCCATAAAACTGAAATGAGAATGACAGCATTTTACTGCAATCTAAAACTGTCCCCATCTGAAGCCGGAGCACAGGAATATGAAGAAAGCTTAAGCTTTTTCCAGTTTTATATTGTTAACATCTCCCTGTAAAAGCACACCGTACAGACTTCCTCAATCCATTCCATCAGCAAGAAATTCAATTTTCAGTAAAACAAACATTGACCATATGAAAATCAGGAGATAATGAAAATACTTAAATTTACTAATAAATTAAATGCCCTCATGAGAACTGCAGGAGGTAATAAAGGGAGATCATGTTCAAACAGATGACCAGATTCCAATAACTGGGGCACCGCTCTTTTTTCCCAGCTGGATAAGACAGATCAGCTAAAATACATCTCATGCCTCTGCGAAACTCTCTGAAAATTATTTCTGTTGAGAAAGATTGTCCTGTTTGATCATGTGAAATAGCTTGAGCCAATCAGAAAACACAAAAATTACTAAGCAACTTTCATATAAATTGCCAGCTTCACCTTTCAAGCTGAACTCTAGTTTCACTATTAAAAGTTATAATTTACTCATGTTGAGAAGTGTTTGAGATAAGCCTAGGGAGAACTCAGAAGGCATCTGAGAGAGAACTCTGTGGTAACCACTGGTAAATGCCAAGTTTGAATGGCAGCTCTGCAGGCTCAAGCTTAAAATACAGCCTGAACAGCAACATTACAGACAACAGGCAGTGGGGAGAGACAAATCAAGCTGCTGGTTGGAGCTGTATAGAGGATTTTTTTCCCCTTCTTTTCTTTTTAACAAGGTTAACAGTCAAAGTTCAAATGCAAAGCAGGAGTGATTTATAAACATTGTTTATTTGAACATTTGGAACGACTAAAATCATTGTTAACTTTTTTTTGCTTTACTCATATATATATATCTCTCCACAATGACAACTGAACACTTCGTGTCCTCACCACTTCTTTTGTAGTAGTTTTTTTCACACACACACTAGTGTGGCCGAGCTGGCAGGCTGACACATCCACTTCTTATACTGCCCAGGAGCTCCAGAGAGAGGAGCCCAGGAGGCAGCAACTATAAATTTTGCATTGCAGTGACTGAAATCATAGTTGTGAGACTGGTTCCCCTGCAAGTACTGAAGCCACACACATTAAAGCTACCTTAGTAACCGTACTTTGTGTAGATGCCTGGGAGATATTCTGATGGTGGAGGCCAGAGAAGTAATGAGACAGAAACATATTTATTTTACAAAGCAGTTTTGTAATGGTTTGGTAAAAATCAGTGTAGAATCTCATCATTTTACAGTGTAATCCTTTATTAAGGACCAAATCCTCTCTGTATTATCCATATGATTCAAACTACACGGTAAACATTTCTTTTTTTATTACAGATCTTAAACAGACATATTTATTGCTTTGGCTGTTCACCTCTGAGAAGAAATGAATGTTAGTGCTTTTGGCAAAGCAGCAAGGGCAATACTAGCAACACAAGGCTGCAAACATTCCTGCAATTTCTACCCCATTTCCAACACCCTACTTCCACTGGGGTGAAGGGGAGGATTAGCCACCCATCCATTCCCAGTGCGCTACCAAACACCACGTCTCTACTGAAATCAACACCAGGAGGCAATCTGAAGGTGAGTGCTTGGCAGTGTCAGAGAACAGAGCATTCCCTGTTTGCCCGCAAAGACAGGCAGTAAGTTGAATTTGTGCTAGAGTCTCCACAGGGCTTGAGGCAAAAGTAAAGGTGCACTGCAATGTTTTCACTACCAACAAATTCAGAGCACAGTCTCCATGGCAGAACTGCTAATGATATAGACAGGGATGGTTTAAACAGTGGCTACCCAAAGCTGTCACTGCTTTGGCCATTTCTGCTGCAAGCAAACATTACCTCCATGAACTTTTTTCCTCTTATGTCTCTCCTTAATGTTTTAAATTGATATTCTCTGATATGAAAGAATACCCTGTTCCAGGACTGTATGCATTTTGAAGGTCTTGTCAAAAAAACACTGAATTTCCTGATGGTCATCATAGCAAATCTATCTCTCTTGGGATAATGTTCTATTGGATGAAGCACTGTAAAAACTCAAGAATATATTTGCTTTGATGACAGCTGAGATGTGAAAAAATACTTCAGTACTAGGTAGTGTTACAAACAATACCATTTTCAACAGTACAAAAAAGAGCAGTACTCACACGCATCAGTTTTTATCTTTTTTTTTTTCCCATTGCCTTGGCTTCTACAATAGGCAGGTCATCTTTGACAAATTTTGCATTCTGGGAATACACAAAGACTAAAACTGTCTAACTTCAGGGTTCATAAATTTACAGGAATGATATAACAAGTAAAGATTATATCTTGAGTATTTGATACTACTGAATTTTAAAGCACCAAGCTTTTCTTTCACTATGCATTTCTTTTTCTGGGTACACTTTTATGAACAGCTGGGTGTTGAAAATATTTCTGTATTTATTTAATGCTAAAGTGGTTTTTGTGATTATTAAATATATTTTATTTAACATAACAAATGTATCTCAGTACTGAAAGCATAAGCATTTACTCATATTGAAGTAAACTGTATTCATAATTTCATGATAAGATTTTTAAATCATAAATTAGTGTGAATACAGCTACATATTGTCAGCTAATTCAAAGTCAGTGAATGGAATCAAGACAGTTGAAAAATATCTTTGAAGGAGGTCATAACAGACATCATTTTTGCTTCCCTTTTTCAAAATTAATTTCTTATACAGTTTCACAGATATTAATGGGGCTGCTCAGAATTATCTGAAGCAGCACAGGCTTGGAAAATAGAAAATACCCTACTAGTATTGGCATGCACTTAAGAGTTAATGCTTATTGCTGAATGATTACCTGGGGAGAATCAAGAGGTGAAGATTTCTAAATAACTAGACAAATGGATTCGGTGGGATCAATTAAATACAAGAGTTCATCTTTCTCAGTGAGTTTATTTTCTTTTGTTCTGTTTTTTGCTGTGTGTATAAACAAAAAACCACTCCTTTCTGCTAGAGATACATGTTTTTCTTCTCCATTGCAGCCAGGTAAGCCCCACTGGAACTCTACTGCACTGAAGGGGTGAATGCCAAGATACCGTGCCCTCTAGTGAGACTACCAGCTTCTCCAGCTGTTGGAGTGATGCCTCATCAGGAATCCCACACCACACAACCATAGGATTCTGTAGTCTGAATGCAGACTAGAGAATTACATATCTCTGAATAAAGCTTGCTCTCTACTGTAAGAGAAGAAGCATCACAAGCTATTACACAAAATCAGCTACAAAAGGCAAGAGACACAAAGAGTAGCAAGAAAAATATTCCACAAACACATAAGTAGCAAGAAGAAAATTAAAAGAGGAGCATTTCACAGACAACAGACAGACAGACAACACCAAGAATGTGAAACCCTTATTTAGTAATCAATATCAGCTTCAGCTTCCACCGAATATCTATTAGAGATCGAATTTGCTGATAACTAGCATAAGTAGTGGGCAAGAATGAGGATATAAATGGGATAGAATTGGCTAGTGATTCTCAGTTAATGATAAAGTGCTGATGAAATTCAGCCTACAACACTAAGAGGAGTCAATCTCAGTTTTACTTTTGAGAGCTAGTAAAAGGCAAGAGGGGTCCAGAAGATCAGAAGGTGACTTGGGCTACCCTTATGTGCTGACTTTGGCTGAGACAGAGTTAATTTTCTTCACAGAAGCTAGTATGGGTCTGTGTTTTGGATTTGTGCTGGAAACAATGTTGATAACACGGGGATGTTTTTGTTACTGCTGAGCAGTGCTTACACAGAGTCGAGGCCTTTTCTGCTTCTCACACTGCCCCACCAGCGAGCAGGCTGGGGGTGCACAAGAAGTTGTTAGGAGACACAGCTGGGACAGCTGACCCCAGCTGAACAAAGGGATATTCCATGTCATATGACATCATGCTCAGCATATAAAGCTGGGGGAAGAAGAAGGAACTGGGGGGACATTCAGAGTGATGGCATTTTGTCTTCTTAAGTAACCATTACACGTGATGGAGCCCTGCTTTCCTAGAGGTGGCTGAACCCCTGCCTGGTGATGGAAAGTAGCAAATTAATTCCTTGTTTTGCTTTGCTTGCATGCATGGCTTTTGCTTTACCTTTTAAGCTGTCTTTATCTCAACCCACTAGTTTTCTCACTTTTACGATACTCTCCCTTATCCTGCTGTAGGGGGAGTGAGCAAGCAGCTATGTGGGGCTTAGTTGCTGGCTGGGATTAAACCACGACACCTTAAAATGCAGCAAAAGTGAGTAAGAGCAAGAGAATTATAGACCAGTTGGAAAAATACTGTCCAAAAAACAAAACCTAAAAATAGTTTCTAAGCACATAGAAGGAAAAGAGTGATGGACACTCTCCAATATAAAATCTGTTCAACTGATCTCATTTCTTTCTGCAGGAAAGTTAAAGGATTTGGTAGAGGGGCAGATGCATTAGAAGGAAGGTATTTTGGCTTTATCCAAATTTTTGACATTTGTTTAACATAACATGCTCATACAACAAAATAGGGTAAAACAGTTGGAATGAAAACATTGCCCTGGAAGAGTAGTCACTGTCAAATGGGGAAACACACAAAGTAAGATTTTGCAGGAATCTGTACTGCTTTTGTATTATTCAACATGTTCTTTATTAATTTGGATGGAAGACTGCACTAAATTTGCAAGCTGAAAGCAGCAGCAAGCACAGCGGACAGCAGGATTCAAACCAGACAATACACTGAGAGAACATACCTAGAAAAAGATGCAGTTTACTAAGAGCAGAGGCAGAATTCCACATCACATCCTGTGGAAGCAAGGGAGTCACAGTGAACCACAATATGATCATGAATCAAGAACATCAGGCTGCTAGAATACATACATAAAAATAAAAAAGTCATTTTAAAGTGTCAAATAACTCTCCTACTACCCAGCTGAGACCTTACAAGCATAGACGAGCACAATTTCCAGTCTGGCCACAGCAACTGAAGGATATGAATCAAGTGGTGGTAGGACAGATGAGTCGTGAGAATGATCAATGATGCAGAATACATAACCTATGAGAACTGACTGAAAGAATTTGGAAATTTTAGTTACAGAAGACTAAGCTCTCTCTGAAGATAAAACCTTAATAGTGGTTTTCAGATGTGCAAGCATGAAAAATCAGCGTAGAGAAACTCTTCCGTTAAACTGTAGGGAGGAAGGTTTAGCTGGGTATTTAAAGCTTTTCAACAGTAAGAAAAAGCTTTTCAGTAGTAAGGGAAATTGGAAGAGACTGTGGAATCTGCATCACTGGATATTTTCAGGAGGAAGTTGGACAAATACCTATCACAAATATAGTTCATCCTGCCTTTGGGCAAGGTGTCTGTTTCAAGTCCTGTTTTCTGTAATGGATTGATGTGATTTCACTGATATGTTTAACAAGGGGAGGAAACTGATAGACAGAATTGAGGATGAACCTCATCTCTAGCTGGGCAAAAATTTCAGTCTGCAAAATCAATTCACTTACAGCAGCACATGAGACCATGCACATTTCCCTGCCAACAGGATTGCCAAAGGGTTCTATTTCATCTCCCTGAGAGAAGGGCGGAAGCTACAGAAACAGGTTACGTACACCTAAATTCTCTATATGCTAGACACTAAGTAAGCAGCTTCTAGTTATAAGAAGCTCCGAACAAAAGCTACAAAGGTTTAAAAATTAATCTACAAAGCTGTTACTAAGACAATGATTAGAAGTTTAATAAAGATAGAGCCTTACTGTGATTATAGTTCACATTTCTGGTAGCCAATGAATTCTCTGGGTCATGTGAACAAGATACTGTACTGCTCTCCCTATCAATATAATTGACACCATTACCTAGTACTTGTAAGGCTCATCTCCTCTCAAAAATCCATACCAGCAGACAGTTTAGACTCAATGCAATAGCTTTCATGGTGTTTCATTGATTCTTCCAGTAAAACCATGACATTTTTTGTTCTTCAGACGAAGTAGACAATTGCCCTCTCTCAATGCTTTGGAAAACAAAACAAAAAATAATTCGCTTTCTCAACTATAAACAAAAACAATGACACTCCCAATTCAAGTTGGGGACAGTTTGCTTTTTAGGTGTTATTTTCTTGAGAAAATTTTAAAGAAAAAAAATACATATGAAGAGGCCTTCTTAAAATGACTGCTTGCAAAATATCAGCTCAAACATGCTTCTAGTTCTTTTCTGCAACTCTTGTTGCCTCAAAATCATGACAGAGACGTTACTGAATCTGATTATTTTCCAGTATGGATACTGCTTATGGGGTTAGGAAATTTGCCTTGAAAGTGCCTAGGCTGAGAAGCTGATATATTGTTTACTTGTCAAAACAGCTTGGAGAGCTAGACAATACCATTAGACATGGTATTGAAATGATGAATGGATGGATGGATTACCCTCACCTGCTGTGTGTTGTTTGTTAAAGGCATTTCAGTAACACATCCTGCTCCTTTCAGTCTAATAAATTGCCTCTAAAATGTGCAATCATCTAACTTAAAAACAAGACCCCCAAAACAGAAAAATAAAAATTACAGTAGTAAATGCAAGTGCAAAGGTATACTGCATACTGCTTTGCTAGAAAATGTTTCTGTTTGACTTTGGTTCAAAGTCACCTCTGGAATATGAGGCATATTCCTTTTTGAGGTCCATCATCAGGTCCTTAAATGCACTTTTCCCTTCCTCTGCTTTGTCCAGTTCACCAAAATATGCTTTGGCTAGATATTTAATATTTTGCAAGCGTCAGACAAGTGAGATGCTGGAACTTCTCTAGCAGTTCTTCGATCAAAAACCTTAATCACACTGGAGATAGAGGTTGAACCACTTCAAGTGATAGTGTGAGGTGGCTGTGGCTACAAAGCAAGAGATCTAGATCTGTAGTTAGTGACCCAAGCATTCTGTTCTACTCAGCAGCGCTCTTGTATGCAAAACTGAACAGCTTCAGTGGAAGTAACTGCAAGACAAAAAGTTCTCCCCTTCTAGAACAAACTAAACCGTGGTGGTTAGGAAAGACTAACTTGAACACCGTCAAACAAAAGAACATGTTTCTTAGCCAGAGGCTAAGATAGGAAAGAATGCAAACTCCACAACAATGTATAAATCAAAGAATGCATGCACATCACCTGGATACCCAAGATTTGCAAAGGGTCTTGGTGCACAAATCCTGGAGAAGGGTCTGCCCTGAAAAATCTGAGTTAACTCCTTTCATCCTCAAGCTGGATGCCCAAAAAGTTATACAATGCACCTTGCATCAATTTCCCCCCCTATTATTTAACATGTTAGACGTCATCCTGTTCAGCATACTGACTGTTGATGATTCACATCTTATGGCATCTAACTGACCCCCACACCAATTCACCGCCTAAGAAGCCTGGCCACCAACCACAGAGCTGCAGAGTCCATTTTACAAGCAATGCACAACTTAAAGTTCACTGGCAACATTCAGCATTTTTGAGTCATGTCTTACCGTTTTCCATCATGCTGACTTTCCCCACAGGAATTAGAATTTGTAGTGGCAACGTGGACACAATCCTCATCAGTGAAATGATACAGCTTGACTTAGAAGTATGCCTAGATCACTGTAATGTTCCTTCTATTCCTGCACATACTGAGTTTTTGTGGCAAGGTTTTGGCAGTGGTGGGGCTACAAGAGTGGCTTCTGTGAGAAGCTGCTGGAAGCTTCCCCTATGTCCAATAGAGCCAATGCCAATCGGCTCCAAGATGGACCCACTGGTGGCCAAGGCAGAGCCAATCAGTGATGGTGGTAGCACCTCTGGGATAACATATTTAAGAAGGAAAAAAATAAACTGCACAACAGCAATTGCAGCCAGCGAGAGGAGTAAGAATATGTGAGAGAAACAACCCTGCAGACACCAAGGTCAGTGGAGAAGGAGGGGGAGGAGGTGCTCCAGGCAGTTCCCCTGCAGCCTGTGGTGAAGACCATAGTGAGGCAGGCTGTCCCCCTGCAGTTGATGGAGATCCACAGGGGAGCAGATATCCACTTGCAGCCCATGGAGGACCCTACGCTGGAGCAGGTGGATGTGCCTGAAGGAGGCTGTGACCTCATGGAGACCCCACACTGGAGCAGGTTTGCTGACAGGACATGTGACCCCACAGGGGACCCATGCTGGAGCAGTCTGTTCCTGAAGAACTGCACCCTGTGGAAGGGACCCAGGCTGGAGAGTTCCTGAAGAACTGCCGCCTAGAGAAAATCAGGAGTAAACGTGAACCTGGGAAGAAGGGAGGGGTGGGGGCAAGGTGTTCTTAAGATTTGGATTTATTTCTCTTTATCCTACTCTGATTTGATTGGTAATGAATTAAACTAAGTTCCTCAAGTCAAGTCTGTTTTGCCCATGACAGTCACTGGTGAGTGATCTCCCTGTCCTTATCTCAACCCACAGACTTTTCGTTATATTTTCTCTCCTCTGTCCAGCTGAGGAGGGGAGTGACAGAGCAGCTTTGGTGGGTGCCTGGCATCCAGCCAGGGTCAAACCACCACACTGCATAACCTGCAATGAACTTTTACTTAGGCAGTTGAATGTAAATGTTGGCTTTGTGCAATTAATCAGAAAATATTTAAAGAAAAAGAAGTTCTATGTACTAATTCTGAGTATTCTCTTTGGCACTTAATGTAAATAACAGAAACCCACTTGACAAAAATATTTACACCCTACTTGTCCTAATGCGTTACCTCTCATCATTCCAAATCCTAGCACCAGCACCCATCAAGCTGATTGAGAGCAGCTCTGATTTCCTTGTGTTCCCTCTCTGCATGCATGTTTCTAGGCAAAATATATTAACACACACTTCAAAGCAAGAGAAGGTTTTTTACATATTTATGTATTGCAGATAGTGGTACTGACTTAGATTTGGTTCTTCCACAATTTATGCTGACTACATTTATCCAGAATGGAAATCTATAACAGAAGACTTAGACCTCTGTCTTGATTCTATCCTGAGATCACAGGATCACAGAGAACAAAAATCAGAAAAGATATAGTCATTCTCTTTCACAGTACATCCTTTCCATATTATCTTCTCTAGGTCAAGACTAAACTCCAATTTGTAGCAAGGGTATTAGGAGAAAATATTCTTAAGGGTCTGATTAAATATTTAATTGGACTATGCACACCTCTAATTCCCTGGACAGAGCTCAAGTAACTATGAACTCCACAGAGAGCTCAGTACATCAGGAACAAGATCAATGTTAATTAGTGCAAGATATATAAACTTCTTCCAGAGCGTAAGACATATGATAAGGAATTCAATGCATAATTTTAAGAGACTGGTGTAGATAACTTGAGCCAGGGGAATTGAGTCCACTTTTGTTAGTGTTTCCATTACTAAAAGAAACATTTATTCTGAGGTATAGCAACATCAGGAAGTAACTAAAATGGGCAAGAAGAAATTAAGAAACACTTCCACCTTGTAAAATGCTGTCAGAAAAAGGCGAGTAGTTGTTCTCCTACCATTGGTGATTACTATAAGAATCTATTCATTGTAAAGAAATAGTTTTTCTTCTCATACAACAAATGATACATCATTGCAGAACTACAGTTACTTTAAAGATTTTTCACTCAGAGATAAAAAGAGATTTTTGTAGACTAGCATTATCTCAAGACATGCTTAACAAGAAAAAATTCTGAAAAATTTATTTAGATCAAAAACCTGTTTGGATAGAAAATTACTCTTAAAAGGTCTTTTTTCTTAGGAAATTAAGTACACAGTAGAAGTAACCATTAAAACAGTTAAAGTGTGATCATGAATGATCTAAATGATCTAAAAAAAAAAATTAAATAAAAAGTCTTAAGTGCATATTTAACATCATGAGCAATTTAATATTAGTTTATTGACCTAACATCCAGTATAATATTATAATACAGGAAATCCTCAGCAATGATCAAAATTCAAGCTACACAAGATAGACCAGGAAAGTCACTAATCCTCTGCAAAGGTTTGGAGTAAAATAGAAAAAGTGAGAAGAAAAACAGTTTGCATACAGTTGTAAGAATTTACACAATTTGGCCTGGTGGCTGAGGAGTGGCATTAGAATGTAGGACCATCCCTTTCATACCCACTTGAAATACTTCGCTAGCCAGATGTAGTTCTCCTGTGTTGTCCTGGGGCTCGTGCACTCCTAAGTCAACACAGGTATGGACACAGAGCCACAACTCTGCCTTGTGCTGACTTTGAATAATTGCTACATTGGTTGGATACTATGCAACTACCGCAAAATTACAGTAGTTGATGACCTCTGTTGTAACAATCTGTCTTGCCTTGCAAAGTTTATATGTTAAAAAAGGTTTTGGAGGGTAGGGCTCTTCTGGGAATGGTGTCTAAACAAACATAGAAGCACTGCTTTTGGCAGCAAAAAGCAAATTAGATTGAGAGGCAAATGATGGAAGGAGCAATACTGAAACTGCTTTTTAAAAAGTTCTGCCTGGATTCACCACCTTTCATCAGCATAAAAAGTCATTGTCTGAGCTCATATATATACTATGAGCTGTTTTCTTTTGTTTGTTTGTTTGTTTGTTTTGACCATCCAAGTATTAGTTCTGTTACAAGAAGATAAGCATTTTCATTCAGAGTTTGAAAAATTATGCAAAGAGAAGGGGCGATAAGTTGGGTTATAACTTATCCTGAATGAAGTCACGACTTGAAGTACAAATTCAGGCATTTAAGCTGCAACCCCATCAGTGTGATATATTGTTAGCAGTGCTGATAACAGGATTTATAAGAGCACTGCAGATCACCTCTGTGGTATAAATAAATAGAGATTCCAAATGGATGTGCAATTCATGTGCTTGGTAGTTTTAACACTATTGACTGCCTCAGAGCTACATTGCTGGTTTGGGGTTCTTAGATCACTTTTCAAAGTGTCCTGAGTAAAAGATGGCCTTCATTTTTATCCATTGTTATTTAGTATGGTCTAGAGCATGTAAGTACTGATTACCAAAAGAAAAAATGCATTTATTTTTACTGTGAAGTCCTGAGAGTATTCTTTGTATATGACACTGCTGATTAAAAAAAAATTTATAGAAGTCACTGAAATTTTAACTCGATACTCACCCATACATTTGCTTTATGATTTACTAAGAATTTTTAAAGTTCATTTATAGTACTATTTATATGTAATTATATATTAAATATAGTAAAATATACTTTGCACTTATTTAGTTTTCTATAAATAAACAGAACCTGAGGGTATTTTGATAATGTTTTTATTATTTAATAAATCTATGGATTTTTTTCCTCCACAAGAAATATCAGTTCACCAACTTTCATTGTTGCTATAATTTAATCTCCAAGATCTTATGTTTATAATTATCAGAACTGACAAGTCAAAATAACTTCGTATAAAAGACTTGTTGTAAGCTTTCTGGTGGTACCTTCTGGGAGAGGAGAAAGCCAAAGATTGAGACATGAAAATTGACTTTAAATTAGATTTGAAATATCATGAACAGAGTCTTCATTACCTAGCAGTTACAATCTTATTCCAAAACAGATTGCTGAAGAGATAACCACAGAACTTCTCAATTAAAATCTTATTGATGTACTGTATCTACAGAGATAATTAAATACAACACCAAGTTTTGCATACAAAAACATATTTTTCTTGCCAAGGAAATAATTGAGAAAAATTACTTGGTGGCTAAGAGTTGATGTAGATATTTTTATCAATTGGTTTCTATTATCTGCATTACATGCCAAAGAGCTGCAATGACTGCAGATTTTTTTTTTTTTAAACTGACCAAGAAACAAAATACAGAATAGTAAAATAAATGTTCCCCTCTCAATAAATTAGTTCAAGGAAGGTAAGTTCAGTTGGACTGTGAAATGATCTGGATAACTGACATTTTATGCATTACTCACATTCATCAGCAGAAGCTGTAATATGTTTCCCTATTTTAAGCAATCAATGAACTACTAAATGTACTTTTCTATTTTTAACACACATTTCTCAAAAACTCCATGCAGACCTCTCATTGCTGGCACCTACATAAGGCTCACAAAAGAACAACTGACCATTTATAAACATTGAACACTGGCAATATTTATACTACTACTTCAGATTTGATTTTCACAGCTAGCCAGCAAAACAAAAGGGAAAAAGATACATTGTGGAATTCATCCATCTTTCAGTGGTTATTTTAAAGAACTAGTCCCGGAAAAGTACAATATCAGGAAGCACTGAAAACACATTCAGGCCACAGACTATTCATGGCTTAGTAGGAAACACAAGTTTAGCAGGAAACAGAATTTAACTACTGACTGCTGACTGCATGAGTATCTCATTTTAATTAACAGCACGGTGCAGCAAGTGGAAACACCTCAGTACTGTTTTCATGACATTTTACTCTGATGACAGTCACACTCAAGTTCAAATATTGGAGAATATTTCCTAACAATCCTATTACAATATTAAAGGTCCAGAAAATGTAACCAAACAAATTGCAGACTGGAAGAAAAGCTTATTCTTCTGTTTTAAGCAGATAGGGATCCAGTGGATGCTACATCAAGTAGTCTTTAAAGCAGTGACATTCTGCCTCAATATGATGAAAAAGTATTTGGATCTGTAGATAATGTTACTGTGAATTTTACTGGACTGTTTCAAATATAGTCAAGGAGAAATCAAATATATTTCTTCCTTCGTGTTAGGGCTCACTGAGCCTTCATGGGTTGTGATTATTTTTAACAAGTTAATAGTTATGCCTTATTAAAAAAAAAAAAAAGAAAAAGGCATGAATTTATTGGTGCAAAGCAATATTCGCTCATTTAAATTTACAGCTGGTAGGTTCATTACCAAATAATTTTCAAGGCTTTAAAAATAAAAGTCTCCCTTGAGAACTGATTAGTGATGCTAGTAAAAATATTTGCTCAGAAATTTTTCTGTCCAGTAGTGTATTTTGAAAGTCTGTTATATCCAGAATATAGAGGCATACAATATGACAGATGAGATGTGTAGCCAGAAGTACCTTTCCCTGCAGACTTTGTTTTGCCTGGGCCCTCAATCTTCACAAATACACCACCACTATGTGTTATATTACCTATTCAAATGTTGTAAGAGCAACTTAATTGCAAACAGTTTCCCACATCCACTCATGATAGGAATGACTAAGTAATTATATGAAATCCTTGAATATCCATTGGAGCAGTGGCTGACATTCAGAAGTAGATATTTGGAAATGTATTCTCTAAGTTTTCAAAGTAAACAATCATATTTCTAGCCAACTACATATTTAAATGTTCAATGCATAGTTAGAAATCATCAACAGAAGCAACTAAGAACAGGTACTTCCTCAGAATACTTTATTTGGCAATTATTAGAACTATCACATAGATGGAAACAATGAATATACAGAATATTCTACCTCAGTGCCGCAAAAAAAAAAAAGACATTTTATTCTACTCTACAATGAAATAAAGATTTACTGATGTCAATAGAACAACCATTTTTCAAAATTAAGATCACTTAAATGTTTTTTATATATATATTGATATGTATATGTATAACCCTTCATCCGGGATCTGGAGATGAGCAAAACACAAACA
Organism: Phaethon aethereus; assembly: GCF_964289735.1. Taxonomy (NCBI): domain Eukaryota; kingdom Metazoa; phylum Chordata; class Aves; order Phaethontiformes; family Phaethontidae; genus Phaethon; species Phaethon aethereus. The sequence continues at coordinate 52,095,936 of NC_138578.1, read as the reverse complement.
TAGACTATTCACATTGAAGGGAAAGCATGAGGTGATCTGAGAAAATAAAACAAAACCAAAATTATCACTGGAGAGAAATATCAAGAGGCTCCATTTAAAACTTCCCTAACATGGAAGATCAAAAGAGGGCTGGAGGAAATCACATGTGATCAAGTTAATATTTTCACAACCCCCAATTATAAACTTTGGCAACAGTCATTTTAAAAGATGTACAAAGAAAAATATTGCAAAAAGTGGGCACAGAAAGGATGCAGACTGCTTAACATTCATACTATATATGCACAAAATACAGATGACACTCATCTCAGAGCAAGTCTGATCCTCAGCTGATTTAAATGGATAGTGAAAATCACAGATATGTCTGGGGCTATTAAACACATGCTAAGCTTTTATAACTATAGAGATCTATTTCACGGGCTACAGCAATAATCCTTGGCTTTCCAGGAAAAACAGACAGTGCATTCATCCCAACTAGATTGTAAAGTTAATTCACCTAAGGCCTGGGCAGACTAAAAGTAAATAAGACTCTAAGAAGTTTTTTTAAATTTATGTTAATCCTGATGAAACGCATTATCAGAACAACAGAATTTAATGATACTGTTTTCAGTAAAGTGGAGAGGTCAGGAACTATGCTGGAACAGATTTAGCAATTTGAGAAGAAAATCTTGAAAAAACAGAGAAATAATTTGTTCAAGGACTTTGAGATAAATTTAAGGAGGGATTAATATATTCACTTTGGAGTCAAATGGGTTGAAGTCAAGTCTTCTCTAAGACCATGGAATAAGTACCTAAATGTTGTTGGGAAATAGCAAATGAAACAGTAAATGACAATAAAAAAAAAATTTAAAAGAAAATATCACAGAGAGTAAGGGAGATGAGAGAATGAGACAACAAGCAGAAAAAAGTAGCAAAATAAACAAAACATTATTTCAGCATATCCAGCTACCCTCAAGCTGTTGGGGTATTTTATTTAGTGCGTTATTTGAGGTAATATTGAAGGATAGCTGGCAGAGTATGAAACTACTATTGTGCCACTCAGTGTTAAATGCTAAATTTAGTGAAATTTTTCAGCTCCTATGTACATACCTCTTTCTAAGCGCATCAACTGTAGAGTTAATGTGCTGATTCGAGCACTCGTACATATATGTGTACTAGGATACAAAGTCGAGCCAACGTGTTTATTCAGAGCAAGTCAAACAAGTTTATGCCATCAAATTCACTAAAGATTATTAAGCTTTGGGCACAGAACATATGCATACCCCAGAAAGACTGAATTCACTGAGTGCACACTGCATGATGCTCACGTATGCATTTTTCTGAGAAAACCTTGAGAAAGTTTGATGATCTATGACACACCTGATGCTTTAAAAAACTTCCACAGACTATGAAACCTCAGAAATTATTCTTTCTTCTGCTATTGTGATTCATGAGCTTTCTGTGGATCAGTACAAAAGTCTTAATATCTATGGATCAAGGAAAAACTTCCTATAAATTCCATTAAAATCATCTGGTAAAAGTTATCTGAGTATGCACTATCTACCTTAGCTGAAAACCACCATTGCTAGATACTTGCAGCATGAATCGAGTCTCCCACGTATATTAACCGGCATTTTTTTTAGTTTACGTACAAAACTAGGTACTAAATTGAGTGGTTTGCTCAATTTCTTTTTCCCAAGTTAGTGAAGTTATTCCTGTGAATTTTCCCGACTAGTGAGTTTATTTAAAAGATATTCAAAATAGAGTACTCATTGTATCTTCTGTAAGAAAAAGCAAAAAGAAAACAAGTATAAAAATTTGGGAAAAAACGTTTTGCAACTACATATTAGAAATCAGGCTCAAGTAGGTTTTTACCAACATCCAACACACCACACTTATTTTAGTTTCGTTAAGCTGAACCATGGTCACAATTTTCTTTATGTCATTTCAACAAGGCATAAGCCATATCTAAACTTTTTGTCCACGTCTTAAGAGAAGGAATTAATACTGTTTGAGAAGCAGGCCAAATGTGAAACACTAACCATATTCAAAAATTAAATGTACCTTGTATCTATTTAAATATTTCTTTCCCCTGCAACAAAAGCTATAATATAGCTAAGTATACCAAAACTACGCAAGATTAATTTTTGCAGGCAATGGAAATAGCACTGGGTGAAAATGTAGACAGATTGTCCATAAAACTGGACATTTTGCAAAACTATTTGCACATGAAAAAAAATCTAATGTGGGACAAAAGAGAACAAATTATTGGGTGTTTTTCATGTCTTCCATCTTAAGCAGCACAGCCTCCTTGGTTTGCCTAATTTTGTAAAGAATAAAAGATGAATTGTTCCTAAAAATCCATGTGAGTGATTTGCCTTCTTTTCACAGAGAGCTGTTGAGTGCCTGGCAGCAATTTGTGGGTAATAGACTAGAGATGCCCATTTCTATAAATGATTTCCTTAATGATCCTTTGTTTCACAATTTGACTAATGCTGCTGCTTTCATCTGCCAGTCTCTGTAGTAGTTTTTGTATAACCTGGCATAAGCCAGGAGACCCCAGCCTTTCTATGCATTTTGATGGTGCATGCCCTGGGAATTGATAAATAGAAGTGGTATTTGTTTTGTGAAATTACTTTCAGAAAGAGTAGACTTAGTAAAGCAAGGTCTTCCAATGCACACGGACAATGTGGAAATCTGTTCTCAAGAAAGGTTTATCTACTAACACTCGGTTTATTCTCTTGTTGGAATTACATTGAAAATCCTTAGAAAATAGTAAGTGTAACAAAAGTCTGTTGTTTTTTGGGAGTAGGAGGGCAGGGAGGCTGTTAATTCATAGATTTATAAATGTAATAAGCATTAGAAATTTTTTTATAGTTATACAAGGCAGATATATAGAAGTTAGTCCTTGAGATCCCAAAAGAAAGGAAGAATATAATAGTAATTTTGTTGGAAGAATTCATACTATTTTCTGTTATTGTCTGGAAAGACAGTGGACAGTCAAAAAATATCTCATTGACTAAGCCCTCCAGACACCTTTTTTAATAAAAATCAATTCAGGTAATGTTCTGTGCCTTGTCTGTAACCTACCTTGAAGTTAATTTCATATACCTGTATTTGTTATTTTCACTCATAGTCTTACTGTTCCTCCCGTTAAGTTTCTCTTCTGAATCTTGTATTTTTGGAAAGTATTTATTCTATGAATGAGGAAAAAAGTAGTCTTGAAAAGTTATTGCTATACACAAGCTATATATCTACTGTCTGTATTTGTTTTCACAGTTATAGCATTCATTTTTAATTCTGTCTGGAATTTCCTGAAGGGTTAGGGGTGAGACAGAGATGCAAAAAAAGGAAAATAGGTAGGCAGAGTGCTAGAGATAATAACACGGTTTGTTTAAGCTTCTGTGATCTCCAGCGCTCCATGAGCTCCTGGATCCAGCAGGAGCACACACTAGATCAGAAACAACATTTACAGCAAAAGCCTTTCCAAGCCATTTTTTCTGGTCCCAATGGTACCTCTCAGTGTTAGTGCACATTCCTCATTCCAAGCATCAATAATATTTAGAGACTTACCAGCAGTTCACCCCAAGGAGTCTCCAGCTGGAAAAAAGCTTATTGTTTCCTTATCAACTTTTCATTGCTCATACTCTGTATTAATAATTGACAAATCTCAAGAGTTCACACTAAACTTCCAGCTTCTAGTTTCCATTCTTAATATTCCTAGAATTTTAATCTCAACTTTCTGATGATTTTATATATTGCAACAGGCCTTAATACCACTTTTGGAATTACAATAACTGAAATTTTAGCTGAACTTACATTTCATATTTTTGATAGTCATTACATTATTTAAGGCTTCCAGTTTTAAAATGCCTATAAACTATGTGCTGGACATTTGGGAGGATGACCACCTTATTAATTCAATATCCTATCAGGCAAACTTTGCACAAACAGAGCTAAAAAGCACACAGTGCACATCTCTGCCAATTTTACAGATAAGAAATATCCAGATGTTTGATAATTTTAAACCTTTAATTTAAATATTTAATCTCAGCCTTAAGCATTTTCTGGTATCCAATTCTAGTTTTGGCTTATGTTCCTATGCTTTTTAAGTTGAGCAAGTAGGGGAAAAGCATACAGGAAACAGTAATCCACTAAGAAAATGATACATTTTTTCCCTGTCAGAGAGTTACACATGGATATGCATTTTAAATACCCAAAATGCACTTAGATTGTTTCATGGAAAAGAAGATTATTCTCTTCACACACCCTGGCAGCTAGCAAATTCTGCTGATTCAGTACAAAGGGAAGTTTCAATGTATGATCCAATGCCTCTGCAGATAATCCACATCTCTAGGAGATAGAACTAGGAACTCAAAAACTGTTCCTCACTGGCACCTTACCTTTTAATGAAAAACAAGACTCCAGACAGGGGTAGGTGGATGGCATGCCTGTGATCTACCGAAAGATAAACTAGATAATTTTTTAATTTCTAATTCTGCTTTGTTATTTATAACTGTGCATATGCTGGAGGAGCAATGGAAATACAAGGAGTGGGTATGCCCTTTGAGACCAACAAAATCTAGTTGCCAGCTTCAGCCTGGCTGTGACAACAGATAGAAAAAGAACAGAAAATAAAATACCTAAACAAAGTCAAGATAGATTCAGGTTCCAAGGGCTTAATAAAATTCACTTCTGAATCCTGAGTTATTGTCTTCAACAAACTCACAGAGAAGAGTTTGAGGAGGAGTTGAGAGGTTTCATTAGTCCCCAAAAGGACAGAGATAGATAGATTTATGGACAAGTCTCTTTTTAGGCGGAAAGAACTGCCAACTGTGTAAGCAGTTTGAAGTTACAAGTAATAGCCACCACCATTTGTGGGGGGGGACCAGTGGCAAAAGCTGGTGGGTGAGGGACAGATCAGGGTACACTTAACTGAAAGTATGAATGTCCTGGTTTCAGCTGGGATAAAGTCAATTTTCTTCATAGGAGCTAGTATGGGGCTATGTTTTGGATTTGTGCTGGGAACAGTGTTGATAACACAGGGATGTTTTCAGTTGTTGCTGAGCAGCCAAGGACTATTCAGCTTCCCATGCTCTGGTCTGCCAGTGAGCAGGTTGAGGGTGCACAAGAATAAAAAAAAATAAATAAAAACCAGCCTTTCAGCTATTCTGATGGGTATATGTTGAAATCAGTATTAAAATTGAGCTCCACAGTCGTAGAAGAGAGTGTCTGCAGTAAATAATCAGAAGCCAATGTTCCCAGGCCTAATGCTCTCATTTGAGAAGAAAATTAGTTCTGTTCAGTTTTGATGTTTCCTCTTAATCTCTGCAAAATTTTAAACACTTGTTTGACAATAAACTCTGAAAAGAGCCAATCATATATCAGTTGTGATAACTACAATAAGCTCTGAATTCACCCTGATCTTAGACACATCCCATCCAATCTAACTTAAAACAACAACTCATAAATACAGGAGATATTAAGTATATATAAACCAAACAACTGTCTCATTCATGTTGCCTAAGCCTAGAATCCTTCTCACCTTGACAACTTTGACAGAGTATCTTTTATCAATTGCTTGGCAAAGACAAGATGAAGTAAAACAAATCTTAAGGTTAGAAGGTCTGAGCAACTGATGAAGGATATCATAAGATATGGCTACTTCCTAGAGGTTCACCATTTCATATTCATTTAGGAGTAATTTTGCCTGAGTAAGTGAACATGAATCAATTTGTCTGATGAGCAAAATACCTTTAGGAAAAAAAATGGTAGATTTCTGGCAGGGGAAAAAGAAAGCATCTTTTAAAATTACACTACTGGCTGCTCAAGGACACGTGAAAGAGTCAGGACCATTACAGGCACTGACAGAAGATAACACCGTTTATACTTAGAGCACTTATTTTTCCTTTGAAGAACCCGACTCTTTTTTTCTACTGCACATTTTTCTGCCACCCACATACACCAAAAACACAGTTGAGTTTGATTAACTGTATTAATTAATGTAATATTAAACATGCAGCATGTGAATATTGACATGCAGGAGTGTTGTGAAGCACCATGAGCACAGCCACACTGATGTTGGGGGTGGTAAGGGGAAACAAAAACCAAACATCTGGACTGAGGGAAGATATTCAGGGATATAAAATGATATCTGGCTAAACAGCATTCTTTCCATTCTCCCCACACAGCTTTTTTTTTTTTTAATTAAAGTGCTGAATGATAGCTACAACTGTTACATGCTGAGGAACTCAAAGGAAAGTCAAACTGCATTGGATTAAGAGCAGAGAAATTATAGGTACTTATGTTTTATTTAGGAAAGCAAAAAATCCTGCAGAAGTTCAGAAGTCCTGAGCCTAGATGATTATACTATTCTATCCCATAATTTTGATGGCAAAAGTAGCTAACAAACTACAGCAAAGGACATATAAATCACAATAGACTCCAACATTTTCTACTCTCTGAAGGATAAGCAGATAATTAGTGATGCAAATGAAAACATTTCCAAAAAGAAATGTTGCCGATGGAAAACATGGCTACGTTTTACAGATTTAAACATGCATTCGGAACTTTTTTGCAGAAACACTATCACCAAACCAGTTTGCAATGGAAAAGCAGCTGCTCAGGAACTGCCACATCAGTATTATAAAGAATTCAGAATAGAGAACATCTTTTCAGTTATTTCAGTGTCTTAAGGAGGGGAATACCATAGTCCTCTGTCAAAACAGCATAGTGTCAGAGCAGGGGTGCAGGACGAGAGGACGGTGGGAAGAAATGCAGGATTCTGTTTGGTTGATATTCTGTGCAACGAAAACAAGAGAACATGCACCTGTCTGCTTGGCCAGACATTTCAGCATTGAGGCATCAAAGTACGTGCATTGTTTCAGAACAAACAAAAAGCATAAGTACTCCCTTCTTTACTAGGAAGAAAGAAGCAGCAATGCTCACCTTGCAAAGGGCCATGCACACTCCTATGTCAGTGCAGAAAGATAATAAAGCAGCAAAGACTTATATTAGGAGATCATATATCCTGTACACGTGCACAGACACACGGGCTTCCACAGATAAGAAAGACACAAATTAGGCTGAGTGGTGTGAAGAAACAAGAGTTTTCCTTGAATTAAAAAAATCTTCAATCACACGAAACCAACATGCCAGCCTGGTATTGGTCTCCCTTCTTAAAAAAAAAAAAAAAAGTTTAAAAAAAATAAATAATTCATTCATTTTTCCATTGGAGTCTACACACACCCAATCAGCCCTCACATTTAAGGATCAGGCTCACTGCAACTGCTAACTTGGAAGAAATTTGAATTAAACATTTAACATGCAGAAAAATTCCTGGACACTAACATTAGTTATCACGTTTTAAAAAAAATCTAGAGTAGGTTTCAGGAACCTGTGCAAGAGAAAAAATTGTTTTGAGAAGCATAACTTTGAAATTGCATGGAACTGGAAATTTTCCTCTCTAAATGACCCACATGGCAACAAGTTTCCATGAGGAAATTTTACAAGTTGAAAAGAGATTTTTGACATTTTCTTTTAAAAAATTACTTCAAAAAAATCCATTGTTCTAAGACCAAAACCAAATTGGATTTCACACGAAGTAGTAGAATTACCTAAAAACAAAGTATGAAAATATTTACAGAAATATAGCTTATTTTAATAAGAACATTTTTGAGAAACCCATGTTCTCACTCAAACATGGTTTCAATAGAAAGTTTTCAACTACCCTATCTAATGAGCAGTAGCAAAGCTACAGATATCCTTCCATCAATTCAAAAGTTAGCCCAAATCCGTGATAAAAAGCCAGGCTACTGAAACACAAAAAAGCATTCAGTGTGAAACAGTGTGTCAAAAGAAATAAGTGGTCACAAAGGTTCATATCCAAAGAAATAACACACATCAGACACCGACCCTCAGTTTCAGGCTCTTTTATTGCTCTGCTGAATTACTTTGGACCAACAATAACTTTTCCTCAACTTCCCACCTGTGTTGACATCTCTCATGAAATACTTTGCCTTTTTAGAGGTTAAAAGAATTACAGAACAGCTTGATACTCTTATTTTTTAAGTTAGAGCAGCAAATCCTGATAATAACAGATAAAATGAAAGGTCAGATATCTTCTTTCCGAAAAAAAACCTCAATTTCTTACCAAAAAGTTGTATGTTTGCTCCAAAATACAGAGGGAGAGGGCCTACGTGAATACTCCAGATCACAGTTCCCACGTCTTTATTTCTGCTCCCATTCAGTACCCCAAGCAACGTAAGAACTACCCAACTTAGAGTCTGATCTGAAATCCAAGTTGCTCTATGAAGTTCAGCAAAGATTTGGTTACAAGGTCCAACAAACCTTGCAACATTTTGGACATGAGAACTCCTGACACAGCACCAAAGAGCTGGAGCTATAGCTGTTTCTGAGTCATATGAGTGAAAGCACAAGACAACAATGAATAAGAATAGTATAAAGTTTAAATACATATACATTTCTACTTTGATTGTCATTTATCTGACTCTAGACTCCTGGATGACCTGAATACTTCATCCGTAGCATTCTTGCATATATTTCACAGTTTACACAGCTTCCAGTTTGAAGCTAAACTAGTAAGTAGCATTGATGAAGACCAATTTTTATGTGTTCTCAAATAAAACAAGCTGCAAAGGAGGAAGAAAACAGCAGCACACATCCACAACAAGAAAACAGTAACTCAAAGACTCCTACCAAAATGGGAAGCCATGCAGCATTTTTAAGGGGATTTAAAAAAAAAAAAAAAAGTTAAAATGGGATTAACTGTATTTCAGTTGCAAACTATTTAAGTATGAAAGAACAAATATGTGTACTGGTGTACTGGTACCAACTTGCCCTACTTACAAAATATAAGGACGTCTACGAAGGCTGTCATCCTCACATCAAGGCCAGATGCTTTCTGAAAAATAGAATATGGAACTCACTATAGGAACCATAGTGCCATGGAATGTAACAATTTGTGATATACCAAGATTCAGATGATGATGTACTGGTCCCTAATGTCCTTGTTCTTCATTAATCTTGTGTACATAGCAGAATTTGTACAATTGCTTTGTATTGTCAGAATTCAGATCCTCTGATTTATCCTCAGAAGCTTTATTCCCTTCCTCATAAGGATGTAGAAGGAATTTTATGCTCCCTTGGTGATCTGGCAGTACCAAAGAGTTTGAAACTCTTGACCATCATGGTCTTTAAAAAAGTAACTGTTTGTTTGAGTTGTGACTGGAGAGCACCAACAAATGCAAACTAAGGGGACCTTAAAATCAGTTTAGAGATTACAGGCTGGTTTCCTATGTGCATAGATGAGCTTTACATAAAAACCTAAATAATACCTGCTAAAATATAATAGATATATTTACTGATATATTTTCCATTGTAATCTGAAGGCTGAAAACCTCTGCAAAGAAACTGAAATAAAATTATTTCTTACCAAATGGTTGCAATGGGTGTTCAGCAACCAGGTTTACTGGTTTACATACTGTATTTTGTTTCTAATAAAATGAGATGGAGAACTTTCTTAATGCTTGAGCTTCCAGGACAGCCCTGAAAGGGGAAAAACCTTTGTGTCTGTATAAAAATCCAAAAATTTTCATTTGAATGCAAGTTAACACACAGTTCTAGTGTTGCACTTTGCAGGAACTAGCATTCCACTGATATAGGATCCAGGCTTTCTTCACCTAAACCAACAAATACTTCACTGCAATAACCCAACAGTTTCTATCTTCAATAACACAAAGTCTCCAGAGCCCAATTTAAATTCCAAGCCATCTAAATTAAGTTGTATTTATCCTTCCTTATTTCCTAGCTTAAGAAAGTTGTAACAAACCCACCATCTCAGAATTTCCACTGAACAACTTGCTTTATGTGTGCTTTGAAATTTAGGGATTAGAAACACCTGCAAAAATTCATTGTCAACATTGCTGTGTTTGAAACTCTGGTCAGTGTTCTCAACCCACAGTCCACTCAGCCTATTTATATCTTCCACAATGCAAACTGCCTGTCCAACATGCCAAAGAGCTGCTTTATCCTAGTTGCAGACTATTTTTCTCATAGATGTCACCTTGACTCTGAGAATTAAATTGAAGCACAGTCTCTGATTCGTTATTGTTAAGACAATTCAATTATTTTTATTGATATTCCTCCCAAATTAAAGCAAGAAAAGAACCAAAAGAAAAATGCTGAAGCCTATATAAATAAAACAGGAGTGGTCAGTGGGGAGAGAGAAGTGTGTTTCTTGCTTGATTTATATCACATCAGTTATCCACATGCAGCAGAAGAGTTTTATAGACAACAGAAACTTCTGAAGGTAAAGGTGACGAAAGCCTCTAAAGGCCATAGCTTTACAGAGCACCAGGCTACCACATCACACAGTTTGGGATGCTCGTAAAACTGGGACTTCATATATGGCAACACTTCTACAAGTAGCAGCAGGGGTTTCGCAGAGTACTGGGAAACAAGCTATGAAGCCTTTCCTACAAAATGTGACAGCTCCAAGTAAAAATGTTTGTTTCAAAACTCTTTTCTATTCTCTTTCCATGTGCAAGGAATAAATATATCCAGAATGAAAAAGAAAGATCTCGATCAGTTGTTTTTCTTGTCTTTGTTTATGCAGTGTATATGCACTACCTCTCCAAGGAATGGGAAAGCACATAAAAATCAGAAAGGAAGAATTAAAATGCAAGCGAGTAGAATGGTGCACTCTTTTTAAAAAAAGGAAGACTGTTAGAATCTCTGGCAGAAGCTGCTGGAAGTGTATGTGTTAACATTATATTTTACATATGTAACACCTGAGTCCAAAAAATTGCTGTATGTCTGCTCACACATTCTTCTCAAACTTTGCTGTGGATGTAGGCATGTCCTTTCCCTCTATATTGCATCCTACAAAGCTCATACCCTGCTTTGTCTGCGATGTCAATCCTGTGACATTTTATACCCAAATATTCACAGGAAATATCTATTATTGATGAAACTGAATGAAAAGGTTTAGATTGAAAAGTTCTTATATTCATAATGTGTTGCCAAGACAAAAACCACCCCAGCTGAGGCATGGGTGAAAGAAAGGAGAAGGTACAAAGTTATTAAAAACAATGATAATAATAATGCCCATAGCAAAATAGCCCAGGGAAACAAACCTACTGCAACAAAACCAGTGAGATAAAAAATGCAAACAACTTTGCCTTATGTTTTTCCTCACAAGGCAAATAATATCTTCATTCTTGCAAGCAGAGCAATTACAGTAACCTTCCCACTTTGGAAACTGAGTATTATTAGCTAATTCGTCTCCTAAAATTTAGCCATGATAGTTAGAAAAGTTCATCCAGATCAAACCCACCTGAAATACAAACAAAACTAACCCTTATAAAAGTCAGTCTGTCAATACAAAATATTCCTCATAAAAGGGAAAGACAAACATTTTTTCTGACCAGCAGTATACTGAAATAAATGTCACTTAGCTATATTGCAAGGGAAAGCTTTAAGATGTTACTGAGAACTCATGAAGCACCAGCTCTTTCCCAAGTTTGGACTTTTAGACAAATTCTTTAGTACTACTTCACATATCTGTATCTCCCAACAGTGAAAACATCTCTGTTCTGAACTACATGGGCACAAAACCTATCCAGAACAACTGAAGCAATTTCACCTGCATCACATCAGCTTTCTCCACTTGAGTACAATGCCATGATTAATGAATGCTTCCTCCTTTCTCCCATGAACATCAGACATGAAGTGCAGAAAAACATGAGAATACATCCAGGAAAGAAGCTGTACACATTCAACAGTTTCAGCTATAGGAGATGAACCAAGCGGAAGCAGCCATTAGTGAAAATCCAAATCTGAGCATTTCTTTTTGTTTTTTGTTATTCTCAGACACCATCACCTTCAAACATTTTTAACCAGGTCTAGGGTGATGCAACATTTGTGCAAAGACTATGTTCACTTAATTATAGCCTGATTCCAATGACTGTAGATTAATTGCACTTCCTAGGCTACATTTCCTCAAAGAACAATAAGACTATGGAACATAGATTTGAGAATATGAATAGAAGCACATTTTAATGTAATTTTTCTGTTCAGGCTAATTTTGTACATAAAGAAATACTGATAAATGCATATGTTTCAGTCTAAGACTACTACAGAAAGAAAAGTCAATTCTTTATCTCTTGTAGCATAAATGCAATAAATTGCTTGGTTATAGCCTGTCACTCAACTGCTTGGAAAAGCATAATAAGATTTTGTGCCAATATATTTTGTTACAGAACTCTAACAACATGTATACTTTGCCTTGATGTCCCCTAACTGTTCTGAAACTTCAATTCCTTTCCTGTTTGTGTTACTATACCATCATTTATCCAATATCTTCAATACGCAGTATTTTAAGAACTTTTGTTAAACAAAGACTTTCTATATTTAAGTGCTTTTGTAAATTAATTCATACTACCTTTCTTCCATAAATAGTTGGAAAGCATGGTTTCATCACCAGTTTTCCATCATTTGAAATCTAGTAACTTATTGAATTCAGGCTAAACAAAGGTCAGACAATGACTCATGGTTTTTGATCTGGGAAATGTTGCTTTTTGACGTATTCTGTAATTGTTAACAGCTTTTTGACATAAGTGATCATGGTATGAAGAATTGATGGCCATGTGTCTAGTGGTTTAGGATTAATTAGTCAATGGTCCACAGAGTTTCAATGAATACTTTATCCAATGTTTTTTGTACTCAGTCCACAGTTCCACAAAACAAGGTTGCCTTGCTTTATTTCATTGCACCTTTTATATACTGTGTAATATCTCCTTATTTTCATTGCTTGTTATGGGGTGATAGGGGGGGGATATAAATGAACTTAGAGCAGAGTACAGAGCATCCAGTTCTGTGTAACTTTATTTTGAAACAGAGCAGATCTTAATCTGCTGAAAATCCCCAAATGGCTCTGTAGATGGAAGCGTGTGGAAACTTAACAGCATGGTTAAAGTCCTTCTTAGTAATTCTCCTAAAAAAAAAAAAAAAGAGAGCAGACTGAGAAAAGATTGATCCCCCACATTTATCCCCCCAAAAATTAAAACTTGAGGGGTGTTCCATGAAGTTACAGAATGGATTCTATACTTGTTGCCTTTCATTCTGTATCTTCAGCTCAAGTCAATTTTTCTATATATTCTGGAACAATGAATCACAAACTTAGCTTACTTTCAGGTCCAGCATCACTTTTCTGCAAAAGGACAGTAGGTGCACGATGCCTCGCAGCTTTGATCCTCAGTAGAAACAACTCAGTAGAATGATGTCTGGGTACTCTGTAAGTTAAGCTCATTTTATCTGCACTTACTCAATTAACCTTGAAATGGAAGTAGTGAAATAAAAGAAAGATAACCCTGACTTTTAAGGGTTTACCTCAACATTGCTGCCAATTTTCCAGATAACAACTGTGCTTTGAAAAACAGCAAATCAAAGACTACTTCCATGCCCACCTGTAGTGGGCATGAAAGTCGTTGCAAGACCCTCACTATCAAACATTCCATGATAAAATACCACCATAATAATATCAGAGCAAAACACCAAGAGACTGAACAGCTCTTGCATCTTAAGAACTAAACTTGGCAGATTATCAGTGTCATATTAATTTGCTACACTTTTAAAGCTTAAGGCATCCTACTATGAATTTCTGTAGAACAACCCTTAAATGAAAGGGACATTTACACCTGTAGAAGCAAGCTGTCCCCTCTGTCAGTGTACAAACTCCTTCAAGAGGGAAACAACTCTACTTTTAAAATGTGTTTAATCCTGATTATGAGGGATTATCTTTTAGAAAACTACCATCTGAGGCAACAAAGGAAATAGTATGATGAAAAAAAAAAAAATAGAGCACATGCATGTTACTACTTTAAAGTGTGAAAAAAAGTTCCTTGATTAAAATCATGAGTGTTCATGGATTGTGAGCTTGCTAAACAAATGGAAGAAACAAATTTATTACTTCTACCATATGGCGAAAAATCTCTAGTATCAGTTTTTATGCTTAATTCAACACAGCACTAGATTTCTGCAGTATTTTGCTTTAGTGCTTAAAAAATTCACTGTTGTATCATTCTTTTAAATGCCATCATGCAAAGCTTAAGTGACAATATGGTCTCTCACGTTTCCCAGTGTGACCTCATCAGCTACAGTTCCAGCCTTAGAGCTGTCCAAACTGTTGAGTTGCTAGATGTTACTGTGAAAGAGTATTTAGTGCAAGAAGCCTTACAGTACCATGGGTTAACTTTTATTCATCCCTTTACATCCTGTTTTGCACAACCTCTATTTTAATCACTTTAAAAAAAAGCTCATATTTTCATCTACCATTAATCTACCATTATCCCCTTGCTATTCTTTCCCTGACTGTTGCCTGAGCATCACCCTTTACCACCCACTCTTGTCTTTCTTCTTTCCTGAACAACTATGATTTTTTCCCTGTCTTTATGTTTTTCCCTCACACATGTGAGTCCTGCTCATTTGAGTCAACCTTCTCCCTTTACTTTCTGTGACTAATGTTGACCCTTTGACATGTCCTGGGAATAAAAGAGACTTCAAGGAATCAGGAAAAATACCTAGGTATTCTAGGTTATTTTAAGCTTTTAAAGAAATTTTCTGTATTCTGTAACAGATTTTTTTTAGAAAATTAACACACAAAACCCCACATGCAATATATATATAGGCTGCATAATTTTTCAACTAAGCAGAAAGAAAAGAATATTGACACTTGTGTTTTAAGACTTCAGGAAACTGGTTGCCAACCTTACTTTAAAAAATTTAGAGGCTGAGTTGTGAGCAAATGAACATCTCATTGCACTTGCAGGTAGTAACATCAGCAGAAACATAATTCAATGCAACAGGAACACTGCTTCTGGGAAAATTCTTTCTTTATTATCTAATCACTAATATAAAGCTGCATTATTACAAATATGAGTAGATGTACTTAATTTTTCACCTGGTTTCTAGCCAGAATAGATCTAATCTTCAGCTTGAGGGCTTTTCACACCCCTTGGCTACAAGTATTAATTTAATTTTTTTTCTGTGGTTAATTCTAGCTAAGAAGATGAAAAATTCATTACCTCTACCATCTCCTGTCCACTGCTACTCCCATTTTTCTTCACTTCGTATCTCTTCTTCACCTCACATACACTCAAAATAATTTATAAAGCCTTAACTTACAAAGTTTTCACGAAAGAAAAATAATCATATTTTTGACATAGATGTCAAACATTTATAATTATAGATTGAAAACAACCAGGAAAGATCCCATTTAATCTTGACATTGATGCACACCCCACTGATTTTGTGAAGAGGGTGTGTTTATAACACCTGTTTGATATAAGAGCTAGGGCAACAGATTAACCTGAATGCAATTAAAATCTTTAGAAAACTTCCCTTCCAACTCACCAAAAGACTCTACTTACCATGTGCAACTGAAACCACCATCACCCAAAAACTTTGACCAAACTGGGATAAAATTTTGACAAAAACAACAAGTAGTATACATAACACTAGGACAATCCCCTTTCCAAAAAACTGTCAATCGCTGTTCTAAACCAGTTTATTTTTCCTCAGATACTTGCTAGGATACTGGGTTTTTTCCCATCTGTGACTCCAGGGCTGTTTCAGCTAAACCTTCATTTAAAAAAAAAAAACAACCAACCAACAAAGAAACCCACAAAAACAACAAAGAAAAGAAAAAAGCTAGGTCTTTTTCAGTGGTGTCCAGTGACAGGACCAGAGGCAACAGGCACAAATTGAAACACAGGAGACTCCACCTGAACATCCAGAAGCACTTTTACTCTGAGGAAGACTAAGCACTAGCACAGGTTGCCCAGAGAGTGTGGAGTCTCCATCCTTGGAAATATTCAAAAGCCATCTGGACACAGTCCTAGGGAATGGGCAGCCTGGTCTACATGACCTTGCCTGAGCAGGAGACCTGTACCAGGTGACCTCTAGAGGTCCCTTCCAAACTCATCTATTCTGTGATTGGTACTCTCCACAACATTATCAAAAATATTTCTGACTCATTTTGATAGTAATAATGCAAAAGTATGTTTTCATTATAATTTTAGTTATAACGGAAATACTTTTCATCAAGACTTATCCAAAAGGATTTTGCAAATTTAAGAAGAGTATGGATTTTTTTCTTCCCATTCCAAGCTGCAAGCCAAAACAACCTGTAGCAATAAAAATAATTTTGGGGGGAGGGGAATCATTCAAAGTACATATATCAGTATTGAAAACTTCGGTCTTTAGCATTGTTGGATGCTTAGACTAAAGACTAGATCCAAATCCTTTACTAAAGAATTTTGCAAACAGTAAACCAATTTACATAAGCAGATAATTTGTCAAGACATAAAACCAAACAAAAACCAGAAAGAAATACCAACAAACCACAACACTTGAACATAATAAAAACATGTATTAGTCTCAAATTTGTGATACAACAGGCCTACCGGTATCTCTAGTATTTCTATCACCAGTTTTATACTTGTTTCAGAGCTGTTCTACTCAGTCTATTTTCTTCTACAGGTATACTGTGTACATGTACCCATGAATTAGATACGGAGATTAGGGGTCAATTTTGTAGGCTACTATTCCTTATAGTTTTTGTATGATATTCCTTGTGAAGGGATACAAAGAATTACTTATGTAGGAAAATTAATACTAAAAGATATAGAAAAGACAGAACAGGTAAAAGAAAACCAGCACTGGCTTTCTAGCTGATCTAAAACACAATTATTATGACAATAATTCAGAGTTCTAGACATAAAAATCACACTGAAATTAAATATAGTGAGGTTAAATAAACAACTATCTCTAGTACAAACACAAAGTAGAATAGCGTTATAACTCCCTCTACTGGACTAGACACGTTGTATCAATAACACTGTAATTGTAAAACATTTTCCTCCAACAGATTCTTGGACAGATTGGACAATTTCTTTTAATGAGTCATTTTTCTTTTCCCTAAAAGAAAAGCTGGAAAAAAATTTAAATGGTAGTGTAACTCCTGGAAACCTTTTTTCTGAAAGAAATACTAAAACTGAAGAAAAGACAAATAACAAAACCAGATTTTATGCAACTGTCCAAAGCTTACAGTGAAATTTTCTTATGAACTGTTCCAGAAATAGGTTACACAAGTCACTAACTGCTGTTTGTATTATTCTCCCTGTCAAACTCAGGCATTTTTTGCACCTTGCATCTGCTAGATAAGCTGTATCAGAGATGAAAACTGAAAAAATTAGTAGAAGATGCATGTCACCAGTTCTTAAGGAGCAAAATCAGAGAACATAATTGACAAATATCATTTCTGTACACTAAAAGAATTTCAAAAAGTCAAAAACAACAGCAACAAGAAAACTTCCATTATCTTACACTGTAAACTCATCCTCATCAGCAACCTAGATCATAGCCTTTTCTTCTCCTTCCTCTCTCAGGAATGAGTTAATCATTTTCCCTTCTGAGTGTATATTTTCCAACACAAATCCAGTCTAACTCCAGCTTCTTTGAGGATATTTTCTCTAGGGGAAGTCTTTATCCCTAAACCACTGACAAGACAACATTGCTATCTATAACCTTCAGTTACTGTATGTTGCTAATTTAAATGATTGCCGATAATGAAACTGCTTAGGGACAAACAGACAATGGAGATCTAGATTACCATCTCAGGAGGTAAAAGTCTTAAAGGGGGAGTCCTATGATGCTCAGTCAACTTTAGCTCAACACTTAAATCCAGATCCACTTGTTTGGGTGTACTTCAAGACTCCAGAATGATTAGCACAGGTGGAGAGATACCAAGGATAGAAGAGTCTGGTCCACAGAACTTACTTGAAACTACAGAGGTTTTAGCTTTGGAATAAGTGTCAAGGCAGCTTTAACCGTCAATAATGGAGAACTTGGTTCCATTGAGCCTCTGATAGTTAAAGAAGGAAATCACACAACAGCAGCTGAACACAACAGACTTAAAAAACCCCACTCTTCCTAAGTATACCACGATGTCTTGCAAGTGCTTTTCTCTTCTGATTTGCTTTATTGAGTTTCATTTCATAACAAAAGAAGAAAAGAAGAAGCTGGTTCAAAATAAAGTCATAATTTAACCAATGTATCAGTCAGAGAATAGACTGGTATTCTAACCAGCAGGATACATTGCTGTGAAGCAGAAGGATGTTTTTAAACAAAATACAAAGTTTGAAAATCATTATTACAAATGACCCACTCATTAACAACATGTGCAAGACAATGAAGATGCCCAGTTAGCCAGCCCAGACTTGACTAGCCATATTTGCAAATAGACCACTGAAAAAATGCATATGGTTGCAAAATAAATACAAAAATTAACTCAAGAAATTTGAAAGTTATTTTGGTCCATCCACTGACACACACTGGCATTATTACTATACTCTTCAGCAAGAGAAGAAAAAAGAAAGTGGGAGCAACAAGTAAATTTTGAGACCTTACTCTCCACTTCTTCACAGATTCTCATCATGATTTCCTATATACAAACATAAAATTATTTGTTTCAAAAGTAGTTTAGGAATGGGAGATGGTGTTTTAAAATAATTCAGTAATAAATGGCCTAAAAAAAAAATCTTGTATCACAGCCTTGAAGATTGTGAATGTATGGATATAATCACATTAGACTTCCTGGTCTATACACATGGCTTTAACATGTTTGGAGTGTCTGATAAATACATATAGGAAAAAGGTCAAAAAGGAACTGCATCCTGAGCAGCACAATGTAACCCTTCAGAGAACTGAAAATATACAACATCACAAACTTACATTATTACTAGAAGTTCTTTAATTATTCAGATATTTATTTATGTTGGGGGGAAGAGGAAAAAGGGAAGATGGGAAGAAAAAGTAAGGAAAGAACTGCCAGGGGAGGACACAAAAATTATACAGTATTGAGATTGCTCAGCTTCATTTTTTAGGATTCTTTAGTGCTTCTCATCCTAGTTTCCTGCAGATAAGAATAAAAAACTTTAAAAGTTTCCTGGGGAAAGATAAGAGAACATGAGTGTGTATTTATATACACATATATACATGGAGACAAAGGGAATATGTCTAGTTTTTTCACTAGACCTAACTACTGCTAATAATCTATAAATTTAAAATGGCTAAATTCCAGTTATGCTCTATTATTCATAAGAGTTTGGTAAAAAGCACTGCACTTTCACTAAAACATTTACCATCCGCAATGCTGATCGACCTGCCAGGCTCACCTCTGTGCTTGAGAAGATTGTGGAACAGCTCCTCCTAGAAGCCATGCTAAGGCACATGGAAAACAGGGAGGTGAGTTCAGACAGCCAGCATGGCTTCACCAAGGGCAAGTCCTGCCTGACCAACTAGTGGCCTTCTATGATGGAGTGACCACATCAGTGGACAAGGGAAGAGATACTGATGCCATCTATCTGGACTTCTCCAAGGCCTTAGACATGGTCCCCCCCAACATCCTTCTCTCTAAATCCGAGAGAGATGGATTTGATGAGTGGACTGTTGAGTGGACGGGGAATTGGCTGGATGGTTGCATCCAGAGGGTAGTGGTCAATGGCCCAATGTCCAGATGGAGATCTGTGACAAGCAGTGTCCCTCAGGGGTCCATACTGGGACCAGTACTCTTTAACATTTTCATCAATGACATAGACAGTGGGATCGAGTGCACCCTCAGCAAGTTTGCAGATGACACCAAGCTGAGTGGTGCGGTTGACACGCCTGAGGGATGGGATGCCATCCAGAGGGACCAGGACAAGCCCAAGGAATGGGCCCCTGTGAACCTCATGAAGTTCAACAAGGCCAAGTGCAGGGTCCTGCACCTGGGTCAGGGCAAACCCCAATATCAATACAGGCTGGGGGATGAAGGGATTGAGAGCAGCCCTGCTGAGAAGGGCTTGGGAGGACTGGTGGGTGAAAAGTTGGACATGAGCCAGCAACGTGTGCTCACAATTCAGAAGACCAACCATATCCTGGGCTGCATCAAAAGAAGTGTGGCCAGCAGGTCAGGGGAGGTGATTCTGCCCCTCTACTCTGCTCTGGTGAGACCCTACCTGGAGTACTGCATCCAGCTCTGGAGCCCTCAGCACAGGAAAGGCATGGACCTGTTGGAGAGAGTCCAGAGAAGGGCCACAAAAATGATCAGAGGGATGGAGCACCTCTCCTATGAAGAAAGGCTAAGAGAGTTGGGATTGTTCAGTCTGGAGAAGAGAAGGCTCTGGGGAGACCTTATTGCAGCCTTCCAGTACTTCAAGGGGGCTTATAAGAAAGATGGGGACAGACTTTTTAGCAGGGCCTGTAGCAATAGGACAAGGGGTAATGGTTTTAAACTAAAAGAAGGCAGATTTAGACTAGATAGAAGGAAGAAATTTTTCACAATGAGGGTGGTGAAACATTGGCACAAGTTGCCCAGAGAGGTGGTAGATGCCCCATCCCTGGAACCATTCAAGGTCAGGTTGGACAGGGCTCTGAGCAACCTGATCTAGTTGAAGATGTCCCTGCTCACTGCAGGGGGTTTGGACTAGATGACCTTAAAAGGTCCCTAAGGACCTAAAAGGAACTATTCTGTGATTCTACGTTCCCTATATGCTCAGTGGAAGTGAATGAGGATGGTAGAAAAACAGAACACTGTGTTGCACCTTTGAGTAAGTATCTTCAAATACTCCTAAATCACCAATGTTTTTCCAAACAGAACTAGTCCAATAAGACCTTTCATCGTGTGACTGAATTTTTCTCTGTGTCTATGGACAGAGTACAAAGCTGCTTTCTGAAGCAATAGTGTGCAAATATGCTGCATAGGATTCAAAGCTTATGAACTTAAATGAACAGTGGGTCTGATTTTCAGAAACACTATAGCAATGGACACTAACTCTGTTACTCTTAACAGCAACTAAGTAACTCTTCCATACTTTTGAAAAATCTGAGTAATCACTGAGAATAAAATCTTCTCTTTCCTTCTCCAAGGTCGTATCTCCTACAAATACATTTGAAATGAACTGCATTAATTTTTAATCAGCACATCCTTTCCAATTAGATTTATTTAAAAAAAAAAAAATTGAGCCTCCTATTCTGTCTTCCATTGTTTCCCATCAAAACATTTATCCACTAGAGGCTCCCAGGAGTATTCCCTGAATAAATTATAATTGTTAGCTTAAGAAGAAGACATGTGTCCAAAATGGGGTCAACAGGGAGAAGTTACAGACAGGGCTAGCCTGGTTGTTATAGTGGGGGTTCATGATTTATTAAACTTGTGTAAGTTATTTCAGTTTGAAGACAGAAATTGCAATTAATTTGTTCAACATGAGACCAAGTAAATGATGCAGGGCATAGCTTTACTAAGGAAAGAGAAAACTAAAACAATGTTTGGAAGGTTTTTCTATTCCAAGTGAATTAATTTTAATAAAAAATAATATCCCGTGCAACTCACTGTTGATGAGTTTCTTGACTGTTCTTATAGACACATATGGATAATTCCAAACTGCAGCAGGCATATCTTTCTAAACTTTAAATAAAATGGAAGTGGCCCACTTTTCTAAAGTGACCTACTCTGTCACTCTGTAATCTTATTTCAAGGTGAAATCAGACATCTGTCACAAATAAGGAATGTAAAAAAGGAGCTGTATCATAATGACATCTACATAGCAATGCTTAGGAACAGATAGGACGTTGCCCCTTTTGTCACCAGCATACATAAACAGATACGACATTCCTGTAGCTCAGAAGTCATTAAAGATATTAATTGTTCAGAAAATGTCTTATAGTATTAAACATGTATATACTACTCTGTAACTATGAAGTACAACCTGGCAGATGTGGGTGATGTCTAACAGCAAATTATGTCTAACGGGAAATTCTCCAAGTGCTTTGAGACTTTTCTGTCATCTGCCTCTGTAAAATTCAAGTCAGAGGGAAAGAGAGGAAATGGCACACGGATTTATATAAGTAACAGAAACATATGACAGCAAATAAGGAAAAGTTGCATTATTCATATTGAAATTCAGACAGTTACCAGGCTAGAATTTTTTTTTAAAATCATATTTATTCTAATAAGTATGGCCCAGTAATGTGATGTCCGTGTGGGTTTAATTCATGCATAAGCATACACTAACTTCTCTAGCTCCACAGCATCCCCAAAACAACAAAGCATCGACTCCCTATCCGAACAGCATGCTCACACCACTTTAAGGCAGGAGACTTTTGTATTACTGGCAGTCTACCAAGCTAAATACTGATATTTACTCCAATTTCATCTGGGCAATACTATCAGATGGAAAGTTATTTTGCACAAGTTTTTTTGTTTGGAGGTTTTTTTATTTGTTTGTTGTTTCTTTTCATTGTGAAACAACTGGGATTAAAAAGCAAGAGTCAAGGATATAGAGTTGACCATTACAAAATTAATTGCATCACAACAGCATTATAGATTTCTGGTCTATTTTTATTTTCCAGGTTTTCTTACTGGAATGCTAGAATTGTGCAACCCCTGGAAACTCTTCCTGTCACAGAAATGTTTCTGAGTACCACCTCCCTGCCTTACGTTTTGATCAAATGCATTGTACTCATTTAGTAAGTAGATGACTCTGAATGAAAGCTAACTGTTGTATCATAATAGACCGGGGGGGGGGGGGGGGGGAGCGGGCGCTGTGTGTAAAAGAAAAAAACACAGAATAACCTTGAGTCCGGGGTGAAGCTCAGAACAATTTACTGACAATAAAAAGGAAATCATTTCATCATCTCTCTTTACTCATAAGAGGGCTGAAATTGTCACAGTCCATCTTCATCAAATGAATATTTCCTTTCTTCTTACTCACCTTTACTTATAGTTTTGGTGGTGACATTCCCATCAGCTCTAGGCACTGAGGAGGAAAAATCAAAATCATTTCTTTTATAAGCAACAGCAATCTGCTCTCTGTGGAGTGATACTTGACCATGAAAGACTTATTCCTAATTGTTTTACTCCCTGTTAGACATGGTTAAGAAAAAAATATTAGGAAAAAAAACTTCTGTCAGCAGCTAAAGACTGACATTTACAGACAGACCCACCCTTCTCTATGAAAGCTGTCCAGACCTAAGAATATTGCCATCCAGACCTTGCAACCTCTTTAGTTTCCTGATATGATTTATTGCTATTTTGCAAAGTACAAATGGCTGCCAGCAAGCCAGAACTGGATGCAAACAACATCTCAAGACCTAATGAGAGTGTCCTCGCAGACCCAAGAGGAGAGTGACTGAACTCCTTCTGGTAATCAATACAGTTACAGAAGACAGAAGGAGTGCCCAAAGCTATACACTGCATGGTGGCTCTGAGCAGCACCACATCAATAAAGAGACTTCATTAGCTGCAAAAACTGGAGCACAAAGATTGGTGAAAAACAAAACCAAAAAACCAGGTGACGACAATTTGAGCACAGCTGAAGAAAGGGCAGAGGGACAAACTTCCTTGCACACAGGATTTGCTGGTCTAGAGAGCCTGGGAGATTTCTGGGAAAAGATTTCCAAGAGATTCCAAGGAACGGGACCCCCATACTTTTTCAACAATAAAAGCAAAATTCAATCTAACATACCAGGTTTATTCCACAGACTGTTCATTTCACACTAAATTTATACTAAGCTTGTAAGACTGCTTCCAGCTGTAGAGGAGAAGTGGAAATAAATGTTTTGGTGGACTATTGAAGTCTTCAGAGGGCCCCAACTCAAACTACAGCTGACTTGGGTGCTCTATATAAATATATATAAATATACCTGCATAGAAAGGGATACTGTATGCTTCAAACATTTTGTAGTATGCTGGTGATCAGAAACAAGGTATCTACGGCTCATTCAAGTTTTTAGAATTTGGAAATCCGAATCAGGAAGAAAATCCAAGGATATGGAACATTTTAATAGAGCTGGATTTGTTCAACACTTCTGTCTGGAAACTGGAAATATTCTGCAGCTAGAACATTTGTATTTCTAAACAAAAAATTGCTCCCTAGGCAGCTGGAGACAGCCTATCATCTCACACGATTTTTTTGTTTTGTTTTGTTTCACCAGTTTGAAGAATGGTCATGTCCTGGAAGTGCAAGGACTTTACCCATGGCTTTAGATTACCCTGACATACAGAAGCCAGAAAGTCAAACACTGTAGTGTCTACAACTAAGCCATTCAAGTTCTGTTTTGTATCTAATATCCACAGTGATTTGTCAAGTTCCCCCAGAAAGTACATAGAGCTGGGAATAGGACTCAGCCTGTCTTTGGTTTAAGCCAAAAGGAAACAGTAGTCTTTCCCACACGCTACCTAACTATTTTACAAAACACGTAACCAGAGTACACTCTGGATGCAAAAAAAAAAAAAAAAAAAAAAAGAGAGAGATCTGAAAGATCCACAGATACATTGAGACAAGCCTGTAGGATGTTATTATGCACCACAGCTGGCCTTCCACCATCAACTCCGGAAATCACTAATCTACTAACTGCCAGAAAGAGCAAGGATATGCTAATGGTAGGATCATTCAAAAAATATCATTTTTCTTCATAATTTCCCTAAACATCTACTACTTGTCACTGTCCTACATGGACATACACGAAAAAAGACTGTTCATTGTGTATGGTTACCAACTTCACAGTCAAGAGGAGAATGACTGCACAGTGATGAGGGAAATCAAAGTCAGACAAATTTTATGACCATAAAACTACATAAATATAATAATTTACATGAAAGCTCTGCAAGTGTCAGCACTGTATAAAGTTGAAAGAAACTATTTTTCTTGAATTTGAACAGTCCTGTTTTTCAATGTCCTGTTCTATTATTCCTCATCTCAGCAGCAGTAGCAACATATGAGCCAGTATAAGAAATAAGCATCCTCATGCCAGTATGCAAGACAGCCAAAGCCAATGTTTACACTATGAGAGCATATGAACCCCTTGAAATCCGGGGTTCCTGCAGCAGAAGTGTGAGAAGCACAGCTACGCAATTCATTGAAGAGTCTGAAGTTGGTATATACTTTGGCTGGTGAACAGAGCCACCAAACTTTTGTCATTGTCACAGCCTGTATTTTGTGTAAGAGGAAGAAAGCAAAGGGATAGACTATGAAGGTTGGCTCAGAACTTTCCAACTTCTACTGGCAGTACAAGCTAATTGTATGAAGCAGAGGAGAAGATAAAGCCTTGGCTGCACAGCAGAGATTAGAAGACAGTAATAAGGTAAAAAATTAAAATTAAAAAAAAGGAGGTGGTGTTACTGGTTCCAAATTCATTATTTACTTGAACTTCCAAGACTAAATCCTTGCTAAAAGTGCTGGAAAGCTCAAAAAATAAGATTTCTCTTTCATACTGTTATCAAATACAGTGAATTTAAATAAAACATATTTTCCCTTTATGTTCTTTTTTTTAAAGATACTCAGGATTTTTTGATACGTAAAAATACTTTGGGTTGTATTTTTCACCCCTAAAGTGAAAGAGAAGATGTTTCCTGTAAAAATATAATGACTATCAGAAAAATAATTAATTTTCTCTAGCACAGCCTGTTTTTCCTGTTAATGACATTGAGGCATTAAGCTTTTCTGTTAAAAGAGGACAAAGTTATTAGGGTCAAAACATTTTCTAATAACATGCTTTCTGTCTACTTCTGTCTTCAAAATGTTTTGCCATTTTAATAAAGTAAACTTTTCGTTGAAAAACAAGTTTTCCCTTTATTAAACTAATCCTGCATTTTCAACATAAAATGTTATTTTAATAAGCAGATATGTTATGGTGGCCTCTCAATAAAAACTTATAAAGACCTCTCTGTCCTGAGAAAAGACTAGCCTACAAATTAAGAAAAGATAGGTGATTATTTTATGAGTAAATCTTTTACTAAAAGATTTGTTACTAACAAGTATTTTCAGCTTTTATTTTTCTTTTTAAAATGTGCGGTTATTTAGAGACAGATCTGCAACAGAGAACTCATTTGCTTTGCAAAGCAAAAGTCCGCCTGGAGAGCAAGGAGTGGGCTTTTTAAATATTAATCTTTGTATTAATATGTATTTCTACATGGTTCAGAAATGATATTTGAACATCACCCTTGTTGCTATGACACTTCACTGTTACACAGGAAGAGGAGCCCAAGTGAAGACAAATATAATCCTTTCTCATTGCAAAAATTGGTTTAAAAATCTTGCAAACATCGGAGCACAAATACCAACTTATGACAAGCATTGCTTATGTATGAAAGTGCCATTCAAAGACTGGAATAAAACATTCACCTTCAAAAAGGTAAAATTACCTGTTCAGTTAAGCAATACTATGAAATGCTAGTTGTGTAACTAAGACTACTTCATATTTAACTAGAGAATCTGAGAAAAGCCTGGCATGCTGGGAAGCAATGGAGTAGGAGTGCGTGAAGAGCTTACTGCTTTGATATAACAATTGCCCTGGGGTTGGTCTTTTCACGAGCATAAAACAGAGATGTTGGCCCCAACATAAGAGAAACTTCTGAAGTCTGAGTCAATCAAGTTAATTGCATTCTTCCTACCTTCACTTACCAAGCTAGTTTTAGTTCCCTTATTCTCTTCACTGTCCAGAACTGTCTCCCAGCATAGCTATGTGGTGTTAAGCCTCTGATGTCCACTCATGAAGCGAGTGTACCATCTGCAGAGTGCTGTAAAGACTAATGAGCTGAGCTTTCAAGGAAGGCACTCCAGAATTCTATATTTATTGTTTATTTAATCTTTGCATTTGTTCACAGAAAGTGGCATTAATAAGCAAAAAGCATAATGTTGCTAGTAAAACCACACACAGATGTTTGGTTTCCTCAATTAATGTAAACATTTTCACTGTACGTATGTTCATGACATTTAATAGTGCTCTTTGTTCACCATGTTTAGTGGGCTTCAGGTTATGACTGTTATCCTTGCAAGAATGATCCATTTACAAAAGTACATAAAGTATTTGTCAGTAAATACTGCTTAAATAATACTAGCATAAGAAAGGTCTTTGTTTAGGCAGGGAATAAAAAAGTGAGACTCAAAAATCAACTCAGTTTAGTCTTTAATATCACTGGAACTGAATAACAAATACTTGGTGTTCGGATTTTCCCACTACGCTATTCTTCCTATGACATAGATTAGTCCAAAGATTACTTTATCAAGATACATTGTTTTGGTAAACCCTCAATCTATTTCAACCTCATAAAACAGAGAAATGAAATTTTATGTTTGAGTAAATAAAAAGCGATTGATCAGCAACAAGATGATCTCAGACTATATTCAGGTCTGGTCACTGAAAATGAAGCAATATCTGCTTCCACTACCTCATAACTTGCCCTGATGTGATCAACACAATTAAATCTGGGCTTTGCTTCCCTAAGTCACTGCATAATTTCTGCAAGATGAAACCTTATTTTATTCTTCTTGTTATATTTTATACTTTGAGTATATAATTCCTAATGCTGTAGAATATTTTTTATAAAAATAACATTACTTGCCCATTTATTTTTGTCTATATAGCAGTTGTAATCAGAAACAGATTGCTATGCTTTTGTTTTACTCTGAAAAGTTTCCCAACATCTTTCGCATTGCAAACTAAAAACATATAGATAATATTTCTATATATTGAACATAAAGAATAAATTAACATTGATAAATCCTAAAAATACTATATTTTATGTTTAAAAATAAGGAAAATTATTAACAGGGACAACCATTCATACACTAAAGAAAGCCAGTATTTGCAACACCCTCTAGCACTATAATTTCAAAAAGTTTAACAGTTGGAAATAACAATCATCTTCCAGAAAACACACAAAACAAGTTTACTTACTCTAACAACAATTCTAATGTTTCAGGAATACACAACCACAGTTTTTATCTACAAAAAGGTAAATTAGAAAGATAAACGCAACTAGACAGATGGCAATAAGTAGGAATATTCCCAGTATGAGGTAGTAGTATTTGGTCCTCTTTGTTCCAGCAGTATCAAGACAGAACAGGGTAAACAGCAAATAAAGCATATATGCAACTTCTCACTACAGCCGAAACATGATTAGGTTCATGTCTTAGCAAAGCTTGCAATCCACCAAACTGAAATCACTTCCCACACTAGAAAGCTTGTATTACATATATTGCCAAGCTTTTCCTAAATATCTGTTAATGGGAAACCTTGAAGGTAAGGAACAACAATCAAGAAATTCTCCTCAAAATTTGTGGGTAAAGGTATAACAGCAGACCAGAAAGAGACAGTGGGCCTATGAGTGTCAAGAAATGGTAAAAGTGTCTGAATTCTGGTATCAAGAACAGATGGAGCCTGCAGTCATCCACAAAATACAGAACAGAATCCTACTCAAAGATGGTAAACAAAAGCTTCCAATTCTCATCGTGGACCATTGGCCAGTGAAAAGCAATTAAGAAGGTCAAAAAGTTATTGAGTTTGTAATATTTGGGAAAAAAAATATGTTCTGGCACCAACTGAAGGAATTACAAAATCTAGGAATAGTATATTTGTATTCACTTTGAATATTACCTGTAGTATGTTGTTTTACAATTGTTTCTATTTTCTTCCAAATACAAACACTGAAATATTAATAAATAAGAAAAAAGTAGTAGACCATTTGAAGAAATTAAGAGAAGAGGAAAGAGAAAGAAGAAAAATATCCGCAAGCAAATCAGACTAGGTTATTAAAAAAAGCATGCTAACAACCCAATCAAAACCTGTAGCAACCTTTGCAAGATTTTTTTTTTTTAAGATGATGACAGAAACATGCCTCACAATAGGAGTCAAATGAATTATTTTTATACACTAGGAAGATATGCCAAGCTGTCTATCTTGATGGGTTTTGATCCCTACTGAATCAAGGAAGTTCCCTTAATAAATTCAAAGATTTTCAAATGCTCTTGTAAATTAGAGATGTACTTCAATGCTTCCAACAGTAAGAGAATAATTTTTTTTCCTGCATCTTCTTTCTGCAGAAATAACACATTTTCAGTAGGAAAGAGAGATTTGCTGTAAACATGGAAAATGTTATTTGAGTAGTTATGATCTCACTTTACTGTCACACAGGAAATAAAGTGATATTGTTCTTTCCCTTTTCAGACAAATATGGTAGTCATTATAAAGTCTTTTCCAGCAATGCTAATATGAATAATGTCAAAGGTACTAAAATCTAAATAAAATAAATAAATAAACGAAACCCAGAAATTCTTTTGTTATTGTATTGGTGTCACTGTAGAGTCATGGCACTGTGATTTATATAATTACAAAATAACACCAATTTGTGAAAATATACCTAAATAAAAGTTTTACAAGTAGATGTGTAAGTTATGTATGTTAGAGTTTTCTGACTCGCTGTCATTCACTTTTATTTAAAGGATATTTTCTTGCTCTAACCATGAATGAGGTATTAGCAAAGACTGATATTTCCAGTCACAGTTCCAAAAAATAATGATCTTTAATACTTTATTTGACTTATATGGAAGAGCACATGGGACCTTTAAGTATTAAGGAAAAAGTTGATATTATTGAGGGAAGACAGTAGGTATCCATCTAAGGAAGAAGGCTTGAAGAAAGACTTTGTGTAGAGGAGCCTGTGAGAGACCTGTTCCTCCAAGGTATCAGAGTTCTTGGGGTTATTCTTCACTTCTGTTCTTGACCAAAGCTAGCCAAAGACCCTGTTCGTGCCCATCTCAGGGAAGTAAAAAAGACTTATTTGAATTTTTCCCTCCCCTTGTTTGTCAAAGGTGGTGCATTAGTTTATTTACCGAGGTTTCAGACCAAGAGACAAGTCCATGTGATCCACAGACACACTATTCATCCAAGCTATTCAGCTAGTACATTAAAAGACATTTGCTAAGCATAATATTTGTGATTATCATCATCATAAATTCAGCTATCTACAGATACAAATGCTGCCTCTTAAGTCTATGCTTATTAATACAATGAATTGCTGTCTGAAAGGTCTTTAATTACTTGACTGCTGCCAATGATTATAAGAGAGTACTTTACTGGTCTTTCACATTTCACAACTAATGTCATCTTGCATTTCAGAATCCTTACATAAATCTTAGAGTGTTACTACTGGAGTCAGTAATATTTCAAAACACCCTTTTTTGCAGGGATTTCAAGGCAAGTTTTTTAGGTCTTTCTCAGTTTACATCATCTAGATAACTGTAGGATGGAAAAGCTATAAATTCAACTATTTAAGCAAGTTTTGCCTTTCTCCTTCTTAGCATTCATTCCTGACATATTCAAAGTTAAATATACAAATCTTTTCAATGAACTAACAAACAAATCATTAGGCAACATTCGGTTACTCTAAATTTTCAAATGGTTTTCTTCAATTATACAGCTTATTTTTTGCTTCCTTGAAAAGACACTGCACATTTAGAATGGAATACTCTCTACATACCTATTTGATACTTTTGAATTCACATATCTTGCTTAATTTTCTTTTGCTTTCGGAAAGCTGGGAGTTCTCAAAAAGCCTACAACTCATCAATGGTGCTGCCAGTTCCCTTAAAGACATATTTCAGACAATTAATCATCTCCATTCTGTAAAAGATTCAACTCAAAACCACCAAAGTGTCATGGTTTAACCCCACCACACAGTGGCTCACTCACTACCCCCACGGCGGGATAGAGGAGAGTATCATAAGAGTAAAAGTGGGAAAACTCGTGGGTTGAGATAAAGACAGTTGAACAGGTAAAGCAAAAGCTGTGCACACAAGCAAAGCAAAACAAAAAATTAATTTGCTACTTCCCATCAGCAAGCAGGTGTTCAGCCATCTCCAGGAAAGCAGGGCTCCATCACGCAAAACAGTTACTAGGGAAGACAAACGCCATAACTCCAAACATCCTCGCACTTCCTTCTTCTTTCCCCAGCTTTATATGCTGAGCATGGCATCATACGGTATGGAATATCCCTTTAGTCAGTTGGGATCAGCTGTCCCAGCTGTGTCCCCTCCCAACTTCTTGTGCACCCCCAGCCTACGCGCTGGTGGGGAGAGAAGCAGAAAAGGCCTTGACTCTGTGTAAGCACTGCTCAGCAATGATGAAAGCATCTCTATATTCAGTTTTCAGCACAAATCCAAAACATAGCCCCATACTAGCTTCTGTGAAGAAAATTAACTCTATCCAGCCAAAAACAGCACACACAGTAATAGCTAGGTGACACACGACTGTATTTACTTTGATCAAAAAGAATAAATTTTTACATTTTGTGGTGATTCATCCAACCAGCGTCTTATGGATACTTATGTTCTCATGAAAGGCATATTTGACATAAGAAACAATTACAGTGCCTCTCTACATGTATCTTTATATTTCTAGGGAACTTATAAAGTTAAATATAGTAACTAGAAAGTTAAATAGAATTTAACATACAGACTGTTATGCAAGACAGCAGATAAAACATTTTAGACTTCCTTTGCACACTGGAAGCTAAACCCATAGCAATCGCAAGAGTTACAAGGGTTATAGGGGCTATGAATGCGTAGTCTTTTAGAAGAGTATCCTAAAACTATTGTCTAACTCACAGAAGGGATTTGAATGGCTGCCTTTACCCCAAGCAAATATCCTGACCACTGGACTGTTAGAAATGAGAATGAAAAAGATCATTGTTATCTTTTCCAAGTTTGCCTTTAAAGGGCATTAAGGGCATTCAAACCTTCTAGAGAATCAGGCCTGAAAAAGTAAAGTACCAAACATTTCCAAGGTAAGGAAAAAATCCTTTTCTTTCCCTTTGGTCTTAGAACCTAAATTTAAGAATGGTTTCTCAATAACTGATTTGCCAGAGTCATCATCTGGTGTTATTTTAGGCTGATTTAAATGGAATTACCATGCAGCACGCAAGAACAAGCCTACTTGTTCCATCTTAATGCTCTTATAGAATTCAGAGTCTGAACTACATCTGATAAAACTGTGAAACATCAGGAGTAGAGTGTGGCAAAGGGGCAGGACACAGCAGAGAAGCATACAAACTGAAGAAAATATCCACACATTTTAATCCCCAGAGATAAAGAAAGAAAGAAAAAAAAAACAGCAAAGCAAGATTACATAAAGAATATTAAAAAAAAGAACCACAAACGAGAGTGGAAAGTAACATCGAGGTACTGTGAGGAAAGGTTGAGCTTTACTGGCAGATTCATAGTTTATAGAAGGTCAAGCAAGGTCCAATATGTTCTTAAAATCAGGCTTTGTCATACTCATGTAATTAATCTGGTTCTGGGGTGTTATAAACTGGTATTTCAGAAGATGATTTATTATCTAGCATAAACTTGCTTTTATTTTTAATTTCCCTGATCCAGGTCAGAAAACAGATGTACAAAAATCAGCTTAGTCTTTATCCAGAAAACAGGAGCCAGAGACTTAAGTCTTTGCTTTTATTTGAACCTTACTCAAACAAAATTTTATTGTTTTCTGAGGAATATTGAATTCTGTCTACATTAAATAGTTATGCTAACAAAACTATTCAGTCCTCCAACTGCAAGTAAACTAAAGTTATAATAAATCATAAGTGTTATATATTTCAGGAACAACTGAAAAAGGCAAGCATCAAACAAAGACTGCAACTGCTTTGAGGGGAAAAAATGAACTGAAGGAAACAGATTTACTTTTTAATAAAGCCAAACATGAATTTGGGGGTTTTACTCTTAAGCAATAGGAATTGCAAAATGTTATACTGTATACAGACTCCAATAAATAAGGCAGAAGGTGCATCAGATCCTAAATTGGCATACTCTGTTGGTGTCAAAGACAACAGTAAACTGTTTTATCACTCAGAGCAGCTAGGTCTACATATGGTTGTGACATGCTCTCATGCACTTACACTTTTTCATATTCAGACACTACATACCTGTCCTTTGAAGCAGACTATTCAATTCAACATCCAACTTCACATTCACAGTTTTAAAGATACTTCAGGCAAAGGGTGTTCTTTCAGTTGATCTATTTGCTGTTGCAGCACCAGTACATTTTCAATGCATAATACATTACTTAGGGCCAAGAGAATAATACAAATAAAGATAGTACAACATTCTCCAAGATCCTCATAAACCTATCCAGCTGCATCACAAGCAGCTTTTACATACCTCAAAAACAACCCTAAATTTGTCAGTCTTAATACCATTGTACATCTTTGACTTATTCCAAAAAGTGAGCAAGAAGGTTTCCTCTAACATTACTAAGCAACAACCACAGAGTAGCTGCAGAGCTCACAACATTTTGTGCAGACAGCTGTTTTAGCTAATATTTTGAGCACAGTTACTATCTTTCTTTTGATTTCCAGGCTTAATACTTGCATAAGAGTATTATTTTAGGTTACTCAACAAGTAATCTGTATATGCAAATGTCACAGACTTTCATGACAGAAACAAAAGAAAAAGAAGTTAATATAAATTTCCAGGCTTTTCATGTGCTATGTGCACACGCATGAACATACACATAGACAAATCATATTGGAATCCCAAAAACTTGCCTATTGGGTTCTCAAAGTTAGCATTCCAGTTCATGCGGTCATACATCAATCATGAAATTGGTTCTGCAATAATTGTATCTACTATGAGGTTGCCCAAAGAAGCAAGTACTCAAGACCTTTCCAGACTTTGGCAGGAGAGCACAACACATACTACAAAATTAAATCAAAAGGACAATTTAGAGTTGTACATTAAAATACTTCTCCTTTACTATTAAGCTACACATCCATTCAGAACTACTTTAGCCAAAGTTCCACTTTTCAGAATTGTAGTGACATAGACTGTCCATATCTAGCTTCAATCTTCTATCAAGTGAATTAGGTGTAGCAGAAACTTGTCTTGACTATCCACAGGAACCGCAATTTCTAAGACTAATGCTAACAAATTAGTAATGGATTACATTATTTTTCAATTTTCCTATTTCAAGCTACAAAGAGAACCACCAATGCAGACACTTTGTATATTCAGTGAAAATGGAAGTACGGGATGAGGTTATTGTCTGTGTGTTATGCCAGTGAAGTTACCTGATGGAGAATTAACCTGTACAACATATGGGAAATAATACCTTAGTGCTATTTTACCTACTCTAGCATTAGGATCTCTGATGCATTTCCACCACCACCACCATGAAATATTTGTGAACCTGACTGATGCAAGTGTAAGCAGTTTTGCAGATTAGGATTAGGTTAACCAAGGTGCTCCAAGTCAGATGCTAGTCACCACAGCTGACTTCACAACAAAAACATAATTCAAGAGGCCCAAATCAACGAGAAAACAGTTATCTTGGTGCAGAAGTCAAAGCCTAAATCACTAAATAAGTAGTTTGTTTATAATAACCCTTCCAGGGCCTGAATGCATGCAGGAATGATAGATCAGAGAACCAGCTCTTCACTTCATGCATCTCAGTTTCCCCATTTTTAGGAAAAGACATTGCAGGCAAGAATGTAAGCATACTACCATTATTTAGATATTTAATTGCTTATATAAAAATAAAGGAGGGGGATGGAACTAACTGACTCCATATGAAGCTTTCATGTGAATCCAAATATTTTATTTGTGAGGTTCCATTAATACAGTGGTTAAGATGAAGTGTGAGTTTTTTCATAAAAGCCGACAATTTCTGCAAGTAGGCCCTTTAACTGTGACTTCTGCTCATAGTACAATAGATATAGTTACAAATTTATGTATGTTTGTCCCTCCCACAAAAGCACAACCTAAATGACACTGTAGCAGCCTTCAGGAAACAAGAGGAAGGCTGATTTCATTACTGATTTTTGCACCTGTTGGTATGAGTGTATGAATTCATGTTCAAAGGCACATTTTGCCACTTGCATGTGTTTATTCTACTTTAGAAAGAAAGATTAAGGTATGTAACATGAAAACAGAATATTTAACAATATTACAATATTCGGCATTAACAGTTATTTAAAATTGAACAAACTTAGTTTGCACAGGAAGAAAAAAATATTTCTTTGTGTTTTTTTACCTAATTCCTGTTCAGTCTTTACTATCAAGTTCTCAATTTCTATTATAATTAGCTAATACTGCCCAATTTCCTGAACTTAGATAAGGAATTGTCTTTATACTGTCTTTAGCATATTTCCTTGTTCTCACAGGAAAACATGAGATAGCAGAGTGAAAAGACATGTCTTTTTTTTAGTTATGTTATTAATGATAATTTGTTATTATGTTAATTCCTAGTAATCTACATGGGAAGAATCCAATACAGCACGCTGTTGAGTCCTGTTAGGTTTTTTCCACTAAGCTTTTGCAAGTTTCAAGTCATGTTATTCAAAGATCTTTAATCTTTTGTTTCTACTGATAAAAGTCAAATATAAATATAATTACATTCTTCAAAGTCTTCAAGCTTACAGTTTACTTCAAAAGATTATTCAAATACAATTTCAAAGCATTCAACAAAATCTTATGATTTTGAGCAGATGAAAAAAATGCCTTCCCACATTTAGACAGTCCCAAACTAAGAAATTTAGAAATCTTATACACCTGATACCACAAGGAACTAATTTTCTAGTGAAGGATAATGTATTCTTCCATGAACTATGCAGCAGTGTTGAACAGTGCATGAAATTGAAAATGAGCAAGAACTTACTAATCAAAACAGATGATAAACCTTGCTGTCTAACAGGACAATTCATGAAGCTGCACTCTGAAACCCTCTGGCTTAAATGTAACAACCCCGTGATCAGTTTTTCAGGGACACCTTATAATTAGGTGTTCTTCTTCACATCAACACATTGTAACACTTAAAATTCTTCATCAAGTATTTTAGTTTTATTGACAACATTCAACAAACAGTTTCACCTACTTTTGAAGCTTCAGTTCTGCCCCTCTTGCCTATACGTTCTGCCTTTCAAGTTCTAAACAAAATCTACAAGGTAGACACTATGTGGACCCAGTACTTAGGGCGTGAAATTTGGAACTATCAACTGAGTTTTTTTTCTTTAGAACAAACACTAGTTTTATTGTTGTTGCATCAGTTTTCAAGGGCAAAGTATTTTTTTTCAGTATTTCCAACAATAGAAATTCATGAGTAATTACCATTTTTCATAATATACCATCTTGTAATTGCCTTTAAAATATGGCTCACAGTAATATGAGAAACAATAACAAATCACAGAAACAGAAAATTAGTAAGACCTTGGAAAAAAAATTACAGAGCACTAATGAGGTTTTCTTTTTCTTTTTTTTTTTCCCCCAACATTTCATCATTTTCATCCTGATTTTAAGGAAATTGTTTTGTCAGGAGATCTCTACATTACAGATATCAAGAGATCCACAGAATCACAAGATCAAGTGAATTTAGGTTCAGAAGGAAGACAGTGGGTTTCATAATTTTCACGTCAGACTGTCAATGCAAAAGTAATAGACAGGCAAAGAACATCACCTGTCAAATCTCACCAAAGCCCTGTGAACACCATGTATGGTGTTGGAGAGGGAAAAAAATTATATCTTTCTTTTTCACATTTTCTTACATGGTCATTCCCATAATCACCATTCTCCTTTTCTTTCAAACCATGCTGTCAGAGGCATTGCACATGGACCTTGTTCAGTCAGACTATTGCTACTTCTAGCTTGCCTGAAAACATGTAGAATGCACAGAAATTAACACCCAGGATTAAAGGTAGCTCTCAGGCAAGTAGGAAAATGTCTTCAAACATTTCAGGTAGACATATTTCAGGTTTGAAGATTTAGTCTGAAATCTTGGCACTTGATACCAAACACAGTACATGCCCCCTGCCTGTTACACAAATCTCTCTCCTTATCCCACTTTCTCATGTCCCAAATAAAAATAAATAAGCAAGGAAATTATTGCAACAGAGAGGGATTCTTCCTCTCAAGTAAAAAAAAAAAAACAAAAGAAAAAGAAAAGCCACATACTTTACATATTCATTGTACTATATTATGCAATATACATTAGCTCTCCGGGTTGTACTTAGAAGTTTTTACCAGCACAAGCAATATTCAGTGCACTCAAAATAAAAAAAAAAAAAAAAAAACAAACAAAAAAAACAAACAACCATGCATCTGTCTTTACTTCCCCAAGGCAAAGAGACTAATATATAGCATGACCAGCAGAGACTTTAAGAGACAAAGTCTGTTAAGAAAACTGTCTCAAGTGGGTCCTCAAGAGTTGCCTTCAGGTCAGGATTTTTCTCTGCAGAAATTGTATCAAAGAATTAGTCTGGAGAAGAGGAGGCTGAGAGGAGACCTTATTGCTCTCTACAACTACCTGAAAGGGGGTTGTGGCGACGAGGGTGTTGGTCTCTTCTCCCAAGTAACTAGTGATAGGACAAGAGAAAATGGCCTCAAGTTGCGCCAGGGGAGGTTTAGATTGGATATTAGGAAAAATTTCTTCACTGAGAGGGTGGTCAGGCATTGGAACAGGCTGCCCAGGGAGGTGGTGGAGTCGCCATCTCTGGAAGTGTTCAAAAAACGTGTGGATGTGGCGCTTCAGGACATGGTTTAGGGGACATGGTGGCGCTGGATTAATGGTTGGACTTGATGATCTTAAAGGTCCTTTCCAACCTAGTGATTCTGTGATTCTGTGATTCTGTGAAATTATCATAAGCGAGGTTAAAACTGTTTGAAATATATTGTCTTATATATCATCAGTTATCAAACCCTAGAAGAGAATCCTGTAAAATGTGGGAACAAGTCCAGGAACAAGGTTTTCACACTACTGTACAGATGACTTCTCTAAGGATTAATGCTCATGGATAGTTATTGGACAAACACACAGAAAGAGTCATGAGAGCAGTGTCTAAATCATCTTTCCCTCTAGGCACCAAGTTCTAGTCACACTTTCGCTCGTACTTTTTTGCCCAAAAGAGCTAAGCTTCTCCAGAGCAGTTAGGGGTAGTATCTCTTCCTTCACACTTTCATGACATACCACAAAGCCTAGTAGTTAGGATACTCTCCAAGGACATGGAAACACCATTCCGAAATCCCTTCAAGCAGGGCAAGATGTCATCTTATTCCTAAATAAAATAGTTCCTACCACTTGGCTGATACACTAAGCATAAGTAATTCATACACACAAATTTTTCCTGTTCAGAAGGGGGAATTAGATTTCTATAGTCCCTGTTATAAAGCTCCAGTGCTCAAAGAAACCCTAACCTTGCTAACCTAAAACTTAGCACTCCTCTATTAATTATTTCTGTGTAGCAATATACTGTCCATGCTGACATGAAGGGAACCCCTGTTCAGCTGTTTCCCTCATGATGCAATGATGATGAAAAAGTCATCCATTCCTAAATAATCTAACTTACACTGAATAAAGACAGACCCTTTAAGCCCTCAGATAATACAGACCACCCAATGGATTCCTGTTAAAGCTTCAGCTCAGGACCTGTCAGGAAGAAAAGGAAATTAAGGTTCAAGTTTTTGCAATTAAAGTTTACCAGCTTTGTACACATGTTGAAATCACTTCAGGCTGGTTTATCTGCACATTTGCTGGCTCACAGACTTTGCACTTGCAAAAACAGCTATTGCTCCTATCTTGTAATGGGATCTGTGCAGTGGGCTCTCCTACAAAACATCTTATTAAAACTTAATTTATGTGTAAGCAGATCTTTTTGCTTGAATAGGCTTCATGTTCATAAGCTGTGCAAGGGAAAAGCATCTGTAAATAAAGGAAGTTGAAAACCCCTTTGGACAATTCAGAAGACACTACAAACTGTCCAAGAAAATTATCACTTCTTTACTTCTTCACAAAACAGCACAGGATGTTGAATTCAGCACAAGCATAGGAAGAGCAAACAGACAGAAGATTTGCTGTTCCCCAATGATGTAAACGGTCTCTGATTCAGCCCCACATTGTTTAACAGGTACATAAGCTTTGCAGCAGTTAAATTCAGTAGACAGGGATTCTAGAAAACCTAATGGTTAACAGTATGTTTAATTCAAGTCAAATATAGATAAATATTTCTGGTTCAGAAGGACTGAATGAAGGCTTGTATGCTCAGCTTTGTATGCAACCTAAATGACCAACAAATGTTATACAAGTCACACTCGTGTTGTTTGTGAAAGTAAAAAAACATATACTTTAAACCTACTAGTTCTGTTTATGACTTCCAAGGAACCATAAATGCCATATAAAGTAGTATTAGCTAAGATTACACAGGATTACTGAGAGAAAACTGCAGAACATTAGCAAGGGGAAAAGGGGATGGAGTCATAACCTTACAGGGGTTGAGAAATAAAACTCATAAGGTGGAATGAATTGGAAACATCTGAGGCTGTATCTAGAAAACCAAGTGAGAAGAAGCACAGATGTAACTGGAGCTGAACAAAACAGCACATCTAAGTTTAAAAAGTTGCTGATCCTGTCACGGGAGCTAGCAACCTAATGCCATCCTAACTAATGTATTCATTTACCTTTTGTTTATTAAACTACTTTCTTATTTAAAAGCTCTGAATCAGACCTCTTTAATCATCTTGGCAACTACATGGTTCCTAGAGTAGGCAAACAAACAGGTGAGTGTAAAGAAAGGAGTGAACTACAATATTCCAAATCTAAGGATGCCAGCACAGGTCAAATCTTCCAGATATCTATCAGACAAATAAAACAACAAAAAAATTTACCTCCTTATTGAGAAAGCTGAGCTACAAGAAAGGAGGAGAAAAAAGAGTTAGCAATTTTTCAAATACTTGTGACTTTAGACAGGTGCATTCTTCTCTGGGTAAAGAACTGGCTGGATGGCTGAGCTCAGAGTCGTGGTGAATGGCGTTAAATCCAGGTAGCGGCTGGTCACAAGCAGTGTTCCCTAGGGCTTGGTTCTGGGGCCGGTCTTATTCAATGTCTTTATTGATGAAGGAATCAAGTACTCACTCAGTAAGTTTGGAGATGACAGCAGGTCGAGCAGGAGTGTTGATCTGCTGGAGGGTAGGAGGGCTCTGCAGAGGGATCTGGACAGGCTGGATCAATGGGCAGAGGTCAACTGTATGAGATTTAATAAGGCCAAGTTCCAGGTCCTGCACTTGGGTCACAACAACCCCATGCAACGCTACAGGCTTGGGGAGGAGTGGCTGGAGAGCTGCCCAGTGGAAAGGGACTTGGGGGTGCTGGTTGACAGCCAGCTGAACATGAGCCGGCAGTGTGCCCAGGTGGCCAAGGAGGCCAACAGCATCCTGGCCTGTGTCAGAACTAGTGTGGCCAGCAGGAGCAGGGAAGTGATTGTGCCCCTGTACCCGGCACTGGCGAGGCCTTACCTCAAATACTGTATTCAGTTTTGGGCCCCTCACTACAAGAAGGACATTGAGTTGGTGGAGCATGTCCAGAGAAGGGCAATGAAGCTGGTGAGGTGTCTGGAGAACAAGTCTTATGAGGAGCAGCTGAGGGAAGTGGGGTTGTTCAGTCTGGAGAAGAGGAGGCTGAGGGGAGACCTCATCTCTGAGGTCTGAAAAGGGATTGTGGTGAGGTGGGTGTTGGTCTCGTCTGCCAAGTAACTAGCAATAGAATGAGAGGAAATGGCCTCAATTTGCACCAGGGGAGGTTTAGACTAGATATTAGCAAAAATTTCTTTACTGAAAGAGTGGTCAAGCATTGGAACAGGCTGCCCGGGGAGGTGGTGTCACCATCACTGGAAGTGTTCAAAAAACATGTAGACATGGCACTTCAGGATATGGCTTAGTGGGCATGGTGGTGTTGGGTTGATGGTTGGACTTGATGATCTTAAAGGTCTTTTTCCAACCTTAATGATTCTGTGATTTATGTAAGTTTAAAGTTTCATAAGACTATCAGCATTCAGATTCATATAATACTGCCCTTCTAGGAAAAAGAAATTTTGGGTTTCACACATGTCCTGGTTTCAGCTGGGCTAGAGTTAATTTTCTTCATAGAAGCTAGTGTGAGGCTATGTTTTGGATTTGGGATGAAAAAATGTTAATAAGGTGTTGATGATTTGAGTTGTTGCTAAGCATTCAGGGACTGTCTGGCTCTTCATGCTGGCCTGCCAGCAAGTAGGCTGAGGGTGCACAGGAAGCTGGGAGGGGGCACAGCCAGGACAGCTGACCCAGGCTGGCCAAAGGGATATTCCATACCATATGACATCATGCTCGGTATATAAAGCTGGAACGAAGAAGAAGGAAGGGGTGGGGGGATGTTTGGAGTTATGAGGTCTGTCTTCCCAAGAAACCATTATACATGATGGAGCCCTGCTTTTCCCGGAGATGGATGAACACCTGCCTGCCAATGGGAAGTAGTGGATGAATTCCTTGCTTTTATCTGCTTGCGTGAGCAGCTTTTGCTTTGCCTATCAAACTGTCTTTTTCTCAAACCATGAATTTTCTCACTGTTACTCTTCTGATTCTCTCCCCCATCCCACCGTGGGGGAGTGAGCAAGTGGCTGCATGGTGCTTAGTTGCTGGTTGGGGTTAAACCATGACAACATGACAAACCAAAAGGAAATACATTTCTTCAAAAAGATTTTTCTTAGCAAAAAGTATTAATGGCAGAACCTGTCACATATGCAAATATGAATAGAAGTTTAGATCTTATCCAAAATTGAGATAAATTTGTCTCTTCAAAAAAATGGAATACAAATCAATTCTAAATTGTTAGAGCCAGTATTCATTAACTAACATTACTAGAGATACGACTGATAAACATGTTATATCCTTAATAAAATTCGTATGACATTGAAGCACACCAAACAAAATTATGCTAGATTACAGATCACAGCTGACAGTTATTTACTTAAACATTTTTCAAGAGAGCAGGACTTCAAGCACACCTCAGTAAGTGCAGAGTATCCACAATATTTAATGGTTTTGTGGAAAACAGTATCAACTATTAAAAGATGCTTAGGCTGTTAAAAGAAACAAGGATATTGTGGATTCATACAAACACCAAAGTGAAGAAATAGAAAATGTACTAAAATAAATAACCAGGAATTAAAAGCTATGTAGCTATAAAGCATCATTTACATTTATGCAAGCACCAAAAAAATTGCTTTTAAGCAACTCTGCTCACTTCTATGAAGTAATTACTGAAGAAAAGACAAAAATAAGAGAAGAAATATTTTCTACTGTCTGTTTTCCTGTAGAACAGGAAGAGAAAGAGGTACAAAACCAGAGGGAGGACCTAACAGAGCAATGAACTGAACTGAGAAAAACAGCACATACTAGAAAACCCAGGAGGTTTGTGTTGGCTCTGACCTTACGACCCAACATTTAGAATTGTTCCTCTGCCTTTTCTTCAATTATGTGTATTTGTATACTGAAGAGACACTAAAGAAAACAGACTGCATACACTAGTCATACAACAATCTTTCTATGTTTTTTTATTTTCACCCAATCTCCAACAATACTTCGTAGGTAAACTGGAAAGTCCCCATAACCTACTCTAGATTTTAACACACTGGCATGTGTTGGCTTGTCTTTTGGCACATCTGAAGAGTCAGTCAAAACTTATGTTCTGAGTACAACCTCACTGAGATGCTACTCTCTGCCTAATGTGCACTTTTCATAAGCAGAGACATTTTTGTGTAAATGACCACTAGCACAGCAGTCAGAAGAACTTCTTTTCTTTTTAAGAAAAGGTTGCTTTTAAAAATGAAGTAAAAAGTTAGAAATCATTTTATATTAAAGCCTCAAAGAAAAATTAGCATGTTCTTAAAGAAGAATAGGTAGATATATTTCTTAAACAGCTGACACACATTTCCTCGGAGGTATTTCTGCTGTAGAAGGGCAATAATGAGATGCCATTTTATAAAAGCATTATGTTAAACACAAACTAATGAATGCATCTTTGCATCAGGTAGATTAACCTTAATATGCTTCGTTTTTATGCAAAAATCACAATGAGTATCTGGAGGTTCATAATTTCCTCTGACGCATAAAACTGTGAAAGCAGTGTGTCTCAAATATGATTTCATAAAGAAAAATAGCAGCTGCCACTATGTAGGATATTGGCAAATCTCATATACAGGAGGAGTTTGTCCTAGTTGCGTATTATCTGCATTGCTATCTATGTGTATACACGTGCACATAGGAAAACTTACTTTTATCTATTACTAAGTGAGAAATTTAACTGCATGAGACTCATACATATCAGTGTCATCAATTCAGATTAAACTCATCTTTAAATGGTAAACCTTGCAAGT
Source organism: Phaethon aethereus (assembly GCF_964289735.1). NCBI lineage: Eukaryota > Metazoa > Chordata > Aves > Phaethontiformes > Phaethontidae > Phaethon > Phaethon aethereus. The sequence continues at coordinate 52,052,891 of NC_138578.1, read as the reverse complement.
ATTTCAAGTGACCTCAAATTTTCTGAAGCTTTAAGCTACAGGATAATACTGGTATTTATAAAGGAACTAGTCATTATTTCTGCAAGTCAAATAACTAAACATGTAGATTTTTTCACAATGACTTGTGAGTCTATCTAGAATTGGCTGCAAAAAGTAGAAACTTAAATTTCCTTCATTCTGAGTTAGACAGAAAAGCCTGCATGAAAGAAAAACAAATTATATGACCATAAAACCTGTTATGTTGTAATACTTGTTTATCTGATATTTGTTCATATAAAAGTACTGAGATCTATTTCATAATAGCAGAATAACATATTCTGTAGAAGTAATGGTACATTTTGATATTCTCAAAATAATTTCATTGACATTTTTATGAAAGGGCATTCTGTTTTGCCACAAAAATAGATACCCAAAATATTGATTCTTACATGTTTAAGGAACAATTGCTTGTATTATTTAAAGCTAACTGGTTATAAACGATGACTTGTGGAATATTTACATTAAAGGTCTACTGAGAATATTAATAACATTGACAAAGTTCCTTAGCACACTTTGGTTCAGTTAAAAAGTCTTCCCAACTGGGGAAAAAAAAAAAAGTCAATAAGCTCTAGATACAGTAAATTCAAAAAGAAATATTCTGCCTGTGGTTTGCTACAAATCATAAGCTATCAGGTCATGTTAAACAATCAAATCTCTCTGGTTTTATACATTGTCTTCCAGATTTTACACAAAGCATGTTCAAATGATATGCTGAATTACCATTCCTGGAAGTCCACTTGCCTCATATAGTTTCATTACAAAACAAATATAAATGCCAAGATAGTTCAGCCATGCATACAGGAAGGTGTAAGAATGCCCTGACCTTTCTCCAGCACACAGCAAAGCGCGGCTCCGCTTCCCTCCCTGTATGGGCAACTTTAGCAGCAGCTCCCGCACAACAGGGAGCACTATGGGATTCCCAGGTTACAACAGGACATTTTCTGCTTTCCACCCTTACCTCTCCCCTTTATGTTCGCTAATTATGCAAAGAAGGAAAAAGAACAGAATAAAAAATGTTTCTTGTGCCAAAAAGGTGGAGTAATATGAGCTTTGTAGCAGACAAAAAGCTGTTGAATCCACTTGCTAGCAAGGCTCTCATAAAAACACAGTAACTACGGGCAATAACTCATTCGGTGTCAAACCATGTCATTGTCTCCAAAGTGGAGTGGATATGGTGCTCCTTTGCAACAGTGACTTTCACTGTAAAAAAGAATTAATATTTCTGTATAACTGCTATTGGGCTGATGCCAACAGAATTATGTAGTGAAAACACACTTGAATTAAAATATGTCAAAGGAAAGTAAAACATCTTCAACCACTACAAGCATAGAGCTACTTCAGGCGATACAGGGGAAAAAAATCTTTTAAAATCTTTTATTAAGCCACAGCCTCTTTAATCTTATTCCTGCTCAACCTGTGAACATAAAATAGAGAAAATTATTCTTCCATGTTCCTCTATATGGAATATGTTACTCAATTTTTCTCATATTCATTTTTCTTCATCCTTTTGATCATCAGAATTTTGATGAGGAAAAGAAAAACACGTACAAAGGCATTAGAGAAGGGATACAGTAAGAAGTAATGGAGGAAAGGAGTTGCAGCTAGGGGTCCCAAACATGATCAGGGTTCAGTTGTGCTCCTTGTTTTATAAACATAAAATAAGGGGCAGCCTTGAAAATCTTATAAGTCATAGAGGTAACTAGATCATATGTGACAGTAAATAAATATTCCCATAGTTTTGTACATGGGAAACAAACAAAAAGTCATACCAGAATTTTGCATCAGAGTTAAAATATGATAAAATAATGGTCCCAAGTGTCTGTCCCAGTGGCTCCATGTAAAATGGGATATTCAAATAAATGCCAGAATAAATGCCTTTTTTTTTCTGTAGGAAGAAATCTCTTTCTAGGATTTGAGAGTTTTGTTTAAATGTTTGCATTACCATGCATCTCACAGATGGCTATGTTCTGTGAAGAAAACACTTTTATGAAACAATATACTTTGCCAGAGGTGGTATAAAATTCTCTCCCCAATTACAGATTATGCAAATTTTGAAGTAATGTAAACCACACTGACTCTTCAGTAATATGACAATGCTGTGAGCTTTTATAGAAAACACAAAGCTATGTCTTAAAACAAATATATCTTTTTAGGTATTGATCGTGTAACCTCCATGTACAATAACTTGTCTCAGGTTTTATTTTAATAGTCCTACAACAGCATCAGATGAACATTACATCTTCCAGTAAATGTTTCATATTCTTCCTCAATTATAGCAGTTCTCTGAGGCTATATCCACATTTTAAAAAGCAAACCAAGCTAAATACTACAGATAGCATAGAAAGACTATTTTCATTCTTTTTTAAGAACTCTGTATCTTGTTTATGTTTCTCTGTTGTAGTAGCTTGATCATTTGTCAGCAGTAATTGGAATGACAGGACTCACCTATAGAACAATGTGAGAAATATTTTTCCCTCAAAAATCCTGAAATATTCCCTGTAAATAACTTAGGAGAATAAGAAACAATCTAAAGTGCTGTTCCATAAGAATTACGCTAATAAGAATGCCATCAACAATGTAACATTTTCATAGCTTGATGACTTATGTAAAATATGGCCTCACAGGTTACATGAAACTTTCTACTACATCATCAAAGATATATTGATTAGATACTTAGGTGTGTATATAAGTCTATAAGTCACAGCCTCCAACACAAGTATGTACTCAGTAACTCAAATTAGCAAAGATCGGGTTGGTAGCAGCTAAGATATCTTGTAGCCAAAGAAAAATATGCAGCCTTCTCCTGTGTTGGTGACAGAGCGGAGTTCTTTATCTACTCAAGCTAGCACCAAAAATATTCTATGTTTCTATCATTTAGATAACAGCAGAGAAGGGGAGGGAAAAATACAGACAAAAACAATGGAAACTGTGATTGCAGGCACACTGGTGTATATCTGGTATATACCACATCACATATATATATCACACTGCTATATATCACACATCTCTGGTGTATATTTTGTACAGTTACTTTGAAGATATTTTTGTCTTTCCTACTATGTCAAAATCAGAAGGGTAGTCTCACATAGTAATAAGAGAATGCAGAGGACTGTGATTTTTATGGAAGAAACTGCAGAGTAGTAAAGACAGTTACACAGATTTTTCACAGGGAATTGTGAGGACTTCTGCCCTCCCTACCCTGTGGCAAGTCTCACTAGTGCCTTCCTGTTATCTAGCGCTCGATTCCTTCAAAGCCAGGGAGGTGCCTCAAATGCAGCAATGAGAAACACTAGCATGTCACCTTTCCAGCCATCCCTCTACTAGAGACCCAACGTCACCACACGTTCAGTATATAGGTGCGACCCAACAGGAGGGAGAGGATGCTTCTCTTCCCCATGGCCATCAGAGGTGCCTCTCTCCCAATGACAGAATTTCTTTCCTTCAGGAAATATGTGCTGTTTCTTGCTGCAAACTTTCCTAAGGCCTTTTTTTACCCTTTCAGTTAAGAGCAATGTATCACTGTAAGTTTTATGCACATCATCTCCACAAACACACAGAAGAAACCAAAGTTCTAAGGAAAGTAGCTCATGGTAAAATAAAGAATATTCCATTGAACCACAGTTTTCTGTGCTAGAAATGAACAAATTTCTTGACAAAAAATTCAGATGAAAGTCCGAATGTTGTGCATGAGATATGCAGAGAGAATACATGCTAAACTAATTATTGGGTTGTATTTTGAAAATTGAAAGCTCTTACAGTAATCCTAATAAGAAATATCATTCTTTGTTCGGCACTTTACAAAACGTGAGTATAAAATATAATCTTACTAGGAAATTGTCCTGTATAACATCGTGTTCTCTCAAAGTTAATTCTCAGTCTATATCTCCCACTACAAGTGCTGTATGAGGTATTAAAAGACCTTGAGTTTTCAAATTACATTCTTCATGGCCAAGAATCAATATGAAAATTAGAAGTCTATTTGCTTAACCAATCCACATTCCTTTGCCAGGAGTTTGCAAGCCAACTAATGTTCTAAATTGGATTTTGTTTAAATTGGATGTATAAAATTGGATTTTAAGGAAATCAAAAAAACCAAACCTTAACTGGTTTAAGTTGGATCATTTTCTTCTCAGATGCATAAAGCTGAAACATTATTTCTTTAAAAAGGAAACATTAGATATATGGCTATTGCATTGTGCTGTCACTTAAAGTGTAAACTAATTAGATAGTGTTACACATTTAACCATTACCATGTTTTAAGCTGACAGTAGTACAAACCAAACAATATTTCAAGATTTATAACAGCCAAATATGTAGCTCATAGCATTTTTCCTGTGTTCTAAATCAAAAAGATTAAAATAGCCCAATATCAACTGTAATTCATTAACCTAGAGCATGCGTTATTAAAGTCAGTAGAAAAGTAAAGATACTAAGACACAAAGAGTAAGTCATTAAATAAAAAAAAAAGGTCCTTCGTCAGTTTATAACATCTTAGAAGGATCCAAGAGATCACTGAAGAAAATGAGAGGAAATGCCAGAGTGATGAATATCATTAAATCAAACTATTAAAGACAAAGTGATAATTGGCAAACTGCAGAAAATAAAAGCACAGAGAATATGCTGGTGCCTAAGTATTTCTTACTCAGTTACACATTCAGTGACTTCATCTAGATAGTCTTGGCACTGTAGGATTCACAGTTTGTTTATGCCATCATCCTACCATGAGAAATGCAAGATAATGTTTTTACTACTGCTTGCTGGATGTACTTGGAACCTGTAGACAAATTGGTTATAAAGTGATTCCAGCTTAAAATACAGAGTCTGTCCTTGACTTACTGTCTTGCCTTAGCTGAGTCACTTCAAAAGTCTCAGTTATCAGGTATGTAAAAGACTCATCTTTGTCCTTCACAGACTTGTCATCAATACAAATCTGAAACTGAAATTCATAATACTATACTAAGCTATTATTATTCATTTTTTCAAAAAAATAAGCATTCACTTTACAAAGAAGACCTGTAGTTTGTCTGTAGCTTTTTGAGTCTTCCTACAAACACTATATTTATAGACTCTTCTGTTTCTATACAAGCTATCATCTTCCTACCAAATCATACTTTCAATATACAGTAAGTAGACCTATGTGTATAATATTGCATCTGAAATTAGTGTGCTAAATAAATGTTCTCCAGAAAACTATTGAAGTAGTTAAACAAAGCACTTAAGAAATGTACACTTAGAACTGGAATTGCTCAGCTGCTCATTATGCTGTGAAAAGATAGGGGATGCATCAAGATGCACTTACCTGATTTAGGAGTAAATCTTCTGTCTAGTTCAACAATTGAATAGAAATCAGCACAATGTGCTCAATATCAAATGCCTTCACCAATAACATCCACATGCAAATATTTGAAAGGCAGCTTATTCACTCTCCCAGCCACTCTTTTATTCTTCTCCCTCCGAAGTTAAGCTTCATGAAAATTTCTGAGTTCAAAAATACCCCAGTTTATATTTGAACACCCTCAAGCAAAACATTTTCATACTTTCACCTGTCCAAGATATTCTGTAACTTTTTTCCAGTGGATAGATATTTTATTATATATAAAGCATAGCAGCGCTGTCATGACATGTGCTGTCAAAAACAGTCAATAAACACTCACCAGAAGTAGCCCATAACTGATGGTTGGACCATATTCCAGAAAACTAACCTTCAGGTAGGGGACCTGAACAATACAAATCAGAGACTTGGATTTAGTTCTTCCTTCAAAAAGATTAACATTGTAAAATTTTATTATTTCAGGGTGCATCATTTTTTTTCCCCTTAGTTCATTTCTGAGACAGAATCTTTTCTCATTTTAAGATACTTCATTAAAATTTTTATCAAAATTTATTACTTCTCATTAAAACTCTAGGTGACAATAGATAAATATTTTTGAAAGCTCAACAGTGTCATAAAATACACAATTAGCTCTAATGAGTATCAGTTTTCTCAAATGTCTCCTGGGTCTTTGAGCTACAGGCTTATTCTCCTTCTAATCCCAACAGACTGTCCACAAATATGCTAAGAATGGCCTGAAATATCTTCACAGGCAGTGTAGTTATGAGAAGTGGTTATATGCAGCGTAATACAGATATTGAGTCATGTGATGTGTCTCTGACAATTATATTCAAAGATGGCTCCAATTTTATTCAGAAGCTTAGTCAGAAATGGTTACCTTATCATAAAATAAAATGCCAGTGTTTGGTAGATTTGTTTAGTGAGACCAGAAACACTGCTCTTCAATATATATGCACACAGACATTATCCCAGAAAGGAATCTGAAGCCAGCCATGTGTAAGGGGAAACAATCCTAGCATCCGTTGCTAACATTATTCAGTTTTATCAGGGTTAGTATTTATAGAATACATAGAAAGATTTGTTATGAATCTAATACAACAGAAATGTATATAATGTTTCTCATAGTATGTGTAATTTTGCTAATGCACATTTAGAATGCTGTTACAGCAGAAAGTACCCTGAATGACAAAGTGTACTAATTAAGGTATGAAATAGAAATGTTAATCAGAAGACATTAATGAGGAGGAAGGAAAGAAATTACCTAGTCCTTACATTGCCCCGTGGGGTCCCAGTGCACAGTCACAGAAAAGGAAAGACAAGTTAAGAATACATGAGCGAGGAACAAAGTAGTTTTCCCAGTTCTGGCCACGTGGTGCCAGAAGAGCTCTTGGAGATGCTAACTAATTAGCTATAATAACTACCTGAGGTGGTAGAAAAGACAAAGGTCATTGTTTCAGTATGTGCATCCTACTTTTCACTATTTTATCTCTTTGTATAACATTCTGTTTGAATATGGCAAATCCCCATTTTTTAAAAAAACAACATACTCCTTAACTCTTTATCTCATGATAAAGATAATTTTTTCAGTGACCTCATAGCCAGCAAAGTATTGCATCTTTACAGAACTCATCACCCTAGTATTATTCCCCCAGGTACCCAGAAACTGGCAGGCTCCTTACAACTGCGTGAGCTGTCTTAAGAATTGCTAATACAGGCTTCTTTGAGAGCAAAGGTAGCTCTGAGGGCAGGATAGTTCGTGTTGTTGGACAAAGGGTCCAGTGGGAATACTCAGGTCAGAGGAGAAGCTGCAGAAACCAGAGGAGCTGGTGACTGCAAGCAGGGTATGTCACTCTTTCTCCAGAACTCATAAAAGCTTTAGTGCTCATAGCACTACCAGAATAAAGCCATAATGTCTAAGCCCAGCAAGAATTCTGCTTAATGAGTAAATGCAGTGTGTGAGGAGTTTTTGGAGATGAACCTCAGCTGGTTATAGATTATTCTCTCTTAGCAGTTAAAAATTAAAAAAAAAGCTGACTAATTCCTTCTTCTCATCTTTTTTAGCATACAAGCTGCAGGTGAACTCTCCTGCTTTGTCCTCTCCCTGATATTCCAGGCTCAATTTACCTGACCTTAACATACAATTTCTACTTACAGCTCACAAGTATCAATCTAGGTGAAAGTTTGACACAAAAATCTACAAGTGTTTTGTCATTTACAAGTTTGTAAAATGTTTAAAGCCTATGAAGAAATATGTATGTCAGTGAATCACTTGACTTTTAAGTCTTCTGTTCAGCAATAATTTCCCCATTTCAAAAAAATTTGTCTGGATTTATGGTAATAATGCCTAATCAAAGATGAGGCAATATATACTCATGGAAATCCTGTTGTGCAACTGAAGTGGTTTTCTTTCTACATATTAATGCTTGATTCAAGATGCCCACAAATTGGTTGGATAACCTTCCCAATATGACAAAAAAGTCAGGATGTGAGACCTGAGTGCGACTATTCTCCTCAATGCTCTAAATCACTTCTGGGCAAAGGTAGTTCTCTACCATATCTTATAAACTAGAAACTTGATACAACTGTAGGGACTGTGGTCCCAATGATTGGGGTAGTATTTTACTTTCAGAATCATATGCTGCAGGTAAATATAATTCACAAAATAGAAATAGTGACAGGTCAGACACAGAGTAAATTAAAAGTAGAAAATGAAAAATGGAAGTCCAGTACAAACCTAAAAAGAAGGGATTGTGCAACTAATGTGACAGAGGAGAGATTATGAAAAACAGTATTTTCTATACTCTAGTGGCTGAAATACATGTAAACATGAGAATGATATCTCTTCAAATTTTCAGAAGCCATACAACTTCTCTTCATAAAGAAAGAAATGAAGACTTAGGAAACGAGAGAGATTTCAGAAACATCTATCACCTATGTTACTACTATCTGCTACCATGCTGGCAACAGACAAATCGACTTTAACACTCAAAAGCCAAGTCTGAGCCACCACCTCTCTCTGTCAGGCAAAAAAGAGAGTCACCTTTTGCAGCTAGGTCACTTGTGTATCATGTATATAATGCAAACACAAAATTTAGTTTGAAGGACTTCTCACCACATTCCTTTAGGGTCTGCAAACAGGTACATAAGTTGTCAGTATGTTTGTGAATATCCCTGAAGTACAAGAGGACCATATGCTGTGTGCTACTCCCATTCCATGAGCCCTCAAACAGCACTTTGGAGCAAATAGTCACATCATTAACTATTTTCCTAAACACAATATAAGCCAGCACATAGATTCGCCATTCAGAAAAAGAAACATAGATGTCTCCATTACAGCTCACACAACATCCCTTTCCATAGAGCAGGTTACATTTCCAGAAACTAAAACACAGAAACCCAACAAATCAATCCAAGATACTGGATGCTAACCCACTGCCTTTCTGAGCAGGAGGAAGAAAGGTATATCCTTCCCCTAATGGAACTTCTTCCACCAGCCTGTGCTCTTACAGCTGCTCCTAGATCACCCATGTGATACACAGATACACCGTGATATTCATGTGCTAGAACACATTCTTAGCAGTTCTTAACTCCAAAGCAAGCAGCACTGGAAATTTTCATGAAGGTGTTTTATTATCTCAGCAGAAAGTGTCAAACAACTGCTGTAGCCCTAGGCAATTAGAATATGTCTAATGACACACAGACATTTCTGCAGTTCTTGCATATACTTTATGAATTAGATTTTGCCAATACCAAAACATAAGCATATAAGCACTTTAATGATGTTTTACTAAGGAGTTAAAACATTTTCTTTTTAACAAACTTTTATTAATAATTATAATATTTTATATTAATGGCATCACAGAATTATCATTTGAATAGGTATACAGAAAACACGTATATGTTATGCTGTTTACAAGCCTACAATATGCAAGAAAGTCAATAACATAACATCTGAGTTTGGGCTGAATATATTTTTAGAGATAAAAGCATCCAGACTTTTTAGATGGGTAAATAAGGCATCTGATGATATATGTATGGTGCTTTATAGTACAAAACGACTCAAGACCAATTGTAATTTACTTCAGTACTGTCAAAAAACACCACTATATTTCCTTCCTCACTACCAAAAGCATATTAAAGATCATAGAGATCAAAAAGAGGAGTTATTTGCATCATGCAAATGTAAGCATATGAGTGGCTAGTTCCCTTAAGCTCAGCATATAGTCAAAGTGAAATATGTTCTTTTAACAGATGATTTAGAACAGTTATCTTAGATTCTCCATTCTTCCACTGAAAATAGAAGAACCTTATGGAAAATGGACTTCTAACTTAAGCTCTAAACTTTCAAATTTAACAGCAGATAAGACAAATATCTCATTCTCCTACTTCCAATATGAAATAAGAATGTAGTTTTTACCACAGAATCTCAAATTACTTTTTTCAATACATTTCCGTTTCAAAGAAAAATGAAGGCCAGAGCAACAATAAAAGAATAATGTATTGGGTTCACTTCACCTCAGAATAAAATAGTCATTCCAGTGGTTCAGTTGTGTACATAAACATAATTTGGAGGGATGATATCACATAACTAAATCATAGAATCAGAGAATCATTTAGGTTGAACAGGACCTTTGGTCATCAGCTGGTCCCACTTCTGTTCAGAGCAGGACCAAGTTAGATCAGGTTGATCAGGACCATGTCAAACCAAGTTTTGACTACCACAGTTGGATAATCAAGCCTCCCTGGGCTACATATTCCAATGTTTGATCATCCTAATGATGAAAAAAATTTCCATATATCTAGTCAAAATTTCTTATCCAGTAGTTATTCAGACTAGTTACCTAGTAGAAGCCCTAGGACCTTCTCTGTTGACCTATTTTCTGGTCAGTTGGTCTTCTATCTGTACTGATACACAGGGCGGGTCAATACCAGCAGTAGGAATTTTGCTTTCTCTCAGTTCTTTCTTAACAAAATTTGGCCCATTATCTACTTATGTGAACTAATAATCAGCTCTCCAAATTATTTTCCCACTTGTCCACTCAGACAAAGAACATTTCTCTTTTCTCCTGAACAGATGGTGAGTACTTCACTAATTGCTCATTATAATCTGAAAGTAAACATTGGCTGGAGATCAAACAAGTTCCCGCTATAACCTCTGAGACATCTGGCCGATTGAACAGTTATAAAGACAATTAAATACTTAGAATGTTAAATTAGTAAAACGTACCTAGTGGTAATAGAGAGTGTATTGAGCATGAACAAATACAGCCTGCTCCTCCACCTACAGAGATAATTGTAGACTACAGAAAGCTCAAGAAATCTGTGCAAACATTCTCCAAGTATTTTTCCCAATATCAGTGTTCAGGGCAGCTCTGAACCAAGAGAATTTGAAAAGTATTATTCCTGTATACAGTCGCACGGGTTTTTTTAAGCTGTGTATGACCATGAAGTCAATGACAGAGAAAGAAATAGTCAAGCAAAGACCTATTTCTGATACTGCATAAGCACTGTTGAGACAGTGACTGGGAACTTGCAAAAAACCATTTATGATCCATTGTTATAAAATAACTTAGGTTTCCTTAGATGAGATATCTGTGCTCAAGGAGTTGTCCCATCATGTGATATAAATCTCTTTGAGACCAGAAACAAAATTGTTTAGAGACTGTATATGCTTGTTCAGAATGCATGAGCTGCCAGGTGTACAGATTGTACAAAATGTATGCACATGATAAAAGACTCGACCATTTCTCTTGCAGGGGGCATAACATGTTAGAATGGCAGGCCCGAAGAAGACATTTTCCAACAAGATTACACATTTTTTGTTGTCCTCTTTCTCTTTAAAAAGTGAAAAATGAGTTAAAACTTCATTCAATTTATTGATGCAGTTCTTCATTCTCACAGGAATTGTACATAAATGTTTAAGATGCAATTGATCCTGCTTTTTGGTTTTGGCATGATAAGAACAGATGTTCCTAATTATTTATTTTAATCTGAATCTAATTAGATCACACACTTTAGCAAAACAATTAATAAAGTCAACATGCGTTATTCTGATACTAAAACTTCAGTGTTTATTCTGTTCTCATTGCTATACTGTACATCTGTATTATTTATTTTCCCTGTTAGAAAATATTCAAGTATTCATGAAGATTTTGCTTCATTTTCCTCCCCCTATTTTAAGAACCACAATATTTTAAAATGAAAGTGTTATTACATTAACTACTTCATATTTAGTTTTAGGAAATTGGCTAATAACTATGACTAATATTTTCCTTAAAATATGTTGCTATATGCACCTTTGTATTAATATTTCAAAAGCTTCTTAGTTTTCTCTTTTATTTACTATGAAATTGATAAAAATTACAAGCATGATAAATAATAAGAAAAACATTAAATTTTTACAGTCCTCTGTATTACTTGGTTAGCAGAATGCAGTGAAATATGTAAAATCAGCAGAGCCAAATACCAGATCACATAGTTAGGAATTAAAAGTACACACTTATGATTAAGACCATAAAGTTTTTCTTCTGAAAATAAACCCTATCTGATAGATTCTAAAAATCAAGGCACTCCATCCCCTATTTGCTGTTCCACCAGAGACAAACAATGAAGAAGCAGAGAATTCATCTTAATTGAGAGATAACTTCAAAGTGTAAAGATACGTCCAAAACAGAAATGCTGCAGTCTCATCTAAGAAAGGTAATTATAGTACAGAGTCACAGGTATTGTTCTACAGAATAATTCCACCCTTAGCACTATTTTCACTACCTTTTAACTTTGAAAAGATCCCTGTTGGGCTGAAATTTCTTGTATTTAGTCTCAGTCCAAAGAGTTATTTTAAAGTTTAAATTAAAATGTTAAGAAAATTGAGTAACTAAGTAAGTTTTTGCACTATGAAAATGTTCTCATTTCTAGTCTGCTAAAACTGTTGCTACAACTCAGAATAATTTGTTTTACTTCTTACACTGACATAAATCTGACTGCTGAGCAAAGTTTTTCTGCATGGACTCTGACTTGAGTTTAGTTTGTACGTGATATGCCAAGAACTCTGTATGCTGTGTAATAAATATTAGCCTGGGATAGAAAAGCTGTCAATGTCACTTCTAGTTACTGTTGTTTAAATTACTTACCTTACAGTCAAGCCAAGTGGCACATTTTGGGTGAGGGAAGAGGATAAAGGAAATCGTGGGGCTAGAGCAATTAACAGTTCCAGGCTACAGACAAGAGACACTTAGTGGGTCCCTATGGAGACACTGTATCTGGCACTGGCCTATATAAAGACTATATAAAGGAGATGGTCACTAGCAAAACTTATGGTAAATCAAACATAGCTATGCTGAGAACTAATGACACACCTAATGCAGGCCATCCCACAACTTATGTCATCCAAAATGTACCCACTACTCATTACCAATTTCAAGAGGATCTTGCAAGAATAAAATGCATGTTGATGTGATTCTCCAAAAGGGAACTGGGATTTTAACAAACAGAATACTGTGTTGATAACATATAATTCAATCCTATAACTTTTTATTCAGCTTTTCATTTGAATTTAATATTTGTAAAGGTATTCCTTAAGTATTATTTCCACAATTGAGTGAGTAATGGTAGAAATATTTTTGCTTAACCATTATGAAATCATTTTTCTTAGGCAGTTTCAATGTCCATCCTTACCTCTCACAGATGTAGTGGCTAAGCCTGTTCCAAAGAATCCAACATTTTTAGTACAGCCAGGGGAAAAGCTTCTGAGAACAACTGCAACCTAACCAGTGCACCTTTGATTTTATTTTAACAAAGGTTTTATTCTTATTACATAGTTCTCTCCTTTAAGCATAGCCTTAAGCATGGTTTTCAACCTGGTTTTAGAGCTTGAATTATATTTATCTGGTGTAGAAACATTCTGTGGGCTTCTTGAGTACAGGAGACCTTTTTTCAAGAATTTAGTTCAGCATTGGGAGTGCCCTATAGGAACAGTATAATGTTATGTTTAATGAATACAATAGTTCTGGAAAAAGCAGAGGATGAGTCTTAAGTCTGAATCATGACTTCTCTGTAAAACCAACCACAGTCTTAAACTTTTCTTTTTATGCCAAGCACATTGCTATGGCAGAAACAGAAAATTAGAGAACACCAATTTCATATTCCTCCCAGAAGATCAAATACTTCCTGATAACTGGAAAGAATGTGGATGCTTTACACCTACCCAGCCCTACTATGTCCTGGCACAGATTAAAATCCCATTTCAAGGTTAAGTATGCTAGCATTTCAAGGTTAAGTATTCCTAGCATTGTCATCTGCTTCTTCTTACAGGACTGTTTGGCAGATTAATAAATCTAAAGGTTCACCTAATGGTTGATCAAGACCACCATTCTTCAAGCAAGTAACTACAAGTTTAAAATAGCTCAAGACGTCTTTCAGAAAGATGTCCAACGAAAGAGATAAAGAGTCCACCTTATCTTGTACAAATTACTCTAACAGTTCATCATTCTTCCTAGAGAAAAAGATATATTAACCTGAATTTGCATCAGTTTCACTACAAGTCATTAGATAATGTTATGTCTCTATCTAATATATAGGTCTCTAATACAGGAAATCTGGTTCCTCTGAAAGTACTTTCAGATGCTAATCAGACATTTTGAAACATATCTCTTAAATGAAATAGATTGGACTTCCTTAACCAGGCATGCTGTATTGGGTCTGGCTGAGATGGAGTTAATTTTCCCCATAGCAGCCCCCATAGTGCTGTGCTTTGTATCGGTAGCTGGAAAGGTGTGAGGTAGTGCCAGTGTTTCGGCTACTGCTGAGCAGTGCACGCACAGCATCAAGGCTGTCTCTCCAATATTTCCCTCCCTCCCCTAGTAGGCTGGAGGTGGGCAAAATCTTGGGAGGTGACACAGCCAGGACAGCTGACCCAAACGGGCCAAAGGGATATTCCATACCATACGACATCAGCTCAGCAATAAAAGCTAAGAGAAAGGAGGAGGAGTGGGAGGCATCCGTTTTTTAGAAGTTTGTCTTCTGGAGCAACCACTACGCATACTGAAGCCCTGCTTCCCAGAAGTCGCTAAATATCGCCTGCTGATGGGAAGTAGAGAGTAAATCTTTTGTGTTCTTTTACTTCCATGTGTGGCCTTTGCTTTCTGCTTATTAAACTGCCAATATTGGGGGGGGGGGGGTGTCCATCCTAATTTCTGCCCCACTGTCCTGCTGAGGAGGAGATTGATAGAGTAGCTTGATGGCACTTGGCATCCAGCCAGGGTAACCCACCACACATGCAGAGAGACATAGAAACACACCATGTTTGACACATAGATCAAAATGAGATAATTTCTTCGCAGCCAAGAGCCTTACAAATTAAATTGATTTTTTTTTTTTAACTAACAAAAAAGGAGCTTTATTTAACTTGGTCCCTTTTTAATTGCATTATCATTTTTTTAAATAAAGATTGAACTTCAGGTATAAATAGTAACCAGTGGAGATGGTTTTATTTAAAATCTGTTCCAAGGAGAAGCTGCTGCTTCTAAGCATAGCAGTGGTGTGAAAGGTGCTTACAATTAATGTTACAATATCAAAGGGCAGGGGGAAAAGGGAGCATTAAGTATGTAGTACTGTAAAGCACAGACCTTGGTGAAGAAGGAAATGGAAACAAGATTTTAAATGTAATCAAGAGTCAAAGATATGCAGATGTATGAAGATGAGCACAAATATTTTGAAATTTTCTGTGAAATATGGAATTATTAACTATGCAGTAGAATAGCTTGCCTGTTTTATGAGAAATACTCAAACCTGACTTAAAGAAAGGACACAAATATATAGCCAGTAACTCATATTTTTCATCCCAACACATGTTAAATATTTACTGTAATCAAAGGGATATTAAATTCATAATATTTACTTAACATGTTATACCATTTTTAAAAGTCTCTCATTTTATGGAGCAGTGTAAAAATACCCTGTCCTGATTAAAGTAAAAGCGAATATATTTGTACATGATCTTTTTAAGGACAGCAGACAAATCTTTGTCTCAATTGCCTGACATTCTTTTATGATTAGTTTCCCTGCTAGACAGCTAACAGAGACACCTTCCACCTGCATCTACTTAATTCACTGGAAATGTAACTTCATTAGTGACTAAAAGTAATAAGAAAATCTTTTGTATTCTTTCCCACAAGGATCTCTAAGAGTGATAGAGATTGTCACTGAAGAGTGTAGCACAGCTCTGGCCTTTGGCAACAAACCTGGAAGATGAGATTGTCAAATAAAATAAAAACATGAACAAACCTTAAAAAAAAAAAAAAAACACGTTGCTTTTGTTATTACTGGCCTGACAGCTCCTATGCCTTGGGAAATCAGCTTCACTCACCAGCTGAACCAAAAAGGTTTTTGTGACTCACTGAGGTGAAGGACAAACTCTTGAAAAACTGGTACTGGCACCCCTTCCCTACAATAATATTTGTTCATTCCAAGGCACATAAAGCAGAACAGTCATGAGGAGCAGGATACCCACTTTTATTCACATCTATCACAAGGAAATTCACATATCTCTAAATCAAAGGTAGACAAGTATATTTATAAATTGCAGCTTTACATTAGTGAGGATCAGGACCTAAATGTTTACAGACTGCAAGAAAACATTCAGCTTCTGATATGAAAGAAGGGTAATGGGTGTGCTTTATTCCAAGGAATATGCTGACTTCGCTATCTAGAAGGTCTTCCAGACTAGGAAGTGAAACAGGCAATCAAAGCATATACATGCAATGAAGAATATTAGAGCTATGAAATGTGAGACTCTCAGCAGTCTACTGAAGAACATTGCCATCAGAATATAATCATGACCCTCGTACAGATTGTATAGCTTTTAAGAAAGCATGGAATAGTTTACCAGGTGCTATCTTTTAGATGGAGGTAACAAAATCCAACATCTCCAATTTACATAAATGATATGGCACATCCATAAGTTACAGTTACATTTAGGGAGTGAAAGCTCTGCCCCATTTCACGTCAGCATAAGATTAAAGTTTTCATTGTTTAAGGAAGCTATGAAAATACAAAGGAACATTATAATCCCATTACAGTATAGAATGCATTAAAATTAGCTGAGTCACCATTCAGTATGTGGATGATTTGATCATTGTGAATTATAAAAAGGGTGGTTGGAAATCTGAAGGAAATTGAGAGAAAATAAGGCTTAAAAATAACAATGCTAAAACCAAATCGAAGACAATAAATTGTAAAAAAAGTTAGGGCCAGGATATCCATCATATGAATATGTCACTCAGCTGAGATATCTGGGAGGATTCATGGTTACTACAGTGTATGACAGGGAATAAAATCAAGGTGGATCAGTATGTAGGAATGCCTAATACTTTTCCCTAGAGATAGTTTGCAGCTCTAAATAATGCTAAAAAAACCCTGCAATTATACAAGGTCATTAAAAACTGTGCTATTTTATGCAAATGCAATGCCCAAATACCTACTAAGAACAAATAAACTCTATATATGAGGACTGAGATTGATTTTGAAGCTATTAAGGATGAGTGTAAGAGAACAGGAATCATGTGAGATCTACTTCAGGAAATGCAATTTAATCTTGTTATCTGCAGCGATTGTGCTACATGCTTAATGTCTCTTGCAACTTATATCTCATGCTGTCCAGGTTCATGGCCAATCAAGGGGAAAAATGAAGGTTCAATACTCAAAGACGTCTAAAAATGTTGAATGTGAATTATAAACAAATGCAAAATACACCTTCAACAGAAAAGAGGGATATGCTATATGGGCACCCAGGAATTTCTGTTGACTACAACCAAGGAACAAAAAAGGAAAGCATTTGATACTCAACAGGGCAGGACCCTGAAACAATTACAGGTTATTATTTGTTCATTTTTAGGACTTCAGGATGTTAAACACTCCTCATTAATAACAAAATAATAACAACCACCTCAGGCAAAAGCTTAGATGGTCTGAGAGGCCTCTCATCTTTGTAACTCCACGAATGGCACTTTGCCACGTTCAGTACAGTAATGACCCAGATCCACTCAGAAAAATAAACTGTAACTAACTTATCAATTCTTTTCCCAAACCAGAGTTTTTCTGTTTACTTCAATATGAATCGTGTGTTTATCTGTTTTATGCTAAATGCAATTTGCAGATGCTGATGCAGAAGTGGTTAGCACATCACAATTTCTAGCCTTGCAAATATGCTGCAGAAATTTTTGGCTTTCATTCACATAAAAAAGTGCTTATAAGCTATTTCCAATACATGGAGTCCCCAGATGTCAAAGATCAAAGACTCATTAAAATATATTAAATTACAGCTGCAGAATGAGCTATTAGAATGTTATTTGTGCATGCACAGTGCTGGAAAATGAAGAACACTTCTTTAATGTGTCATCACTGTGGTTCTTATTTAGTGAACTCAGCACTTGTAAAGCCAAAGAATTCCACATTATCAAATACCGTTAAAGTTCTACCAGGTCTGCCTTAAGGGTAAAAATACACTTGGGGTCACCTACTGTGAATCTAATTTGGATTGTTTGTAATGAACTTTTATTTCACTTTGTTACCATGAAATAAAAAGTATTGCAAATATCAACAATGATTCCCAGCTCTTCTCCTACAGAAAAGGTACTTTTCGAACTATGCTTACACAGACAATTCTCATCTGATCATCTCTTAATTTTCTCCTAATTAGTGCAAACCATTCATTTCTTATCTATAATATGAGTTATTTTTGCAGAATCAAAGTCCTGATGACCAACATTCCAGTCAGTGAAAGGTCAAATAACTATAAAGGCCATAACACTATACCTAATATCCATTTTAAATTTAAATAAAATGCCATTTTTTTCAACTTGACCCAAAAACATTGTTTGGATTTCAAAGTGCATATTTAGAAGGAATATATCTGCAAATCTCTCCAGGTCCATTGACCCTCAAAATGAACATACCTGTTGAATTTTAAAGTCCAGCAGATCTTTTCTTATAAAACTAAAGTTAAAAAATCACAGAAAAGTTTAAGTTAACTTCAGCAGTTCTACCAAGATGCAGTTAAGCTTAGGATGGCTTGATAAAATGGAATAAGTAGGATCCAAGTTTATTGACTGCCATTGGATGTTCATATGAAATGCAATTTTTTCATGCTAGGTTCTTTCAGTCTCATGCATCATCATCTCTCATAAACGTGCTGCAGGGCAAATTAGGCTTTCAGTTAAGCTTGGAAGTTTGTAATGGCCCTAGCTGAGACATTTAGACTTCAAAATCAATGGGCAACCTTGAGCAGCAGATGAAGCAATAGATAGGAAAATTGTTATGATATACCTGAATAATCCCATCTTGTGTGGTATCATTAGATGGGTTTGCTCATTTGCAGTGTGAGGTCAGCAAGTAAAAAGCAGCCACCTTCAGGCCAAGCTCTTAATGGAAAAGCTTTGGTTTCCTTCCTAACTACCTATGGTTAATTCATATCAGAGACCTTTCTTTTGCCCAGTCCTCTGAGATTCAGCCACCAGCACCTCTGGCCCTCCATGTGCATATTCTGGGCTCTGCCTTTCCACCTAAGTTCTGTCTTTCCATCCCATCTTCTCGCTAGACCTGCTCCCACGTTATGTCTGGCCCTTGTCTTATGCAATAAATTCTTATGGATATGTTTCTATTCACTGTCAGTGACTTAATCTTGTTTACATTATTTACTCATTTTGGTGAAATACCAGGGCAGGAAGTTGCTTTCTTCATGAAAACTTGAAAGCTCTATTCTTATAGGAGGCAGAGAAAATGAAGATTAAAAGTCAGTGTGCCGATGTCAGTAAGTACCAGAGGCTGCCATAGGTAGCAGTAGCTCTATGTTCCCCTGTAATTTATTATCAGGATTTGTAAGGCAAGTAGCAGCACAGTTCCCTGTGCTTCAGGAACATGGCAGTCCAGCACTGGCTTCCAACAATTCCCTGCACAAGCATCTTGGTGAACATTAATTAATATATTGTATCTGTTATCACAGCCTGTGCATAATACATTCATTTTCACTTCCATTTAGCTATCTTTCCCTTCAAGGAATATTCCAATATACCATTAGTATGTTTTCAGTTAGAAATTGCTTTTGCTGTTAGTGACATAGGTCAGTATGTCACCTGCTCATTGAATAGCGTTTCAATTGTCACAAAGTGAGTATCTGCTGCTTAAGTTTTACCAACTATGGAAGCCATTTTTTTCACTAGCTATGCCTCTGTGACAGTGCACCTTGCTTTCTGATTCAAAAAAGTGCTTTAAATGATGCTATGTCCTCACAAAATGCGCTCTGGCTCATTCAAAACCTGAGACCAATATTTAAGTTCTTGCTCTCTACAAATACCAGGCCAACTCCTAAAAACAAAACCTTAACACTTCAGATTGCAGATGTAAAAATCAGCAAGGTGTCAAGTGCTGATTATGCTTTTCTCATATAAAAATCATTGAGGAAAATAGCTGTTGTCATTCTGTTTCTCACAGACAGACGTTAAACTGTTTGCAAAAGAGAGGCTCTGGGGAGACCTTATTGCAGCCTTCCAGTACTTCAAGGGGGCTTATAAGAAAGATGAGGACAGACTTTTTATCAGGGCCTGTTGCAATAGGACAAGAGGTAATGGTTTTAAACTAAAAAAATGGTAGATTTTGACTAGATAGAAGGAAGAAATGTTTCCCAATGAGGGTGGTGAACCACTGGCACAGCTTGCCCAGAGAGGTGGTAGATGCCCCATGACCAGTCTGAAGTGTCCCAGTGAAATTAAATAAGGAAACTTCATATGGAAATACATGTATATGAGGTCTTGGTCCTGTGTCCAAAACACAGTAAGAATAACTTTTATAAATGTTGTAAAACCCTTTTACAAAACTGAGCCAAAGATTATTTTTTTATCAGCCAAAATCCATTCTTCAATCAGTCATAGCTCATATGCAATACATATAAGGACCTAGTAATGCCAGCAAATTGTCTGTGTAATACTTTTCCTTTTTACTCATATGTTAGAGTCAAAACTGTAAAAGAGGCATAGAGAACTCATATTGGGTAGCTCACAGTAAGCTCAAGCAGCACAAGAGCTGTAAAACTCCAGGAAGAAGGCTTACCTGAATACAGGCAGAGAGAAGACTCACTGTATGTAAAAGATTATAAGCAAATGATTCCAAGATTATGAGCAAATGATTCCCTGGGCTGGAGCCCACAATGGTTACAGCAGTTCAAAACTTAGCCCATTTCTGAGTCTTGGTACAACGCTCAGAGTGCAAAGGTTAATGCAAAACCCTCAAGGGGTTTCAATAAGAGTTGTTCATTTTCCTTTCCTTCTGTAAGGACATATTTGTATCTCAAGTATTTCAAATACCCTTTTGCATAACAGTAAGCCAGCAAAACACAACTCTATTTTTTAGGACTTCAACCAAGCTGGAGTTTTCAAAACAACATTGCCAGAGTTTCGCCAGAAGGAGTCAGAAAATGCAGCATATCTTCTTGAGAAGATGAAAGGAAGAGTTATCTGATGGCACCATATAGCTGGGTTTACACCTTTATTGTTTCCATCCATAAGAACAACAGTGGTTTTTCCCTCTTATATGATTTATAGTGGTCTCTTCATGGTCTTCATGGATCATTAAAAAGTGCAATAGCATTTGGTGGATGCATTGTTATAAAGAAGATTGATATCTCGGATAGTCCAACCATTTTTAGGATCCATTCATAGGATCCCAAAATAAACACAGTCTTAGGCAGATGGGGTTTTTTAAAAGATAATTAAAAAAAACTTAGTCAATCCCAAGTGAGGCAGTAAGTTAAAATTTTACATTATCTTTACTGCAATAATATACCTTAAGAACTAAGCTTAATACTAAAATAAAGTAGAAAAACTTTTTTTATAAATTTCAAAAATCTCTTACTTTCAGGGCCCATTCTGCATTCACAGATTTCCAGCAATTATTCCTTTCCTTAAGCCCTTATTCACTTGGGCTTAACATTGTAGTCTTTGTCTAGTAATATTTAGTAGTAATATGTAAGCATTCTATCTACCCTTTGCTTAATACAAGGGAAAAGAAAAGGCAAAATCATGGTGAGTACTCTTTTCACAAGACAGAAGAAAAGATATGTTTGCATGTTTACAAGTACAATACCTGATTGTTTTGGAAAGCGTATTGGAACATAGCTACATATATAAGGACAGGTGGAGAAATTTAATGGATGAAAGGAAGAAAATTGAACATTCTTCAGGAAAAATAAAAGCTTCTGAAGGAAAGACATGCAAATGAACAACATCTGAGCTCCTTTGTGTTTGTTGATCCACTCCCCAAAAGACAGACAAGGAAATTAGAAGCTATTAAAATATAAAGCTATGTGTTATTATGTGTTATTATTATGTCCTTATTGATTAATGTTTAGAGGGGATGACGATGATAAGACATGCAGTATTAGTGCTAATTATTTAGTAAAATGTAAAATTTTTCGTCTTTCTGAAAAACTGGATCAACCAATAGTAGTGGTTTTAAAAGCAGAAATTGATTGGAAGAAAATGAATTCTTTTATCAGAGCTCAGCCATTTTAGTGTGAGAGATGCAACTCTAGCTCATGAATCAATCCTGTGAAAATTTGTAGTCTATGATATTGAATTCTGCACTGGTTCTAAAAAAAAAAAAAGAAGTGTCAATAAGAATAGAGTGGAAATTAATCATAGTTTACCAGTAAACCCTTTAGCATTCCTAAGAGAGCTCCTTACTGTTATGTGAAGTCTGAAAACTGCAGATAGGGTGATTCTCACCCTCTACTCTGCTCTTGTGAGACCCCACCTGGAGTACTGCATTCAGCTCTGGGGCCCCAACATAAGAAGGACATGGACCTGTTGAAGCACGTCCAGAGCAGGGCCACAAAGATGATCAGAGAGCTGGAGCACCTCTGCGATGATGACAGGCTGAGAGAGTTGGAATTGTTCAGCCTGGAGAAGAGAAGGTTGCAGGGAGACCTTATTGCAGCCTTAGAGTACCTGAAGGGGACCTACAAGAAAGCTGGAGAGGGACTTTTGAAGTGAGAGGGACACTTGAAGTGACGGGACAAGGGGTAATGGTTTTAAACTGAAAGAAGGTAGATTTACACTAGATATAAAGAAGAAATTCTTCACTGTGGGGGTGGCGATGCACTGGAACAGGTTGCCCAAATGAATGCCACATCTTTGAAAGTGTTCAAGGCCAGGTTAGATAGGGCTTTGAGAAACATGACCTAGCGGTTGGCAGGAGGGGTTGGAACTAGGTGATCTCTAAGGTGCCTTCCAACCCAAACCATTCTATGATTCTGTGATGAGATGTGATAGGGTAAATCACTGCTAATACAGGTTTTGCATTTGCAGCTCTCTAAAAACAGGACAGGCAGACAAGTCTCCAAATAAGCCCATTCCTGTGCATCGGTGCTTCCTCATTCATGATTCCCTTCTGTCCTAGTGAACTAATATGAGTAAACAGGGCTCTGGCATTTGAGTTGGTGTGAATTCTTCCTGGGCTTTAGTGAAGCAAAGAAACAGAGGGAGGTTCAGGAGGTTCTTCTATTACCTGCAAACCAACAGGCTTGGGAGAGCAAAGATCATCTCTGGCATCTTTGTGCAGTTTTGTAGCAAATTACAACCTGATTCTGAGGACCTGTCTTAGTGTAATAGTAGTTCAGTAGTAATTTCATATTTAGTAGATAATACAGAACCAAGAAACTAAATGGACAGTTTTCTGAAAAAAAATGGAGTACACCACCTAAATTTTCTCTTCCCTCCCATACTCATGGAACAGACCACAAGAATTATGGTACATCACTTACATGATCACATATTGTTCTACCTCACTGAATACAAAAGTGAAATCAAGAGCTAGTTGCTAATTAGCTTCATGCCTATGGGCTCAACATATTGTTCCACACAACTCCTGCTCTGAAATCAGAGCAATTATTTTTTCTTTTCTTTTTTTCTGGAATTATTGTCATTATTGCATCTGAGCTTCTCACAAATATTAATCTTTATAATACCTGTGAGACGTAACTAGGTGGAAACTGATTGGAAACTGAGGCTATGAGAGTCAAAACCATGCACTCATTTTAGACTTTTTAACCCACCCTTTGCACAGAATTACAATTCATATGCATCACCCTCCTTGGAGGAAATACCATGCACCACTCTATTTCAGAATGAAACAGACTTGAGAGGAAATTCCATACAATGCAATTTTATCAATTCTTAGGCAGAACAGAACAAAGTTTTTCAACCTTTCTTTCTTAGTCTTTACTTTATATTACATTCAAGTGATAGAGTGTGAAGATTATGTCACAGAGGTAGCAACGGAAGATACGACAAAGCACAAGATGCCACATTTGGTGTGTCAAGATAGACTCAGAAAACAGGATTTGATTGCTTTATGGGACAGGATAAGGAACAAAAGAAAGGGGAATAGGCATCAATTCTGTTTCAGCAGTTTTTAACCTTGTCAGCAGCAAATATGTTTCAGGTGAAGATTTGTACACAATAGAACAATAATCTATTAATTCTCTCCCTCTCTTTCCCTTCAGTAGGATTTTGAACAGGAAGCCAACTCTGTAGATTTTAAAAAGCATCCCAGCTTCAAGGGACTTGAAGATATACCACAAACAATTCTGCTTCAACTAAAAATCAAAACAGTAGGAACCAACAATGCTGCAGAACTTTAATTCTGAGTAAACCTAAATTGAAAAGATACCTTGAAAAAGATCGAGGCAGACTTCCATTGACTTCAACAAGCTTTGGATTTAGACTCTTGAAAACTAGACAATCCAAACTGAACAAATTAAGTAAAAATTGAGGAATTAGATTCTCGATTTAGAAAGCAAATCTGTGATCATTCGAACTTTGAGCTTAGGCTGAATTATTTTTCACGATGTGCATGATCTGATTTTATCTGAGTATCTATTACAGTTTGTCACTGTCTAGATGGAGAGTATAATTATTGATTACCTTGCCAGAAAGGTCAAGTTAATGAAAATTAAAATTCTCATATACTAGACCCATCCAAATTAACCCGTTCAATGAGCCCCAACATCAACATCATAGTCTGCAAAAGTCAGAAACTTCCCTTGGAAGTGTCATAGAAGAAATAGTTGCACAGTACACATCCTTTGCTCTTTCTGAAGTAGAAGTCAAAGGCCAATACTAAAAGACAACAGACATCTCTTGAATTCACTTGAGTTAGGAATAAGCTCTTAAAAAGTGATGCTATATCCTTTGAGGCAAAAGGGTTATTAACTAGAGAGGATGGTTTCTCTTTTTGTAGCTAAGATTAAAGAATTGTTTCTTTTCAGGGTTCTAAATAAAGTGTTACATTATTACTTCTTTGAAAGATTTCTCTTTGGTAATCAACTCACTGTAAAAAACTAAACTATCAACGAAAAATTACTATAAATTTATTTTTGGCTGCAGAGAACTACAGAGAACATGTAAAAAGCACATAGCTGCTTCCCCCTCCATGCAAGTATCACTGAATCCAGCAACAGGACAGTTGTTAGACACAATCAGAAATATAGACCAAGATGTTTAATTCAGAGAGGAACCAAACAAATATTTGCTGATACACTGTGACAAAAAAAAAGGCAAACAACCGCACAGTCGTAGAGCAAAATGAAACAAAACACAAAATAAACCATCACAGGAAAGTAGTTTGAACCCCAAGAAACAGATTTTTTTCTAATAGCCAAAAAAATTGAGGTATTTTGTGCCAAAAATGAACCCTTACCCTCTTTTCTCTTTTTTTCCCTCTGAATGCAGCTACTGGTTCAAGTATCAGATAAATTTCAGCCAAAGCATTCCTATTAAGATCATCGATATTGCTCAGGGAGTATATTTACACCACCCATAATTTTTGCTTATTAACATGATATCCCAGATCTTTGAATCAAAGTCACATTTATGCCTCATTGAATAAAGTCTTAATTACTGCCAAATACCAAAATGCTATTAACATGTACATAAGCTGTATCTGATGCATAATTACAGGGATTTATTGAGATGATCTCACTCAAAATTTTGCATATGTATTTTTATATTTTTTTCATCAAGGGTTGAAAAGTAGAAATAAATATCTTCCCACATAATTTTTATTATGAATCCAAATCTTCTAAACTCCTGTGTGAATTAGATCAGGTCTGTAGCAGGAGAAGCTTTCAGAGGAATTCAAGTGCTGTGCTGAAAAACTGTGCTGTTAAAAGGGACAACAGGCTTTTCTTCACCATAATCAAATCTGGCAAAACAAAGCCAGAACAAAGCAAAACAAGATATTACCAGAAAGACGACACAGAAGACCACACTGGCAGGAACCATCAATATTCACGATCTCTTAAAAGCATTGGGATTGCACTTTTTACAGCCACACATTTCCCATACGTCCATACTCACCACATGAGCAAGTAACAAAAAGTTATTAATTGGCTTAAAAGGAAAAACATCTCTTCACAATTATAATTTAATTATCGTGCAGGTATTATGAGTAACTACTTTATAGTCTGCATAGCTATATATGCAGGCATTTGTGGTGACCAAATGCTTTTCAGTATCAGTAACTATTTCTGTACGTGATTACAACACCTTAATAGGTAACAGTGGAGAATGAAGACATGAAAATGTAATGAAATGTAGGTTTGGAAGCATGTCTGATGTTTGATGTTCTCATTAAAGCCTTTTATCTGCTTAATTCTTAAAGTTAAAAAGGAAAAAAATTAATTTCACTATTCCCTTTCCTCAAAAAAACTTCAGTGCTGGTTTGCTTACAGTATTTGAGGCATGTCTAAATATTTCAGGGCATTTGGCAAATAAGAAATGTTAGTCAATCTAAAATTTGCATTATAGTCAGTTATCACAGCTAGGGAAAGAGTATGAAAATTAGAATGATACATCAACATCTGTCACTATTTACAAGAAATATTGTTACTACTTGGCAACTTGAACTTATAGAAAGTATTATCCAAAAAAGTCAGTTCTAAGAGATGGAGCTTTTTAACTGCAATATCTGTTGTCTATATGTAAGTACATTTAATCAGACCTGTAATTAATAAATACAAACTGATAAACAAGCACCCATTCAGATTGACTGAAATATCATAAATAACAGTTGTAAAGGAAGATTAATGAAGGGAATGTAAATGTTTACCCACATTGTTTCTGCACCACAGAGGTCATAAGGGATTTGTCCCTCTGATGAATAGTACCATACTCTGCTGTTAGCAATTCATTTCTAAGCAACTATACACTTAATTAAAAGCTGTAGAGTAGAGCAAGAGAAAATAATTTAGAAAATAAGGCAGGAAATAAGTTCTCTGACAGTGATATGAAAACATAGACAAGTATATTTCTCCTTATCATTAATCTTCCCATTTTCTTGGGCTTGTATTTTATAAAAGCAGTACATACATATTTCAAAAAGGAACATCAACAAATTCTGAAAGCATATATTGGTTATGGCTGTGTACTACTCATGAAAACATCTACTGCATGTATGTAGAGGGTCACACATGCACACTTATCAAGCTGATTTCTGTAGTACTACATGGTTGGGAGTTTTCCATTTCAGTGCTACCAATCAATTACAGCAACACAAGGAAAAGCCTTCTATTTAAATGCAAGCAACGGACTAAGTTTCTTCCCATATTACAAGTAAATTGATCCATTAAAAACTTGAAGAAGGCCTTCCCTGGGTTTTATACTAAGGCCGTCAATAAGGCCATCATTGCAGTCGAAGCCTCAAAGGAAATGTCTGTTCCTTCTCTTCATACATACACTCCTGATTCTAAATACTATCTTTTTATATGAGTTTTTCATTTTGAGTCCCTGCATTGTCATTGATGCTATTTTGCTTGACTGCTATGGATGGCCTATGCTAAAGTTCAGCCATCTTTAACTCTAGAAGCCTCCCGTGGGATCACCACCGACCAAGCCCCTACACTTCAAATGTTATTCAGTAGAATTGTTAGGTATCGGTTAAGGCAACAGTTGACTATCCTGCCTGGCAGCTGCTTCTTTTCATAATGCCAGAACCAATATCCAGTTTGTCACTGGATCTAAAATAAAGAAAATTTTTTGTTGCTCTTGAGCTTACAGTTCTAAAAAATAAATAATTAAATAAATAGATGGTTAGGATATCTAGGCAATGTTACCCTTTCTGCAGGGCTTTGCAAACATATAGCACAGTTAATGAGTGTCCATTTCTGAACACTCTCTCCAGAAGACTGCCACCAACAGGGAGGGGGCTCAGAGTGGCAGGTCAAGTGAGTGGATAAAGAAATACCCAGAGAAACTTCCTGGCTGTAGAATAAGTCAAAGTACATACATGCGTATCCTTACAGCATAAGGGTAAACATAATGTTAAACTCCAGTTTCTAAAAGTATATTCAGAAACTGGAAAAGAAGATAATGGGGAACGTAGCTGATACTAGAGTCCATTAAAATGACTATTAAATTCCTGTAACACTTCAGTAATGACTTCAATATATGTCTTTTTAAGACTCAGTTAAATACACAGTGAGAATATTTTGAAGGTTAATCTTAGCGCTGGCTAAACATTCTTCATCTCCATTTTGAAAGTACCCAGAGAAGTACAAAATCAAAAGGGGATTAAGTTATTCAAAGGCGTTTAGGTCCAGACTTTTGAACATTTGGGAAATCTAACAGCACAGAAAAATAACAGGTGTCCCTTCTATCAGTGGGAAAATAGGCTGCTTCCTATATTTCAGTTTGGAGTCACAAGAATTTGCCAAATGGAATGCGAGATCTCGATTTTATATATCTCATCTAAGCTACACACAGTACCTGTATCAGTGCATTGCCTTTGTACACCATTATTTACTATTACTCGGGTACTGGCATGTGTGCCGTGTCATTAACCAGATTGAGGCACCATGTCAGCACATGGTGAGACTGATTCAATATTGACTCAGATGGGCACATTTCCATATACCACATCACCAAAGATCCATTTGCTTGGAAAAGACTAATGAGTGATAGAGAGAACTGCTAATGCAAAGAGAAGATACGAGCTGTTAATGCAGTCAGTCATTAATTCCTCTGGAAATGCTGTAGGAAAAATGAAAGAAATATAAGAAAAACAAAAAAGAAAATAAAAAATAAAAATAAAGTTAAATAAATGTGACTCAAATTATAATTTGTTTTGATTGACATATTTAATGTGATAATAATGAGATTAAATAATGTGATTTTTTCTTCCACCAAAAGCAGTGTCTTACTGGCCTTACTACCGTATCCATTTCATATACATCATAGCAGTGCTATTATAATGGTTTGTACAGAAAAAGACAAATATATTGTACTCTAGAAAATGTCACTCCTTAAATTATATTTCTCTATACCAATTTACAAAATTAATATGGACTCCATTATATAAGTATAAAAACTCCAAGGTCACATAACTTATAATGCAGCCAAGATTTAGCTTATAGTTCTCAAAGCATCACTATGTCACCATGTAGTTATTAAAGCTGTTTGGGTTTTTTTTAAATCAAAAACCTGTGTTCAAATAATTTTGTTCTTACATTATATCTAATGGTACTGCTGTTTTCTTAGTGGCCAGGATCTCTTATTTGAAGACATAATTGTCACAAGTCCTCCAGCTGAAGCAGTTGTTAATGCTCTTTCTCTTACAGCTTTTAGAGTTCACAATAGTGCTATTTTCTTTAGATGTAGCTTTCTGATTCTTTTTGAAGAAAAGATGCCTGACAATCTGGAAAAAATTAAAAGTCTGTGGCTTTTTTCTTGAGCAGGGTACTTGGTCCTCACTTTTTCCTCACCTTTACTTTCTGCCATCACCTCTAATGAATTCCCCTGGACCAAACAAAAGCTGTCACACTATTAGGTACTTCTAGATTTCCAATAAACTCATGTCTGTTCACCTCTGCACTGAACTCCACTCGTTATGATTGCCTCATCCACTGCCAGACCCTCTTCTCAACTTCAAGCTACTGTAGCTGTCTTCATATTTCCTTCCTGCCTCTGGCCACAGCTTCTGGTGTGATCAGACTTCTCCTACACCTTTTATGATTTCCTTGTTAAAAAATCACTCAAACAGTGGCAGCAGTCATGCTGAAAATGGAAGATGAAAAAGAAGTATCTGATAGCTGGAATCACAGACAGCAAGAATTACTTTTCTAATATTTTAATTGGGTCCTTCCCCAGCAGGCAGAAGTCCTCAGTCCTTGTCAACACAACAAAAAACAGAACCCTATGAAAAGGTTTTCTTCTATTTATCTGGGAAATATTTTAGCTCTATGAATTACATTTCTAGCTCTTCAATCTACACCTATACCTCTTTCAGTCAAACTCAGTACATTAAACACTAGCACCAGAGTTAGCTGTCAAGTCCATTTTTGGATGAAATCTTTTTTTTTCACTGTTCCTTAGTTATAATTTTGTCCTATGCATTGTTTTTTAAAAGCTATTCCAAGACATAACATACAAGTGCAAGCACTTGAATAAGCTGTAAAAAAGTACAGATTCATAAATTCCTATAATTTCCTGTAAAGGTAAAATCTAATCTAATACAGACACTCTCTATAACTTGCAAGGCTTCAGTGTGAGGTTTGAATGTCATCCTCTGTTGATTATTTCCATGCACATTTCATGTCACTTCTTTTAAGCACATTATACTACGTGTTCTTCTATAATCACATAATAAGCTATATGTAAGGTTGGTTTGAGTGTAAAAATTACCTTAGTTATTTAAATGATCATATAATTCCAAAAAATATCCTGTCTGGGAATTATCCCATGCATACTTCACATAAAGAGAATATTTAGTCTTCTGATTTTATACCCTGAACAATGGAGAATGAGAAATCCACTGCTATCATTTGTTTTGCAATGTGTTTTCTTTAGTCTGCTATATTAAACTAGCACCATATGATGTATAAACAAAAATAAATGCAGTTATTGGAACATGAAAACAAAAGAACAACCCAAAATGTGGATATTCTTTTGCACTTACAGCATAGAAGTCATGCAAACTACACAAGCACACAGCAGCTAAAAGAGTTATGAAGGAGAAGCCACTGAAACATTTACTTCAAACTTTGGCCCATTTGCTGTCTCAGCCACATGTACCCTAGTTTTCCACATAAGCTGGAGTCAGATAATTAAATTGCTGTCTGGTGCGATACTACTATATTACTATTACCTGTTGTTCTTTGAGAGTAACTTGACTTCTGTAAAGGCATAGGTAGGGTCAGTTCCTATTTTGTCTGAAACTGCTTCAGCAGGCAGGCTGAAGGGAAGACTTTGATTTTGTTTGTCTTTTGTAGTTTTGAAATATGATGCTGCCTAAGGGAAAAAAAAGCTATGGGGCCCTGAATGCTACTGTTGCTATCTTTAGTGAACTACCAGACAGAAAAAGCTGCTCATTCTTAAGGCTTTGTTGTTGCTGTTGTTGAATTTTTCTGCTCCATCTCAATTGCTGCAAGTATGGTCTTAATGCACTTTTTAAAATTCAGAACTTAGCTGAAGATTATTTTATATCATATCACTAAAGTTTTGCATTACTTTTTTGTCTATTCAGAAGGTTCTGAAATCTTCCTTGGCATCTCTGGGTAACTTTCACTATAGCCTTTCAGACTCAAGAACAGATTTCCTCAACACGTCCTCCAACTATTTTAGTTTCAGCTGAAGTGAAATACTGCAAATGATAACATTTTGCCCTTGAATGGGCCTGTGATGAATATCACTTATTTGCACGCGGATGCTCCCAAAGTGAAAATTGCATAGCTTAGATTAAACCTGAATGGGATGGTAAAGGGCAGTACCAACTTCTGGCATTTTTTTCAGGGTACTGCCAAATCCAGCATTAAGACTCCAATTCAGTGTTTTGATTAAAGGATAATGTGTATTTAGGAGCTTAGCTTTCTTTTGCATTCTTTCTGGTCCTTTCAGCCTCACGTACAGGCACTGTGACTGTGTGGAGACATTGACTATAGCCATTAAAAAGAGGTATTACTACTACTTTGCTATTTGTCTGACAGTGCTCTAGCAACCATTATGGTCACCATGAATTTGTTCTGACCACGTGTTCTGTTACTAGAAAAACTACTACTTCATCACCTTTCACCTGAGAAATAACTACATTCTATTTTCTCTCCATATATATATATATTTTTTTTTTCAGTAGAAGCAAGGTAGTAGCCTTGTACTGCTTGATGTTTGAGGAAGATGAAAGACTCTCTCCCCCAAAAACAGCACTTCCCTTTTAAAGATGTAATCATCATCTCTACCACTGGTGTTCTCTTTCCTTTTTTGCTCACCTTCTCCTCACAAAATCAACTTTGCTCCCCACAGACATATTTAACTCTGAAGCATCTCCCAAAACTCACAAAAAACAACACAACTTGTTCTGCAAAGGTTTCCCAGTTCCCATAACACAACATTCTCAGAAGAATATAGCATGAAGCAGTGAATGATCTTTTACTGTTTAGTGATTTTGCCTCAGTTCTTTTTTATGATTTCAGATTTTTAGAAGGTGAAAATCTTTAGTCAAGGCTAAATTTTAATATCCCTCTTAAGATTCACCACCATCACGCTGATTTTGAATGGGCTTTTAAGAAATTAATATATTTTTGAAACTGGGTGAAAAAATCAGCTCAATATGAATATTGTTTTTCCTGAAGAATATTTTGAACCGCTCAAATGGGACCAGATTTGGCTAAAAATCATAGAATCATTAAGATTGGAAAGGACCTCTAAGATCACCAAGTCCAACTGCCAACGCAACACCACCATGCCCCGAAGTGCCACATCTACACGTTTTTTGAACACCTCCAGTGATGGTGACTCCATAACTTCACTGGGCAGCCTGTTCTAATGTTTGGCCACTCTTTCAGTAATGAAATCTTTCCTAATATCCAATGAAAGTTTGTGGAAGAAAAAACTTTTGTGGTAGCTGCCACTGAACTCTCCACTATGTCGACTCTTTCAAAAAGTGAAAGATTCTGAAAGGACTCTATTGATTCAGTCTTTAAACTGTTTGACATTTCTGTGCAAGGACTATGCTTTTCATGCAATAGCTAATTATGTACAGAAGAGAACAATTATATGCTCTGCATGGATCAACAGAAATCAGTCTTTCTCTTGCATACACTGAATTGTTAAAACATCAGTGGTCTGACCATTACTTTAAACAGAGATTTCAGAAACAGAACTACAGACTTCAGCATTTCTTAAGGAGAAAAATAACTTTTAAGTGCTTTGGGAGAAATGAAAACCTTCAGAAGAAGATAGAGCAAGGATTCCCCCTAATGGAGAAAATGTAGACTTTCCACAGACTCCTGTTTTGGATTTAAATGCAAGTCAGTATGATGACAGGGGATGTTAGTGATATTTTTAATGTATGATGAGTAGCTGTGGTCTTACTAGTATTGTTAAGGGCTGCTGGAAATAGCAATTAGTAAATTCCAATGGAAAAAATACATACAAAAAATACGGAAAAAATACATACAAAAAAAAAAGAAAAAATATAAAGCAGAAAAAAAGTAGAATGATTTCGTTGTCACAAAGACAGACAGAAAAATTAAAAGACATGGAGTTTAAATGAATAATTAACCAAGACAAAACATTAGATCTGCTCTGTTGGCCTCATATTACTTATTTTTAGAGCCAGTGGAGAACTTGGTAAAGACCCACTGAAGATGATTTTGGATTTCATGACCCTTCACTGAGCAAGGTGAGGACTAGCTCATGCCCACAGCATGTTCAGCCACGCAGGTTGGTCTGTTTGATACCATCATTCTATTATCCCGTAAGACAGTTCTAACCAGCAAACAAGAATCCAGATTAAGATCTCCAGAGTTTAAATTGTATATAACAAATGTGAAAACCCCTCATTTCTGTGCTTCAGTTTCATACTCTGTTTACATGTAGCTGTTTTTTTTTAAATTCTCCTCCTAGTAACATTATTGAAAATTCATAGCCAAACCACTGATTGTTTTGGAGTGAGGAACATTTTACATTTCATATTGACAAGCCACTTGCTAAGGTACTTATATAAAATATCTTGTAGATTTTATATGAAAGTTTTTAACTACATAGACTTTCTTGGAAACAGTTATACCTACAGAATAATTCCCATTAGTTGTACCAGGTTATCCTGGGCCACTGTGTAAGGTCAAGTCAGACGAGAATGTTAAAAGAACTGCATCTGCCAGGGTTTTAGAAGCATGACTGCAATAAAAGGCTAAATAAAAGTCCAAATTTTAGACACTTATCTTGGTCTTTCACCTAACACAATCACAGTCCATTAAGAGAGCGCAAACAATTTTATAAAGAAAAATATAGTCCCAGAGACAAAAAACTGGTATTACTTCAGTCAGTAAGGCATCCGTTAGTTCCTGTGGAAATGGTATTTACTAACCATAGCTACATTTTTCTCTACCATTTCTGTCTGTATGGAAAAAAAATGGGTGTTTTAATTAAAAACAGCTGCTTGAAGAGATTTTTTTTCTTCCCATGAATGAGAAACTTGATTCCTTCAAGTAAAAGAGTAAGGGCAATGGGAAGCCAGCTGATATAATGGCCACATGAGGCCCTGTTGGATTCACACTTTGTTCAAAATCATGTAAAAGCAATAAAAAAAGCTAAGCTTTACTGACCTAAATTTAAAATCTCTAGCTTTAATATTCAGTTACACTGCAAATAACAAGCTTACTCCTTGAAATCTGACTACTTGACTTACAAGTGTGCCATTTTGTCCCCTAGCCATTCTTTTTAATTTAAAATATAAAATAAGTATAAGCAAAATTTGCCAAGGTTCTCATACTTTGCAGGAACATGCTACTCAAGGTGTGTCCTTTCGCAGGATGTTAAAGACATTTCAAAGGAGTACATATAAACCAGAGAAACTCTTAAGTCTGCATAGCTACAGAAGGACCTGTTTAGTCAGAGACGCTAAGAGTCCTAGGAGACACAAATTCGTTTGCATTATTCCTCAAGCACTTGGCCTTGATGCCAAGCCTGGCAGGCAACAGCAGCTATTGAATCCCCCTAACAGTTCCTTATTAACTGCTTCTCAAGAAAATTAAACTTTGACTTTGCTTCTTCCCAGATCAGTTGCAGGGATTGATGTAAACTGCAAAGCCAAACAGATGCAGTTGCAGTAATGGCCACTCAGAGAAATCACAGCTAGTAGGATAGTTTGATGAACTCCATAGATTTAAATTTCACAAGTGAAACTCAAACAATGTCTGCAGGCAGGTATGTGGAAGTGTATAAATATAGGTCCAAGAAAAAGATAATTTAGTATGAGATATGATTTTAAAAACTTTAACTCAAACATGCCTGTAATCTGAAGAATATTTACATTTGGATTCTGATTTATGGCATGGGCCCAGTTATTACACTATTTTCTTCACAGACTTTTATGGAAAGAACGTCTTCCTCTGCTGTTTCCTCTCACTGTAGAAAGTAAGAATCTGAGAAATTGTATGTGAAGTGGCGAATCTATAAAAACATCAGAAATAAATTTCTGTAGTCCATGAAATTTCTCAATAGCAGGGCAGGTGGAGGAAGATAAAAATAAACTCTTTGTCAGCTTATAATTCTTGCATTGGTTCACGGTCATAAAGATTTTTCTGAAAGAACACTGACAAACTTATTAAAAGCATAAAGAAGAAATCATACTAAATGTCTATGAAAAGCCAAAATAGCATTAAAGACATACAGGAAAAATCAGAGGAAAATCAGAGCAATTATTATGCTATGTTGCTGCTCTGACATCAAAAAATATGTTTAATAAATGTAATGGTTCACCAAACTGGAGAAGATCATAACACTTGGACTGGTATTCTTATTTAGCCTTGTTATTTTGCAGATTGAAAAGGTTGAAAGATTAGAATATTGGAAAGTCAGCATTCTCTGTAAACATGAATTAATCATCCAGTATTATGCTTATGGATTATTACTCAATTGCATGATTAAAGGCTAAAGTTTACATCAGTTTTCATCCTACAAAACTTTGTCCTAGAAAACTAATTTACCTGGAACTAATTCATTTAATCTGAAGCAAAACAAAAGAGGTGAGACCACTCTGTTGGTCTTTGGAGTCCATATTCACAGCATGAGGTTGCAGAGACATCCCACCTGATGTGGTGAGGTAGCCAGGAAAATGGTGGTTGCCTCTGTAGCAGTTGATGCTCAAAATCTGATGTCTTCAATGTTGGTCGTCTTCTGCTGGTCTCACCTCTCTTTCAGATGCCTTTTTATCCTTTAAAATCACCATAATCTGTGGCTTTTTGTACTCAGATTTTTTATGAAAATCCTGTCCAGGCTGACTGTTCAGTGCTCCTGGTGAGTCAGTTCCAAAACCGACCCAGAGATAACTGTTCACTTTGTGCCCACTCTGCAGCCATTTTAACTGCAGCACTGTGACATTATTTACCTTATGGCCTGCTAAATATTAAATCAGCAATTTGCTAAATATGCTTATGCTAAATCCATATAACCATAAGGCAGTAACTGAACTGCTGATGTAGCAAATCAGCTAGTCTCTGCCTTGCCACTAGAAATGCTAAATAAATCTGTGTGAGGTTGGCAATTCAAGCAATTCATCTCGGCTCAAGAGTCCCTTTCCCTTAGCATTGATCCATGACTCTCTGATGCCTTCAGATTTCCCCTTGCGAATGCAGAACTTTGCAGACATTGAGAACCTGAATAGGAGGCTATCTGAGCATGGCCTCGGTTTGAAGTGCCCTCTTTCTTTTTCTGTTTTTTTCCTAAATCATATTTCATAAAAACAGAAATGTGGAAGCCAACACAGACTTCTGAAGACAGTCAGCTTTGCATTGAAGAGGATTAAATATTTCTCTCTCACATCCATTATATACAAGACCACATGCTATGTGTACATGCAGTCATTGTAATTCTTCTGTATATGAACACAAAAGAAACGGGCAGATAGCAGGCAGAGCAGGAGCACTGGCAGCAAGATCTGGAGGAGGAACACCAACAACAAAAAGTAACAGACCAGGAGAAGCAAATGGGATGAGAAGAGATTGTGAGTTCTGGGAGAAAAGGAGGGTGGGTATCTGTGGAGAAGTTTCCTGAAAGACCACTTAGGAGTTTGTGTGGGTAATATTGAGGACAGCACATCAGTTCAAGGTTTAGCCTGTAAATAACCAGAAACTAATTTTCTAAGGTGCTTTTCAGGAGAAAAAAGAGAGTCTTGAATTCAGAATAGTACAGAACTGTTTTGACTGGTAGCTTCTTTAAAAGAATGAAAGAGAATATAAATGAGTGAGTCAGAAGGCAAGAAATGTTTTAAATTATATTGACCATTGCCATGTTTCAAAATACTGTTTTCATAATTAGGACTATTTCATACTGTTTCCAGAATCACATCAGAATCTTAGCTTTCCAAGAAGTCTGTATTTCTTTTGCTTGCAGCAAAATGGAATCCAAAAATGCAAGCTGTAAAAACTCAAAATAGTCAAAATATGCTTGCTTAACATAATTAATAATAACAAAATTATTACACAAGGCAATTTCTTAAGATGTTTTAATACATCAGATTGTACTACGAGCTTCTAGATCTGAGGATGGTTACTTCTATATAAAGGAAACATACCATCATTAGTACATGAAACCTTATTCCTTGTTTGCCACTCTGAAAATAATGCATCCACCCAGGAAATTCTGACCAAGGAGTGTGTTGGGCATATCCGGCAGTGTTTAGACAACAAGGAGCTGCAGGGTCCCCTGTGTGGGAAGAGGCCATGAGCTTCCCAGTGCTGGTTTCACTGTTTCCAGACAGCTCTGGCACAGATGGAAACAAGCTATTGTGCACAAAACCTTCCAGTTGGGGAGCACATGGTGCCTCTGCTCAAACTTATTTAAGAAAGTGTAAGCCAGAAGGGGTAGGAGACATATGAGAGGAGAACAAGAGGACACATGTAAGAAGATATATGAAGAGATGTGTTTAGACAATTGTGGGGGAAAAGCAGAGGAGGAGAAACAAAAGAGACATGTGAAAGGAGACATTGTGGGTGACACACCTGGAGACATGCTGTTGGAAGGAGCTGATCCATGCCAGAGGAAGGATGTCTCTGAGAAACTGCAGCCCATGGGCAACACACACCAGGGCGGAGACATCCCCCCAGGGACTGCTGCCTGCAGGCAACCCATGCCAGAGCAGATGAAAATGCTTAAGCAGTGAGGAGCAGTGGAAGAAAACAAGAAGCAAGGAGCAGCAGAAAGAAATTATACACTGACCCCAGCCTCCTGCACTGCCCATGACTTCACCAAAGAGATTGGGACAGACCTAGCGTTACATGCTGTGAAAACAAGAAGAGTTGAGAGACTGTGAAGGTGAAGGAGAGGTGTTAGACTGAAGTTGAGTCTGGGAAAGGTGGAGGAAAGGTTTTTCCTTAAGTGTTCATTCAGTTGTTTACATCTACTTCTTTTTCTTCAATATCTGACTCAGTAATTAAAAGTTTATTTTAATTAGCAATAACTAAATTAAGTTAAATTCCCCAAGTCAAGACTGGGTTTGCTTGCAACAAGGAGTCAAGGATTTTTTGTGGGGGACGCTTGATCTGCTGAGGAAAGGCACAATGTCAGAAATACTGAGAAATTCTGATCACTTAGCTGGCTCCCCCATTCTGAAGTAGACCTTCCTGCCTGAATAGCGGCATCAGCTGATTTTTGTGAACTATTCCATCTGTGTTTTTCCATCTGTACAAGCCTGCCGTATGTTTCCCCTCCTGCTCACTTTGGCCTCATGTTCCACTGTGGCACTTGAACCTAATGAACAGCTTCATAAGGTTTAACTTGCCAGTATTATCAGTTGCTTAAAGTTCAACCATTGCCTTTACTTACCTCTAGAGTACGTTATTAATATGTCAACATCAGCAACCAGCCCATTAGGTTTTACTTAGCTAATGAACAATTATTTACTATTTATCTTCTTTTATCTACTCTCTACATCTTTACTAAAATTGACTAAAATTTTGTATGTATTCCAAGAACTGGTTTTTTGTAGCTCTAAAAAGGCAAAGTACTGAGGCAACAAAAAATATTAGAGCCAAATGTACATTTTAATATTCATCTTGGTATAAAGGCAGAATTGATTTGTCATGTTTGTTATTCCACAAGCAAGCTTATAATTTAAAATGCAACCATGATATATCCATCAACTGAAGTAATACTATGAAAATAATCGTCTCCCTTTACCAGCTCCCAGTTCTGAGAATATCTGTCATACATTCCAATGCATTAAAAATACCTAAGACATAGAAAT
Organism: Phaethon aethereus; assembly: GCF_964289735.1. NCBI lineage: Eukaryota > Metazoa > Chordata > Aves > Phaethontiformes > Phaethontidae > Phaethon > Phaethon aethereus. The sequence continues at coordinate 52,014,235 of NC_138578.1, read as the reverse complement.
GACAGAATTTAAATGTGAAGCCAGTGAAGGAGGTTTGAGTGTCTCACTCCAGGGCTAGATTTAAAGTTCCTTTCTGGAACTCAAAGTTTTACACAACTTCTTGCAGCAGCCTATTTTCTGGTTGTACTTTCTAAGCCATTGCACCCTTTTTACTCCCTGATGAAATCACTTGTAATGCTTCTTTGTCTGCCTAGTAAAATGTTATTTTCCCTATGAAACTGAAGTCTGTTCCTTGCTGAGTGAGTATCATCTGAACTGGAGCTAAGCATCAGCCAGTCTAGCATTCATGAACACTAAGTAAAACAGGTAATCCTATTGGCAGTCTTGTTTCTAAATGTTTGATAAAGGATGTCATTACATCATTTGCCTACCACTTTTTCCTTCACTGTTTGCATTCCTCAAATTTTAAATACACTAATTAAAAAAACATACATTAAAGATGAGAAAAATCTGACCAGACTGACAAAGCAGTGACATACTTTATGTTTTGTGCCCCCTTTGTAAACAAGCTTTTTGTTTCATCTGGCAATCCATATTTCAAGCAGTAGAGGGAGTCTTTTATTCAGTAGAGCCACGTTCAGTTCCATTCATTTACTCTCAAGATTGATGTTTTGGGGGATAATTGATTTAAAGGTCAAGGCCAGCAAACCAAAAAACCATATCAAGCAGAATGTTTTCTCTTTCTTTTTATTCAGGAGGGATGGAGAACTAAGATCTTTTGCCATCTAATTGTCAGTAATGTTTTCTTCCAAAAAGAAGAAAAATGTTAATCCATTCTTATCTTTCCTCATCTCAGCATTGGTTTGCAAAGGCCTTGAATGTTTTCAACAAGAGGTAGTAAAGATTTGGCTGCAGAAGACAGGATTTTTTTTTTCAGGACATGAAACAGCAAGTCTGGCGAATAATGGCTGTTTCCCCCCAACTCTGCACTGTTGCCTCTATCTATGTACTGTTGCCATTAGTATTGAGAGAGCCATTGTTCATTGTAAGAAAATATAAAAGAACATCATTATAAGTTCAGATTTCTACAGTGGCTTTCTGGAGGGGTTTTGATCAATGCAGAAGGACTGCCTGAAAAGAGAAACATTTTCCAACAGAATGTATTACACAGAAAGAGAATGCCCTGACACTGAAAGAAACTGGGGAAAAAACATACCTACCAGTAGGCTAGACAAAGGGCACAGGTCGAGGCCTTTTCTTTGAAAGCACTGATTAATGTGAGGTCCTGTTACCTGCTATAATCATCGTTTTGTTCCGAGTGAAAGGTTTCCTACATTCCTAATTTGTCTTAGGGATGGTAGAAGAGAAAAAACTGTCTACCTCAGTCCAAGGGTGAGACAGTTTCTTTTTGCATTCAAAGTGATGGATACAAAGGATGCAGGTTGTCATACAAATGCTAACTGAGTGATTCCATGAAAAAGCAACCTTTGCAGCTCACATCATTCAACTATTTATCTTGATGAGAAGGGACATTTAGATTGTTTCTTAAATAAAATGTTACTGTGGCAAAGTTAGCAAGAACTGCTAAATCCTGACAGAGAAAAACCTCCATTTGCGTGCACATGTGTACTCTCGTATTAAGGAGACACTAAATGTTTGCACAAATTAAGTCTCTGTACTTGATTTTTCACTATGAAATGTAAAAAGTGCTGGCAATTCCTGCTTTCTTAAAACTGATAATCTAGGTATATAGGGGTCCCGATGCTGTTTTCACTGAAGACCATAAGAGATGTCCAGTTGATTAAAATGGGACTTATAGAGACATTGAGCAGGGAGGGCAAGGGAGGCGGAGTTCAGCACCTTTCTCTAATGATAGAATAGCAAAAGGGAGCCTCGGACAGACAGGCTTCTAAGACTCAGTTAAGTGCCTAAACTGATGTAGAGTGAATACAGGTTAAGAGTCACAGGATATCAAAATTAAATTACAGCAAAAGGCTCCACTAGCTACAACTGTAGACAGAGTAAAATCAGTACTCAGATTTTGACCATTCCAACATCAAAAAGGAACAGTTTAACTACTTTTAGTACAAGGAGTCACTGACACTAGGGATGTGTCCTGTCTAGGGAAACTTCGGAGCTAACACAACCACCAACATAATGACTTTCCCCATAATCAGCAGACATTCTGCCCCAAACTTTAATTTGGTTCAATGAAGGTGTTATGTCCCATGCCATAAGCATCCTAGTTTCTGAAAACTCTGCCCAGAAATGGGAGCCTTGCTCTTTCTACTCTGTCAGAATGTTTTGTCAACCAACTAAATGCTCTGACTCAGAGGCAGTGCAGAGTAATTGACTTCTGTGCTGTAGTGAAGCATGGAAATTATATTACTCACAAACATGTATGCCATCTGGCACCTGATGTAAGCATACAACAAAACCACTAATTTTCTAAAAAGTATAGAAGTATTTTATAGTGTAACACTACAGGAAGAGTCAAGAAGAAATACCGTCTTGGATACTGTTCACAGGTTGTGAGACCATTCACCCCTGAAACTGGTATTGCCACAGGCTGAAGGGAATGTGAAAGTCTCTTCACAAATCCATGGCAGATGACAGTGAAAGAAAGAAACATCCATCTCCACTCTTACTTTCCCTAGCAAAAGCCATGAACATCAGTATTAATTGGAAAGGCATGTAACATTTTGACTGTGAACTAGTAACCCGGGCAAAATTCAAGAGAGCTAGGAGACCTGACACAAATGTAGAGTGTAATATGTTTTGTTTCTTAGAGTCAAACTCATACATCCTCCTTGAGCATGTGTTTTCTAGACATTGTGCACTTCTGTGAGCAGTACTGATCACACAAGAAACAAGGTCTGTAATTTATAGTGATAGTAAACACCAAAACTCCCAGAGGCCAAACCCACAACAAGCACCTCCAGTACTAATTACAATGCAAATTGTATGCTAAAGGCAGTCCCTGTTCCTCACCTTACATCTCAAGTTACTGATTAAGGTAAGGTTGATAACTATTTATTAATCTGATAAATAGGTGACATATTGCTGATGTTTCATGCAATATTTCAACTTTTCTCTATTTCCCTTTTAAACAAAGGTAAAAAATGTGGGCAGCCATTCTTGATTAAGTTAAACTGGGATTTTCAAAATGTTTGGCATTGCCTTATACAACTCAATACTTGGCCACCATTTGGTTTTTTGGAAATTCCCACAAAAAAATTACAACAAAGTGACATGTAGTAATGATTAAATAATGTTTGCCATTTTAAGTCTCCTAAAACATCTGAGCAAACGCAACCTGTGCCTGCCTTAGGATGGGTACTTTTGTAAAATTTCAGCTACATCACTTAAAGCTGTCCAGCCATGATAATATAACAATGTTTTGTTTATCTCTTCCCCCGCCTACACACACACATATATATACATTTACATGTCTTTCTCCAAGCTTAAATATATATGTATCTCACACATGACATTTTGTTTAGGTATTCTATCACCTCTGGATTTTTACACAAACACTATGAACTTATATGGAAAACCCCCTCATGTCATGCAGATCTCTCTAGTCATCTCAGTGAAAATTCACCCACACTTTGCCAATTTACAAGACCGGAGAAACCATTTTGGTCATCCATGGCACACACTTGTTAGCATTCAGCCACTACAGGCATACCAGAAAACTGTGCAAGAGAGCTAAATAAGCCAGTTTATATAAAACAAAGTAGCATTGAATAAGCTAAGTATCCCATTCTTGCTGACTATCAAATGGAGACAAATGAAAAATGAGACTGAGGAGGTGAAACAAAGATGCCTACTCTGACCCGAGCAAGGTAGGGGTCCCCATAAGAGTTAGGTAGGAGATGTAGATTTTGGGTTGTCTTTTTCTGCATTTCACATTTGTGATCTCACGTCAGAATACTGCAACTTAATTACTCTTTTTAAAATTAACTACAGGCTTAGAACAGAACTGCAGTATGTCAGACAAAGATTGCGTGTGCAAGCTGACATTACTGACACACATAGGAAACATGAAAATTTATTTGATGCATCCTGCAAATTATTGCTTTTTTTTGTTGATTTTAAGTTTGCACATGACTTTTTTATTTGATCAAATACGTTATTCTCCAATAAGAGCAGATGCTACTTTTAGGTCAACCAATTTATTTACTGATTTCTATTAATTTGCAGTGTAGTATATCATAGGAAAACAGATATAAATTCCACAACTTACTAGCTCTGTTGTATCCTTTACTAGGCCTGATGTAAGACATTTCCTCAAAATGTGTAGACAGCTCCTGACTTTTAAGGGGAAGACACCCTTCAACAAGGCAAGATCGAGTCACAAGAATGTGACTACAGCTATCTGCAAACCTAAATGCCATTTTCTATCCTTTCATTTTCACTGAAGCTTTGAAGTAAATACGAAAGGAGCCAGAACTGAGCAAATTACCTGAGGACTGAAACATTTTTGACATAAGTCTCAAACGCAGTTCAAGTCTTTTATACTTCTTCTTCGTTGTTCTAGTTTTGTTTCATCTCAGAATGTGAGTGATGGTAGTGATGATGGAAAGATTGGACAGCTGGCCTCAGTTCCCCATGTTGGGTACAGACAGAAACACGTGAGATGCCCTTTTTCAGGAGCCTCAGAGCCTGTGCAGCAGAAACATTTAACTATTTCTTGCTGAAGGAATTGTGCAACAGGAAGGATCCATTTCACATCCACTACTTCAGCAGGTCCTGTATGTTAAAATATTTCCTTTCTAATTGGAAAGGCTGTAATTTCAAACCCATTTGCCACTAATGTGCTGAATTTGCTGTGCCAGGATGAGAAATTCTCAATTCTCCTTACTGCCATAAGATCCAGTGAGATGTTGCTGAGCAATCCATACTTTGATCTGTCCACGAAACGGATAGTAAGAAAGCATGTGAATTTTTAAATATAACCAAGTCTAGGACAATGAAATCAGCATGAAATCTGACTTAGAAGTCAAAGCAATTACATATTCCAAGTATCATCTTCCAGAAGAGAGTTTTTAACTAATTCTGTCCCTCTCTAGCCAAATAATAGTCATCCCTATTAAACTACTTTACCAGTCTGTTTTGCTTCAATTACCAGCCACCACATGTTCCAAGGGGTAAGAGTAAGGGATCCGTCATAGTGTGAAGGGATGGAACCAAGCCTAGACTCTCATATTTTCTGCCTCAGTACCTTAAAATATGTCAGGAAATATATACACCAAAAATACGTTGGTGTAAGAAACAAATTTATACTTTCCACTACCAACAAGTCAGTTCTCAGGCAGGTAACTGTAGGTAATACTGGCTTCCTCTGTGCCATTTACAGCTTGAAGCAAGTAAGAGAGTTTATCCACACTCCTGCTGGCACAGGAAAAAGAGGGGAAATACACAAGTTTTGAAGCATACAAACTTCTAATTGGGAGCTTGTATGCTGAAATTTTTTCATATATTTTTCATAAAGCCTTGACTCATACTCTTAGATCATCACAGCTTTAAGGGTTTTTTTGTATCGTCTATAAAATGTTAGCAAATGTGCAACATTTGAGTGATCCTACAACACTTACTTTTTCATTATATATCTTTCTGGATTAATAAGGTATAATTATTAGATAAGTTATTGTATGCTATGCTAGACATAGCAAGAACAGGGCTGTTCCACAAGGTAAGATCACCAGGGGTGACCCCAGAAGAAAGCAGGGCAGTGCCCTTGCTGGCAGGGCACAATCCCAGGACCTGAGCAGGGTAGGGGTGGTAATCGTCAAATACGGGCAAGGCAACAAGTCAGGTCTGAGGTCACTCCAGAAAATCCAGTCAGGACCAGCAGGGACAGGACAAGACACAGGCCTGTCCACAGATCTGCTCAGGCAAGGGCCGAGGCCCAAGCTCACCTGGACCCCCAGGCCCATGGGTCCACAGGTCCAGGTTGGGACTGGGCAGTGCAGTTAAGGGCTGTCCCACAAAAACATCAATGATACCAGTTAGAGCACTGTCTACACTAAGACTTAATGCTTCATAGAAGGCCAAAAAATTTCACAGGTGGAAATCAAACACTGATAGGTGACAGACATGTTAAGTTTACCTTAAAAGAAAACAGCAAAACTTAATGAGACTGACAAAGGAAAAAAAAAGGACTGCAGGACTGTCAAACCACCACACAGGAGAGACCATACACATATGGTCCAGTGCAGTCTCCTCCTCCTTTTCTCATTCAAATAATACTGGATAATAATAACTCTCAAAAAAAAATACATCAACTATAATTTATTATGATTCAGATAGAAATGTTAGTCATTGTGACATCTTTTTCACCCGCTTCCCTTTTTTAATGTGGCTTCTGAAGCCAGAAGGGCAGGTGCATTGTATTCAGCCTCATAATGTGTTACCAAACAAGATCCAGAGCATGTGAACAGATACTGTAAGCACTGACAGACAGAAACTTAAAAAAAACAGTATAAAAATCATTACTACTTACAGAGGCCTTTTGCACAGTCGGCATCTAAGAGCCAAACTCATACAATTTGATAGAGTGAAGAATGCAACCTGAATTCTTTCATTTCTCTGTGATGCCAACACCTGACATGACAGGCTTTCTGAGGTTGTGATCAGCTCTTTTCCTCTAGCAGAGTATTAATCATACTTCAAAAAAGGTGTGACACTTTTTTAAAATACATGTGGACAATTTAATACTTACACTCTAATGACAACATATCAGTAACTTTACGTGGGAAGAATGTATGTGCAATGTGTTCTTATTTATGTTGAAATACCATCACACCTGTAGATTCCTAGAAACCTTTCTGCTAGCAACAATACAAAAGTAGAAGATTTAAAAAAAAAAAAAAAGAGATAAGCCCCCCTCCAAGAAATATATTGTCTCTAAGGAGAGTAGGTTGTCAGCAACAAGGTTGAGCAAAGAATTCTGAAAGCGATTAAAAGCGACTTCAGAGCACTGGGGCGACTGATTGAAGGATCAGGAGCACAGGTAGTGTTTTTGTCAATCCCTTCAGTGGCAGGGGGGAACACTGAAAGGAATAGGAAAACACCCCTGGTTAACACGTGGCTCAGAGGCTGGTGCCATCAGCGGAATTTTGGGGTTTTTGACCATGGGGCAGTTTACGCGGCACCGGGCCTCCTGGCAGCAGATGGAGTTCAGCTATTTCCAAGGGGGAAAAGGATTCTCACTTGTGAGTTGGAGGACCTCATTGAGAGGGCTTTAAACTAGATTCGAAGGGGGAAGGGGATAAAACCAGGCTCACTGGAGATGAGCCTAGGGGTGGCATGTCGATGTTGGGGGCAAAATCGATAGCCCAGCTCAAGTGCATCTACACCAATACACATAGCGTGGGCAGCAAACAGGAGGAGCTGGAAGCCATTGTGCAGCGGGACAGCTATGACTCAGTCACCATCACAGAAACATGGTGGGATGACTCACATGACTGGAGTGCTGCAGTAGATGACTATAAGCTCTTCAGAAGGGATAGGCATGGAAGGAAATGCAATGGTGTGGCTCTGTATGTTAGGGAGTGTTTTGACTGTATAGAGCTCAACGATTGTGATGGCAAGGTCAAGCGCTTGTAGGTAAGGATGAGGGGGAAGGCAAACAAGGCAGATATTCTGCTGGGTGTCTGTTCTAGACCATCCAACCAGGACAAAGAGGCTGACAACGCATTCTACAAGTGACTGGCAGAAGTCTCACAATCACTAGCCCTTGATCTTGTGGGAGATTTCAACTTACCAAACATCTGCTGGAAGTATAACACAGCAGGGAGGAAACAGTCTAAGAGGTTCCTGGAGTGTATGGAAGATAACTTCCTGACACAGCTGGTAAGTGAGCCTGCCAGGGGAGGTGCCTCACTTGACCTGCTGTTTACAAACAGAGAAGGACTAGTGGGAGATGTGGTGGTCAGAGGCCATCTTGGGCTTAGTGACCACGAAATGATAGAATTCTCAATTCTTGGTGAAGTGAGAAGGGGGGTCAATAAAACCACTACCCTGGACTTCTGGAGGGCAGACTTCGGCCTGTTCAGGTCACTGGTCGAGAGAATCCCTTGGGAGACAGTCCTGAAGGGCAAAAAAAGGGTCCAGGAAGGCTGGACATTCTTCAAGAAGGAAGTCTTAAAGGTGCAGGAGCAGGCAGTCCCCATGTGCCATAAGAGAAGCTGGTGCAGAAGACAACAGGCCTGGCTGAACAGGGAAGTTTTGCTGGGACTCAGAAAAAAAGGAGAGTTTATCACCTTTGGAAGAAGGGGAAGGCAACTCAGGAAGAGTACAAGGATCCCGTTAGGTCATGCAGAGAGAAAATTAGAAAGGCAAAAGCCCAGCTAGAACTCAATCTGGCCACAGTCGTAAGGGATAACAGAAAATGTTTTTACAAATACCTTTGCAACAAAAAGAGAGACAAGGAGAATCTCTATCCTTTATTGGATGCGGGGGGGGAACATTGTCACTAAGGATGAGGAAAAAGCTGAGGTACTTAATGCCTTCTTTGCCTCAGTTTTTAATAGCCAGACCAGGTATCCTCAGCATATTCAGCTCCCTAACTGAAAGACAGGGATGGAGAGCAGAATAAACTCCCCATAACCCAAGAGGAATCAGTTAACAACCTGCTACGCCACCTGGACATGCACAAATCCATGGGGCCTGATGGGATCCACCCAAGAGTACTGAGGGAGCTGGCAGAGGAGCTTGCCAAGCCACTCTCCATCATTTATCAGCAGTCCTGGTTAACAGGGGAGGTCTCAGATGACTGGTGGCTTGCCAATGTGACACCCATCTACAAGAAGGGCTGGAAGGAGGATCCCAGGAACTACAGGCCTGTCAGCCTGACCTCAGTGCTGAGAAAGATTATGGAGTGGTTCATCTTGAGGGTGCTCATGGGGCATGTGCAGGACAACCAAGGGATCAAGCCCAGCCAGCATGGGTTCATGAAAGGCAGGTCCTGTCTGACCAACCTGATCTCCTGCTATGACCAGGTGACCCGCCTAGCGGATGAGGGAAAGGCTGTGGATGTTGTCTACTCGGACTTTGGTAAAGCCTTTGACACCGTCTCCCACAGTGGAGAAACTGGCAGCTTGTGGCTTAGACAGGTGTACTCTTCGCTGGGTAGAAAAACTGGCTGGATGGCCAAGCCCAGAGAGTTGTGGTGAATGGAGTCAAATCCAGTTGGCAGCCAGTCACAAGCGGTGTTCCCCAGGGCTCAGTTTTGGGGCCAGTCTTGTTTAATAACTTTATTGATGATCTGGATGAGAGGGTTGAATGCTCCCCCAGTGAGTTTGCAGATGACACCAAGCTGGGTGGGATTGTTGATCAGCAGGAGGGCAGAAGGGCTCTGCAGAGGGATCTGGACAGGCTGGATTGATGGGCAGAGGTCAACTGTATGAGGTTTAATAAGGCCAAGTGCCGAGTACTGCACTTGGGTCACAACACCATGCAACCCTATAGGCTTTGGGAAAAGTGGCTGGAAAGCTGCCCGGCGGAAAAGGACCTGGGGATGCTGGTGGACAGATAGCTGAACATGAGCCAGCAGTGTGCCCAGGTGGCCAAGAAGGCCAACAGCATCCTGGCCTGCATCAGAAATAGTGTGGCCAGCAGGACTAGGGAAGGGATCGTGCCCCTGTACTCAGCACTGGTGAGGCCACACCTCGAATACTGTGGTCGGTTTTGGGCCCCTCACTACAAGGACATTGAGGTGCTGGAGTGTGTCCAGGGATGGGCAAAAAAGCTGGTGAGAGGTCTGGAGAACAAGTCTTATGAGGAGCAGCTGAGGGAACTGGGGTTGTTCAGTCTGGAGAAGAGGAAGCCAACGGGAGACCTTATCACTCTCTACAACCACCTGAAAGGGAGTTGTGGTGAGGTGGGTGTTGGTCTCTTCTCCCAAGTAACTAGTGACAGAACAAGAGGAAATGGCCTCAAGTTGCACCAGGAGCGGTATAAGGACCTTATAACTGATATTATGAATTGTTGATCTATTCCATACAGCTGTAACTGCTCTTAGTTCACAGATATTTTGTGTGGAATAAAAGATTTAGGTTAGGGATGATCTGTTCTTAAAGGTTTGTATCAACAGACATCACTCTAATATAAAACTCAGGTAATTTTCAATCCATTTTTTAATACCATATATACACTGAAAATAGCTATGTTAGCAGCCATCTTGGACAGATGTACATTTTTCCCAGTTTTTACATCCAGGTTTTTTCAACTAACATTTCAGTGGAGATTAAATCACTGACAACCCTGTCCTTTCTTTCACTTCCAGTTCAAACTTATCTGGCAATAAACTCAACCTCTTAACTTCTTTTTCATTGCTTCATTATTGTCTACTCCCCATTCCTCATACTCTCAAGAACTAAGTCATCTTAACTGCCTGCTATTGCTGATTTGACTTCATAACTTTATTTTCTGCCATAGCAGATTATTCCTATCATTCAGTGTCACTTATTGTGCTATAACATCTAGTAACAATATATTTAACTGAAACAGATTAAGAAATATATAATGCTATATTCCTGACCTAATGCAATTCTTTTATTACGAGTATCTGAGTGTTTACTGATAGCTTACAGTAGAGGACCACAGAAAATACAGGTAGGTCTTTATTAACTCATGAACAACTCCTAGCATTCCGTTGGAATTTGTACTATATAAATCATAGATTTGCATTTTATCAGCTAAGGCTCATCTGTCCAATACATTCCATTCCAGATATTGTCAAGTGTTCAGCAGGTGCTGAAGATGGCCAAAATGGCTAATCGTAACCACTAGTACAGACAAAAAAAATTAGCAGACTATTTGTTGTGTCCAGAGAGAATAGGGTGGGTTTTCTTCCAAATTCTCAGTGCAATCTCTTTTTTCTTGTCATGCCATAACATTTCTGTTTGTGTAGTCTGGCGACTACACTATTACAGCTAATATGCCAAAATTGGTAGCACAATAGTTGAATAATTGCAGCCTATAGTCTTTTTCTATGTTACTTGAAACATGATGATTGTAAAATAGATTTACTTCTGGTAAATTATTTATTTTAAAGGCTGTGCCATGATAACAGATGGGTCTGGTTGGCACAAAGTTAAAATAAGTGGCAGTGAAGTGTATGGTAAATTACTCAAACAGAAGTAACTCAAAACAGTCAGTTCAATTAACCAAGGACCTGATAAACCTTTTCAGACTCAAATCAGTATCGCTGGCATTGCCATTAGCATTTGTAGCTAAATGTCAGGTCTGCTATTATTTTTCATACCCTTGAAAGTAAAGCTGCATCAATGGCCAAAACTCTGAATATGAATGTAAATATTCAAAGATTTGCTCAATTAGTAGCTCTAACTTAAAAATAAACACGTGGCCTGCAAGCTCTTTCTTGCACTGAGTGATCTCCAATCTACAAGTTCCTGTTAAAGTCACTCTACATGTCTGAAAATTAAAACACAGGATGGGCAATCACCTTTATTTTAGTGGATATCCCTTCTCTGAAACCTGATGTTTACTGAATAAGAATTTACTTACAATAGGCTAGTGTATTTATCAAGCAAAGTCATGCAAATATTTTTGTTATTACTTCCTGTTCAGCTTTTGGCAGTCTCCTTTCAGCCTGTGACCAGAAGCTGTGGAGTGCCCTCTGCAATGCCCATGAATGCACGTTCCTGCTGCTGTCCTTGTGACAGTATGAAGCAATCAGGCAGTATGTCAGGTCATCTCACTGATTCATCTGAAAAATAACCTTGCAACAGCAATAACAAAAAAAAAAAAAAAAGTTTCAGACATCCTCTAACTGCAAGTAGGAGGTGACAGGCATGTGCATCTTAAAGTAGAGAGAACAGCAGGACAATTCATTTCAATGGCAGTCTGAAATGTGCCAGCTGAAGCCATATCTGAGATACAGATGTATGTGCAGGATTTTAACACCAAGGTTAAGTCAATCTTAAGTGCTGACCTCTAAAATTGAGTTATGTCCTACCTTTTTACATCCATGTCCTATTGCTTATTGAAACACATTTAGTAACCATAATTAAAATCTTATTTGCATCGTAGCTGTTAAAAATTAATAAGGAATTTCCTTAAAAGTGCAATCTGAATTGTTTTGTTCAAAAAAGATTCCAAAAATGTTATGTTTACATTTGAAATATATAGAAACAAATCAAGAAAGTATCAGGCATCTAAAGATTCCTAAAGAAAAAATCCGGTTGACTTCATTGGCATACATCATCTTAGTTTTGTCATGATTTCAGCTATACAACCAGATAAATTAATTACATTTCTTCTTCCACTTTCTTATTTCATGACAGTTGACGTCATTCTTCTGTCCTTAATGCACACTCATTGCTGTTGGCTTTACATACCTATGGAACTGGTAGATCTTCTACTAACCTCTCCCTTTTGCTTCCACATTTAATAGGAAGGTGAGGTACCAGCTTTTGTCCTCCATGCAACAGCATTTAGACTATTCTGACACTTGGAGTCCCCTCTAAGGCAGGGGAATGATTGCTTGTTAAGTTTTGCAGGTGGAAAAGCCAAAGTTCCCAATTCTCCATTGCCTTTGTCATGCTATGTAGGGTATAGCACTTATCTATGTTACTACGATAGCATCTTGGATTACATTGTGCTGTTCACTGAGCAGGTAACAGGCACAAGCCTGAACAGTTCAAATTTTCCAATAGAAGGTTCTAGTTAAACAAATCCTAGTTAAATTTACTAGTGTCAGCATTATTCAGGATTTTTTAGCATTATCATTCCCTTTGCTTCAGTACAAATGATAACAAAGTCCAGGACAAGAAAGAACCTGGCCCAGAAAGCAGCTGCTACATGTGCAAATAGAACAAAACCATCCAAAACACAAGATTATCTGAGTCAAATCTCTTTCTCTGTTGTCACACTCACTAAAAGTATGAAATAGTATTAAAATTCTATTAAGGCAGATAGAGAGTGTATTTATTATATCTTAGGAGAGCTGTTTACCACTGTAGCACTCCATACTGTGAAACAAGAGCACTGCTGTAATTTCACTGCAGGTGAGTATAATTTTGCCACCACACTTGAGGAATTATGGCTCATCTGAGGAATAATACACATTTACCCATGGATTGAATAAATATTCTCATCTCAGAAGAGTTCCAAATATAAACTGGAAGGTCTGTCTGTTTTAAAAATTCTAGCTGCATTTCTGAAAAAAATAGAGAAGCAAAAGCTTTGGAATTGTGCCAAAAAAGAAAGTCATACTATGGTGAGTACTGCTTTATGTTACAGGGTGAGTGTTATATTGACTACCGAATTCCCTCCAAAATAAAATTAATTTAACTCTAGCTTCAAATCCACAAAAGGAGCCTTGTATATCTTAGAGCTGAAGCCCAAATATTGAAGAACAGAGTTCCTTTCAGTTACTTGTATTGCCATACCTACATTAAATTTCATTTCAGGAGTTGCCAACAGAAAAATATTACCTCTTCCTCCCTCAGGTGTCTTGCAGTAGTTCTTAAGAATAGAAATATATCCATCTGTAATCTATTTATTCTACTGACATGATGGGGAAATCTGAAAATGGATGAGTATATATCAAGCTGAAGGAAAGAGCTTTTATTTATAGCTCCATAATAATTCTTCTATGTGAGCAGTAACACCCTTTGGTTCTGATTTACTGAATACTACCCCAAGGAATCCCTGCAAATAAAGTCTTTAAGAGAGACATTTACTGTAAAATCTGCTTATCATTCACTCTGTTGATAATTTTTTTTGCATTCTTATGTTCACATGCATACAAGTGTACCTGATAAGGAAAAAATTTTGACTTGGAAATATTGTGTAGGATAGACTAATTATAAAATGAGTTGTACAAGTACAGGAAATGCTATTGCAGAAGTCTAATTTACGGAATTGAAGCTTTCATTGAATGTCTATATGTAAATAGAGAGAGAAATTAAAACACAGAAAATCCACTGGACAGAGAATGTATTCAATTTTGATCAATTCCAAAAGAATATGAGAATTTAAATGTTCAGAAAAGGCAGAAAAAATATGAATGCAAGCAGATAAATAGCTTTATAATATAATACAGTATAATAGAGGCATTCTGGCACAAGGACATTCTAAAAACAGGAAGATGACTTTAGAAAAGCTGAATCTGGACATGAACTAGAAAAAAATTCCAGAAATTAGTCTAGCATCAGAAAACTAGTCACATTAGGAAAGTTGTAAACTAAGGCCCACAAAACAAACATTTTGCAACTCTGCACCTGCAAAATCTGCCTTGACTAGCAAAGAGTATGGTGACATACTTTTTTATGGTGACATAAACATGAGGATGGTGAAAACAGATGCAAATTCACTGGAGTCTGCAAAAAGTAAGAAAAAAATATTTGGAAAGGTGTGAATTGCTCCATTCATCTCATATGATAACTCTGAAACCTATCAGTAATAATCTAAAGATACAATCCTGAAACTGATACCTTATATAAAGCTCAATAGCATTAACTCTCCTTGCAAGAGAGGCCACCTGAATACAAAAACTGAGCATTATTTTAACAGAATTCTAGGTTTAATTAATTTATTTTAAAATCCTAAATATCAGTCAAAAATCACCCATGGTTTTTTTTTTTTCTACAAGCTTTCAAAGCTTTATAACTGCTACAACTAAATTTTTGTCAAATAAGATGATTTTAATACTTGACAATTTAGAATGAGGTGCACAAGGTAAAATAAACAGAAATCAAACTAAGCAGTACAAGGGCTACTCTAAAGATGTTCTTTTTCATGTTCCATTTTTAAATCTCCGTTTTCCCCTATTTTTCTGAAATTGTTGTAAAATGTCCAGGTTTGTTATAGCATGTAGTTATAGTTAAATCGATGAGCCTAATTATAGAACTAAACCCATTCACAAAGATATGTGTGCCTTTTCTTACCACTCACCAATGTTAACTCTGCAACATCAACATCAGTATTAATTTCTGTTCTTTGCCTTACAAGGTATAAGCCTGAAAATAACGCTGTAGAGATAAGAATAAGACTAGTAGACTACTAGTAGACTAATACTAAGCTGTCGGGTTTCATCATAACCAATGAATAGTATTGCAAAAAAATTTAGCTTCTTTGTAAAGTTCTGGTTTTAAATCTTGGAGATAATTACTTTGGTTGCAACAAATTGACATGACAATCAACAAATTTTGTTCATTTAAGAATTGTAAATGTTACATTGCAGGGAACGATTAACAGCTAAGGAAGGATTGAACATATCTAATAAGCTCATTAAATTTGAAGTGTTGAGACTTGTTATTTCAAAGTATCAACAAAAGCAAGGTTATGAGAAGGAAACTTTGCCAGTAACTGGCCAAACAACATTACCTGGCATGACAGGAAATCAGCATGTGGCAACAAGCCAACTTCTAAAGCTTTCATCAGCTGTTTTAATCACCAAAGATTATTACTGCAACTTTAAGAAGCTTATGTGATTTATCTTCATGGGTTTGACAAAAGAAAGTCAGCAGTCATTCTGAGAAAGGCACTACTATTGTGCTCTGTGATATTTTAGACTGTCAGGAAGTAGTACAATGTACATGATATACTCTGTGTAATCCTTACATTCCTGATTGTATAAGCCGCAACAGAAAAGCTCTATGTGATGATGACCACGTACTTAAGTGTGAAATTGGACATAGTGCAGGACTAGTGTTCCTCTCTCCTTTCCTCCACAATGTAATTACATGTTATGGAAATGCAGAAGAATCTATGACTGAAAGAAAAAAGTTCATTCTGCCTCTTAGGCTACAAGAAAGCCATGCTTTCCCACTAGACTGTTTATTTTGAAAGGGCTAATGTAAAGCAGTAATTTTTTAAGAAGCTTGTAACATAGAAATAATGGATGGACTTTTGCTACAAAATACATTAGAATATGTGAAATACGTTTATCATGACAGAGACCACGTCAACCACAGAATAGATACTGTGCATATCTGAAAATACAGGATGATCACAATTCCCTAAGCAACTGGCTCCAACCCTGCCCTGACAGGCACTCCTGCTTCCATCCCCCAGAGTTCCTGGAGGGATGAAAGAGCCTTCTGAGATAGCAAGACTACTCTTTGCCCCAGGGAAGTGGTACTAACCACAGTGGTAAAGCAACTGACTCACAAGATGTGTCAGCAGCCTTCGCTTGCTATCACTTCTATTCTCAAGGCAAGCAGTGATTTCCCTAGTCTATTAGCTAATAAATTCCCCAGGATGCTAGATTTTCCATAATATGCATAATATATTTTACAAAGTCAAAAACAGGTGAAAAGGAAATATCCCATTTGAACCCTAGTCTCTTTATCAGATTCACAATATTACATTTTAATAGCACTGAACTCCATGGAAAAAAACTGTATTGACTTCATGGCAGTCAAGAATTGTCCCTAGAAGCTCTCTTTGGGATTCTCTTTCTGAGGTATTAAACCTAGCCTATTAACTTCCAACAATTTAGAGGATGAACTTGTCCAAATCCATATGCAAACAATCCTACTGATTTAAGAGTGTAGTCTGATGGAGGTTTCAGAGAAACACTCTGATTTTGAATAGGACCATTTCAAGGCTTCAGTTTTTGAAAGATTTATGGGAGCTTGGTAAGATAGTCTATATCAATACTAAATATTACAACAAAAATAATTCTGAGGGGTTTTTAAAATGATAGAGTATTTAATACCATCTGATACCTGGTTTGACTTAAAATTTTGAATCATTGGATTCACACTCAAACTGACCCAAGATCTTAAAGGAAATGGAGAGTGGATAAAACAAGCACTTTTGTTTAAGAAGACAGATGCCTTGGCCTTCCATATTAACCATCCTTTTGTCAAAAGCTTATTTACTATTGTAGGTAGTTAGAGACCAAGAATGGTCTTTGACTTTCTTCATGAAAATGTCCACCACCTACACTGTTTATGAAGTAGGCAATTGTCAAGAAGATGTCTTCTCATGCTCTCACTATTAATAGAAGATGTAAGGACAGACATTTTTTATGCCTTTTGACACCCTCGCAAGAGATATGTTTAGGTTACAAGCATACAACAAAAATACTAATGAGTTTCTTGTCCTTTTTGTCCCTCCATGTGAAACATCACTGGTAAGAAGTGATATACGATTTAAAGCTGTATTAATAAATAGCAGAACTAGGAAATTGCTGAAGCTAGCTAAAAAGGCCTTACTTTTTTCAGAATCCTTCTAACTTCCATAAAGTATTGCAGTTTTCTCATAGGTATTTTATGGTATCCTTTTTCATTAAAAAGTTACCAGTTTCACATATAAAAAAAAAAAGGGGGGGGTTGCCAGTTACAGTTACAGACCAGTTCTATGAAACATTAAGTTTCATGGAAGTACCTTCTTCTCTCTCTCACTAGACCACAACTGTATTTCTTGTCTGGGTCTACACTCAGAAGACACTGATAATTTTATGCTCAGGACAAGATATACAGCTTCTAATGAGACAGTTTTTGAACTAATAAAGAAAGGTTAAAGTCCGATGAAGCACTGTACCACAGAGTAAAGTTGCTATGGAAACACATCTAGAAGAAACGAGTCTTTCTGTCAGATTTAACTCTTTCCCCCAATTTTAAAGAATGTGTTTTGATAAATGTATGGAACAAAAAAAATAGACACAACTTTCAAGTACTTTGTAAATACATTAACTCAGTGACCACAAAAAACCATCCTGCCATTCCCACATCCTTCCTACAGGCCTACCAATAAAGACAGACTTTAGTAGTAACCTCCCTTAAGGTCCAGATGTACCGGCACTGGGAACAGCCCATTCTCCTTGACGGCCCAGAAAACAGACAAATTTTGCATCTTACCCTGCCAGATCAAATAGCCAACTGAACATCAGAGCAAGAGGACCGCACACAAAGAGCAGCCTGTCAACACCTCGTCCCTTTTAAGCTGAAGTGTCTGCAGATAAAACTCTGTAACTCATAACTGAGGAAACAGCACACAGTATAAATAAAAAAAATAAAAAACACGTCAGACCATTGAGACTCAGGGTGTTTAAGAGAGTAACAGCAGGAACAGGAACAGCTTAACTGGGACTGCATGATAGTTGGATAGTCTGCAGTTTGGACTGCATTTTTACTCCCTGTCTCTCCCTCTTTACAGTCTCTACTTTTCAACTTCAGTCCACACCTTTTCATCTTCTCTTGCCCTGTGTTGTTTCCTTCCATTCCACATTCATTTTTTCCCATTTATTTTACTTCATTACAACTCTACTTACCCCCCACAAAAAAAGTGACTCCAAGCCGCTGTTTTCTATCATTGTACTGTTCCTTCTGTTTATCCATTATCACTCTTTCTACCTCAGTCTTAAACTGCATAAATCTTAACAATCTACTTTACAATGTCCTTGAAATTATAGGCAATCCTTGAGATTGCCTTTACTATTTTACATTTGTCAGGTGCCTGCCAGAAAGGTATAAAAACAATACTAGAAAACTCACAATTAAGAACAGGGTATTATGGACTTACAATTAATAACAAGCATTATCTTTAATAATTACAAAATTCCCAGTTTGGCCCATATGCAACAAAACAATGAGCAAACAGAAACTCTAAAACAGTGGACTCAAAAATTCGTTATTATAAGGACCAAAGTATTTTAAGATGCTTCAGTTTCACAGGTAAAACAAAGTCCTGGTAACACAAAGCATATATGTTTTGTCTCATGGGAGGCATCTGCAAGTGCAGATGGCCTTTTTTTGACTGTCTGCCATTGTTGCTGTGGCTCTTTCAGACACTTCTGGGTGACAGTGTTTTGAATTCTGTACAGACCATCATTCAGACAGATGGTGATATTATATATATATAGTAATTCAAGGATATTTCCCAGAGGCAGCAGAGACAGACAGGATTCATAAGGAAATGTAAACAAATATATATAAAATATAAGTATTCAGAATTACTTTATGTTAAAATAATTACTAAATTTAAAGATCCATAATTCCAGTTCTTCAGTACCTAGAGTTCTTTGCACAGCATGCAATGGGACATTTTGTGATTATTACAATTATTTTTTTCATGCAAATATGTACCAGATCTCTCACCAGGGGAAAAAAAAAAAAAGAATAATGACAATCCCTACTCTAAGGAATTGACAACATGAGACTGTAACTTAGAAGAAATTATGAAGCACAAAGGATTGCTGAGGGAAACTATAAGAGGATCACATAGTTTTGCAGTAAATATCATTATCATCATTTTGGAACAACATGGGTTTAGATGTTTGAACTTGTAGAACACTGCTGCAATTCAGTTTGTACAGATCTGCTTTTGCTTGCTTGCCTTTGGGGCTGTTGCAATAATTTATTTCTTCTCCTCTGTCCATTTTCCCCTCTGGTTTAATCCCCTTTCATAAGGTGTTGCAACACTGCTCATACACAGGAAGCCCAGCTCCACGCTGGCAGCTGCAAAACTGATAGCTCCTCCGTGTTCCACCTGTTTTCTACACATGAAAACAGCTCCCTTTGCAACAATTGCAGTCTAAAGGGAAACAGCATGTATAAAAATGTGCCCACACCAACAGGCAGGAACCGAGGTGAGTGTGACTGTTCATCTCAACTTCTTTTTCCAAATTGGTTGGTGAGGATATTGTCAATATTATAATCACCTACCACAGAATCTCTAGATATACGCCTTAGAAAATATGAAAAGAAGGAATGCAAATTTGTGAATCCTATTTCTAAATATCTTTGGGTTTAGCCAGTGAAAGAAAAAGCTTTTAATGAGGAGGCATAGCCTATTCATAGTTAGGTCTGTGTGAGTCTAGCATAAAACTACTGCCTTAGCAGAAATTCTTAAGAATTTACAGAATCTGTCGTAGTCAGGTGTTATGCATTTTCCTGAAAAACTTTCCTAGAGGTTCAGACTTCAGCTTCAAATTACAATCAAAAACTCCTGGAAAAAAGTTATATAAGTGAGCAGGAATAACCCTCGTACTTTTTACACAATCAGTATATTTACCATAAAGTTTGCATGACCTGTGGACATAGGGAGAGCAAAACAATGGCAAACCTGCCTACCTCTGTGGTGAATGGCAGGTGCAAAAGCCAGACCCTGCCTTTGAACTCTCCTAGTATTGCAATTTAGTGCCTAGTTGTCATTCACCATCCCTTTATGTCACCTTCTTCCACCACATTGTCACAAAGCCTAAAATACAGTTACAACCTAATAATATATTTCTGACAAAAAAAAAAAATACTGGCTTCCATTTAACATGAGAGCTTAAATGTAATCTTCAGTCAATTAACAACATTTATCCTAAATCTTATCTTTAAATTATATAAGGTCTAGGATTAAGGAATTAAAATATGCTAACATGCTGTTAATACCTTTTGTTTAATAGAATTTACTTGAGATAGTTTGAGGTGAAAAAGGACAAGTTCGCATAGAGAATTCTAATTTATATTTTAGTATATTAAAACTTCAAATTTTTTCTCATATACACCAATGTATGACACATTGTTTTCTCTACTTTTGCATCTGATCTCTCACAACCATAATCATCTAGGATTACCATTAAACGTGTACATGTTTTTAAAGGAGGCTAATCTTACTTCAATTTGAAGTAGATAGGGTTAGACATTAGAGTCTGCATGAATAGTCCATTTCCTATTAGGACTCATGCAAGCTACCTGTCCTCTGAGGCTCCGATTTTGCAGCTGTCATCTTTCCCAGCCTTTGGGCAATGAAGGAATCTTTTGTTCTACTGAAAAGTGGTGCATTGTTCCCTGCTCAGGTGCCCAGAATAAAATGTATAAGGCAATACAATGAGCTTCTCTCCAGACTGGCTTAAGGGTTTTTTTTTTTTCTTTATGGAAGCTTTTCACTGAATGAAACTTTCCTTGTGCAGGCTAAGAAAAATTGCAACTTTGTATTTAAGATCTTGAGATACATGATAAAGATTTCAAAATATTTTTAAATGGTATCAAGTGTCTAAGTCAAATCTAGTCTCTTTACAAACATAGTTGTACCAGGAAATTTATTATTTTGCTTGAGATATTCCCACACTTTTTTTATTTCAGCAACAATATCCAGGTTATTTCCAGACATTTCCAAAACACTATTCAGCTGCTTTTATTTATTCTGGTTGCTAATGAGACAGACCCACCCTGTGAGTTTCCCTTGGCTCAATCCCCCTGAATTGCTAGAGGAAAGTTCTTTGTAATTATTTTTGCCTATTTCATATACTTTTTTAATCTATCCCATTACAAAAAGGGGCTGCCTCATCACATCTAACTCACATTAAGTTCATAAAAACAAAAAGCATTATAAAGGCCAATAGATTTGGCCAATCAATTAAAAAGGCTGTGGAAGAAATTCCCTCTGAAACACATTGTGTGATTGATTTTTTTATATTCTCAGATATATGTTCAACTCTCTACAAGAGTTCACAAGTTAGGCAGAACCCTCTAGAAAGAGACAGAGATTTCTCTGCTCTGAGGAGCAACTTTCTTCATTCTCAAGGGAGAGAAACTGTCAAAGCACAGGTGTAGTAGGTGAACAAAAGCGAGTTAGATCAATGAGGCAAGGACCTGCAACTCATGCAAAAACCAACAGTGAGTCTGCATTAGCATTTTTGTTTGGATTGTGGACACACTTACAGTGCAAATCTCCTAATATTCCTCAGTTAACATGCTTTGATTTGCACCACAGAGATCTCTCAGACCTCACAAAATGGATCGCTTTAGATGAAACTAAACCAGCAGATGTCCATCTTGTTAATGCCAACATAAACCTGGGTCGGGGTGCTCCAACTGTTAACCTGCATGCGGACCAGGGGACCAGACTAGAGCTAGTCTGAAATTAAACCTCCAAAACATACACAGTATCGGTTCTGGGTCCTCAGAATCAATTGGTTTTCTTTCCAGATCTATTTATACTCTGTTTCACTGCTTGTCAATATAGACATAGAAGCAGACAACAAATAGGCCTTACTAAATCAAGGGTACTGGCTGACCAGGAAAAGGTGTTGCACAGCATTTGATGAAACTGAAAAGGCCACCAAACCGGCTGAAGCAAAAACCCATCACCTGTCAAAAATACAGTTATCATGAGGAGAGTTAAGGATAAGACACCTTTATTTCTATTCTATCTGGCTGTCTTTTTCTACATTTCTGAAAGAATCAGCTATTCTTGTTCTCATTTTAATGAAAATTGGCTTCTCTAAAGAAAACTCGGAGGCTTTTAAAATCCAGCACTCACTGTAAAGCAAAGATCTATGCACACCCACCTCAAAGTCCTGTCTGACCACAGGTCTCATTGCACAAGCATCACTACGGGGTTGTTGTGCCAACCTGAAACACAGCTCTCAAAAGTCTAGGGGCAGCCTCCATGCTGCAGGAGCAAAGGCTAAAGCAACACAAACGTCATGTACACCCACTATAAAGCACTGCGGATGTTCAGGAAGTATTCAGGTCAATGCCATTCTGCCAGAAGCCACATGAGCTAAGAACAGCTTATGATATGAAAGTGGCTTAAAGCTCTTTATCCCATTTACACCCTACTGAGCTCCACCCATGCAAGTGTGTATGCTCTGAATTAGAGGGCATAGCATGTAAAAGCACTTGTGATATAAGTTCTGGTATGATATAAGCTATCAATTAGGCTCCTAAATACAGTGAAATAAATCATGTTTAGTGAATATATTCTGAATATAATATTAAGCTCTTTCTTTATCTGGAGAATATTGTGAGTTATTCTTAAAGGTTATTACATGCATTTCTCAGCTGCAGGTTGAGGTCCTGTTCATTACTGCTCATTACTGCTTTGCCCCTTTTGTACCAGAAGATAGTACAATACATGGTGGGTAAAGTTTTCAGTTCAGAACAGCAGGGTACTCATCTTGATCTCAATCACATGGAAAACAGAAGGGTAGATACAGGTCATTAGGTAATTAAGTCCAGAGCTTACTGCTAGCAGCATTACTGCTAGCAGCATTTTGTATTTGATATATGTTCATCCTGACAAGCTAGAGAGGCTATAAAATGTGGTTACCATGAATGCACCTTTGAAAGATGCTTTCTGAATTTATGATAATTAACTTTTATTTATCAGCAACTATAGATACACCTTACAAAACTTCCACAGTTCTGTGAAGCGATAAATGGTTCTTGCATCTGGTATATTGATAAAAGTGCTTAGGAAGGCAGTAATTACTCAAATCCTGCTAAGGAGTCCTCTGTGGTATATTCCAATAACATACAGTCGCAGTGAAAAACCTTCCTGTGTTATCTTACTGTTATCCTGTGGTTACAGGTTTTTTCTTGTAGGATATCTCTTTTCCATCCTTTTCCTGCCCTTTTCCCAAAATGTGATTACCTGTGCAAACTACAGCATATTATTTCTCCTTGGCTGCTGTTGTTTTGCCCCAGCTTGAAAACTGATTATTGTTGAATTTCCTCACTTTTGATGTCTGGTGCTCAGAAGGTTTTCTATATCAATTAGTGGACTTCTCTTTTAACTCATATAATTAACTAACCCTTCCAACTAATTTCCACGTTACATATTTCAGATCATGCATTTAGCAAGGTTTATTAAAATATTGGAAATACAGAGCTGGCAAGATCAGCCACGGTTACACTTGGGAATGGTAGGTGGAAGAAAAATTCTCTTCCAGCTTCGCAAAAACCCAATCATCTCCTAACAGAATTTAGGAGGAAACTCCCACTAAGCAGAGGTATCCTACCTGATAGTGTTTCTTTTGTAATCTGCCATCTGAATGGATGAAACAGCTCCTAAAGAAAGAAGTGTCTTTCCTCTTTGTATTTGACTGTTACATATCTGCAAGTTGAGAAGCAGACTGGTTAGACTGTCAGCTTTGGAGTATACTATTTTCACTACAAGTCTAGTAAATACAATGTAGAAAGTTAAATTTATCTTCTGCTGATTAGGAAGAGCAAACTTATATCTATGCTCAAAAGACTGCTGAACAAATCAACTCTGTGATGTGAGGTATGAGAGAAGCAATCTTTTTTCTTGTAGTTTTGGTTGTCACAGACCGCAGTTTCAGACTAGGTGAAATCCAATCTAATGGCGACCAAAAGGGGCATCTCTGATCGTCATTTCTGCCTCCACTTTTGTGCTCTAGCCCATTCATTTGTGTTAATGACTATGTGGCTTCAGGGTGTCTCAGCTCAACTGACTGATCTGATAGAAAACTAAACAACTGAAAAAAAAAAATGAGTTTTCTGTCAGATCAACAAACTGAACTAATTCGTTCTATGAACATATGACTCCAATAAATTTATTGGTATTAATACAGGGTGTTTTTAGTGAAAAGTTACCATTACAATGAACTTATATTCTCAGTCTGCAGAGAAATGCAAATAAAACCTTCATTATCATTCTATACTTGCTTAGATATTGAATTTCAGAATAAATAGTAAGGCAATATAAAAAATGTTTTTAAAACTGCTTGTAGTTGAATCAGTGATGGTTACAAGAATTGCTCTTGTGATTTCCTAGGTGGCTTTTAACATATGTGAATAAGTAAGGCACCATTGACTGAAATGTTTGAAAGAAAGCTCTCTTCATCAAACCCATTAATTTTTCGGAGAAATTTAATGAGTATTCCATACACACAGAAAGGTGGCTGATCTAAAGTTCAGGAAATTACCACATTTTGATGTTACAGAGACTGAGGGTGGGTATCTCTTTATTTTTCACTAACATTTTGCATTACTCTTGTCTTTCAACAATTGAATTCTCCAAAACAAATTCAACACTTTGCACTTGTAAAACAGAGACATATTTCCAAACAAATTTTTCAGCTTGCTTTTTATTTCTTGACATGTTGAAATTACTTTTAAGTGCTGTACATTAGTTATTATCATCAATATTTTGGGGGGAGGATTGAGACATTGCTTTAAATTTGACTTGCAATCAGCGAAACTCTTGTTTTCATGTGTAGCCCCAAAATAGTTTAGCTCTCATTTTGCAAACGTTTGAATTACTAACACGTGACTAATTTTGTTCAGGTAGACACAAATGTCAGCTTTCAATATAAAATCAAGTACAACAGGAATGAGATGAGAACTATATAACACATATCAAATCTGTACTTGAATTGGTTCTTTTGCAAGCATCTGCATATATTTGCCACTTAAATCATTGTTGAAAGGCATCTTCCCAAGGACAGTTAGTACTCTTTAAGAACACTCTTTAGCAAAAGGACCAGAATTAGGGCATGCACTAGAATAATTTTCTGATTTTAGCAACACACTTTTTAAGCTCACAGATTTCCCACAGAAATGTATTCTTGCCCACTGACTGCTGCAAGAACTCACAATTCTGGCACTCAGTAACCTTTAGACACTGATGTCTGTGCAAACATTCAGCTATTTAGCTATTTCTCTGCAGTAGTCAAGTACACTGAAAAAGTTACTCCTGTGACAGTCCAGGCAACTGCATGACACAGGTTTGTATTTCTTTTAAAAAGCAAATAGATATGAAGAAGTGCAAACAGATTAAATGGATTCTCTTTATAACACACAATATGCCAGGAATTAGGCAGCAAGTCAGCCATAAAGTTTGCTCCATTACAGACATCAATTAAACATGTTTTTATTATGGCCTGTGATTTTTTTCACCACTCACACTAAAACTTAATATGATGTGATGGAGATTTTAAGTACTCTGAAACTGTGTTTACATTATCAATATGTAAACGTCATTTCAATATAGTATTTGTACAGTCAAAGTTTGAATAGCCTTACTGCTACCTCTACTCTCCATGATTTTTAACTCACAACTTTTGTGCTTTGCAGAGTACTCCTCCTAGTAACATCCTTTTGTAATTCATCCTTATAGTCTAATATGCATTCAATGACCTTTGACAACATAGTTATCAAATACTTAAAGCTCAAGGTTAGGTAGTTCAGAATATTAACTTCCCCCAGAAAATATACATATTTTTAATATCAAAGTACATTTTTTCAACTGTTGTTTCTCTTTACTGATGAAAAATATTTTTAAAGATATTTACATGTATTTATTAAGAACCATAGACCCTAATTCCTATAAAAGTTAAAACATATGTCATAGTAGGAATATAATTCTACAGATAATCTCCCTGGAGAAACAGTGAGAATTTTAGCTTGCATTATTTGTGATTTTTATCTATAATGTTAAAACCAGAGAAAATGAGCACATTTGAACTTGGTTATGTATCTATCTAGGAATGCCACTTCCTAGGATCAGGAAAGATAAATATTAGTATGATCTCAGTTTACAGAACAAAAATGTCACATTTCAACCCAAGAAAAAAGTAAAAATGAGAGAAAGGCTGGCTTCTGGCTATTTGTATCCTGACCATATTTTCTATCTTTGATCATTCATGCTAAATCTGTAATTTGAGCATATTTCTGTCTAGAACACTGGTCAAAAGCATGTTCTACTTATCCCTGGCACGGCCCCATGAACATCATTCTGTATTTTGCAATCTTCAGGTGACACTCATTGGTCTTCTAGGTTAAAAGGCTCAGGAGCATTCAGAGCTGTGTGTATCAGGTTCTGTACCTTCAACTACAGGAGAAAGCCTTCACAGGAAAAGCTATATTTGCATACTCAATACAGAAAGGACACAAAATATGTTGACTGCTTGGTTTCTTTTAGTCATTTTACTGACAAACTGGGCTTTTAAATCATGTACAATTTTCTGGCCTAACCGTTCACCTTATTTGCTTCTTCAACGTGCATGAACAATCACTTTTCTATGAGAAGCGGCTTACAAGAGAGGGAAATACTACTGAAATGCTCATCATTTGGATAAGCTTTAGTATTTCAGACCACCTTGCAGGCTGCCTTCCTTTGAAGAGAAATATATGTAAATCTATTGAAGATTTACAATTGTCAGTGGAAGAGCTTTGAGGTTAACGAGTTTTTCTGTAACCCTATCAACTTGTAATTTGCCTGCATTTCAAATGTTGGCAGGTAAATTTTGCGCATCTCAACAGTTTTGCACTGCCAGGGCTTTAGCTTAAGCTGCTGCATTTTCTAACTGGCTAACCATCCTTCTTTGATCTCTGTGCGGCCCTGTCACGTGGAAGTTCTCTTAAATCCTTGAGTTTCTTTGGGCTCTGTTTGGCTTCACAATAACATCCCCAGTAATTGTGCATACCCATCTCCTACATTTTTTTTTTTTCCAGAGAAATACCTGGAGAATTAAAGGTCAAATGGGTGTAGGTAAAAGGTAACCAAACAGATAACATACTTCTACTGTGTAATTTAACACTTCCCACCACAAAAAAAATGTTGTCTTCTCGCAAAATACAAAGATGTAAAAACTGCCTTCACTCGCAAACACTTTTTAAAATAGTATCACTTTTATTACTCTAGTAATAATGTAAAGAAAGAAGCTTTGCTTTATTTTTCTAAGCTTGGGGAAGTCTACCAGAAGAACAAACTAGAGCAACCTAAATTATAACAGGTTTATAATTATAAAATATAATTATAATTTTAACCTAAATTATACTGATTTGGGGATCGTCAACATAAGATCTCTTCCTCCATTTTTTGTGCAGTAAGTTTGCAGATGCAAGACAGCATTAGAGTTTATTTACTAACTTTAAGATTATAGTTTACAATCTATTGTATTATTCTCATCAGAAACTAACTTTCCCCCTAAACTGTACAGGACTTTCTCACTCTCTCTGTGGTTTGGTGATATTTTAATTATACATACTATTGCCACATGGATAAGTATTTTTAGTCAGGTTTCTGCAGTATATTTCTGCTTACCTGGAGATCTTTGTATCATGTTCCCTTTTGTAATGTCAATGTGTTTTAACGTTTTCTCACTTTTCCATTAACCTTCTCCAGGTTTGCAAAACTCATTGGACAAAAATAAATAGTAATAGATTCATACAGCACAGAAAAGAGATAGTAGTGTCATCTCCAATTCATTTGAAGATGTTTCTCTGAATTTCTGCTTTCATAAGATAAGGCCACACCATATGAAACTAAAGGAACAATCTCATCCACTATCCACCCTAAAAGTGACCAGTAAGACAGCTGCCTAACAAGAATATAGAAGAGTGGATACATATAGAATAATTTGTGCAGAGAAAATTTCCTCACCATACCCATGAATATGTATTGAAATCTACCTAGAGAAGTCTCTCATTTACAAATTACTAAAAACTTCAGTTTTAGAATAACAGACAATCCTTTTTCCAGCATCTCAGACATTGGCCTTCATTTGAATCAATGGTACTGTCACTAAACTCAAATATATAACAACATTACTGTCTGACATATAATTTGTGATCACTCTAGATGCAGGAGTATCTAATTAAGCATAGATCACCTGTTACTTCAAATTCTACCTTTCATTCTCAATTCCCACATTACAAATACAAAAGCAGCTGTGGATTTGAAATAATGTAGAGATCTTCTCCAGAGATCTATGAACAATCCAATTATTTTTCCTCTCTTTCCAAAGAACATGCCCATAAGAAGCATTTATTGGTTCTTTAGCAGATTTTTAATTATGTAGGACAGTATTTATGTAAAACATTGAGTCCATCTATGATTGAATTTTCCCATGAGGCTTGGCTGAGGGGTGTACTGGGTCTGGCTAGCATGAAGTTAATTTTCTTCGGAGTGGCCCATATGGTGCTACATTTGTATTGATTATTGCTTACCACACAGGATGTATTCTGATCATTTTGATCTCTATCAGCTGCAGTTTGCAAGTTGAGGTTTATAAAGTAGAATTTACAACATCACAGGAGTAGCTACAAAAATACTACTTCACAAGCACCCAGCACAGTACAATTAACTTATTCTGACCTCTGAAGAATATGCTACATAAAAGGCAGTGGAAGATAATGCTGCTATCCTTGTGAGCCTGAGCTTTCATGCATTGGCAATGGATATTGGAATATAGTCGAAAGTACCAGAAAAAAAAGATGGCAATATTAATAC
The DNA here is from genome assembly GCF_964289735.1 of Phaethon aethereus. Classification (NCBI taxonomy): domain Eukaryota; kingdom Metazoa; phylum Chordata; class Aves; order Phaethontiformes; family Phaethontidae; genus Phaethon; species Phaethon aethereus. The sequence goes on along the minus strand of NC_138578.1, from coordinate 51,985,330 downwards.
TGCAATAAAAAAAGCTGCCTTTACTTTTCTCAGCTGTATTTCTACAGATTTCACATTACAACTTTGTTTTCCTAACCCAGAGAAACATTAATGAACATAAATATATAAGAAGATGCTCAAAAGCTAATTTTTTGTCTACATTCAGAGCTGAAATCTAATTCTCATTCAAACAAATCTATTCTTGCATTTTCCCTGTTCCTAAACCTCATGGGCATTTTTGCTAATGTTCTCTGCCTAGTTCTGTTCAAAGTATTGATTTTTATGTGCAATGTTTAACTTCCCCTTCATTTCCTTTGGTTTGCAAATTTGTATGTATAATTTAAAAAAACAAACAAACAAACAAAAAAAAACCAAACTGCCTCTGTATTTCACTTACCAATATCCATGGGAGTTTTCACAGAAAAAGGTGAAGGTGAATTGTGATTAATCCATTTCCTGGGCTGATCTTTCGTTTCACCGGGAAATTACTAGGGCTTATACAACCTAACAAAAGACAGGTAATGACTATTATTCCTGTTCAAAAGGAATGTCATTTGTATATCGTGAATCAAGTCACAAGGTTTACATTAATTTCCTTTGTTAGTAAAATGATTCATGCTACTCTGTTATTCTACTGGTATTTACCTATAATTTTCACACACTTAAATGACCATAGTCTCTCTAATAATTGCAAATTAGAAATTGTTTTGCAAGCTAAGGCTTTAACTGCTCACACAGTGAATGCACTCCCTGCCCTTGCCCAGCCACAGAGGTGGCAGGTCAGGGAGCTGGAGGCCATACCAGTGCCAGTAATGCAGAAGAAAGGCAAGTGAGCTTCGTACCTGCGCGCGGCTCTCCCCCTCTCCCTTACTGTGGAGCTGGAGCCAGCGGTGTTTACCACAAGCGCTGCCAGGGCCCAGTGCCAGCCGGCTGCTGCCTCAGGGACAGGGAGCTGGGGCTTATCGTGGTAGCCGGCTGGCTGGGCAGGGCCTCACAGACCAGGCCGGTCCTGCTGCCCCAGACAGGAGGAGGGCAGCTGGGGGTAGCCCCAGGCATCAGCCACCTCAGATGGGGACAGGCCAAGGCCAGGCCGGGACGTCGGCCCACAGGTGGACCCAACTTGGCAGGGCCCATGGCTGGGCAGGGCAGGACTGTGAGGAGCTGGAGGCAGGACCCTGACAAAACAGAGATGCTGGTGAAGAAAGCTTTCTTCACCCAATCCCAACGGCAAAGGAAATTTTCGTGGTACAACATTGCAAATCATAGGGTGAAATCCTCAGAGGAGAAGCAGGACGGCCCAGGGCAGTGGGTATACGCACGTTGCCACTCAGGCCTCAGAGTGGGGATTGCCTCTACAGCCGAACCACAGGGCAGTCGGTGTTGAACCTTCCCCGCGTGTCATCCAGCTAGGACCTCTTCCTGCACATTGAAGTCAGTTGTTACAGTATGATAAAAGAACATTTTAAATTAATGTGAACTTTTTCAGCTGTTAATCATACGTATTTCCATTCATTTATCTTAGTGATCCATTTGCCCAGACCTGACATGAAGGCAGCATTTGAGGAATTTTCATTCTGGTGAGAGAACCAAATTAGTGTTTCAATTGTACCGATATGAATATTTATACAGACATGAATTATTTTTTCTAATTTGTCAGTCTGTTATGCTCTCATTACATCCTTCCATTAGTTAGTTTGGGGAAATTTATAATGAAGGGATGTCAAAGATATTGCATTTTATTCAGCAGTTTCTGAAGTGACATTAAATCAGTGGCATAACATTCAGTTTTAAAAAGAGCATGGTGACTGTGCAAGCTCAATAAACACTGGGTTTAACAGAAGAATAAAATAGAACTATACTTTGTGTCTCTTCAAGCAAGCATCATTGGTACTGTCTCTATCCCACAGTGTATATTCAACCCAGTTTCCTTTTACCAGAGACTGAGCAGTTGCCTCAAAGGTTCTTTTTCTTCTGGAGATCATACATGTAAACAAACTTAATCCCGAGTAGAAAAAAATAGTTGTGTGCCAGCAGTTAATATTTTTTATTAAAGAAATAGATTAAACAATATTACTAAACAGCTCAATTGTTACAAAGATATCATTAACACAACAGAAGTTCTAGAAGCTGCTTAGAGATTTTTCACAAGCTGTCAGTTACCCGTTATAAAAAAGTACTGCAATTCTCTATATGTCCTCCAGGTGTAGCATTTTCACAGGTCATAAGCAGTATCTGACACCACTGATACCCTACGCACAAAACTACATGTAGTTCAAGCTCCATGCTAACTTGCATCCAAATAGCTCCAATGACTTCAAAAGATTTGTACAGGGTTTGTATCAACGTGGAATGTGGCCCTACATCTATAAACAAACCACTCATTTCAGGCCAATTATGCTAGAGACAAATTTAACCAAAGCCTGTTTTTTTGGTGTCTTTTTTAACTTCAGAAAAACGACCTATCAAAGCTGCCCCATCAAAGTACATTCATAGAATTTGTACTACTCTTGTGACTATATTACTGGTTCTTAATTCTTAAAAGTCTATAGTCACTTTCCTAATAATTTATTTAATACTGGTTTGCAAATGTGCAGCATATACTACCTGAGAACCTCAAAATTCTTCCTGATTTTTCAGGTCTTCATTATACAATATCTTAGGAGCCTGAGGAACAGACTAACCTTATTTTACAAAGAGACAAAGTGAATCATATAAGTTAAGGAATACATATTTGTCAGGTGTCCTCTAATTCCATGTGACTGGATGTTTGGATAGCCAAATGAGACCCCTGCATACTCTTCTGTTCCAGTACCTATACGCAGAGCACGTTGCTAAATCAGACCTACTAGTACTAACATACACATTTTAACATTATTTTTTTCCACTTGGGCAGGGCTGGGGGGGGGACACAGCAGAGTAACCCTCTATTTTTTCCGTTGAAACTCTAGATGGGAAAATATAAGCCTCTGACAGGTGTAAACTTATTTTTCTTAATTAATTTCATGGTTGCCCATGGTGCAGAAACAACAGTTGAAAAACTGTATAGTAAACAAACTCAGGCAATATGATATGTACCTTTCTAAGAGCTAACAATGGTTTTATGTTTTTCTCAGTTATTAGTGATGGCAACCATTAAGAAAAGGGTTATATTTTTTTAATTGGTCAGCGAGATTAATAAGAACAATTTTTAAAATTCCCCAATATACTGGACTTCTGTTGAAAGATCCTCAGGAATACAGTACTCCCAGCCCATGCATACTATGTACCAGACCTTGAGAGAATGTTTCTGTGACTTTTTATGCTAAAATATAATTTCACAGGTGAGGTGACTTCTTGCCCACACATGAGCATTCAGATATCTCAGTTTCTCTGTTGAGTTTGAATCCTTTTTCAAATCAAACCAACATTCACTGTTTGTACAGTCAGAATGATCCTTTTACCCCAGGAAATCATAGAATGCCAGGTTGGAAGGGAACTTAAGGATCACATGGTCCAACCTTTCTTGACAAAAGCACAGTCTAGACAAGATGGCCCAGCGCCCTGTCCAGCTGAATCTTAAAAGCGTCCAGTGTTGGGGAATCCACCACTTTGCTGGGGAGATTATTCCAACGGCTGATTGTTCTCATTGTGAAAAATTGTCTTCTTGTGTCAAGTCGGAATCTCCCCAGGAACAACTTATACCAATTACCCCTTGTCTTTTCCATGTGACTCCTTGTAAAATGGGAGTCTCCATCTTCTTTGTAGCCACCCTTTAAATACTAGAACATGGTGATAAGGTCTCCCCTAAGCCTTCTTTTCTCAAGGCTGAACAACCCCAGTTCTCTCAGCCTTTTCTCATATGGCAGGCTTCCCAGTCCTTTGATCAACTTTGTGGCCCTTCTCTGGACCCTGTCCAGTCTGTCCACATCTTTTTTGCATAGCAGGGACCAAAACTGAACACAGTCCTCCAGGTGTGGCCTGATCAGTGCTGAGTAGAGTGGGATAATGACTTCTTTATCTCTGCTGGTGATGCCCTTGTTGATGCAACCCAGCATCCTGTTGGCTTTCTTTGTGTCAGCAGCCCACTGTTCACTCATACTGACCTTGTCGTCCACTAGGACCCACAAGTCCCTTTCCACAGAGCTGCTCCCCAGCAGAGTAGATCCCACCCTGTGCTGCACTCCTGGATTATGTTTTCCCAGGTACAAGACCTTACATTCGTCTTGGTTGAACTTCGTAAGGTTGTCATTAGCCCACTCTGCCAGCTTATCCAGGTCTTCCTGCAGGGTGGCTCTCCCTTTCAAAGTGTCCACTTCCCCACTCAGTTTTGTATCATAGGCAATGTCATACGTAATTTTTTTATTTGTCCATGAGTATAACAAAGGGCTGATAATCCTAATATAATCACTGATACAGATGGAACAAAGCTGGATCGTAGCTGAATTGATGAACTATCCTTGGTGAAATTCTCTTTAAGTGACATTCAGATTCATATAACAGAGACTAACCAGACCTTGCCTATGGAATTCCCTGTGTGGCACTCTGAAGAATGCTATGTGAGCATATATATTCACCCTCCCATATATCTTTGACTGATCATGCCAAAGAACAATCATAATTTAATCCATGAGAAAGAAACATAGACTTACAAAATTATAATGGAGTAATTTTATGACTTGTCCATTGTAATATTATAGTTATGTTACAGTTGTATATTGTAGCACAAAACCAGGTGTTGTTCCAGGAGAGCCCTGTTAGAGCTTGTGAACTACTCAGTATAAGTATAAGGTACAGAAAGTTTTATGTTTTGGATAAGTCTGGCTTGGTTTGTTTTCTTTTTTTTTTAAGTGGGGTGAAATCCAAGAAGCTTGACAAAGTTACTTTGGTCTAGGCATTATTACGCCTTTTGAGAGACCCTTTAGAATCAGAGTTCATATGCACTCCTCAGTATGTCTCCTTTGCAGTCTTTCTATGTTCATAGAAAATATTGATTTGACTACAAGAGACAATTTACTGGAAAAGTGACCTCATGAAATAGAAATTAAATGTGATATAAGTATATCAGTGAAGTCATGGTGGTGTTAATGAAGGAGAATCGCAATCACAATTCCTAAATGTAATACTCATAAATTCAAACTCATACAGCCAGAAGTGAGGTATTTCTCTAGAACAGAAAAGGTATCACAATCTGATTCATAAAAGTGGCATTACTGAGAATAATTCATCTCAGTAGTTTCCCTGATAATCAAATTTTTATTAACCTTGTGATTAACAGATTTAGTTTTACCTACTTTAGCATAGATGTTAGTTCTTCAAAGTGAGGAAGGTTTACTCCAATTCCAAACATGTAATTGGCAAGATAAGAAATGGGAAGAGTGGAGGGAAGAGGGAAGGAGAAAGATATGACATTTTAGTGAGCAAATGTACAGTAGCTTTTCCTAAGCATAAAATCGTGACTTTCCTGAATCATTTCCTGTGAATTCCGAGATAACAGTAGAAATAATAGAAATGAGCTAGAGACCTTTCATCTTTTTATTTGCACACTTTTGAATTGTGAAATTTTTTTTTTTTTTTACTTCAATTTTGTAAATAGTTTACCTCCCTTCCCCTTGGGTCTGTTCTGTGAATGGTTGTAAAGGAAAACAAGTCAGCCAAAGTTTCTATTCTTTTAATATGAAAAATGGCCCTGTGCTGTGCAGAAACTCTTGAGAGTAGAAAGTAGAGCCATCTGTGAAAAGGGCTGTGTTTCAGATCAGTCTATCTGAATAAGGAAAGAGGGCAGCTAATAGAAAACTATTCCCCATCAAGGAACAGCAGGTTCTCTAAACAAGATACAGGCAGATCTGCAGCTTAACTTTAAAATAATTGGGAACCAAAGGAGGGTTTTCAAGGGCCCTGATAGTGTTATCAATTCTTGATAGTTGTTATTTTGTATTTACTTGGCAGCAGTTCCTGTGCTATAAAATAAACAAGCCAACTGGAGCTAACAATTGCTGTGTAAAATAGAGTTCCAATAACATCAAAATAGAAAAGCCAGCTTTGGAAAGCAGTAAAGAGTCTTTGTTAGCCAAAACATATGATGACTAGAGCATAGTTCTGTTTGGTTTGGGAAAGTATTGAGCACTGAAGTAAGCTAAACTTCAGAATAAACATACAGATCCACATTCTTCTTCCAGGCTGAATCTTTACTTACATGCTGGGGCATGCTGCCGTTCATCCTGGAGCTATGATTCCCCAACTGTCCAGGTCAGGCACTGTTTAGAGTATACTGCAGCTCCTGTCTGGGAGCACACTTGTGTTTTCTTTCAGTAAATTCAGAAAGCAGGTAGTGTATCTCATCTGAAGTTAAAGTGTGACCACTTTTCATATTAAAAAAATACTAAGTTCTCAGAGAATTTACAACAGAAAAATTTCTAATAGAAGAGAATTCACACCTGTAGCTGTTACATATAATAAATAATTTTATTGCCTCTTGTTCATAGCTAAACCTGAAATCAAAATAAAAAATCCACAATTTTCTCCAATTTTCAATTCCCTTTATATCACTACATGCAGAGAATTTTACTGAAGGAGGGCATGCCAGAAATATGCATTGAATGCGCACATTTTCATTTGGTTTTTGAAACACGTGGAAATAAAGTGCTAGCTTTGGTTTTCAAGAGCATTTGCTCTAGACTGTACAACATATAGAAAAGTTCTATTCAACCAATCATACTTCAACTTTAGCAACCATTTATTCTCATTATAATGTAAATATTCATGCTCTTGATGAATTAATTTTATACTTGGAAAGTATCACTGGCTTGAATATAGTATGCTAATGAAAATATCAAGTGAAATACAATGGATATATGAAATAACACTGGGTCAAGAAAGCAGTTAAATGCTGTCTCTGAGTAGTACTGGTTTCTAAACAGTTTGTTATACTATAACTAGAAAAGCATTAAAATCAGTTTTACTTAAACTGATACAGCTTCTCTTTTGAGACAGGGTCTAGTGTTTTCCTTCAATGATTTCAGGCTTAATAAGCTGTCTTTTTCTTAATGACCTTAGGAAACTCTACCAAGAACCAGCAGTTCCACATTATAACATCCCTGGTTTACTTAAAGACTAAACACTGTGCAGATAGCTGCAGTAATGGCTGTCTCAGCTGACCTACCAGTAACCCCTGTTTTGACCTGTAGGAATCACCCTCTCTCTAGAGGGCAAGAAGTTATTTCAATTATGGGGCTTACTGATTCATCTGTTTCAATGGAAAAGTTTTATGTAGGAAACATTTCAAAGTCTTGCCTGGGTTTTTACAAGTCCATTTTCTCTGAAGATTTCATTATGACATTAGAAACAATCTTGATTACCCTTCCCTCAGAAAAAAAGATGACAAAATCAATGTAATAATTCAAGCCATTTAACTTGAAAATTGATTTTTTTCAATCATCAGAAGTAGAGGGGAATACAACTGCAATGTTTGTCATATTTGCCCGTAGAGTCCTGCTAGCTGACTGGCTCAGGAAACCCTGTATCCTGCCATTTGCAGTGCTACTTGCAGTTTTCATTTCTTTCACTACATTGTTAAAGACCATATAACCATCTTTTTACAAAAGGCAGCAGATTCCTTACTGTGTCAGGAAGAACATTCCCCTTTGCTCCACTGTATTTTTAAAGAAAACAAATCCACAGCCAACCAAGATCAACAATGTTATTAAGATAAATATAGCGTATAGATATACCTTAACAAGTAAAGGTACCAAAGATACTAAAAAGTTATTACAGCATTTAGTTCCTACTGTTTCAAAAGCAGTTATATTCCTAAGTACATTCATAAATCCAGTACCATTCTTTTTTCAGGACAATGACAAAGTCTATCTACCCTAAAACTGATATATTTGCACACTTGCTGATACTGGATAGACCATAGTGGGGCAAGAATGGAGAGGGCACTTTTTTCAAACACAAATCTGGAACACAGTGCATCTGGCACCTAAGAATCTGGGCTCTGAGGCTCAAAGGGGCAATATATTTATTAAACATGTTTAAGACAGTGGCATTCTTTCAGACCATACAGTAGAATATGCTGTTTCTACATGCCTGAATAGTCTATATGAAAAACTGTAGATGGTCTGTGAACAGAGATAAGAAAAGAATTTGAGCCATTATCACAGACGAGTATCAATTTTTATATTGGAATACTTTAAATTGTAGGGTTATATACTATTTTTGTATTAGTTTATATTATAGGGTTATATAATACTTTGTATTATATAGGGTTATACTGCAGAGCAAAGTATAACCCTAACTGAGACTGAGTTTTATTGCAGTATAACAAATACATAGTACTATCATGTCTTGTCAGTGCAAAATATATCTTCAGAGAATTATTTTTTATTCATTTAACTAAAATCTTACAAAATACATATTAAAAAAATCATTCATCATAAGAAATAATGACAGTAAATCTTGCATTACATCTCTTGACATCTAACAATAAAATATTTTTGGAAAATGTGTTTTGCAAGCAAGAAATGAGTATATTAATCCCTTATTTTGGGGGTAAACATGCCTGCTCTTGGGATTATTAAAAAAGAAGTAGATGTCCTTTAAAAAGGTACATCTTTAAGAAATAAATTAAAGCTCATCAATAGTTACTAGTGTTATGATGGTATCTTGGTAAAATATGATTCCTCTGTGGTTTTCCTTTCAAGGCATTATTCATTTGGGCAACAGAAAGGAAGAAGCAGTTGAATATTAGGCATATCAACAGTTAGTGCACAAGCACCTCTTTGTGTTTACCTGGTATTTTCTACTTCTCAGTTCTTAAAGGTATGACTTTGCTTTAAATTTATTTCATTTTTACCTATTAAAAATGTCAGAACCTAGTCCTATTAGCAGTTCTAAATTAAGTCTGTTACTATGGAAGGAATCTATATATAGTTTTGATTACTTGGTTTTTGAACATGTTTAAAGAATGAGACATTAAACAGGGAACATAGAGAATCAAAAAATTTTATTCTTTTCAGGTCAGAATCTCTTTCTCCTGGATGAACAGTGACTGTCAATAACGTTGCTGTGTGGAAGATGGGAAGTAAGTACCAAATACAAATTGGAAATTATTACATAGGTATAAGAAGAAATAATCAGGAAAGTTATTTGTGCTTATCCAATTCAATCAGTGAGTAAAGTGCAATTTTTTTTTTTTTTACCAAACACTAAATAACTACAGACAATACCGTGTGTTATAGTATTTTATGTAATTTATTTATACTGAGGAGCATATTCTGCATATCAAGGTTAAGGCATTTTTTACATATTTAATCATCAGCTTATAATACTCCTGATACTGGACTACACCCTACTGTTTAACACGTCTGAGTGCCTACCTACTCATGCTAAGAGTAATATCAGAGATTATCTCTGATATCCATGGAATTATTCTGGTACTATAACCAATAAAACCAAAACCCCAGGCACCTGACCATGTGTGCTGTGTATGTTACCTGCTCTCTTTAGTATACGTAGAGGAAGTGTCAGGAGGCAGAAGTAGGTGTGCTACACCTGAAGGAAGGTGAGGCCGATGCTGTAAAACTTGCAGCAGTTCTGTGCCTCTGCCACAACAGCTGCATTTATAGCACCCTTGGACCCTTCTGAGTTTCATTACCAAGCCCAAGCTGCACGCACTTCTTTGCTTCAAGGACCTGTACTCATCCTTCAATCTAAATACATCATTACTATTAATTAAAAAGTTGCATTTCCTACTCATGTAGCACAGACCTTTAGCAAGTGAAGCATTTAGGCTTCTCATTCCTTTATATTACTAGTTCTACAAAGGATTGCTGTATGCAAGACTTACCTAACATGTACTTTTGAAGGAAGTGAACTCCTTTTGCACCAAAAAAAATGCTGGGTGACAAAAAGTAGGACAATTAGTTGACCTTATCCTTACCCCAGAAATAAAGAGCTAGAACATTCATTAACCAGTGCCAAATGAACAGCTTGTCTTTTAGGTAGCAAACTGAGCACATATTCTTGCTTTTATTAATAGAACATGACATGGTAGCACTTCTTTCAATTTCTTCAGCACTGTGATTATTAGGATAATTTTTTATCCTAATACAGGAGATGTTTTGTACATGAATACAGCAGGTTTAACTTTTAGTTATAAATCAAGTGTGAGATTATGTTTCTCTCCTTTCCTAGGATTCAAAGGAATTTAGGACACCTTTTTTATTGCTTCAAAAGGAGTAGATCACCACTAAAGTGACCATGACTCATGTCTTCTTTGACCTTACCTTGACCCATTACTTATGTCATGAAATTTCCCATATTTCCTTCTATGTGGCATCAACATTTTTTTTAGTGCCTTAAGCAATATGTGTAACAGTCTTTGGAAAGCAGTTAATAGAACACACATTTTAGTACAATCAAATATTTAAATCTATCTGTCTTTCCCCAAATTTCTGCAGACCCTAGGAAATGCAAGACCATAGGCAATTTCAAATACTCTTCAAGGCATATCATTTTATGTTCATTTGTTCTCAATTCAGCAACTACCATAGAATGATAGAATACCAGGTTGAGAGAGACCTGAAGGATCACCTGGTCCAACCTTTCAACTACAGCATGCTTTTCTTCTCTCTCCAGAGAGTCTTTTTGGAAATTTTATTCCTTTGGTATCTATGCTTCTGTTTTATAAGAGGTGGTTGTCTACCACTATCACATTGCTCCATCAAGCTAACAAGAAGGAGTCCTAGTTTATTACCACACTACAGAGTCTGTGTATCACACTGCCCAAATCACATCAATATTCATAAAATTCTTTGATAGCAGTTTAATTAATGAACTGAAGATGGGGATTTTCACCATGCCAACCTGATGTATCACAGAGCATGTGAAATTATTTAAAGGCCTTGTTACACGTGTGGTCTACAGAACCAAAAATAAGAAAGTAGCTTGCCTTGTAAACCAAATTATTCCTTTGATTACAAAAAATACCATAGTAGATATGGTTTATTTTTTTCTAATAGAAAAGTTTTGAGCTTAATCTCTCTTCCCCTAATGGTTCAGAAGCAGCACCTTATGTGGTCTTAATTGGATAGGAATTCTTTGTCTAACAGGACATACCATACCATTTGTGATTTGAATAGAAAATCAGTGCCAATACACGTGGTATTTCATCTAGTAAATGTGACTTTCCAGAATGTGAATGTGAACAATATGGGTAAATTCCTGCTTTGAAGTGAATGGTTATCTCCAATAGACCTAAGCAGAGGCCACATTTCACCTGGTGAGTTCTACAATCTGTCTCTAAATATGGCTGTAAAATCGGAAAGTAAATAATTGACAAGCCAAGTTAATATGGAATGACTTGACAAGAGTGAAAGACATCAGAAATTCATGTATCCATCTGAATGTTTCCAGTGATTTTGTGTTTTATCATTAATTGACATTATAACTGAATTAAAATAAATGTGAGCTCAACCATTATGAGAAAGAAGAGAAGCCACATGGAGGGAACATATGTAATTTCCTGGTCCAAAAAAAAATATTCACATCCTTTTAAACAGTAGAGAATCCAGTCAAGGTTACTCCCTCCCAATCAGATTTTTTGGTGTCTAATAAGTTATTACATAATAACTCATAAATTCTCAAAAAAGCAAGATATTCACAGCCTCTCTCTCTTTCTCATTCTCTTCCTACCTCTCTCCCTCCCTCCCCAACTCTGCCCTTCCTTCCCCCTTCCAATATGATTTCTTTAATGTCTATGAACAGTATAGATCACACCTTTTTTTTTCTGTAGGAGGAGAATTAATGTAGCCTCTTCTTCTTCTGCCTGATAACCTGATAAATTTTCATTTTAATGAAAATTCATAGATCCTTTCAACCTCTACTCCAGTGTCAAACTTGCTCTGCAAATTGATTTTTCTGTTTGAAAGATATTAGTGTCTTCCAATACACTCAATCATATTTACCCACAAATGTGTATCTATGTTATGTTTGCAATCATTTATGTAGCAAAGCAGGCTGATGAACAAATTGGACAATATTTTCATTTTTTGATGCTATCATTTTATGTGGATATGTAAATCTCATTGAAGTGCCACAGAGAAATCCCACGAGGTTTTTTGCATGTATAACAAAACATCTGCCAAGAATAATCTGAAGCGATCAACCACAAAAACCACTAGTTAGAAATTAACAACATAAAGCTAAATAACTTAGGCCTCTGCCTTCAGAATTGACAGTACAAGAACATGGATACTTACTCTATGTAGGCTGAAAAACCAACACTAAAAATTTACTATATTGGGTCCTATATGTATCCCACAGATTCATAATCCAAATGACTGTTTGTCATAGCTTTTTCCCTTCTCATAACTTTTTCCTCTTATATTTTCCTTCAGATGTTTGAGTGCTTACACTCTACCAGTAGAGATTCTTCAGAAAATTTACCACTGATCTGCATAATAGCATCGATGATGTAAATTAAGGTGATAACAATAACATAAAGTGATATTTAGGCACTTAGCGTCATTTGAACTTAGGACAACTGCACAGTTCATTCTTGGAAAACAAGTTTGAAAGGATGATTATGAGCTTTGAAATTCACTAGTGATTCTCTTTTTGTGGAAATGTGAGAGTTTTCTGTGCTCATTCACCAGATGCTTTTAGCATGTATGTTAATAATAATAGCAAATATTATAATTAGAAGTTAAATACACAATTTCAGGGTTTTTTAAGGACTGTAGATGGATGGTTTCCACTCTTGAAAACTGTCATGTCTCTGTGAGGAACCAAAAGTATGTTACTGAATTGCAGAACTGGGGCTGATATTAGTAGCATAAATTACACCTACACAAATTATTTCTCATATATAAATATCAGATATCTCACAGATACTGTATGTGTGTGTCTGCATATGTGTATGTTACAGTGTAAGGTAAATATCCGATTGTTTGGGGAAATTAGATGTTATCTAATTTCTAAGTATTTGGTAAATAAATCAACATGTGTTTTATAATTGCAAGTACATAGAATATATTTAGTATCTAGCTCTGAGAAATTTATAAGCAGAAACTGATTATTCATTGCAAAGTTATTTGCTCAGCTTTGAGGATGACTATAAAAACTTAAAACTGGAGGCAGAGTCCTGTACCAGAGAAATAAACAGAAAAATACCAGTTTCATTTGGGTCAAAACTTCAACCTGCTTTAGAGAAGTTTGCATATTTAAGGACACAAAAAGTATCTACTGGACTGAAGTATATGAAAATATTTAAAAGCTACAAGAACCAGAAACTTTCATTATAACACATTATTCAGATATGCATAAATAAAAACATTGTATTTCAAAGTTCCCTGAATTCTGCCATCTTGGCTATTTTGGAATTTTATTTTAAAGTTTAGGAGAAAGTCAAAAACAAATTCTATAGATCTGGGTCTATTTAGCTACTTGCTGGAGTCTTATTGTAGGGCAAACACACTCCAGGTGCCTCTGTTCTGCTCTCCATCCACTCTCTGTTCCCAGAATGTGACTGAAGTGAGTAGCAGCATTTAAAGTCTTTAACCTTTAGACAGTCCTAAAAGCATTCCACATCCCCTCGAACATCACATAAGCCAATGTGGTGTTATATGGACTAGACCCATAGCCACATCTGATTTCCAGCATGCAAACCCTTACCTGGAGGCTTTGATAGGCTGTGAGAAATGACAAGGAAAACAACATAAATGCTGCACATAGATTAGCAGATCATTATTAGCCCTTCGCACACTAAAAGCTGAAACCTCCTTGATCCTAGACTATAAAAAGCCTTCTGAACCATTTTGAGCTTCTCTTTGATTCTTGGCCTAAGCTTTAATTTTCTCACAGTGCTGAAGCTCTGGGTTTCATTAGGAATATCATCTCAAATTCCTTTGTGCCTCTACTTGTTTGGAAGTGTTACTTCCACCCTCGTCTATGTATACTTCCCTACCTGTGTCAAAAGTTAACTGATGATATCAAAATGTTTCAAACAATGCCTGTTAATGAGCATTGTTTATTTTTTGCATCTAATACAATTTGGTTTTAGCATTCCCCTGTAACATAAAAATTCTTATCATCTACCTCAAAACAATGAATTCATTATGATGTTTTCAATTTCTTTCCAAGTTTTTATATTTTGCTGCATTTTCAGGTAGCTCATTTCTTGCTCGCAGATTATCTTTGACTCACTATTACTTTTGATTTATGTTGAATGTGAACTCCTCTTGTGCAACCAAACCAGGAATACTGTGCACCTATTACTCCAAAATATAATGCATTATATTCTTAGCACCTTTAAATCAATGTGAATAAATACTTGCAGAAAAAGTCTGATTTGCAAACTATTATTTAGCTATTTCTTAATAGCTAACTAATAGTTCGCAAATAAGCATATAATAACACTACTGTATATTGAGGGAAGGTCAAAAGTGGCCAAACACTAGAAATTCAAATTTTTAAAGCTACTTGATATTGCTAGTAAAATGATTAAGCAAATCCTTTGATTTTGGTTGGCTTCTGCTCATCAGAACGTCTATATGGCTATTAATTTACAGATTTCTGGAAGTTCAGTTTCTGACTCATTCTACTACTTATTGTCTCACCTAATTCTAGATATTAATTACAATATAAATTATTTTTAGTGTCAGAAAGTACCAAGCATCATTCCAAGATCTAGAAAGTGTCAGGAGGGGAGGGAAAGAGAAAGACCACCAAAGTTCACAGCAATAGCAAGGAGGGGAAAATGCCATTTTGACATCAAATTTTATTTTGAATGTGGAAACCAGACAGAAGAGAAGACAGAATTTATGATGAACAGAAAAACAAAATGCGAAAATTAGAAGTTCACTGTCATGATAATGAGATTATTGCTTATTTGAGATAACAGCACTATGGATCTAAGAAATTATTTCAGTTAAATTTGTCCTTAGAGATATTTTTTACTTTATACTAAAAAATGTTTCTTGAATTCTTTGACTGTAAATCTCCACAAATTGTTAAAATATACCTCTTGCTTTGATCAGGACTGGCAATACGTAATAGAATAGTCTACTAGTGTCATAAAACTGTCATCTCAGGTATTGCTCACTGTTAGATTTGGATTTGAAGCTACTTTATGCCTTTTGTCAGACTTTCATTTGTCTTTCTCAGGATGAACTGTTTCGGAAGATTTCAGCCTTCAGCCTGATTTAACAGCAGACCCTTTTCTGAAAATGAGATTTTGGCACCTAAAAGTCTTAAAAATTCTTGCATTGAGAAGCTCCATACTTGTATCTTCAAGAGCAGAAATCTAAAAATTGCTTTATAGGCAGTGGCCCTGATGTGAGATGCAGTACTTTCTGTCTCTGAAAAATTTACTTTATAGCGATCAAATTACAAGCATTTCAAAGACTTCTGTTTGCACATGGTCAGTCAAAGTTTCCATGATTCCACCTGTACTGAGCATACTGTTGCCCAAAGATGCGAGGACGAAATAGGACTTCTTTATGATTACTCCAGCTAATTGCTAAATTATGTGACACTGGACCCTGGAGCTGAAAGCAAAATGTTGGTTTCTCCTATCCTCAAGTACCTTCCAGCTGGCTCCCACACAGTGCAAAAGAAGAGGAAACTACCTATCTTGAATGCAGAAGAGTGACAAGCATGAAGAGGCAGGTTGCAAGTTTGAGAGTATTTGCAGAAAGAGAAAATTGAGAAAGGAGTTGCAGAGTTAGGGAAATACAGGGGCTATAGAAAACACAAATATCTGGAGTTCAGAAAGATGCAGAGAAGCCACTGGGCTCGGAAAGACACATACGGAGGAGGAACATGGGGAAAAACTAACTTCTTTTAGAAATTGTTAGAAAGTGCAAACTAACAGAGGTGGGATTTCAGGAAAAGAAAGAGCACTGATGAAGTTGAATCCACTCAGTTTTTATATGCTGCAGTTACATGCCCAATAAAGTATCTCAATGAGACATCTAATATTTGTGAGAGTTTGCAAATAAAGTTAGTAAGCACTGCAATCATATACAAATTGCTTTCAAAAATGAGGTATCTTAAAAGAAACATACTTCATGTCTCAGTTTTAGCACCCAGAAATAGACACAGTAAATTTGGCCTTAATCTCTTTGCACTTGAGTTCCACAGCTGCAAAAATGGGACACTTAAAAAGGGATAATAAAGATAGGTTTAGGAGCAGCCATGAAGCAATTAGCTGGTGTGATAAGAGAACCAGAGAAATTCCCAGCGAAAGAAATTAATAATTCTGAAGTCAGTCAAGATCTTGGATGATGTAACACAAATAAGGCCTGAGGCTAAACTGCATAGTGAACAGGATAAAAAGAAATGTTGGATAACTATTATTCACTCTGCAAGGCAGAGGTCTTCTGGGAGAAAAACTGTATGTGATTGTGTAGTTAAAGATTATATCATAACACATATGCACAAGAGGATGAAATAAGATTGAGCAGGAAATGCTCATTCCTGTCTGTTCTTCTTTTCTGACTTTTAAAATTTCAGACCTATTATTTCAAATGTCATGTTAGAATAGAGAAGCATTTAGGAGTTTTGCATTGGGATAGTAAATGGAAATAATTTTTAAAAATTAATATTAATGTTAGCATTGTAAGCAAAAACTACTTAGTTCTGCAGTTAAAAAGACAAAAGAATATTATCCCACCAAAAAAAATCAATTCAAAACAGTCATTTATAGCTGAAGTCACCTGTCACTGCTTTATTCATATTGTAATCACATGTTGCATGTGTTTCTCTTCCCTGTTTGATGAAGGAATTGCAAAACACAGCAGACCATAACTCACTGGGAAACTTGCTGCTCACCAGCATTCTTAGATAGCTAAAATTCTGTCAGATCCTCATTACCCTCTCTGTTTTCTTACCATTTTCCCTTTGATCTTCTCAGTCCAATGGAGTCCACAGAAACTTTCTGAGCTTTTTCTCGGCTTTGAAATACTTTGTCAGCCTAATCTTTATCATGAAAATCAGAACATACACAGGGAAGTCTGGAGTAAACTTTTTTTTTTAAACCGTCTACATCACTTGATTATTGGCACTGAAGTAGCTATTGGACCAAGACAGACAAAATATAAACACATGCTGAAAATCCAACCACAGTTACTTTACTGATGTCAAGAAAACATACGTTACACCTCACTGTGCAAAAACTTAATTAAATCATCATTTCACTACATTCTTCATAATTAACTAAAATTGATTCCTTCTGAATATAAAGTTAAGCTTTATTCATGTTGAAAATAAGAAAAAAGAGAATATGTATTCTCTAATGAAGTCTAAAACTAGCTCTAATTCTCATCACCTTCACTAGCTTTCTTGTTTCAGTAGCATGACTAATGCACTACTACTTCTGTACATATAAACTTGATTTAGTCAGATAATCTAGTAGGCTACAGATTTTATATCATTGACCACAAAACCAGTACTTTGTCAGGAAGGCAGAAAATTCATCCCCTGTCCTAGCAGCTTATCCTTGGCTTTGGAAAAACCAGCTACGTTCTTCCTTTAGTAAGCTGGATCAAAACAATTTGTTTGGGGGAATTTTCAAACAAATCCTATTTGTTGTTTTCTCTTCATTAATCATAGAATCATAGACTCTTTGGATTGTAAGGGGCCTTTAAAGGTCATCTAGTCCCACCCCCCTGCAATGAGCAGGGACATCTTCAACTACATCAGGTAGCTTTCCTCTACTTCTCCATTTCTTTCCTCCTTTTAATTAATTAACTTTTCTTCTATGACCTGTAGCCATGAGTAATACCACCTCACGGATTTGTATAGCATCGTGTCAACTGTCAGAAAAAGAATAGCAACTGCCTTTTGCACAGCCAGAATACTGAGGTTTCCCATTTAGAGAAATGTAGTCTGAAGCAAAGTTACACACATATAAAGGCAATTAGCCCTGCTAAAAAGAAACTGCTTTTGCTTGAATTTCATGTTCTCACTTGGTATTACTTCTAGGCAAGTTATAATGTGGAAAAACACTTGGCCACGTTGAGTGTCCCTTTATTAGCTTAGCCTCAATACAATGCATACCAAAACAGATTAATCCACCTCAGATTTCATATTAAAATCCTGATGCTATATTACCATCTACCAGATGACACAAGAAATTGAAGGTACAGGAATGTACAAAATGTATATGCAAATGTTTTTAGGGCAAGAGGTAATCGGTAGAAGGTGAGAGGATCTCATCTGCAGATATTCACAGCTGGTTTATGCATCATCTTGAGTATTGTACAAACAGTATTACATTCCCTGATTTTGAAAAGATATGTTTACTGATATCCCAAGAGTAAATTGCAGCAACCAACTCTGGTTTTAGGCACAGTAGCTAAAAGCATGAATCTGCCCTTTTTTTTTTTTTTCTCATCAGTAGTGAGGTGAACTTGTATGGATGGTGAATAAAGTTGTTTTAGAGCTTATGACTGATTTCAGAATGTTTCTGCGGACAGCAGGAAGGAAGAAAATAGATTCTGAGGATTAGGGCATGATAACCATTCATTTGAATAACTCTCAGAGCCTTCCTAAGTAGAACATTTCTCATTCTTTGAGATTTGCTTTTTATTGAACCTACACATTTGATAATAATTCTTCTTGAAGAAATAATGTTTAAAAATTATTACTGTTGTACTTTAATACATTTATTTATTGTTTTCCTATATGGATAAGCTGTGGGTTGTATTAGTAGCCCTCAGACCACTTTAGAAACACACACGTTTTACTTTCTGTTATTTTCCAGTCCTAAATCTCCTATTATTTTCAAATACTGGAGAAATCCAGTCTTTAAATATGGAATGTCTTTCTTCCTAGTTTTTTCTCAACTTCAGTGGTTCAGAAAATATTCCTAAATGTTCATGAACAAAAGTATTTAACAGAATATTTTTAGAACTTTTTTGGCCAAGATAGTCTTGAAAATAGTTAACTAATAGTATAATAGAAATAGAAATATTGATGTCTAACAACACAGAAACCAGGGCTACTCTAACAATAAGGTAAAACAGTACTCCCCTTTTGGCACCTGAGCTCAGTCTTAAATTTTTTCTAATGCACTTTACTGAAAGCTAATGAAGTTGTTTTATGTCAGTCATGTTCAGACATGAAAGTGATTCAAAGCACGACATTTGCAACTTTCAGTTTAGGTTTCACAGGACACACTGAAAAACAGTTTGCTAATATGGAACAATTGTTAAACTCGCCTGATTATCTGAGGAGAGGGAGGATTCCCAAATGGACTCCAATGGCAGACATTAAACTGGCAGCTGGTTAGCATTACCAAAATGAATAATGAAGTACTGGTGACATCTGGATGGGTTCTAGGCAGGCTCTGATGTATCAAGATAATTTCTCTGTTTTAAAGGGTGATCCTTTCAGTGTTGTTGACCTGATGATAAAATGCATCTCCACTTAAGCTGTGAAGTGTGTTATGAAAACAGAATTAGAGTAACTGCTAAAACGATTTAAACAGTGAAATGAATCATAAATAAAATTTCCTCTCTTTCCATGTCTGAGCCAAATATTGGCATGGAGATAATGCAGTAAACATCACAATAAAATGACAGAGAGTCAAGTTTAACCCCTCTAGCTACTTTGAGCTTATGATGAAGCTGATAAAATCTTCCATACACACAGTAATTTTTGGTGTGATGATTTGTCAAGACCATAGAATTGGTTTTAAGTATCAAACAAATTGCTTTATAGATTTCCAGTAAGATACATGACATAGTTTTCAATTCAGCTTAGTGACACAGAGAGGAAATTATAGAACATGACCTTGCATAAGAATTTCTTCCTGTGTTTTGCAGTAACAGCTTAAAAACACACTGATGCCACAAATTTCTGGTCTATTATTGTCAAATGCAGCAGTACTTTTGGAGTGTTATACATTTGAAACAGCATTTGATGAGTTAAAGAGAAGTCAAAACCAGTTGTGTGGAATAGTTCCAAAACCTTGTGCTATATTTTTACAGGCGTTACTTGAGTATTCAAGAAGGGCAATGTATCTGAGTGTTTAAGAATAGAATACCTGGTGGCAAAATATCACTATTATCTTCTTGCTGATAAAAAATAGGACAGTGTAGTTACTGCTTAACACTTTGAAAAACTATTGGTGTAAGTCTAAGGTCAAAGTTAATCAGCTATCTGGAAATCACTCAGAAAAAGAGGATTCCCTAGTTACCACAGAGGTAGAATGACATCTTTTCTTGAAGTGTCTGAGACAGAATGAACCAGTTCCTTGCTTTTCATACTGCTATGATCACCCAGGAATACCAGGATGCTCTTCTGAATACCCTTTCCATCACCAAGCCAATAATTGCAATGCAAATTACAAAAATTTCATAGAAATGGGTTTGGGAACAAATGGAAGGGATTGTATTTTCTTTTTAACAATTCTAATTATCAGACTAGTTCAAACAATTTCAGGCAAGTCACTGAGAGAAAATAAACATGTCTTAACCTTACCCTAAGTTTCTACCCTGCATGGTCTCCATGCAAAATAAAGCCAGTCAAAAACAACGACCATATGAGAGACCTGCTGTTCAAAATTAGTTTCATACTCTTAACAGGAAGGGACTAAACCAGTGGCTGCATAAATTTTATAATAATTCAAAAGACCTTCATTATACTTTGTTCGTCACTTTACAGAAGATAGAGGCCCAAGAGGCAGTGGTAGGCTTTTGTATATCTTAAGAGTTACTTAGATGGGAAAAAGAAATTACTGTGCAGGTTCTATTGACATTGAAGAGATACAACCTCTGCTGGTCTGAAGGAACAAGATCACCTAAATCTGCATATTTATATATCAAGTGTCTTTTGCATATGTAGATTATTTTAAAGTTACATGATCTTTTTATATCTTTCACTGTTTATTCTTAATACCACATATATAATTCAATTAAAAATTATTTTTTCTCTTAAAGCAGTAATGTTCTTAGTTTTGCCAGCACATCTATCAGATTTTTCAGCCAATTTTACACATAACTTTTTATAAATTCAGACATGTACTGTGGGCATAAAATGGATAATTTTTTAATCACATTTTTTCTGATTATTTATCAGTAATTGCAGATTTCATTAATTGTCAGCTTGCTGTTCTTTACCTCTTAGTAGCTGTTGTTTTGTAGGGAAAAATCTACAGTAATATAAACTATCAAGTTAAAAAAACCTTCCACCTCTTAGATTGACAGATATAGCTGTGCTAGTCTTTTTAAACTTAAGACCAATAAGAAATAAATTCTATTTTATCCTATTCAGCCAAAACAACAAAGCAAGGGGGGAGTTTCCTACAGACTTAGTGTAAAAGTCCCCAAATGACAAACACAAAAGCCTAGAAATCAAACAGGATGAAAATGCTGATGTTCAACACCTGCACTGCGTGAGGGCCAAGAAGTAAGCTAAAGCCTTTGCTAACCAACACACCTGCTTGGTAATGCAGTTTTAACCCTTTCCTCTTCCTTCTCAAATTCCTTACTGAACATGAGAGGATTCTAATAGAATGATGCAATCAAAAGAGATGTTAAAGTACAGTTTTAAAATGGAGACTACATTCTGCCTTCTTGTCAAAAAGTATCAAGTGATTGTTTTATTTGTATTAGAAGGCTATTTAACTTGACAGATTGTTAATAATACTGGAAAGAATGATTTGTGGCTACAAAATTATGGAAAAAAAATATACAGGCTGTGTGGAACTGTTTTTTTGTGCCCACCAAAATGTTTGTGCCATCACGTTATTATATCTGACCATCTGAGCAGACGGATGCTGCTAAAAAAACATGAGTGGTCTAATCTTTCTCCCTGCTTTTCAGAGGCCGCAGTGATATGATTAAAGGCCATCCAGCCAAAGCTGAGCTCAGGTATCTACTGGATCTGCTTGTGCAGTCCACAAGCACTGACTATTCATGCTGAGGTGTGGGGGGCTTATGTGTAATGTCACAAATGCATGAACAGGGGCCCATGTTGCAGCAATTCTTACACTACATTACTTTTCAGTCCTTCAAAAAGAATAACATTTGACAGTTTTTATTCTGTCATAATTAATACTAAAAATGAGGGTCACATTATTAGGTCTTCAGTCCCTTTTAACATGATCCATACAGACTAATTGCCATTGTAGATAAAAGCAGTTTGCTTAACTGAAAATTTGCACAACTGTGAGCTAATACATAGTTTTCAGTTGATGTTGTGTTGTGCTTCCTTCACTATTCCATGTAGAAACCATCTTCTAGTGTCTTCCATTATTGCTTGGAAAGTTCTAATTAAATTCAAAACCCATAATCATGTACTGGAATAACATGAGATATTGCATACATGAGATATTTCTGCTTCACACAGCAGAAAGCAGAGTCAAGGCGGAAAGGGTGGATTCAATTCAGTACAGCTATAGCTGTGTAAACTCTGCATTTCCCTGCATCTCACCTATACTAGGGTATGATCATACCAATGAAGCAGTGGCAGGAGCTGTGATTTTGTTGGAAGGATTGGCAGAATTTGTTCATGTTTAAAAACAGGTGATCCCATCTAATACCAGGAACTCCAGTTGGTTTGAATGTGAGGCTTATTTGCTTTTCTTTCATCTTTGCCTCCATATGAGGAAAAAACCTACAGAACTTCTCAGCAAGAGCTCTTAAACTTTTATTCATTCATATGATACTTCAGTTATATGGAGAGCTGGTTATCATTTAAGGTAATCTATTTTTCAAGCCTGGACCCCAAGGGGAATAAATTAAGCAATGAATAGCCTGACAATCAGTTGACATCACTTGATATGGCTCAAGAAGCAACTCACAGAAAGTCCTAGATACTGGGGGTTTCTTAATAGCAATCTGAGAAAGGCTGACTGTTACAGAAAAGAAAACTCCGTATGAATGAAGAGCGGAGGATGATGGGTTTCATTAGCATCTCTGAATAGGGCTTTAAGAGTGTTCAAAAGTGATAAGGAAACTGAGGCTGGACACCCATGTGGTTGTTAGTACATGATCTAGATTTGTATATTCTTGTGCTAGTTACAGTAAAGTGGGGAGGATTTTTAGACACTTTGCAAAATCATTGTTAACCAACTTCAACTTCGCATTGCTTCTCCATAAAATCAGTGTGAGCAATGTTGGGGATCTGGAAAAGGTCCCTTCGGTTACATTAGCTAAAGGAGCTATGATACAAGATCTTGCTCCTTTGAAAAGGCAGCAGACTAAGACTTATAAAACTTGCCGGTGTGATCAAGGAACTAAATGTTCAGAGTTAAAACACACTCAAGGGTAGCTCCAGAGCAGAGAGTGTGGCACATCAGGACTCAAAGCAGGAATCCTAGTTAGAGGCACCCCAAAAGGGATGAGTTTACCAGGGCATTAGCAGTCACACTATTATCAAGCAAAACATGGGCAAATGTGGGAGTTTAAGAAATCTGGGGAGACTGCTATTGAGCCGGTGAGTTCACCCCTCCTTTCTTCCTGAGTGTATTTGAGTTATTCAATAGAAACTCCTGAAACGTTTTCAACAGTGAGAAAGCAAAAACCGGTTTTCATGTTCCAAGATCTCAGAGACAAGGACATGCACAATTTTAATGTTTATTACCTGACCAAAGATGTTTCACATTTTGGTATGCTTCATTTCTCCATTGCAAAACAAAATTATGTCCCCAAATGTTTGACAATATCTGTCTGGAAACAAAGAAATGACAAACAAAATTTCTTTTGACTTGCCACCTCCTTTAGCCCATCCATTTAACCTCCATTTGAACTTTTGCAGTAGTTAAAATGTAGATTGACGCTTTAAACAGAGCTAGAAAGTGCTGACAGTGTTGGAATAAATGTTTGAACACACTAATAGGTTTTAGTGTCTGAAACTTTTGATAATCTGGCCCTGAGTGTCATGGGTCTCTCTGAGTGGATTCCATCTGTCCCATAAAGTTATGTATTGAAACGTAACGCAGGCCTTTGATCTTCCCTGTGTGAAGATCCTCATGTTCCATAAAATCAACAAGATGCTCTCATTTACTGAAAAGCCAGATCTCAGACTTGCTGATTGGCAAGACTATACTACTTTTCTCTTTTGTTTACGGCAAGCCCCAGTGGCAGGATGACCCCAACAACACTGTTGGAAATCAGTCTTTATTATGACAACATAGCCAGCTAGCATTTGGCCATGTTAACATAATATCAACTGAGACTCTGAATCAGTATTAATAGTTAACACTCTGTGGTAAAACACACTTGTGAATTAATAGAAGTATCAGCAATGTTGGCTAGTTGTCTTTAGTGAAGCGTTTTAACATGTATAGGTGTTCTTCACAATGGAGTTTGTTACACAAACGTGACGACTAATAGGGTTACTTCTAATTAACATTGCCAGAGTAGGAAGTGGGCTGAAAGTAGGATGCTTTTTTCACCTGAGTACATATTTAGAAATGAAACTTAGCAGATCTTTAGGTTTTGCTAACAAGACTGAAACCCCCCTTGCAACTCGTGTAGTTGCACAAAATACCTGTGCTCAGACCTTCAGCTACTCCTGATGAGACCTGAGTAGCCCAGAGGGGCAAGGCTGTGCCAAGCACACATCCACAGTGACAGTCCCCAGTGCGGTGCAGAGCAGGCTCAGGCACCATCTTTCCTTTCTGAGACACTCAGCCCTACACCCGGCACTGCCACCGAGCTACCTAGAAGGTCTGTGAGACCCCCAGAATCACCAGTACAGGGGAAATCCAAACAGGGCTGAATCCCAGCTGGCCTCCGACAGTCCCAGAAAATGAAGTACTACGAGCCCTCAGGGCATCCCCTCAACCTGCCGCAGCATCCACATAGCAGCGCTGCAGCGTCTGAGTACTTTCGTGCAGACAGATGTAGGGCAGGATTTTCCCTTAGTGACTTATCAAGTTCATTCAAGAACTACACTGCGTATCTGCAAACAGAGCCCAGGTGTCTCTACTCCCTATATCTTCATCCCCAAAACTCATTTAGGTCCTTCTGTGCACTAGCTGGTGAAAACAACCTCTGGCACTGTAAACACTGTATGTAGGATTCTCTGACATCCAGAAAAAATCTATTATGACATGTGAAATGAAATATAATTTAATTTATTTTTTCCTTCATGTCTTCACAGGAAACCATATTCACTGTAGTCATTTAGTTTGCAGTTTTATTTAAATATCATCTGTAAAATGAGCTTTTTTCTAGCCACTTGCCATATGATCAGTTAAGAGTATTCTTATTATAATTATATACATGAATAAAGGTCCTATTTTCCTATTATTATAAATGCTATTAATATTGAAGTTGTATCCTGTATTATACCATCTACTTCCAAAAACAGATGATAAAAACCATGAAATCTTTTTATGTAATTTACAGTTATCTCATTAGATGGCAGTGTAACATTCAAAACAAGTGTTTTATTCTTTTATATGTATGCATTTCATATCCACCAAGAAAAACAGTTGATTTTATGTTAGGTGATAAATGTAATCTTTTTCTGAAGACAAATTTACTTGTACATTTTGGAATGTTCAAATCTAACATCTGGAAGTTTATCTTAAAATTAAATGTTAAGTGTTGATAACTGAATCAGGATATTATTCTTCTTACCAAAAAGTTATAACTTTTAATAAATGTTATTTACTGTTATCTTTAACTTCTAGGCTCTAGTCAAGAAATTTGTGTTGCAGAAATCAATGTGTTGAGAGGAATGATAGTTTTAAACAATCTTTATATCTTTTTGACCCTTAGGCCAGCTGAGAATCAAGTCAGCTCCAGATAAAAGTTTGGAACTACTTTAATATGTTGTCCCAAGAAGAAAGAGCCTTTACAGTGCCAAAGATCATTAGAGAATTATTCCTCTTGTATCATAGATACCTATGCTGCCTATCTCCTACACTAAAATCTAATTTGTGCTGCTCCATAGTGCAAAGACTTGCTATCCTACTTTTCAGAAAATCTTATTTTTCTAGAACTGAAAGCATATCTGAAGACTTTATCTCATTCCTAATTCCTTTATACTCCTTCCCTCCCTTGATATATCTATCGAGGAGGAAGAAGCAGCATTAAAATAGAAAAAGGAACTTCTGCATTAAGGGACGCTAAATCTAAGAAAGATGGCATTAAAGAGGTTGGTATGACCTGTAGTGAGCTAAATCAAATATGTTCAAAATATCTAGTTAAGCTTCATAATCTGTATTTACAATTTTAAGTTTACCAGTGCAGCCAGTCCTGGAATGGGTTTGTAGGACTGACCAATGCTGGTTCTGAAGAAGAATCTTGTCTTGAAATTCAATCACTTCACAGTTCTCACACTAATAAAAAGCACAAGATCTCTGTCCTAGACTACAACTTATTATTTACAACTTATTCCCAGCATGCTAGGATGCATTCCTGGGACCTTGGAAGTTTCATACATGACAAATCATAGTACTGAAGAAGACCGAGGCAGCTTCTGTTGAACACAGCGGTTTATTTTGACTTAGTGAAAAATAAGTATTATCCTGACATGATGAAAGCCAGCCCTCCATTATAGGCAACTGAGTAACATTGTTTTGCATGGAAAAAAGTTGTTAAATATAAAAAACATTTGCAAAGATGTGCAGCAGGGTATTTTTTTACTTAGTGACCAGGTAATTGAAATGACATATGACATTCAATCTAAAAAAAGCACATGGAAAAAGCTATCTATCTTACACAATAGTGAGCTCTGAACTAGCTCTTAAGACTCAGAAAAAAGATCCTAGTGTTAGAACAGATAGTTCCATGAAAATAGAACTCAGCTTAGTTCTCAGGAGCAGTTCAGAAACCAAGGAAAATTATGGGGCTTATTGTACATTAATTCCTTCTTAGAACACACACAAAAAAAAAACCTTCATACTACTGCATACCCATTACATACTTTTATCCTGAATTTAGTAGACAGTTTCATCATCAATAACAAAAACAACAAAAAGAAATTAGAAACTGGCAATAAGGATATTCAAACGTAACCATATCAGGTACAAGTCAAACAGAGAAAGAGAGAATAAAAGAGAGAAAGAGAGATTTCCTCACTGAATATGTAATTACCTTGTGGAACTCATTGACACAGGCAGTTTTAAGTATTAGAAGTTTAAATGTGCTCAAAGAAGTTGAGACAAATTCATGTAAAACAAAGAGCATGTAAGCCCATTCCCTTAGCTGGGGAAGTATCACTGTATGTTTTTCCTGGTCCTATCTTCTGCCCTTCACATCTGGCATTGGCCATCAGATAGGACATTGAGATTGACTGACAGACCCTCTGGTCTGACCTGGTACCACTGTTCATAGGGAAAACAACTAATAAAGATTATACATGCTGTGTATATGCTTCTCTTCATGATTCAGATTGTTCTCAAGTGCCACATGCTCCAGATGATGTTCTTTTTTTTTTTTTTTGTGAATGAATTCTCCCACTGAGACATACAAACACAATTTCCACCTACAATGTGTTTTCAGCATTTTGAGTCATTCCATCTGTGCAGATCTATATTTTTATGCTTTTTGTGAATTGATGGTGTTTCAGTCTTGCTGGAGGAAAATTATAGCAAAGAACTACAGTGATTCTTCTTCAGCATTTCTTTATCATCAACTGTTCTGATAGCAGCAGAACTTTTACTGGGAAAAAATAATTCCCAGTTAAAAAACAGGTTTTATATCTCTCCCTCGTACAATATACACAATAACACAAGGTTACTGATGTACTGTTTCTTTTGATTGTACTTTTCAAGGTTACAGAACTAGTACTGCAGGTGCCTGATAAGAGACAGCACCCTCCTTAATGTTGTACTGTCCTTCAATGTGCAGAAGTCTCCGGCAGCGTGCTAAAGTGTGCTTTTGTCTCACAATATTCCTTGAGGGATTTCTGTTTTTCAAACAACATCTGATGTGACAAGCATTTTAAGAACCTTGGGTTCTTTAAAATTCCACCTATTCTTCTGGGAAGGCACGCTATCAAAATGCCCCGTCCTTTACTGGCATTTACCCTGAAGGCTAGGAAAGCATTTCTGTCAAAGGTGGAGTTCTGAGGCTACAGGATTACAGCAGACATGTTGCAAAGCCCTACTTCAGGCCAGTTGTTGTTTTTGGATCCTATCAAAGCTGACTGTATTTTCCCGTCTGTGTCAAATCAGCATGTTTTCCTTTTAATCTCCAGGGTTGCATATGAGTATAAGAACATCACAGATTTGACCACAAGTTGGTGTCTCTGATAGAAATGTCTCTTTGGTGCCCTGTCTTGGTTTTTATTATATTTAAAATAGCATGATTGTGTGCCCCCTACTTTTCTTTTCAAACTTCATTAAGAATACAGGATTCTCTTAATTTAATTTTCCACTTCACTTTATCAGCAAGTTACTCAGTTCCAGGAAACTGGAAAGCAGCAAACTGACATTATCATTGGGTCCTTGGGAGCAGGAAAACTACATATAATGTGATGAGATGACATAAATCTGCTAAAAATAGAAGGAAAGAACACAGGCAAAAGAACAAAATAGTTCTCTTAACAATGATAATATATGAAAAAATACTGTTTTCCAATCTTTCCCTGTGTTTTCCCATCTACATGGCTAGAAACTGAGGTTTTTTTCTGTGATAGCTTTAATCTAGCAAGCAGAACTGTAGATTTTAGGCTGAGGTCTTTAAAAATGAAATCCAGAATTATCATGAGGGCTGCTATTATTAGTAGTATTAGTATTAGTATTAGCATTACAAAAAGATATTTTAGATCATGGTTTATGAGTTTGTTAAGATGCATCATAGGTGGCTAGAGTTCCCAGTGAAGCTGAAGCACGTGCTAGTGGCTCTGCAGTATGTGTCCTATCACACCTTCATGTTGAAACATGTTCTGGCAAAATGTGTCTTCTCATTGGACACAATCAGATATTAACTCAGATTTGAAACATAACACTTTCACATTCACATTTACTAATATATAGTGAGACACTATATAGTGTCTCAAATTAAAAAAAAAGTAATTTCTTGGAACATAATCTTTTTTTAAATACTCAAAAAACACTAATGTGATACAGAGCCATCAAAGGGATTTAGGAAATTTTAGGTGTAAATTGGAGACATGAAAAACTACAGAGGTGAATATGAACATGTAACTCTAAGTTATGTTTTATGTATGAGTGAATGTGTCAGACCAGGACAGAATAGAGAGTCCAAAGTCTTTAGATTTTTGTATCATCAGTCATTGACGACAAAAAAAAAATTACTATTGAATTATAATTTGATCAGCATTCCCTACCAAATAAATTCATGGTTACCATACAGTCTGTAGCATGTGAGAAAAACACCACAAAGTCATCACCCTTGTTTGACTGCTTAGCTGGCAAATAAAATACAGAATGCTTAGGGAGATGAAAACCTGTACCACAAGAGGCCTTGGGTGCCATAGTTCAGAGAAAATGGGAAGTGGTGTGTAATCCTACTGAATGTTTTTAAAAGAAAAATGTTCATCTGCCTTTTAGAGACAGAGAGCGATTGAGATTTGCGTCAAACCAGGCAGTTTCTGCTCCTGCTTCCCAGCTATATAACCAAGGGCTAAACGCGAGCAAAGCGGGTTGATGTCAGACCGCTGTTGCCTGCCCTCCCCGCACACACACCTGTGCTGATACTCGCATCCCGCAGTGCACCGCTTGCACTCGGCGCTCACCCGCGCTGCCAAGCCGTGCTCCTTCATCGGTCCCAGAGGCGCCTCTCCGCGCAGAAGCACAGCGGTGTCAGTGCCGCAGGCTAAGGTAGCCACACCGGGTGAGGCACCATGCATGTCTTGGAGCAGTAAGAGATGGCCCTTCGTAAAAGCAGGGGCAGCTGTTCCAAATCCGGAGTTGCCTCTGACAGTAAACACTAACCAATACAAGCGTCTGTGGCATCGCCTTCGTCAGAAAAGTCCCGCTCTCTCCGATGAAACCGGAGATATTGCTTGACAAAGGAGTTCAGGCTATAGTTTCTAAAAATGTGAAGGTAGTTGGGAAGACTTGCCTTCCTCATTAAGTTGAATGTGGCTTGTGAAGGGAAGATAGGAGGCTATGTATATAGAAGAAGAACTGATGACAGACAGGTCAGCTTTTGGAGGGAATCAACTGTATGAAGAGCATAGTTTGTGCAAATAGTCAGGGACATGGGACTGGAAATTGTTTTGAACATGTTAAGCCCATCCTGCCATTCCCAGTGCTTTGGACCACTGTCTAATTCTGTCTTAGGAAAAGAGAAGCAGAAATGTTAGCCAATTATGATTTGATTAGCTGAGTATTCCCATATATTTCCAAAAGACTTAAAAAAAATTAATTTCCTGCTAAACTGTATATATCTACTTCTGGTAGCATGAAAAATAAATGTTATACTCATAAGTCAATAGAAAAATACATTAATTTTAATATCATTACACGGTTATGAATTTTATATAGAAAAGCAGAACACCAGCCAGTTTCCTTCTCTTTTTTCCAGCTATGTGAAGGAAAACCTGAACAAAAAAATGAAGTTCAAATAAATCCAAAGATCAAAAATATATATCTTTTGATTATTTTTCCTTTACTATCAGATCTCTTCTGCTGATTTGAATAGGTTACCTACGAGAAACAATGTATAAAAGTCTGTCTTCAGATCTCTGATAGGAAATCCCCACTGCAGCAATAAATATTATATCTATGGCAGGCAATTGGCAAGCTACCTTGATCATGATAGTCCCTGGCTGACAATCACACAAAAGTGAGACCAGAAAGTATATCTTAAATGTTTCAGCACTTGGATTTTCCTAACTACTCCTTTCAAGTTCTTTATGAACAACTTGTATATAGATCAAAACATGCTAATTTCATCATTGCTGGCCAGCATCATAAAAGAATTGCATGAAAACATATGGGCACACTCACCAACTTTTTAAGCAACCAAATCTTTCATAGAACTATTGAAGTTTCTTCATGAGATAAAAGAGTTTTGCTGTTTTGAAACAATAGTACCTCTTTTCTCAATATGAAAACACATGAGTGCTATGTGTCATTCATCATCTGTCACGTTTTCATTTAAAACATTGTCAAGGGGCTGACTAAATGTGTAAAGGTAGCAAGGGCTAGTACACTGCACAGCCAAGATAGGTTTGGGTTTTGACCCTAAATGCACTGCCTAATTCCCCAAAGAAAAAAGAACAAAATATCAGAAAAACATATGCAATACCTGGTTATAAGATTTACCTTATTTTTGCTCTCTTGTGACAGTCTTGGAAGGAGCATTGATGAGCTCCTGGTGATTTGTTCTCAGAGATGCTCAGGGATAGGAAATGCATCCTAAAGAGTGACCAAAAACAGGTGGGAGGAGGAAAGAGCATTAAGAAAATACAGACTCACCATATGAAAAATTGTCAACAGAGCAGATAGAATGGCTTTAGGCAAACTGCTAATAACCTAGAATTAGACGAATTGAGCTATTCAAGGTGTATATGCCATGAAGAAAACCTACAGAAACATCTACATATTCCTTATTGCAGTTGTTTGCCTAGCACCATCATCAGAAGGGAGAACACTTTACATAGTTAAGATTAGCAGACACATTCCTAGATAAAAAAAATTTACCTCCTCATTATGGTAACTTGAGGAGTTAACTGAGGTTAGAATCCACAAAACCACAATCGCTACACAAATGTGAGTATCTTGGACACAATTTTTAGTAATAAATCTATGCAATATGTTTGCAATGGTACTTGAATACAACCATGAGACATTTCTAATGGCGTGAGACGATTTCATACTGCACCTTACAATGTTCAGCAATCACAAAGCACAAAACTCACCTCAGGAGACTTTATGATTTTGGAATAGATACCCATGTCACCATGACGGAAAAGAGAAAGTGTGAGTGACTAGGTACTATGCCACACAGAGTTTAGTGTTTGGCTGTTTCTAGTGTATACATAAAGATGATACCATAGAATTAAGAGCATTTTCTGACCATTTGGTGACTGTTAAGTACTGGATTCTAGCTCACTTAGGAAAATTTGGACTAAGCTTCTCATAGCAAAAATCTACTGACTACTTATTCAAAGAGGAATAAGACTGTAGCAAGAGTAGGAATTCTTTCAGATTAGCTGGAAAAGGAGAAATAAGAAAAAAAAAAAAAAAAACCAACAGGTATCCAGATCCCTATACTAAATCATAGAGGGTAGCTAAAGTGGTTTTTGGTTTTTTTTGTTTTTTTGTTTTTTTTTTTAAAAAAAAAAAGCCGCCTCTGATCTATCTGCTGGGAGCTACAGTTCTGAAAGTTTGACTGGAGGGCCAGCAACACAGCATAGCTTTGTAGAACCATGACAAGGAGTTTCCTGAATGGGAAAAGCTACCATCTGATATTTTAAAAATCAAAACCTGTTTTAAATTATATCTGGAATACAGTAGGCTACAAGCATGCATCCATATCTTCATGTTAAAAGTTACCAAAGGTATAGACCACTTTAATAGGTCCACTCTGCTGCAGGTTACTTGACAAATTTACACAGTTGTATGTGTTATAAAACTTTTCTGCATTTGTTTAGCTTAATGATTAATTGGAGATATTGTCCCCTTATAGGTGGTGAAACTGAGATATAAAGACTTTAATATATAGTCACAAGGTTAAATAGCTAGAGGAAAAGTCAGAACAAAAAGCAGAATGCAGCTCTAACTTTTCATAGTCATTGATTATGTCACTTTTCAGAAAGAGTAGATGGCCAAAGTGTTGCTAAATCTAAGAGATGAAGGCACAGTCTTTGTCCAGATGAAAAGAAAAAGAGTTTCTGGATGGTTTTCAAAACCTGATAACCCACCTGATCAGTAGGCTCTTTAGCAAGGAAGACTTACTAATTGTGAGTCACATCTCGGAGTTTGCAAAAAGTCCTGAGAATATTCCCCTTCCTATCATTTCACCTCCATCATGTTCATGTCAAGCTCCAGCCAACTCCCTTCTATCCATACCTCTACTAGAAAAGAAAATTCTATTTTCTGGCTCCAGCGAAATAGGAAACATAGAATGAGCATTATCAATACATTGATGACTTGGTAGCTAATATTACTTCATGATCCCAATCAGAAGCTTCAGTACAATAAGGGTCAACTGCTAAAAACTCTTCTGTGTAAGCATAGGTGCCTATCACCACCTTCTGATATCTCAACCACATACAGATGAAACCACCCTAAGGCAAATCTACCAACCTTGACATGTTCATGTCTATGGCACCTTGTAGGCACTGGAATTAGACATGGATGGAAGATCTTGCAGGAATAATAAAGAGACAAACGTGTTCCCTAAAACAGGCAACGGCTGTTTCGGGCTGCCCAGGGAGGTGGTGGAGTCACCATCTCTGGAAGAGTTCAAAAAACGTGTGGATGTGGCACTTCAGGACATGGTTTAGGGGACACGGTGGCACTGGATTAATGGTTGGACTTGATGATCTTGAAGGTCCTTTCCAACCTTAGTGATTCTGTGATTCTGTGATTCTGTGATTCTGTGATTCTGTGATTGGGACTGTTATTGTCAGGAACAAAAGAAATACTTGTAACTAATTTGAAAGGCACTTTCATAAATATATGCTAGCATAGATATGTAAAAGATGATATTTGGGAGACAAATGTGACTTAACTTGGGCTCTATTCATAAATCAAGTAACACTCATAACTTGAAGATATCCATGTGAATAATATTATGTGGTTTGCAATATTTTCAGTGTGGATAAAGTGTGTTTCATTTTTCCTATAATTAGACAAAATATATAAACAAGGACTTTACCACAGAAAGATTTTTATTAAGCTCACTTCCAAAAGACCGCCTTTCTAACACTGTTACTCCTTTCCCTACCAATTGCATTTACTAGAGATTTGCTATAATAAGAGAACAATACCAATAGCGTTTTGGTTATGTTTGAAATACAGAGAGCCACTGTCACCACTGCTTTAATTCAGTATTTTCTCTTTTTCCTGAACTTCCAGAATGGTTCTAGTGTCTGATCATGTTGCAGATGAAATAGTTATTTTGGCAAGCTGCCAACCAATTTCTGTTTGAAACTTAATATCTCTCCAACTGGCAACAGAAGTAACTGTTTGACCTCTTCCCTGTTTTTTTTTTTTTCTTTTTCTTTCTATTTGCGCACAACTTATTCATAAAGTTGTCACGGATAAGTATGTTCCACCTGAGAAGCTTTTACATGTTTCTAGTTTTCTGCCCCTGAATGTCTGACTGTTAAGAACCCATACTGCATTGTCAAAAGTGCTGCAAAACTTTGTATCAAAAACTTAGTTAAGACTAACGCCATAAACCAAACTTTCCTGATTAATATTGTCATGGTATACAACAACTTCAAAATGTTCCCTTCCTCTGTCTAGCAGTATATTCATTACCGTGTACCGAGACGAGCACATCTACACCCAGATGTACACTGACACCAAGTACACTAACAGCAATGATTTCACAACAGTTTAATATACTACTGCAAAAGAAATTGTTTTAAGAGAAATGCCTGATAAAGTGCAGGTTGATGCAGACATCCAGGAAGTGTTGAATTCCATCACCATGTTCTTTAACATTGTGAAATGTTTTCTTCACTTTTCTGCCTCCTAAAATGTAATGTCCCAGAGGACAATTGACTTCAGGTCCTAACCCTAGTTGGGGTTCTACAATGACTGCCGAGATTACACATCTGTCTTATTCTCTTCCCCATGCAATGGAGACAGAGTACTGTCTGATCTCATGCAGCTGTTGTTATGTTCATATAAATTAGTCTTCAAATGGCTGCGCTGCTAGAACACTCCACCAAATAATTGCAGGGAATTTAACAGCAGTGCAGTCAATAGTTTTTCTCACATGAAAAGCAAAAGCAGCAAGTTAAGATTTCCAAAATGCCTCCTTATTGATAGCATCTCCGTGGAGTATGGACCAAGATGAGCAAAACTTAAGTATCTTACTTAGTTCTCAGTATTTATGACACAGGCTTGGCCCAGTACATTAAGGCAACAGTGCAGATGCATTTATGGTGTATAAAACTGCCTTACTTCTGTTTAGTTCATTGCTGTACATAAAAAGGAGTAAGGCAAACCTAATGGCTTGTAATGGTATAACTAGAGTCATGGTAGGGTAATACCAGTATGATGATGTAAACTAAACAAAAAAAAATTTTAAATCACACCCGCAGCTCATATAGCTGCTACTAAAAATCTATGTTTAGGTAAAATTTTACAAAGTTACTGAAGGAAGATCGGATGGCTATGAAAAATGAGTTAACAAAGTACATCAAGACATTAAAATAGTTGGAAATGAAAGCTATGCTGAAAATGCACTTGTTAAGTGACTCTCACACGTCAGAAAGTAAATTCTGCACAACCCTGAAGTGCTACCAAAGTGCACGGCCATACCAGTGATTTGAACTTTCAGATAGAATCAGTGAAGCTGGCTGTCACACCTGAGCATGAAAGAGAACATCAGTAAGCTTATGACAGAAAATGTAATGATATGGATGGGACCAAACTGCTCCTTGCAAACACAAATTATTCAGAGCAATGAAAGGACTGGGTGCCTTTCAGACTAGCTGTCCACTTTTTCTGATTATATCAGCTCATCTAATAAAAAATACCCATTTCTAGAAGCACTTGGATTCTCCTATGTCCTGTAACTATTACAGCTGGAAGACTTCCACAGAAGACTGTTAAAAATTCTACCTTCTTCATTCTGACCAAGAGCACAAAGACTAATACAAGTAACAATTTCACTTCAAATATGCTCAGAAGGTTACTCCTGGATTTCAGAAAATCTACTGTATGGCTAGTATAGTATTTTTGACACAACTTGGAAGAGAGAGCAGCAGAAAACAAAATATGTGAAGAAATACAGAACTGGAATGGAGCACTCGGTTTCCAGCCAGCTCTGAGATCAAAGGGCTGAGTTTTACAGCTACCAAGAGAATCACTGGGGAACAGAAAGTGGAGCTGCACCTGCTTACAAACTGCATAACTACCTTGAATGGTTCTCCTTCCCTGGAAAAAAAGGAAAGGCAGAAATAAGGCAGCCGATCATGCAGGGATTTATTTCAAGATGTGACATTTTCTCTGCCTTCAGAGATTTCCTCCGAGCCTTGCACAATGCCACCTCCTTCAGATTACCCTCTTCATGATATTAGAGCACCCCACAGCTTTCAGATTGATAAGATTATGTAAAATGTAATGAGTAATAAATTAGATCATTAAATCTGCTGGTTAAACAGAACCAACCTCTCCCTCTCTAACCAGTTGGACTTTCTGAAGTAGGAGTGAAAATCACACAAAAAAGCCAGCCACTTACCACTAAAGCTATTAGCCTAATGACATATGAAAGTAGCTATTTTGAGGTGTTGCTTTTGCATCCACCATTTTCAAACCAGAAAAATATTAACTGCATCTGGACATCATGATGGACAGAATGTAACAGAGAGCAAATAAATGCTGCAAGCAAAATTAAATGGGAAAAGGCAGTATCCTTCTTCAACGGCAATACACCAGAACTAAAAAAGGAGGCTGTGACAGGTTTTCAATGCTCTGGGGTTTTATACAGTCATTCATCACCACCGTGCCTGCTCCATTACATTTTGTTCAAGGATTATTGGCATATATCTAAAATAGGAATGGGACAAGAAAATGGCAAGCATATATCACTCTTCTTCACCTATATGTTGGCTAAGTGTTTGGATACAGAAGTTTCAGCTGATTATTCACCACTTAAAGCTATTGTCAGTTACTGTTCTGGACTGTATCATGTGCGTGAAAACAGATGCACAATAGTAATAACAAGGATGATTACAGCCCTTGCTGTCTTCAAAGTACTTTTGAGGTAGTTGGATTAACAGTAAACTGTTACTCCAAAGAGAGATAACTCTTTCATTGGTATGATTTAAACACTGAGTGTGTTCCCCAGAAATGGGAAGTATGTCCTGAGCAGCAGCCACTGTTTTTCTTACACAACTTAAATGGAATAAATTTTTCTATTTAAAGCATATACTTTTGTCTTTGGTTATTGATCTGTTACTAATGGGACTCAGTGTCACCCATAAAACCATTCTTTTATGACAAGTTGAAGTGCATTACAGCATTATTTTACTGAACTGTATTCAGTGCACTATAGATTTTTCACTGTCTGTTTTTTAGAAAATTTTAATGAAGCCTTTAACCTTAGTAAATTACATATTGTTAGCCACAAAGTGCCAAAATACCTTTTTTTTGTATCTGCATTCAATTTCTATTTGGTGGAAAGTAAAATGATTTTGTCCACAGTCCACGGAAGAAGTTCTGGTACAGTGACGGCTCTAGCAAATGTGTTCTATACTGGAAAATGCTTTTTATTAATACCTTGATTCGATATAAATGATGCACGTGCAGTACTTGAACACGTACATGCTTCCACAAAACTGAACTCAAACTAGTGATCTTGCGCTGGAGCCCACTGGGAGCATTGGCACCAGGAACATGAGACCACCTCTGGCACAGTGTCAGTATTGCCACCCTCTCCTGGACCGCCTTTCCTGCACTCCTTTTCCTGGACCAACCTTTCCCGTGGAGGTGGCAATCGTCTGACAGCAAGCTTCAGCATGTTTAGCTCTAAATCATACAGGGTCTGTCATTGACCTTTAGTATTCTTACAGAGAGCAGAGACTTCCCCAATATGTCAAGATGCAGATGAATTTGTGCTTCATAACTGACAGACCTGCATTAAATTACTGTAAAGTAAATTAGTGCAATCTACCTGTTGTACAGCTGTAACTAGCAGAGGGGCACAGCTCATCTTTGTCCGGACTGTCTTCACACAAAAACTTATGCTGAGATTAATCCCTAAAGGAGGAATTAAGATCAGAAAGTAGTCTCCCTTAGGCTCCGCTGTACCCTGTGGAGAATCAACCTTCACTCGCAGAAGCTTTTTATTCAGTGATACCAGAAACTTCTTACTCTGATACTGTTTCCCCTTAAGCATATTCATAGGGAATATAATTAAAATGTCTTATACAGTGATAAGAATCCTACATGAAAATTTTAAGTAATACAGAGAATAGTTATTTGTGTGTTAGTAAAGATAGTAGGAAACATTTGGCAAAAAATCATCAAGCATGTTGTGATTTGAATCAAGATTTCGAGAGCAAATACTACTTTTTCTTTCAAGGTAACTGCAATATACTCTTCACAATCATTGCAGGTTTGAGAAGTTATATGTAGTGTGCTAAGAGACTCTCAATTTAAAAATGACAGTAAACCAAATAAAGTGAAATAATTTTTAATTCCCTTTTTAAATATGCATTTGAATTCAATACAGATCTGTAAGGCACTCTCATAGGTCAAAAAAAAAAAATTAAACATTCTTTCCAAAATAAGGATAGTCACAAGGCAATGGTATGTGCATAAAATATAACCTTATCTGTAACTGATAAACAATGAAATATAAATGTTCAGGTTTGGGATGCATTGCAATGTAATGTCATTTCTGTATCATGACACTACTCAGAGTAAATATTGGCACTGTAAATGATTTCTCATTGGGGTTAGGGGCTTGTATTCTCTTCATATCCCAGTAAAAAATAAACTCTTTAATAAATAAATATATAAAATAAATATATGCTATCTGAAGGTGTATAAATAGGTCCATCCTGAAAGAAAAGTTCCAGCTCTGACTATGATGCATCAACATCTAAGGTCCATCACTAAAGTGAAGCCACTAAAACTTCATATACAGTTCTCAGGATTTATCACTATTTTACAGTCCATTTCTTTTTTTATTTCTTCTAGCTCTCGTCTCATCCA
The DNA here is from genome assembly GCF_964289735.1 of Phaethon aethereus. Lineage (NCBI taxonomy): Eukaryota > Metazoa > Chordata > Aves > Phaethontiformes > Phaethontidae > Phaethon > Phaethon aethereus. Next base: position 51,946,590 of record NC_138578.1, on the reverse strand, counting down.
CATGATGTAGGTAGTTCTTTGCTAATTTATAGATCACAGGTAATCCAGACAAAATTGCCAAGAGTTTGTCATTTTTAAAAAAGTCACACTCCAACTTCCCTCTGGTTACTGGCTACCAAACAGTTGAGCAAGTTTGAAGGAGGCTGGTCCACTCTCAGCTTTAAGGCTTTGTCTCCTAAATCCAAAGGTTAGAAAACAGAGGCTTGCCTGTCACAAAGTATCTTCTTCCAATCCAGCATCCTAGACCTCTGCAGGTTCCTCATGCTGGCATTGCCATGAAAGCAGGGGCAACAGCTCCAGTATGGGTTTTTCCCGAAGTTGCCTCCTTCCTCAGCTGTATCCTAACACATCTTTGTACAGTTCTGGAACTCTTTCAGGATCCACAGGCCGGGGCAAGAAATGCGTGAATTTCTGGTGTCTTTTGGACCTTGCCCCATCTCTGGGAGTACCGTCTTTGTTAAGTGCTACGAAGTATCGCCGCCCCGAATCTCCGTGTTTGTAGACATTGGATGAGTAAGTGTTGTACCAGTTTTCCTCAAACTGTTCCCTGAAGATGCATTCAGAAGTTAGTTTCTCCTACAGAAAGAAACAGTGAAGAAAAATAAGTCAAGCTGTCACTAGAGATTTCAACACGCATGAAAAAAATATGATAAAAATAAACAAAATGGTTTAGGTCTTGTGCAGCCTAAGCCTGACATTTAACTGACACCAAACCCAAGAAGAGTATGCAGACCTGACACTGAGTGTGGAAGCCTACTTTAATCCTTATTCTTTTGAAAACTGAACATGTAGATATACAAATACACAACCAAAGGAACTGGAGAACAAGGCTTAATTTTTCTCAAAATGTTTTAAGACATGAGAGGAGACAAGTCTAAGACTGTTATTACCCTGGTAGAATTGGAAAAATCAAAGATTGTATTTTTACGGTCATATGTTGAAGTTATTCAACAGACCCAAATCAACTGTAATGAGTACATGCTTATTTTCATTCTTAAATGCAAATATTCCAGTTGGGATCTACAGATATTGCCAGTACTCCTGCACCATTCAGATTTTTCAAATAACAGTGGTACCTAACTGTGACATATGGTATTATCCTCTTTTTCCCAGCATTTGAAAGAATGCTTTTATGTTAAAAAACTGGTACCTGGACGTACCACCTGTTGATTTGTCAAGGAGCATTAGGCTATACATAGAAATAAGCCAGGGTACTATATTAATTGTTGTTTGTTTGTTCCATAACTGTTCTTTTAACTTTTTTCCAGCTGTATTCAATGTTTTTGATGATAGACTATGCACTATGATGCATTTGCAGTATTGATAAAAAGAAAATTAGATAGCAGGCAACTTAAATGCTGTTTGAATAGCTGGTTTAATTTAGCTGTTTTTGTCATAATTTAAGAGGAATATTTCTTTTCAGTTCTTTTCATCTAGGACAGAGGAACTTTTCCCATCGAATCTTTAGTATCCAAGGATATACTGTACACTTTAAAAATAGATTATACATTTCAACAGGAAAAGATGTTAGTGTTTTGAAAGCTAAGATGACCTCAGATAGCTACTTGAGGGGTTTGCATATGCTAAGGAGTGAATCAAAACGTCAACATGTATAAGCAGACATGAAAGTGGTACTTACCGAGCCATAGAGTTCTCCCTTTTCATTCATGCCAAGGTAAAGGCCACTGTCCACGCCTCTAATACTGACCAGTCCCACTGCCACACTGATGAATTCAAGGATACCTGAAAAAAAAGAGATTGCTTTAATTCAACTTGTGAGCATACAGTACATAGCATCCAAAATGCAGTTGAAAACACGTAGAAAATGTACATATTATAATCAATGTGGCCTAGTTTCTCTGAAATTTCAAATACTGTATGGAAATGTATACAATATTCACAGGAAAGCTGTCTGAGAAGCCTCATCTGGGAACAAGAATCCTATACCATTTAAAAAACCTTTTTTTTTTAAATGTTGAATGTGAAAGGATTTTATTCAGCGCTGAGGCTGAAGCCTTCAGTACTATGCAGTTGCAATCTGTAATGATTATACACTATTTGCTTACTCAAACACCAGAAGATAGGTTTGAATTACCTCAAAATATACTTTACTTTCTCTATAGCATTCTCTTAAAAAAAACCACATCCATTATTACATCATTTGAATGGAAATCAAAGTACAGATGGGAATTTTATATAACAGAATCTACCCACAGGTAAAAAAAAAAAAATTGCCAGACAACTTATCTAGCATATGGGCCCACATCTCTTGACATAACTTGCTATCTTCAGTGCAGGCTTTTCACGTGCATGAAATATGCTGCTTATTTGCTAATGTTTGTATTATAGCACTATTTATATTACATTTGCCCAAAAATGTAATCTATATTAATAATATAAAGTATTCTGGAGATGAGGCACTATTTGAAGCCTGAATTTGGCAAGGGTATGCCAACGTATTTAACCAATTGATATGCAGAGATTACAGTACATGCAAAACATGAAAGAAAGGGAACGTGTGAACTGGCTTTTTGGAAGTTGTTAACAATGTAAACAAAGGCTGAAAAAGAATTTGTTCTAGAATCAAACCTAAGATTTGGCTGTGCAGCAGCAAAACCACAAAACATTACAAAAAAATCAGAACCTAAGGTAAGTGGTGTGTTTGATTTTGACTTTTTGTCTATTTGCTATATTTATGATTACTCTTTTTCATTCAGGATCATTTTTCACTCTCAGACAGATGGACTGTCTGGACTATACAATAATTTAAAATGTTTTGAATTTTGATTGAGCTTTGGCAGGTTACTTATTTATGTCACCAAGCAGCAAAGAAAATAAATCCTTTATAAAAAGTAAGCATTAAAAACTCTGTTGCATGTAAATCACCCTAGTTTTCTAGTTCCTAAAGCATGAAGTCCCATAAAAAGAGGTGGAGGTATTTTGTCTTTCTGGTATCATTTTCAAAGCCACTCTTTTTCAAAACTATAATAAGCAGGTGGTTCAACCCACAAAGCAACCACATCAGACAAACCTGCCGAGAATAGTGGTAGAATAAAGGAAGAACATTTCTAAAAAGCCCAGTAAACGTTTGATCTGGGGCTAACTTTTTTTTCTTTTAAAGCAAAGATTTATTTCATGTTTACACGCTGTAGGAAATCTTCCTTCTGAGAAGAACTGTCTGTTTGGCTACTGCTCTTTTACTTCTGAAAACATCCATGTGCTATAAAAGCAATTAAGAGCCTTTCCAGCAGATCGTTTTGACTATGGGGAGGATGATAGGAAACTCTTTAATCACCTTTTACGACTGCTAAATCAATGCACACAAAAACTCACATGTAGTTGACAACGGCAGGTTTGTTCAGATGTCCAGTCCCTACCAACTACTATTTAGGATTTACTCTTCTATCACGGGAAACATTTACGTTTTGCGGTTGTCTTCACCTCCTTTTGGTTCATTGACAGAGAAAGGTGACTGGGAACCACTTTAAGTATTTGAGCAAAGGAGGCATTTTAGGCCCCTCTGCTTGAACTTTCTGTCCTGCAAAACAAAGCAGCCTAGCGCAGCCTGAAGGCTCAGCACGCCCGAGTCCGTGATCCAGACACCATTCCACAAAGACTCAAGAAGCTGCGATACAGAGCGCGAATATGAAAAAGAGTCGGTCTGACTTCCGACCTTTCCCACTAAACCTGCAGGCGTATGCATGTGCTTGCGAACACCCAGCGCAGGCTGAGACGGGCATACGTGCATGTCCCCCGGCTTGCGCGGGATGCGCAGCCCTCCCTCCCTCCCTTGCCCCCATGGTTTAGCGCCGAAGGGTGAAGCCGGTCCTGAGAGCTCCTCCGCCTGCCCCAGCACCACGGGCATCACACCTCCCTCCCAAGGGCCCGACTGCTCAGGCGCAGGTACACGCACACACACGCACATGCACCCTAACCCACGCGTGCGTGCCCACGCCGCCTACCGAAGAGGCTGTGGTCCTGGCGGGTGCCGCGCACGCTGCCGTCGGGCAGGATCTGCAGGTGGAAGCCGGTGCGGCAGTACAGCTGCCGCCGCCGCAGGATGCCCTGCAAGTGCGCCAGGTCCGCCGCCGCCGCCGCCGCCGCCGCCGCGCCGCCGCGGGCCGCCCGCTCCGCCGGGGCCCGCCGGTCCCCGAGCAGCGCCGGGCGCTCCCCGGCGGGCGGCAGCAGGAAGTGGGCGCCCACCGGCTGCCCCAGGCCGTCCAGGCCGCCCAGGAAGCCCCCCACCTCGGCCAGCGGAGCCATGGGGGCGCGGGGCGAGCGGGCTAGGGCGCGGCGGCAGAGAGCGGCTGCCGGCCTCTCCCGGCGGGCATGTGGGGGTGCGCGGCGGGACTCCAAGCATGGGGAGCCGGCAGAGCCGTGCCGCGCCGCGCCGTGCCGGTGTGAGCCAGGCGGCGGGGTGGTGTTTATACGCCCCGCGTGTATATATATATACGGCGGTCCCCCCTGACATATGCTAATGAAGCCCTCTGCGGGGAGGCTGCGTTTGAAATTGTAAACCGGCTCCCCCTCTCCTCGCACCTTCCTCTGATCTGAGATGACGGCGGGGAGGGAGCTCCTGGCGCGCCTCCTGCGCCCCGCCGCACGCAGGCCCTCACCCACGGGCGCGCACACGCGCGACGCGGGCGGGGGGGCAGCCCCGGCGGGGGGGCAGCCCCTGCGGAGCGGGCGGCGGGCGGGCAGCGGGCGGGCAGCGGGCGGCGGGGCCCGGGCGGGAGCTGCCGGAGCGCTGCGTGGACAGGTGCAAGGAGAGGCAGGAGGGAAGAAGGAGAAAGGGCGTTACCTGAGGGTTAGACCTGCCCAGACACACATGAAAGAAAAAAAACAAAGATCTGACAGTTTTACTCCCTGTTTCTAAAACGCTAATAAAGTGTACACGCGTTACCCTTTCCTTTTATCGCTTCAGCTACAAGGAGGGGAATTTCTACAGAAATTGGCATAGTCAGGGAGGTGTTTTCCCCTCTGCGAATTCTGCCTCGTGTTTAATTTATCATTAACCTGACATGAAACTGATCTATAGTGTTTGGATATCGATACAACGTCTTAAAAACATAAATGGGCAGGCCCCTGGTTTGGGATAAATAGATTCAAACCTGCTGAGAGGAAGAAAGAAAGATTGAAAGATGGCTCATCTAATCCGTCTTCTTTGGGGTTTTGCATCGGGCCCGACACCAAAGCCTGTGAGCACCACAAATTGGCAATAATATCACCTACTGAAAGATTTCTGTTGTCTTTCTACAGCGTTTTGAATCCATTTAGGACTTCGCTGTCCAGTTCCAGATGAGCATAGGCATTTTTTTCATCCCAAAAGTAGAATGGTTCATGCATGCAAATGTATTGGTGGAACGCGTGTTCATTATTAGCAATGGTAAAATACTGGTATATCAAAACTCAGAGCTTGACTTTTGCCACCTTTGGTGCTTTTTCTGAAATGTCTGATGAATTTTAGGGCTCAGACTACCTGACCCATTTTAGCGTTCAAGATACACAATATCCTTCCAATATTAAAAAGCAGTAGTAAAGTATAAAACGCAGAGATCTTTCATAGTTAATTCTTTCAAAAGTTCGAGAGAATCACTTGGCAGTTTAAGGTTTCATTTAAACAAAAAAGTTGCAGAGAATCATGAAAGATTAGTTCTCCCGTCTTTTTGCTCCGTGGTCTTTTCAGTCACAGTCTAAATCCAAGAGATCAAATGGATTTGACTGCTTAGCTTTATTTGCTATGGAGAGTATAGGGCTAATTAATTGGCAGGTGCTTTAAAGCAGGTAATGCTACACCTTTTCATCATTGCAGTCCTAAGTACTGCCCCTGTGTGCACCTGAATTATAAAAAGGCTGCTTTAAAGCAAGTTGATTTACTGTGGAGGGATTTAAAACTGAAAAAAGTAACGCTAAATACAATGATCAGATAAATCACCTCAGAAGAGAGCACAGGCAGACCTGCTCTGAAGGCAGTTACAGATAGATGTTATATTATTTTACCTTTCAGATAACAGGAGCCTGTCATGTGGTGGGACCCAAAAATCCACCATAATCGAGATTTCAAAGCACATCTGTGTAAACATTATCACATCAGTGTAAAACATCAACCAATGAGCTTTCTCTTTGAACCAAATCTACTTAATTGCAGTGCTAAATCAAAGAAATAGATCAAAGTTGAATAATCTATATAGCACTTATTTCTCAAGTAGCCTGTACACTGATTACTCAAATATACCTAAAACGTTTGAAACACGCATCAAGTATTTTTATTGACATGACTGGCAGGTCAAGATCAAACTGTTCATCACAGCTGCTAAGTTGCAGGACATGCACAAGGGTAGTACAGCTAAATGGAGGAAGTATATTCCCCTAAGCCTAAAGATTCCCTAGTATGGATAATGTTGCCAGGTCCATCCAAGTCCTTCAAAGAGTAGAGGCCTCTTCTGGTTAGATGGTACCACTGTCCCCAGTAGAGAAGGTGGGGGGTTTTTTCAAAAAAATCCTCAGTCATCACACACTGGAAGACCCTTATGGCTAAATCTTTCCTGTTATACGTCGATCTTTTCCGAGTGGAGTCTTTAATGTCTGGGCACTGAACCGGTTATGCTGTTTTATAAAGTACCAGAAAAGAAACAAAAAGATAAGAATTTTTTTGGTGTTTGCACTAGTCACGTGACAGGAAAAGATAACACTTAAAGAATTTTTTTTTGCACCTTCTGAGACTATACCATGGGAAGTTAAATAATTTTGAAGAGTGTTTTTACAAGAGTACATAATTCAACTTAAAGTATACAGTATAATCTAATCAACTCTACGTATACTTCCTAGAGACCGCACTTTCAGTGTCATTGAACAAATACGTATGTGGTCGAGTTTTTATTTCCATAGCAAGCAGTTAGGGCTTCTATAGATGATATAATTACAGTATGTTTCCTAAGAATAGCATATTGTCATAGGGAAAACCTGGTGGCTACAAAGGGATTGGAGAAAGCAATGGACTGAAATCTTTGATAGATACATGTGTGTATATATATAGAAAGAGAGAGAGATCTATATATCTGTCTATATATGTGTGTATATAGAGAGAGAGATCTGTATATCTATGAGGTTGGTTAAAAAAAAAGTTGTTAGCTGTAAAACTTTATGTCCTGCAATTTATTGCACCTTTATTAATTTTAGAAATCACTCACAACAGTGCTGTGCCAGTCATAAAATTTTAATAATATAATAACATATCAGATAGGAGAATAAAGGGGGCAGGGTCATGAATACATGAGAAAGCAAACATGGCCTGGAACAAAAACGACCAAGTAGAACATAAAGGAATACGTCCAGCTGGAGATACCTGTGTATCATGGTCGTTTCCAGATTCTTCCTAGATTTGGACAAGAAAACACGCCTGGCTGCTTTCAACATGACAAGCAGAGCATGCAGAAGTTACGGTGAGAGCCTTTCACAGCACTGCAAGTCTGAATAAAATAAGGCGTATTCTTGTGCGGGATTTACTAGGAAGAAAAGAACTAATTTTTAAGGCTCCATGTACAAATCAGGTCATAATCTGATGATCTAAAGCCTTTTAAATGCAATACTTTAAAGTATTAATATGCTTAATATTTTAATAAATTAATTCTATGACTAATGAATTAATTTAATTAATTAAATGCAAGACTTTAAAAGCATTCAGAACTTTTTCTTCTGAACTGATACAATTACAGGTATGTATGCATGTATACTTACATGTCTATATAAATATATATACCTATGTATAAAAACTCAGACGAGGGAAAAGTAATGCTGAAAAAAAATTTTTCAATGGAAAGGAAGTTCTACATTTCTTGCACCTTCATTTTTTATGTCTTTAAATGAAGACAGAAATTCATAGGGCTTTTTAAGATTCATTATTTTATTGTCCATGGTTTTGTGGATACACATGAATAACTCCTGTATAAGCAGAATGGGACAGAGAAGCTAGGTAGTGAGCACACATTTACATCCACTTACATCCAGTGAGAATGAATCTTTTCCACATATATCCACATTCAAATGCCTCATTTGGCAGCTTTTAAAGTGGACCTTCGGTTAAAAAACAATCACATGTTTTACGTATTATTTAAATTACATGGTTTCTGAATCTGTGCACGTAAGATGTGCAGACAGCTTACGGTTTTTGATTTGCTGCACAAATAAATTGCGCTCTTGCTCCTAAGCAAACACCGCACCAGGGAAATTCTGACTAACATACCCAGGTGTAAGTAGTTACAGATGTGTATTGGATTTTTTAAAGTGAAAAAAAGACTAGACTAAAGGTGTTATTGAAAAGTCATTAAAATGTGGCTAACCAATTTCAAGAGAACAATGTGAACAGGGAGATAACTCACGGTCCATGTCTACAGTTTAGGTGACTGATGAGTCGAGTCATCCAGCAAACAGGTTTACTTTGGGGCACTACATTGACCAAAAGTGTTTTCTTTTCCAATCAAATGGAAAAAACAGACTATTTTGAAAAGATTATTGTATTGGTGAATGATGTCTCCTAATGAGGCAGCTGGAACTGAAAAGATCCAAGAGCCACGTTCTACAAAATTTTCCAGACTAGATGCTCAGTCATGTAACTGCAGGAGAAATAACTTTTCAACTAAACATGCAGTCATGCTAAGCATCTGAAACTATTATTGTCTTGACACCTAAATACTGGCCCTTATATTGGCCTTTTATCATTTAGTACAGAGATGTAGCTCAGATTTGGAGACAAGACTTTCGCTTGGGAAACGTGCATATAACATAGTTATAAATAAAGCTGTATACATAAAAAAAATTAACAAAAAAAATTTTTAACCGATGGGAATAATGAAGTCAAGGGAATTACTTGAGGGATGAACTGGCATACAGTATTCTGAAATATTGAAAGAAATGCAGTAACTCTATCATTCACCCCAGATACCTGCCTTTCCAGATGTGGCTCTGAGGTAATTCAACCTTGGCCATGCTTAACGGTTGTATGCTCTGTCAGATTGTCGGTTGCCAAACATGGCCACAGTTCTCCCTTGACACAATATCATACCCACTGAAAACTTTCTTAGAAATTGAAAATGCATGAGAGTGCCTTAAACCTATTAAAATGAGTTATAATTTGTGCATTTTCTGAAATCTTGTTCACAATAATAATATTCGAAGTCATCAAAGATTCATGGGGAAAAAAAAGCTGGCTGAAACTTGGGAAGAACATTTTTCTATAAAGAGGAAATATATGGGGCTGCACCTGACCATTGCAAAAAATGCCGTAAGGTGTGCTGCGACTTGCAATGTTTGTCTGCAGCTTATGAAGTTTCAAGGTAACGCAGGTGGCGACACGGGTTGTACCACGGAGAATGCCGTGACACGAAATGCCTGACAAGGCCTGTTGCCCATCAGCACCAGACAGGGACAAAAGAACATGCTCATCTTTAACAACTGGTCTTTAACTAGTGCTTGGCTATGCCAAGGAGGCTGCCTGCAGCCAGGATTATTTACCAGAGGAGAGGCTGCTGACATGGCACGTGTGCATGGTTGCCTGATGAGAAGGCCTCGTCACACAAGAGTATAAAAGGGGAGTCTGGGGTCACTTTGAAATGAAAGGAACAGCAAATATGCTTGAAATAGGGGCCAGGAGAATCCCTCTTTTCTGAGAAGCTGAGGTGCAGGTAGTGGAGGGAGAGGTCAGACGGACGGGGGGAAGGCAGAAGTTTCCAGTCTACTGGTATGCAGGGAATTAAGTACTTAAATTTGGTCCCAATGCAACAGTGCGGTAAGCAACCAAACGGAAGGTTGTCTAGATCAGTCTAGGAATGGTAAAGGACAGCATTACTCTCTGTTGGTAAGTTGTTTAGCTCCCTGTTTCACATTTCATTTCTAAAAATGGTTCCTTGTGGGATGAAGTGCCACCTATGGACACTTTACAGCACAGTTCAAAAAACTATGGAGTAGCACAGTTCAAAAAACTATGGAGTAGCCTGCCAGACTGTTTGTCAGCTTTCAGTAAATTTTAAAATCAAAGATTTCATATGCCAAGTGTTAGTATCCCAGCCAACGCTGTTTAATTTCAGTTTATCTGAAACAATCCTCATGCTCTTCAGTTCAGCTGAGTACCGGGAACGCACCAAGTTTTCAAGGCTTTGGAAACGGGTTGGGACATTACTAGGTTTTGCAGGACTGATGGGAGTCGCAGCAATCTTCATTCTAATAAGGATAACTGGGCTCACTGGGTGCTCTTAATAAAAAGCCTTGGCAGTAAACCAGCAAACAATCTTGATGCTGCAGCCGCCTCCAGCCTTCAGGGTTACGAGGCAAATGAGGCACGGCTGGAAGCTCTTCCCTCCCCTAAGGCCGCGCTCCCAGGTTTCTGCACAGCCATGTTGCTGGGTCGCGTGGGGACAGTCCCTCCCGAGCACGGCTGCGCAAGCCCGGGGTCAGGCTCTGGAGCACGGCACCCGGCACACGCGGCGCGGGCTCTGCGGGCGAGGCCCACGCAACGAGCTCTGTCGCCAGTCACGGCCGTTTCCACGCGTCACCCTTCCCAGGTGCTTTGGCTTAAAAGTATCCAGATTCAGGTCCGTGCCCGTTCTCCGCATTTGGTCGACGCGCCTCGTGCCTCCAGCACCTTGGCTGCGGCCTGCCGCAGGCAAAAGCGCTGCCAGCCATACCTCGTTTGCCTCGTAACCCTGAAGGCCGCGAGGGGAGGCGGTGGGCCGGGTCGGTAGCCGCCGGCCAGGCTGCACCCCGCCGCCGCGGGCAGCCCGGCGGCGGCGCGGCGCGGCAGGTGGCGCGGGGCGGGGATTGGAGGGGGCCTCTCGCTTCCCCACCCCTTCTCCGCTTCTCGCGAGGCTTCTGCCGGCACCCCCGGGGTCTCCGTCCGCCTGTAGCTGGGGCGGAGCGGCGGCCATGGCCGCCCTGCGCACCCTTCTGCGCTGGCGCCGCCGCTTGGGCCCCGCGCCCGGCGCGCAGCCGGCACGGCGGCTGTGGGCTGGCGGCGGTGCCGGGGCGGTGGGGCTGAGGCGGTGGCGGCGGGAGCTGGGCTGGGCGGCGGGGGGGGCTCTCGCCGGGTACGTGGCGTATCGGCTGTCCGAGCGGCGGCGGGAGCCGGCAGCCGCCGAGCCGGGCGGGGCCCGGGCGCTGCTCCCCATCCCCGTGGCGGCCGCTGCCAAGGAGACGGTAGGTGTGTGCGCGCCGCGCCCCTCCCGCCTGAGGGCCCGGCGGCCTCTCGCTCCGTGCCGCGCTCGGCGGGGCGGCTCGGCGTGCGGGCGGCCAGCCGGGCGCTGTCAGCTGCCCGCGGAACCGGCGGGGACGGCGGAGGAACGTTGCTCCCCGCCCGTTCGCTGTGGAAACGTCTTAGCGAGGCGGCGGCTGGCGGGAGCCGCTCCCCGGGCCGTCGCGCAGAGGTGACCCTGCGCGGAGCTGGGCCCTGGGCTGCGAGGCGACACAGCATGCGTGGGCATGTCCCCCGGGGGACGGGGACAGAGGCGGGAGCTGGTCACCCGTCCTCCACCCGGAGAGCAGGGCTGTCACCCGGGCGTGGTGGTGAGCAGCGGGGGTCGGCACGCCTTTGCTGCGCCTCGCCGCATAAACCCTGGGCGTCTTACTCTGCGCTTCGTCTCTGGAGCTGTCCTAATGAAGTCTTTCTTTAATAGAAAATACTCTTTTGAAAGTGGAACCGCGACTGATAGCGCAGAACCTGTGTTGGTCTTCTTTAAACTGAGGACAATTATCTTTTTAATATAAGATTTGCTTTGGAGTGAAGGGTTTGTGCAGAGCTTCGTAAGAAGGGGTAGCGTAGCGCTTGGTGCAGAGAAGTAAGGCTCCAGTTGGACTAATTTAGCAAAAACGTTGGTTGATTGACCGTGGGTAACAAAAAACAGTTGACGTGAACCCGGAAAATAAAGCTTCCTGTGATGGGGAGAAACTCCTGCAACATGCCAAATGGAACATACGGTAACAATAGGGTGTTTTTCATTAAAAAATTAGGTAGTTCTCAAAATGTCAGGAGCCATGATTAGGTGGCTTGTCTTAGCAGTATGGTATCTGCTAAGACTGGAAACCAGCGGTGCACACAGCCTGCTTTCTGTAGGTCAAGTTTATCTTACAGTATGTTTAGGAAAAGGATATACATTTTTGCGATGGAGGCCTTGGGCTTAGACATGAATGTTAGCCGAAAGGCAGATTCTGTTGGCAGCACCCTTTATGAAGGGAAATTAAGCCAGGTATTTTTGAGCATTCATGTACTTGTTGTCTTGAGGGTGTTACTGTGGCACAGAAGACCAAAGACAAATTCTTTCAGCCTTTCATACTGTTTTGATTTGACAGAACTTGACATTGTTTTACTTACCAGGTCTTAATTCTCAGTTTTCTTTCGAGGGAAATATGGCTGCTGCACCCTTGAAAAGTCAATAAATTTAGTGTGATGTGTAATTACGAGTTTTCACACACATCACTATAAAAGCATTGAGGTTGTAAAGTCAGACTTAAGGTTATATTTGAATCAGTGTAAAATAAAAAGTATCAAATGTATCTTCTATGTGTACATGGACAATTTTTCGAAGACAAACAGCAAGGGGGGAAAAAAATGAAAGAAAAAAATTAACATGCTTGGTTTTATGCTCCGACGTGGAAAGAGGCCCTAATTAATTCTGTTTCCTGTTTCGATAGCAGAAAATTTGAAAGATTAAGTTGAAATATATCCCCTCAGTTTGTGTGGCCAGACTAAATGCACAGATTGACATCTCGGAATACTTAACCTTTATGTTGCAATTTTTTATTTTTGAACAAGTAGTCTCATTCATTTCAGATTGCACAGCTGAGCGCTCAGCATTCCTGAAAAAAACATCTTTTTAATATAAGCCCCTCAAAATGCGGATCAAATAGCTGTGGAATTTTTGGTCTGAGGTAGCGGGTTGCTGTGCTTTTTTTATTATTGACTGTTGTGCTGCAGAAGGGCTTGTGTGGTCTTTGAGGAAAAAGCACAGCTTGAAACCAAATCAAGCTGGTGAACTACCAAGAGAGTTGACCATGAGTTCTATCTGCGATCTGTACTCCGTTTATGATTGCTCTCTAGGCCTGTGATGAGCACCAACTTTTTCATTACAGTTTTCTAAAATGCCTCCAGAGGTGTTTTCCAGGTGAAAAAAAGGATGCAGATACTGTCTTTGAATTGGACTGAATGGTATTTGTGGTATTGTGCAATGTAACATCCTTTATTAGAAGGCTGAATTTATGTTGCTCGAGTGACAGTAGCTTCTTTACTTTCTAATTTTAAGTGCTGGTCTTAACCTTAATAGTGTTTAACAGTTTAAAAAACATTTGAAGTAGAAAATTCTGTCATGAAAAGTCCTATTCGTGCCAGTGTTATTAGAATAAAAGGTGGAGGTCTTGGATCTACTGCAAAGTGTGTTTGGAGTAACAGCTGGAGAATGATAACTTGCAGTTTCCATATAGATGAGTTTGATGGAAGTGTGATGCACATTTTGCTAGGAGGCTTTTACGATTGTATCATGTACTGACCAACAAAGAATGATGAGGCTCAAGTATCTTGGGATCCATTACAACTGCTTTTGGAAGGTCAAGGAGGAGTCAAAGACGTTTCTCCTTTATTCCAGACGCATAAAGTCTGACACCAGTTTCTGGGGCTTTCTGGGTTTTGCCTCCCCCCATCCTTTTCCTATTTCCCTAGCTCCCCATTTCATTTCCAGTCTCAGTCTGCTTTTCGTTCCACCAAGGCAAATTACCCAACATCATCTTTTTTTTTTTCCTTCTATCCAAGCCAAACTTTTCTAATTCATCCTAATATTTCTATTTGCAAGCTTCTTCCTAATCTTCCCTCCAGCAGGATGCTTTTCCCAGGTGCTTTTTACTTGGATTATTGGAAGCAACAAGCAGGTGCTGTCTCTGTTCTCAGTGGCGTGCTAGAGAGATCTACAGCAGCTGGTAGAAGCAGTTACACTGAATGTTTCTTGCATCACCCCTGGGGCTCTGAGCTGGAATGACCATATAGCAGGTTGAAATTTTGGGGGACCTAGCTAACAAAATGAGTATTTTTGGGTGAGGGTTCCCATAGGCTCATAGCTTATTTACTTCTTAACAGAACAACCACTAAAAAACCCCAGTACTGACACTGAAGTCACCATCCCTCGCAAAACCTGAAATCCCTTCTTTTAAAACGTGGAATTGCTGGAGATTCTTAAAAAAAAAAATTAAAAATGTTCTAATGTGGGCAAACCAAAATCTATCTCCTTCCATAGCTTTTGGTTTCATTCAAAAAAATCTGTTCTGAAACATTGGTTGATGATGGATAATTTAATTTTTAATGGTTAACGTGTAGTAAGTTCATCAATTAAAACAGTGTCACAATGTAAAGTATTCAGGTATTCAAAGTGTTCAAGAATATTCCAGATAGCTATGGCTGTCTCATCCATATTGTTGGCGTTTAACCCTGGCTGGCAGCTACCGTACAGCCACTCACTCACCCCTCCACAGTGGGATGGAGGAAAGAACTGGAAGGGTAAATGTGAGAAAACTCATGGGTTGAGATAAAGACAGTTTAACAAGTCTTTAAAAGCTGCATGAGCAAGCAAAGCAAAACAAGGAATTCATTCACTGCTTCCCATGGGCAGGCATGTGTTCAGCCACCTCCAGGGAAGCAGGGCTCCATCACGTGTGACGGTGACTTGGGAAGACAAATGCCATCACTCTGAATGTGTCCCCCCCACTTCCTCCTTCTTCCCCAAAGCTTTTATTGCTGAGCACTGTGTCATATGTTATGGGATATCCTTTTGGCCAGTTTGGGTCAGCTGTCCTGGCTGTGTCCCCTCCCAACTTCTTGTACACCCCCAGCCTGCTTGCTGGTGGGACAATGTGAGCAGCAGTCACCTGCTTCCAGATACTTTCACAGGCCATATGAACATTATCTTCAGAGTTGTGCTGGGTCCCTCAGGTTACTTTTCTTTAGATTCTATCACTGAGTCCAAATAACGCTTGGCAGTCCAAATGATGCTTGGCAGGTTATCATATATACCTTGATATTTAGTTGCTTTGTCCTACTGCTGTCATCTAGTATTTACTGATGCTCTAGTATTTATGTAACCAATACATTTTAAAAGGGCTTTTAGATTCCAGGACTGACAGTGATTATTACACAGACGTTGGTGGGACACTTTCCCATTCTTGGCCAGTTCAGAAATGAGGTACATCATTTGAGAGTAGCTGGAAAAACCTATGTTTGAGTCTCGTAGAGAAACAGTGTCAGAATGGTCTGCAGGTCTTTCTCCCTGTTCTATGAAACTCTCACAGTATGAAAATTGATGAGCAACAGATTTGTGAATTTATGTACAGGTGAATAAGAAGATGCTTTTTGCTAGAAGTCAGGTAAGCTATGATATATGTCACCAACATGGGGTCAGCGGGGTGGCAAACTTTTTGAACAGACAGCTCTCATGTCGTCAGTACAAAAAAAAATAGTTGCTTGACCAAGCATATCATTGGAAGTGTTTTGGTAGAGAGTAAGATTTGTTACAGAAGCAGCATGAAGCTAAGCTCCCTACAGGGTTCCCTTTTCCCAGATGCTTTCTGAGAATAATTCCCCAGAGGACTAGGGGTTTATATGTGATTACCTAGAGCAAAATCTTGGACACTATAATAAAGCAACAAACCAAATAGTTCCAGGATTGCTGCCACGTAACATTTCAGAACCAAAGTAAATGTCTGCACTCAGAGCTGCTGGTTTGGTGTCTGAAGGTTTGGGTGAAGACTGCGAAAGCTCTACTAACATACGGCTCCTTTAAAGTCTAGGAGATTCTTATGCAGAACAGGAGACTCTTTTTGAAAGAACTGTTATTTTGATACAGATTCTCTGTACTAACAACTGAGAACAGTATTGACCCAAGAAGACCCTTGATCCAACATACTGCTTATGAAGTATTTACCTTGTCAGAGCAACTGTATCCTGTTTTTTTCAGAGATACATAATAAATTTAGAAAAACATAATCCAGTGTCAGGATTCCTCAGAGGAATTAGTATTTGTCTTCTAGGTCCTTGCTTCCGTGTTCCTTACTTCCAAAATTCCAGTGTCATTTGTAAAGCTTATTAAAATGGTCTTGGAAATACCAATGATGCCTCTTTGCACTCCAAAGAGATCTTTTCTGTGGTCTTGGAAATACCAATGATGCCTCTTTGCACTCCAAAGAGATCTTTTCTGTAATCATGTTGTTATTGTGTAAAGGTAGTGAACTCCAGGTCTCTATTTATTTCTACAAAGTATCCTCTCAGAATCACTTCCTTCAGAGGTGATTTAGGAATTAAAAGTGGGGCAGGGAGAGACAGACACAGAATATGTACTTTATCACGTTTCTTGAAGGCACACTCATTTCCAGGAAAGGAAGCTGCGTACTTCAGATGTTTCCAGAGGTGTTTTTCCTGGTACCTCAGCAGTACTGTCAAACTCTCTCTTTGTGAAAATACTCAAAAGGCCAAGTTTATTTTTAGCAGCACATTTCTGAGTGGATTACGTCATGTATTTCCATCTCTGTGAAATGAAGAACAAGACTTTAACTCCAAGGCAAGCTCCCATACGGAAGAGGCTCTCCTGCCTGCTCAAGGAGGATGACATTCCAAGAGATGTGTAAAGCATAATTTTTACAAGAACCACTTGTAGCTAAGCTTTTTTCGTAAGCATTGTGCATTTCATGTCATAGGTCAATTGCTAAATGTAGGAAGATGGTTTGCTCTTTGGCTGACGACATCTGAAGCTGCTTACTGTCATCATCCTGAGAAGGATACTGCTTGCTAGCCAGCTGTAGTGAGAGCCATGCTGAAGGAAAGGGAAGGTTTACCTCTCAGCATTAATTCTGTGTTCGTCAGGATGTTAAAAGAGGATGATACATGTTTGGGACAGGCAGATGGAGCTACTAGTATGTTTTAGTCTTGCATGCATTGAAGCATATGGACATGTATAGCAGGATATACGCACTGACTGAAGCTTCTTGAAGAACTGCTAGATATTCCATGTGAAACCCATGTAAGAAGGGCTGTTGGAGAATATTTTAGCATAATACTTATTTTGGAGGATTTCTGGAATAGCTGTGCTTACAGGTAAACATTGTTACCCCAAGGACTTCCTGTAACAGGATTGTATTGAACAGGGCCCTTTTTACAGTATTTTAAATACATTCCAGCTTCCTATGCTTGTAAATATTTTAATATAATAGTGTCCTTATCTCAGTGAAGCAGGATCAACTAACAGAATTGTTGGCTGTACTACATCTAAGTAGTCTACTAGAAATATAACTTCAGTAAGCATCAAAACAGTTTTGTCTACTTTGGGATTTTCCCACACTAGGAACTTGACGTTTAACCTTTTGGCCACCCAGCATGAAAACAAAATCGTGCTACTTTTATCTACATGGGAGCATATTAAATAAGCCTGAAGTCAAATATAAACGAAGGAAGTAAGGAACAACATTGCTTTGAAAACCTTTTTATTTTAATAATTTGCACAGATTCTCATTGATGGAAGACAGATTACTTTGCAAGCAAAAATTCAAAGAAACTCACGAAATAAATTAAAGATTAAGCTACCGTAACAGAATATATTTTTGACTGCAAGCAAAAGGTACTTTAGTAGTAAATGTTGGCTTCTTTAGCTAAAATAGTCTCACCTTTATCTTCGTTGGAAAAAGCAAGAGAACACTGATTTGACTTGGAACACAGCAAAGTTGTGTTTTTTTATGTGATACTGCTGGAGCTTTTTGCCTCATATGCATGCACACACAGCATATTTTTACCTGTTTGTTCTGTAAAATATTTTGCATTATTTGTAGATATTCTTAGAATCTGGGAGTTAGAGTATTGTTCTGGGCTTTGATAATGGATTCTTGTGGATTACTTCTTCAGAGTTTTATGAGCTTGTAGGCATCAGTTTTTCTAATTTCCAAGTGAAAAATCCTGTATGTGGCATTTAAGCTTGAAAACGAAATCTTTTGCCACAGGATAAAACTTCTGCATTTATGACAATGTAATACGAGACTTAACACTTATCAAAGAACATTTGTTTTGTGTTTTTTGATAGAAAGGGTAATGATGTCATGTTTTATCTTCTGCACTTTACTTCCACTGATCCTGAGCCATATCATTACCATTTATTGGTATTTTCAGATAGTTTGGGGTCATAACTACTGCAACATTTTAGTTATTTTAATGTCACTCTGTGAGCTCCTGTCCTGTGTTAGGCCATCTTACGGCAATGTAGAATTATTGCATGGATTTCACTGGAAGGTCATACAGGTTAATTCACATTATACCAAATTCAGACAACCCATATCTCCGAGGAAAGAGAGACAGTGCGACAAACATGGGACCAGAAATGGAGATTAGTCCACGCTTCAGGGAAGTTCAAGTAATACGTGGAAACCTGAGTGAGAGCACCAGACTTTCAGGGCATTTTCGCTTGTCTCCATTGATAGATAGCACATGAAAGATGAACCCAAACTGGGAATGGGTTTTGGTCACTAATTTTGCTCGATAGAAAGCCTTGATGTTCTCCACTCAAGTTTTTGCTGTGAATAGAGGGAGAATATACAGAGAGGTAAAAGAGATTCTGCAAGGAATGCTTTCGAAGTTGATTGACTTAAGAATGTTGAGTGTCCATAACAAAGACCTTTGTCTAAAGGACTGCTACTCTGTGAGACATGTGGTGGTGTTACTGTAGCTTTAGATGGCCCTCTCTAAACGCAGTACTTCTAGAAAATAGTTTTTAGGAATTCTGCTAAGTCCTTGAAATAAGTTAGTAAGAGAGCATTATCATCATACTTTCATTTGCATAATAAATTTGAAACTTCTGAGGCCTCTACCAAATATTTTTAGGCTGTTTGTAATACACTTGTTGCATAGATTTATGATGGAAGCACATGTAATTGAAGAATTATACTTTCCATTCAGAGAACAACCTTGCCAAATTGCTATTTGGTCTTCAATTTAATTTTTATTTACCTTTTTTTGATAAGCTGATGGTAAAATGGACTTCCTTATAGGAAATATTTCTCTCTGTTTCCTTTGCCTGGTGGTGGTTTGCACATAAGTGCTGAATTCATTTAATCCATTTTAGAAAGTGCTTTGAAATGTCTCCTCTGTGTGAGAACTGGGTATGTGCATATACATTTCTGCGTTAGGGGACAGCAAGAAAATAGGCCAAGATCATTTTTTTCTCCTCAGCTGATTTAAACTGAGTTTAGAAGAGCCACATGGTGTCTGTGTTGGTCTTGCAGAAGGCACGTGGAATCCAAGACCATGCATAGCAGCACCCCAGAAAGGTGCTCTGTTCCCTCTGGAGTCCTTCTGCAAGGGTGTGGCACAGGAGGATGGGGTGGGATGTGAAATAGGGAGCAATGAGGTATATCAGAATTTGAGGGAGGAAGGGCAGAAGGATTATAACCATGAGCTGTTTGATTACAACTATTAACGTTTAGATTTTTTTGAGAATAGGGAAAAGATAATATATTGTTTGTGAGTGCTGATGAGCTTTAGTCTTGCCTCTATTTACTTCGTGAGTTGTGAAGTTGGAAGGATGGAAATTCTGGCCACCAGCTAGATTCTTGGTTTCAGCTGTGGGGCTTTTTTTTTTTCCCCTGAAAGTTCTAACAACACAGTAGGTTGGTGTACATGTGCAGGTAAACCAGAGCTAACCTGCTGCACCAAAAATTAAGATAATATGGGGAGGTTGTGACATTCTGATTTGAAGGAAATGGCCATGTCCAGTTTTTAAAAGGCAGAGAACCATAACATGATACAAGAACATAGTAATTAGTAGGCAGGATTGCCAAGAGGGTTAGTAAACAGAAGCATTAAAAAAATCTCCCCTCTTTTGTTTGTGAGAGAGATGTACTTTTCATGAAAGTTTTTGAAGATTGTTGATAACTACAGAGAGATTTAGTCTGGATAAGCTCTTGAAACTTCAAATAGAAATTGGAACCTTATTGAATCCTTTTCATTCCTTCACCAACAGTACCTTCCCTGAGGTATTCAACATCTACTTTCTGTGTCTTGTTCATGTGTCCATTGGATTTGATACTAATTGCTGCTACAATAAGATTGCCTAACGTGGGCATAAATATGAAATAAATCAATTGAGAGCAATTGGTGTCGCTGAGATTCTCATACTTGCCTCGCTGGATTATGACCTGCTAATGTTGGGGAAAACAAGAGACATTTCATAGCTATGTGTTGAGATGAATTTCTTAAATTAATGCCTGAAGAGGTGAGAATTGAGGCCGTACTTTAGAATGGCTTGGCTTTTAATTAGCATATTGATTAATTCCTAATAATTACAGCTTTTATGGAAGAGAGTTAAAGTTTCTCTGTGTTACATAAGTTGATAAGCAGTAATAGAGAAGGAAAGCTCTGAACAAGAAATTGGAACAAAAAATAATATTACTCCCAAAGATGGTTGTATTTGTCAGTTTGCTAAGGTGTGTGTCTGGAGTCTTCTGCAGACAAACCTTGCTTTTATTTGGACATTTAGTATATGGACCAGTAATCTAATACGTGTTAAACCCTGCATATATTTGTTTGAATTCATGTTGGATCAATAGAAGAAACAACTTCTTTTGATTCTCTCAGGTAAAACCACAAAGTTCAAAATTAAGTGGTATTTTATTTCTTGGAATAAAATTGTGCTTAAGCCTGCAGTTTTCCCATCACTTTAACTTGAAGTTGATGGAGCTTGATGCTGTAACAGGTGATATTTCTTTTCCATAAGCTGCAAGTTCCTAGGTTTTAGAACAAATAACTGTTCTTGTGGGCTAGATCCAGGCATTTATCTGGCTGAAAAATAACACCACCAAACCAAAAAGTTCTCACTCAGACCAGTTCCCTCATCCAGTTTGATGCTTGGAAAAATGAAAATAAAGTGCCAGCAAGGACATGCTGCGTATTGAGACTTTAAGGAGGTACTGCTCTTTTCCATGGCAGTCTGTATTCATATCAGGTTAAAATGACTTTGAGCTAAAGTGTGATATACTGGCATTGCTGTATAGTCAGAGAGGAAACTAGATTGGCTAAAATGAAGCAGAAATTTAAGGTTTTGCAGACCCAAGTACTGGCATGAGTTAAGTTTAAGCGTATCTTGAAAATTCCATGTTTGCAGTATGTTATTTTATACTTATAGCAACATAAAATACTTAAGATAATGTTGAAATATGTGTCTGAGAATTTAGCAAATGCTTTTCTAAGTGTCTCAAGCGGAATATTAAGCAGTAGTACCTGTGATACTGTGAATTTCTTGAGAGCGCAAAGAATCTCAACATGCTCTCCAAATACTAACAGTGATCAAAACTAAGATGATATTTCTTGGGTGATACATTATCTACAGATTCTCCTGAGTAAGTATGATTATGACCGATTACAATCAATTATATGTACTGCATGTGTAGTATGGCCTTGAAGCAGTTTCTTTTCTGAAAATCGACTTTGCAGAAATACTGCTTTATTACTCATGCCTACAACTTGAATGTGTTCAAAAGCTTGTTTGTAATAGTGATAAAATAACATATGTATCAAAAATAAGATAGATTATTAATCCTCAAATACAGGTATAATCAGTTATGTTGCTACAAGCTCTAGCAAAACAATTGAGTTGCGTAAATCCCACATGAACGCATAGCTTGAATGCCACCAGACTGCTGAAGGGTCAGTAAGACCATAATATTCAAACAGTGAGCTAGGACAGAAATATTTTGGCTTGCATGTGGGTATGTCAGAAGAGAATTCAGCTTTTTTATGTCATTCTGAGGTGAGTTTGCAGGTCTGGCTGTTAGATATTTATTTTTTTTCTCCCCATATTTAGTTTGGTAATCATTTGAAAATGATAAAAACCACAAAGACAAGGTTTAAAGTTGCTTCTTGGGCAGAAATATAGAATATTTGTATGTAGAGCAGTCTACTGAAAATGAAATGATTGTATAAGTGTTTCTGTTACTCTTACTTTCTATGACTTCTTATTTCCATTGAAATGAAACATTTTCACACACACATACAATAGAAGCAATAATTTCAAAAAGGCTAGACACAGTCCAGAAGGAGAACTATGCAGTCAATAGCCTTTTTTCCTCCTAGAAGGCTGATTAAAATGTCCTAGATAAAGTACTGAAGTACTGAGACTCCCATATATGAAATCAAGAAATTGTGAGTTTTCTGTTACATTGTGATTATATATGCAATTTTTTGTTTTGTGTTTTTTCCAAATAGAAAGTATTTGACCTCTTCTAGACACATTTATTTTTGATGTGTCTGTTTTACAAATATAATTTAATCTCTTAGCTACAACTGAGACCATAAAATTTTGTTTCACCATTTTATTTTTTTAAGAACGTTGTTTGGAAAGCAGAAGGAAAGTGAGCTCAGATATTTGGCTGCCCAATATAAATATGCCTTTGCTTCTAATTGCTGAAAACTGAAACATATTCTTAGAAAGGTTTTGAAAAACCAATTTCCACTTTTAGTTGAGGACTGTTATCTCTTAGCAGACAGCAACTGCAGACATGTCCCAGCTTCTTTTTGTGTTTAGATGCCTTTCTGAAAAACAAAATGTATTTTTTAGTTGTTAAAAGAAAACATAGACATTAGTTAAACCGTGTGCTACTTGTCACCTTTCCTTAGTTTGACAACTGAAGAATTTTAGGGATATTGTATGAAATTACAAGAGTAGTGAGGACAATGGCAGAGTGGGATATTTCATTGATAAAATGCTGCATTTCCTATACTGGGAGAAGTTAGCTATATAATTCATATCCTTTTATGGAATAGTTTGGGTTTGGATTTTTCATCTCTGAAAAAAAGTTCAAGATACATTTTCTTCAAGATACTGATTGCACAGAGGAGCTTGCCTTGTTATGGGCTAAAAAAAGTTTTCAGTAGCATGTTTTCTGTTAAAAGGTTTGACAGGTAACACAAAGATGTAATAATTTAGAACACTTACAGTTTTGTACTACTAAGTTTACATTTCAATCAGCTGGATGGCAAATATACCAGGCACTCCTGACATCTATAAACTCTTACGAGGTGTGAACTTAATGCCATATAGTACTTTTGTAACTCTTGAGGAGTAGTTATGCTCTTCTCCTATTCCCCCAAGTATGGTAGCTTTAATTACATTGAATATTTGAAATAGCAGTATCAGTAGAAGTTTTGCACTGGAGTGTATTATGAATGTGTCTTGTCTGTTATTGTCAAAAGCTGCATTCTACACTAAGAAGCAATATAAAAAAAGTTTTATTCCATTCTCTTCTGGAAATGTCAGACAACTGAAATAATTTTAGCAGAGTTTAAAGTCTTGACTGCTGAAGTTACATGGACTTCCCTGAGTTAAAGTTGCCCCTTTTTCTATTATTCTTTTTTCTTTCTTTTTTTTGTCTTTTTTTCTGAGCTTCAGTGGTGTCAACAATTTCAATGCATTTATTGCTAAAATTGCAGAAGTCTGAAAATGATAGCAGTGAAATCGTGATTGTAGTTTCAGCTCTTACCATACAAAAATATTTGGATGTATTTGATTTTACAAATTATCACCTTTACATTTACAGTTTCTTTATGGTGAATGGGTTTGACAATTGTAAAAGAAAACTTTTTTCATACATTAAAATTGTTTCCTTCTGTCTTTGAAGGTTACAGAAAACAGATCAGACCTTGAAGATTTACACCTTTATGCAACTCCTCGGGAGCAACGGTTTCGTAGGTTTGCCAGCTTAGAATTTGAAGGACAGCTATATATGACTCCATATGACTTCATTCAGGCTGTCACAAATGATGAACCCAAACGTAAGCAGGAGTTTTATATTAATAAAATTGCTAGGGAAAATGCCACTAGTGTATTTTTTTTTTCCATTTGCTTTTGATTACTATGGCTGTTTCTGATTGTGGGGAAAAAAGTACTGCATCTTCCAGAATTGTATTTTTAATGGTATCCAAGTGCGTACAATCAGTGTCCTGATTGTTACTAGATTGTAAACATCTGTATACTAGTAATTAGTTCAGCGTTCTTGTCTTAGAGGTCACAGACAGCTCAGCAGGCATGAAAGACAAGAAATTCATCTGTACCATTTGCATTGACACAGTTACAGTTTCTTTCTGAGCACGCCAGTACTGCTGTAAAACTTTTGCCTCCTCCTCTGTATATTTTCTGTGTAAATAGGCAGGCAAGATACGAGTTCTTTAAATAACTTAGGATAACATTGTTTTGCAATTTTTGCCATCTTAAATTGTCATATGCTATCATGTTGGGGTTTTTTTTGCCCTACAGAGATTTTATAACCATATTATACTTTGAGTAAGAGTTTCAGTCCCCCAGGGCATCCACTTTCTACACTTAAAAGTTGCCAGAGTTAGCACTATGTGTTAATTAAATTAACAAAAAATAAACTATCAACTTTAGTTCACTTATTGTAAAATTTTTGCTTTAAGTATCAAAGAGTGACTAAATAGTAAGGTGATCCATTTCTGATCTAGTTGGATTTCCTGGCCCTGGGGCTTGCAGTGCATTGGTAGCAGCACACAACTTCTGGGGAAAGTGAATATCTTTGCTCAGGTGTGACATGTGTAATAACTTACCTTAGGTCTTTCTTCCTAAAGTCTACATCACAAAGCTAGTGTAGAGAACAGTCAAAAGCATTTAAAACAGTCAGAGGAGAGCTTAAAGCTCTGTGCAGCTGTTCCATTTTCCCCCTTTGTTCTCTTAACAGTAATGAAATGAGGAAAGAATTCAGCCATGGCACATTAGTGATCAAAACCTCTATAACTTTTGAATAAAGATATCATCTCATTGTAACAGTGAAGACAGAAGATAGAGCTTAGATGCTGAAAACTTGTAAAACTTTGAAACTCTTACTGGAAAGCAAATCTTCATTCTCTTCCCCCCCCCCCCCCCGCTCTGCAGTTAAAAGAGAGGAAGCAGATTCCTTATCACAGAAGTTAATACAAATACACATCAGCACTTTATATCTACTTCCTCTGCCCAGATCTCCAAGTCTTCCTTTTTTGTTACTGTGGAATTAGGTTTCACTATGTATGATCATGAAGTATTTGTGCCATATAGTGGACATCAGTTAAATGTTTTGTTTTAACTCCATTTTATGACAATTTGACTGGTTTGACCACTCTGCATGTATGGTTTGCTGTTAAGATTTTTCCATGCCAATGAAATTTATGATTCCTCCTCTCTCACAGCAGCTATTCAGATTTTAAAAACAAAACCAAACCAAAAAGTGTTAAACTCACAAGGATATTCTGTTCATCATGTGCCATAGATCTGTAGTTGAACACTCAGGCACCCTTTGGAGTTCAGTGTAGCAAATCTTGTTTGTATCAAAATCCTTCCTGTACATCCAGTTCATCTCAGACTGAAAGCAAAACTAACCTGGACATCCTTTATTTTTATAGACTAGTATCAGAGATTACATGACTGAGATAATTATTTTAAGGGATAGTGTAAGAGGCTGTAACTAAGTAGAAGTGGATGACTTCATTGTAGTGGAAGTTATATTGTCTGGGACATTTGGACAGCAGGCTGACAAGTAGGAAGTAATAGATGAAGTGAGTGACCTGCAGGTATTACCACTTCCCGCTTCTGATCTCTGACTGTATTAATTTTAACCTTTGTACTGCAGCTTTGTCAAAGTACCGTTTTGTCTGTTCAGGCATGTCTTAATTTTCCCTCTTGCTCTATGAAAGGTAGTAAGTTTAAGGAAGATATTTTTCTGAATAAAATAATATATTCTAAACATCATATTTTGTATTTTTGGATCATTTTGTAAATAAGTTACGAGTGGTAAATAATTGGGTCCATTCTGTCTGACATACTAGAGCATCTATATTTTGCAGGGAAAAAAAAAGAACATACACCTGTTTTTTTTTTAATGGATGAAGACTAGCAAGATCTTGACTTCTGTCAAAAAGCAAAAATGTCCTTTGAAGAGTAATAATAGTAGCTCTTTATGTCTGCTTTTAGAAAAGCTAATAATACTAGACCTGAATGAGATTTGTGATGGAGTGAATGCATCTATTGTGATTGATTTACTTTGGAAATCTTGTAAACCCTACAAAAGTCAAGAGGGTGTTCGCTTCCTTTTTTGATTAAACACTAACTAGTATGGTTAAGAGTATATTTTCTTTTATAAAATGTAACTTATGACTCCAGGCAGTTGTTATAAAAAATATACAATATATACTATAATTAACTTGCTGCTGCTGCCTTTATGGTGCAGGCTTTCATTTGGGAAAATATAATATTTTACGTTATGCTTAATACATTTTTATCATCAGAATACATGATTATATATTTAGAAAGTCAATTAAGAGAAGAAGAAATATATTTTGTTCCCTTTAACTCTAACTATAGTAAAGTTAGCCTAATACTGAGCTGTAAGAGGTATGTATATACACCTAAATCTCCACTTGCTTGTCTAGAAAGAAAATCTATGTATAGTGTATGATACTGGGAGATTATGTGATTAGAAAGCTAGATACATTTATTCCTCAAGGTTTTTATGGTAGGCATAAACATATATCAATTTGTATGGCAAATGAGGTTGTTTTGTTGGGTTTTATTTAGTATGTTGAGACATATTGGACTTTAATGGACATTAAAAAATTAAACTGAGAAGTATACAAAAATCTGTTAGCTCATGTTATGATGTTGCTTGATATAACCACCATAGTTGGTGTGGGATTTGCGGACAGTCTTGGTGCTAACCTTTACCAAGATGTAAAACTAAAATTTCAGTGAGTTTCTAACCATGAACTAATAAAAGATCATAGTGAGTAACTTCAGTGTTGTGATAATGATTGAATAAAGCGTGGAGTTCATCATGAGGAAGGGATTTCTAATACCACAGAGTGTTTTGCTCTATAAAAATGAGCCTTTACCAACCAAGAAGTTACGGATTTGACTACATACTATGCTACTTCTTGTACCTTTGTGAATTCTGATATTCAGTGCTTTATCTTAATATTGAATTTGTGCAAATGTTTGTCTTGAGAGGGGGGCGATGAACCTCAGTTTTCAATTCTTGAATGGTTGTGGACAACTGTTGTTGAATGCGAGTATCTTTTTCTGCTCCTGGCATCTTTCATGTAAGGTGTTGGGAAGAAAGCATCTGCTGACTCTTACTCATTATCAGTTTTCAGTGTTAACGAGCAGATCCAGTTCTGAACTGGGGGCCCTCTTCAGCTCCTCTGTTAAAAGTACTTACAAAAAATTGAGCCTGACAGAGGCTGTAAGAGGAAGCATGAATCTGAGTTATTAGGAATGGCTGAAGGGAGTCGTAGCACCTGGTGTAGTTTCAATGATTTTTTTTTTTCTGTATTTGCTTTAAAAGGTATGAGTAGTCCCTGAATCAAGGGCCAGAATCCAGGTCTCCCTACAGGCTGCACTGTAATACTATTGCTACTAAATAATTTTTTCAGAATATTGATACCAGAGGTTAACATGAATGCCCACTATTTCCTGTTTAATGTTTTAGTGGTGTATTTTGGAGGTAGAAAGTCTTTTCTCTCACTGAAGCGGGGTTGGATTAAAAGCTATACATCTGAATTGGTTCTTTATGTTAGGAGTTTAGCTATGTATTAAGCTAATGATTTTTTAATAACATAAAGAGAATTTTTTGAAACCAGATTGAAGATTAACCTCATGAAATAGGGAAAATACCTCTTCTTCAGCTAGAACACACAGAGTATAAATGCAGTCTAATTTTTATGACACCACATTAGCATAACTGAATTCTGTGCATTCATAATTTTGTCTTTTGTTGCAGGTGCTAAAAAGTGGCGATCCCTTTCAAAGCAGGTGGGCAATAGTTCCTGTGCTGTCTTATAACCATAGATTTTAATATAGTTACTTTCTTTCATGATGTAAACTCAGTCTCACAAGAGAAAGACAGGAATTTCTATATCTTTATTAAAAAAAAAAGAGATATTTTGATTTCTTCATTTTTGTCACTTCAGACTCAATTGAATCCAGAACCTCAAAGATACTTGAGCAGCTGTGCTTGTTATGTTGGATTTACTGACTTTCTCAAGCCTCTGTCAGTCCCTTCTTCAGCCTATATCTGACTCAGTTTCTTTAGTGTCTAACAGGTGTATCCAAAGCTGCCTGAAATACTCATGCCACTCTCTAACTTTTGTGATGTTTAAGTTCCTTTTAGGTTGGTTGGTTGGTTGTTTTTTACATTTGTACATCTGCAAGAAGACTGTATACCTGTATTAAGTAAAATACGTTCATATTCATGGGTGAAGTTTGCTTTAGTTCAGGGTGAGTGTTTTAAAAGAACAGTTGCTTGGAGCTTGTATGAAAACCTTACTGAAACCTTACTGTTTACAAACAGAGAAGGACTGGTGAAAGATGTGGTGGTCGGAGGCCATCTTGGGCTTAGCGACCACGACATGATAGAATTCTCAGTTGTGAGTGAAGTAAGGAGAGGGGTCAGCAAAACTGCTACCATGGACTTCCGGAGGGCAGACTTTGGCCTGTTCAGGTCACCGGTTGAGAGAGTCCCTTGAGAGACAGTCCTGAAGGACAAAGGGGTCCAGGAAGGCTGGACAGCCTTCAAGAAGGTAATCTTAAAGGCGCAGGAGCAGGTGGTCCCCATGTGCCGTAAGAAGAGCTGGCGGGGAAGGCGACCGGCCTGGCTGAACAGGGAGATTTTGCTGGGACTCAGGGAAAAGAGGAGAGTTTATGACCTCTGGAAGAAGGGGCAGGCAGCTCACTTAGAGTACAAGGATCTCGTTAGGTCAAGCAGGGACAAAATTAGAAAGGCAAAAGCCCAGCTAGAGCTCAGTCTGGCTACAGTCGTAAAGGATAAAAAAAAATGTTTTTACAAATACATTAACAACAAAAAGAGAGGCAAGGAGAATCTCCATCCCCTACAGGATATGGCGGGGAACATTGTCCCCAAGGATGGGGTCAAGGCTGAGGTACTTAATGCCTTCTTTGCCTCAGTCTTTAATAGCCAGTCCAGGTATCCGCAGGGTATTCAGCCCCCTGAGCTGGAAGATGGGAATCGAGAGCACAATGTACTCCTCATAATCCAGGAGGAAGCAGTTAAGGACATGCT
The DNA here is from genome assembly GCF_964289735.1 of Phaethon aethereus. Taxonomy (NCBI): domain Eukaryota; kingdom Metazoa; phylum Chordata; class Aves; order Phaethontiformes; family Phaethontidae; genus Phaethon; species Phaethon aethereus. The sequence goes on along the minus strand of NC_138578.1, from coordinate 51,917,475 downwards.
AAACCACCTGGACACCCACAAGTCTATGGGGCCTGATGGGATCCACCCGAGAGCACTGAGAGAGCTGGCGGAGGAGCTTTCCAAGCCACTCTCCATCATTTATCAGCAGTCCTGGTTAACAGTCCCAGAAGACTGGAGGCTTGCCAATGTGACGCCTGTCTACAAGAAAGGCCGGAAGGAGGATCCTGGGAACAACAGGCCTGTCAGCCTGACCTCTGTGCCGGGGAAGATGATGGAGCAGTTGGTCTTGAGAGTGCTCACAGGGCATCTGCAGGACAACCAAGGGATCAGGCCCAGCCAGCATGGGTTCATGAAAGGCAGGTCCTGCTTGACCAACCTGATCTCCTTCTATGACCAGGTGACCCGCCTAGTGGATGAGGGAAAGGCTGTGGATGTTGTCTACCTGGACTTTACTAAAGCCTTTGACAGCGTCTCCCACAGCATTCTCCTGGAGAAACTGGCAGCTCGTGGCTTAGACAGGTTTACTCTTCGCTGGGTGAAGAACTGGCTGGATGGCCGAGCCCAGAGAGTTGTGGTGAACAGTGTTAAATCCAGCTGGCGGCCGGTCACAAGCGGTGTTCCCCAGGGCTCGGTTCTGGGGCCAGTCTTGTTCAATATCTTTATTGATGATCTGGATGAGGGAATCGAGTGCTCCCTCAGTAAGTTTGCAGATGACACCAAGTTGGGTGGGAGTGTTGATCTGCTGGAGGGTAGGAGGGCTCTGCAGAGGGATCTGGACAGGCTGGATCGATGGGCAGAGGCCATAAACCTGTATGAGGTTTAATAAGGCCAAGTGCAGGGTCCTGCACTTGGGTCACAACAACCCCATGCAACGCTATAGGCTTGGGAAGGAGTGGCTGGAGAGCAGCCTGCCGGAAAGGGACCTGGGGGTGCTGATTGACAGCCGGCTTCACGTGAGCCGGCAGTGTGCCCAGGTGGCTAAGAAGGCCAACAGCGTCCTGGCCTGTATCAGAACTAGTGTGGCCAGCAGGAGTAGGGAAGTGATTGTGCCCCTGTACTCGGCACTGGTGAGGCCGCACCTTGAGTCCTGTGTTCAGTTTTGGGCCCCTCACTACAAGAAGGACGTTGAGGTGCTGGAGTGTGTCCAAAGAAAGGCAACGAAGCTGGTGAGGGGTCTGGAGCACAAGTCTTATGAGGGGCGGCTGAGGGAACTGAGGGTGTTTAGTCTGGAGAAGAGGAGGCTGAGGGGAGACCATATCGCTCTCTACAACTACCTGAAAGGGGGTTGTGGTGACGAGGGTGTTGGTCTCTTCTCCCAAGTAACTAGCGATAGGACAAGAGGAAATGGCCTCAAGTTGCGCCAGGGGAGGTTTAGATTGGATATTAGGAAAAATTTCTTCACCGAGAGAGTGGTCAGGCATTGGAACAGGCTGCCCAGGGAGGTGGTGGAGTCACCATCTCTGGAAGTGTTCAAAAACATGTGAATGTGGCGCTTCAGGACATGGTTTAGGGGACATGGTGGCACTGGATTAATGGTTGGACTTGATAATCTTGAAGGTCCTTTCCAACCTAGTGATTCTGTGATTCTGTGAAATCCAGGGGGACTTATCTTTGGCTTCAGTGATTATGGGCAGTGGTGAGTAATTTCAGCAACAAATGTTACATGTCTCTCTCCAACTCTGCAAACACTTAGTATTCATGCAGATGAGCAATGCTTGGAATAATCATGTGTGCAAAATTTATATATGTGCTTGAATACTTCCAAAGTCATTGTGGTAAACTGAAGTTAAATTAACTGGTAGATTTGCATGCAGTTCCTTGTCTTTTATATTGATTTCCTAGCATTTACTCATAATCTGTTAACTACTTCATTAAATATTTCGATATATACTTTTATCTTCTTTAAATCTTATTTTTCAGGAACTGAATCAGATCCTTATGGAGACACCACCAGTGTGGAAAGGATCATCCAAACTTTTCCGTAATCTTAATGAGAAAGGTGGGGGATAAGAATTTATTTTCCTGAATCAAATTATTACTTTTATTAATTTATTGTGGCTAAAGTGATGATGTACTTCAGTCTGAATCACATCTTTAAAAAATATAAAATGTGTTTGTTGCCTTCTACATTTGCAGCATGGGAAAGTTCCCTTTAGTCTTTACAGTGTTTTGATCATGCTATCTTACAGCTAGCCTCTTTAAAATGAATTGGTATCTTAGTGTTTGTTAAACTGATGTTTCAGGTTCAGTTTGTTGTAATGAAGAATGATCTATAGACCTAAGATAGAATATTCTAATAAAACCACAGTATCTCTTACTTTTTTTAATAGGTTCAATGATGTGATTATTTCTAAAGACACTAATGGTATCTTTTATCACTGAATAAGCATTTTCTTCACAACACAGAGTTTCAGAAATGCTATATATCCCTTTAAATTCTGCAGATGAGGGCTTTGATAGCTTTTAAAACTCACACTACTGGTAAAGGAAGAGCCATGAGCCACCCTCCCGGTCTCCGTTTTTGGGGTTTTTTTTGTCTTTCTTAATAAGTTCTATCACTTAAAAACAAAAAAACACAGAACACCCCTCCCCTCCATGATGTCTTGTATGCAGACATTTTAAAGCTATTTATGGTAAATAATCCTTTGCTTATATTCAGAATGGCAAAGATCTGGTGGAATGTTTGAAATGTTTTTAAAAGCAGCCACAAGTACTTGCTATAAAATACATGTTTATATATGTTTATGGATATTTAAAATACATATGCCAACAACAAAATTCCAATCAAACTTATGCATGTAATTGATGAATCTAATTCAAATGCAGCTCAAATTTATTAAAGGACTGAGTATGCACCTACTCTCAGAGGAGGGTCCTGGGCTTGAATATCTAGTGCATGGAGGCACTCACTTTCTTCCCTGTGTCTGCAGCCATAACCCCAGGGAGGCAGAAACTGGCACATCTTTGCACTGTATTTCCTTGCTCTAGGCTGCTTTCTATCTAGTCATTACAGCTGACTTTTACAATATTAATTACATAAAAATTCATCTTCCAAATCTGTTAAATCAATATATTATCAGTTTAAAAAAAAACATATCTGGATGTTGCTTATTAAATCTGTGATAAAATGTCTGCAACATGCAGTCTTGATTCAACAATATCTACTCCAGTTTTCTGCCAGTGAAATTCTGCAGAAGTTGATGGAATTAAGAGGACTCAAAACTGGCATAATTAGCTGGTAAAATTAGTAATGAACTTAAGCACTTACGTAGCTTTTCAGCATGCTTTATGAAAAGGTGCATTCTGTTATCCCATTTTATAGATAAAAGATGGTAATAAGGTCATTTAGTAAGGCGGTGACAGGAATGGGAATAGAATTCAGGTCTCCTTAATTCTAATTTAGTGTTTATTTAGTACATGACATGAAAACTCCAAGATTAATTTACTCATTTTCTTTAAAGCGTGCACGTTTTAATACGAAGTAAGTAGCAAAAGTCTATGTCCATTTATTTTGCCATAGATTCATTTAAATCAAATGAGCCATGTAGATTTGTGCTAGTTGGCCTTAGGTTTTATTTTTATGCTTTACCCTTGAGTGACCTGCCTCTCTTCTTTCTGATCTTAGTGTAAGCTTTTCTTTCTGTTCAGTCATCATTTCAGAGCCTCTCTTCCATAACACTCAGAGCAATCAACCAGAACTATCTGTCTACAGCTACAATATGCCAGTACAAACAAAAGGAGAGAATGCTTTCAAGGCCTTTTATATTGCTCTCTTCATACTTGTGATGGACTACTTGACAATTGCACTTTCTTCCTCCTTTTACAACAAAGAAGGTGTCATCAAACAAACAAAAATACATATTTACATTTACTGACTGGCTATTAAAGAATGTTTTACATCACTGAATGAGAACCTTTGAGGTATCTGATTTCTTGATAGCTGCTTGTCCAAACAGATTCAAACAGACCTTTGAAAACTAATTTCTGCAAGCGGCTGTCTAAAAGCAAGAAGATAAAGCATAGAGCATGTGTCACTTAAATGCTTGCTAATTTTCAGTGTGGAGCTATGTGTAAATTGAGGAAAAGAGTAGGTGATAATTAAAAATATTTAGTAGCCTTCCTAACTACATCTACTAGCAGTAGTAAAGTTTTGGTTCTGAAGACTTAAATTTGCTCTTGGATCAAAAGGTGGGAAAATGCCTTTTTTCCATGAATGGAATGGAAGTTGGGAGGATTGGGAGAGTTTCAGCTGGTAAAGGTTGAGGGTTTTAGTGATTCTTTCTAGTATGTGATTTGGTCCCAAAGGCAATTCAGTTAACTGTCTTTCTTTTGTATTGTCTTTATATTCCGGTCTTTGTGATATCTGTGGAGATCTCTGTGCTTGGTTATTTTTTCTTTTATGTTTGAGGATAGTAGACATGATTCTCTTAAAGGCACTCCTCTTTCAGAACAGTTGGCTTTTAGGGAGGAGTATTGCATGATCAAAGGTTTGGGGAGGCATCTGGACAGATACAAAAGAAATATAGCTGAGATTTTCATATCTCAGCTATTCAAGAGGACAGAAGGTCCCTTCTGAGTATTATTTCAGGACAGAATTAATTAGAACTTTTTGTGCTGTAAATATTAGTAGAAGATACCAAAGTTTCTTACTTTGAAAGTGCTGATGTTAAATGTGTTCAAATAATTGTAAAAACCACATGAATGATACAGTGTTTTGAGTTTTAATTTTAGAGGTTTTTCAGTGAAAAAAAATCAGATTACTATTTACATAGTTTGTCACATATTCAGTTAAGTCAGATTTTAAAAGATATTTAAACATCCAAAGCTGTGGATGTTTTTAGAAAAACTTTTGCACCTGACTTGGACTGAAATCAAGGAGACAGCCAGCAACTTTTGAAAATCCCAGCTGATAGACATCTTTACTCTCAGGCACCTAAATACTTTTTTTTTTTTTTTTTACTCTTTTGAAATAGTTTAATATTGTGGACTGACTTAACACTTTTGGTTTTGCAGAACAGAAAAAATCAATTGGTTAGAAATAAAGAACCAGTTTTGCTAGTTCAGCCTTGAAAATCATTAGAGCTAAGGGCTTTTTGGGAGAGCTGCAAGTCATTGCTTTCAGTTTTTGTTGAACTCTAAGATGCTTCTCTTCATTGGAACTATATGGGCATTCTGCAAGGTTATCTCTTTTACAGAAGAGCTAGAAAAGGAGAAGTACAGCTTATGGCACCAGGCATACTATTTAGATATTAATCACAGAATCATTAAGGTTGGAAAAGACCTTTCAGATCATCAAGCCCAACCATCAACCCAACACCACCGTGCCCACTAAACCATATCCTGAAGTGACACATCTACACATTTTTTGAACACTTCCAGTGATGGTGACCCCACCACCTCCCTGGGCAGCCTGTTCCAATGCTTGACCACTCTCTCAGTAAAGAAATTTTTCCTAATATCTAGTCTAAACCTTCTCTGGCACAACTTGAGGCCATTTCCTCTCCTACTATCGCCAGTTACTTGGGAGAAGACACCAACACCCACCTTACCACAACCCCCTTTCAGGTAGTTGTAGAGAGCAATAACGTCTCCCCTCAGCCTCCTCTTCTCCAGAGTGGACAACCCCAGTTCCCTCAGCTGCTCCTCATAAGACTTGTGCTCCAGAGCCCTCACTAGCTTCGCTCCAGCTCCTCAACATCCTACTTGTAGTGAGGGGCTCAAAACTGAACACAGTATTCAAGGTGCGGCCTCACCAGTGCTGAGTAGAGGAGTACAATCACTTCCCTACTCCTGCTGGCTACATAATTTCTGATACAGGCAATATTGATATTGACTTAGTTCTTATTTAAATTTTGCCTTAATCACTTCTGAAGAGACTAGGAAGTGCCATTCCACACTGTGATTGCCTTTTGACATCTAACAAAAGGTGAAAGGCTTAGAATGTATTCCTTACAGATCTTCTGAATGTAGAAGACATAGTACAAATGTCTCTTAACAGGCTTTTAAAATATTTACAAAATTTACACATTCATTTAGTACAAGTTTTAATATAAATTCCAAGTGATGATTATGAAAATGTGCATATGAAGACAACTCAAAAGCCCAAATCTAGGCATTCATAGGTAACATGAAGCCAAGTTTTCAGTTGATACAGGACATGCCACTTACAAAGCACGTATTAAAGTCAAGAACTGTATTCAAGTGGTACATATCAGGAGGGAGCACTATTAATGTTCTCAGAGTAAATGCTGTCATACTGTTAGAGAGTGTTGCCATGAACTATTAGTGGGGGTTTTTGGAAAAAGATGGAAAAATAATTTCTATCAGTTTCTAAAAATCTAGGCAGCTCCTATTTAATGAGCCATTCCCCACTGACTGTAGTTGTTTATTTGCCATATTTAGTGTATTCCTCCCCTAAAATACTCAACACACACTCCCCCCAGACTCCCCCCCCCCTCCCGCCCCCCGCCATGCTTCAGTATTTTAGACTCATTGACCAGGTTGAATACAGTCACGTGCATGGAAGTATGAATATGCATATACACATGTACAACAATTATCCTCCTTATACATAGATTTAATATTTTCAAGTTTAGGATGTGAAGATGAGGTGAAACTAATATGGCATAACTTTTTTTTTTTTGTCTTCAGGTGTGATATCTTACACAGAATATTTATTCCTCTTATGTATTTTAACAAGTAAGTATTTTTGGAAAAAAAAACCCCAACAAAACTTCCTTACAAATTTCTAAGCTCTGAATGTATTGCTGTATGTTACTCCTTTTCTTTTTTTTTTTTTTCTTCTCCTGCATATCCCAATACGGAAGAAAATGTATCATGCATCTCTATGTCCATTTGAACTTCTCCTTTCCTACTGGAATCCTGTGTTATGTTTTATTTAAGTGCTTTATTATCTAGAACACCTTTTACTGACTGTTGAGAAAGTTGAGCCATAAACTTCAGCTAAACCCCAGTTAAAAGCTTAAATTTATTTTCTTCTTGGAAATTCCTACAAAATTTCTAGCAGAATTTACTGAACTTCATAAAGGACATTGATTATAGGAAGAAGAGAAAGATATACATTCTTACTGGATTGTTTCACCTATTAGTGCATAATGGGTGACATCAATGAGACAATGACAAAATATAAAATATAAGATCTGTCAAACTAAAGTAGATGTTTATTTATGTTAGAAAACACTATCAATACTGAATATTTGTTCTTATCACTGAATACTTATTCTGTTATCATCCATAAAAACAAAGTGGAAGAATGAACAAAGAAGAACTAGAGTAAACTACGCCTGATACGGACTTTGTTTTGATGTTTTAAAAGGTGTTTTTTGGGAAGGAGTGAAGTGTTTTTCTTGTCTTTCCTTTGTATAGAATTAAAAAAATTCTGTTGGATTCATTAGGTTTTCCTTCAGACATGATTTGGAGTCATACTGTGAATCAGAGCAGGCACTTGACCCTGAACCCTTACAGTCCCTAGCTGCTGGATCTATGGATATCCTTCCATCATTTCTTTGTTATCTGGACTAACTTTTGGCCATAATTCATCCATATTGCAAATCATTGAGTATCACCAAAATGTTGCCTAAAGGCTTTCACTTACCATTACCTTCAAAGTCCCCACACTTTGGAAAGAATTTAAAATTCTAACCTGATTTCGAATTTCAATTACTCTAAGCATGTAAATAAGAAAATTCTGGGTCTCTTTCAGCACGTCATTTGTTTTGACCAGAAGTTGCATCCTGTACATTTTTTGCAAAACTTTTTACAAGTGTCTTTTAGAACACTGTGTCTTCATAAAAAGCCTATTTTCTACAAACTTGTGGTTTGTAACATAAAATGGACTCTAGTTACAAACTAACACTCTTAACTACCTAACCAGCCATTACTGTGAGATTTTTTTTATATATTTCATGTTCTATTTCTACTGTCTCTTTCCTCTAATCTATGAATTTGTGAGCATGCCTTTTGTTTTCATGACATGGATAATACTGTTTTACAGATGTTATGGTTTGCATTTATTATGTACACAACAGTACTAATTTAAATTAGTTGAGGATACGGCTTTTATAAACAGACATCAAATAATTTCTTAGAGTTTTATATTTGCTCTCTTTCCAAGCAAATAAATAACTGAATGGGGCTTTTTTTTCTTGGCAGAGCCTCATGCAGGTTTTAGAATTGCTTTCAACATGTTTGATACCGATGGCAATGAGATGGTGGACAAAAAGGAATTCTTAGTGGTATGTATATTTTCAGTCTTTGAATTCTTGAAAGTAATCTTGAAATTCATTTTTTTTGTCTGGACTGAGACTTGTGATGATGTCAATACTCATGAGAGTATTCTTCACTGAATTTAGTTATTTGCCGTATTTAAAATAGGAAATAGTAACATAAATTGTGAATAGTGTCTCCTTATTACAGTGCATGGGTGTGTTGTATATAATGATTTTTGAAACTTAATTCCAGTTTTTATTCTGGATCTTTTAAATTACTACTACGTTAACAGATAATTAGGCTATTAAAGCAATACTGCTGCATCAGTGGTCAGCAAAATTATTTAATTGCTATAATGATGGAGGGCCTTGTGAAAGAATCTTTTCCTGGGAGACCACTTCACGTTGTCATTCATTCTGCTTATAATCCCAGGTGCCCTGAAAATATTGACTGATACAATGTAACACTATAATCTGTTTTGGACAAGATTTGTAATGAAATAAAACGTACTGTACATATACCTAGTTCAGCCCATTTATATACAGTATAAATCAGAGTTTTATAAACTGATAATGTCCATATGCAACAGATGTCTGGGTTTACACCGAAACACTCAGCTATAGCAAACATAGTTTTTGACATTTCTTTAGAAATTAGCATTTAAAGGGTTGTGGTTAGTGGTTTAGACAAGCTTTCTGAAGACTGCATGAGGCCTTTATTTTCTATTGAACAAGTACAGGCTATTAACGGTATAAAAAATAAAAGAATTGCATCAGATGTTTGTAAAAAGGGTATTTGCAGAAGACATCAATTCTTATCTTCGTACATTTTTGTGTAGTTGAGTTTATAAATACAGTAAGTACCTATGAGAAAAAGTGCCCTGTCTTACTGAAGAAGATGGAACAAAATATGAAGGATGAAACAGACACATGGAATGGATTTAAGTGTCAGACCACTATTGATTTAAAATGAAGACACCCTAATTCCCTGTGTGCTGTTTCTTAATTGTTTTCAAGCTAAGTTACAAGGCTTGATTCAGATAAGCTATGCTAACCTAAAGAAAACAGAAACCTGAAAGAAACTGTCCTCAACCCACTGAACTTCCCTCAGTTGTTCTTTTCAAGGAAGTGATACACAGCCAAGTGAGTGAGTTCTGTCATCTAGGGGACTTGTTTTCTGGTGGTATAGCTTAAGCAGAACAGATCTCATTTATTTTCGAAGCTGTCACCACTTGCAAATTGTGGCATGCTGATCATTTTTTGTATTCTAATATTAAAGGTACATGTCCTTATATTTGCTAATTCCTAGTAACAGTCTCCTCTGGTCAGGGGAAAAAGCCAGCAAACATTGGATTAATTGGCCAAAGGAAAAATAGAAGAAGAAGAAAGAAAAAAAAAAAAACTTTCACGATTCCATAAAAGAGAAAGTGTTGGAATAGACTGACTGGTGGGGTTTTTTGGGTTTTTTTTTTTTATTAAAGAAAAGGCTTCCACTGCAACAGCAAAGTGGGAGGAAATTGAAGAAGGAGGCTTTGTCTTTCAGAAACTGATGTTGAAAATTAAATCAAATAAGTATATAAGGCAGGAAGCAAGGACAACATTTAACTAAGGATATTGCATCTTTCTTTCTAACTGTGCTTTTATAGTCCTCTTCATATCCTACTTTTTATTTGTTCTCTGTCATGGGCCCTGATAAAAATTTCTCCTTGTTATTCTTTTCCTGTTGCCAGACTTGGTGAATAGAAGAAAGGAAGGAGAATTTTCAAACATTAGATATACTGTTCTCCACCTATTACTGTATTTAACAAATTTGTATAGAATAAACCTGACCCTCTGATTGATTTCCATGTCAGTGACCTTTCAAAAATTAGATCAAAACCCATAAGTCAGAATGTTAGATCTGAAGTGAGAAAGACTAAAACAGATAGGTATGTAGATAGGTAATGTCTGTCTGTGTAAATAAAAGCAAATATGAAAATAAAAGTTGATTTGGTGATGCTGCAGCTGTGGTAGACCTGGCCCCAGAACATACATTTGGCATCTGTACTCACCTTGCTTGGGTGTACATCATTCATCTCCTGTGTGCCTGGAAGCAGGAGACTGTAAGTATTGGTATTTGAACTATATCCATTTGCAAAATACTTCTCCGTTGATGACAGTCAGCTATCATAAAATTAGAAATATATCGAATACTATTCAGTTTTGTAAGTGAAGAGACTTTGAAGAGATTGGTGTAGAGTTCACATGTTACGTGATTCTTGAAGAGCATGTGTAGTGGAGAGTTGAAAAATACTTAATTTTTCTGGTAACTTCTTTAGCGTTTTTGTAAGCTAATTCTATGGTGTTTGTGCTTTCCTTTTTGCTTATGTCATAGGGGTGAGGTCAGGGAACAGAAGGATTGTGTTCCCTTGTTACAGGAGATCTTGTTTTTGCTCCTTTCAGCAGTCAATCTCATCCTATTTCAAACAACGTTCCAATGAAAGTACTCGTAGATCCTTTTCACATTCACTTTTCTATTCGCTGGTATCCTATAGCACTCCTTCTGAACAAAAGATCCATTTCCAGAAGTTTAGCAAGTGCTTTAATGATGAATGCAACAGAATCCTATTCCCTTTGCCTCTGTGGCAGGGAAAATACATCCAAGGATGCATTGCTTTTTACCAGTCTTTCTTATTTTTCAATTACTGCCACTTTTCTCTCCTATTTGATGGCTTGTCACTTTTCAAAAGGTATTTTCTTTCTACTTCTCTCTCTTCGTTTACCTTTCTTCTTTCCACAGTTTTGGATTGCAAACTCTGTAATACTCTAGGCCATCCAGCTCAATGTCCTGTCATGACTCCTTCCTTGTCAGCATAGGTTACAGTAATTGGTTCCTGCAGCTTTTAAAAAATACTAGGAAAAACATACCAAGGTCTGTAAATTGATGCAGTATGCAAGAATAGATACAGTGACACACATAATATTCTGGTCTGTATTTGCCTTACAGGCAATTCCAGAACACAGTAGTCAATTTTGGAAATTCATAGAATCATTAAGGTTGGAAAAGACCTCCAAATATCATCAAGTCCAACCATCAACCCAACACCACCATGCCCACTAAACCATGTCCCAGAGTGCCATGTCTACACGTTTTTTGAACACACTCCGCCACTTCCCTGGGCAGTCTGTTCCAATGCTTGACAACTCTTTCAGTAAAGAAATTTTCCCTAATATCCAATCTAAACCTCCCCTGGTGCAACTTGAGGCCATTTCCTCTTGTTCTATCAGTATTCATAAAATGTTATTTATAAATGTGTTTGCTATTTAATTGCTAAACACTGTATTCATTTATTTCAGTGTTGTTATACCCCTGCCAGTAGAGTTTGCTGATCCCTTTGTCTTAGTCATCTGCCTTCTCTGAAATATGGTATTCTGAAGTCAAATTTGGAAAATTTACTTGCAGAATTTATCACACATAGTTTAACTTTCTCATTCCAATACCTAGGGAGCTCTGTATGTGTGTCATTACAGTATCAGATTTTTATCAGGCTTCTGGTAGGTAAAATTGGGTCTTTGAAATGACTGCCACAATTGTTTGTTTATGGTACTACCGCCATGATGTTTGGTTCTGAAAATACCATATTCTAGATAAAACAAATTTGTCAGCCACAGTGTTTATTCTTTTTTCAGCCATTCTGAGGTTAGCAAATGCTGCAAGTGGCAGTACAATATTTTCAGGTCCAATTTTTGAAACGCTGACGCTCACTGGTAGAGATATAGATGGGATCATAGTTAATACTGCTCTGTCTCCTATGAAGAGTAAACACGGTGTCACTTTTTTCTAATGGTTTGCAAATATTAGTAAGTATTACTATAAATAAAACCATTTAAAGAATACAGATACTTACAAAGAAAGATAAGTAGTACATACCATTTCTTAGTCTAAAATTTTTCTTTGCGGTTTCCAAAAATAAATATGTTTAATAATGTCTGTCTGTTTTAAATCTTGTATTTGAGGTTTTCTCAGAAGTCATGTTTAAAGCTCTTAATGTAGCGAAAGTTGTGAAAGGGGTATTTTACAAGACCTGAAGGTATTCTTTGAACAGACTTGAAAAAAAAAAAACAGTACTTGATAAATTACTCTTGAGTAGTAGTTTGTTGCTGCTGAAGGGGAATGTTTCACCCCCACCGGGTGTTTCCACCCTTCCCTTGTGCCAGCAGGAGTAAAAACTGATCTTGTTGGAAACTAACAATCTGAAAAGAAGGTTGATCCAGCTGCCTAAATAGCCACACAGATACTAATTAGCACCCGACAAGAAAGGAGGTGGTGAAAATGGCTGGAACTCCCCCTTTTTATATAGGCTGCGTTGGCTAAAATATAAAGCTAAATAGGATGTTCTTAGTTTTGTGCTCCCAAATAGAATTATTAGCCTTACTTTGTGGAAAAAGTATTTCCTTTTTCCTTTCTGTGTGGTGGTGAAGGTGACAGAAGGAGTGTGAAGGCATGAACATGAACAGTAAAGCATCATTGAAACACTGATATTTTAGTAAAAAACTGTGTTTTAATACTGTTTGCAGTGTTCCGCATGATGAATAATTGTTATGCATGTGAAATAGTCTGAAAACTAATTAGGAACAAAACGGTTTACTTTTTAGCTACAAGAGATTTTCAGGAAAAAAAATGAGAAGAGAGAAAGAAAAGGAGATGAAGAAAAACGTGCAATGCTGGTAAGTAAATTAGAAAAGTTGCAGCTGGTAGTTGGCTTGTTTTCTTTGTTGTAGGACAAAGTTGTGCGTGTGTGATTTCACTAATCACTTTCAAGTTTTTTTTAAAAAATAAATTCATATCATTAAAAGAATATGTATAACTATATAACAAAAAAAGCTATATATTTAGCCTAAACTGCAGTTATTGAAAAAAATATTTAAGTGGTCTATAGAAAGAAGAAATTGGTGTTTAAATACTGTATTACATATTATGACAATAGCATTGATTCCATTTGGAATCTATAAATGTAGGAAAAGTGAGTAGTAATGACCCAGTGTTATTGTGTATAAGAGTTAGAGATCTCAGTGGCAAGACCAAACTATACTCCTGCTCCCAGAACTAACGGAAACTGTTCAGGTAGACATACTGATCCATGCTTGTTATTAACATAGTACTTTTAAAATAGCTGATGTTGCAAGTCAACTTAGATTTTATATTAAAAATCACTTTTTTTTTTTTTAAATACTGCTTATGACTAATGCAAAATGGTTTTAGTTGCTTATATTATGTGACTAGATTTTTGTGGAATATTGAATACTCATTCTTATTTAAGGTCAAATTTGCATTTCTTCTGTGCATAAGAAAGGTAAGTCAGAAATAGACAAGTCTGTGGTGGTTTGTCTTGAAGGATGACAGCAGTAGCAGGATCTTATTTTACTGTTGGACAAGTAAAAATTAGGGACAAATCTCTGTCAAGCCCACGACAGAAAAAAACATGTTCATTTGTAATTTGCATATTTATGGCAAAATTTCCTTATTATAAGAAACATTTTGACATACATGCAAAGCTTCTCATAGTGCCCATTATCCTTTTGGGACCATAGATGCTTGATCTCAGATCTTTGTCTCTGAAAACATAGGAAGTTTCAATTTAAAAAATTAATACTTTTTAAACCTTCCCTAAGCATAAAAAGGGATCTTTTCTTCTGACTCAGAGAGACCTATCCTTCTCAGCTTTTCAAAACTGTAGGTCACTTGTTGAATCTCTCACACACTATTTATTCTGAACAAAGGAAACTTACACCCAAATTAAGAGCTTTTGGAAAAAGTAAAGATAACCAAATGGAACATTTCTCCTGAGAGCAATGTCTGCAACTTCTTACTTCTTTTTTGAAAATTTAAAGAATGAGATTGAAAATAAACCATTTTTTCTTCACTGTCGTTTCAAAAACAACAAATCTAATAATATATAAACTATTCCTGTGTCTTAACCTATTCTGTTGTCTTTATTTTTTTTTCCTTCTTTTGGCTTCATTCTGACATGTGATACTTGGGTTGGCCCGTTTTTGCTGTATGTCAGCGTCTTCAACTTTATGGATATCATACTTCTACTAACAGTGTATGTACTCTAATTATTTTCAATTTATGCAGTCTTCACCAGAGAGGTGAAATAATATGCCATAAGAAAATATATTATATTTATCTTTTTCATCAAGTAAATTACTTCTGCTAATTAGTACAAGTGTGATGGATCTTTAATTGCATAAAAGGTTGTGCATGCTTGTTGCATGCATTCTAAAACAGGCAAGCCTACCAGGAGGAAAGGTTGCTCGCTCTATTTATATAAAATGAAGGAAATGATATTTTTAATGGAAAGGACAAAGTATATCTTAAGAAATTACAGACTTGTTTTTAATTAATGTATGTAAATTAAGTCATTCTGCATGAGTCATTTGATCCATGTTTGTCTTGTCTCCTTATGTATATTGAGAAGTAATAGTCAAATAAAAAGAGAGCTATCTGCTTCACTTGCAGAATAAATAAATAAGACATTTCAGTGCTGAGCTAGAATAGGATTTTACAGAAAATAGTCCCTGTATTATGTAGGTGACAGTAAACGTCATCAGTTTTAAGGAATGGGGGAGAGAATAAGCAAGAGAGATCTGGGTTTTTTAATGTCTTCACCCTGACCTGATTAATTTTTGGATCACAGCAGAAGTAAAGCTGTTGTAAAAAAAGTTTGATGTGATGTTAAAATAGAAGAATTAAACTTGTTTTGGTATGATTATTGTGATATTCAAAGTGAGGGGAGGGAACCTACAAGAATTAGATAACTAGTGAATTTACAGTTTTAAAGTCTGTTTCTTTATATAATCTTTCACAGGAATGCACAGCTTTATTTCTTGTGAAGTTAGCACGTACAGTTTGGGTGGTATTCAGGAAGGAACTCTGTTGAATGAAAAGGTGCAGTGACAGGATATAGATGCTGCAATGTTGTGAGAATAGTGGGTTTTAGATCAGGCTTTACTGCAGTGAAAGGTGCTGTACGGTGGTTGCCATATTCTTGTGCTGCATCCGATTTTAAACTGAAATCAAACTAGTTAGGCTTTCCTACTCATATAATAGCTTTCAGCTTAAGTAAAAAAATCTCCTTCTAGATATGGTCCACTCCAGCCACATCCTAACTCTGTATCAAGGTCATGCCTAGGTGTGCACCATCTTTTCCTTCCCTCCGACGACCTGAATAGAGATCTGCACACAAAGGAGACTCAGATGTATAGGAATTCACAGTGTCCAACAAATCTCCCACCCCAGAATATTGATATTTTTATTTCTATTTCTCCTACTGAAACAAGAATTGTAGCAGCCTTTTCAGTTTCACTTGGTGTCCTGGATAGTTGAAGATACTCAAGACCTAGGAGATGCAGCTCTGAAATGTCTGGGGTAGTACAAAGTGCTGTGTTGGGCCCTTTTCCTCACTTCATCCTTCAAAACAGTTCTAATTTTTTGAGAAATTACAAAGCCTAAGCCATAGGGTGCATACAGTGAAGTTTTAAATGGGTTAAATATTTTTGTCTTTTCATTTGCATAGGTTAATTCTTTCAAGTCATGTTCTGGTGCATACTGCAGTTGTGTGTTAAGACTACTTCAGCATGTGTTGCATGAGTGCTCTTACTAGCCAAATGCCAACCGGAACATGATAATTATGATGAGATGTATGTAAGGAAAATAAAACGTGCATGCCCAGAAATACTAACTCCATTGGCTAAAGTAAATCTCCAGTAAGAGAGCAGATTCAGTGAATACTTAAAATATCTATATTACATTATTTTCTGGATAAGGGATTGAGGTGGTGTTCATACACATGACCCAGTAAATACCAAAGGTATAAATAAATGTAAGAGAGAAACCAATGCCCTGAGGACCTAATCCTGTAGTTTAGCAATTTAGGACTGAACGGAGTTGTATGAGACTACTGTGGCGACAGTGTAGGAACTGTCACTCCAAAATAAGAGAAAGATAAAACCAGAATTTTTCAAAGTGGAAATAAAAGTATAATATACATTGAGCATAAATATAATTCCTGGTAGTTTCTTATGCTTCTTTCATGACAATTCACAGAAAGTGATGAGTTGAATTGGCTGGTGGAGAAAGTACGTAATAGAGCTTGTGGAAGTGGTACACAAGTTGAAAAAAATTTTAAATTACTTAGCATATTTCCTTCCAGCAAATACGTTAGTATTGTGTAGACAGACACACTTCGTATTACATATCTTAATGCATTTTTATCTTTTTTTTAATTACATACTGACTTACTGCTGGAATACTGTTTCTGTAGTATTAAGAACCTTATTTGTGTACGATGTAAATTTACATAATCGTTCATATACAGATGCATTTTTATAAACATGTAAAATATATCTGAAGCAAATTAATACAGGATGTTTCTATAAGTACTGAGCCCCATTACACTGATTGTAATGTAGCCCTTAAATACTATCTTCACGCAGGTAACTGTGTATCACTGCTGGATGTACTGCAAGTGTATTGAAGACCTGTTACCTGAGGAGATACTGTGCTAAAGAACATTAAGGAAAAAGAGAAATTGTACTATATTTCAACTGTTTAAAGAATTAAATTTATATTTCCATGATTGACATTGTGGAATATATAGAGACAATAAACCTTAAATTCTGTACAGTATTCTTTACGATAACAGTGTGGTTTTACACATGGTACAGCAGTCACATCAGTGTAAACTTCTAAGAGAATAGTATGTGTTGACTCAAAAAAAAAAAAAAAAAAAAAAATGGTTTTCATTTGTAGTTAGAAGACTAAACACATTCTGCCTTTGTCTTGCGTGCCCACATGGACATGAGTGGGAAGCCCTGAAAGTAGACGACCTAGTTTACATTGAGTTCTGGAGAGAAAGGGGAAAATTGATTCAGTTGCAATAACCTTAAGCAAATTCAGATAGCCTTCTGCTGTCTTTAGGATCACCTCCCCTAGATTCATTTTGGGGAAAAAAAGAAATTTATTAGGTAGATCTTTCAAAACTAATTGCAAGATAAAGGAAGGCCTATTTTAATAAGGGAGGATTTTTCAGGCTTCCAGATACAAAACATTTCAGAGCAAAAATGTAAATGTATTTTCCGTTTAAACAAGGTAAGTTTGATCATCACATGCACATAGTGGTCTTTTGATGAGTATGTTACAGCTGAAGTTGGACTTACTAGGCTTTTTTTTTGCGTTTCTTTATTGTTGGAAGGATGTCATCCTGATTATTGGATGAAATTCATTTATATAACTAATTAGATGGTAGCATTTCCATTTTGACCAATGGGAAAACAAATTTCATATTGTAAGAATATAAATAAATATTTTTTGGCAAAAAAGAGTTGTTGGACAAGCAACAGCAAAATACTGAGTTTTAGAGGACATTTTTGCATTTACTTTCAATAAATATTTTCTCTAAATTATTTTGTTTGGGAAAGTAGAGTCTGTTGATACTTTTGGCACAGCCAAGCTATGAGTCATAAGCTGTAATATACTAGTGTTCCTTTGATTTACAAAGTGTCATGTAACTGGGTAGAAATTTCTGTGTAGAAGCAAAAGAATCAAGCCATGCTTTTGAAGATCAGTTGGAAGAGATTTTAAAGTCTGTAAGCAGTTGTTTTATTGTTCTTTGGTTTTCAAACAATTGTGCTTCTTGAAACTTCTGCAGGTTCTTAAAACAGAAGGCGAGGACCTTGTCCCCAGAAGCTATTGGGATACTTTGAGACGTAGCACAAGCCAAGCACTCTTTTCGGACCTTGCGGAGGTATAAGACAACCTCTGTCTCTGGTCCATAAGCAACTGCTATTTTATTTATTTCTGTTGTTTGTTTTCCTGTTTTATGCACTTTGTTTCTTTTCTTCCTTTTAATTATTTTTTTTTTAAACCCGAAAGTTGTCAGATGAAATTGATTTGGTTCCATGTGGTGCAGTAATTCAAAGTTGTCATTTCTCATGAAAGAGTTGGAAGATTGAGTCCTCTTCAGTCCTGACTGTAGAAAACATTCTCTGACACTAATAGTGACAGTATTTCACAGTTAGAGAAATAATTCAGGAAATCTTTGTCGTTTAGACTTGGTCCAGTGATGTGACAACTTTAATGAGAGTTGCAGCCATTTAAGCTTTTAACATTTAGGTCTTTTAATGTGCTTTTTCTGTATGTTATCAACCTTATCTTCATAAAAGCAGTGTCACGCAAAGATTGTGTTAATTGTTTGAACCAGAAATGTTGTAAGGTAACCAAAACAGTCTATTTGATCATTATGGAGGATAGCAATATCACTGTACTGTCAAATCAATTTTTAAATTCTAATCAGATCCTTGTTTCATTATATGCTTTCAGACAATTAAGACACTTATTTGTACTTATCGTTTAAGAGGGTTAGAAGAATAGATCATTTAGGCTTTTCTGTGCCCCATACAGTGAGGGTGATTGCTCTGGTGGTTGTGGCATTAAAGGACATACAGCAACTCCCCACTGACTCACTGGTCTCAAGTCCCATGCTTCATAAGCAGGATCATAATGAGAAAAGAACATGGAACTGAAACGGACCTCCAGGGTAAAACAGTCTTTTTCTTGGCTTCATAAGCAATGTGTGCTCCATATTAAAAGTAATTAGTGGTTTGTCCCTGCTGTTCCTCTGCAGAAGCTATTGAATAACCTGAGGACTTGGATGGACTTTTTCTAATTTCCAGGCTAAATTTACTCATAGTCCCTTTATACCAATCTGTTGTCCCTTATTTTTTGTAGGGCTTTTTCTTCTTTAGTGTTACTCTTCTTACTCATGGTTGTGTTTATAAATGCAGTCATAGCCCACAGTTTTAATTTATCGTAGGCTAAACAAAACAAGGTCTTTGATTTTTCTCTTAAGGTAGAACTTACATTTCCCAGGTATCAAATAGGCCTTCTCTGTACCTCTCTCAGCTTGAGTTCATTTGCCTTTGAACAAAACAAAATGTAGTTACAGAACTGAGTTTTAGACCAATATTTATAGCAATATTCATAGTAATCTTGCAATAAAGCAGTATGCCCAGCCTTTATTTCCTTGCTTTTAAATGCCTTTAATTTGGTGAGAGAGATTTTTTACATCTGATGCCTCAGGCTAGTATCTGTATGTAATTGAAGCTTAACAGCATCTATATTAACCATTGATTCAAATTGTCTGTAAAATGTATAAAAAGTCTCTCTGCTCACTTTTAATTAATATTATGGAGAAAAAAGTGTATATCTTTCTTTTGCTCCACTGAGAATTTCCCACTTCTCACCATAATCATCTTTATCTGGCTTGGTTTAAGTTTGAGTTGGCTGGCTTTTATCCACATGCTTCTCTCTCCCAAGTACTCTCACATCTGAATGATATTATAGCCATCTGTACTAAGAGAGTGGCATAAAGTTAGGTGACACTGGAGTATGTGTTGTTTCATAGCCTTTTGAGAAGGTCTTGTGTAAGTTGAAAAGGAGAGTCAATAAGGTTCGTTTTTATAAAAATCAACTTACAAGGTCTCTTTGGGGGGAAAAAGAAGTTACTCATCACATCCAGTTTCTTTCTAGAACAGTTTACAGTGTTGTTTCTGCTATTCCTAATTGAAAGCAACCACACCATCCTGTTGGAATATGCCATTTACCACTGAGTTCAGTTTTTGGGTTTATTCTTAAATTACTAAATGAAACTTGAAATCAGAAGGGTTACTATCACTGTTGAAAAATCAAGGACTTGCAGTCAGAAAGCTTTTACTAACTCAAAGCATAATATGCATACTTCATTCGCAGCATGTGTTGCTATAAGTGGACCATAGCTCATGAGTTTAACTTACTTTAGTCAACACTCTTTAATCAAAAGCTTGAAATTAATTTTGTAGAATTCAAAAAAAAAAAAAATTACTGCTCTTCAGGTTAGGAAATTGAGAGGAAAAGATGTTGCCATTATGCAGCAAGCCAATAATGTGACTGAAACTTGCCTCTCCTCTTTGTCTCTTTACTGGTATTTGTATTGCAGTTAGTGTAAAGAGAAGTGAGCCAGGGTTTTATTCTCACTTAAAAGATTTCAAAATATATTAGATCAGAATAGAGTCTCGTATTTGTATATATGGAAACAGGTGCAGTCATTGCATTTACACTGATCTAAAATGCAAAACCCATTTTATTGTGAACAATAAATAATAGCTTTAAATGATTAAGGCTTACCCCTTAAGAGAGAGAATTTATATAATGGAGCACAGGAATAGTTTTCAGTTGCCTGCAATTTTGCAGAGAAGCATACTGGGTTGAGTTTCTGGGTGGAGGTTTTTGTTTGGGGTTTTTTCATTTAAGGAGGCTGACCAAATGGGAATTGTGAAAAGACTTACAGATTGTATTTTTTTTAATGGTTCTTTAGATACGGATGAATGCAACCTAAGTCTAAGGTTTTGAAATGTTTTTGCAAGATGAAAGGCTAATTTAACATTTGATATCTTTTCAGTGTACTTGAGGGAAATTGTTTGAATGTGCTTAGGGATTTAATTGCTTAAAAGACATAAGAAATCAGGGTATCTGCATTTCAGTATATTGTGTCCTGTGGTGGAGGATAACAATATTAAAAGACAAATAGTGATTACTTTTCTGAATTTGCTTACTCTAAGATCAGAGCTGTCTTAATTGAAGGACATGAAATATCTCTCTGCCTATATATAAACTATGTCATCTTACTTCTCCCTGGAGAAGAATATGAGAATAAAGAGGAAGCTAGAGTACATGAAATACAATCTTGAGAACTGTAAACTGACTATACTAAAGTACAGAAAAGTCTCTCTCATTTCTTTAGTTCTTAGATATTGAAAGGAAAGGATTTGTGTTGTTGCTGCCTCATGTTTTTCCTTGTTGATACATAAATACTCTTAATGGATATTGCATTTTACATTTTTTACAAATCAAATGTAAATTTGAAATTAATATAGTGTATTTCAGTGAATGTAGATATGAAATGTTTTTTCACAATACATGATGTTGAACTGTTCAAAATGTCTTCCTAGTTTCTTCATTTAGAGTTTCTCCATCTGTTATAAATTTATAGCCTCTTCAGTTATGAAATAAAGTCAGACTTAGAGGACTCTTGAGTGCAGCTTGCAGGTTTACATATGCAGATCTTTATAGATCTGTATAAACAGCTTTCTGTACTTACAGTAAATCCTCTTAAGTTTATAATCTGTCATTATAGTGATAAATTAGTACTGTTACATCTCCCAAATACTTACTAGGTTTCTGTACTGTGTATTCTGTTTTGTACTTTAACAGTAGAGTCAGCAGGCACACTTCCACAAAAATATGGTGTTGCTGGTGGGTGGTAGCTTGCCTAGGAAGAGCAGAGACTACTGCTCTTTGCTCCCACTCTTTGCTTTTCATAAGATCTTGTCTTTGTAAGGAAAACAAGAGCTTGGACAGAAGGTTCTCCCTAGGCAGGTACAGCAAG
This sequence comes from Phaethon aethereus, assembly GCF_964289735.1. Lineage (NCBI taxonomy): Eukaryota > Metazoa > Chordata > Aves > Phaethontiformes > Phaethontidae > Phaethon > Phaethon aethereus. Next base: position 51,895,820 of record NC_138578.1, on the reverse strand, counting down.
GAGACTAAATATATTACTTTTTGAATTTCAAATCTTGGCAAATGCATGTTAATACCAGAAGGACATTGCTATGGTGGAATACTATGGCTTTTTTAAGAGCCATATATTATTGAACTATTTTTCAAGCTCTTCAGTATATCAAGAGTTTCTTTGTGAAAGGGGTAAAATCTATGCACATACACAACAGTTAGGGGTAATGAATATGTAGTAAAAAGAAGAATGTTGCACGATCACTATACACAGATGATAGTTACCTCTGTTTATATGTCTTCCTATGTACAACTCTTGCTCTTACAAATGATCAAAATTAGGTTTTTTTTACTATTCTAATTCTGTGCCTTCAAAGTTGATAGTTAGCTATTAAGGAAAAAGTATTAGTACCTGTTCAAAGATTCCTGTCTGATGCAGAGGCCACATACTCAGTAGATGAGGAACATTCTTAAGAGAACAAGTCAAAATATTACTTAATGATTTCAAAATTTCTTACAATTCTGTTCTTTTAACTATTTTGGGGCAATAAAATTTAAACTGTAGTCATCTGCTACTTATAGAAAAGAATCATATAAGGTACACTGATGTGAGTGGTTTTGGAATACAATCCCATACTTAGTAATTTTGAAATATAAAATAAGAGTATATGATGTCACTTCCTTTAATTTCTTTGTAGTTGCATAGTAGAAGGGAAAGGAGATAGTGTAGAACGGGAGTTATTTTTATGGTATATCTCAACTGACTAGAACACTTCTTTTCCTTGAGCGTTTCTGGTTTTATTTTTCATGCTTTTTCCCCCTTCATTGCAGCTTCCATTATATTATATTGTTAAGTGTTTTCTACTAAATGCAATTAACAGCCTAACGCTATTTTCTGTGAAAATTGCATGACTAAATTAATTTAATGGAATTTATTGCTAAAGTCTTTTTTAAGACACTGAATATAAAACACAAACTCTTTTAATAGTAAGGTCTATTGTGATGATAGGCATTCTCGGATTATACTTCTGTAACTGATCCAATCATGGCCTTTACCTTTTTTTTATTCTGATATTTAAGCGTGCTGATGATATTTCAAGTTCACTGTCAGATACTACACTGCTTGTACACTTTTTTGGCAAGAAAGGAAAAGCTGAACTGAACTTTGAAGATTTTTATAGGTGAGTCTTCACTTTATTAATTTCTTGTAAAAAATACTTGCATGCTTGTTCTAATTAATGTGTATTATATTACTATACACATAGTTTATGCAGACACGTATATAAAATTTATGTTCCCTTTGTGTGTGTTGTATGTACAAAGAGCAAAATAAAACAATAAGTGAACCAACAATAAAAAGTCCTGTACTAATGCTGCTGCATTTGCAAATTTTGTTAGCACTTGTATGTGTAGTCGGTTTGGAGTGGAGAGGTTATACCCCAACCATGTTCTGATTGGTATGTAGAAATGTTTTTCTTGGTTTTGAATTATTTTTATTTTTTCCCCCTGATTTTCAGTGCTTTTGAAAAAAACTGTACATCTCTGCTCTTAGGGACTTACTTAAATGTAAAGATTTTTCTGAGGATACCATGTATGCACCTTAGAAAAAGCTTCTTCTGGGAAAAAGTGAAAACACAGTAGAAGCTATTGGCTTAATTACTACACAAATTAAAATAGAATTTAAAAATATAGGGAGAGTACCATAATAAGAGAGCCATAAACCTGTATGTTTCTGTGTCATTGAAAGAGATACACAGATAGTGTTTGGTTATTGTTTCCTCAGTAAATACTCCCAACACCTGTTGTCTTTATAGTTATCATTTACCTGTGCATTCTAATCAGTCGGATGTTTCCAAAATATTTTGCCTTAAGATTATATATGTCATGAGAAGTATTCATTATTTCACATAATATAAGAACTGTGTCATCAAGTGATGTGAACTCATGATCTGAGTTCAAAACAAGAACCAGAAAAGAAGGTACTTTTTCAAAAGGCATCTAGTTAAAATGTCTTTCTGTTGCTGTAAGATGTTGTGAATGCTAAAGAGGTCAAAACCTAGTAAACATATTCAGAAAGAGGGATCCATCAAGTTTTATTCAACACTACTTTACCAGCTCAAAAATCATTAAACTATGTATTGGTGAGGGAAATACTACTGTATGTTTACCTTGCACTTATACTTTTGCCTAGACATCCTTTTGATTTGAGCTCCTCATGGTTCTTTAGAAGTCAAGTTATATATTAGGAATGAGTATTGCAGGCAATGTCTATGGGATGGTAACTCTTGGGAACCTGTAACAGGGAAGTGTTACACGTTGTGGTTGACATTCAGATGAACATGAGCTCCCAGTGCAGTACTGGGACCAGAGAGCTGGTATCATCCTTGGTTGTAGAGGACATCAAGCAGACTCATGGAAGTTATGTTTCCTTTTTATATATTGGAGGTGGTTTTGGAATACAATCCCATACTTAATAATTTTGAAATATAAAATAATAGTATATTTTTTATATTTGCTTATAAAGACAGTATCTTTGCATGTAAATATATAAATACATTTTTATATATACTCATATAAATGTAAATATAAAAAACTTTATAGAGGTTTTATACTTTATCCAGTTTTGGTGTCCTGAATATGCTACCTATGTTGTTAAGTTGGGCAGAGTTTATAGAAATATCATAAGAATAGTGAAAAAAAAGTTTCAGTTGAAAGGCTGCAAGAGCTCATCATACTTAGCTTGTTAAAAAGAGAAAGGTAAGGTTTAAGCATAATCTGTAAGTAATTATTTGGGGAATAAATTTTGGGAATTCATTTAGTACCATGATGGAATTTTCAGTCTAGCATATAAAAATAAAGATCAGTGACACACTGAAGAAGAAAATTAAGCAAACATAAACTAGAAATAAATTAGAAATGTAAGTATTAAGTCATTTTAATCCTTATTAAAATACTTCATCATTGAAGTATATGAACTCATAATGTACTGATTAGAAAATATATCAACATAGATAAGGGATTTACTATCAGTACTATGAAAATCAAACTAATTTGTATAATGCTATTTGGCTTTATAGTCTATGATTCTTTTAGGGACTTAAGTAGTAGAAATACAAAGTATTACTATTTCTTCATATTTATGTTTTTACTTTAGATTTATGGATAACCTACAAACTGAGGTTCTAGAGATAGAATTCCTTTCCTACTCTAACGGGATGAACACCATCAGTGAGGAAGACTTTGCCCATATTCTTTTGAGGTATACAAATGTGGAAAATACATCAAGTTACCTGGAAAACATGCGATGCAGGATTCCTGAAGAAAAGGTAATTGATTAGCTGGGACAGCAGTGGGCCACAGCATCCAGTCCCAGTGTCATCAAGGTGTTGGACTGGATGAGATTCTGTCACTGAATTAATTAGCACCAGCATTTTATTCTGAATATAAGCTCTGTGTGTCATGTTTTTCAGATTATTTACTGAACAAAAAGTAGAAAAGCAAATAGTATAGAATTATGTTCCATGGGATATAGCTAGTAATATTTTGAAGTTTAGATAATAAAGCTTTATATTACCTGAAAATTCAGTTTAAACAGCAAAAACGGTAAACCTTGAACAGTCTAGCAGTGAGGCATTAAAACCCACTTTTTTCTTCCTTCTTTTATGCACTGCCACTGGAATAGCACCTGTTCAAAAATGACATTACCACCTTTCATGTAGTTGTTTTATAGTCTTAATAATGGATCACTTGTATATAATTATTGATGGGTATGTGGTTCTTGTTAATGGTTGAAGAGATAGAAAAGATAATCAAAGCAGTAAAGGTCATAAGGAAGATAGTCCTTCATTTGTTTAACAACAGATGTGTTGTCAGAAGTGTATCTGAGAGAAATGTAGTAGCAACTATGAGTTAATGGTAGTAGGATAATGATAGGATAATGTTAAAAGTAGCCTTTCAAATAAGGGATGTTTGGATATACTCCTTCTGTCTGTGTTTACAGAAGGAGATCAGATTAATCTGCCCTAGAAATCTAACTCTTTCAATAGCTATATATTTTGATAGCACTGGCAGCAGAACTTGTGAAAAAAAGTAATAAATTGGTTTGGACAGTTTTTGGGTTTTTTTGTTTGTTTGGTTGTTTTTTTTGAGAAATTACATTGTAATTTCAGTCTACAGAGTAAGTAAGATCAGTCAGCTGACCTGATAGAAACACACCCCAAAAATCAACAGCTTTCTGTTCAAATATCTGGATTATCTGATTCTTCCTGTGGTTGTACAGCAGTTAGATCCACTGAGATAAATATAGCTGGGGATTGGAAAGGGAAAGCAGGGCTGTCCCTTTTGCACTAGATTGGGTGTGAAACAAAGCAGTAAGATTGGGATCAGAGTTCCTGCTTACTGACCCTTTCTGAGTTCCCAGTCTAGCTGCTGAAGCACTCAGTTCTAACTACTCTAAAAGGTCTCTGCAGCTTTCAGTATTCAAAGCCAAGACAGTGCAACAGAAATGGTATAAAGCTGTTTTTGCATGGTTCCCAGATGTTTTTTGTTTAGAGTGAAAATGAGATTTCCATATAGATGGAAATCTGAAAAAAGTCATTTTGGGGCTTGTATAGCAACAATGATACAAGGATCACTTGGGTAACTGAAAAATGACAACAGTCGTAGGTATAGAGAAATACTTCTTTGAATGGCAAAGGTGAAGTTGATTAAGTAAATATAAATATAGACACTTTCTTTTAAACACAAGGAAGTATTCTTTGACATTCATCTCTTAAGTCTTTCAATGCCACTGTTCTGATAGCAAGTCTTCCACAGTAGTTCTGTCTTTTGATCTCTGATGGGACCATCAGCTAAGGAAAACTTCCATGTAGAAAGCTGTGTCACTCAGTTACAGGTTTGCTTATGCTGCATTCTGGGAATATCCTGTCACTTGACCAGTGCCATATATCTGTATATTGTATGCTATACCTCCATTATGTAAAACAAGACATTGACATTTTCCATAGCTCCATATCACTGTCAGTGCTGTTAGTACAGTGGAGAAAGTAAATCCCTGTGACACCTCTTGTGCTGGCCATAGGCTTTTGAGAATGGGACTTTGCCTTTTATTGACATGGAGACATTGTTCATATGCTTGCACTTTTTTACACTTGTAATAACATTATAATTCAAAAATTATAAAATGTACTCTCTATTTTATTACAGTGATATGCTGCAATACTAATACAAACCAGAGGATTCCACTCAGAAGAAAAATTAGTCTAGCCTGTAAAGTAATAGGCAGCTACGCTCACAGTTGGCAATGTTAATCTTTCGTAGCGCTGTATGTAGAAGCCTCTAAAGCAACATGATGATCATTTGGCATACTCTAGTCATGTTAAAATGTTCAGCTGGCATGCTGCCTGCTCACAGGATGTTTTCCTCCTTCTACTAACTAGATGCCAAGCAGTGATTCATTTAAGCTGGCATCTTGAATTACTACAAATATCAGCTCCTAAATAAAGTCTATGCATTTTTAACAGCTTGCTTTGCTGTAGTAAAATATAGTCTGTCCAAATAAATAATGAAGTTAGTTTTCTTTTTCATAGAAAATAGTTTCTAGTAGGAAACTTTTGGGATATCTACACAAAGATAACTTCATAAGTCAAAATGCAAAACATATGGCAAATACAAAATGTTATTACAGTTCCCAGTTGAACAAAACGTGATCCTGGGAGAGAAGAGAGAGAGAGTAGAATGCTGTATGCCCAACTCTCTCGGAGTGTCAGTTTGCCTGCCCTTCTTCCTCTTTTGTGTCCTTTGCCATTTTTCCTTGAGAGGAAATAATCATGTATGATTGCAGATTATTTCAGCAGGAACTGTAGAACTCAATTCTGTGTTTTTCTCATTGCTGAAATGTTGTCGAGTGTGTACAGTTTAGCCATGGACTGCAGGTGTGGCTCCTTTATCTCCCTGCTTCATCTCTAGTGTCAACTCATGGCAGCAGTTTTTGTCACTACTGGAAGCACAGAAGCTGCAGAAAGGCTTGTTTGTAGACCAGTGTACCTATGCAAGGGCTGCTTTCCATCTAGACTGATCATCTCCCCTCTAGTTACATGGAAAAAGCTAGGATTTGTGCAGCAGAATGTTTACAGACGAATTGGTGCAAATTAAGGATTTTTTTAAAATCATTGTGAACCGAAAACTGTCAGCTCAAGACTTTGATGGCCTTTTTCTATTATTGCTATTTTGCCATAGTACCTGAGGGTCCTAGTTGGGGACTGAAGTTTCACCAATCTAGGTGTTTCACAAATATGTGACAAAATTATTCCAGTTGCAGAGAGTTTTCAGTCGAAACTTCTGTTCGATATATTCGGTGTCAAAAGCAACGAAACAAGAAGACAGTATTGGTTAGTATTAGTAAATTAAGCTTTTAAGATAAAAATTTAGAGGAGAATGAGGATGTGGTTCTGCTTGTGTCTATGAGACTGTCCTCCCAGTTGGAAAGGATGAAACAGAGAACAGATACGCTTGTCAAGAAAAGCAGTTTATGATGGATGTGGGTCAAGTAACGAATCAAACAGTTTATAAAACTTAGCTAGAGCTTAGGTAGGATCACTTAGCCAGTGGTTCACATCTCAAGTGGCTGGAGGCATATTAAAGTCTTGTCTTTTAACAGTATTTTGTTGCTTTCCACATTTACCACAGGACTGGCTTGCTGTCTCACACGGGTTTATGCCCAACCTCTGCCGTTTTCTTCTCTGCCAGAAACCTACTTCAGTATGTTATCTGTGTTCCACCCTAATGTAATGACTACTTATATCTTTGAGGAGAGACATAGGTCAAGATTGTAGTTTGAACAGAAAGGCTTACAGGTCTTTTGATTATCTTCAGGTTTATTTTTCGAGAGAAGTTAAACTGGATAAAAGAATAAAACCAGACAGAAGACTACCCAGGAATGACAGTTAAAGGAGGCGAGGGTTTGATGAAGAATGCTGTCCCATGTTAAGAATGGCTGACGGACCATGGAGCATGAGATATAGGCAGTGGTCCTGGTCTAATTCAAAGTCTCTGTTTAAGGTCTCTTTCAGAATTGATTTAGAGATAGTTTTTCAGGTCTTTGGATTTGTAGCTAAGGAAAGCAGAACAAATATCATAAGGAAAGAAGAAGTGTGTACTGTACTGCGTCCAGCTCTGGAGCCCTCGGCACAGGAATAACATGGACCTGTTGGAGAGGGTCCAGAGGAGGGCCACAAAAATAATCAGAGAGATGGAACACCTCTGCTATGAAAGTCTGAGAGAGCTGGGAGGAGCCTGGAGGAGAGAAAGCTCTGGGAAGACCTTATTGCAGCCTTCCAGTACTTAAAGGGGGCTTATAAGAAAGATGGGGACAGACTTTTTAGCAGGGCCTGTAGCGATAGGACAAGGGGTAATGCTTTTAAAATAAAAAGAGGGCAGATTTTTTAGATAGAAGGAAGAAATTTTTCCCAATGAGGGTGGTGAGACCCTGGCCCAGGTTGCCCAGAGAGGTGATAGATGCCCCCTCCCTGGAAACATTCCAGGTCAGGTTGGATGGGGCTCTGAGCAACCTGATCTAGTTGAAGACGTCCCTGCTTATTGCAGGGGGGTTGGACTAGATGACCTTTAAAGGTCCCTTCCAACCCAAACTATTCTATGATTCTAAAAAAATAAGCTCTTCTAACAACAGCACTTTCAGACAAACTTTCACAGAAGACATTCTGAAGTCTGGTCAAAATGGAAAAGATTTTTAAAAAAAGCTGGACAAACCCTGCAATACTTGATACTTGGAGTATCAGATGAAGAGACCTAGGTGTCCAAAACCGGAAATGTAAAAACTTCACCTTAAAGTACAGAGCTTAAGTTAGATCATAACATAGATTTATGAATTCATTCAGTGTATTTATGTGAGCACACACGCTTACATATTTATAATAGTGGCTTGCAGGCTTTCAGTAGTTTTCAATATTCCAATATTCATCCAAACCTAGACTCTTATGGTCAGCATTAACTGCTGTATCGTAATAATCCTGGAATTCTTAAAGATTGCCTTAAGCAATAGATGAATATTTTTGACTGCTTTTTGGGTGAAAATTGCTATTCGTTGCAGTGGCAAAGAGGAAAGATATCTTGCATTCCTGAGGAAACTCCAATTCTTTACTGTATTGACTTTCAGTACAAATCTGTTTTTTTCAATGGGTGTAGTATCTACTCTTAGATGAAGTAGACATACGTAACTGCAAAGTTTATTTATTCAGTTGTCATCACTACTACTAATTCTTATGGTGCATATGGTTCTTTTATTTTTTAGGGTATCACATTTGATGAGTTTAGATCATTTTTCCAATTCTTGAACAACCTAGAAGACTTTACAATTGCAATGCAAATGTATAATTTTGCAAGTCGTTCCATAGGTCAAGGTAAGTACTTCTATTTCTGTAAAAATCTGTCAACAAATACACAGAACTGTTGACAAAAATACAAAAAAGTTATATAATTCCTAGTTTGTAGTTTTAATGTCTCAGGTAAAAGGCTAGAAAGGCTAGGACTCCAGCTTTGAGGGGAGAAGGCTCCGTCATATTGTAAGAGATACAATAAAGTTTTACAAAATCATGTAAGTGGTGGATAAGCTAAATGCAGAATAGTTTGTCACCAATTCCTACAATACAAGAGTTAAGAGGCGCCTGATGACATCAAGCAAGCAAGATCAGTTTAAAGCAACAAAAGCATTTCTTTACACAGTGGGTGTCCGAAATCTGGCCTTATACAAAGGCTGTAGAAGGAAATAAGTGTCAGAAGGCCCAAAGAGGGATTAGACAGATTTTTTAACAAATCACTAAGTGGGTGCTGAAGGAACTAGGCAGGTGTGTACTGACTAAAATCCTTAATACAACAGTTGAGATCCTTGGGGAGTGCGAGGTGAAGAACATGTGAAGTGCTCAAACATGTGCTGTCCTTAACTAACATCTTCATGGGTCTGACACAGTAACACCAGCATAGTTCTGCCTCATGTGGCCCTACCAAAGGAGTATACTGTTTTTGCTGTGCTCTATTTCTCAGGTTCTGTTTTCTGTCAGTTAAGTAGATTCCATCAGTGTACATGTCACATAGGTTTAATTATAATACAATTTTCTAATTTTGTTATTACACATAGTATAGTATATGGACTGCTATCTTTTGTGTAAAATAATTGATACCAATTAAGCAATATCATTTTATATTGGTTGAGAATTACTTGGTTTAGAACTGTGAAATTCAATCCTAATTTTCACATTTTCCTATTTTTTGAGTGTTTAAATGTGAAAACTCAAGTTGAAAGTTTACTTGTATTTCATGATATGTTGTCCACAAAGTAGGATTAATGTATTTTATTTTTTCTGCTGATGTTCTCTTAATGCAGATGAATTCAAGCGTGCTGTGTATGTAGCCACAGGTGTGAAGCTTTCACCACATTTGGTGAACACAGTGTTCAAGATTTTTGATGTTGACAAAGACGACCAGTTGAGTTATAAAGAATTTATCGGCATTATGAAAGACAGACTCAATCGAGGGTTTAGGGTAAGAATTCTAATTTTTATAGTTATCTTAGTTGACTTTACTACTTACCACTACTTACTTTAGCACCTGTAGCATCAGTAGGTTGCAAACCAACAGTGCGTGTGTTTAAAGACATATCCTGGAGCAGTCTGTAAGATAAATTCCTTCTTAAATTCTTGAAATTTTTTTTTTTTGTTAGAAAGCAATACATAAAGAACATAGTGTACCTTTATAGTACAGAAACCAAATTGGAGATGAGAAATCTTCTGCATGCTGTCATTTGTTTTGTATTGTATGATTAATAGATTGGCATTAAGAATTTTAACAAGGGTAGCAATTTTGTCTGGGTTGTTTGCAGGGAAAAGAGTTTGTCTCTCTGACTCAGGCAGTTTAGTTAAAGGTCAACCACTGGCTTTTTGAAGATGTTATTTAAAATACCAAATGTTGATAATGACTGTTGGAAAGAGTTGCAGCAGAAGATAGTTTTAATTTTCAAATAAAGGATTAGTAAAGTGGTGCTGAACAATGCTATATTCTAGTTCAAAGTTGCTTTGAATAATTTAACCCTGTATCTAATATATTAAATTACAAGAAGCTAGAGGGCAGGAAATTACTTGCAGAAAATTTTCATAAGGAACAAGCTTGTAAATCGTGCTTTGCCTTTTAGGTGAATGTACAGGCCTTGCTGCCCTCTTCAGGTTCTGTGTAGTAAAGGGGAATTTTATAGTATCGGAAAAATTTTTACTTAAGAGTATGATCAATAAAAGTCATGGTTTTTTCTTCAGATGACAGGTGTTAACATTTGTAACTAAATGTAAAATGGTGTTCTTACTGACAACCTAATCCCTTAGACATAAATCTTAAACTGTATTATGGTTCCTAAATTCACATTTCAGTATGTTATTTCTGTAATGTAATTTTAGTCATTTTAGTTAGCTTCCTAAATATAATTTTAGAACTTTCTGTGGTGTTGAGTCTAACGGTTTACTTGTTATTTTTTTAATATTATGATCAGATGTAAAACGTGGATTAACAACCACTGCCTTTGTAACAAACTTATTTCTTTGTTGGTCCTCAATTCCTTTTATTATGCTGTGGGAATGATGATTGTTTCATAACCATTTCAAGATGTTCAGCTCTATGTTTTAATCGTTTACTAATTGTAAGTGTGCAGTGTATGTTAATTTAACCAGAAAACAGTCTGCTTACTTAAGTAATTCTTGTAAATGTATTACATGTTTCTATTTGCATGACAGAAATCACGTATAATCCTCAAGAATCTATATCATTCAGCACTATTCAGTTTTATGCATGTATCTTTCTTTTGCCTAGGCCACTATAAAATATTCGAGTGGACTGTAGAAGAACTATAAAGAATATCCAAGGATGTTCAGAAGAATAGCACCATCTTTCATAAATGAGATATCTAATTTTAATTAGATATATCTCCTGGATTGCATAGGAGATGATCATGATTTGGTCCTATAATTCAGTTATGTTCAGACATGCCTACATGCAGGCTTGTTAGATTATTCAGAAAAATGCATTCTCTTCACAGATCAGTAGTATTCCAAGACAATTACAGTACCAAATTTAGGAATTACAATTTCCAGTAAGTTTTCATAAGTGTCACACAAACACAGTTTTTTCAAGAGTGGATAGTAGTAAAAACTCTGCAAAATTTTGTCTTTTCATTTTAATAAACACCCCCCACTCACCTCAATCTTGGTTTAGAATGAAAAGAAGAAAACATGTAAGAACCTTTTGCCCGGAACAAATTGGCAGAAAGTGTCATTAATTGCTTCCTATTGTTTGTACATTAAAAGTTACACAGTATTTAGTGTGGCCAGAACAAGTAAAAGTTTACCTTCTTGCTCCTACAATGTGGAGGGCTCAAATGTTGTCTTGTGCTAAATCAAAACTAACAAATCACTAACCTTTTCTTTGTTAATAACTGTGTTTCAAATCCATATTAAGATTTGGTCAGTTCCATTATACAGATAAAAGAACATTATAGCTTCTGCTTAGGCAGTGTTGTGTACCAACATGGAAATTTTTGCTGTGAGAAATTTGAACCTATTTATAAAGTGTGTATGTCTGATTTTAATGTTAAATGTCCTAGAATTAATGTCTGCCATTTTGTAGTTATATAGTCTGACTAAAGCAAACGTATTTAAGAGCAAAGAGTTACACAAGTCCAGTGAAACTGGAATTCTGGAAGGTCAGTCAGTACCTACCAGCTTTGCCCTATTTAAAAGCTTAGCCATAAATTTATAAACTTGAGAAAGGTCAGGTACTACTTCTTACAGGAACATAATAAATATTCATTTTAACATACATTTTAGATACGTTTTTGGAAATGTAAACGTCTTAAAGAGTAAATCAAATGAAATTTCTCTCTGGAATATAGTTTTATAATCAAACCTTTTTTGTTTTAGTAGTTTGAAACAAACTTGTATATTAAGCTGCCATCAAGTGGTCAGTCAGAGTATTACCATAAACTTATTAAAATGTGCAGACATGAAAAGTTTTATTTTTGCTTGCTGTTTGATTTAAAATAGTTATTTCCTTTCTTTTTTTTTTAATTTAAACATATACAAGAAGATTCCCTTTTCTTTATAAATTCCTTTTTTAAACTGAAAGATTTGGAACTTAATGACTAAATGATAAACATTTTACCTAGCACATACTATACTGTACCTTCTAGCTATTTGTCACTTAAAGCCATTTTTTTGTCTTTTCATGATACTGTTGTCTTACGCTTACACCTGGCTGCCTTCACATGTTGTCTGCATCTGTGCACTTCTCCATCTTCTGCTCCACAGGGCTACAAACCTATACAGAGGTATACTACTTTCAAATCCTGCGTGAGGAAGGAACTCTATAGCAGATAAATGACGGTATGTGTTAGCTGCCCAGTCTGAGTGTGCTGGCATGCTTGCAGGAATGGCTGAATGTTAAACTGTCACTGTTTTGTTTCCTGTTCCAAAATTCAGGAATAGGTTATCAGACTGTAAGCAATGTAGTAGCTCAAAGTGTCATGTTGTGTTTTTGACTGAAGCAACAGAATTTTGTTCTGGAGTTGGCAATGACTGACGCGCGCTCACTGTTTTGTAAGCCAGCTGCGATTTTGTACTATGTTTGAAATAAGGAAAAGTATTCTTTCATAGTTTCTGTTGCTGTTTTCTGTCTGTCCTGTGACCACTTTTCAAGTAATTTCTCAGGTACATATAGCTAATAAGTATTTATGAGTGAAGATTGTAGAAGCAGATTTTTCTTCCCGAGAGACTGTTAGTAACTTGATTCTACTTTGATTTATACAGATACACTTTTGAAAATTATAATGTGGTTTTGTCTCTATTAATGCTGTACCAGCAATTTTCAAAAATCTGCAGTGTGCCCACACATGACCACCATGGCTGTTTCTGCATATCCACTACATGAATATTCATTCTCACAATTAGATTGTACTGTGGGTTTCGGTGTAAAGGCTGGGGTGTGCATATTCTGTAGCCATATTGTGAAAGTATGTCACACGGTGGACACAGCAGAAATGTGTTAGTAGACATTTCTTTTCTTAAATAAAGGAAGAGTTTGTTCCTTTGCAATTTAAGGTTTTGGTGCCAGCCCATTTTTCATGCCTATATTTATAGACTTTGCAGTAGTTGCTACAAAGGCTGTTGACAGCCTGTTAACAAAAGACAAGAGTTCTGTTTGATGTGCTTATGGTATTCTCTTGTAAAATTTAGCATGCATAGGCTTATTTCTTTATTATTTTGATTATTAATATTTTTAATTATACTTCCTCTTTATGAGTATATCCTACATACTGAAGCATTGTACTAATATGTGAGGAACAGAAAAGGAAATTTGTTCTTAACAAAGCATCTGGTTTCTCCACCTGATTAATGGGAAGTGTAAATAACTAATAGTTAAACCAACATTTTAGTAATTCAACTCAGCAGTCATATAAGAAGAAATTAATGGCTTTAGATTAATTTTATGTAATTTCATCGCTTTGAAACTTTTGGCTCTTCCTTTCCCTTGTCTTTTTAAAAATCACTCTTCTATGAGTAGTCTTTTTGTCCCCACTAATTCTGCCACAGCCTACATTGTAATCGCACATCAAGTGTTGTTTAAACTATAAACTTTTCAAGATAGGGAATGGTTTTTACAGGAAAGCTAGCAAAATGTTACACAGTCATGATGCTTTCCTAATAACTTCAGTGAAGGGTATGTGTCCAACTGGAGCAAAATGCAGTGTGACACAAAAGAATCCAATGTTTAATAATCAAGGCAAATACAATTAGCTTGGTGACAAAAAGAGAGACTGTGATAAAAGCATCAAGTTTATATACCTGGACACCTTGACAGAGATCTGAACTCAGGCAATAAATTAATACATGCACCTGTTGAGATGGGGTAAACTGGGAAAAAAGAACACAGTAGAATACATATAGAGGGAGATTTTTGTTCATTCTGTGTAATTCTCGAGGAAAAAAAAAATCAAAGTTGAGTAATGATATGTCTCCACTACACACTGGGGGACAGTACAGAGAAACCAGGTTAGCTCTCAGTGCACTGACCTGGCTACAGGTAGCCTCACTGACATAGTGTGGAGGTTGCTGGTTATTTACCCTGCTCTTCTTCCCACCTGGAGCTCCTGGATGCTCTAACAGGAATGCTTCTGGTACCGAAGTTTGCTTGTGTAGGACTGTATCAGGTATCTGTTACCTGTGCTCTGAAGAATGCACTGTAAACCTCATATAGATAAAAATCCTTCCCTGCAGACCCATTAGTCAACTACTTAACCTTCAGTTGAGCAACTGCTCCTTGTCTCTTGTGATGAATCACAGTGACATATCCTGTTGTTAGCTATTCTGAGTTCCTTTTTGTGCAAAGCGTTACGTTACTTAGAATATTTTTTCAGATTTATTGTAGACATTTATTAAAGTTTATTGCAAGTGTCAGTTAATGGAAATGGAAACTTTAGCCAAAATATATATGAAGTGATTTGGAGTTAGTTGCTACGGAGGAGAACAGAACTAATTCTGTCTTTGCCATACAGTGTGGAGTGAAGATTTACATAACTCCAAAAATAATTGTTTTCTATTTAGTTTGAAAATTGAAAAGATAATAGAGAATCATTGGAGATATGAAATTGAACAATTTCAAGTGGGTAATTAAATTTCAGTCTGATGTACAAAGAGACACGTAAATGTATGCGAAATACAAAAATCTGCTGCAATTACATCCCAAAGGTAGATGCAATACAATAACTCTTAATTTTACTTTGTTCCAAATATAAATATACAGATCCTTGTCTGTGCTTTGATATGCTTTCTGTGATAACCGTAGAACTCTGATGAAAGATTAAGATACTTGGCATATGTGCCACAGATTATACTGTGAATCTGCACCCTGAAAAGGGATAAACAGCACCTTGTGCTGTACATTACGCCTCTCTAAATTGCACGTAACGCAATTTACTTCACAGCATAAAGAATGTTATACCTTTATAATAAATAATGAAAATCTCTCCTTGGGGAACAACTGTGCAAGCTCTGTGTGGTCCAAAGAGTTGGCAGTGTTCTTGGAGAGCTTGTCTTTCTGCATTGCTCTCCCTGCAGACTCGGCATCGGCAGGTACTCCTTTGGGTATACTGTAGGGAGAACAGAAAAAACACATTAGTAGGGAACTGCCAAATGGAGCCGCAAGGAGAGCTCTACTTTGAACGCCTTATAGAAGGGTTATCTAGGAGATTTCTAACAAAACCCTTTCGGAGCTAATTTCCAAAGGAGGATGCTAGAGGCCAACTTTGTGAGGATTCAAGTCCATCTGAAAGTACTGTTCGCTAAACTATTTGCATGCTTAAAATCTGTAGTCAATGGTTAAGCTATAATTCCAATTTTGTTCTAAAGTACTGAAAATAAATATTATATGTCATCATTGTAAATCTAGAAAATAAGTTGTATGTCCCAGTAATTTCTTGAAAAATCTTACAATACTTGCGTTAAAAGACTGTTTTCTAGATGCTCTGAATTTTGTGAGGCTTCTAAGTTTCTGATTAAAGGTTTTTACAAAGTAATAGTTAATATCTACAAACAGTCTTGCAACCAATTGGGGAGGAAATTTCATTTTTAGGAAAGTTCACATGAAAGACTCGAGCATGGATTTAGAACCTCGTTTCTAGCCATGTTTCATGAATAAATTTCTGTCTAAATACTGCATTGTCAAGCACCATTCAGATGTGTCATGTACTTAATATTTTGAAAGATTTTAATTTCCATAGTTTCCTAATATACAGCAGTTGAATACATCCATCATAAGAGATAGCTTAAAAAAAACTTGAAGCAGCTGTTGCTTACTAGTTGAAGAGACTGTTGCTTACCCCTTCTCTAAAGAAAATAAAATGGGAAGTGTGTGATACATATACCTGATTCATCTTAGAAATGTAACTGTAAATTACAGAACCCAGACATTTGATCCTAAAACTGACCAGAACCTTAAAAACATACCTGGGTGGAGTGGAAGGAAAATGTTCCATGGAAATGTGAAAGCATTGCAGAGTATGTGGACAAAATGTTCTTTCTATGGATTTGGTACACTGAGAGTAGATACAACAACAATGCATACATTAGAAATAAGTAGAGGAACAGTTAGTGTACTTCAGTGTTTCTGTTACTGATTTTCATGAACATTTCTCTGAACCTATTTCATAAAATAAAAAACAAATGCTTATCTCAAAGCACTGGTTAATCAACTGAATGTCCTTTTCTTAAATAGTGAAATGCAATTTATAAGTAATGCTTTTTTTTTCCATAAGATTGACCGTAAATCTCAACTAAATTATGCATTCATGTAAGTATTGTTTCTAATATTTCATTTAAAGTCTGGGTTATACACTGCTGTGAATTAGGTTGTTTTCTGAATACTTACAACTTCTGCATAATGTTCTGTGCTTTTTATTTATATAAGATGAGTAATAAGAATAAATTAAATGTAGGCTTCACTCTCTAATGGTTGGTTTTAATATACTGTAATGTCACAATATTTTTAACTTCTTCGCTCAGTTCAACCAAAACAAGCTATCATATAATCTGTTACCTTGACACTGTAACCATTTACCTCCAGATACTGGACTTAATTTCTAAGATAGATTACAATTTAAAATTACTTGTAAATGCTTCTGACTTACCTACAATTACAATTCCTGTTCCTTACTTAGCCTCTTTCCCCAGTTAATCTAATATTTAGCCCCTCTCCATCTTTCTGTACTTACTATCAAAATAGGCTTGTGAAATTAGGAGTAGCAGAAGAAATAATGATATCCAGTGATAACTACAGACAGCACAGAGTCTAGTGAATCTCGCAGGCCAATCTTTGGCCAATATTCCTCTCCATTCAGTGGGCACTTACTAGTGTCAATGAACTACAACACAGTTTAGGATTAAGGTAACCTAGTATAAAGAAGCTTTCATATGATCTGCCTGTATTGTATCTGGCTTTTGCTACTGCTGCAGTTCCATGAGCATCAATAATTTTCTATGCTTTCTATGGAACATAGAGGAAAAGTTCACCTCTATGGTGTTACAGGTGAATTTTTTAATACAGTGTTGACATGAAGAAGAAAGAAGCAAAACCAGAGAGAACAGGACATACCTGAATAAAGATGAAATCATTTCTTACAGGTTTTAACCTACACAGGCTATTTGTTGAATGCTAACTGTGTGCTGTGAGGTGAGGATGCATTCTGAATACTTAACCTGTGAATGGATTTATAGCCTTCATTTTACAGACGTACTTCTGAGCCATAGAAGTGTTTGATCTTTCATGATTTTAATATTAAAACATATACCTAGTTTGTATGAGTGCGAGTCAAATTGCATTTAATATTAAAGAATTTAGTGAACAATACCTTTTTTCAGTTAGTATGTTTTTCACTTTTCACAGGAGACTCCAAAGTATGGCTGGAAGGAGTATTACTCTTGTGTGATGACTGTAACCAGTGAACATCTGAGAGATCTGTGGAAGCAATTTCGGAGACGAGATATGCTGAGATGAAGGAAGAAAGAAGGATTATCTGCACTGGCTAGAACTATTTATTCCTATGAATTCTTAATGAAGAACAAACTAGCCCAGGTGAATTGTGAATCTTCCAGCTGCAGTAGAAAACGCAGGACTCCTTTTCTATTTAATGTAGTGATCATCAACTCTTCTGCCCCTTTTAAGTATTTATTTTATTTAAACAACAAACTAAACCTGATTTGGCAAATCCTTTTTACATTTGAATATTCTTTTTTATTATTTTGAGATTGTTTTCTTTTAAATAACAAACATAAAATAAGTTTTATACCTGGGTAGGCAAACATTTTGGTGATGAAGAGAAACTGCCCCACATCAGCTTAGACTGGGAATTTCCTTTCAGAAGAGCACTAACAAAAGTTTGTGCTAAACTGGAAATGAGAATACACTAAGTAGCATAACAATTACATACGAAGTTGAATGTACAATTTAAATTCTTAGAAGCTAACAAAGCTGTTCCTTTAAAAACAGTAAAGCTGTTGTGGTTCTAATGTGAATGATAGGTACTGTATGGACTGTAATGTTCAGATTCTCCAAGTCTTACTACTATGTTTATTAATTTATCCTTTAAAAACAATAGTACAGATTGTAAGATGTCTAATGAGCAGTATGTTGAAGAAAAGTCAAAATGTTCAAATTCACATTAACACACGATTTGTAATATTTATTATAAATTTTATTGGCATACATATAAATTCACTGATATATTTTTGGTGGAGTAAAACTTCATGTGTTTCTTGTGAATAGTGCACTTTTATATGAAGTAAGATGTGGCACTGAGTAGAAATTATAGTGGTTTAATTTGCTACTCTGGAATGCAGTATCTAAAAATACATAAATAACTTGTATTTGTGTCAAACAAAAAAAGCAAAAAAAAAAAAGTGAATGCATGCAGCAGTACAGAGCAACACTCACTAAGTAATATTATTTGACTATTATGCATCAATTAGATATAAATTGGGCCTTACAAAGGTTATGGAGACCATAGGCTATCAGTAGCCACCATGGCCTTTCATGCCCTGTAGGTTTAGATGTTGCTGAAACAGTGGTAAGGACACTGTTACATTTGGTTTTCATTTTCTCAAAGTTTTTTCTTTGCTATTCAGCAGCAGCATTTTTCCTTATTCCCTTTCAAGATGATAGGTAGTATGAATTAAACCCAAACACACACAAACACGTTTCTTATATCCTTCTTAAAAAGGTTCACTGGACGTTAAATAAGTCTGTATCTATTTAGGAACAATATGTGCCTTGAAATATTTCTAGCTGAATGCACACACACTAAAACTAATGTCAATAAATTGTTATCAGGAAGTCAAATATTTGGTGGAGTCTAGTTTTAAATCTTTATTACTCCAAATACTTGTAAGCAAACTTCAAAATTGTATTTAGTACACGTTGCTCAAATACCATCCTGCATCACATGTGAATAGCATCTAAGTACACCTAAGTTTAGAAATTATTAATTTATAATAAGATTTATCTCTGCTTAAAAAAAAAAACAACCCACAAAACAAAAGGAAGATGTTTTTTAAGAAATTCCACTCCAGATATCTTAGAAAAAAAAAATGTGCTAGGTGTGGCTTTTATCTGAGAAAAAGCCAGTTCAGAAAGCTTTTGAAGGATGATTCTTTAGTTAATACTTCATGATTAATACTTACCAAATTTCTACCTTGGCATCCTTAAACTACCAACAACAAGAAAAATCAAATTAATTGGGATAAAGACAAAACAGAACACGGATAAACTGCAATACCTGTGTGATCATTTAGGGAATTCATTGTATTCAATGTATCGTCTTGGTACGCAGAACTGTCTCACTGCTTCTTGTCAGCATATGCAAAACCCAGTTTGCTGCTTCAGTGATGAAGGACAAAAAAAGGGAAGAAAGGATAGGGAATTATTGAAGGGGTTCCCCTCCTTCCTCTTCATTCACTACTGCCCACTCACAGTGATTCTCTCCTTGGAGGAAGCAGCAGCACCATCAGCATTTTGTTCCTCCACTGCCCTAGGCAATAGTGCACTTTGCTTTTATGGCTGGCTTGAGACAATTTTATCATTTTTCTATGTATTTCCTAACTATAGTCACTTAATATAAAATAGAATGTGAAACTGTCAGATTAGTTTTTAAAAGTATTTTTTGTCATGTTTAATAATAAGTTATTTAATATAAATATGAATATATGCATATAATATTCTTGTTTATTTCAAAATAAATGCACTTGAAACTACTTTTCTTTGCAGTGTATATCATTCAAATTCTTTTGTCATAAAAAAATCTTCTTTTTTTGCATAACATGAATGTACGAGTGTTTTGAATTAGAGCATCTCACCATCACAAAAAAATAGACATTTTTGCTTCTTTTGGCCATTTCTTCAGATAGCTTTGCTTTTCTGCCACAGAATTCCATATAAAAGAGCTGGAAGTGCAAGGACAGACAGGTGAAAACAAAGCAAGGTAATGGGACATGCCATCTGCTACAGAGGCACCCCTCGGATAGGCAGCAGTCACTGTGCTCAATAAAACCTTAATGCAAAATCTGCCAAGTTCCTGGCAGCAGAGGAAATCTGTGTGTTGCAACTGAATTATGTGAAAATTTGTGTAAATTGAGGCTTTTTTGTAAAAACAACTCTTGTTCTTTTCTGTAAGTTAAGAAACCTGTCATAATGTAAGAGGATATTCAGTGGATGCTTAGGAACTGCCCACCTATGCCCAGACCAGCTGTAAATTGTGATGAAATGGTAACTGTTAAACCTGCAGCTTTGGGTAGCTTTGTGATACTACCTACCTTTTGTCTGAGTGCTGAGGAATTCCTAGTTCCCAGCAGAATATCCTGTACTGCAAGCTGCTCCCTGCTAATCTTCTTCTGACATTTAAGATCACATAGGCAGTTTCCTTCCTTGCACATTTTGGCAGTAAGTCGATATAAATTATTTCCACTGCACATTCTTGTGTAACATATAAAGTTATCAGCCTGAAGAAAAAGAGACACTACTTAACGGTGACTTGCAGCATACTGTTGGTCATACTGCCTGGTTTCTATAGTTATTTGATCTCTTCCATCTAAATATGAGGATAAGGGTGCATTGAAAATGGGGAAAAATATGATAGAGGAATTTTTCACTTTGATTCAATATTGCATAATATTCTTTACATAATAATGTGTCTTGCTCTCTTGTCCCACTGAGGACACTTTTGAGACAGTTTCTAGCAAAAGAACTCCATAGCTGCAGAAGGAAAAGAATTGGACCAGAAGTTCACTATTCAAAAATTAATCTGAAACAAAACTAATCTGTAGCAATACCAATTCTGAACTCGCCTTAAAATCAAGCCCAAACTAATATAAGTATCTTCTAATGTGTGTGAGGTCTGAATGTACAGTATTTTTCCCTGTATCTGAAAATCCATGAAAGCATTTGGCATCCTGAACCTGTCAGCAGATGGTGCACTTGGATATATTATGTTCTTTTTCTTACACGCACTATTAAATACGTGGGGCTGTGCTTTAATCTTGAATGGGTAATGTTAATTTTTACCACTAGTTTGACTTACAAATTCCTCCCACAGAGGAACATTATTATTAGCTAAGAGCATTCCATAAAAATATTAGTACCCACATGAAAATTTTAATATAAAAGACCTAATTATATATATATAAACATTCATAGAAACAGCAACATGTATTTAAATTTTAGTAATATGTTTCTGTTTATCCAGTGTAAGCAAATAAACTATTACTCATGATTTTTTTTTTAAAGTACACAGAGCTGAGTTGCCTATCTATATGTCCATCTTATTTTAAAAATGGATTAAGTTAATATCATTGTACAGGTGCTTTTCCAGTTCCGGTTTCATAGCTTTCCATTGCAAGTAACTTTTCATTTACAGTTTTCTCCTGACAATAAATTTATAATCTTTCTCCTTTTTAAGCAGCCATACACATAAGCCATGATTTTTTAGTAACTGTTTCTACTGTTAAGTGGTTGTAGGTGATTTGCCTGAGGTTGTAAGTTGTGTTTTGAAACAATGACCTCTATCTGACTCTAACCCCAATTCAGAAGCTACAACGTAGATTCAAAAGAGTGTAGTGCTGTAAAAATGAACTTTCAAGTATTCAAATCTCTGCAGTAAAATACTGAAGTTAGTCACCTAGGCTTCTGTAATGGATCCATGCAGAGAATTGCATGAGATCTGTTTTAAGTCGGCAAACTAACTAAACTAGTTAACCAGGCAGTACTGAGTATAGGGACCATGCAAGATGTTGCTCCTGGGAGCTGTGCATTCTCATGCGCATTCTTTCATGGCCAGTAGCACGTGTGTGACAGGGTGGTGAGATGGCTCAGTTAGGAATTAACGCAGGAAAAAACCCAAAACCCACACAAGCAGGTATATATGTGATTCAACTGAAACAGCTCCCAGTTACAAAGGTGCTGGGGACAGCATATGAGAGGGAGTGGAAGTAACATTGCCTGAAGCAGAGATGAAGAGCAGGATAATGGCCGTCTGGATTCTGACAGACTTGAGCTGCTGCTGGTAGTTGCTATCAAATTTTGCTTCTTGCCAGAGATGACGTAGCTTATAAGGAGAATAATATGCCATTGCATGACAAAACCCAGTATGAGGAGCAGGGACTGGAATCCAGAAGTCCCTGTTTTGGACAGATGCCCTGGGAGGCTGCCGAGGCATTTACTTTCTCTGGTTATATGAATCTTGCATCCTCTTCTATATTATTTCATAATGACAGTGGACAAATTGCCAAAACTTGCTTACAGCCTGGCAGTTAAAACACTTCCATAGGAAGTGGAAAGAAAGAAGTTGTGGCTGTCACTGCATTTTGTGCAGAGACATATTCTGAGGATCCCCGGAAATAGAAAACATGAACCTGGGCAGGTAACTCATCCCTTGGCAATGGCCAAACCAAGATGTGTGACCAAGGCACTGAGTGCCTCAGCTCTGTCAAGGCATTTCAGGGCATTAGCTGTAAAAGTGGGTTTAAATTGCCTGATCTAAAAAAAATAGAGGTTGTCAGACTGATAGCTTTACATTTAGATGCCTACTTTTGGAGTCAACCATTAAGCCACGTAACTACTCCAAAGGGCAGAAACCACTGGATCGGTGCACACAGGATGGGATGTCACTAGATGGGACAAGGTTTCTTACATACAGCTCGTTAGGGGCTTTCCACCCAAGGGGTTGTGATTTTTGCCTAAGCAGAGACATGCCATGAGGCACCGTACAGATCTCCATTGCACCAGAACTAGTACTGGTTGGAAGTGGTTTAACTTTTTCCCACGATTCCAACCGTAAGTGTTAAAAAGCGAAGCAGCAGGGGAATGAAAAGTCCGGGATGAACACGTCTGGGAAAAAAACAACACAATGAAAAAATCACTGCTGAAAGTGACAGAAGAGTGGGTGGATAATAAGCACAAATATGACTTTAAACAACTTCCCTGAAGGCAGACTGACAAATATAGTATTGTATCAATGCAGGGGTAGAAATCAAGAAATTCCAGGAAGGATTTCATTACTGGAAAAAGAGCTAAATGAGCTTCTCCTGTGGAGAACCAGGCAAATTTCCACATCGTGGAAATGTTTAAAAAAAAAAAAAAGCATATAACAACAGTTAGGTTTGGGTATCCAAACAGCTGCAAATAATTAAAGTACCTAGCTAGGATGAAGGAAGAGCAAGAGGACAGCCCTGCAATTAAAATCCATCTGACAGCTAGACTGAGACTGGAGAGGCTACTAAGCTGCTTGGTTTCATGTAGCTGGGAGCCACGAACTATGCACAGATGGTACTTGACTCCAGCTGGGATGCAGCATACATTTTCTAAGTGATATCTTATGCCAGCCATTGCAGAGAGATTTCTTTTTCTATCTGTGGTAAGTGTGGTCCAACATACAAACATTCTGGAGAGAAGCACGCGGCAGAGTCACTGTCGTGAAGGTCAGAGAGCATCCCTGTAGAGCCACTGGTTCGCCTCCTTAGTGCTGTGTGCCTGCTTGGCTGTGTCTGTGCGTACTCCTGATCCTAGCTGCTGCCCTGTGTATTGCACTTGTGCAAAGGCAAGTATTTATACTCCTGTCCTGTTGTCCCTCCTCCTCTTGCTGCTCCACTGAAGATGTGAGACGTGGTGGGAGAGAAAGTATTCCACCATATCAGATTGCTTACATAGAGGAGGAGATGTTCAGAGTCTATAAGCCATAAATTCCCCATCAGATTCTCTGAAAAATACTTCTTAAATTAAGAGCATTTTGCTTGTGTGTTTGTTTATCCTTCACTGTATTCTGCACATACTTAGTTTGCAATTTTTTTAATTGACCAAATTATGAAAAACATACTGTGCTTAAAATCATCAGAAAGTTACTATGAGATTATAAAATGAATCACACTTTATCATTTTCAGAATGTTCTAGCACAGTAAATCTATGACCTCTTAAAAAGATCTAATAATGTGAAGTCTTATTTTTCCACACTGAATTGTTGTAATGGTAGTCTTAAGAGTCCAGTGTCATTTTATGGCTGAAATGTAACGAGCTAGATAGACATACGGTATTTCCAGCTACTCATCAATGACCTATGAATGGATAGTAAATGTGAACACCTATGGCCAGCCTTGGATATTAAATCCACAGGAGCCTAAACAAATGCTAAGGTAATTTCTTTACAAATGCTCTCTTGCTGCAGTACTGTGGTATTCAAATTATACATTAAGAACACTATTAATTTAAATAATCACATTTCTTTTGTGGCTCATTTTACTTTTTTATTCTTGCT
Source organism: Phaethon aethereus (assembly GCF_964289735.1). Lineage (NCBI taxonomy): Eukaryota > Metazoa > Chordata > Aves > Phaethontiformes > Phaethontidae > Phaethon > Phaethon aethereus. The sequence goes on along the minus strand of NC_138578.1, from coordinate 51,871,453 downwards.
GGTTTGAAATTTTATGACCTTTCAAACTGGTACAAAACTAAGCTCTGAAGACTCTCTCTATGCTAAACTATCGATAACAGATAATTTTTCTCTGCTGCATATTAAACATCCTCCCTCGCTTGAGATTTCCTTCTACTTTGCTTCCATTACATTATGAGGTTGATTATCAGGAACTGTTTATCATGTCCTAATAAAATACATTCAAGACATCTGTGTAACTTCATTAGACATGTACAAACCTTCTACTACTCTTCTAGATAGATGACTTAACTAACATCAGAATTCCTAGTACAGTTCCTTCCTTAAATGCACTGAAATGCTCTTAACAGCTACCCATATACAGTGAGCATTGTAGACACGCAGCATGATCCGACTATAATTTTAAGTAGCAAAGAACTTTAATGTCAGCAATTAGAACTACAATGTAATTCTTTATCTAAAGTTGGTTCAACAAAGCAGAGGCCCCCAGACTTGCTGAGGAGTAGTTTTTAATTAGTACCGCATGCTGGGGTAGCAAGATGAATTCCTTTGGAAAGAGGCACTTGTTTGCACTCTCCATTTCTGTACCTGAACCCAGCTGGAATCTACCTGTCGGGGCATGTGGAAGGAGAGATCACCTGCTTTGTCATCTGATCAAGGACCTTGTCAAGTGAGATGAGAAGGGGGGAAGCCAAACATACGGAAGCACAAAGCCGACCGACCAACACCTACAGAGACAACAGCAGGGAACAGCCCTGGTCAGCCGCACTAATTGGCAAGTGTACATGGAGGAGGAGGATGCTTGTTTCAGCAAGATCAGCTGGACAAGGACCTTGTCAAAATGCAGTGAGCACCAAGCTGGACCAGCTGGCGAGTTGGGGACCATGGAGCAGGTAAGGGGGCCTGAGATCCAGGCAGGGGTGTCAGACAGCCAGGGAGGCTGTGCCTGTACTGGGGGATGTGCAACTGTGCGTGCGCTGGTGAGTGTAGAGACTGGGTGGGTGGGTGCTTTCTCTAGCGAGCCTCAGCCCCGACAGCCGAAGGGGAGACGGGGACTGGGCTGTCTGTGCTTACGTGCATCCTGTACGTGGACGCTGTTGAAGTTGCCACTGGCTGAGCAGGAATGCAGCACCCGCATCCACCAGCCTGAGGTGGAGACGCCAGGTCCCCGGGCTGGGCTCCAGCAGCCGGGCAGCGGGAATGCCCAGCCCCGGAGCTGCAGGTGGCAGCCGCTTTGTATAACATCCCTTCACGCTGCCTAGGTCGCACAACCCCATAGAGAGAAGAGTCAGACATGGCAATGTTAGAAATGTATTCCAGAAGAGACACTTTTTAAAAAAATTCACCAGCAATGCCTTGCCTGTGAGGGAGGAAAAGCTGAGTGGTACCACTTATGACAGGAACATTTTGTTTCAATTTGCCAAACACTCAAGCCTCTTCCTCAAACCCCAGCTGCCTTCAGCCCAGCTCCTGACAAGAAGAAAAGCCAGTAAATTACCTTCATTTCCACTACTTCTTGTGAACATTTCATACAAGTATCAATAAACTGTGCCCCAAGTAACCTCTCTCGCTGTAGGCAGAGGCTGCCCAAGTACAGTCATTTGGGAAATCTGACCAGGAATACCTAATGGGTTAGATTATCCCAGGATTTACTTTTGCCGTAATGCAATGCTCCCTTGAACATGCTTGCTCTTGAGCTGTTCTGCTGCTGCCTAAAATTTCTGCAGGTCGTACCACAGAGGGAGGAAAGGCACAAAAGAAAAGGTCTCTCATGACCCACCTGGAGAGTGACAAGAGGCGTGGAGGGAATAGAAAGCTATTGTGGGTGTGAAGGAGAGCTTATGTCCATGGGGAGAAGCCACGAGTGCAAGGGCAGGAGAGAGGGATTCTTTACAGCTCTTTGCCCAAAGGATGCTCCAAGGTAATTGGGAGTATTAGTTAAGGCAGGCTTTTTTGTCCTAGCTAAATTAAAGTGAGGTTTGCCTGTTCATTTCACTAAATGGGCTAATTTTGAACAAGAATGGTCATGATTTTGGGAGCTCTGGTAAAGAGTATGCTATAATACTCATACAATTAATGTTGTTATTATTAGCATACTAAGTAAGAACATTCTGTTTATTGTGAAATCTAGGCAGTGAGAAGCGGGTGGTAGTAATACATGATTTTGTATGATAACTATTATTACAAAGAATTAATTAGTATCTTAAAAAGTCTTCTCTAATGTTTACTATGTTTCCCTGGCATGTGTTGTTTTTAATAAGCCCCATATCACATACAGAATTTTAAAATGGTTTAGAGGGGAAAGCTTTTCATAGCCCCCAAGTATGATACAAAAACTACTTCATCCTTATGCATAAAGTATCCAGGTGTGAACTTCTCATGGTACAGCCACATGTCCCTGGAAACACACAACACATTTGATGTGTTATTCTTTTGTACCTGAGAGGGGTCAGTACTGTCAGGTATTTCCAAATAAGTGTGAAAAGCCATCAAATGAATTAAATTGCCTTAATTTCTTTTAACTTTTTCCAGTAAAGCGTGGGCTATGCCTTCAGGCAGTGGTAATCTTATTCCTTATACTTTTAAAATCTGTTTTGAATAATGATGGATGTTTTCATTAAATCATACTGAAGTCTAATCTTTTAAATGTTCTATTAAAATGTTGGCCTTAGTGATGACTTGCATGATTAATTACAGGTAAAATAAAGCAGTTTTATTGTCTATGTCATGTTTGGTTTTGGTCCCTTTCCTCCTTTTTTGTGAAATACAGTAAATAGGAATATCCAACCTAGTTTTTCAGTACCATTCACTGTTTCTCTACCTTTTTAATGTATGATACGTAATTCCTCATTATGCAGAATCTTTTCTTAAGTTATTATCTTCCAATCTTTCACTGGCATCCTATCATGCTCACTGCTCTTCTATAATAACTATACATTGCAGAAATAGTTTCACTGAGCCATTCACAATGATATATGAGTCCTTTGAAAAGGTAAAGATAATTTACTGCCACGGGATATGTAATATTCCTGTTGATACATCATTCTGTATTACTCATTCACCCGGTTCACCGTGGCTAACTGGAATTCCTCAGCCTAATCTTACAGTAATGAGGGGCGCATGATTTTGCATTACATAAAAACACTGCAGCCGTACGGTCAACTTCTTTCTCTGTCTCTTCAACAAACATTGCTAACAACTCAGTTTTATACTCTGGAATCTGGCAGCCCACCTAGTATTGTTTTTGTCACATTTTCTCTATTTATTTCTCTCTCTTGCGGCCTGTTTTTAATCAATGGCAGCCGTATGCATTCCAGGTTGTAATTACTTAGCTTCATGCGTAGTCTCCCGTGTGAGACATTACACAAGCCTCTTTTCCAAGTCCAAACACATTTTCATCAGCCAGCGCTCTCCTACCTACCATGCCGCCGATTCTCTGGGAGACTCTAGCAGATTGCAGAAATACTACGGGCTGTGCTCGGCATTTCTAATTCTGGAATGATAGTTCAGCAACGATTCGGGTGCGCATACTGCAACGCAGTCTGGGTTTACTATGCCATTTCACAAGCGCTTCCTTACAACGGCTGTGACAGAGTGAGTCAGCACAACCCCACGCCACCTTCCCTTGGCCGACCGTCTGCCCAGAGCAGGGCCGGCCGCCCAGGCCTCCCACAGCCTCTTGCGTGCCCTGACACGGCGGCCTGCAACAACTTGTTGTTCGCTATACGTTACTCTGAAACATTGCTTGCAAACAAAGCACCGCTTTTCTTAACCGAGTGTTTGAAAGTACTCCCACGGGCGGCTAAGTGCCACCATCCCTGCTTCGGAGGCGGAAAGGCTGGAGAGAAGCTGCGTTGGGCACCGGGCGTTAGTACGGGGCGAGGCGTCACCGGCGCCTCCAGCCAAGGTAACACCCCAACGCTCCTGCACGTGCCGGACACCCGAGGCACGTAACTCATTCTGTAATGGCGCTGAGCGGCTCCGGGACCCGGCACCAAACTTTAAGGGAATGCTTCCCGTCATCGCCCACGGGAGGCGGCGGGAGCGTCCCCTCCCTTACCAGCCCCGAACCCCGCCGGACCCAGAGGCGACGCTGCGGCTCCTCGGGCGGTCCGGCCCCGGCTCCCGCGGCGGGGAGCGGTGGGCGGGCGGACGGTGGGAGGAGCGGCCCTGCAGGGGAGCCTTGTCAGCGCGGCGGGGCGGGACCGGGGCGGGCTCCGGCGGAGTGCGCGGCCGGGGCCCGGGCCCCCGGAGCGAGCGGCCGGGATGCGGTGCGGGAAGATGGCGGCACCACAGCCACCGCCGCCGCCGCCAGCCGGGGCTGCCGGCGCCTGGGGCGGCATGCGGCGGCGCTGCCAGCGGCTGCTCTACTGGGTGCCGGTGCTCTTCATCTCCAGCATCCTCTGCTGGTCCTACTACGCTTATGTCACCCAGCTCTGCCTCCGTGAGTGCCGCCGCGCCGCGCGTGGGGAGAGACGGGCTCCCGCGGGACGGGGGTGGGCACCGCCGCCGCTCCGGCTCCTGCTGGGCCAACGCAGCCGCCCGCGCCTGCCGGGACGGGGTCGGCCAGGCGGGGGGGCGGTGGCGTTGTCTGTTGTTTGTCGGCGCCGGGGCCGCCTCTGGCCGCCGCCGCCGCCACGCCCGCGGGCCGGGCCGGGCCGAGCCGGGTCGGGCAGGGGCCGGCGGCGTGCTGGGCCAGGCCGGGCTGGAGACTGGCAGAGCGACCCCCAGACAGCCGGGGTCGCGCTGGGCCTCCGCGCTGCCTTGTCCCGCCTTGCGACCTGGTCGTGCGTGGTTTCCACTGCCACGCCAGGAGGGAGCCGTTCGCACGGGGTTTTTCACGGGCGTGCGTTTTCTTCCGTGGCGTGCATAGCCTGTGATACCCCAACCCCGGCCATGGGAACCGGAGGTTCCTCTGTGCAGGCGGCGTGAGCAAAGTTCCCTGTCCCAGCGCTTTCCACCCACCGCCTGACGGCACACGCACACTGATACATATATTTATACACACGCATATACGGGATCTTCTGTCAGCTAACGTGGAAGCGGGAACAGGTAGCTGGTGCCGCTCTTCAGTCATCTAGAAAATGCCCAGCTGGCACAACTTCTTGGTCCTTTTGCATCGGCTGCCTGCGGTTCATTCCGAAGTCATCCTGACCAGGCAGCTTGGCTCTTCCGTAGCGTTAAGCAAATAATCACATACTGGAGTCAGGGTGTGGTCTGAGTATTTGCGTGAATTTGAGCAGTCGAGCCAGAAGGTTTTATTAAATGACCGGCTTGCTAGGCTCCCTTGAATTAATTTCTGTTTCAGTTGCAGTGTATCTTGCAGAAAACAATTTTATCTTTGAATTTTGAAGGCTAATATATGGTGTAGAGATGTTTTATGAACAATATTCTATTAATGGCACAAAGAAATACAAATTAGCTCGTCTCCCCTTTCTCCTCCACTGTAGGTGAGGTTTATAGTGACTGTTGGTCATTTAGCATCTGTTTAAGGAACAGTGGCGAGGGGAAAACGCCCAACTCAAGCTGAGTGCATTTATATACCTGTATAACTTTGCCAGACTTCAGCTGTTCATGTTGCAAATCTCAGCAGTCTGATACCTAATTTTGTTTTTTTTTTTTTTAACATAAGACTGTGATAAAATTTTTGTCCTACAGATGCTTAGCTGAGCAGTTGAGACATTAAGCAAAAAATGGTGGCCAGGCCTAGCACCTCTGTTTTGCAGGTATCAAGACTTGGTGTGGTTCCTATATTGGAGGTGGGCTTTTTACATCTTTTTTTCACCAACAAAATTCAAATCTGTTAGGTTTAATTGCTGCTCTTCAACTAGAAGTTGGGACTTGAGTTGCTGTGCCCTCACAAGAGGAGGACTGAAGTGTCTACTTCCAGCACAGGGAATCAAATTGTCTGTAAGGCTGTAGGATAAGTTGACTGAGTGAGCCTGGATAGGGGAGCTGTAAGCTGACACGAGAAGGGCAAAGATGTTTTGGGGGAAAGTGACACTATAGTTAACATCTGCCCTAATGTACATGGCCACAGTACAGTAGGCTTGATTAGGGCACTAGTCTTGGCGTTGTTTTACTATATTTTTTCTTCTGTGTAATTCTGTATAACAGGAGAATTGGGTTTTAGCTTACCTAAAAGTGGGTACCTCTTAAGGAAATGGCATGCTTGAAACTTGCTCAAACTATAAACCATAATTCCTTGAGAACCACTCAAAGTAAAAGGCCTGTGCTGGTGAGGGAGGAAGAGGCAGTCCTGGGGCTCTGCTAAAACATCTTTTACTCTGAATTCCTTTCTATGGACAGAGGTGGGTTTTGTGTTTTTTTTTCTTTGTCTCCCCTCTTCCCCATTCTGCTTGGCTCACCAGTTTTTGAATTCAGCATAACAGTTGTCTGCGAGTTCCACTAATTCCATCTTTTATCTATATCTGGATGTTTTCCTTTGTTTTTGGCATATTAAGATAAGATAAACTTGTGTCTTGTCTTACTAATGAATATTTAGTGTAAACAACAGAAGGAATAGCTAACAACTCTGAGAATGGAAGCCAACGCAGGAATAGACTGTAAGCATTTCAGTGCTTTGAAGCCAGCCTGTCTACTCAGTGCATCTTTTATTCCTGCAGCGCTGACTGCTAAAGAGGACCTATATAGCTGCTTATTTTACTGCAGCTTACCGTCATTGATGCTAATGACAACGTACAGGGACCATGTTAACCATTGTACAGTAGAACTTAGCAAGGACGTTGCACAGTTGTAAGTGGTTTCTTTGAGCTTTTATTAATGAGGAAGTATTTCAAATGTAGTATTTTGAATGTTTTTTGCAGTTTCAACTGAGTGTTGTAGGAGGGACTTTTATGTTTTTTTTAAAAAAGAAAGAAAAAGTCTACTAAGATGATCCCTTTCATCCCTAAAGCTGAGCAGTTACAGTATTGAGTAGCATTTTAGCAACAAACAAAAAGGTTTTAGAAACAGAAAGAGGAATCCATAACTTTAACTGCAGTATTACTATGTCTAGAGTTCTGTCTCTTTTTATTAGTGGATTCAGTTAAGTGCTCAAGGTGCTTTAACCTTTAAGGAAAAGGAGAAGGGTACTGAACACCAGCAAATGGTTATCTTCTTCTTGCTGATTGTAGAATACTGCAATTAAATGTCTAAATGAATTGGTTTTAAAATATATGACTAGAAATTGCTTCTCTCTAATCCAGTTCCATTCTCTTGATTTTGCCGGTATTGTCATCTCACAACCCCTGTCTGGCAGCAGTTGTCTTTTTCCCCCAAATAACTTCCTTTGTGTTTAAAATGAATGGACCTTTAAGTATTCCTTCCCTTTAAAAAACAATGAGTGTTTATGAGAACCTGAAGGTTACAGATTTACTGTAACTGATTTACTTCTTCTAAAAAGGGCGAGGAAATACAGGCAATATACGGGTACATTGAACTTGTGATAGCTGAAGCTACTGAATACTGAATCCATAGGATATATGGAACAATAATAACATGAAGTGCAAACAGTTCTTTCCCCCAGCTCCTGCATCCACGTGTCTGTAGTCAGAAAATGCATACTGGATTCAGTAAACTATATGCAAAGAAAATACTTATTCTTATGTCTTCCTTCTTAGGTGTAGCTCTAACTCAGGTTAGTAGAAGTGTAAGGGACCTCAAGTAGTTATCCACTCTGTGCTTTGGATAAGGCAGAACCAGTAGTTATTT